>NW_026606920.1:0-1220334 GCF_029890125.1 Rhinichthys klamathensis goyatoka | reverse complement strand
ATTTATTTATAAGGAAACAACCAAGCGACCAAAAGGACATACAAGTTATAATAGATAAATGAAATCCTGGGAGGAGCTTGCGGGCGGGCCCCCCCACCCCCACCCCCATCAGCATAGAGATGTTACTAAACATTTTTTAAAAATAAATGATATTCTCAACCCCATAATAGATATACATATTAATTTAGTTATTCTTTTACATTTTAAAATGTTACTTTGTAATTAAATCCAATTAAACTTACTAATCCCCTCCCTCAATCTCATTTGCTTATGAAGTTGTCGCATGATGAATCTGCATTTTGGCGGTTCGTAGCAATTGAAATTTACTGTAGCCTATTCTAAATGACTTGTCAAAAATGGATATTCGTCATTTTTTAAAACATCAACTGACTGCAAAGCAAGGTGAACCCAATAAAAAACAGCCAGATGAAGATACCATGTGTGCTGATCACAGGTGTTTACCAGTATTTTGAATTAGGCATTTCATTGTGAATTTGTGTTGTGTTTTAGGAGTGAAGGAAATGTCTGTAAAATGAACAGATGTCCTGGCAGAAAATTAGTATACCTTTTTCGTTTTCTATGGAAATTTTAGGACGCTTCAATATTTGACCACTGATTATGATACAGTCATTTGCAGTGACAGTAATTTCTTAAAAAGTGTTATTATAGTATTAAATAAAAAAAAAATACAAATAATAGTCCTCAATCTTTACGTTGACAATGAGTTACAGTTACAAAAAAATGGAATCCAGTCCCATTAAAGCATTTGGTAACATAAACAGAGATTGTGAGTGATTATGACAGTAAAGGTTGTGAGTTTCAAATATAGCTAATGAATAAAAAATATATAATTTGTATGTTGACACATACATACAAATGAACAACTTCATTAATTATATTAAATTCATAAATAAATTCATTATATTAGAAGCTCTATTGTACCCTGAAACTCGCTCTTTTTCATTATAGATTTTTTTATCTAACATTCATAGGTTGTTATTTTATTTGAGCAAATGAAATGTTTTTAATTATTAGTTTCAGTTTTCGTTGAAACCATAACAACACTGAATCAAATGGGTTTATTTAATTTTGAATCAAATGATGACACACACATACATATTCAATCCCGCCTCCTGCCATTTGTTTGTGATTTTTGGAGAAATATTTATGTATTCCCCCATGTTTACTTTATATATCTTTAGAAAGAATGGTAATTTCTATTTTAATTTTCCCCCCAGCTCAAATTTTAAGCTACTCCTATGAATGAAATGTGTACTGTTTGTTTCATGATTCCCAATTATTTACATTATTTCACGATTTGCAATTACTTTAATTTTACCTGTGAAGCAGATTTGTTATGTGACAGCATTAATAACATTTCTTAAGAGTCAAGAGCATTTACATGAAATCACGGACCTGTTGCTATGACAGCAACTCTGGGATGAGCTTCGAAGAACCTAACAATCCTGGATCATATCAAATCATCAACAGTAAAATCCAGATAACTGAGTAATCCACGTACGAAGAACGGACCCCTGGTCTATACAGATACACTGCATTACATTTTTTTTGCAGCAAGTACGAATTAAATATAGTATACATTTTTTGTTGAATACAAGTATTTATTACTTCAATGAGCTCATTGTTTCTGCCTTTAATTATTACATTGTTTAAATTAATAATTTTTTAGGAAACTGTGCATCTAATTTTGTATATGTACATTTCTGAAATATATAACTTAGACAGTTACCTCTGATAACAGATCACTCTAAATTGTAATGTGGACTTTTTCTGTAAAGCTGCTTTTCACAATGTGTATTGTGAAAAGCGCTATACAAATAAATGTGATTAGAATTGAGTTGTGTCTTTATATGACAAATATGATTATGTTGTTTCAACATAATGTTTTAAGTTGCCATTGCTGTTAGTACAAGCAGACAGTTCAAAATTAAAAAGACAGATTTTCTCCAACATTCAGAAAAAGGCAGCACAGTTTCAAGCTGTCCTGAAATGCAACCTTGCATGGACCACATAAACTAAAACCCCTGAAAAATATATCTGACAACTTCTAGAACATCTAACAGCTATAATTTGCAAATTACATAATCGGAATTGCAAAAAACAAAACAAAAAAAAACATTTTAGAATTGCGAGATATAAACTCACAATTGTGATAAATAAAGACAGAATTTGAAGATATAAAAAGGTTAACGTGTGACGGAAAGCCATGGTGAGTTTTTGCCTGGGTAACGGAGAATATACATGCATTAATACAACACTGTAATCTAATCCAAATCTCAGATTGCATTTAGGCAAATGAGGAAAAGCAGAAATTGTTGGAGAGAAAATGCTGCCTTTTCCAACCTACTAGTTCAGTGACCTGAACGAACCAGGGCACTGCCTGTCCTTTACCAAACCCTGAGCCAAACCCAGAGCCAAACCCAGAGTCAGTGCCAGACCCAGACCCACTAAACCAGTCCTCAAACTGCTGGGTTATCGAGAGAAGGAAAGAAGACACCATGAACATTAAAAGACTGTGGTTCAACCATCATTTAGCAATTCTAGGTCTTGAGAAGTGCTTGATGGGGAATGAATAATTTATCTGCTGGCCTGAATTACTTATTTTATGTAGCTTCATTTTAAGTTGTCTGAGTGCATTGGACATCAGAGGTAACTTGAGATGACAGGCACAACATAAGTACGAGTGGGATATGAATTCTAACAAACTGTAAACTGAGACTTTCTTCAGCAGCTGATTTAAACGAAGAGAGAAAATACTCACAGGAAGTCCAGTTTGCCCATCTCTGCCATCCTTGCCAGGGGCACCTGGAGGTCCAGGGAGCAAACCCCCAAAGCGGCTGTTGGGACCAGGTGGGCCAGGTTTCCCAGGAGGGCCTGGAGGACCAGGTGGACCCTAGAATATGACATTATTAGAGATGGATAAACATTGACAAGCCTTACTGTTAATTGCCATTAAATACAGTATGTAACAATGTCTTCAAAACATGGTCAGATTTTACTCACTCTAAGACGTTCGGTATCAGTGTCAACATCTCCAAAACCAGAGCCGAGAGCATCAAATCCATACTGTCAGTAAAAATTTAGATACATTTTAATAAACAAGTATCACAGTATGTGCACAGAACTATGTGCATCAGATTTAAAGTAGTCAAAGATGTTGGAGTCAACTTCGAGTGTCTACAGAACGAGCCAATGAACGTTGGCGTGCGTGAGACGCGTCGCTTCGGAGCCGAGCTTTCGTTTTGACTCTGAGTTTCTGCAGACTGCTGCATCGTTGAAGACTGCTCAAAAGGAAATACTCTGTTCCAGTGCTGGTGTGAAGGCGCGATCAGTGGTGGCCGCGAGCATTGCAGCTCACAACTGCTGTTTTCACAGCATTGCTTGTGTGTGAGTGTGTCTGTATGTGTCGGTCTCGGTGGGCGTTCCTCTTGTGAGTGTGTACCCCGATTACACCGCGGCTATCCCTGGTTGCTTCAGCACTGAGAGAGTAATTTTTTCTTTTTTATATTTTTTGTTTTCAACTAAAAGAGCAACACAAGTGTGACCCTGCGTCCTTTTCAGGATGTCATTCTGCTTGTGCGTTTCTGGATGCGGTCGTTCCCTGGCGCCAGCAGATGGCCACATTAGTTACCTCTCGTGTTTGGGCATTCAGCACGCTGAGGCAGCTTTTGTGAATAGTTCATGTTCCCATTGCGGGAATATGACTATGACAGCGCTGAGATCGAGACTTGCTTACCTCAAGGGAGGTGTAGTCCCCTCGCCTATGCCCCGATCTAGTGTCTATTCTGGACCTCAGAATAGACCTACTTCAGTGCATGGTCAGGATTATCTGAGGATTACCGTGAGGGCTTCCCCGCCGAGGCCATCTCTGTGGGTCCCTCACGCCTCACAAGCGCTGCCGCCGTTGGAGCCTCCAAAGGAACACGCTGGTCCTATTCATGGACGACCAGCCGTGTCCTTTGGAGCCCCACCTGACGACCAGATGTCTATCGCAGCATCGGAGGGGGAGCTTCAGTCCTCTGGAGATGAAGATTCGGCTGCTTTACCCCCTTCGGGGAGTGTAGCGTTGTCCGAGTCTGATCCAGAATGGGCGGCTATGCTTTCACGGGCCACCGAGAAGGTCGGGCTTCTGTGGAGCGTGCCGTCGCGATGCAAGTGTGTCTGGCGTCCGCTTCCTCCTGGTGGGGCAATCCACGCCTCCCGTCCAAGGCATGTAAGTTTTAGTCCGGTCTCACGGCGAAGGCTTACAGAACCTGTGGACAGGCTGCTTCCGCCCTCCATTCCATGGCGCTTCTGCAGATCCACCAGGCCCAGGCCCAGGCGCTCATGGACATGAACGAGGGTGGTTCTGACCCAGAGCTCCTCCGGGAGCTCCGTGTGGCAACTGACCTCGCTCTCCGAGCGACGAAAGAAACCGCACGTTCAGTCGGTCAGGCGATGTCCACCTTGGTGGTCCAGGAGCGCCACCTTTGGCTCAACCTGGCAGACATGAGGGACACGTGGAGGAGGCCGCAGGAAGTCGACCACGCCCGTCCAGGCCGCTGCCAAACCAGGAGGCAAGCGCCTGAGACGGGCGACCCAGAGGTGAACCAAGTTGCTCTTCAGGAGGTGGTGGCACCGCTCCTTCCCCCGGTGGAGGGCCGGGTGGAGAATCTTTTGTTTCCTTTTCTTTCTGTTCCCCCACTGACCCACGGGCCAGTGGCGGGTACCCACATTTTCAACAAAAGAGCAATTTCTGAAACCTCTGGGTCCCAAGAGGGTGCGCTTGGTGGTCGACGACGCTATACCTTGTCACCCTCAAGCCCCTCTTTCATCGCCAGTGAGCAGCAGTGGCTGTGTTCCGGATGCACTGACGCCTCCACACACTCTTCGACGGAAGCAGGTACGTGTTGCACCACACACTCAGACCCCACTCCGGGCTGCTATGCCGTCCGAGTCGGGTCCCTGCATTCAGCTGCGCTGCCCCACCCCGGGTACGTCTGTGGTGCTGTTGGTCCCGCTTGCGCGGTGTCTGGGAGGCACGCTTTCCCAGTGTTATCCAAGAGTTCCATTGTGTGGGTTATAACGGAGCAGCAGTCCGAACTCCCTCTACGCATGCCTTCCGCCCCAGCCAGTTGGGGGTCTGAGAGTCTTGTGTAGGGCGCTGGATGTGGCAGCAACCGATGGCGTTTCCATGGGATCCCAAATACGGCCTCACGTCGATGTCACGTCGAACGTGAGCGACTGAAAGGGAACGTCTCGGTTACTAATGTAACCCTCGTTCCCTGAAGGAGGGAACGGGAGACATGACGTCCCGCCGCCACGGTTGCTGACCATCGCTGTACGGCCGTCACAATCTTGGCTCCTCAGCGAAAAACAATGAGTGCGTGCGCCCGCTTCCTGTTTATACCCGTGCTGCGGGGCGGGGAGCGTGACGCTTCTCACACACGCCAACGTTCATTGGCTCGTTCTGTAGACACTCGAAGTTGATAGGGCTCCCTGAAGTGATCCCAATTACGCCGTCACGTCGACGTCACGTCTCCCGTTCCCTCCTTCAGGGAACGAGGGTTACATTAGTAACCGAGACGTTTTCCCCCCAATATGAAGCAATTCTTTTTGTTCAATGTACTCACTGAAACTTTAATTGGGTTGGATGGCGCTGGTTGTCCGGGAGGCCCTGGTGGACCAGGCAATCCAGGTCGACCCATCCCAGGATCACCCTAAAAAAGATAGAGATACAGGATTTTATTTTCAAGCTTAAAAAAACAACACATCTGGATAATCACATGTTTGGGAGGCAACTCAACTGCATTATCCCTCACCTTTTCTCCTTTAACTCCAGATTCTCCAGGTAACCCGGGAAGTCCTGGTGGTCCTCTCTGTCCCTGTATTTAAGAGACACGTGGACTGATGTATTAAGATCAGCGAAAACAGATGCAAACATGAATCCATGAAACTTCACATTACATTCTATCCACCTTGTTTTTCAACGTGGAAATAATCTATTTCCTGTGAATGTGTAAGACTTCTTATTCATTTTTATTTTATTTTTTATTAAAATATTAAAACACTGAAACAAAAATAAACCACAACAAACAACATACAAACAAGGAACAGATACTGTCAGCACTATTTATAAATATTGCAAATATCCACATAAAGAGACTTCTGATTTATTTGCCATTAACTAAAGACTGATGAAGTGCAGTAAAGCATTACAAAACAGAGTGTTTATGATTACGATAATAAATTAAAATAATATGATAATAAAAAACAGTTTGCAACATCAAGCAGCTGACACCGGAGGCACATTCAAGTTAAAAATATTAGCGGCTGCTCTAACATTAAAAATAAGACGGATTAAATTTTGAAACAAAACAAATATGGGTATAAATCACAGGATATGAAACTATCAAGGGACTCAATATGACATATTTTTACTCTTTTTTTACATACATTTTTATAATGATTTCATTTAATTTGGTTTGTAAATTGTAGAAATCAAATGATACTTTTCTTCTCTGTAATGCTAAGAAGACCAAAAGAGAATTCATGTGCTCTATTTGAATGTCATCCGTTCATGTTCCTCCCCTAATAATTTAGTTAATTATCCTGTTCACCTGTGGTCTCCTTAATCATCTCATTAGTTCCCTTTGTTTGTACCATGTATTTAAACCCTGAGTTCTCCTTTAGGGGCTGTTTACACAACATAGTTTTAACTAAAAACGTAAAACTTTTTATGCGTTTTTTTGGCCCTTCGTTTCCATGGGTGCATGAAAACGCAAACTTTTGAAAACGGGTTTCAAAGTGCAAGTTTTGGAAAACGGTCTCCATGTAAACAACAAAAACACGAATCTCTGAAGACGATGACGTCATGTACATGTGTATTACGTGTTCAGTCTATAGTGTTTCATCGCCATCTAATGGCCTGGCAGCAGAATACAGGGTTTTTAGTCGTTTTCGCGTATCAGTGTGAATGGGGATCGTTTTGACGATGATGTCTGTATGCGGAAAACTCCAAGGAAAAACTTCTTCGTTTTAAGCATGGCGTTGTCGTGTAAACGTACCCTTAATCTCTGTCTGTTTACATCTATTTAAGTGGTTGTGTTCTCCTGTGTTTGGATTCGCTTCATTCAACACACTGTATCATGACACTGGTCATCTCAGAGCAATGCTAAGGTAGTTTTCTTTGTTCTTATGGTTCTAAAGAATCAAATAGTTCTCATATATTGAGTTCTACCAGAAAGGATTTGTTCAATTTACAATAATAATGTCCACAATAATGTCAATATATTAATTCAACATACTGTACTGAATGGATGTCCTTCATGTCTACATACAGTACATACCAGTCTCTCTGTATCTAAGCAAATTGTTACTCACTGGTTTTCCTTCTTCACCTTTGCTTCCCTGTAAAACAGGCAAGAGATTAATAAACTGTTAGCTCACTCAATCTGCTGTATATGGAGGACCAACTCTACCATATTTAAAAATAAATACAGAAATAAATAAATGCTCAATAAATAAATAAGCATACAATTAATTGCCCCAAAAAATACAATAAACAAATAAATGTAGGTAGAAATTAAATTATACAGTGAGACATAAATGTATATATCTCTTTTAATTAGCTTCTTTATTTATTCACCTTTGTAATAATTACCTTATTGATTTATTGTCCGTTATAATCTTCAACTTTATTTATTAATTACTTATTTTTTTAAGTATTTATTTATGTGCATGTTATAATATTTTTGTCTGTTTTATTCTTCCTTTGAATTTTTTTACCCTATTTATTTCTTCAATGCTATTTATTTCTGCCTGTCGTTTTTACATTTCTGTATGCATTTCTACCTCATTATGCAAATGAGGAGGGGCTGTGTCTTAAGGGGTCAACTTCTGCCCATTGGTTGGTTAGCATTTTACTGCATCGGTCGAATCTACATGCCACCGGCTGCGAATTTTTTTTTTTTTTTGCAGGGTGGTAGGGGAAGACTCATTAATATTCATTAGGGAACTCATCCCTGATTGTCAATTTAAAAGATACATTTTAAAGTCAAGAAAGTCACAGTTTGCTGTAAAACTGTTGAGGTATAAGACTGTGAAAATACGTAATTAAAAAGACTACAAACCCAAACGGCGCACATTTTCTCTCAATGAATAAAGCTAACTTTACTGAAGCTAACGTCTGTCATTTCGTCTAGTCTGACATTATAATCGTCACGTTACGCCGTCATGCCGGATTGTTTTGTGCCAGACTGCACACACACGAGCAGCGGATCTCGCTCGTTGTTTCGCTTCCCGGGAGATGTAGTTCATTGAGCGATTTTTACATAAAACTAAATGTTACTCTTCTGTTTTATGACAAACTGCGACTTTCTTGACTTTCATAATTATCTTTTAAATTGACAAACATCATATGTGTAATTCAGGGCACAGTTCAGACGGAATAAAAAGATAAGTTGTCTCTCGCCATTGACCATACATATTTTTTCCGAAATAAGGTCCCATGAGCCGGAAGCGGAGGGGCGGGACTTAGGCTCTCTATGGGCAGAAATTGACCCCTTAAGACACAGCCCCTCCTCATTTGCATAATGAGGCAGAAATGCATACAGAAATGTAAAAACGACAGGCAGAAATAAATAGCATTGAAGAAACAAATAGGGTAAAAAAATACAAAGGAAGAATAAAACAGACAAAAATATTATAACATGCACATAAATAAATACTTAAAAAAATAAGTAATTAATAAATAAATTTGAAGATTATAACGGACAATAAATAAATAAGGTAATTATTACAAAGGTGAATAAATAAAGAAGCTAATTAAAAGAGATATATACATTTATGTCTCACTGTATAATTTAATTTCTACCTACATTTATTTGTTTATTGTATTTTTTGGGGCAATTACAGTGGTGTGAAAAAGTGTTTGCCCCCTTTGTAAATATGATCAGAGATGGCTGTAAAAAATAAATCTGCATTGTTAATCCTTTTGATATTTTATTTAAAAAATTTGAAAAAATCTAACCTTTCATTGAAGTAAAAGAATTGAAAGTTGGCGGAAAATCACATTATGAAATAAATGTTTTTCTCCGAAACACGTTGGGAACAATTATTTGCCCCCTTTTATTAAATACTTTTTGCAACCTCCTTTTTCCAAGATACCAGCTCTGAGTCTTCTCCTATAATGCCTGATGAGTTTAGAGAACACCTGACAAGAGATCAGAGACCATTCCTGCATACATAATCTCTCCAGATCCTTCAGATTCCCAGATCCATGTTGATGCTTCTTCTCTTCAGTTCAGCCCACTCATTTTCTATAGGGTTCAGGTCAGGGACTGGGATGGCCATTGCAGATGCTTGGTTTTGTGCTCAGTGACACATTTTTGTTTTGATTTTGATGCTTGTTTTTGGATCACTGTCCTGTTGGAAGATCCAACCACAGCCCATTATAAGATTTCTAGCAGAGGCTGTCAGGTTTTGATTTTTTATCTATTGGTTTTTGAACGAATCCATGATGCCATATATCTGAACAAGATGTCCAGGACCTCTGGCAGAAAATTAGGCCCACAACATTAAAGATACAGCAGAGTATTTCATTCTACACATGGGGTACTTTTTATACCTGTATGAACCTAACCCATCTTAAGTGTTTGCTGCCAAAAAAGCTAATTTTTTTGTTTCATCTGACCATAGAACCCATCCCATTTGAAGTTCCTGTAGTGTCAGTTACTTTTCAAACGTTCTATGGTCAGATGAAACAAAAAAAAAAAGAGCTTTTTGGCAGCAAACACTTAAGATGGGTTTGGTGCACACAGGGATAAAAAGTACCCCATGTGTAGAATGAAATACTCTGCTGTATCTTTAATGTTGTGGGCCTAATTTTCTGCCAGAGGTCCTGGACATCTTGTTCAGATATATGGCATCATGGATTCGTTCAAAAACCAATAGATAAAAAATCAAAACCTGACAGCCTCTGCTAGAAATCTTATAATGGGCTGTGGTTGGATCTTCCAACAGGACAGTGATCCAAAAACAAGCATCAAAATCAAAACAAAAATGTGTCACTGAGCACAAAACCAAGCATCTGCAATGGCCATCCCAGTCCCTGACCTGAACCCATAGAAAATTAGTGGGCTGAACTGAAGAGAAGAAGCATCAACATGGATCTGGGAATCTGAAGGATCTGGAGAGATTCTGTATGGAGGAATGGTCTCTGATCTCTTGTCAGGTGTTCTCTAAACTCATCAGGCATTATAGGAGAAGACTCAGAGCTGGTATCTTGGAAAAAGGAGGTTGCAAAAAGTATTTAATAAAAGGGGGCAAATAATTGTTCCCAACGTGTTTTGGAGAAAAACATTTATTTCATAATGTGATTTTCCCCCAACTTTCAATTCTTTTACTTCAATGAAAGGTTAGATTTTTTCAAATTTTTTAAATAAAATATCAAAAGGATTAACAATGCAGATTTATTTTTTACAGACATCTCTGATCATATTTACAAAGGGGGCAAACACTTTTTCACACCACTGTAATTGTATGCTTATTTATTTATTGAGCATTTATTTATTTCTGTATTTATTTTTAAATATGGTAGAGTTGGTCCTCCATAGCTGTATACTACTGGGATATGAAATGTTTTATAATACTATGTTTACAGATAAAAGGTTAGACATCATTATCATATCCTAGTCTCACAAAGAAAAGTAGCAAAAGTGTATATTCAATAACGTCTTATAATCGTACAGGAAAAAATACAGGAAATAATCATACAGATTGCCCATCTTTCCCTGTTCTGCCTCGTCCTCCTGGTGGACCCATTGGTCCTTGTGGGCCTCTCTGTCCAGGCTGACCTGAGTGTCTCGGTGGAAGAGATGGTCCAGGGGGTCCGGGGGGGCCTGCAGGTCCAGGTGCTCCACGCTCCCCTTTTTGTCCCTGGCCTGAACCCTGAGACATTTCAAGAGGAAACACTGTACTTGAACATGCAGGATTATTGCATTATTTTAACCATCATAAAAGAGAATTACTTGTATTCAAAAGTAAATATCCTTTTTGCTATTACAACCAGGGTTTGAAATTAACTTTTTCACTCACCGGCCAATTTGGCTACTAAATATTTAAGTTGCCGGCCATTTAGAACTTCTACTAGCCAAAAAAAGAAAGAAAATGAAAATAAATAAACCAGATTAACTGTCACAGCTTATATAAGCTTTATACATATATATATATATATTAGGGATGCAACAATACAGTTAGCCCACGGTTCAATACATACCTCGGTTTTTTAACCACGGTTTTCGGTTCGGTTCGGTTCTGATGGCTTGACACATAAGAGTGTTTTTTTTGTTATTCTATGCTTAGCCAATAGGAACAGTACGAGTTTAAGGAGAAAAAAAATAAAAACGATTTATTGGAATACTCCTTTATTTTACTTAAAAGCTAAGAAAAGTCCACTAGTTCCTAGTGTATAGTATAATATAAAATTAACACTGACATTTCACAGCTGCTGGTAGCCCATGTACAAACTGGGGAACACATAAATTCCTAAATTTTGAAAATAAACATACATGTGAGGTTGGTAAACATAAATTGACCATTTCAAATAAACATACTTGCACTTCAGTAAACATAAATAAACCATCTTAATTAAACTTAACAGTACTCCAGTACAGTGTCCTTCATTCAGAATGTAAACAGCAATTTCAAAAAGAAAGAGGTTTCCGTTTGAGTAGGCTACACATGTAAAACAATGCTTGCACACAGTCATTTTTTTGTTTACCGTTTTTTTCTTCCTCGGTATTATAGTCAACGGCAAAACCGAAATGTCCCCACACCACGGATTTGAAAGACGCCGGCGCTTCCTCGTACTGTAGCCTCACTTCACCGCCGCTCGCCATGTTAATAGTGTGGATTCGGAATGATGGTTAAGCCGCGCGCGCGCCCCCTAACTTACTCGCGGCCGTCGCGGGGAGGAGTTTTCTCATCTCCGCTCGTACAGGCACAAACAAACAGTCAATTCGGAGAGAAAAAAAGCAGATAAATTTAAACGTTGTTGCAGAGTAGCACCTCTGGCAACCTTTGTGAATTTACAGTTCTGTAGGCGGACAATTATGGACAGTGATTCCGGTAAGAGAATCAGGCGCGGGAGAAGTATATCTTCGTCAAACTTCTCTTTAATAACACTTGTCAGGCAGTAAGTGACATCCATTTACAGTCTCAGGATGGTAGGTAAAGTTATATGATGTAATCATGTTGTGTTGTGATATTTGTTGCATGAACGCACAACATTGAACGATATCTGGGAGATAACAGCTGGAACTGGCTATTGCATCAGTCTGCTGGAAGTAGCAACTATGATATTAGTCCGTCAGAAACCGCTGCCTGTTTTCCGTTCCAGGACGGACTTTCTGACACAGCCGCCCCCAATTATCAGTCAGGATAATTGTATTTCTTAAGAAAGGCCGTCTGGAGGGTCTGTATCATTATTCCCCATTGGAGGAAGTGGAATCAGTTTCACGACAGGGCGTGTGTACATCTTGCCTTTGACTTGAACTTTGGCTGTCCGGATTCTCCCGTCAGCCCCTGCGTAGGTTTCTGTCACTGTACCCACAGGCCATAGCGCTCGTGGGAGTTGATGGTCAATTAGGAGTACCACTTGTCCCACTGCCATCTCTTTGCCATCTGATCTCCATTTCTGTCTACCCTGTAGTTCTGGTAAGCAGCAGCGAATGAAAGCGGTCCAGAACTGGTCGGCCAATACCTGACTGTGTCTCCACCTGCGTTTCCCCAAGAGTTAGTCAGAGTCGTAAAGGACTTGTGGTAATGAAGCATCATGACGTCCCATGAGTAACAGGTTAGGAGTCACGGGATCAGGGTCTGCAATGTCCGATGAGACATAGCCAAGGGGCTTGGAATTGAGTATGCCCTCAACTTCCACTAGCAAAGTCTGCAGAACAGATTCAGGCACGGATTGTTCCCGTAGAATGACTCATAAGGCAGTCTTAATTGATTTCACATCTCGCTCCCATGTCCCTCCAAAGTGAGGGGCACTCGGTGGGTTATAGCGAAACTGGATCTGCTGTTTAGCCAGTTGTTCCTGCAGCTCAGCTGCCATTCGACGAAAGGAGTCTTTTAACTCGTGATCGCCTCCAGTAAAGTTAGTGCCATTGTCACATAGAATCTCGAAAGGCTTTCCTCTACGGGCTATACAGTGTCGTAAAGAAAGGAGGAAGGCGTCAGTATCCAGGTGCTCCAGAAGATTGAGATGTAAACATCTGGTTGTCAAGCACTTATATACTATTCCCCATCTTTTCTCCTGGCGCCGACCTATCTTTACCTGAAAAGGCCCGAAGCAGTCTACACCAGTGGAGTAAAATGGTGGCTTATACAGGCGTAACCTACAGCGTGGAAGGTCGGCCATCTGTGGGTTCTGTGGCTTGGCGCGCCAAAACTGGCAATTCTGGCAAGAATGCTGGTGTCTGCGCACAGCTTCACGGCCTCTAAGCACCCAGTATCTACGACGTAGCTCTGCTAGCACTCGCTCTGCACCTGGATGATGGAGTTTCTGATCTATGTCTTGGATGAGTAGCCTTGTGACCTGATGTTGAGGATCTAGGACAATCTGGTGAATAATATCAGAAGGCAGGGTTTCAACACGACAAAGTCGTACACCCACTCTGATAAGACCAGTATTTTTGTCGTACTCTGGGGCGAGAGAGCTCAAACGGCTGTCTGTCGGGATAGGCTTTCCAGCTTTCAAAGCTCTGAATTCCTCCGGGAATGAATCAAGCTGTGACTGTGCTAAGAGGAGCTTTTCTGCCTGTGTATACATTGAGGCTTCAAAGGCGTTGATGTTGGCCGCCCCATTACAGGACTCGACAGTAGCTTGAACTAGCTCGTTCCAGGTTATGAATTGACTGAGGTCTGAAGGCAGTGGACTGGGAATGACAGTGACTGCTCCAACAAAGGATGCTTTCCTCATCTCGCTCAGGTCAGGTGCAGACTCCGTACTGGGTGTCAATGGCCACATATCCTGTGGTTCAGTCAGGAAGGATGGCCCAGATCTCCATTGGTGAGGACCTGCTATTTCATCTAAGGTAAGACCTCTAGTGATATGGTCAGCTGGGTTTCGAGCAGAGTCAACATACCTCCATCTGGTAACATCTGTCAAAATCTGAATCTCTGCTACTCTAAACCCCACAAAGACCTTGTATCGGCAGGATTCTGATTTTAACCAATGCAGCACCGTAGTTGAATCAGCCCAATATATGACTTGGTGTATGGGAATGGTCAGTTCAGTCTGTATCACTTTGGCCATCTGAACTCCAGAAAGTGCAGCGCACAACTCTAAGCGGGGCATAGATAGACATTTACTAGGAGCCACTCTAGACCGAGCTAGGACAAAGGTGACATGGACTTTCTCACTGTCGTCTGTGACCTGAAGGTAGGCCACGGAACCATATACCCTCTCCGAAGCGTCACAAAAGACATGGAGCTCCCGAACAGTGGAAGGAGTGTCAGCACCGCCAGGCGCATAAGTTCGAGGGAATTGCAGTCTGGTGATACTGGAAAGCTCTGCAACCCACTTGGACCATATCTCACGCAGATGTAGAGGTTCGATAGGGTCATCCCAGCTAAGGTTGTGTTTCCAGAGATCCTGAATAAGAGTTTTAGCCCTCGTGGTGAATGGGACTATGAAACCCAGTGGGTCGAATTGGCTTGCCAAAGTCTTGAACAGATTCCTCATGGTGGGCTGAACAGGCTCTGCTATGCGGTTCTTATACCCGAGGATGTCATCGAGGCAATTCCATTGTAGACCGAGAGTAGGTTCTTGCATGTCAGTGCTGCTCTGAGACAACCAGCACTCGCTACTAGCTGATCTGGCTTCCGATGGGAGGTGTTTGAGAACTGATGGTATATTGCACGCCCATTGTCTGATCTCGAAGCCTCCCTTTAGCAAAGACTGACGCAACCCATCTATTATGGCCCTGGCCTCCCCTTGGTCGGGAGTACTGTGAAGACAATTGTTGACGTAAAATGAGTTCTCCACAATGTCAGCTAAGCCAGCCATGGTGTCTTGGGTGTTCCTGGGCATGAAACTGAAGGACATAAATGGCGCAGCACGGACTGCAGGTCGTACCAAAGGGCAGTACCTGCCACTCATAGATGTCTGGGTCCGCTTCCCTATCCATGTTCCTCCAGATGAATCACAGCACAGACTTGTCACCAGGTAATAAACGTACTTGGTGGAACATGCCTTTGATGTCCCCACTCACTGCAACTGCATGTTGTCTGAATCTCAGTATGACACCTAGCAAAGATGGCCCCAGTGTTGGCCCTGGAAGGAGTTGTTCGTTTAAGCTTTGCCCATGGTACTGGAAGGAACAGGTGAAGACTATTCGGTCCTTCCCATTATGATGTACCATGTGGTGCGGAATGAACCACGACTCTAATGGACTTTTCTGCCTCCTCTGGTGTTATCTTGGCAATGTAGCCTTCAGATTCAAGCTTTCGAATTTCAGAACAGTAGGTTTGAGCTTTCTCAGAATTCTTGCCCAGTTTTCTCTCAATGTTTCTGAGACTGGAGAGCCCAGCCTCTTTGCCTGCATAAAGCCTGGTGATAGGAGTACGCCTTAGTAGCGGGGTAGCATACCGCTGGATACCATTTACTTCTACTCTGACCGTAGCAGACTACAAGAGGTTGTATGATTGTTGGTCTTGCTTTGATCTTGTGATCAGCTTTTCATTGTATGGCAAGGTGTCAATTTGCCAAAAGCGCTCCACATGTTGATACAACTCGTCACGTGTTGGGGCTGTCATTAGATGCAGGCATTGTTGCTGGGCTTTAGGGTTGCTGAATCGGACACATTGGGCCTTGCAGTACCCAACCACGCTTGGTACATATGGCAACGGGACCACCTTCTGCTCCTCTACGGACTGGCTGAATAGGAGTCAAGAGGTGTGGCATATCAGACCCTATGAGGAGTGAGGGTTTCACTTTGGCCACAGACTGCAAGGGTAGACCTTTCAGGTGGCGACATGCTTTCTGGAGTGCTGCCACTGGTTAATTATGTTCAGCAAGGCTTAAAGCAGAGGCAGTAAAGGCATCACGAATGACATACCTTTCTGTGGCTTTGGGGATGGGAGAAACCTCCAAGGTTACTGTGGACCCTTCAAGTTTGGTATGACCTTGTTGGATTGTCTGGAGAGAAAGAACCTCTGGAGCTCCATTCAATCTAAGCTGCTGAATTACTGGAGGAAGAACTATTGTTCTTTCTGAGCCGTCATCTAGAACAGCATGAGCTTCTATTGTTTGGCCACCACTGTGCAAGAGGACTTTAACAACCTTAAGCATAACTTTCTGTGAGCGGTTGGGTCTGTCGAGATAGATTTGAGTGGATGGCAAACTCACCATAAGCACCGCTCTCGAAGTATCTCTGATATAGTCATGCAGGCCAGTCAGGTGCAGTTCTTTGCAGACTTTACAGGGACGCTTGAGATTACAGGAGTCCACTGGATGATTCCGTCCACATTTCCAACAACGTTTACCCTCTGTGATCCAGGTGACGATCTGGGTGGTGGTCAACCTTTTGAATTTATCACATGAGTTTAGAAAGTGATCTTGGTTGTCGCAATGAGGACAGTAGGGCTTTAGCTTGGAAATGGCTTTAGTCTGGGCACGTTCAGAGGGCTTGGCAGCTCTCTTGGATGTCAGAAGTACAGGTGTTGAACGCTCTCGAGGATATGGAGTGCCTTTACTCTTTACAGATGACTTTGTTGTGTCAAACTGAAACATAGCAGCAGCCCGACTTGAGATGCGCTTTGCTTGTGACTTCGTTTGTAACCAAGCCGCTAAATCGGGGAGAGTGTAGGTTCTATCCGTACTAGTTTGAAGGATACCATGGCTTAACCCTCTGGGGTCGGCGGTCTCGCCGGCGATACCAGCTCACTTTTTTCCTTATCAGTGCAAAAGAGACTCAAATTACTCTGTTGATTTTGATCTTACAAATAAGTGTTGTACATCATTCGATCCTGTTAAGTTTGTATTTTTTTTGTGGAACCTCACAATAAAAACAAAGTGTTGTGCTTTTCACCTAATAAAGAAAAATAAACATGATGCGCGTTCTGCGTTCTCTCTGTCAGTGAAGTCCATTCTGAAACGCGTCCGAAAAATGAACTGTAACTCTGCAAATACTCAGTCAAACAGGTATACAGGCACACAGGCATGAAGCCTGAATTGTCTTCTTTTAAATGAAGTAATTTATATAAAAAACAAATTTTCTCATTTTATGTAATCTGTACGAAAAGAGAGAGATGATAGTCGTTCTCGTCTCAGGTCATTAAAGTTAATTTGACCACGCCCACGGAGCGCGCGCTCTATTCAAACACAAATGCTCTGAGGCGATCCACGCCCACATCAGCTGGATAACCCACCGAAAGAGACTCATATTTACGACGCTGTGAAGAATAATACTATCTTAATAATAATCCTGGAAAAAATTGCCTCAGAAGTGCAGGTAGTTTCATTTGGAGGAGCAACGGATCCAGCTGAGGAATAGGTACATTCTTTATTTTCAAGTGCTTTGTTCTAATCGCGATATGAACTAGTGTCTGTAAACAAAAAGACTGTTTGAATATGAATCGCATTTTTGTGTGTGAATGAATGAACAGCTTTTACCTAACTATATTGCAATACTGAGATGAGTAAAAATCGACTGAAATATGTTGAAATAAAATATTTTTGTATAAGCAACGTATTAAACTGCAAATTAACATTTATATGTCCTAATCATAAAAACGATATGTTACATATGAAAGACAAGATGTCGTTTTTACTGTAAAATACTGCCACATCAAATAAGCTTGTTTGCTAAGATGTTATTATAGTGTTTGTT
This sequence comes from Rhinichthys klamathensis goyatoka, assembly GCF_029890125.1. NCBI lineage: Eukaryota > Metazoa > Chordata > Actinopteri > Cypriniformes > Leuciscidae > Rhinichthys > Rhinichthys klamathensis. The sequence goes on along the minus strand of NW_026606920.1, from coordinate 1,202,437 downwards.
CGATTGTAGGCTATATTCAAACTAATTAATCCGCAACTGTGAAATATGTATGATAAAATGTATAGTTTAGTTTATACAAAGAAAGATTACATTTGAAATATAGTTAAAATTTTAATTGTTGTTGTAATTGTAACCTTTTTATTAAAATAGCAAAAAATATATGTAGGCTACATATAAATAAATCTTAGGTAAATCTTAAAAGCTCAATATAAGCCTCCTCTTTAAATTATTTGTATTGTGTTTTATTAGTGACACATTTGGGATAGGACTTTCTGTAAAAACAGTATGAGAATTAACTGCACAATTACTAGAAATGTTTACATTTGATATTATACAATTTGCAAGCACAATTTGAAAAATAAATAAATAATTGGAACTGTGAACCAATTTTGTATTATATAGGCCTATATATATATATATATATATATATATATTGTCATTGCATTCTTGTGGCTCAGTGACACACCTGAATGAAAGGGTCATTAGTATGCAGCCCCATTATGCGCTCATTATGCGGGCCCATTGTCTTCTCAGGTGTGAATCACAGCAGGTCACACCCCTGCGCATATTGCCTTTCCAAACAAAAAGTGTCATTTTTAAATTTAAACCAATCTATTGTTTTATGTGAATGATAAGGCAGGATGATTTTCAGAAAAACTCTAGGCGACAACATCCATTAGTCAAAAGTCTTGTGGACACATATTTAGTATGTGTTTTGTGGCCTTATTTCAGAAACTTTAAGTTTTAGTTTTTTCAATAACCACGTATAAACAATATTCTCTCAAAAATACAAACATGTACATACATGTTGATAACATATTATGGTAGCCCTGTTTGTGCGAAATAGAGTGTAATTACACCTTTACCAGTAATTTGTTTATAAGCAACTGAAAAAAGCACAAATGTCAGAGTATGTCAAAACATCTCAAGGACCCCCAAAACACCTTAGACCCCAGAGGGTTAAACAGTATTCTACAAAGCCATCTCGGTAAGCGGGTGGCATCTTTCCCAGAAGACGGTCCACGTGAGAACCACACATAAGCTCATATCCGTACTGTCCCTCCAGCGTCCTTAGCATGCCCACCAGGGATTGCACAGATAGGGCGAATGAATCGAAGGCATTTGTATCACCCATTCTGAGCGGTGGAGTACTCATGATAGCTCCTAATTCTGATTGAACAAGCTGCCTGGGCTGGCCATACTTCTCCTGCAAAGCTTGCAAGGCTGCGGTGTATGGTTGTGGGTTGGCATGTGCCGGTATCAAATTTTCATGCTGCGATTAATTGATTGAGCTTTTTTCACGGTATACGGTATTATCACGATATTTTGCTTGCACAAGAGAAACGGATGGATTGGGGGTATCTAAAAAAAACAACTTGCATCACAATGTGTAATTGTGATTGTCAAAACATTTGGTAACTAAACAGAATTTTATTAAGTTTAGTGACAACATGTTACAATGTTTACATCATGTACAATGACTGGTAGGCTACTGTTTGTATTATTGCTTAACACAATTTTCACGATTTCAATTCAATTCTTGGATTTGATTTCAATCTTGATTCAATATTGACTCATTTGAATAAATATTTGGTAGGCTACAGTAGATCGCCTGCATGTTAATTTTTCTCAAGAAAAAAATATATCTCACATAATGCTGTAAACATACAGAGAGAAATTAAATATAATGTGGTTTTCATTATAATAACAATGATATAATGACACAAGTAAAAATATAATAAATAGGTTGTCAGGGTTCTGCCTTGGCAGCTTTGACTCTTGTATCTTTGTTTAATGTTTCCATGTTTGTTTTGTGCTTGAGCACATGGCTTTCTCTTTGTTTATGTTGGCCATGTGCTCCTTTTGTCTTGCCTCCTAGTTTCAACTTACCACGCCCCCTCGTTTAGTCCTTGTCTAGTTGTCATTCACTAATTGTCTTCACCTGGTCCTTGTTTGCTCCACTCCCTTTATATTGTGCTTCCTTGTTGCTTGTCTTTGCTGGATCGTTGTTTTGTGTTCATGTTCTAGACCTTTCTCGTGGCATAACTAGGTGTGATTGTCCAAAGCTCTCTCTGTAGCTTGTATCCTTGCAGCTTTTGCTTTGGGTTATCTTAGACTAACTTCCCTTTCATTTACTTGAGCTATTCTAGTTTTTGATTGGTTCTGTCTTAGATTTATAGAGTTAGTTTGTTACTTTGCTTTTCTCTTTGATTTATGTTTTAGCCTGGGTTTTCACTTATTTAATACCTAGCTTTCTCCTGTTGTAGACTAGTTTTGCTTTAGTTATTTACTTTAGTGTTTTGTTAGCTTTCCTCTCTTATATGTAAGAGTTTAGTTTTTTCAGTTACTTAACTACAGTGTTTGCCATACCTTGCACTTCTCTAATGTTTTAGTGTTTTGCTCTTGTCTTGTTTCTCCTGTATTATTTGTCTGTGTGTGTTCGAGTTGAGTCCTGTCCTGCCCATCCTGAGACTGCACTGACTGCTGGTTACTGGGCTGCTCAATCCTGTGCCCGGGTCTCCTGTCTGGACCTCTGTTGTGGGCTGTCTCTGGACTGTGCAACTGTTACACATTGTCACATCCTATTGTCAATAAATCACTATTCACCGCTCATCTCTGCGCTTGGGTCCTGTTATTTCCAGCGGTTCCTGACAGAACGATCCAGCCATCTTAGGACCCAGCAGTATGAGCATTCAGATTCTTCCCCCTGCCACGACTAGGGAGAGGATGGCACGCCATCGGGCGTTGACTGCTCTGCGCCAGCAGGGTTTTAAAGTGGGAGGCTTTGCCCAGATGTTTTGGACTATGGCAGTGGGGCTGGATTATAATGATGCAGCACTTAAGGATATCTTTAATGCCTGCCTTGATGACCCTTTGCCTCTGTGGGAGATGGAGGAGCTTAATATCTTGGATTTTTGGGGCTTCATCAGATATCTTAAACATCGTAGCCAATGGCCAACACCAGATCAGCCAGAACTCTTCCGCAGAGACTTTCCCACCAGTCCTCCCTCTTTGAGTCAAGACCCAGTCTTTCTGACTCCAACTGAGAAGCGCAGGTTAAGGAGAAAGAGAGCAGTCGAACGTGCCACAGCTCCCCCAAAGATGGCCTTTTCAGAGGTGCCAGTTTTTCCTATCAAAGACACAGTAGGTGTTCCTGAGACTTCTCTTCCTCTCATAGCTGTTGAAGTGTCTCCTTCCTGTTTAGTCAAGTCTGTCAGTCCAGTCATAGTCACAGAGGCCATCTCAGAGGCCACCATTTGTGCAGCAGAGCTTGTTCTCGAGTACTCCGCAGCACCCCCTGAGGCGTCTGAGTCTGCTGCAACAACCTTAGAGACTTGTGAGTCTACATTGTCTCTACTCTGTAAGCGGAAAAGGAAAGTTTGTACTGTTTTACAGCCCACTGTTCTTCCAGAGTCTGTTCCAGAAAAGGAAAGCCGAGTGTCGGCTCCAGCCCCCGAGCCCAGCCGAGTGTCGGCTCCAGCCCCCGAGCCCAGCCGAGTGTCGGCTCCAGCCCCCGAGCCCAGCCGAGTGTCGGCTCCAGCCCCCGAGCCCAGCCGAGTGTCGGCTCCAGCCCCCGAGCCCAGCCGAGTGTCGGCTCCAGCCCCTGAGCCCAGCCGAGTGTCGGCTCCAGCCCCCGAGCCCAGCCGAGTGTCGGCTCCAGCCCCCGAGCCCAGCCGAGTGTCGGCTCCAGCCCCCGAGCCCAGCCGAGTGTCGGCTCCAGCCCCCGAGCCCACCATTTTTTCTGCAGGGGCCACAGAGCTTGTTCTCGAATCTACTGCACCACCCCCATTAATGCCTGAATCTGTTACAATATCCCCAGAGACTGAGTCTTCATTATCTCTAACTTGCAAATACAGGAAGAGGAAGGTTTGTGCGGTCTTGCAGTCACCTGTGCTCCCAGAGCAGCATATCTTCCCTTTAAGTCCTCTCAAGAACACTGTGGCTGTCCCAGAACCATTATTTCTACCTGTCCGAGACACAGAGGCCATCCCAGATTTGTCTGCACTGCTTGTCAAGGCCAAAGAGGTTACCCCAGAGCTCTCTTTTGTCACTGCCGTGACCAAGGTGGCTATTTCTGATTCGCCTGTTTTACCAACCGAGGTCATTCTTGCCAGTCATATCACGCCCACAGAGGTCGTCCCAGAACAGCCCGCTCTACATGTAATGTCCATGGAGGTCAATCCTGAGCAGCCTGCTGTCTCTGCCTTAGAGGCTATTTCGGAGCAGTCTGCTGTTACTGCCATGGAGTCCTCTTCAGTCCCAGAACCACCCATTTTCCTTGCCAGTGTGGTCAAGGCAACAGAGTTTTTCCCCAAGTCTGCATCAGAACCAACTCTAATAGCCCTGGAGGGTGTTTCAGCAGCCCCTGGGGGTGATCCTGGGAGAGTTCCTGAATCTGTGCTAACAGCTCCCGAGGGCGTTTCTGAATTTGATTCTGCAGCACACAAAGATGTTCCTGAGTCTCTTCCAGCAACCCCTAAGGGCATTCCCGAGTCAGTCCCTCAGGACGCTCCTGAATATAATTATGCAGCACCCAAGGGCCTTCCAGAATCCACTTCAGTAGCCCAGAAGGGGCCTGCCTTTGATGTTCCCGAGGGCATTCCAGAGTCAGTTACTGAGAAATTCACCTTCCCTGTCAGTGCAGTCATCGCTCCTGAATTCATCCCTAAGTTCCTCTCCCGTCAAGAGTTAGTTCCTGAGCTTCCCCCCAGCTCTAAAGTTACCCATGCTCATCATATTTCTCAAGTCAGAGGTGGTGCCCTGCCACCACCAAAGTTTTGTCCCTCATCTATCCCGTTGGCTGGCACTGGTAGATACTGCACCACTCAGATACCAGTAGCTCCACCTTCAGCACGACCGGGCTTTCATGGCTTTTCCACCACGCCTACTACATTTGTCTCTGCCATGCCGGGATATGACCCTAGACCCTAGATAAGACCCTAGATGTATGAGGCATATACCTTTCGGTAAGTTGTACTGTATCTTTAAATAAGAAGTAACAGATGATGCGCTACAGTCACGTCACATTTACAAGCGCCAAAATGCTATTTATTGTCTGAATTTCGTAATAAAATGGACAGAACCTGAGAGCTGATATTTTTTTCATATCAAAAGTAACCTGCTCTGTCTAGTCTGTCGGTGTTAGTGTCCTCTTTGCTCCGCGATTTTTCTCTGCATGAGAAAATGGATGTGTGGCGTGAGAGCGTTTGAAAAGTGTCAATTGCGTGAGTCTCAAGCTGAATGCGTGAGAGTTGGCAGCCCTGCTTTTAGAAGGGGGATAAATCGTCGGCAGTGTTCCTTCTTCCGCCATGCTTCTTCTCCATGTGAGGATTGTTTACATTAGACTAGAGTGTGCACTGCGCGCATGCACACAGTGCTTAACATGTGGAGATTGTTTACATCAGAGTGCGCACGTGTTTTGCGCAGCATATATGCAGTGTTTTTTTAAGCGGTTGATGCGTGTTCTAAAAATCTACATTCGGATCAATTATTTTTCACGGTATTTTGAAGTGGCCGCGATAACAATATCGTGCATATTCATTACCGCGATTTATCGCATTACCGAAAACTGGCACATGTCTAGTTGTGGGTGGTGCATATATGCCTTAGCCAACTGCTGAGCACTAGCAAACTTCAGGTGGCTCAGTAACACTTGGTATTTGTACTGCTCGCTCGCTGATGTGAGTATGGTGACTTAATAGATTGTCTAAAGCCAGTTTCAACAAAGCAAAGTCACTTTCTGTACCACTCTCAAACACTGGCAGTGTGGGGCGAGGGATACTGTAGGCTGCTGCCATCAGAAGCTCTGTTCCGGGTTGAGGTAAGTAACCAGTTTGGGGAACAGGTGGATGTGGATAAGGTTGATGGCAGATGGGTGCAGTAGATGAGACAGTTACTCGCTGCTGAGGGGCTGTAAAAAACTGATTCTGGCTGATAGGTGGGGCTATATGGCTTGCTAACAGAGTGTTCACATTTGAATTTGACGCAATAGTTACAACAGGATGTACTGGCTGTGTGTTATATCAAAACACTATCTGTGTGTGGTATCGCAAATTGGGTGACTGCTGATTGCATTGGGTTGAATCGAGGTAGTGGCATTGAGACTGGGCTGAGCTGCTGTGGGACAGATGACATGTTCTCCCCAGATGCAATGTCTGGTCTCCCTTGGACTTGAGTGACTACTCATGAAGACAATTGCGCTGTGAGAGCTGGAACTCGTGCAGGCATAGTCGCTTGTAGTGCCAAATAAGGTAGCTTGGGTGTTGACTGAACCTTAATGTGTGTCCCTTAATGTGCTCTGTGCCTCTGTAACTGTCTGTGTGGCCTGCATCATGGAAGATGAGGAGCAAGAAGACTGTTGAAATACAGGTGAGTAGGCTGAGCTGGCTTGGTGGAACTGTGATGGTGGCCCAGTGGTGTCTGACGATGCTTGAGGCTCTGGATCAGTCAAACTTGTGTCTTGGCTGAGCAGGGAACTTACCAGCTTGGCCACTTCTAGATCAGCTTCCGCCTTTTTCAGCTTGCGCCGTCGTTCTAACTGGTTAGATAAGGCCTCCTTTGCCATGAGAGCCTCTTCTTGAGCATGTTGTGCCTCTTAGGCTTGGGTTTGTTGTCTCTGATACTCTACTTCTGCCAGCGTGTCCTCCTCCATTTGTTGAAGTAGGTCGTCGTACTGCCACTGTTTTATTTTCTCCTCCACTATGGCTGCCTGGCTGCTTGTGAGTGCAGATTTAGCTTGAACACCAGATACAATGGAATGACAACTGGATCTGGAACGAGAGCTGACTTTACTATGGGACGTTTTCCTCGACTGGCTCTTATGTTGGCTGTGACAGCGAGAAGAAGCAGTTGGAGGAGGGTCCAGAGGAGGTGTGTAGCCAACCTCATAGTCACCCAGATGGGAAGGCAGTTTACTCTTGTCTCTTGGGTCTATCCACTGTCTCTGATACATCGCTAGCTGCTGTCTCCATACTGTTTACTGTTGCCACATCTGGCTCAAAGGACCAATTTGTTGCAGAGTAGCACCTCTGGCAACCTTTGTGAATTTACAGTTCTGTAGGCGGACAATTATGGACAGTGATTCCGGTAAGAGAATCAGGCGCGGGAGAAGTATATCTTCGTCAAACTTCTCTTTAATAACACTTGTCAGGTAGTAAGTGACATCCATTTACAGTCTCAGGATGGTAGGTAAAGTTATATGATGGAATCATGTTGTGTTGTGATATTTGTTGCATGAACGCACACTATTGAACGATATCTGGGAGAGAACAGCTGGAACTGGCTATTGCATCAGTCTGCTGGAAGTAGCAACTATGATATTAGTCTGTCAGAAACCGCTGCCTGTTTTCCGTTCCGGGACGGACTTTCTGACAAACGTAAAACCGAAAAACCGCAATTCACAAGCGTGTATTGAACCGTGGATATCGTACCGAATGGTTCAATATTATATTGAGAATTGTGGCATCCCTAATATATAGTATATATATATATATATATATATATATATATATATATATATATATATATATATATATATATATATATATATATATATATATTTGGATTTCATACATTCATTTCTTATTCAAACAAAATCCTGTCATCCAGCCATCTCCTCCCTTCCTCTTTCATCCTCATCCTTTTCACCAAAAATGTATTTTAGGTGGACAGAATACAGTACAAAGAACATAAAAAAATTAAGGATGTTCAAAAATAACAAAGGCTGACAGCCATTTGTAGTGGTGTCCGAAACTATAGTGGACATTATCGAGTGCACTCATTCTTTCCCACATTGCACCGCAGTAACGAGTGTACAGCCGATGTACGCTCAACGCCTGTCTGAATTCGCTCACTCGTTTTCATTCACCTCTTCAAGTGAATTGTATTAGAGAACTAACGTAGGGAGTAGTGATTGAGGGTTTAGGGGGCGATTTCGGATTCAGCCCATGTCTTTTCTGTCAACCAAATGCTTTTTAATCTTTGCTATTGCTTCAATGCAAATGAACAAGCGCGCCATTATTTGTTGCGTAGTGTTTACATGTTTAAGTAAGCCAGATATGCACAGATTCTGCGCAATACGCTGTATGTAATATATCATGATGATCCACGAGTTAGTCAGCGCAGATTTGGCTTACACGTACTTCCCCAGCAAAGTGAGTAAACATAATAAGTAACACATCAAATTGGCTACTGATTTGACAGCGTTCCCCGACACAGTTGATTTTTACCCGCGGGTGTTAATTTCATAAATTAAGTGTATCACTTACATCCCCTGTACTCTCCCCCGTTCCATCTGTGTGGTAAGTCCCTGAAAGAATTAACAACAAGCATTTTACATAATCAGATAGAGACCATTTTAATATTAATATAAATTACTGAAGTTTGGAATGAAGATTTTGTAATATGTATGAAACAAGTCTCGTATGCTCACCAAGGGCTGTCTATTTAAATATATTTTAAAAAGTAAATTATCCTGTGATGGCAAAGTTGAATTTTCAGCATCATTACGCCAGTCTTCAGTGTCACATGATCCTTCAGAAATCATTCTAATATATTTTTGGTGCTTGAGAAACGTTTCTTATTATTATCAATGTTAAAACAGTTGAGCCGCTTAATATTTTTGTGGAAGCCATACATACAGGTCCTTCTCAAAAAATTAGCATATCGTGATAAAGTTCATTATTTTCCATAATGTAATGATAAAAATTAAATCATTGCACACCAACTGAAATATTTCAGGTCTTTTATTGTTTTAATACTGATGATTTTGGCATACAGCTCATGAAAACCCAAAATTCCTGTCTCAAAAAATGTGCATATCATGAAAAGGGTCTCTAAAAGAGCTATTAACCTAATCATCTGAATCAACTAATTAACTTTAAACACCTGCAAAAGATTCCTGAGGCTTTTAAAAACTCCCAGCCTGTTTCATTACTCAAAACCGCAATCATTGGTAAGACTGCCGACCTGACTGCTGTCCAGAAGGCCATCATTGACACCCTCAAGCAAGAGGGTAAGACCGAAAGAAATTTCTGAACAAATAGGCTGTTCCCAGAGTGCTGTATCAAGGCACCTCAGTGGGAAGTCTGTGGGAAGGAAAAAGTGTGGCAAAAAACGCTGCACAACAAGAAGAGGTGACCGGACCCTGAGGAAGATTGTGGAGAAGGACCGATTCCAGACCTTGGGGGACCTGCGGAAGCAGTGGACTGAGTCTGGAGTAGAAACATCCAAAGCCACCGTGCACAGGCGTGTGCAGGAAATGGGCTACAGGTGCCGCAATCCCCAGGTCAAGCCACTTTTGAACCAGAAACAGCGGCAGAAGCGCCTGACCTGGGCTACAGAGAAGCAGCACTGGACTGTTGCTCAGTTTTGCATGTCATTCGGAAATCAAGGTGCCAGAGTCTGGAGGAAGACTGGGGAGAAGGAAATGCCAAAATGCCTGAAGTCCAGTGTCAAGTACCCACAGTCAGTGATGGTCTGGGGTGCCATGTCAGCTGCTGGTGTTGGTGCACTGTGTTTTATCAAGGGCAGGGTCAATGCAGCTAGCTATCAGGAGATTTTGGAACACTTCATGCTTCCATCTGATGAAAAGCTTTATGGAGATGAAGATTTCATTTTTCAGCACGACCTGGCACCTGCTCACAGTGCCAAAACCACTGGTAAATGGTTTACTGACCATGGTGTTACTGTGCTCAATTGGCCTGCCAACTCTCCTGACCTGAACCCCATAGAGAATCTGTGGGATATTGTGAAGAGAAAGTTAAAGATGAAAAGTAAAAAATGAGCTTAAAGCCGCTATCGAAGCATCCTGGGCCTCCATAACACCTCAGCAGTGCCACAGGCTGATTGCCTCCATGCCACGCCGCATTGAAGCAGTCATTTCTGCAAAAGGATTCCCGACCAAGTATTGACTATTGAGTGCATAACTGAACATAATTATTTGAAGGTTGACTCTTTTATTTGTATTAAAAACACTTATTTTATTGGTCGGATGAAATATGCTAATTTTTTGAGACAGGAATTTTGGGTTTTCATGAGCTGTATGCCAAAATCATCAGTATTAAAACAATAAAAGACCTGAAATATTTCAGTTGGTGTGCAATGAATCTAAAATATATGGAAGTTTAATTTTTATCATTACATTATGGAAAATAATGAACTTTATCACAATATGCTAATTTTTTGAGAAGGACCTGTATTACTAAGTATTCTTATATATAGAAATTTCAAAAGAACAGCATTTATTTGAAAAAGAAATCTTTTGTAACATTATAAATGTATTTCCTGTCACTTTTAATCACTTCAATGTGTCTTCCGTCCTTTCTGAATAAAAGTATTAATTTTTAAACTTTCTTACTCCAAACTTGTGAATGATGTAGTATAACAGTTTCCACAAATATATTAAGCAGCAAAAACAATGTTTTCAATATTGATAATAATAAGAAATATTTGTTGAGAGCCAAATCAACATATTAGAAGGATCATGTCATAATGAATTGTAGTTTATACTGATGAGCATAAGAGACTTCTTTCAAAAACCAAACTTTTGACCAGTAGTGTACTAATATCTAGAAAATAATCAATATGAACACTCACAAAAGAGGCAAAACAAAGCTAATTGTTTATCTTATTTAAAGAGTGTCCTCTCACCTCTAAGCAGCCTTTCGTCTTTAGGGGTCACATGTCCTGAGAACTCCCCCTCTTCCTCTTCAGGTGACACAGTGGGCGGGGCTTGCACAGGAGAGGTGGGTCTATGTATCTGTATGCAATAATACACCAACTGATACATACACTCTTACAACATAAACTGCCCATAATATATGTAAACTACACATCTGAATCTATTTATGATGATTATTGTTTTTCACTTAATTAAAATTGTATTTCATAAAAGTATTTAAAAGTCAAGTGTGTAATTTTTTCATCAGTAGTGGTACTACATGAAATTGCAGGTTTTCTGCACTCCTACCACCCCTATCTGATTCCCGTATTCCATCGTTTGAACAAACAAGTATCCCAGCCCTAAACACTGGCTAGGAAACACCAGCATGGCACTAGTCAACTTGAAAAAAACGTAATAACAGTAAGAGAAGTCTCTGCCAGACACTGTCAAACTCATTGTTTTAAAATGAAAAGGAATAACAGGTTAATTCTCTCTTGTCATGCATTGCAATGCATTACATCACAGCAGGTTTGCCACTGGTTTTCATGTCTCTTGTGAACAATCAACATTATTTTCACCCCTGCCATTATGTGATTTAGAGTGCCATATTTGAATGCACAAGTATGTGAATTTAAAGCAAGCCTATTTCTTTAGAAGACTATAGAACAAAATGTATAGTGTTATTTGATCTTGGGGGGACATATTTTTTGGTCCCTATCAGAAAAACAGCTAATAAATCATACTAAATTGTGTTTTTCTGAATGTAAAATGTAAAACAAAAGAATGTAAGGTAACACTTTATAATAACTGCACACTATTAATCATTAGCTAAGCATTAATAAACAGTTAATTCATCATTTATAAAGCATTAATATACATTAATAAGTAGTTTATAAATACAGCTATAAATGCTTTATTCTTTATTCATAAGCATATATATATTGTGTTTAATAATTGTATTTTCATACTTTATTAATGATCAATTTATCATTTCTAAATGAAGTATTGGTTCATTTACAAACCAGTTATTTAGGGGTTGTCAGTGATTCATAAGATCACTTAGAAAGTCTAAGTAAATGGTTAATAAACTATTTAAATGTACATTCATACATCTTAAATATTTCTATGTTCTGTTTCACTGTTTTGTGTTTGTTTCCTTTTTCTGTTGAGAAGATTACTGAGCCTTTACATCTCCTTTGTAAAAGCTTAACGAGGCATAAATAGTCCTCACTTTAGATGAGCTCACATAGATAGTAAACTGACCACTACTAAATGTTATATAACTACCTTAACTAATCATGAATTACAGTAGAAATACATGTTAATAACGCATTTATTAACACACTAACTACTACTATATGTCTGAATAATAATAATATGTTTTAATGTAATGTATTTAAATAGTTTATTAATAATTTACTTGCACTTTCTAAGTGCTTTTATGAACCACCGACAACTCATAAATAACTGGTTAGTAAATAATGTAATACTTCATTTAGAAATGATAAATGATTATTAATAAAGTATGAAAATACAATTATTAAACACATTATAGATATGCTTATAAATCAAGAATAAAGCATTTATAGCTGTATTTATAAACTGCTTATTAATGTCTATTAATGCTTTATAAATGTTGAATTAACTGTTTACTAATGCTTAACTAATGATTAATAGTGTGCAGTTATTATAAACTGTTACCGAATGGGTAAATGCAGAAAGCTTTCTGTGTGGGTTGTGTTTAGGGGTAGAGTTAGGGTTAGGGGACAGAAAATACAGTTTGTACAGTATAAAAATCTCTATGGAATATCCTCATAAAACATGGAAAGACAATAACATATACACTCACCTAGAGGATTATTAGGAACACCACACTAATACTGTTTTTGACCCCCTTTTGCCTTCAGAACTGCCTTAATTCTACGTGGCATTGATTCAGCAAGGTGCTGAAAGCATTCTTTAGAAATGTTGGCCCATATTGATAGGATAGCATCTTGACTTGCAGTTGATGGAGATTTGTGGGATGCACATCCAGGGCACGAAGCTCCCGTTCCACCACATCCCAAAGATGCTCTATTGGGTTGAGATCTGGTGACTGTGGGGGCCATTTTAGTACAGTGAACTCATTGTCATGTTCAAGAAACCAATTTGAAATGATTCGAGCTTTGTGACATGGTGCATTATCCTGCTGGAAGTAGCCATCAGAGGATGGGTACATGGTGGCCATAAAGGGATGGACATGGTCAGAAACAATGCTCAGGTAGGCCGTGGCATTTAAACGATGCCCAATTGGCACTAAGGGGCCTAAAGTGTGCCAAGAAAACATCCCCCACACCATTACACCACCACCACCAAGCCTGCACAGTGGTAACAAGGCATGATGGATCCATGTTCTCATTCTGTTTACACCAAATTCTGACTCTACCATCTGAATGTCTCAACAGAAATCGAGACTCATCAGACCAGGCAACATTTTTCCAGTCTTCAACGGTCCAATTTTGGTGAGCTCTTGCAAATTGTAGCCTCTTTTTCCTATTTGTAGTGGAGATGAGTGGTACCCGGTGGGGTCTTCTGCTGTTGTAGCCCATCCGCCTCAAGGTTGTGCGTGTTGTGGCTTCAGAAATACTTTGCTGCATACCTCGGTTGTAACGAGTGGTTATTTCAGTCAAAGTTGCTCTTCTATCAGCTTGAATCAGTTGGCCCATTCTCCTCTGACCTCTAGCATCAACAAGGCATTTTCGCCCACAGGACTGCCGCATACTGGATGTTTTTCCCTTTTTACACCATTCTTTGTAAACCCTCGAAATGGTTGTGCGTGAAAATCCCAGTAACTGAGCAGATTGTGAAATACTCAGACCGGCCCGTCTGGCACCAACAACCATGCCACGCTCAAAATTGCTTAAATCACCTTTCTTTCCCATTCTGACATTCAGTTTGGAGTTCAGAAGATTGTCTTGACCAGGACCACACCCCTAAATGCATTGAAGCAACTGCCATGTGATTGGTTGATTAGATAATTGCATTAATGAGAAATTGAACAGGTGTTCTTAATAATCCTTTAGGTGAGTGTATTTTGAACTATCCCTTTAGCATTAGAAAGAATGCCACACTTTACAAATTAAACTGCAACACTTTTGGCTCAACCCCGATGGATAGTTATTCTCTTTCTCTCATGATTTGGGAGAGAACCAAAGATTTAAACCCTTTTAATGTCTCTGATTATTGTAACAAAACTTAACCCCCTGGAGTGAGAATGAACCTCTTTGTTTCCTGTTTGGCAAAGATAAATAAAGCAAAATTTGTGCAAAGAAATAATTACATTGACTAAAAACACATACAAAATAAATAAAAAATACAACAATTATTCCTCCGAATGTTTATTTTGATTATTTAATTTGTATCCTTTTTTCTATTGTATTTGTCCTATTGATTGTAATTTCAACTTACTTTTTGTTGACAGTGAAATTTATGTGAAAGAACAGATTAAGGGGTTGGGGGTCATTTGGGGGCTTTTATGAACACATTGACAGGGGACCCTTTACAGCATTTTGCTTAGGGCCCCCAGAAGTCTAAGACCGGCACTGTGTGCTGCTCAATATTTTTGTGAAACAGGTGATAATTTTTTTTTTTCAGGATTCTTTGATGAACAGAAAGTTCAAAAACAGCATTTATTTGAAATAAATATATATATTTTTAACAATATGTATTTACAGTAACTTGTGATCAATTAAATGCATCCTGCTGAATAAAAGTATTAATTTCTCTCTTTTTAACTTACTGACCCCAAACTTTTTAACAGTAGGGTAAATTAATGCCTAATAACAAATAAAATAAATTAATTTTTAATGGTATTATGGTCCTGGATTTAATAAATTACACCTTCATTTTTGTACATGGTAAATGTACACCAAAGTACATGGTAAATGCTAGTGATGGGAACACATTTTTTATGACAAAATAAGGTAATTGGATTAATAGAATTTATTTGTTTTTCTAAAAACAAAATCTAATTTTATATTTACTTTAATCTGGTTAATAGATAATGTGATGTAATGTGTTCAATGAGGTGTTTCTGTCTAACCTTTTCTTTATCTTCTTTCTCATTTGTCCGACCAAAGATTTCTTTACGTCTCCCATGCTCTTCTTCATCATCATAGTCACCATCACCACTTCTGTCCCCCTGCAAAACATTCAGCAGTCAGCCTGCTGTGCACATCACGAACAACTCCACCACAAGAGGGAGTGCCAGCTCAAGAAACATCCCCTTTCAATCTACTATAAGTAATCTGCCTTTCTAAAAATGGTCAAAGACAGTGTAATTTTATTCTGAGATGAATAAGAGTAAAGAGACAGAGAGTAACGAAAATGCGCTCACGCTGGGGTCATCCTCCTCACATTGCTCTTCTGCTGCCCTGGGGTCCGGTTTTATCACCAGCTGTTGGATAGAGCCCTGACAGAACAGGAGAGAAAGAGAGAGTAAGAGAAAGATAGAGACAAATGTGGGGGTTAGTTGTTCAGCCATTTAAAACAAAAACAAGTTGCTTGTGTAAAAGATTGCTGTGTACATTTGCAGAATGTTCATACATAAGCGCTGCCTGGAACTGTAAGAGCTCCTGTCAGAATGCAATCTGTTCTGTTATTTTCATTCTAACAGCAGCACAGGTTCATCCAGCACTTGGAGATGTGCCAGCAGCGCTTAAGGGAAGGTAATCAATTTTGTACAGTTATCAGCAGGCTTTCAGATGAAGCACCTCCTGCTTTACTCATTAGGATTTAATGGGTTCTTTTAGCCATGCACATTCATTGAAATTCAGCAGAGAATTATGATGGCCATCAGCTACTTTCATTATTAAAGACATTATGAAATGTCATGGTCCAAACAACCATGAAACAATGACTCATTCAATTACAGCCATTACAGATAACACAATAACTTTCATTAGTATTACCTTCGATGGGAAATATGAAATAACAAAAGCTCAACAACAAAACTGACAAACCTCAAAAGTGCTTTTCCAAGAGAGCACAACTACAATTACAACTCTCTGGAAGTTTGAACCTAAGACATTTTGGGTACTAGCTATGTTTAAAAGTGTCATCATTTCTGTCTGCAATTGTACAGAAGGATGTGAGAATTTCATTGTTCGTCATGGTCTTCTTTTCCTGAGGGAGGCCCATAGCATTATACCATTCAACACAAAGGATTCTACCTCCCCGAAGTCTTCTCCATGCCAACAAGCCTCCCTAAACACAATAACACACCAACTCATGGGACAAAAGCTCCTCAGCTGGAATAGTTCAAATCATAAGGCGCAGAGGACAATAACTTTTTGAAATCATGTTTGGTATGGTCGGTGTGGTAGGATGCGAATGTGAATAAATTAGGGTATGGTTTTTTATTTATAGTCAACTAATGATTTTGTAAAGTAATATTTTTAAATGTTTCATTATTATGTTATGTGTAATAAAAATATTTTGAAAAAATATATGCAATCAACAATGCCAACAAGTCAAAAAAATAAATGATCAAATTACTAAATGATTCTCCTGAAAGCTCCAAACAGGTATATGCACCAATATTAAAAGTCTGGGCGATAATGGCTAAAAAAAAAACCTATTAAAGCTTAAAGGAAATCCAAGTTATAACATAAACAGGTTTTTATGTTATAATTATGACTTCTTGTCTCATAATGTTTAATTTTTAGGTCTTTTTTTAAACTTTTTGTCATAATTATGATTTTTATCTCATAATGACTTTTGTTATTTAATCATTTCAACTTTTTAACACATAATTTAAACTTTTCATGTCATAATATGATTTACCAAAGCATGTCTTTTTAATGTGGCGGAAATGGGCTTCCTTAGAAAACCGATAGATAAATAATATTTCAATTCTGTACTGTTTCAATTAAATATATAAAAAATAAAACACTAAAAACTAAAATCTGAGTTAGGCATCACAACATTATAATGTACAGTATGAGAAATGGATATTAAATTTCAGATTTGCTAACTATTACATTTAATTTATTTTTAAATTGTTTTACAGATTCACTTTGAGTGTTAGATGAGGGCAAAGGGAAAATGAGCATGCACAATTAATCCAATATCAACTGATAACAATAAATTAAAATGTCCCATCCCATTTCAGATTATAAATCACAGTAAACATACATCATCACTCAAACAAATGACAGAACACTGCCTCTTTGAACAGTTCTTACTTGTGCCTGCCTATACACTCTCATGTTGCTCTACACTCTTAATAAAAGTTCCAAAAATAGGTTTTCGCAGTGATGCCATTGAAGAACCAAATTTTTAGGTTTCCCTAAGTTAAAATTTCTTAAAAGAACCATTTTCTTAGTGTGAAGAACATTTTAAAAATCTGAAGAACTTTTTTCCACTAAAGGTTTTTCATGGAACTATTGATGCCGATACAGAACCTTTATTTTTAAGTTTGTAGGTGGCTGTGAATAACCTTGAGCACCTTTTTGATCATGGATCAGTGATAAATGAAAAACTGTCAAGGTGAATGTGAATGTCATTGTGCCCCAGTCAATTTACTAAAGGCACATGTTATGCACATGTCAAAATCAAAACAAAAAGTACAAGACTTAAAAGCAAAGAGCAAGGTAAATATGAATAAAAAACTTTCAGCTCATCTTTTATCATCAGTTATGATTTGTGAGGTGTTTAAACAGTATTTCCTAAAGAATGTTTCTGAGTTTTGTGAAAATGTAGATGGTGACATACCACAAATCTCTCCAGGCCAGTACTGCCGGCATTTGCCACAAAGATGCCTGAGCCCGGCTTAAAGCTGAGGGGCTGCTGGCTTCTCTTCAGGGGTGCGCTGTGGAACTGCTCACAGTCCATATAGAGCCGAACTTCCTCATGCTCGACAGTCAGCGTGAAGCGGTTCCACTGCTGTGTCATGTCAGGCACTTTAAAGGAAGCCACCTCCACGGTGGCAGCAAACCCTGGCTCGCTGTAATACAGTACAATCCTCTGGGTCTTGTCCTCCACGGGCGACAGGGCCAAGCCCAGGTGTACGATCTTCTGGGAGGGATCTGTGATGGCGAACACGACCCCTCCTCGAGAGCTGGAGGGCTTGAGGGTGACAATAATGGCAAAGTCCATGAAGAAGGGCTCAGGTACAAAGGACTGGGTCAGTCGACCTACATTAGCATTAGGCCCAAAATTGTAGGCAGGGAAACCCTCGTAGCCAGTGATGAAGGACACAGAAGGAGGAAGAGGAACGCCAACTAGCTCAGTGAGCACTAGATGACCCTTGGACCCTCGCTCTGAAAGAAATCACCCAGTAACAAGGGGAATGATTAAAATGAAGGACAATATACACATTTATAAAATTCCTTCTCACAATTTTGAAAACATGTCTCCTAATAAATGAACAGTCTAAAAAAGTGTTGCAATGAAGACTAAAAGGCTCTAAACACACATATATAAATTGACCCTTCGCTAAGCCACGCCCGAAAACCGCCACTGGCCAATCGTGGCTTAGCAACCGTAACTAGGCGCGGGAGGTCTGTCAAGCTTTCGAGCGAGGCAAACATGCCGACGCGTTGTGCGTATGGATTGTGCAAATCTGTTACCCGGTATTCTAAAAGTTTGGACGGTGGGGTGGCATTTTTTCTCTTCCCGAAACCTATAAGCCAAAGGGGAGAAATCCCGGGCATGGATCAAGCAGTGTGGAGATCCATTCACAACTAAATGTCGACAGGATTAACAAAAAAAAAACGCCTATTGCTTGGAAATAATGGCGGTTCTTTGTTCATAATGCATATATTTGAACGTAAAATAAGACGATTAAAGGCAAGACGGAGGCTCACTGACATACTTTAAAATATGTTTCAGCATTGTGTTAATCGACGGCGGACGGCCTACTAACGTTAACTTTACCCCTGTAACTTTACCCCAATCCGATCGCGGCTCTCCCGGTGTTATGATGGATAAGCTGTTTGATTTAAATTGATTTGATATTAGATTATTTTCACATTTCACTTACTCTGCTGTGCATGAACATAGCTGTTCAATTTGTGTGTTTCCCATTTGAATGGTCTGCTAAGGAGGCGGCTGCTGCTTGCGCTGGGACCTAACGTTATAGGCTTTAGCTTCAATTTTGATGAAATTATTCTCTAATCGGTTGCATATTATGTCGTGGATATATCGCTCGAATGCATACTGCTGTCCCTTTTGTCTTGCTCTCTCAGATATTTCACTTGTTCGCCAAAAATGACTAAATATCTCCTTGGGAATGTCTGACACCGGTGCATTCACACTGTAATAGACGTGGCAGCCGCGAAAGCTTGACAGGCGTAGCAACAGTAACTAAGGAGGGCGGGGCTTAGCGAAGGGTCAATTCCACTGTTCTTTTAAACAATATTTCATGTTTATTAAAAGAAAAGTTCACCAAAAAATGTAAATCTTGTTTAAAATTTTCTTTCTTATGTGGAACACAAAAGGAGAAATTCTGACTGCTGGTTACTCTTTTCCCACTTAAAGAATCATGAAAAAAACAAATGTTTTTGTGAGAAATTACAGTGACTTACTGGTATTTTTTACCCTCCTGTGAGCTGTAAAACACTGCAACCGGACCATTTGAGCTCATGAACTGATTTTTTTTTTTTTGAATATTTATGATCAACTGAATTATTGAGAAGATTGAAAGTACGACTAGTTTCTGAGTACATTAAATCTCCCACGATTACACCGAGGAGAACTAGAGAAGATGTTAACACTCAATGACTGACAACTTAAATTAAATAATTTTAAAATAATTTTAAAACTTAAATCGCATAGATTCAGAAGATTTATGAATGCGGCATTTGAGTTGCCTAAACAGCTTTGACAATTTTTTTGTATGGTGCTTTTGCTTCCTTTCAGAAGCTTTAAAGATTTAGCCTTCATTCATTGTAATTGCATGAAACAGAGCATGGAAATTAATCTTCAAAAATTTTCATTGAAGTGAAGTGCATTGAAGTGTTTTAATGACAGAATATTTATATAAACTATATGGTTTTTCAATTACAAAATTTTTATTGAAAAATCATGCATGTTTTTGTAATGGTGTGTAACTTTTCTCTGTAAAAAAAAAACACTCATTCTCAACCCATTCTACTACCCGAATGACCTACTACTTCCACCGAGATTCTGAAGCGCACATTAGATGCATGGACACTTTACTATCCCATAAGGCCACAGGAGAGGATTTATGAATGGCAGTGACTCAGGTAACTGATGTGACAATAATAAAATGGCGAATTTAGTACGACCGAATTTCATTCACACTAGCCCTATTCATACTATATAGAATTTTTTTTAACATTTCAATTGCATTTACATTTCAAATTCAAATGTAGTACCTACTCAAACAGTATGCGATTTCAAATGCACAGAGAGTTCCGCTAATGTATGTTTTTGACGATGAATAAACTCAGCATGTGTTTCACATGAGAGTTCTGTCCAATCAACTATTAGTATATAAATCTGTTGCTGACATCACACTTCCTTACATTTTGGTGTGTTGCACACAGTTCAGCATGGCAAGCGAAGGAGACAAGCCGCTGATAGAGCTGCCGCGTAAATCATATAAATGTCCTGTCTGGGAACATTCTGGCTTCCCAATACATTACAACAGAGATGGTTAAAAAAAAAGTGGTCAAAAAACACACTCTTTGTAAACTTTGTTCATTGCGAGTGCCATATGCTCAATGCAATGACTAATGACTCCTGCAATGACTCTATTATGACTAATTATTTACGCCATCATTAACCGGGTGTTGATAGCGCACAGGCGCACGTGAGACCAAGAAAGCACACCTTGCCTTCTGTGTACAAATAGCCACTCATCGCTAATTCCGACATACGCAAAACAATAACGAAAGCACTGGGCAGGGCTCGATGACCCGGGGCCAGTGTAAACGACACTTGGGACAGTGCAGCATCGTCACATGAGTTTATCATTTGCTCATGTTTCTAAGCCATGCCAATCTAAACATTCATGTGCAAGAAGACGTGAAAGAGAACTTTTCTATGTGCAAACATCCTAAGTGCACACATGGAATGCTGCGCCTCAGTCAGCGTGCAAATACTGAATTGAATTCTCTTTTACATCTTCTTGCGCTTAAACAGACAAATTCACACAAAATTATGTCAACATCCCCGTTTTGGCGGGTATCATAGCAAAACATTATTGGTTATGTCTTAAATGAATGTAAACAGTTGAGAATGTGCACAGTATCAGTATATTGGATCCGTGCATTGTCTTAAAGTGACAGCAACATATTATTCTTTCTGCTGTCTGTGTTTTAATGTTAATCAAACAACAAAAGAAAAAGATAAAATATCTCACTGCTCTCGACTTTTCACACCGATTTTGACAACATCCTTTGTCTAAATCCTAAATCCTTTGTCTACTGTTTTATTAGTATTATTATTAGTACAGTATTATTAGTATTATTATGATTATGAACATATTCTAGACAGTAAAACATTCTCATTCATTTCTGGCAATGTCAAAGCTAAAGACTCCTCAAACTGACATAATTGCTGTTTCAATCTGACAAGAGTTCTAATGATAATAATGAGGTACAATGGCAAATAAACAGCTCTACAGGGCTATCTGACTGATAGTAAAGAGTTTCAGTACTCAGAACAGGAGATTCAGAGAGATGATCCTCTATGCATATATCAGCCGTATCACAGTCACACTGGCTGCCGGAGCTCATATAAGAGTTGCAAAAATGTTAGATTTGATGATGCACGTGGAAATTTAGCTGATCCTTGACGCTGATCCTCTGCGCTAATTTGATCAAATATTTAATGTGTTTTTAAATGTTGTAGATCTATGCAGCAAATGATAATCTATAGAATGATTCACTAGGTATTATGAAAAGCTCCTATCTTGTAAAAAATGTGTAGCCTAGGTAGCGGCGTAGCGCAACTCTATTCTGTGGCTGATGGTCTGGCGCTTCTGTTCTGAAACTGCTGGCACAGTGGTTCTGCAGCAAGATATATCCCGGAACGTGCAGAGACAAGCGGAGTGATACAAACAGTGATCAGTCCCTTGTTAAGATGCATTCATCTCGTAATTACAAGATTCCGACTTGTAATAAGTGTTTACATCCTCGTAGAACTCGTAATTACAAACTCAGAATTTTCTGAAAGCTTAAACTTAATACCACGTGACCGCTGTCTATGTAAATTAATTACAGTTCACGGCAACTTGTACTGAAAGTACACACAGCAACAAACTTTCTTAGATTTAGTAAACACAACGTACTACAGTATACTCCATATCACATTCAAATGCAATGAAGAGAGATACAGTAACAGTGCTTCAGTGACTGCATGAAGAAATGGGATAAATTATATCTTAAGGAACACATCTGGACCCCAGGGTTAATTTCACAATCTTCCTCTATGCCTGTAATCAGCAGGTGAACCTGTAACCGATGCTCCACCAATGACCCCAATTTTCAGAAAACCTCCTGCTGCTAATCCTATTATTGTAATATCATGTGATAGGGATTTAGCATTATTCTTTGAGAAAAGCGAGCTCATCGAACACCACCAGGCTGATCTCTCTCACACAACGGCATGGCACAATTAGAAACATTTTAGAGTTGGAGTTTAGAGTAAAGTTGCGCTTTAATAACTGTTAGCCTCATGGGTGAAACATTATCTCAGTAATGATTCAACTGCACAGTAAAATCCAAATTACATTTGAATAAGTTAAACTAACAAGACAGTAATGATACACAATAACACCTTGCGTATATGCAAATCTCTCCAGTTGGTTTATTACAAAATATATTATGAAATCCTCAATTAAACTAAACATATTTGGTCAGTGAGGATGTTTGAGTCTTCGGGTTAACATTGAAAATGGCCTTTCACTAACATGTTTCAAAACTTACCACTTCCCTTCATCTCCCATTCCCACACAGTAAAAAAAAAAACATCTAGTCAAATTTACAGTAAAAAAAAAAAGTCACCTGTGGTTGCCAGAAATTCACTGAAAAACTACTATGTCAATGTTTCTAGGCTTACAGGATGCCTGTATATTTTACAATTTATAACCACAGATTTCATTAAGTGATATAATTTTAATATACCTACTTGAACTATCAAAATCTGCCTTTTTTCCCTCAAAATGTACCGATAACCACAACAATAGTGGTACAACAGAAATTCACTGTCATGGTGAAACAGTTCACTGTAAATGGCCTTTCCACTAAACATTGCCAATATTCATTTAGTGCACAGGATATAACACACCTCCAAAGATAAAACACCATCAGGGTAACACACAACACTAAAATGCAACAAACATGAACTAAACAACATAAAATGGAACACAAAACATACTAATATACATTACTGATAACAAAAATAAGAAGAAACCAAATTATTTAGTATTTAATTATAGATTATGTAAATACAATCATGTTGCGAAACACAGGGACTTCTGCGAATGTCCTTTTACTGTTTTTCACCATAAATTTTACACTATTTTACAGCTAAATTATATATTATGCAATAAACTAAAGTTCTTCTTCTATATGGTAGGGTGACGTACATTTAACCAATCAACAGGTTTTATCGTAGCATTTTACAGTATTTTTCTGTAAAAATTACAAACATTTTATACAGCTCACCGACACTCACCACTCTTCCACATTCTGAGAGGTTTCTTAGCTCTGGCTTTGCCGGATCCCTCTGTGGGCTGAGGAGGGGAGGTTGGGAGGGCTATACTCTCCTCTGGAGCTGTAGTGAAGAGTGCAGGTGTGGTGACAGCAGGAGTGGGTGAGATCGTCTCTGGGACCCATAGAAACCTGAACCACTGGATTTGAGAGGAGACTCTGACCAGGCTCAGGAGCACCAGACAGGTCAGCGGCAGCACCGGGACCGCCATGCTGCTTGGCCGAGCGAGGTAGATGAGCGTGCGTCGACCGCTGTTGCAAAACAACCAGAACGTGCTATGTCGCTCCTCCCGCACGACTGCTCTCTGTACCCCCTAGGAACCCCCTCGGTACCCCAGTGCACCACGCAGACTTTGGTATTCGGCAGGGCAGCCAAATGTCCGATTCTCTACGCCATCATAATGGGATTGTTGAACACACACACAGGGAGAATGCACAGCCTTTGACCCCCACCTCGGCCCCCTCCTTAAACCCCCTCCACCTATTACCACCTCTGACAAACATTCAGCCCATGGCAATGAAGTTTGCTTACAAAAAATGTAGGATTTCACAACAGTGTGCAGCTATGGAGAGCTTTAAAGCTTGCTAAATGTTTTTCTTTATCTTATAAAGATATAGTGCAAGCAAAGTCACACTGAGTGTAGGGAGCAGCACACTTCCATAAGAAGACATGCTGAATGAATGTCCAGTGCCACTAGGATTCAGTTCTAGTAAAAGTTCAGGAAGGTAAAGAAAGTAATAAAACAGAGCAGGAGTGCAAGGATTCATTAAATTGATCAAAACTGACAGTAAAGACTTCTATTTCTAATAAATGCTTTCTATTTATCGAAGAATCCTCGAAAAACTATCATGTTTAAAAAAAAAAAAACATTTCAAGTGTTTTCAACATTGATAAGAAAACATTTTTGAGAAACTAAAGACACGGGTCAGTAAGATTTTTTAGATAGGCCTAAGTCTCTTATGCTCACCAAGCCAGCATGTATTTGATCAGAAATACAGTAAAACAATAATATTGTGAAATCTCATGTCAATTTAAAATAATTATTTTCTATTTGAATATATTTAAAATGTAATTTATTCCTGTGATGGCAAAGCTGAATTTTCAGCTTCATCAGTGTAACATGATCCTTCAGAAATCATTCGAATATGCTGATTTAATGCTCATAAAACATTTCTTATTATTATCAATTTTGAAAACAATTGTGCTGCTTAATTATTATTATTCTTTTTTTAAATAGTAATACATTTATTTCAGGATTCTTTGATGAATAAATTTTTTAAAAGAACAGCTTTTTATTAATAGAAATTGTTTGTAACACTATAGATGTCTTTACTGAGCAAAAACAGGCCATTTTTGTGTGTGCCCCTTTACATGCAATTGAGCTGCTGCTCCCCACCCGCTCAGAAGACGGCCGATTCTTTACATGAGCTTCGGGTGATTGGAAACGTGTAGATTAAGAGGCAGTAATATTATAATTCTGTCAGGACCACTCTCGTCAAACAAGATTGACAATTAGCATACAGATAGGATTGGCAGTATGGTTCCGTTCTGTGCGAGATCCCTAGCATGGATAAGAGCTGGGAGAGCAGCAATAACCCCCCTTAGGGTAAACAGAACAGAACCAACATGAATGTATTGCAGATATCATTAATTCATTTTAATGACAACATAATTAGAGAATTTTAGTCTGATTCAGGGGTAATCAGAATGCTAAATCCTGACTGACGAGAGGAGGAGCTGGGGATGGAGGAGGGAATTGGCTCCTGAGAAGCGCGATATAGCTGCTGATAATACTGAAGGAGCTTATATATGTATACAGTGATAGGCGTCGTATTCCTATAGGTAGACGTGGATCAGCTGAGAGTCAGCTGATGCAAGCTTGACTAACGTGACCTGCCAGAACTAACGCTACACTTGATTATTATCCCCTTTCTACGTCAGAAAGGTAACGAAATGTGATCGGCTTATTTTTTTACATGCAGAGAAAGGCTTACCAAAACAAAGTTACTGGGTTGTCACTTTTCACGTTTTCTGGTTTGGTAGATGCACCGGGGACCCCATTATAGCGGAAAAAGTCAGATTTTCATGATATGTCACCTTTAATGCATCCTTGCAGAATAAAAGTTATGTTTTTCAAAACAATAATGATTAAAAAAAAACTTTAGCCTGAAGTTATCAGACAGCTATCAGAAGGGCAATCATATTCAGGAAGGCCTCTATGTCCAGGAACATGGGAAAACTAGGAGTTTGTATTCTGCAAGCAGAGGGGAAAACCAGGGTATGGAAATATTGAGCCAAATTCATCAGCCAAGTCTCCACAGCTCAGTGATCACATCACATCAATACAGTGACAAAGAGAGTCTGTTCTGATCCATAGAGTGACAGTGTGTGCTTGAGATTGTTGTAGATTGTTAGGGTTACAATCGGGTTGTTGGGAGAAGAAATGGACATCTTCACATATACCTGAAGGGACAATGGGGACATCCCCCTAAAACTATAAAACAAGAATGATAACAAGTGAAACGACACCATTAATCACTTTCAGAATAATTTTTTCCAGCTGATGAATGATAAAAACATTGACAGCCAAACAGAATCTGAGCTTAGGCATTTAAAGCGTAACACGACAAAACTGCAGCACGCGCTTAGAATAGACAGAACGCTATTGTCCAATGGTGTGGACGCTAATATATCGTTATAGTTATCTTTATGGTTATATCGTTCTTGGTGTATATGGGCCTTAAGACTTTAAGACTTTATATTCAAAAACTGTCAAAAAACTCACTTTAATTTTTTACAGTAAATCATAAAAGAGTGGACAACTCTAAGCTGAACAAATACTTGCCTTAATGCCCTTCAGCCTTTAAATCCACTAAATATATCCGACGACATTTACTAATCTGATGCGTCTCTACATTCCTGTTCATCCCAGTAATAAATCCTGCTGCGTGTCAAATCCTGACTCTGGGTGCTTTAAAGCATAACTCTTAATGTACCCTGAAAAAAGAGGTTTTGGAGTGTAAAGGTCAATAATAAGGAAGGCAGAGGGTCAGCTTGCCATAGCATCCCATCATGTGAACATGAAGGAACTCAAACTGTTAGCCTTTATAAGAGACCCAAAGGTTAAGCAGGAGAGATGATGTTCCCATCCAACCAACCACACTCTACCCTTTCCTGTACCCCAATAACATTCAGTAATTGGTTTATTGTCAAAAGCCATCAGCTGTGCAATACTGTGAACCTCTTGTCAATAGAAAAGTCTCAATTAGCAGCCGTGGCCTCCGCTCAAGTGCATTATGCCTAATAGAGCAATTAAACAGTACTGTCCTCTAAATGCCAGAGCCTGAATTAAGAGCTAGACACGAATTAAGTCCTTATTTGCATCACATTTCTTACAAAAAGCCAGTATTTATACAGAGAAAATATATTCTAACAGCCAATTACTGCAGAATTCAACCTCTCAAAGCACTTATTGTGGTATTCAGGCACTGTGACTTTTAATTAAAAAAAAACTTTTTGAGAATATAATAACTACTGATTCACATATTGTGAAGCTTCTGTAAATGGAACGGAATGAACCCTTTCAACAATCAAACTGACTAGCATGTGTCAGAAACCTTGTAAGATTACAAACAGTGATCATCCAGCTCTCTCTAGTGGTGAATTACAGAAACTCACCACTAAAGATCTACCACGTCACTCAAACAGACTCACTGAAACGACACAAAATGTGTCAGGAAATCCCACAGACATGTATAAATAATGCAAATCGTATGAAGACATAAACAATGCTAAAGATGTGTCACTCATTTTACATCAAAACATATTTCGATGTAGAAACACACATATTCCATAGTTTGAACCCTGCACTGGCTCAAGTATCAGTGTGGTGGTCCGTCATGTCAACTGATTGGTTGTAAGTGCATGTGAGGGTCTTAGTACTGAGGGATTAGCATCAGCGCTAGTGAGAGAACAGGAGCTGACAGTAGTCGGGCTTCAGTAATCAATTAGCAAAATGAAGGAGGCTTTGTGGGTGAACAAAAACAGTGCTTAGCCACATTAAATCAAAATCACACTCCAGAGGCTTTTCAGTAAAATCTGCACTTGTCTGGTTTTTAGTGACTCCATGGGCTTACTCAAGGGCAGTAGCATACTTGATGTCAGACAGCATTTTGTGGCCTGTTGTCTGATTAGTTCAGTTGTTTAAATCTTCATCTCCAACTGTTTAAGAATAGAAACCCCACACTGTAAATTTTGAGATTTTAACGGAAAAATACTGTTAATTGGTTAACAGAAAGTTTCCGTACTATATGCGGTGAATAACTGTGATAGATCTAACCGTACATTTTACAGTTAAACCGTTAAATTTACAGTTACCATTAAATTGACAGTTTTTGGATGTGAAAAAGAACAAATCATTGTATAATTTACAGTGAAAAAACGTAAATTGACATTCCCACAATTCCCTGTGACACTCCACATTTTATGTATTTTTGTTGAAATAACTGTTTCTTCATAGTTTTTCTGTTACATTTAATGTTCTTAAATGAATGTTTATTGCATTTTTAAAATGTTATGCGTGTTACCATGATGGTGTTTAGTGTTTGTGTGAATGAGACTGCGCAGCTTAATTATTATTAACTTTCTAAACTTGTAGAAAAGTTGCTTTTGATGAGTTCAGATTCATCATGTGACTCTAATCACAACTGTGATTGATGGTTGTCAGTGTATTACAATGGTACAAAACAGATATTAGTGTCACGGTTGATCAATTCACCGTCTCTCTCTCGTCCTGCGTGCTGTTGCGTGTGTGTGGGTGTGGCCGCTGATCATCCTTGATTAGCGGCGCCAGCTGGTTCCACTTGTTTGTCCCTTTATATGTCAGTAACTGCTGTCTCATGTTGTCAGATCGTTGTTTGGTATCCCTGGCGTGTTCCTGTTCCTGTTCCCGTGTCTGTCTTCCTGGATCGTGGATTTCCCTGTGTTTCTCGTCGTGTCGGGTTGTTTGTATTCCTTCACCTTCACTGGACCACAGAGCACCTTATTGGGATTACCACCGGATCACAGAGCACCATCGTTGGATCACCGAGCACCATCACCAGTTGTCCACCGAGGTCCCTGCGTCACCTCTCATCCTGCGCTGGTGTCCGCTCGACCATTCCTCTGTGTTGTGTTCCCTGTGTGTTTGTACTTTTCTGACCTTTTGAGATAATAAATAGCGTTCTTTGCAATTGCATCCTGCCTTTGTCGTTCCGTAACAGAACGATCTGACCACATCATGGATGCAGCAAGCGCTACGAGCTGGGATGACTTTGCCGCCATGAGCATCTCGAGAATGGATCAACAACAAGAGTCGATCGCCAACACTGGTCGGACGGTCCAAGCGCTTGTGACGCAGGTGTCCGAGCTCACCCAACAGCTTCAACAACTTAGAGATCCCACTGCGCCGCCCACACCGCCCGTTCAACCCATTCCACCGGAGCCGCATCATCAGCGAGAGCCACGACTTCCCACACCTGAAGGGTATGCAGGTGAACCTGAATATTGCAGAGCTTTCCTGACTCGTTGCTCCATGCATTTTGCCTTACAGCCCCAGACGTTCAGTCAAGAACAATCGAAGGTGGCGTTTGTGATCACTCTGCTCTCTGGCAAAGCGGCTCTTTGGGGAACGGCGGTGTGGGAGAATCAAGACCCATGCTGCGCCTCGTTCCAGGCACTCTCCGAGGAGATGAGGAGGGTTTTCGATCGCGCGGTAGCGGGTAGGGAGGCAGCCAGACTACTCACTGATCTCCGCCAAGGTAACGGCTCGGTGTCGGAATATTCCATCCGGTTCCGCACCCTGGCTGCAGAGTGCCGATGGAACGAGGAGGCGCAGTGGGATAGTTTCCTGCATGGGTTGGCTGACCGTGTCCAACGAGAGATTTACATGCTGGATCTGCCACCTCGACTTAATGGACTCATTGAACTGGCATTGAGAGTGGATGCACGCCTGAGTAGGATGGGTCGCGTCCTACAGAACCAGCCATTTCGTGGCGCGGAGGGTTCGCGCGCTGATTACGTGGACACGGTCAGCCCCGTCTCCGATCCCGAGCCCATGCAGGTGGGTAGAGCTCGGCTTTCCCGGGAGGAGAGAGAACGGCGGAGATCCCAGGGACTGTGTTTATACTGCGGGAAGATGGGGCACTTTATTCACTCGTGCCCAGTAAAAGATCAAGCCCGGTAGTAACAATGAGGCTACTATCGGGTGGGATCTCCGCCAGGAAGACCTCATCACCATCATCATCTACCCTCCTCCCGGTAAGACTTAGGTGGGCAACTCACACGCACGACACTAAGGCTTTACTGGACTCGGGGGCAGAAGGTAATTTTATGGACTCTGGACTGGCACAACGTCTTCACATTCCTGTTTCTACTCTCACGCACAAGATCGCCGTCAATGCTCTCAATGGACAACAACTTCCTAGCATTTCACATACCACTGAACCCATCACTCTCATTACATCTGGCAATCACACTGAGACAATAACATTCCTCCTCATGGACTCTCCACTTACACCCATTGTACTTGGTCACCCGTGGCTCACACAACACAATCCCAGAGTCGATTGGGGTCACAACTCCGTATCTATGTGGAGTAATATGTGTCATGAGTCATGTCTAGTGTCTGCGTGTTCGTCTGTACCAGTCTCTGTGTTCCAGGAGGAGGCGGTGAATTTGTCGAACGTGCCCGAGGAGTACCAGGACCTGAGGGAAGTGTTCAGTAAGTCTCGTGCTGCTTCTCTTCCTCCGCATCGTCCCTATGACTGTGCCATAGATTTAGTGCCAGGTAAGTCTCCGCCTAAGGGCAAATTATATTCACTTTCTGTCCCAGAGAGGGAGGCTATGGAGAAATATATTTCTGATTCTCTGGCATCCAGGTTCATTCGCCCTTCCTCATCTCCTGCGGGGGCGGGGTTCTTTTTTGTGGGGAAGAAGGATGGATCTCTGCGACCGTGTATTGATTACCGGGGGTTGAACAACATCACGGTAAAGAATACTTATCCTTTGCCGTTGATGTCTTCAGCCTTCGAGCGGTTACAGGGAGCATCCATCTTCACAAAACTGGATTTACGTAACGCTTATCATTTGGTTCGCATAAGGAAGGGCGATGAATGGAAGACCGCGTTCAATACCCCTAGGGGGCACTTTGAATACTTGGTCATGCCGTTCGGGCTGTCCAACTCCCCGGCGGTCTTCCAGGCACTCGTCAATGACGTGTTGAGAGATATGGTCGACCAATTCATATATGTTTACCTGGATGACATATTGATTTTTTCATCTTCTCTCCAGGAACACGTTCAGCACGTCAGACGAGTGCTTCAGAGGTTGTTAGAGAATGGGCTTTTTGTCAAGGCGGAGAAATGCATGTTTCATGTACAGTCTGTTCCTTTCCTAGGGTACATCGTCTCGTCTGAGGGAATGCGTATGGATCCTGACAAGGTTAAGGCTGTGATTGATTGGCCAAGTCCAGATTCCCGTAAGGCCCTACAGAGGTTCCTGGGGTTCGCCAATTTTTATCGGCGTTTTATTCGCAACTTCAGCCAACTAGCCGCACCTCTGACTGCCTTGACCTCCCCCAGAACGACGTTCAGGTGGTCCGATACAGCCGAGGCTGTATTCGCTAAACTTAAGAGCCGCTTCGTTTCGGCTCCCATCCTCGTTGCCCCTGATCCATCACGTCAGTTCGTGGTGGAGGTCAACGCGTCAGAGGTGGGGGTAGGAGCAGTTCTTTCCCAACGCTCTTCCACAGACGACAAGATGCACCCTTGCGCGTTTTTGTCCCATCGTTTGTCACCTGCCGAGAGTAACTATGACATTGGTAACAGAGAGCTGTTGGCAGTCAAGTTAGCGCTGGAGGAATGGCGTCACTGGTTAGAAGGGTCAGGGGTCCCTTTTATCGTATGGACCGATCACAAGAATCTAGAGTATATTAGAACCGCCAAAAGACTCAACTCTAGGCAGGCTCGATGGGCACTTTTTTTCGGACGTTTTGACTTTTCT
This sequence comes from Rhinichthys klamathensis goyatoka, assembly GCF_029890125.1. Classification (NCBI taxonomy): domain Eukaryota; kingdom Metazoa; phylum Chordata; class Actinopteri; order Cypriniformes; family Leuciscidae; genus Rhinichthys; species Rhinichthys klamathensis. The sequence goes on along the minus strand of NW_026606920.1, from coordinate 1,171,011 downwards.
CTTTCGTACCGCCCGGGTTCCAAGAACATCAAACCCGATTCTTTATCTCGTATTTTTGACCAATCCGAACGCCCGTCCACTCCCGAGTGTATTTTACCCGAGACTTTAGTCGTCTCCACTCTTAGATGGGAGGTCGAATCGAAGGTCATGAAGGCCTTAGAAGGGGTAACGCCTCCGCCCGATTGCCCATCGAATCGCTTATTTGTGCCAGAAGAGTGTCGGTCCGACGTTATTCAGTGGGGGCATTGTTCCAGCGTGGCCTGTCATCCAGGAGCTAATCGCACCAGTTTTTTGGTAAGGCAACGATTCTGGTGGCCACTTATGGCTCGTGACATCCGCAGTTTTGTCTTGGCTTGCTCGGTTTGTGCCACTGGTAAATCCTCCAATCGACCCCCAGATGGGTTACTCCAACCGCTGTCTGTCCCTTCGAGACCCTGGTCCCACATTGCGCTAGATTTTATCACCGCCCTCCCGCCCTCCCAGGGCAAGACAGTCGTTTTGACTGTCGTGGACCGGTTCTCGAAGGCGGCTCACTTTATTCCCTTGCCTAAATTACCCTCCGCCAAGGAGACAGCGGTAACTGTCATTGATCACGTCTTTCGCTTACATGGCCTCCCGATGGACGTGGTTTCTGACAGGGGTCCCCAATTTGTGTCCAAATTTTGGCAAGAGTTTTGTAAATTGCTGGGGGCGACTGTCAGTCTTTCTTCGGGGTTCCATCCCCAAAGCAATGGCCAAACCGAGAGAGCCAACCAAGATTTGGAGAGAGTGTTGCGATGTTTGGTTTCCAAGAATCCTTCCTCCTGGAGCCAACAACTTTCTATGGTGGAGTACGCACACAACTCATTACCAGTGTCATCCACGGGCCTCACACCGTTCGAAGCTAGTTTAGGTTACCAGCCACCAGTTTTTGCCAGTACGGAATCCGAGATCGCGGTCCCCTCTGCTCACGCCTTCGTCCAGAGGTGCCGCCACACTTGGACTAGAGCCCGTGAGACTCTTCTCCAAGTGGGGGCGCGCACCAAGGCTAAGGCCGATCGCCACCGGTCGAAGCCTCCGATATACGTCGTTGGTCAAAAAGTGTGGCTTTCTACTAAGAACATTCCTCTCCGATCCGTGTCTAACAAGCTTGCTCCTAAATTTATTGGCCCATTCCCTGTCACCAAGATCATTAGTCCGGTGACAGTCCGACTCAAACTTCCTCCCGCGTACAGGATAATTCATCCCGCCTTCCATGTGTCCAAAATTAAACCTGTGTTTCATGCACCCATTAATCCGCCGGTCCCGGTTCCCCCTCCGCCGCGACTCGTAGATGGGGAACCATCTTATTCGGTTAATCGCATTCTGGACTCGAGAAGGAGGGGACGCGGATTCCAGTACCTGGTGGATTGGGAGGGTTACGGTCCGGAGGAGAGAAGTTGGGTTCCTGCTAGGGACATTCTGGATCACTCCCTGATCGATGATTACAATCGACAGGTAAGTCCGTCGAGGATCGCCAGGAGGCGTTCCTAGGGGAGGGGGTACTGTCACGGTTGATCAATTCACCGTCTCTCTCTCGTCCTGCGTGCTGTTGCGTGTGTGTGGGTGTGGCCGCTGATCATCCTTGATTAGCGGCGCCAGCTGGTTCCACTTGTTTGTCCCTTTATATGTCAGTAACTGCTGTCTCATGTTGTCAGATCGTTGTTTGGTATCCCTGGCGTGTTCCTGTTCCCGTGTCTGTCTTCCTGGATCGTGGATTTCCCTGTGTTTCTCGTCGTGTCGGGTTGTTTGGATTCCTTCACCTTCACTGGACCACAGAGCACCTTATTGGGATTACCACCGGATCACAGAGCACCATCGTTGGATCACCGAGCACCATCACCAGTTGTCCACCGAGGTCCCTGCGTCACCTCTCATCCTGCGCTGGTGTCCGCTCGACCATTCCTCTGTGTTGTGTTCCCTGTGTGTTTGTACTTTTCTGACCTTTTGAGATAATAAATAGCGTTCTTTGCAATTGCATCCTGCCTTTGTCGTTCCGTAACAATTAGTACTTTAATGTATCGGTAAATTAACATTACATCAGATAATGAAATGTTTTTTACTGTAAATTTAAGTTGTCTGTAAAACCTAAAATGTTGCTACCGTATTTTTTTACGGTAAATGTCTGGCAACCACAGCTGATGTTTGAGCTTTTCTCACAACTAACTTCACTTTCTGAGCCTTTTTTGCTATGACTTTTAAGCAACTGGTTTCAATGTGATATTAAGTCAGTTCCTCTCATTTTCACACAGGTGTCCTAACAGAGTAACCAAATCCCCAAAAGTCTCTCTTTGGTTTAATTTTTGTTCTCTCAAAAAAACTCTTGTTTGTGAAGTGCTTTTAAAGTGTACTTTTTAACTCATTCTTTAATAAATGAAAGAAATACTAAAAACACTATAAAATACTAAAAATAAATAAATAAACAAATAAAAAGTAACTTCAGATGTACTGTTTTATAACACAGGCAAATTCAAGCATTAACTGAATCAGAAATAAGTAGCTAATGCATCCACCCACCTAGTACAGTTACAGTAAATTCCTCCTCATAGCCAGTGTAAGCACTGCCCTTTACTCTGAACTTATTTAAGTGAAATAACTTTCACTTAAATAATGTGCCATGAGATGAATCCTTTACCAGGTAAACAGATATTTGGACACCGTCAAAACGGGCACCTCCACACTAAAGTGAGAATCTTGCCAAATAATTTGGTAGTCAAGCCAATCTTTAGCTTGCAGCAATATGTATTTGTGGGTGTTTTCTTTGGTACCATGACATAAGGCACAGCGTGACATCACAGAAAGTAATTTTTTTTAACCAATCAGATTGAGCTTGTGGGTGAGAAGGAGGAACTGTGTCCGAGCAGACAGTGGCCTAGTGTTCTTCACTCTGACTCAGGTCATTATAACCTCCTCACACACCTATAAGAGTAGAAAGAAGCTCAAACTCAATGCTGCTTCTGTGTAAATTATGTTTCCATTACGGCAACATTCCCCACCCGCTTTTTTCTTGTTGTATACATATGCAAGTAAGCACAGCTTGTTGAGAGCAGGAAATGTTCAGTTTTATGCGTGTTTACAGTGACCAATCCATTCCTTTTACATTTAACTGCTTAACTTTCCTTATTAAACTATGAAACATTTCAAATAACACTGAACCACTAGATAACTGTTTGCCATACATGGATGGTGTAGCATCAGAAAGTTACACCTTGTTATACAAATATAAACAGGAGTTCAGCATGAATGTGGCAACAGCAGGACATGTTATACATTATAACTCCCTCTTATGACTGAGTACCAGTGAAGTCTTAACTCACCAGGTATTGTTTTAAAGGGATAGTTCACTTTGAAATTAATTTTTTATATGTTTTAGCTTACCTCAAGGGCATCCAAGATGTAGGTGTCTTTGTTTCCGCAGTAGTTTCAATTTTGATATTTTTAGGTCAAACCGTTCTTGTCTGTCAGCCATATAATGCAGGTCTATGGTCACCACCTCAAAGAGCATGCACAGAGAAGTCCAAATTAAACATGATTTAATGACTCGTAAATGTAAGTACACATTGATGGCCTAAGACACGAAACGAGCGGTTTGTGTGAGAAAACGAACAGTATTATTTATATTGTTTTTACCTCTTGTAACCACAGCCACGTCCAAGTGATCTGAGGGCGCAGGCGCTTCGGTCTGCGCAAGCGCCAGAAAGCTCCGGAAGTGATTTCTCGCACGGTTGCGAAAAAAATTCAACGTTGTCTGTTGATATATCGAAATCGTCTTCCATTGCGATTTCCTGTATATGTCACATGTCTGTCCTGTCTTGTGATGCACATGGGTGTTTTGTTATTTTGGGCCATGTGCTTTTGTCATTGTCTGGTCCCTCCCCCTTGTTATCTGATTATTGGTTTATTTGTCCCACCTGTCCTCCTCGTTACCCTCCTTTGTTTGCCTCCCTATTTAGTCTACCTGTGTTTGCTGTCCTGTGCTCGTTCGTTGTTATTGTTACGTGTGTTAGTCGCGTGGAGTTCTGTGCCTGTCCTGTCCTGCCATGTCTGTGTTGGATTAAGTTCTGAGACCTTGGATTTCTTTTGTTGGTTTGTTTATTTTATGTTTTATCTTTATTAAACCTCTTCATTTCACTCCGCACTTGAGTCCTCTTTTCCATTCTCCACTACCCACAGTGACAGTATATCTAAATATGTTTAGATCTTCACAGTGAAAGGTAACACTTCCGAAATCTCTGTGTAAACAATGAGTGACGTACACGCGCGAGAGATCACTTCCGGCGCTTTCCGGCGCTTGCGCAGACCGAAGCGCCCGCGCCCTCAGATCACTTGGACGTGGCTGTGGTTACAAGAGGTAAAAACGATATAAATACTGTTCGGTTTCTCACACAAACTGCTCGTTTCGTGTCTTAGGCCATCAATGTGTACTTACATTTACGAGTCATTAAATCATGTTTAATTTGGACTTCTCTGTGCATGCTCTTTGAGGTGGTGACCATAGACCTGCATTATATGACTGACAGACAAGAACGGTTTGACCTAAAAATATCAAAATTGAAACTACTGCGGAAACAAAGACACCTACATCTTGAATGCCCTTGAGGTAACCTAAAACATATCAAAAATTAACTTCAAAGTGAACTATCCCTTTAAGGGAGTTTACCATGCTCATTGTAATACAGAGTTCCTAAGGGTCAGTGATAGGCTCGACTCCTGGGCAGAGAATGATAGGAATGTCCAGGCCCCCAAGTTCTGTCCAACCTAAATCTTTCAATCACCCACCTGGAGGTCACAGTTGATTGACAATAGAGGAGGAGGCTCCCCAAAAGTAATTACAAACCTGCATGGAGAAGGAGAGCAAGGCAAAGAATATTCACAGAGAGAGAAAAGGTGGCCCTCAAAAGGTTTTTTGGGTTGGTCACTGATTTAAAATATATTAAATAAATAAACAGCTTCCATGTTTATATATTGAATGGACATAATGTCTTGATCTATATTTGGTTTATTATTCTTTCTTTCTTCTTTGTAAGTTCCTCTGTGGGAGGACAGATGTGAAGTGTAGCACTTTTATGTGATGCTTCATGTTGAAATTAATTCTGGGAAATTGGGTTTGTGACTGGATCAACCGAGACGGATGTTAATTACAGGGTGTTAATATCAAAATGCTAAGTTAACATTAGAGTCTGAAGTGTGCATATGATGGAGACTTTACTATCCCATGAGGCCACAGGAGAGGAATTATGAATGGCAGTGAAATGACGTAACTGACGCTGGTAGGTCGTATGATAATGACAACATGGCGAATGTAGTATGTTCAGATTACATTCATACTACACACACTCATACTATATAGAACATACTTTTTTAGTGGACGTAAAGTAATTACAACTAAAAATACCTACAGTACTCAAGAGAGTATGTGGTTTCGGACGCTGCCAATGACTTGATCTCTTTGAAAAAGTCCGCTAGATAGTGCACACGTGCCGAATGAGTCTCTGCGCTCACAGACAAAGGAGTATTTGAAAGGCTGTGCATGAAATGGAGCGGAACAGGGAAAATTAAGTATATGATGGTTGGGCTTAAGCTTTGAATGTTTAAATATAGTTTAAGTGGAGCAAATTGTAACACTCCTAATGCACAATTTTTATTTTTCATTATTATATTTATTTTGTACTTTTATAACACAAGATTCAGCTTTTCAGTTTTGTAGCTTATTGTGACCAAATAGCTTTTGTTTTTCAGCCCTGCGAGGAAACCTATGCAAAATATATATATAATAGATATATAGATATATAGATATAGATAGCGAGTCTACTCATTGTGACTTCACATTCAAACACACGTATAAACTCACACTTTTCTTAGACTCATTATTATTATATAAAGTAAAATCATTTATTTATTTACTAGCGATTCTACTCCCCATTGAAACACATATACATATACAAACACATATACATATACAAACACAATTGCAAACTCAGACTAACATGCATACCTTTATTTACAGGACTATTAGAAATTAGGTTATTATAAACCAGCACACTGTAGACAAGGAAGAAAGCACAACAGTGGGCAACGGCTATCCATTCAGACCATTCTCAAACTCAGTCTGACCCTTACCCAGACTTCCCTGGGAAAGATGAGTTTGATGGGGTGGGGGGCTGGAGGGGTGATGTGTTTTTTCCATGCTGTGTATTTTCCGATGTGTGTAATATATCACTGTAAGGGCTAAATGGATGTATTGTATATCAGAAAAACTGCAGAGCGGAACTTCCTTGTAAAATGATGATGTCACTTTTAGGGTCAATGTGCTTTTTCAGCATATTACAGTATCTGACTCCTTTGAAAGAAACAAAGGAAAGATGCAACTAATTAACTTCTAAGGTGATCTGTCTGCTGCAGTGTTGTGGCCAGACAGATCCATGAACAGGGCCATTTAAACTCAACAGAGCAAAGTGTGACAAGAATAAGCAACAGACCACAATGAACACATTGGTGACAATCGGTTCAAAACGGACAAAAGCATTATATTTTATATTTCTATAATCACTTGGCTAAAAATGACACATTCTACATGACAGCTTTGCTATATTTAGAGGACTTCCCAGGCAGGTGTTATCACAGCAGGAAAGAGAACAAAGATATTGGGCTATCGTGAGTGTTTGATTAAAGCTGAATTTGATTAATGCTCAATGCTGGTTTTAGGGGGTTCCTTCCTCTCAATGTGAAGAATTCAGAAATACAGTGAAGACCCCCAGCAAATATGATGCTATAAATTATGCCAACAAATCCCAAACAAGCCACGGTAAAAGCATACAGATGACCATCTTTACACAACTTACTGCATCAGCTAGAGGACAAAGCCATGTATAACATGCAGAGTGCAGAAATGAATCAAAGTGCAGCAGCAGCACCAGCCTTCACTTCAACAATCTCTGTATGAAATTGAAGTCAGGCTGAAAAGAATATGTGGACCAGTGAGAAAATGTCAAGAGACCGTTTTACTAGTGGAACAGTGGCTAAAAAGAGTGTCTGATCTCTCCTCAGACAGCTTCACTGCTGAAGCGGAACTTAAAACACAACATTCAAAAGCCTCTCTTTTATTGGCTCAAATTCCACAAATAATATGAAACAACTCAACTCATCTTCATGCGATATCACAGGAAAACGATCAGTAGTTAGTGAATGTTATCTTAACCAAGTTAGTAGTTAGACAATTCCAGACAAATGACACGGATATTCTATATTATTATCTACAAAAATATTCTGCCACTACTATACTAATACATGTAACCCTCATTATAAGGTGAATGGGAGAGATCAACCCATGTACGATATAACAAACTTAATATGAAAAGTTTTTTAATCAATTAAGAACTAAATGTTTTGATTAGAGTGTGTATTAAAGGCACCCAGAAAATTAAACATCTAAATAATATTCAATATAACCAGATTGGAGAAGTACAATTAGCTTTCTAAAATAATGCACAGAATGAGGAACCGCATCTCACACTCTCTTTCTCTCAGTGTTCACTTACTTCAACAAATATTAAACAGATGTTCAGCTGCTTGTTTAAAATGGCTAATTTTCTCACTCATTAATTTTTGTCTTTTTCATCTGAGGATTAAATCAATGATCTGAAACAGTAAAACTATTTTTTGCAGCATCAAATGCAATTTACAATCTATTTTTGTGTCATCCATACTTGAAAGCCACATATTGCCATCGCAATACTTCTATGTCAACATTTTTATTTAACACAAAAGACACAAAACACTAACAATACTTTTTACAGCATTACACTTGTAAATGTTTAATTCTACGCTACAGTTCAAAATGTGGGGACAGTAAGATTATTTTTTCTTTTTTGAAAGAAATTAATACTTTTATTTTGCAAGGACTCATTAAATTGATCAAATGTTTTAGTCAAGACATTTATAATGTTAAAACTATTTCTATTCAAATAAATGCTGTTCTTCTTAACTTTCTATTTATCAAAGAATCCTAAAAATGCATATCAAGGTTTCCACAAAAATATTAAGCAGCACGACTCTTTTCAACATTAATAAGAAATGTTTCTTGAGCATCAAATCAGCATATTAGGATGATTTCTGAAGGATCTGTGACACTGAAGACTGAGGACAACTTTGCCATCACATAAATAAATTATATTTTAAAAAAAATAAAACAAATAGAAAACAATTATTTTAAATAATAACTTTTCACAATATTACTGTCTTTACAGTTTTTTTTTTTTTATCAAATAAATGCAGTCTTGGTGACCATAAGAGACATCACAAAAACCTTACTGACCCCAAACTTTGAATAGTAGCCAATACAATTTTTATTTTATTTTTTTTGACAGTTGCGAACATTGCAATTAGTTGAAGTAATGAAGTTGTCACGGTCATGTCTAGTTTCATTGTCTTGTTTAGTTTCTAGTTATGGTTTTATTTGTCACTTGAGCCGTTTACACGACACCATTTTCAACTAAAACCAGAAAACTTTTTATGTGTTAGCCATTCATTTACACAACAATGGCATTTGGGGATCTGAAAAAAAAACTTTTGAAAACTTTTCAAAGTGCAGGTTTTTGAAAAGGATACCGTTATTGTCTCCGTGTAAACTAACTGTGACGTCGTGCGTTGTCATGCATAATACAGCATTTTAATCGGTTTTGCAGATCAGTATGAACAGGGATCCTTTTGACAACGTTGTCATCTGTACATGAAAAACAAACAAAAAACTTTTCCATTTTTAGTACATTTTCTTTTCATGTAAACATACCCTCTGTTTTGCCTGTTTTCTAGTTCCTTATTAGTCGTCATGTTTTCTGATGAGTACACACCTGCTCCCTGTTCTGTATCTTCCATTGTTTATTTAAATCCTCAGTTCTAATTAATGTGGTGTTGAATGTGTAGCTTCTGATATATCTTCGTGTTCATTAAAAGTTGCTTGTTATTCGTTCATTTTGCGTCACGCATTGTCTGTTGAGCTTAAACTACACACACTCTGAAAGAAGTGATATGATCTAACAATGAGCAATAACATTAACAGGATTAATAAATGTTCAAAAACGGTATTGTGAATTCATGATACTTAATCCAATAACTAATATTAACAAGTAAAACCTTATTATAAAGTGCTGAAAAATGTTTAGACATTTATTACTTAACATTACTGAGGATTTTAAAAGTGCTAGCAATTAAAAGAGATAAAAAGTCAGACTGATAAGGTTCTTCAGGTCAGCGGAGAGCATCTAAAGTTACACGGCTGTTTGGATGATTGCCTTTTGAAGACAGTGAGCTCTTTAACTAACCTGCAGAGAGAGGATATGGAGGATTTACTTTATTCTGATAGTTTATCCCTCAATTTTTGGCCACTCTAGATGTATGAGCACATAATTGTGTTGAAAAAAGTAGGCCGTGATACTATTCCAAGCTTTGGACAGCAATGGAAGCATATGCAAAAATATCTAAAAGAGAGGTCACCTGCCTTCTACGAACAGGTCTATAGGTGCTGTCAGAAACTGACATCAGACATCAGACACCACATAAAACCTGATGACAAGCAGACACACATAGACACTTTGTTTTCTATACGAAATATGATGTTAAATGGTTGGTGGGGCACTGGACTGATACGCAGGGACAGATTATGATGCTGTCGTAACGGACCTGTCTAAAGGCTCTCTGGCGCTCCGACGATTTTTTTGAAGTAATGGGGTAGGGAGATGCGGTGTTGTGCGGCGCTCCGATTTCTTGTTGCGTACGTGTTTAGCTAAGCGGAGCTCTGATTTCTCATCTCAGCTTGTCTGGGCCCTCCTCTGGTCTAGTGCCCTGGGCACGTGCCCGGTAGGCCCGTGCATTAATCCATCTGACCATGATGCACTATAACCTCTGCAAGTGCTTCCATAACACACATACAAAGTTTCTTGTAACTTAAATATTTACAGTACCATTTTTTTGTATTAATCATTAAAATATGGTGTAATCACAATGTCTAGGCGTGGAGAACAGAACAAAACAACTTTTTTTTTTTTTTTTTTTTTGGGTTAAGCAAACATAGATAAATACCTACAAAAAATAATATAACAGAAGCATTTGCTTTATAATACAAATACAATACTGGACAAATACCCAAAAGAGACATCTATCTAGATTTAAAATCACATGCATGTCTAGGAGTTCAATAAAGTTATTGATCTAGGATTTTAAGATCTGAATTTTCAATTTTGCCAAGTGTCCATATGTGAGATTCATTAGAACTAACTGATGTAGCATCTCTTTCTTTCTCACTCACACAAAACACACACACACACCAGCCAAAATGTCCTCACTTTACTCTCTTTGTCTCCGATGGTCCAAAACTCAAACCGGTCCTCACAAAGATTGTACAAGTACACACAAAAACCCACGCACACACACACACTCATTAAAGCTTAAGCATGGCTGGTTTCGTTTGATTGATTATATCTATTCTAAATCATCAGTACAAATTATAAGTAAAATAAATAAATCATATCAAGTATGCATGGTGACCTCAGTCATCATCTTACCTGTCTACAACAAAAGGCCTACAGGTGTTGGATTTGCCAGTTTTTCTGTAAAATCTACCACAGTCTGATTTCCCATTAACACACTGTAAAACTTTGTCAAAAACCTAGAATATACTTCATGTTTGATATATTTGATATATATACTTCATGTCAAATAAATTATTTAATATGACTAAATCCACCAAAATATATATTGTACAACATCATTAAAAGTTATTTTAACGGTCACATGGGGTAAAAATAGTTTAGTAGGCTATAACTACTGTAGGCTATTTACTTTTTACAGACAAAATGCTGAAAAAGTTCAACGCTGTGATCTACATGATAAATGTGCACTTAAATTTGTTTTTTAAAATATATTTAAAAGCATTCACCTACCTTCCATCACATGAAGCGCAGATGAGAGACAACTCAAGGCGAGATGCGCAGCAACGAGCCACGACAGGAGGCTAAACGAATGCAGTGATGTTAAACGCAAATACAATATACATATCTGTTTGCATGATGAATTATATATTCATCCCATCAACTTACCGAAGATTCATTTTCTTCAGAAGTATGAGCATAATATTAGCGCAAGAACGTGGATATCAACACTTCCAGAGTGTTGTCACCCACTCTCTCACTCTCTCACTTCTCTCCTCCTGACTGACTCTCCAGTCTCTCACTTCAGACTGGCTGAACAAAGACTGCCTCAGTCTCCGCACTATACAGCGCTACGGACTGCTGAAATCCGACCCCGAAAATTCTCCAAGAAGCGACGGTCTCCACTCTTTCAAATCCGTTTTAGTGCAGTGACCCCATAAACAGCTCGGCTGTTCAATCCCTTTACAAATATGTTTTTTTTCTTCTTCCAATCATCCTTGGCTGTCAGAACACGCGTCGGCGTCGGTGTTGCTCACGAATTTTCTCATGTGGCACCGCTGAGGAAAATATTAATTGTTTTTTTTTTTTTTTGGAAAAATTGGTGGTGATTATCGACGAAATGCTCAAATCTACAATAAATATCTACAATACTCTTTAGGGAAACAAAACACGCATTTTGTTGCGTTGTCAAGCAACGCCAAAATAGGCCAAACCGGAAATAAAGTTTTTTTTAGGCTGATTAGTCTAGTAGGTAAACTCAATTCCTTGTGGCCTAGTTGTAGTAGGCAATATTTACACTACTATACCGTTCAAAAGTTTGGAGTCTGTAGATTTTCTGCAAAGGAAAGCTGAATTTTCATCATCATCACACAGTATTCAGTGTCACATGATCCTTCAGATATAGGCCTACTACATCGATGCTGAGTTTGTGCTTAAGAAACATTTTTTATTATTATCAATGTTGAAAACAGTTGTGCTGCTTAATATTTTATATCTATACATATGTAGTCTACTTTTTAGGATAATTTGATAAATAGAAAGTTCAAAATAACATTTATTTGAAATAGAAATCTAACATTATAAATGTAGGCCTTTACTGTCCCTTTCGGCTATGCTTTTGGCCTATAATTTAATGCATCCTCCTTGCTGAATAAAAGTATTACTTTCTTTCTAAAATTGATTTTGAACAGTAGTGTATGTTTACATGAACAACAGACCTAATTGCATTTTGTAGATGCTTTTAACAACTTGCATTACATTCAAGATAAACTTTTTTCAATTCATGCATTTCATGAGAATCGAACAATGACCAATGGAGTTTTATTTATTTCACTCATAAATAAAACTGCTATTCCAAAAACCCATTGGAAATTCCCTGGCTCGAAAATGCTAATTCCCTTCAGGGTTTAAGGACTGCCGTTTCTTAGAAACCTTAATTTTTGTATTCATCTTAAACATTTCAAAATGTGGAAGTTACAGAAGTTAATATTTTGAGTTATTGGCCTAAAGTTAATATTTTCCATTAAGATGCAAGAACAAATATCTATTGATTTATCAAACAAGAGTTTAACTAAAGTTAAAATGATTTCCTCTTTATTCCCTGGTGCTTTTAAGACAAGAGTACATACTCAGGGAATCCATGTAGCAACCATACTGAGCAAACTGCTGAGAGACCTACTTAAAAAAACTGTAGATAATGTCCATGAAGGACCACCTAAGCAAAAGTTTTTTTTTAACTTTCACCAGGGGATTTTAAACCCCATACTGTCCCTCAGAGACTTGCAGAGCTGCCTCAAGGCACTCATACCTCTCTCTGCAATGCAAGAAATCAGGGACACAGATCCGGTGTCAGACAAAACATCTTTGGAAGTCCTTGGTCCCGAACAAAAGATCCTGCTCCACAAGAGACCTTCCTATTCTTCACCAGCACACTCTTTTTGTTATCATCACAAGAGTCCTCATCCCGGTACGGTTAAGCTCTCACATTTCAGCCCACAAAAGTCTACACGATAAAGCGTTTTGTTAAGGTGATAAATTAACGGGTGATTATTGTCAACAACTTGCAATTAGCTAGTCTTGAAATGATACTGGTTTTGTGGGAAAGCCTTTGAAATCCTGGAGAATGCAGATGACCTGACATGACCCAGCACTAATAGGAGCACTAACTCATGCTCTGAGAATGAACAATTCCTGTGTTACACATTCAGTTTTATTTGTTCTTAGTTTCGTTTTCATGGAGTTTTAGTTTGTATTCGGTAGTTCCTGTCTACCTTTGTTTCAGTTTCCCACTTCTCATTTGTTGTCGTGGACATTCATTAATCTTCACAGGTGTTAATCATTAGTTCCCTCATTTGCCCTGCTCTGTTCTACTCTTCAGTTGTTGTTTGTGTTATGTGCACTCTGTTACACCTTCTGGATTTACCTGAGTTTATTTCATTGGTTAATCAATCGTATTAGAACCAATTGACTCTTCTTCATCTTTGGACCTTTATCTTTGTAACAGAACAACCAACCTTATAATAGAATATACAACAAAGTTTGCTGCCATGGTTCATATGAGCCACAATTTACTGGATTTCATGGAATCTTTCTGCGATGACGAGACCCTGAAATCATTGTTCTGGATCTGGGTGTACTACCACTACCCAAGCGACCATCAGGTGTCTGAAGAGCAGGAAACAGGTGTCTGTCCCCGATCCAGGACACAGCCAGAACCAAAGCCCAACCTACCACAACCCTCGGTCGCAGAGAATTTGCTAGAGCCTCCCGCAGATGGAGAACGACCACCCGCTGTGATGAGTGAGCCAGAGCCAGAAGAGGAAGGGACAGTGCCGTCCATCGCGCCGGATCCACAGCCCCAGAGTGAGTCTGACTAGGAGTGTGAGCCAGTTACATTAGCAGTGTTGGGGGTAACTCATTACAAGTAAATGGCCACGGACTCCGCAGCTCTGGTTGAGTTGGGCAGATCATTCCACCAGCATGGAACAGACCAGAAAAATTTCAGAGAAAGAGATTTTGTGCCTCTTTGAGATGGCACCACAAGACTGCGTTCACTTGCAGAGTGCAAGTTTCTGGATGGCACGTAAGTCTGAAGTAATGAGTTTAGGTAGGAGGGAGCAGAGCCAGTGGTTGTTCTGTATAGGCAAAAGTCAGTGACTTGAATTTGATGCGAGCGGCAACTGGCAACCAGTGCAATTTTGTGAGGAAAGGAGTGAAGTGTGCTCTCTTCAGCTTGTTAAAGACCTCTCTAGCTGCAGCATTTTGGATCAGTTGCAGAGGTTTGACAGTGCAAGCTGGTAGACCTGCTTGGAGAGCATTACAATAGTCCAGTCTGGATAGAACAAGTGCTTGGACAAGGAGTTGTTTAGCATGCTCTGATAGGAAGGGCCGGCCTGGTCCTCCTAATGTTGTATAAGGAAAATCTGCAGGACCGGGCAGTTCTAGCAATGTGGTCTATAAAGTTCAATTGATCATCTATCACAACTCCAAGGTTCCTGGCTGACCTTGATGGAGTTATGGATGATGGACCTAGCTGAATGGAGAAGTTGTGTAGTGAAGGACTATAGATTGTTTTGTTTTTATTGGTAAAGTGAGTGTTTAACTTTTTTTCTCCTGCATCCTATTCTTCCGTTATCCAGAATGGCAGCAAAGCTGAAAGGTTTGCTTAAGGTGCGCCCTCTACTGTGCACGTGTGAATTTGCATTTCCTTCAGCCTAAAGCTTATGTCCCTTTTGGTGTGAAAGGGTCTTTACATTTGTCAAAAAATATAACCTTTTTGTTATAAAAGAATTGGAACCTGGGAAAAAAGTAACGCAAAAGTAATGTAACGCATTACTTTTCTAAATAAGTAACGCAATTAGTTACTTTTTAAGGGAGTAACGTAATATTGTAATGCATTACTTTCAAAGTAACTTTCCCCAACACTGGACATCAGTGGCAGAGGGAATTCTGGTGGAATTGGACAACGAAGACTGGCTGATGGATTTGGACACGGAGGTACTGCCTCCCACCCGGTATTCTGTTTGTTCTGAATCATTGCTTTTTCAAGACAGCACTGACACCGTTTGGTTGACCTGTTGGGAACTGGAATTACCGTTATTGATTGCGTCAAGCTTACCTCTTACAGCAAAGCTCCTCCAGACCCACCTCTGATGGATGCCTGCAGCCCTTTGTCTTCCCCGGGAACGCCTTGCTGCGACGTGAAGCCTCAGTTCTTGCAACCACCAGCCTCGCCCGAGCAAGAGGATCCTGTGGCTCCGCCTCTGATCCCTTCGCTCTACCTCGGCGCCACCTTCGGCTCCACCAGAGACCCTCGACCTTGCGTCTCCACCGGGTTCCAGTCGTCACTCTACTTCTGCCACGGACTTGCGAACCTTCCACTGTGCTCAGTCTCTCCACCCCTACGACTACAGTGGATTCCTCTTTCCCTCTGGCTCCGCCTCTGTCCTCGGGCACTCTGGCTCCGCCTCAGATGCTCATCGCGTAGATCTCCAGTTCCAGCAGTGTCGCTCAGTATCATCGGCTCTCCGACTGCACCCAGGGATCCATCAGCTCCTTCTCTGTCGGTCGTCGCACGGACGTCTTCGGACCCATCTACACCTTGGATCCTCCCACCCTCGATTCCGCAGTGGGCTGTCTCTGCCATGCTCTGGGTCTTTGTCAGCGGGCATGTTCCATCTTCACAGCCGGGGTTTCGTCGTCCTCATGTCACCATTTCCTCGTCCTCCTCCGAAGCAGTCTCCTTCTCCTCTTTATGTCGCACACATCTTCAGTTGTTTGTTAATTTCGTTTTCATGGACTTTTTTTAGTTTTTATTCGGTAGTTCCTGTCTTCTTTTGTTTCAGTTTCCCGCTTCTCAGTTGTTGTCATGGACATTCATTAATCTTCACAGGAGTTCCCTCATTTGCCCTGTATAGTTGCTCTGTTTTACTTTTCAGTTGTTTGTCATGTGCACTCTGTTATGCCTTCTGGATTTACCTGAGTTTATTATTAATATTATTATTATTATTTTTGGTTGCCCACTGAAGCTAAGCAGGGCTGAGCCTGGTTAGTACCTGGATGGGAGACCTTCTGAGAAAACCAGGTTGCTGCTGGAAGAGGTGTTAGTGAGGCCAGCAGGGGGTGCTCACCCTGTGGTCTGTGTTGGTCCTAACGCCCCAGTATAGTAATGCGGACACTATACTGTCAAAGAGCACCGGATGAGACGTTAAACCGAGGCCCTGACTCTCTGTGGTCACAAAAAATCCCAGGATGTCTTTCGAAAGAGTAGGGGTGTAACCCCGGCATCCTGGCCAAATTTGCCCAGTGGCCTCTGTCCATCATGGCCTCCTAACCATCCCCATATATATATACCAATTGGCTTACTATGTCTCCTCTCCACCAGTAAGCTGGTGTGTGGTGGGCGTTCTGGCGCAATATGGCTGCCTTCGCATCATCCAGGTGGATGCTGCACATTGACATTGGTGGTGGTTGAGCTATGTAAAGCGCTTTGAGTGCCAAGAAAAGCGATATGTAAATGTAATGAATTATTATTATTATTATTATTATTATTAAAACCAGTTGACTCTTCTTCATCTTTGGACCTTTATCTTTGTAACACCCTGTAGATTTTTTTTTTAATGATTTTGTGATATTTTATGATTGTGAAGCTGGAGGATTTGCCTGAAAGATTTGCCTGAAGTTGAGAATAAACTGTTAAGAGCAGCTAAAGTGTTTTGCATTTAGACAATGATATGGACATGGCAGTAAAAAATATTTTTAGAAGTAAACTAAGATTGTTGGAATGGTTTACAAGAAAAAAGTACATGCATGTTTTACTTGCCGTTTTTTTAACTTGTGAAATTTAGCAATTTCTAAGGGAATTTTTTTTGATCAGATCAAAATCAGATCAAAAATCAGATCAAAATCAGATCTGAATTTGATCAGATCAAAATCAGATCAGTATTGAGGGGAACAGTTAATCCACAATATTAAAGTCTTTATTTACCCATATTTTGATTTTCCCAAGTTCAGTGTCTAGCATAAACATTATGTAGATTAGTGGAACAAAATGGGAAAGTCTGGTCTCAGATAGCAGTCAGTTCCTGTATTTGTTATAGAAAACTCTTGTTTTCATTAATGTAAACAAACAAATTCTGATGGATGTGTTTCCCAGCCTCCTGATGACTCAGTATGTTTGATGAGACTAATATGAGATTGTTTAAATATTTTTGATGTTGATATGTTCTCTGATCAACTTCCACATCTTCAAAGTCAGTGTCTCTCATCTAAACATGGGAAACCGATGTTTTCCTTGTTCTCATAAGTCTTTATTGACTAACTAACTATTGAAAGCTTTGACGTGGTTTTCATTTTTTTTTCATTAAATTCATCAGCTTCAGAAATTAATTCAAACTTAAGTCTCATAAATGGATGCCGGGTATTTAGGCATTCAGTGTTGACATTATATTTCATACTCTTAACACACACGTATGTATTGGTGCATATATCATTATGAGGACAATACATTGTATTGTTTTTATACAGTACAAACTGTATATTCTATCCCCCTACTACCTACCCATCACAAAAAAATGTTCTATTTTTACGTTTAATAAAACATTTAGTATGTTTTTTTATACCATTTTAATTTTGAGGACTCAGGAAATGTCCTCATAAACCACGTTTACATTGTACAGTAAGTCTAATACCCATGTCATTATACAAATCATATTTGTGTCCTTATAAATCATATGAACAAGCACACACACACACACACACACACACACACACACACACACACACACACAAATTCTAATTATTGATTAATCCTTTAACACTAAATGTTTGTCGTTTAATAAGACATAATGTCGTGCCTTTATTGGGCTGTTTTTTTAATGAAGAACACATTATGATTTCTGTCAAAGTCTGACAAACACATGCACAACAAGAACGTCTATTAAATAAAATTGTCTTAAAGATTTATCATAATGTTAAATTGGACTCTCATTATTTTAGGTGTCTAGGTTATTCTTTAGATACACTAAACCGCACAAGTATGAGGTCGGTAAGGTTTTTTGTCATAGATTTTCTACAAGGATGCATAAATCTTACCATAAATGTAAAATGTATCACGGTTTCCACAAAAAATAAACCAGCACAACTGTTATCAACATTGATAATAATAATAATAAATGTTTCTTGAGCAGCAAATCGATATATTAGAATGATTTCTGAAGGATCATGTGACACTGAAGACTGGAGCAATGATGCTGAAAATTCAGCTTTTCCATCAAAGGAATATGACAGTTATTTTAATTTGAAATAATGTTTCACAATATTACTGTTTATTTACAGTATATTTAATTAAGTAAATGCAGCTGTAAGACTGGAAAAACTGGAAGAACTGGTTGAGGCTGAAAATTAACATTTGAACTCCCCCTCGTGCACCATTGAGACGAAGGTCTCACCTCACTCAGCCTAATCTACATTTCTCCCCCTCATCCCCCATGCGAAGATCACCAAAAACTCACCCCAGAATCTAAATGGTTTAATGAGAATGATTATCATCGAGTATTATACATGTTTAGTATAATTCGAAATGTCTCAATGCGACTGGTACAAATGTCTCATTTCCAAATAAGTAAAACAAAAGGTAATAAGGTTTTTAAGAGTTTAGGGATAACTGGCACACAAAGGAATGTGGTCTCTAGACTAACGGTCTCCTACCTCCAAAAGGTGTAACTTATGAATGCAAATATCCATTGTTAGCCTATATAATGAAATGCAGCAAGGGGCTCGGGGCCTTTCTGTATCTCAGATCAGCCCGTGAATGCTGAGAGCCGGTGGGACTCTCAGCTTCGTGTAATTCCTAATGTCGGGTTAGTATCTCATTTGATGTTTTGTATTGATTATCTTTGAACTGATTATACATTTACCTGACATAATAAATTGTTACATTTGGTTATTCTAACTGACTTTTGACATTATATTTTCATTAGAGTTAAAAGGAATAGTCAAACTTTCGCTTATATTTAATGATGCACAGATAAAAATGTATGGAGTCAGATGAAATAACGAGAGAATACATATGAGAAAATGTATTGCATTTGTAGCAAATTAGCTCTATGAAATATTAATAATCAATCATAACTTGTTATAATTGATTATGAATATTTGGATCAGTTAATCAGGTTAACTTGATGTAGCTACATTAACATTACAACCAATTACTTGGTTCATCCCATGAACACTCAATATTGGTTATTAATTGATTAATAGAAATGTACATTTCCATGGCATGGGAAATGTCTTACTAAGTACTACTAAAAGCAAGTAGTCAAGATCTATGATGAGTGACTCCAGATATGAGCTTCAGACACGGACAACTTTACGCGTGACATGAACAAGATTTTATTAACTAGACTAAACATTTAAACTACTCTAACATACACATACATACATGCATACAGTTTCCCAAGGGAAAGAGAGCTGAAGCAGAATACAGGAAAGCAAGAAGTTATAGCATTGTTTGATGTTCAGCAGATCAACAGCCTGAGCAAACCATCAGTTTAGTTCCAACACGCCCTTCTTAAAAAGGGGTAAGGATACTTAATGTGTCAAATAATGAGACTAGGTTTGATACTTGCATGTTTTGCCCATTTGAATTAAACTTTCCTGATGCAATTTGTTTAGGCTCCAGTTGATCTTTGCTGATGTGGTCTTGATGAGAGAGAACCAATGGGAGTCAGAGGATCTTTGGTGAATGGAAAGTCAAGGCCGCAGCCTGGCGCAAGCTTGGGGGTCCTTGGGGAACTTCTAGTTCAGCCTCATCTTCACATTAGGACTTCTCAGGAAGGACCAAGAGAGTAAGAGAGCAAGAGGCTAAGAGAGCAAAAGGCTATGGCCCCATCCACACTACTGCCTTTTCGTTTAAAAACGGAGACCTTTTGCTACGTTTGCACCTCCCGTCCACACTAAAACGGCAAAAACGGAGACCCAAAACGGAGAAGTTTAGAAACGCTGCCAATCCGTTTTTCGTTCTGAATCTCCGGAGGGCGTTTTAGTGTAGACGGGTCAAAACGGAGAACTTTAGAAACGATGAAGTAGTAGAGGCTCACGCTCGGCTCTATGATTGGGTGTCATCAGTCATGGCGTATATCTTTGCTAGCAGCTGTTGTACAAGTAAATTATGCATTTTACAACGCTATAACTGCCTACATGCGCCGGAGTCAAGCTATTATTCGAGCGATCTGTGACAATTCCCGTGTGCAGCGGCGGCATTGACCATACACGGAGCGTCGGTTTGAGGTTAACCCAGAGCATGGTGGGATAATTTTATCAATGAAGTTGTGTTTACACCGGGACGCGCATGCCCAGTGTTGGTGAATGGTCACGTGATCCGCGTTTTCAGTCGTTTTAATGTGGACGGAGATCAATTCTAATTACGCAGCTAAAACGCTGGTGTGTGTGGACGGAGATCGTATTCGTTTTAATTATCCGTTTCTAAACTAAAACGCAGTAGTGTGGATGGGGCCTAAGAGAGCTAATCTTGTGATCAGTGATTTTTAAAGCGAAGATGTCACACCCTCTGGAGGTGCGTGAGCCAATACGAAGCAGTAGAGTTGGGGTACTCGAACTCGGACTCGGACTCGAGTCCGGACTCGAGTCCAATTTTGAATGAACTCGGACTTGTCACGCACTTGGATGAATTTGTACTCGGACTTGACACGGACTCGGACATTTTAGACTCGGAAAAATGTCCGAGTCCGGGCACTGGAGGACACAATGCGTCCCAATGTGCATACTATCCATCCTAAATAGTATGTGACATTAGTAATTTTCAATACTATTTAGGGCGTAGTATGCGGGACGCAGCTAATATTATTCAAAAACGAAACGAAACTACTTGTGTTGTTTCCGCGTTGAGCATTGTAACCAATCACAGACATGTATATTAAGTGCATGAACACAGTGGCAAATCAGAGGCGTTTTAGTCAACATGCGGAGAATTCGCTCTAAATGTATGTTCAGAATCAGCACGAGCTTCATCCCTTCGCAAATCCCCTTATAATCAACAAAGTCTAGACGCGATATAAATGAGAGATTCACTGTGCAGTGCGGACAACTTCAGTGTTTATGACGAGAGTTTTAGGGAGAGTGCAGAACGCGGTAAGTAAGTGATGGCTTTAAGGGAGCGCTATTGACAATCTAAATAATAGTTTTGTTTTTCGTGCTTCTAGAGGACCAGTGGTTACGTTCACACAGTAAATTATAAAGAGTGATAAATGCATTTAAATGTGGGAGTGAATCCGCAAAATTGTAGTCATGTGAGTCATGAAATTGCGATGATTGACATAGTAACCATAGCAACATTTTGGCGTCTAATAGTTTTATGATTTTTGTTACATTTACACTTTAGTTTACATACACCTTTCAGAATCTCCAAAATGTAATTTTTATTTTTATTTATAAGAAAGGATCATAAACACATTGTTTCTGTTTAGTACTGCACTGAAAAAGCTTTTTCACATAACTGATGTTTAATAGCCTAGTCCACAAGACAAAATACAAACACAAAATACAAGACAAATTACTTGATTTTTATAGTGTGTGTCATTACCTGAATGATCCACAACTGTTTTTTTTTTGTGTGTGTGTTTTTTTGTTTTTGTAATGGTTGTTCATGAGGAAAAATCCTCCAGCTCCTGCACATTTTTTTGCTTTTCCAGCATCTTCTTCATATTTGACTCCTTACTAGCAGTGACTATGATTGTGAGATCCATCTTTTCGCACTGGTGACAACTGAGGGACTCACACACAACTATTACAAACCCTGCAAACATTTAGTGATGCTCAAGAAGGAAGCATCTGTTAAGAGCCAGGGGGTGTAAACGCATTGTCAGTGTCCTCTTTGCTCCGCAATATATTTTTCACTGTGTGAGAACATGTGAAGTGAGAGCGGAATAGCTTATCGGACGTAGCAACAGTAACTAAGAGGGGCGGGTCTTTGTGAAAGGTCAATTTCAAATCATTTAAATCTTTGTGGACTCGGCCGGACTCGACTCGGACTCGGATGTTAAGGACTCGGACTCAAGTCCGACTCGGCCCTCTTTGGACTCGGACTTGGACTCGGACTCGATTGTTAAGGACTTGGACTTGACTCGGACTCGACAAAGGTGGACTCGGACCCAACTCTACGAAGCAGTCCCTTTGGAGGGAGTTTTTACGACCCATTGTGTTCTAGCAGGGCATTTGAATGTGTAATTTCATTGGGTGTTTAAGAAAAGAATCTTCAAGATTCTTATAATACTAATACGTCACAAAGTTAGCAAAATGTAATGTAAATTAACAAATGGGGGACTGTAACGAAGAGGCAGAGTCGTGCGGATCCATTCGCAGTAACTTTATTAAACAGAAAAGCACACAGAGAGAAAACAGGAAAACCCGGGATACTTGGAAATGTCTGCAGGGCAAAACAAGACTTTGCAATGGACACAGGGATAACTCAGGCTTAAGACAGGTGCGCTAAACAAGATAATAAAACACAGGTGCATAAAATCAACCATGATCAGTGCAGGGTAAAACATAATGGAAATAATAAACTAGGAAGGAGTGCCCCCCAGAGGCTCAAGCGGGCACTCCAGCCGCAGATCATCACATAGCCCCCCCTCAAAGGAGCGGCTTCCAGACGCTCCTAAGAGCTCCGGGGGGAGGTCAACGGGGGCTGGGATGGAGGGCCAGGCCCGTGCAGGGGAACGGGACCAGGAAGTAGCCCAGGCGGGCCTGGGCCGCAGAGCTTGGGCGGACCAGACTCGGCCGGTGACCAGGGCGGAGCAGGACGAGACGAAGGCCAGGGCGGAGCAGGACGAGACGAAGACCAGGGCGGAGCCCCCTCAGGCTTCCCTGGGTGTGAAGACCTCTCGAGCCTCCATGGCAGATAAGACCCCTCGGGAGACCATATCAGCACGACATTCATGGTCCCCTCGTGGAGCCTACTGCCCCCCACAGGCTCTGGGACTGTCTCATGGAGCTTGAGAGACGGGGCCGGCAGGGCGAGGCGCAGAGGCGGGGCCGGCAGGGCGAGGAGTCTGGGTACGCTCACCGGAGCCTGGCGAGCCGAACGAGTCCTCCTTCTCCTCCTGCGACGGCGCGTCACAGGGCTTGATTCACTCGATGCACTTGATTCGGCACTCGATGCACTGGACGATGCACTTTATTCACTGGAAGATGCACTTGTTTCACTGGAAGATGCACTTGACTCGGCGCTTGGCACGCTCGACTCGGGACTCGGTTCACTTGACTCGGGACTCGGTTCACTTGACTCGGGATTCGGTTCACTTGACTCGGGATTCGGTTCACTTGACTCGGGATTCGGTTCACTTGACTCACTTGACTCGGGACTTGACTCACTTGACTCGGGACTTGACTCACTCGACTCGGCGGCACTTGACTCACTCGACTCGGCGGCACTTGACTCACTTGACTCGGCTGGCACGCGCTCAGACTCAGTAGAAAACTCTTGAGGCAGGAATATAACGGAGCTTACGTGAAGTGTTAGAACGTCGGGATTCACATGTTGCGTGGATACGGCGGACCCTTTACGAAGCGCTGGTTCAACTGGGCTTTCATGTAGCGCAAACTCGGCTGTACAGCGGTTGAACCTGCTGTACAGCGCTCAGACCTGCATTGGCTGACTGGGAGGCATACAAGGCTGCTGGATCCTGTTGTGGCGAAGTCTTCTGTAACGAAGAGGCTGAGTCGTGCGGATCCATTCGCAGTAACTTTATTAAACAGAAAAGCACACAGTGAGAAAACAGGCAAAGATCAGGGAACCAGGAAAACCAGGGATACTTGGAAATGTCTGCAGGGCAAAACAAGACTTCGCAATGGACACAGGGATAACTCAGGCTTAAGACAGGTGCGCTAAACAAGATAATAAAACACAGGTGCATAAAATCAACCATGATCAGTTCAGGGTAAAACATAATGGGAATAATAAACTAGGAAGGAGTGCCCCCCAGAGGCTCAAGCGGGCACTCCAGCCGCAGATCATCACAGGGACGAAGATTGGAGTTTATAGAGACCAAATATGCCACACATATGATTTTGGTTAACCATAGTATGCAAAGTCTGAAACATTAACCCATTAGAGTTTACAAGAAAACATAGGCCAAACAACATAAAGGAAAATAATGAGATGGGAAAGTTAGATACATGTATATGCATTTCTCAAGTGGATATACGTATATAGAATAGGCTTAACAGGGTTAATTTCTCCTTCTCAGCGAGAATTAAGTGAGTCGCCACAACTCTCTGGAAATTCGTTTGGGGTCGTAAAACTTGTTATCAGTCTTAATGTGTCCTGTTAACAGGACACCAGATTCTGCCAGTGGGTAGGCTTCATTTGTGATGTTAGTTTTGGGGGAAGTTCCACAGACCTTTGTTGGGAGAGTGAGATTGCTGGATTATTCATGATTTGTGTGTGTCTGATTGGTCCAGATGCTACACATTTAATCAAAAATACTTTGCCATGAGAAAAGACAGTAACACGCAGAGACCTTCACCCGCTGATCGGATGCCTCCATTGGGCCGATCGAGCCGGGCCTTACACAGCCTTGGTGAACATAATACACTTCTTTCAAAAACATTTAAAAAATCCTACCGACCCCAAACTTTTTAGCAGTAGTGTGAAGTCAGTTGCAATTCATATAATGGACTCTAATGGAAACATTAAGTTATTGGTAACACTTTACAATAAGGTTCATTAGTTATGCATGAACTAATAATGAACTGCACTTATACAGCATTTATTCATCTTTGTTAATGTTTATTTCAACATTTACTAATACTTTATTAAAATCTTGTTAACATTAGTTATGTGAACTAACACGAACAAACAATGAACAGCTGTATTTTTATTAAGTAAAGTTATCAAAGAATAATAAATACCGTAACAAATGTATTGCTCATTGTTAGTTCATGTTAGTTAATACATTAACTAATGTTAACTAATGAAACTTATTGTAAAGTGTCACCAAGTCATTTTATTTTCATGCTCCATAACTGCTCTGATGATGTGTAACTCCAAGGAAGCCTTTAGAAACACTGGGATGCTGTTGTGCTGCATAAAGAGCAACATGGTCAGCTAGCTATAGGCTTTGCTGGTGAACCAAATCTAGTCCATCATCAGCGCCAAACCAGCACAAACCCTTCTGGCCCTCTAAGCTGATTTTTTATTTTTTCAGCATTGGATCTGAACATTAAGAGATGTTGTGTACCTTGCACTGTTTACTGCTATAGTAACAAAATAATATCATAAGTTCAGAAGAGGGAACAGACTCTGCATTCACAGGGCTGGAAGCACTGACACAGTGTGACTCGAGAGGAATTTCATTTCGTGGGATGTGACTGTATTAGCTGCATGAGGGCTGCGTAGGGCACCACGGGCACTGGTGAGGATGTCAATTACACAAAATACTGACCTCACGCTTTTCAGCATGCACCATTTATTACAGCAGTCAAGAGTCTGTAATCACAGAGGAGACCTTGTGTCTTTACTGTGAATTAATCTGAAAGAGTGGTCTTAAATTAAAAATTAAGTCAAGACATCAATTGGTGAATGTTGTTCATTGATTGAATCAGAGCTGTTGAGGAATATATCATACCAAAGAATGTAAATGTTTTTTTTGTTGTTGTAAAGTTGTTCGAAAAGCGGTCACAATAGGGAAGCGTTTCTAATGGTGGCATCAGTTTTTCGATTAAGTTATTTCTTAGTCAGAGTACTTATTTTGAATAAGTAATTACTTCACGACCGCTAAAAACTAAAAACGTATGTTTTATATAGGCTTGTATTAGTGTGTAGTATGAGTGTAATCTGGACGTACTACATTTCCCATGTTGTCATTATCATGTGACCTACCAGCGTCAGTTACGTCTCCTCACTGCCATTCACAAATCATCTCCCGTGGCCTCATGGGATAGTAAAGTGTCCATCGTATGCACACTTCAGAATCTCGCCGGAAGTAAGTCATCCGGGTAGGCCTACATTTTGCCTACTCTTTTATGAGTACTGTGAATTCAGATATACTTTTGTCACATACTGTTTTTTAGGGGTGTGCAAAAAAAATCGATTCACATTTGAATCGCGATTCAATCTTTACCGATTCAGAATCGATTCATAGAATTCCAAAAATCGATTCATTTTTTTTATGGCGTGGACGGGCGGAGTGGCAATCGGGTGAGTCGGGACTTTTACCGGTGGTCCAGTAGTGTTTCGAGGCTGCGAGGGCCGGTCTGATAAATAGTTACATTGCAAGTTCTAAACCGCACTCGTATAGTTTTTTCTCTCTCTCATCAAAACCGAATATGTTCATCACGTTTGTGTGCATTGTATTTTGTGATTTCACCGGAGTCTCCACAACGGCAATAGATTGAAGCGCGCGTCCGAGTGAAGACTGCGCGAGCCACACAGACTGTATCCATGACACTGATAGCAGCGGCAACGAGCGCTCAGCTTGATTTAAAAAACAACAGATCTCTTATTTAATAGCGAATTAAATGAATGCTCTGCTAGTTAACTGGAGATACCCGCAAATTACGCCTATGAACGACTTCACTGGATCTAAACAAATCAATCTAACTAGATGCTACCAGTAGCGGTGGCTTTTTAAAATCTATTTAAAATATTTTCGCAAGGGTTATGACAATAGTATATATTTTTAGGAAATTCAATGTGCCCAGTCGAGTTCACATTTCAACAGTCAACCTGGTAGCTGTAGTACTCCTTACACCACATTTAGCATAATTGTTTGTTTGATCTGACTACAGCACTTTAAACCTAAATGTAAAAGCTTTTTATTTAAGTTTTATTTTAAACTTGAATTAAATGTATTTGAAAGCTGGCCAAAGCTTGGCACTTTGCACTTTTTAGTTGCAAAAGTTTTTATTTTTGTATGAAGACATATAAAGTAATATCAAACTACATTTAATTAGTTTGATATTACTTAGTTCTAGTTTGCTCTGTTAGATCTTTTATTTTTAAGACTATTCCACCTACATTTTACCCTAGCATGAAAGAGATGGATTGTTATTATGTTCTGACTTTGTGGACTAGGAGAAAAAAGACATTAATGCTACAGCTAGTGTGTTGACCCTGGTCAAATCTTTAGGATCTTCAGTGTGACATTCACTTGACACCTATACAATTGCTCATTCTCAAGAACATCAAAGAAACGAGGGGAAAGGCACAGAAAATGTGCTAAGATTCCCCTTTCTTTCTTTTTCTTTCTTTCTTTCTTTCTTTCTTTCTTTCTTTCTTTCTTTCTTTCTTTCTTTCTTTCTTTCTTTCTTTCTTTCTTTCTTTCTTTCTTTCTTTCTTTCTTTCTTTTCACCATTTAACTTGATTATTTTGAAATTTTGAACCCTTTGCATGTTCTTGCTGAATACCGCATGAATTAAGAAAGCTCATGTTAAAGATATAACTACCCCATGAAGGCACAGTGAGATACGGATAGCTCGGGATACTGTGTCGTTTTGTACTGGGGTGCACTAGGACTATCTCTATGACTGCAAGCTGTTGAAATAAGTCATTTCAAACCACATGACAAGAAAACTTGCCAAAGGAATTAACTGAAAATAGAGCCTCGTGTGAAACACAAGAAGCATATAAAGCAAGAAGTTAGGGTTTTACAGGGTAAGGTAAAGGGATTAGTTATTCCCTAAAAGTATATTCTTCCATGGTCAGTATTCTTAGACAATATTTTGTGGTTACAATAAATCTTTGATACGGTGTCCAGGACTGCACCCACAGAAAACTAAATATAAAACATATCAAGTATTTCAGTCCTGTCTGTTCAATAGTACTGTCAGCAGAGATGTCACTGTCAAAACAGTGCATCACAATGGGAGTATTTAATGGTTTGTGTTCATCCCCCTCTACTGGAGAGGTGGGTGTGCATTGTATATCAGGCCTGTCTGCAAGAGTTGATTGGAAGGTCCATGTTTGTTGATAAAAAAAAAAAAAAACATTTTCAGAAATTATTCAGCAACACATAGCCTACATTATTTTTTTTTTTATTTACACTTTTTCCGACAAGGAGTGTATTCATGTAAGAGAGTATATGAACTTTGAATTTACCTTTATGACAGACACTTGTGAAAGCCTTTTTAATATAAAATATGTAAAAAAAACATTCATATAAATTATACATATTTGTTTTGAGAAAAATATTGCCAGTGTCATGAAATGAATAGCAAACAATTTAGGGGAAAAAAGTAGTATTAAAACTATGAAATATTCAATACTGACAGATTTAAGGTTTGGCTAATGATAAAATCACTGTAAGCAACACTGATATGAAAACTCAGCAGAAGAATGCGATGAGATGAAAAACTACATATTTAACACATATAAATTACAAATACAAACACTTTAATGATTCAAACACTGTCCCTTAGAGTTACATATCTCAGCAATAAGACAGCTGATGCCACTCTCAAGTCTAATTGGATACATCTAGGTCTTTGGCCTGTCTCTATTTAAATGATTAATATGGATCACATATTACAGCATCCGTTTACACCTGGTATTAAAATGCGTTTTCGTCGATCTGATCACAATTGGACAGCGCTAAATGAGACGGAAATGAGAAGAATCCTCAAATGTGCTGTGCTGGCCTGCAGCTGGAGTGGGACTTCCTGTCATGAGCCCATTTGTACAGTATCTGCAGCTCTGGACAGCTTCTCCTGACAGAAATGCTCTCCTCGGTGTATGTTCCTGCATGATGCTACGAGTAAATGGTGATGACCTCCCTGCCACCACCTCGGACCAGCAGCACCCGCTCCAATCCATCTGTGAGGACCTCCAGGAACTCCATGTCTGAACTCAGAGTGAAGGAAAAGTGTGGAGAACTGCAACTGCTCTGCTGTATATGAAGGTGACATTTAAAGAATAACTCTCAGTCTGAAAGAAAATGACAGACTATGTTATCATGATTCTTTCCATTACCCTTCAGCTATATAACAGCCCGTTTCAGTAGATGTGCCACTGTCTGCATTTCAGCTGATGAAAGGATACAGTTCTCATCCCCGCCCTGGTTTTTGGGTGGTCCTGGCATGTTCAGCAGCACCAGTTGGGCTCCCTGGGATTTGTTAACTACAACCTCATTCAGTTTCACTGCAGTGTGCATTCTTCTCACATTAGTCTGATCCCTGTGAAAAATTCAGTCATTCACATTTAGCATCAAAACTTAGTTTTTAAGACTTTAGACTTTGATAAATATGAGAAATCGTATATAAAGTGTACACTTTATATATGAAAAGACCAATAACAACTCGATATGGAAATAAATATAAGAAAGAAAGAAAGAAAATATTGGTATATGTCATTTAAATATTTTTTACAAGCACCATCATTTAAAAGTTTAGGGTCAGTAAGATTTTTAAATGTTTTTGTAAGAAGTCTCTTATCCTCACTAAAGCTGCATTTATTTGATCAACAATACAGTGAAAAAAGTAATATAATAAAATTTAAAATAACTGTTTTCTATTTTAGTATATTTTAACATTTTATTGATTCCTGTGATGGCAAAGAGGTCCACTTCAGTGTCACATGATCCTTCAGAAATCATTCTAATATGCCGATTTGCCATTCAAGAAACATTTATTATTATTATCAATAGTTGTGTTGCTTAATATTGGTTGTGGAAACTGGTGATTTTATTCTTCTGGATTCTTTGATTAATTGAAAGTTTTTGTTTGAAATATATATTTTTTGCAACATTATAAAAGTGTTGTTACTTTTTATCAATTCAATTCATCCTTGTTAAATAAAAGTATTCATTTCTTAAAATTAGTAATAATATTAAGCCTACTGACCCCAAACTTTAGAATTTTAGTGTATGTTTGTAGTTAGTAGTGTATGTCTGAAGAAATCATTGGTAAAGTTCCTTTAGCAGAGATTCATACTTGTTTGTTTATGATATCAGTGAGCATATTTCTTTGTGTTTCCTTAAAAATGGTTTCAAATATGATGGGTATTCAGTGCTAGGAATGATTGATAACCTCATTGATAGAGATGTGGAGAAGTATTAGACTTTAGAATTCTCCAAGGCCAGTTTTTACAAAGGAATATATGAAGCAACCATCTACTCCTAAATGAGTGAAATGTAAAATAAATGTACAATTCATCTAAATGTTAATATTAAACATGAATTAATAACCAAAAACATCTCAACAGCAAAAAAAACCAACAACATAAAAATGTGTTATTCTTATCATTAATCCAATGAAATGGACTTAGCACTAAAACTAATGAATACCATAATGATAGCTGACTAACTGTAGATGTTATCTCTAAGCACAAAGTTAGTGTTGATACACATGCAGACAGAAACATCTCTGTCACGACTCTTCATGCTGACACATGCCGTGGCTATGACTCACACTGACTTAAGCAGGCCACACACAGAGACACACACCAAACTCATGCTGCATGTTTAGTGTGACACACATGCAACACATCCTGTTTACATCTACTACTGTAATACAGACCAGACAATTAATGCAGACCCTTTAAGCACATCAACCATTTGCATAAGAGTCAAAGGAACTTACAGATTCTCCCACTCTCTGGAAGGACAAAACAAAATATCTTGGTGTGAAAAAAACTAAACCATTTAATTATGAAACATGATAAAACCGTTCAGATAAACTGCAAAAATGGACTTGATCTATGAACTCACGGTTTCATATTGAAGATGTCCCGCACAGTCATGTTGGCCTCCCGAAGGCGGTTGCGCTCACTAATCAGCTTCTCTTTGGTCCAGGTCATATGGACCCGGTCGGACGTGGGTGTGGGCTTGTCGTTCTGAACGGCATGTGATTTAGTGTTCCTGTCATGAATCAGCTGAGGCTGAAAGAGCAAGACACACTGTTTACAACAATAAACTGCATTAACATAAGGTGAAAATGCTGCTGGAAAAGCAGGTTAACAGGACCTAGATAGACAAACTTTGTTAAAAGACTGTGCTGAAAAGATCAGCTTGGGCCAATGTGAATTTCCATGGTGGTCCAGGCTGGTTTATGCTGGTTGCAGATCAAGGTGGTTGACAAAGTAAGTTTTGCTCAATAAGCAATCAGTATTTAAAACCAGTTGTGCTGATCTTTTCAGCAGGGGAATGAGTGTTGCAGGAAGGTTGCGATACCCACAAACACAAGTTATGGATTAGTAACCAGACTGAGAGTCACTGTCAGTTAAGACCAAACACTCTGTACATAATATACAAGTAAATAAATGTATACACTACTAATCAAAAGTTTTGGGGTCATTAGGATCTATTTGAAAGAAATTAATACTTTTATTTGACAAGGATGCATTTAATTGATCAGAAATTACAGTAAAAACAAGTCTTTCAAATAAATGCTGTTCTGTTGAACTTACTATTAATCAAAGAAGAATAATAATAAAAAGTTCACAGTTTCCACAAAAATATTAAGCAGCACAACTGTAATAACAAGAAATGTTTCTTGAGCAGCAAATCAGCATATTTGAAGATTGGAGTACTGGCTGCTGATAGTTCAGCTTTGCTATCACAGGGATAAATCACATTTTAAAATTTGTTCAAATAGAAAACAGTTATTTTAAATTGTAATTATATTTTACAATAATCAAGCGTAGCGTCAGTTCTGGCAGGTCACGTTAGTCAAGCTTGCATCAGCTGACTCTCAGCTGATCCACATCTACCTATAGGAATACGACGCCTATCACTGTATACATATATAAGCTCCTTCAGTATTATCAGCAGCTATATCGCGCTTCTCAGGAGCTTATTCCCCTCCATCCCCAGCTCCTCCTCTCGTCAGTCAGGATTTGACATTCTGATTACCCCTGAATCAGACTAAAATTCTCTAATTATGCTGTACTTTAAAATCCTGAATTAATGATATCTGCAATACATTCATGTTGGTTCTGTTCTGTTTACCCTAAGGGGGGTTATTGCTGCTCTCCCAGCTCTTATACATACTAGGGATCTCGCACAGAACGGAACCATACTGCCAATCCTAACTGTATGCTATTGTCAATCTTATTTGACGATAGTGGTCCTGACAGAATGACTGTTTTACTGTATTTTTGATCAAATAAATGGAGCTCTGGTGAGCATAAGAGACTTCTTTCAAAAACTTTACAAAAAATCTAACCGACCCCAAACTTTTGAATGGTAGTGTAGTTCGATTATAACAAAGCAGTAATAGAGCTGCACGTTGAGCTTCACTCAAAATTCAGAAGACGAGAGACTCTCTTAACTCATGCTCTATAATGACATGCAGACATGCTGTAAACAAATAAAATCTTGACATTTTCAGGGCCACAGTCATTTTCATTGCCCTGCTTTGCTTGTTGCTAAATAATAAGGAATTTTCAAATATATGAGGTGAAAACCATAGCAGAATTATAGTTGCAAAAGGCATCTCCTGATGAAAGCTGTGGCTCTGTCATGTCTCACAATGTGAATGGATTATCACTTTTGGGGCTGGTGCCAGAAGCCATTTCCCAATCTGGAACAGAGCTGCGTTTTAACACACAAAAAAACCCTGATGTACAAATCCTAGTCTCTCGAACAAGAGAACCTGTGATGTCAGTGGGCAGAAATTCCACAGCTCCCAAATCGGTGGAAACACAAGTAATCTCTGAGCAAGTACCAACCCTAGTTGAGCACCGGCTCCAGCTCAGGCACCAGCCCCGGTAAAAAAGAGGTGGTTTGGATGGAGCACTTCAGCAGAGTTATACAGGATGGTTATCTAATGGTAGTAGCCTTGACAGAGAGTGAAAATAGGTGATCGGTAAGAGGTAAACCCCTGAGCTACCTCGTCCAGAATTACAGTTGGCACTTGTGACTTATTCTTGTGAGATGTTTTCTGGCCGCAGGGCTTCCTCCTGATGGAATTCCGGGATTCATCTGAGATGCTTTGAATCTGGCAGTCGCCACAGAGCAAACAATCCAAAATTGTTAAGTAGGAGGAAGAGGCTTTATGTAAAACAGTGCTCTAACTTACTCTAATGCAAGTAATGCCTTAACTTATAAAACTTAAATCTAAAACGTATGATTCTGTGTGAAGTGTATTGAGTGCAACCATAATGATTTATGTCCCGCATAGTCCCATAATAACCTGACAACAATGCCAAAAGAACAGATTGCTCGAGAAATATTACCTCTCTCTCCCGCTCTGTCTTAGAAAGCTGCATCTGCTTCAGCATCTGAGAGCGTTGTTCCATCACAAGGGTCTTCTCATAGGTGAAGGCCGAGATATCGCCTGCATGCTACAGAGATAATGACATAGTGGCCAGTGAAGTCATACCTAAAAGTGCAATTCCAGTATACCTTGCAAACATTCCATCATTATAATATAATATAATAATTAAAACTTTATTAAAACATGATAATGTGTCAAAATTGTATCCCACCATTTCCACAACTTCCACCTTCGCTTCAAGACGCAAGTGGTACAAGAACGTCTGCAGGTCTTTCTTCATCTGGATGCTGTTGTCATCCATCTGAGCCACTGTGAAGATCCTCATCTTACACTTTCTCCAAACCTACATGATTTCAGGGCAGGGAAAAGCACTGTGTGAAATCTATAGTTGAATAAAAGAGCAGCGCTGCTGTATCAGACATTCTGTCGCCTTCTACCTTGTGCTGGCGGAGCAGGAACGGAAGAAGCATGAGTAGACCACCATCATGGACAATCCACCAGACATCAATGGTACCCTCAGCTAACCGGTCCTGGTTTGTGGGAAATGTATCAATGTTTTTCGCCACTAACAGGGCCTGGTGGGCAGCTGTTGTCTCTCTGATGGTTTCTTTTGGGGGGAAAAATTAAATAATTTTTACTATTTTGTCAAACTGATTGATATTTCATGCAATGTTTTTACACCATTGTGAACATAATATTTCACAAACTGATCTGGAATTATTTGAATTACTCCTCTTTAACCAGCTTTTTTTTTTCTCTGTACTTTGAGACCTAAAGCCTTCAACAGTTCGCTCATAATAAAGCTCAGCTACCGTCTCAACTCTTATAATCATCATCAATAATCCCTGACCTCATTGCCTTAAGCCAGGGGTAGGCAAGTTCGTTCCTAGAGAGCCGCTATCCTGCAGAGTTTGGCTCCAACACTGAAAAAACCTCTCCTGCCTATAGCTTAAGTAATCCTGAAGACATTGATTAGCTTGTTCAGGTGTGTTTGATTAGGGTTGGAACTAAATTCTGCAGGACAGCGGCTCTCTAGGACCGAACTTGCCTACCCCTGCCTTAAGCTGATTATCTGACTTTCTAGCAGCTTAGTATCAGAAAATGTCAAGTGCGCACCAATGAAGTTCTTCCAGGAGAGGGAGCTCTCTGACTGTTTCCAATTGGCGGGCCAGGCCACCAGCACAGCATTGTGTTTCATGCCACCCAGGCCTGCGGACTGGATCAGGTGAGAGAAACCATCCCGCTGATTAGAGGACACCACCACATGACAGAAACCCTTAGTTTTATCTTTTGCCATGGCTGCTTTGATATTCTGTGAAGTACAAAAACATGGACATATGTTAATAAAACTCAATCTATAATACATTTTAATACAAATGTGAATTCAATAAAATGTACTGACTACCAAGCATGGGAGCTGACTGAGTGCATATGCTGTCAGAAAGGCATATGCATAAGCATATGTCTAGTTTAATTACTACTAATCTCCAGAACTTTGTTTAACATAAAGACAACATTGACTACAGGTAGATTAAAAATGACTGGAAGGTCAGGATTCTAAAGGGGAATTTGTTTTTGTGACTGTCATGCAATGTCACCATAAGCCATAAACTTATTACAAGGACTTTCACTCTTGTGCAATCCAGTGGGTTAGGTTAGGCTCAAGGGCACAATGGTCACGGCTTGCTTCTTGCAGAGTTTGAGACAGAAACCTTCTGGTAACCAGCACTGAGTATCAAAATGTTTCATAAACTGTGTTAATCTTTGATGTGATACTATAGCCCTAAATTGGTGAAAACTTTGGCAACATATAATTGTAAGACTGGAAAAACTGGAAGCATCCTAATCTACATTTCTTTCCCTCATCCCCCACTCGAAGATCATCAAAAACTCACCCAAGAATCTAAATGGTTTCATGTGATTATCGAGTATTATACATGTTTAGTGTCATTTGAAATGTCTCAGGGTGACTAGTACAAATGTCTCAATCCCAAAGAGTAAAACAAAAGGTAATAAGGTTTTTAAGAGTTTAGAGATAACTGACACACAAAGGAAGGTAGGCAAATGGTCTCCTATTCTCAAAAGGTGTAACCTCTGAATGAAACTTTCCATTGTTAGCACGTTTCCATGTGAAAGAGGTTCTGTCTATATACTGAAATGCAGCAAAAGGATCGGGGCCTTCTGTACTTCAGATTATCCTGTGAGGCTGAGAGCGGCCGAGACTCTGAGCTTAATGTATTTCTTAATGTCGGGTTTGCATCTCTTCTCTTTATTCCATTTACCTGACATAATTAATTGTTACATTTGATTATTCTAACTGACTTTGACATTATTTTCATTAAAGAGTTAAAAAGAATAGTCAAACATTCGCTCACATTTAATGATGCACAGATATCATTAAAACCTTTTCATTTATGGAGTCAGATGAAATAACGAGAGAATACATATGAGAAAATGTATTGCATTTAATCAAATTACTTTGCCATGCGGAAAGACAGTAACACGCAGAGACCTTCCCCGCTGATCGGATGCCTCCATTGGGCCGATTTAGCCGGGCCTTACATAATATTGTCAGCATTTTTTAATGTACAAATGTAGTTATCTGACATGCATGTGACTTTTTCTGCCCCGTGAAAAAAAATCCCAAATGATTATTATTATTTGTCTTATGGTTGTAAGCTACCCTAAAGAGCAAGGTGACAAAACTATGCAGAAAATTAAAAGAATGTAAGAATTCTTTTATTTTCCCCCATTTGCTGAAAATAGTGGTACAGAAATTACACACTTAATTGGATGACAGAATCATCTCTGTATTTGACAATCATCTCTGTATTTGACAACTATCAAGTTGTCAAATGCAGAGGTTTGGCTTCAAGCTTATGCCTTCACCTGTTCAGAGAGCTTAGCATCTGCCCCACGAGCCATGTAGGTGCCCTCCAGCACTGAGCAAACGATAGTCAGGCCTTTCCCAGCCTTCAGCTGTGAGGTAAAGGAAAGCAGACGTGGATGTTTTACCCCCAGGTCAGAGTCCAACTTTAGGAGCACCAGCAGCTGAGGTCTGGAAGATGAGTTAAATGATATTTGCCTTAGATTTTTTTCAAATATGATGATTATTATATAGCGCTGAAGATGTGCTGGGAATGCTTGCCTCCAGTTCTTTGTGTGAGGTGGCGCCTCTTCCAGTTTTATTAAGGCATAACGAGCTGCGTTAAGGGATAATCCTCGAATCCCATCTCCCCATTCCTTCTCTGCCCTGAGGGGTGTTGGGGAAATGAAATCATCTCTTGAGTTAACATAGAACATTTAACCTAAAAAAAACAGTAAATCTGATGGACACTTGCTTACCCTCTGTATTCAATGTACTTGTAGATGCATCCAGCAATCAGTATGACAAACAAAGCATAGAACCAAGATGAGACAAACATGAGGGAGAGACTCAGGCTCATCCCAAGGAAAGAGAGGGACCTGCAGACATCCAATGGTGCATATAATGGTAGTTAATACAAGCAAACATTAACTCTAACGGCTCCATTCTACCTCAATTCACATGTAGATGGAACTAATAACCATTACACTACAGCTATTTGGTTAATGAAAAACCCATGTCCATGTAACAGCATGACATTGTTATCATGTAGGAAAACAGAATGTGCACTTCTAACAAAGCTGTTCATTGTTCCTTTGGAAATCATTAAGTGTGACTTGCCAGTGGTAGAACTTGAATCTTGGCCTCCAATTTGGGGTGCGTAGAAGTGTTTGGACAGCACAGGCCAGGTTTACAAAGAGGTAACACATCAAGAAAAACCTATAAAGTAGAAATTGAAACCAAGGTTATTATAGTTAAATAAAACTAAAACCATAAAAAACTTGAATTAAAATAAATATTAGCTGAAATAAAATAAA
Source organism: Rhinichthys klamathensis goyatoka (assembly GCF_029890125.1). Classification (NCBI taxonomy): domain Eukaryota; kingdom Metazoa; phylum Chordata; class Actinopteri; order Cypriniformes; family Leuciscidae; genus Rhinichthys; species Rhinichthys klamathensis. The sequence continues at coordinate 1,133,935 of NW_026606920.1, read as the reverse complement.
ATTAAAAACACATATTTTACTTAAGCTAGTTGCCAAGGAAACATTTCTTATTTTCATTTCGTATAACTTGATGTACTAAAACAACCAAAACTAAAATAAAAATTCATGAAAACTATATAGACATTAAAAAAATAACAAGGTGAACAAAAATTTAAATGAAACCGGAAAAAAACGATTCAACTATTAAATGAAACTATAATAGTTTCTTAATGATACTAAAACACGGAATTCACAAACTGAGTAGCAAAACTGCATGTAATGGCCACAGTTATAGTGCAGGCACAATTACTGTACAGAATTTCACTGACACACATTTTTATAAAATATATTAAATTACGCATTTTAAAATAAAAATCCCTTACAATGAATGGTAAGTCTGTTCATCAAAACATAATTTTGACACAAATCTCTATTTGCCTGAAAGCTAAAATGATATTTGTGTAATCAACGCTGAGGATTTTTTTTCTTCTGCCCTGGTCGGGCCAATGGTTAGAATTTGTACTTGCCCTGCCAAAAATTTACTAGCCCTACCACAAAAAAAGTTATATAAAGTAATAATCAAATTACGACCAACAGCACAAATAATTACAATAGAACAAAGATGTAATGAAATAAACAGTGCTTTTCAGGTTTTTTTTTAGGTAGGTCTAACAATAGTTTTAAGGTAGAGAAATTGAATAATCAAATGTAAAATAACTTCACTGAATAAATTAAATACAGATTAATCCTGTTATATTCTGTAATATACTGTTACACATGTGTTTTACTTCTCAACTGTTTATGTTCACTTAAGACATAACCGACAATGTTACGAGGATACTCACCAATACGGGCATGTTGACATATTTTTGTGTGAATATGTCCATTCAAGTGCACGAAGACATAAAAGAGAACTCAATTCAGTATCCATGCGCTGAGAGGCGGCTTTCTGGGCATGAGCTTCGGATGTGTGTTGCGCACAAAACTTCACACAGCGAGTACCGAATTGAGTTCTCTTTCGTGTCCTTCTTGCATTTGAATATTTAAATTAGCTTACTAGACTTAAAAACACATGCAAATGATAAACTTTTGTGACGATGCAGCACTGCCCGATCGGGACAGTTGACCCCCCCACACCACACACACACACACACACACTCTTGTACATCTATCTTTATGAGGACATTCATTGACACAATGCAATCTCTAGCCGCTTACCCTAACCTTACTCATCACAACTAAGTGCTTAACCCGAACCCTTACCCTAAACCTACCCTTAACCCAATTATAACCTTATCCCTGAAACCAAGTCTTGACCCTCAAACAGGCCTTTAAAGGGGTCTCAGAAAGTGAGGACCGGCCAAAATGTCCTCACTTTACTCTCTTTGTCCTCACTCCAATGGTCTAAAACTCAAACTGGTCCTCACAAAGATAGTCGTACAAGTACACACACACACACACACACACACACACACACACACACACACACACACACACAGATTCCGCCTGGCCCTAGTTATATCACAAAGTAAAAGGTGAAAGCAAGGGGAACACACTCACATTGACAGGATGGGAGCAACATCATCTAGGGAAGCGATGAGGATCCCAATCTCACAGATGGCTGCAGTTAGGAGTAAGGCCCAGGTTGGCTCACCGTTAGCTTTACTATGACCAAACACCTGCCAGTGAGACATAGGTCATGTAAGTTACATCACAGGATTATAGTCAAGAAGACTATTCTCTCAACTGTGTTGCACACTTTCTTTTCTTTCTTTGTATATATTTTTTGTGAGCGAGAACATTTCAAACAAACACCTGTGCCTTAAGACATGTAAAGGTGCGTTCAACTAATACAACATCACAAAAAGAAAGCCAGGGCATGTTGTTACCTTTAAGAATGGCATGATGCCATCTCGAGCTATAGCCTGAAGGATCCTGGGAGCACCAGTGAGGCTCTGTAGGCCCGCCCCACAACATGAGAAAAACGAGCCAATCACAATCACCCATGAAGAAGGCCAAGCTAGTGTTGAAACAACTAGAGTGTTCTTAACTGAGTCTCCATACCTATTATGAAACCAAGCATGCAAAAAAATTAAAACACGAAGAATGTATTACATGCGAAAACTGTGACTGCAGGTCTTATCCGAATGGATTTATTACATTTTTGTAACCCGATGTTATTATATATTATTATTATCATTACCAAATAGCACTTACTTGTCTCGCAACACCACACCTTCAATACATGCTCCAAATAACACCACACAAGAAACGTCTGTTTAGCATAATTAAGGGGTTAATCTAGTTAAATAGTAAATGATAAAATTGTTTATAAAATGGACCGTTTAAAATTTTAAAATTTATTTTTTTTGCAGCAAAAAGATACAGATTAAGGAGGTGGTTGCAATAGCCAGAATGGTGCCAGTGGGAATGGACCTCTGAGGGTCTCTAAGATCTCCAGACCTGTTCGATCCAGCCATGATTCCTGTGAAAATCAGAGAAAAACATTTGATATGTTTCATAATACTTTTAAAACACCCTTTCCACAATCAAAAATGGTGAAGAAATTAATTTAACTACATTTTTTCAGTAGGGTTTTTAAACCACATAGTTTTTAAACCACATAGTATTTTAAGTAGCGAAGCTATTTTACTTATTTTAGTTAGCCACTTAGTGTTGACAGATTCTATAACGTCACATTTATTCCTTGAAAATATTTCAGCAATTCCTGCCAGAGATGCCCAACTAATGAATCACTTCCTTTCAAAGGATCAGCCAAGGAATCTTGAAATAAGTTTGCGATTCAGTCTGAATCTTTGTAGATCATTCATATTGGTTTCTAACTCTGTGAAAAGTTCTACTTTTGAAACAAATAGAGTGCTCGATGAACTGGATATTTTCCCACAATCCTTTTAAACTAAAACTACAGATGCATCCTATCGTTTGTACGCGGTGAAGATCTTTGTTATGTTTAACACCTGCGTACACTTTGAGGACAACTCTGAGCTGCAGGTAAATGTGATTTGCAGCCAATAGAGTATAAAAACACAAAAAATCCCCACAAGTACAAAGCTGTGTTCCCTTTCGAATGGGAACTTGCACCGCCTCCTAAGACGCTACTGGGGAACACCTCAGAATGACTGGTGTCTGAAGACCTTGTTTAATAGCAAAAATTGTATTGGCCATGACGTCACTAGTAGTGCGACCGTGAGGTATAAAAGGGTCTAGAGAACACGTCATCCTCTTTTTCGTCTTCAGGGACTGCTTTGTTTGAAGTATTTTAAGCGAAATGGCATGTGACAAGCGTTTCAATAAGTGTGTGGATCTGTGTCCTAGGTTTTTGACACCTGATGACACACGCCTTTGTGCATTGTTTGTTTGGGTGAAGAGCACGCACGCTCAGTCCTCGAGGGGGCTGTTTGCATGCATTGTGAACGTTTCCCTTTGAGAAAGCTCTGCTTTGGTTTGTCTCTCTTCTCGAGGGAAGAGGGACAGGCATCTGTACTCCACAGCTCAGGCCCTGCTCACACTGAGGCGGAGATGGAGCTCGCTGAAGAGTTCGAGAGAGGTGTAAATCTCTCGCGGGCTGACCACTCTGCTGAGGCCAATAGTCCATAGAGCTTTTAACAGACAGCAGTAATGGTCTAGAAGGCTACTCAGAGCCTCCTCTACTACTGTCTTTCTGGCACTGAGTGTTGCTAGGCTTCCTCTAGTTATAGAGAGTAATTTTGTTGAGGCCTCCGTTCTCCAGAGCCCTGGATAGCAGTGCTATTAGTATTTACATAATTCAGGCTCTCCTTTGAGAGTTCCTAAAACAATATGGAACTATCATATCGTAGGTATGAGCGTTGTTAGGCTTCCTCTCATTTAGAGAGTCATCATACTGAGGCCTCCGCTCCCCAGAGCTACGCGTAGAGCAGGGGTATTCAATTAAATTTCCAAGAGGTCCGGTCTCTAAATTTCTTTCCAGCGGAGGTCCAATATGGAAATATGGAATAAACACAACGTCTAAAGGTGCCACATGTTAACTTAGTTGTTACAAACCTGGTTTAGTTAAACGATCTGAGAAAATAATTGTATTTGCTGCATTTTTGTTTTCTGCAGTGTTTTAGAAAAATTATCTATTTTTCTGTTCATCATGTTTCTGTTGTTGTTAAAATAACCACGTCATCTGTAGCTCTTAATGCAGTGTATATACGTCTTTATTGGGAGAAAGCAACGCACATGGAGCGGAAAGGGCTTGAATGAAACGCTTTTAAATCCACAGAGCTACTATGCTCTGTAGGTCCTGGAGACCCCTTTTTTTTCGGGATGAGCATTAGCTCCCCATTTTCACTCCCCTCGTTTGGATGGTCAGTATGTTGAATCTTGCTCCCCAGGATAGGTCTCTGGAATCCATTGTAGGATGGTTATTGTCATTTTGCAATACCTTCTCATTGGATGCCTCTTATAAAGGCAAATTATAAAGATTCTGTTAAGAAAAACAGAGAAGCCTAGTTGTAGACTAACAAGGTTAAGAAAACAGAACAAATTAGCCCCCCCCCCTGGCGGTTCTGGTGGTTGACATTTAGGTCCCCCTTGAAAGTGACAGGCCAGGGTCCCTATGTTCTTGGCCATATTCCCTTAAAGGATGGTTCCAAGCCTCTGAGCTCGGCCATGGGTCAAGTCCTTCCATTTGACTTTGTGTAGGTACTTCCTCAATGAGGCGTGTAGCTTGGGCAGAGGCTGTAGGGTTGTGTCACCAACAGCAAATGCTGGTGTATACCTTTGGGGAATTTACCTCTGGCATTTCAGACCATTGAGTTAATTTTCTTGCACTTAATCACAGCTAATTCTGCATGCATTCCCCTCAGCATGGCGGCGTGGGCATTTGTTCCCCGGTTGTGTATTAGGACGCAGTGCAAATTCACATTCGAAAGGGAATGTCTCGGGTTACAAATGTAACCTTGGTTCTGTGAGAAGGGGAACGAGACACTACGTCTCTTTGCCATACTTCTGGACTGCCTGCATGGTCCCTTCAGACGAAGAAGCGAATGACATGTTCTCTAGGCTCCATTTTATACCTCATGGTCGCACTAGTAGCGATGTCATGGCTGTCGCCGGCCAATACAATTGCCGCGATTAAACAAGTGCTTCGGACACCAGTCATGCTGAGGCGTTCCCCAGTAGCGTCTTAGGACGCAGTGTCTCGTTCCCCTTCTCAGGGAACCAAGGTTACATTTGTAACCAGAGACATTTTGAGACATGAAGATTACACATTTAAGATATTTCTACCTACACAAAAACATGTATTAGATCAAAAAATAACCTCAAAATGAAAGTTCATAATTCAAACACATATTATTTCTTTTTTCCATGTGTAGCAAAATAATTTTTAGTCACATAGGCCTTCTGGTCATTTTCCCATGCTCCATGTGACCGTATAATTCGTTGAACTCATGAACCAGGTCAACTGAACTGATTTATAGAAACGATCTGTGGTCACCACTATTATGGGGCTTTTTGTCATTTTGGAAATTGAAAATCATAGTCCACACGCATCTACTGAAAATGGCCAGTAGGCTACTACAAAAATGTGCCTTTCTACAGAAGAAGGCCATAAAGGTTTGGCATTACATGGTAAAGGTGAGTAGATAAAATACATTTCCGTTTTCTATTTCTATTTCTTTCTCTTTTTTAAGTAAACTATACCTGTAACTGAGGGGAAGTAGATTCCAACCAGAAGGGTGAAGAAGGTGGCGATGTCATTAAAGACATAAGGCATTGAAATGTTCTTGTCCATGTTATCTGAAGCAGATTCTGATTTTGGTTCCTTCTTCTCCACTATCGCCATGTATTGTCCATAGTGTCCCCCCCACATGTTCTCTAGGAAGGAGAAACAGTAATACTTAGCAAATAACACTTGATTACCACTGAGTTACCTAAGTGAAGTCTTATGTTTGAGAAAATGAATCATCTGATAAAACAAATCAGCTGACTTTGCTTAATTTTGTTATCATTAAATGGGGTGGTGTATAACTACTTGTTTGAGTAAAATAAGATGTGTATAGTTTGCTGTGTATTTGTATTTGAGAAATCACCTGATATGGCCGTGCTGAGCAAGCCAGGAACAGCCTGAATCTCTGTCAAATTGTGAAGGGTGAAGTACTCATCACATGTTGCATTTCCTAAGTCACCTTTGCAAAAAAGATTCCACAGTTCGGTAGGGCGGGTTACATTGTCGATGACCTCCGTCTTTAGACACTTGTCAAAATCATAATTTTTCAAGAGGCGGTTGCCTAGTAGACAGATTCTGTTGATGCACAAGAGAGCATAGGCTAATTAATTGTGTAATTAAATTTGCTCCATAACATCTCATATAGGCTATCTTAAAATTGTAAACACCTTTATCATATTTCAATCGAATACTAAGGCATAGGCATTTCTAGATTTTATTTTGTTTTTTTGTTTTTTTATGGGTTAGGTTTTTGTTGTAACGTCACGCCTCGCTGACCTCAACATCAAACATGGACCTCGAGCGAATGAATGTGGAAGTTTAGAATCGGATATCATTTGACAAATTTCTCAAGTTCCAAAAGGAAAACCATAAAAGGCCTGTCCAGTCAAGCCTCACGGACGTCACGAGAATACGAGGTAGGCTAGGCTACTGTAGGCCTATGTGTTTTTAGTTTTGTTTTTAACTCAACAGCACCACTGAGGCTCCTGTGCGAGAGAGCGCGCACAAACGGCGAGAAATGCTCTGATTGGCTGTTTTGTGATTGATTGCGTTGCGTCGCTCTCAGTGTAGTAGATGGACAAATTGCTTGTAAACTTATCGCGTATTCGCGTCACTTTTGGTTAGGACACACACAACATAACAATTTTGCTTAAGCAATTTCCACTGCGCAGATTTTATTTTTTTCTATGTAAATATACGCTTGACAAACGTACGTATTTGACTCAATGCTATTTAGCGTCTCGTAGCTACATCAAACAAGTTCAACTTTTAAAAACGCCTCCGGAGACTGCGTTCCTGGTTCTTCTTTACCATTCAGCTGCGCTGGATGCGGTCATGCGTCTCGGCTTTTTAAAGTGTAAACAACACCAAAAACTGAAATCCTACAAATTACAATGCCCTTCAAGTGGGAGTCGGAAATATCGAAATTGCGCGTTCCAAGAACACCAAGCGAAGTCGTATTTACGAGCGGGAAACTCAGAATTCTAAGATGAACGATTTGCCAAGTTGAGACGTTGATATGGGTTTGTCGATTTGAAACCGGATGGAAACACTAATCTATATTGATAATGTCATAATCTCTTTTTATTTAGAGAGTGTGCGCAAAGCAAGTCTGTAGCAAATTGATCTTCTTTCACAGTATGCTTATTGCAAATTGATATTTTTCATCATTTTGAATTCAGTTATTTTTATATTTGGGTTATTGTTCAACATGTTTTTTCTATTTCTATGTAGTTTTGTTCCTATTTCTATGTAATATTTCTGGCTTGAATGTGAGACTTAATTTGTACTTGAAGACAACATAACGTTTTCCACCATTGTGTTTAAATGTCCATGTAAAAAAATCACAGCATTACTCACTTAAAATTGGGAGGCTTGATTGCGCTTTGGATGACGCCTGCATAAATGGCCATAATTGACAGCACCACACAGGACAGGAAGATCAAGGCCAGTTTGTTGACATATTTCACTCCAACAAACACTACCAGGGTCATGATAGCTAAACAGCATGTGCCATAAATACGCATGTTATTTTGCATCCAATATGACTCCTGCGCTTTAAACACATTGGCAGTGGGCATGATGTATGTCTGTAGCAGGGTATAAAAGGAAAGAGAAAAGTTTTTAAATTAATCAGATTTTTGAGGTTATGTAACTTGGGCAAGGAAAGGGTAAGTTGATCAAATCAGCTGACTCGAGTTAGCTCAGTGCTGACACAAACTCTTCTGCGGTGCCAAATGAGCACTGTATTTGCTCACAAGAAATTTTTAGTGTTGGTGCATAAGTTTTGACTCACCAAAAAAATTTCCATGGTTCCTAATATGTACATAGAACCTGCAAATGTGGTGCCCAGGTAGAAACACAGACCCACTGCTCCTCCAAACTCTGGGCCTAATGCTCTGGAAATCATGTAGTATGAGCCACCAGCTAAAGTGGGAAGAGAATCAAGTTGACTTGAAACAAATATGGAGTAAATAAAAATAATATATACAAGAGTGACATAACAGATTGAAATCCTACCAGGCACTACACCATTAGTCGCAATGGCACTCATTGAAATTGCAGTCAGCATGGTCTATGGATGAAGAAAAAGACTGATGTAAAACAAAACTTATATATGCTTGCTTGCAGGGTAATTATACTTTTTAGTTTAGTTTTTATTTCTATTTTACTCACAATTTGGTTTAATTTTTGTTAGGTTTCACTATCATCATCAGTTTAAATTATTTCAGGGCTTTCTAGTTTCAGATTTTGTTTTAGTATTTTAGGGCTAATGTTAAGTTAATGTAAGTACATTTTTCAGCAGGGTCTGATAATATTGCTATTCTATGTAACTTTTCACTCTAGTGGTTATTTAAAACAAAACTTCATCTTGCAGAAGAACATTGTTATATTATTACATCATTATAGTTTTATCAAAGTTTATTTGGGTAAAGACATGATTAAAGATGTATATTTTACACTCACATTAATAACATTTTGTTCATTTTTATAAAAAAAGTTACATAGTATATAGCTTTAATGCAGACTAGTAGCAATTATTTAAATTACGTTAAGTCTTAATTATTAATTAAGTTTAATAGGATACAAAAACTCAAAATGAAATTAATTTGTGATCATTTATATTTTTATAAAATTAGCTTTAGTTTATCACTGTCATGTTAATCTTCAATTTTAAAAACCCAACACCAGGCTTTGAGCAGGCCAGTAAAATTCTTCCACACACCAGACCCTGCTAGCCATATTAATCTAGATCTGTATTTGAGTCATGCTGGAACTGTTGCCACAATGTTTGAAGCACATAGTTCTATAGAATGTGTGCGTTAATCAAGATTTGTCTTCACTTGAAGAGGAAGTGTTGACATTCTTTGGGCCATGTCACATTTTTCCTTTTGTGTGTGAGACAAAATGGCATTAAAGCAATGATTGAAGAAATGCCTTCATGTGTCTTTTCACACATACTCTAGGTCTGGGGTTTTCAAAGTCAAAAACAGTGGGCCTCCCTTCGGACACAAAGTACATGATGCTGCCCTGAAACACACACACATAATTTCCATACCACAGCAAACCTAGCCTAATATGTAAATACTACAGTTTTATCAGGCTGCTGTCACTTTAAGACCAAAAGCACTTATCTAATTTTTCACATCAGTTTTCTTTCCCAACTGTTTACGTTCACTTATGACATAACCAACGGTTTTCATCTGAAGACTCGCCAAGATGGGCATTTTGACACATAAGTGTGTGTGTATTTCACTGTTCAAGCACCACACCTCCCCTGACATGCCATTGGCTCGCACCCCCCTGGGGAGGTCCACCCCACACTTTGAACTTTGAAAACCCCTGCTCTAGGTAAACCAGGTTAGTGAGTCCAAAAAAAGATCTTTTAAATTGTCAATGGGAAAAACTCACACAAGAACAGCACATAAAGATGACAGCAAGGGCCTCCAAGATTCCCGCGGTACCCACTATCCACGTGAGCCGCAGGAACAGAATTACACCCAGAATGTTCTGCATGCAGGGCAGGAACACTCCTATAAATGTTCCCATCTGAGGGCCCTTCAAACAGATTGACACACAAAGCAAAACAATTTAAGCTATGTAGGGCAAACTGAAATTCCAGCAAAATGTCTGTTGAAGCTGAATTCAATGTGTGTTTGAGTCTCCTATCATCTCAGTGTGAGTCTGGTTGGAGACTCACCTTCACGGCGACTCTCTGAATCCCATCCTCACTCTCAGCCTCCTCATGCTCGATGACCCCCTGGGTTATGTTAGTGTAGTTGGCAAGTTTGTTGAGAAGGGATGACACCATCGGAGTGCTGTCCATCTCGTCCTGTGAGTAAAGACATGGAGGAGCTAAATAGTTTAATACATACAGCAGTGTGTTGTAATTTAGTAACAAAATATAAATTAATCTCATAAGTTGAAGCATTTCATTTGAATATAAAGTGCTCCAGCAGTGATAGAGGTGTATGGGTTTCAAGCAGTTTGTTACCTCATAGAGAGCCATATTCTTGCCGTAGATGCTGTCATCATGATCTGTACTAATTAAGGAGCTGGTTTCCCTGAGGGTATCCTCACCTGGCAAATGACAGGAAACATATATTTTAGTTTAGAGAGAGGTTGATTTTCAGCGTAAAGGCTAGAATATGCTATAAGACTAGCATAATCGCTGAAGAGATTTTAAAACATTAGGCAGAATGCACTTGGTGACTTATGGTTACTGTGAAAAACTGGCGATCATAGAACTATGTGATTTTCTCTGAAATCTGTCGACTCAAACTGCTCAAAAACTTGCTCTGACTTTCAGCAACTAAATTAGACTCCTTTAAACTGCAAATCTGTGCAAAAATCTGTGCAAAAGACATGAAATGTAGGCCTACAAGTACCAAAAACAATAAAACTGAAAGTGTTAACGGTATTTGACAAGACATGTTTATTCTTGTCTTGGAAAAAAACAAAACCAGCATATTTTCACATAACTCTTCATCTGTTTTTAGTCAAGAAATAAAATTAAAACCTTTAATTTATTAGATGCTGTTGAAACAAATCAGGGTCAATCTTTGAAATAACTTTAAATAATAAGTGTTTAATGCCACTGACACTGTTTATTATGCCATGATTGTTTGCATTCACCAAGCCTAAATGTGAGAAACAAGCATTACATTTTTTTCAACTAAAAGACATGAGAGAAGGTAAAATACAAACAGATCATCAAGATAATTTTTGTCCATCCAGTATGATATGTTTAACAACTGTATGATCACGCAGAACTCTTTTAATATATTTTAATCTGTTTATATCTAAACCTAAACCCTCATAGCAGCAAATTTGTGAGCTGTACACGTCTACCGCACATGTGAATACCTTTGCCTGAAGATAAGAAACATAATGTGGCTGTAAAAATGAAATTGAAGGAAATGATTTTCCATTATATACAATTCCAAACGCTCAACAAAACACTAATTAACACTAACTAAAGTTGATTTAAAATTTTAAGCTTACTTGTACCATTGTAATGATCTTTTGATGATTCATATCAATGAGATTTAAACTCACCTATCGTCTCTGCATTCAACTCTGATTCACACTCCATGCTGAGAGGGAGACAAAGGCGTGAATGTGTCTGATAGACTAGTGAGAACCTTTTTACATAGTCTCAGTTTGATTAAAACAGGAGACACTATGCCTCAGCAAAATGCTGTACAGTCTCCTCTGACGCAAAGCTGTCTTTTGAACAGCACTACTGCAGCTGCAGTCTGTCTGTGTTCCAGCAGTTGTCCAAGTCTTGTACTTCTCGTGTCTCATTGTCTCACTCTCTCTCTCTTCTTTGCTCATTATATGGCTCTAGTAGGCTACATGCTGTATGGTGACATCAGCCTCTCCCTGCCCTCCAGTTTGTTTAGTCCTTTCTGAGGTTTAATTGCAACATCAGACTGACTGGTGGCACTGAGCGCAAGTATTATAACTATTACGCTTAACCTTAACGAATGCAAACCCCACCCCACCACACTATAAGCTCAACCCCAACTTGTGACGTATGGTTATTATTGGAGAAATGACTTGTGAGCAACTCGAGTAGGGGAGGGGAATTTCAGTTAAAACCCAGTTAGTAGGCTGAATTAGAATATGTTCAGAAAGAAACCTTGAAATCCAGTTAATCAGCATGCTAGATATCATTTGTGTTATTCCAGAAACATTTGTAGAATGAGAGGAAGACTCTCAAGTGTCTCAACATTTAAATATTTGATTGATGAGCATTTAAAGATTTCTATTTAATTAAAAACAAGCTGTAAAAAATATTTATATTTAGTTGTTTATAAGAAAGCAGATTTTTAAAATATCTACAGTATTTAATTTCAGTATTCCATTTTCACATCTTTTTCCACAGTGAGAACAGAACAATAATAGCGAAGATTCATAAAAGGCTTTCAAGGCTTATATCCTTTTCCTGTGAATTCCTTCCGTGTGGGTTGTAAGTTGTGTTTATAATCCTCTGTGCAGCTAGTTTTGTATATGAATGATGAAATCCCAAAGGGACTAATTTGTGATGTTTTGGAAAAGCTCATATATTTGTCAAGACCGGAATTGAAACGTATTACAGATTCAGCCAAATCCAGTTTTGAAAACAATGCAGGGTATACACTACAGTTCAAAAGTTTGGGGTCGTTAAGATTTTTAAATGTTTCTTAACAAGGCTGCATGTATTTTGATCAATACAGTGAAAAATAACTGTTTTCTATTTTTTCATATTATTATAAATGTAATTTATTCCTGCAATAGCAAAGCTGAATTTTCAGCATAATTATTCCAGTCTTCTGTCACATACCTTCAGAAATCATTCTGATATGCTCATTTCATGTTTAAGAAACATTTCTTCTTATTATCAATGTTGATAGTTGTGCTGCTTAATAATTTTGTGGAAATCTTGATACACTTTCAGGATTCTTTGATGAATAGAAAGTTCAAAACAGCATTTATTTGAAATATAAATGTTTGTTATGATGAATGTCTTTACTGTCACTTTTGATCAATTTAATGCATCCTTGCTGAATTAAAGTTTTCATTTCTTTAAAAAATAATCTTACTGACCCCATCCTATCTTTAACCCTGCAAAGTCTGAAATATGAAATAGTCAGAAATCTATATTTTTTTATGGAGCAGTTTATTGAACCTTAAGAAGGAATACACACAAAAAAGTTATACAGTGAGAATATGCTCACACTTGAGGAGGACAAAAAAACTAGTTTTATTCAGAGGACCAAACTGAGCAAAAATATGCAATTTGGTGCTGATGTTATTTTTATTGCCAAATGTTAGATGAAATTCTGATTGCTTGTAATGTAAGTATCAGTTGGCACTATTTTTGGAATACAATGCAATATAATGATAATTTTTTGCATTACAATGAGTCTTGAGAAATGTACAAATAAACGTTCCTCAAAAGCCTTATGTGTCATATTTTTGATGCATACATTTTAACATGATGTTTCTAAAAAAACAATGAATGGACAGTCAAATAAACCTTGCTTCAAAAGTTGCTTCAGTCCAGTATGGCTGGTATAAAGAAGCACATGATGTAGGAAATACTATAACAACTGTCTTTAATCACACTTAGGAAATGACAGGAGAATCAGCTAACACACTTAACTCACAGACGACACATGCAGAACAAAGAACAAGGAGAACTCAGGGCTTATATACAAACTTGGTAATCAAAAACAGAACCGGTGCGGGGAACTAATTAACCACCTTGGAGACTAACTAGTGAACTAATGACCGAGAACATCTGAGAACAAAACAAAGTTTTGTATAAGTATTGTATAAGTACCAAAGTATAAACAAGTCCTACTGTCTAAGTACAGGACGGAAGAATATCCTTAAATGTGGAAAGGGTACTAAATTGACGATTCTTCTTTCCTTGTCTTGGAATCATCAGAATGGTTGTGAGTTAATATTGTTGATTGTATGGTCACTGAAAAAGTTCAACATAAATATGTGTCAATTGTCTTCTTGATTGTACTGCTCAAATGTATAAAAGGCCGTCAATAGCTTAAGCTTCTGCTACTCCTTTTGAGCATCCTATTCACATTTTTATTTATTTACTTACTTATTCATTGCGCATGTATCCTTCTTTAGTTTTGCCTACTGTGCTGAACCTTGTTACTATATAGAACTTTGTGGAACCCAGATGCTCAAATAAAGAAAGGAAGAAAGAAAGAAACAAACTGAACAGAAACAACATACACGCTACAATGACCTGAAGGTGAACATTTTTACTATTGTGTTAAAAGGCCTTTTACATGTTAAAAACATATGAACTGTCAATCAGACGGTAGAAAGCATGTAGAAGATTGTGTACAACAGGTTTTTCAGCAGTTATGTCCATGTTGATGATATACAGGCCTTAGAAATTGAATTAAAGAGCTCTGCAATTGCATTCTTACTAGTAAGAACTGAATTAGAGAGCTCTCTTAATGTAATTCTTACTAGTAAAAACTGATTTAGAGAGCTATCTAATTCAATTCTTACTAGTAAGAATGCAATTGCAGAGCTCTGTAATTAAATTATAGTAAGTAGAAATTACTAAAGTTACTAGTAAGAATCGAATCAGAGAGCTCTCTAATTATAATTGCTACTAGTACGAATTGAATTGTAAAGCTCTATAATTTAATTCTTACTAGTAAAAATGAAATTACGATGAGTAAGGAGGGGTACAATTTAAGCTAAAACGGCTTGCCATAGTACCTTTGAGATTATTTGATGGATTTAGTTTTAATTAATTAATTTAGTTTTAATGTTTTATTTTGATAAAATTTGATGAATTAAACAGCTTGTAAACATACTATATCACTAGAGGAAATTAAACATAAAAGTATTATGCGATCATTTAAGTCATACAGAGCCTTTTTGGCTTTTGGCTTCAAAAGGCTTTATAGGGTTAATGAGGGTTACATTATCAACTGATAACGCAATCTATACAAAACCCCTTCACAGCCACGAGAAGGTATTTTCGCAAGCTCAGTTTCATTTAAAAAAGGAAACGGCACAATTAAACTTATTTTTGTCATGGAATGTTTTAAATAGGTCACTTTATAGGAAGAGGACAAATTCCATAATGATGAGCCACAAGCTCTGCTACACGCCCATGTACACACATAAAAAGAAAACATCTGGATTATGCAATTCTTATGTGAATGTAAATGGATAACTATAAACTTAAAGATGTTTACACCTGTTCCAATTGTGTGCCAAAAACAGAATATAAAGGATCATTGACCAATTGGCTGTTGGCACCAGACCACAACTTCTGAGAAACCGAATGCGACTTAAAATACCTGATGAATAAACTGACTCTCATTTAGCTCTGATTTAAATTCTGTCGTCATTTGCACCCTCATCAAACCCGTCTCACTTTCTTCTGTGGAACATAAAATATCATTTTCACAATGTCTCAAGGTTTTTATTGATTTATTTTTGTCCATACAATCAAAGTCAGAGCACACCAAAACTGTTAGATTACCAATATTCTTAAAATATATTTTTGTTGTGCTCCAACATGAGGATTGACATGAGGATGAATAAATGATGACAGAACTTTCAATCTCTTTAACTTTGAATGGAATCCACAAAAGAAAGAAGTTCAGAATATCCAGAATAGAAGAATAATACAAACAGGACTCTATAGTAGTACAACGTGGCTTTAAGGTCTCTTTTGCTATGCACAAAAAAGTGGTGGAACAGTGTGTAGCAATTTATCTAAAGATAAAAACTGAAAAGACGTCAGAGTAAGAGAGAAACAGGAAAGTGGAAAAGGGGCAACAGGAAACTGCCACTTGTTTACACTCCATGAGGATATGATTTCACAAACACACGGCAGTAAACAAGGCTCACATTTGCTTTTGAGGATGCACTTACAAATACACTTGTGTTTAAAAAACCAAGCCTTTAACAGGAAGCCTTTAAAAGTTCTGCTCTTCTGTTTGCACGTGTCTAGGCAGGATTTTTTTCCCCCCAGAAAGCTCTCACCTGAGTAGGGTTCTGCTACCATATCTGGCTCCTCCTTGTCCTCTTCTTTCAGTATATCTCCATCATAGTCTGGATCTGATAATGGGGTATCCTCCACTGGCACCACTGTAAAGTTGGTGGGCATTTTCCCCTCACACCATGTGCTCTGTGTTTTGTTTTTTGAGTCTTTTTCTCTCTGTCTCACCCCAAGTCTCCTGGGCTCGGCAGAGTTCGAAGTTCTCTGACTTCTTCACAACTGTTGTTCAGACGCGGCAGCCCATGTGATCTCTTTCTTCCAAATAAGGAGCATTACACAACTCCTCCCTCAGGGCGACAGGCCGTTCTGTCCTGCCACAGAGCTCTGAGCTGGTGCTTCCTGTTTTGTGTTAACTGCCCTTCTCATTGTACCTGTGAAGGCTGGGAGGGAGGTGATTGTTTGCCGTGTCAGAGTCATCTGAGACTGCACAAAGTGATGGGAACAAAAGGCTTAACACAATGTGGCATTCCTCAACCCCAGCCCAATTCCCTACCCCACCCCCTCCTGACGTTCCTAGCCTCAAAGGAAACGTGCGACAATCCCTCCATTCAGGAACCTTTAGGACTGGAGAGGAGTTAATGCTGAAAATAACTGTTCCTGAAAAGACTACTGCAACTGCATGAATTTTAGGTGGACACTATCCCTTTGCACAACAAATTTGAATGTCGATCAGTCAGATTCTTCTGTAAGCATGTGTGTGTGCTTTTATTTGAAATATGCCTTGACAATGACTTGTTCTGTTTTCTGCTTCAAGGTGTGTGCACAAGCATACCGTGACACGACTGATGGATACACGCTGACAACACGTCCATCAGTCATGTGAGAGTGGGTGATAAGGGTCTCAACAGTGGCATTTTGCTGAATTCACAGGAACAACCTGCATAGCAGCTGGTGAAACCTACTGTTGTGACTACAAACTAAGTTTGTTCTGTGGGGTCCAGCACATGATCACAACTATGAGTATGGAAAATATTTTGTTGTTAGCAATTGACTATAATACTTTTTCAGTGAAAAGGTTTTTTTTTTTTTCATGCTTACATTTCATGCCCTCTGTGGGTTGAAGGACTATAGTACCCCCCCCCCACCCCCACACCATCCCATGTGATTGACTGTGCAACCAGCAGGTGGCAGCAGATACAGTTTTTGGGCTCTTGCAGAAGTTTCCAACTCCAGCACAAAAAAAAACCTACAGAACTTTCATTAAGGTGAAATAAAACGGTATGGAAAAATATTAAAGTAACCATAAACTACTAGAATGTGCTTCTTCTAAAGAAACTGAACACAATATAAACTGGAGTTTTCAGTTTAGTCTGTCTCTGTCCTATATGGAGTATTAAAAGCTGTAGGCCTACATTGCACATACACTCACCGGCCACTTTATTAGGTACACCTGTCCAACTGCTCGTTAACACTTAATTTCTAAGCAGCCAATCACATGGCGGCAACTCAGTGCATTTAGGCATGTAGACATGGTCAAGACAATCTCCTGCAGTTCAAACCGAGCATCAGTATGGGGAAGAAAGGTGATTTGAGTGACTTTGAACGTGGCATGATTGTTGGTGCCAGAAGGGCTGGTCTGAGTATTTCAGAAACTGCTAATCTACTGGGATTTTCACGCACAACCATCTCTAGGGTTTACAGAGAATGGTCCGAAAAAGAAAAAACATCCAGTGAGCGGCAGTTCTGTGGGCGGAAATGCCTTGTTGATGCCGGAGGTCAGAGGAGAATGGCCAGACTGGTTCGAGCTGATAGAAGGGCAACAGTGACTGAAATAACCACTCGTTACAACCGAGGTATGCAGCAAAGCATTTGTGAAGCCACAACACGCACAACCTTGAGGTGGATGGGCTACAACAGCAGAAGACTCCACCGGGTACCACTCATCTCCACTACAAATAGGAAAAAGAGGCTACAATTTGCAAGAGCTCACCAAAATTGAACAGTTGAAGACTGGAAAAATGTTGCCTGGTCTGATGAGTCTCGATTTCTGTTGAGACATTCAGATGTTAGAGTCAGAATTTGGCGTAAACAGAATGAGAACATGGAACCATCATGCCTTGTTACCACTGTGCAGGCTGGTGGTGGTGGTGTAATGGTGTGGGGGATGTTTTCCTGGCACACTTTAGGCCCCTTAGTGCCAATTGGGCATCGTTTAAATGCCACGGCCTACCTGAGCATTGTTTCTGACCATGTCCATCCCTTTATGGCCACCATGTACCCATCCTCTGATGGCTACTTCCACCATGTCACAAAGCTCTAATCATTTCAAATTGGTTTCTTGAACATGACAATGAGTTCACTGTACTAAAATGGCCTCCACAGTCACCAGATCTCAACCCAATAGAGCATCTTTGGGATGTGGTGGAACGGGAGATTCGCATCATGGATGTGCAGCCGACAAATCTGCGTCAACTGTGTGATGCCATCATGTCAATATGGACCAAACTCCCTGAGGAATGCTTCCAGCACCTTGTTGAATCAATGCCACGAAGAATTGAGGCAGTTCTGAAGGCAAAAGGGGGTCCAACCCGTTACTAGCATGGGGTACCTAATAAAGTGGCCGGTGAGTGTAGTTAAACACCTTGACCTGCACTGTGATAAGACTCTGATAAGAGCTTTTTTTTGTAGATTGGCTCTAAACAAAAACCCCAAATCAAGTTGAATCGTGCTGAACAGAAAGGCTTATTTGAAATGACCTTTAACAATTCATAGTTTATCCTTCTGTTTAATACTTTAATTTGGCTGTCAACCAGTCATGAATTCAAATAATATGGTAGCCTATTGAGAGTGAGGAGTCACATGCCAATTTGGGCGGGGTCTGAGCCGGTCGGCCATGATGGTAGGCTCGGTTGCCAGGGGCAACGCCTTCAGAACTTCACAGAGGCGTGACTAAACATTCCAGAAATAGCGAAAGAGAGACAGCGCAGCTTAGTATGTTTACATTTTAGCGATACGCCGCAGTTTCTATGGAAGATATGGAGTAGAAGGAAGAGAAATGAAAGGGGTTCTACTAAATAACAATGCTAGCCAGCTTTATTTGAGAAACTGCTTGTCAATAAACTGACAGCAGCAACAGCGAGCAAAGCATGATTTCAAAAGCAACACATTTCAGCACAGTTCACCTTTTATTTAACACAAACGAACAAAATGAATACTCTGTTATTCAACTAGAGTTGTTTAATTTGTTATAGATATGGAAGCTCTAGCGTTAAGTTCTGCCAGGAAGACTCAATTGCTACGTCACTTATTACCTTCTCATCTATACAATCGTGTCTAAGACTTGTGGTATAAAAGACCAGTACTTACACATGTCTGAGTTCGCAGATGCTGACGCTTTCATGCAGATTCAGCTGTTAAGCTCAGTAGTAGAACCAAACCATGTCTCAGGACACGCAATCAATTCGTGATTATTCCGATTCAGAGGATTTCGTTCAGCCATCTCCTTCTGCTTCACGTCGCAGTACCCGTATTCAATGCCGCACCTCTTTATGGGCGAGTTGGTCTTCCGAACTCATCCTAAACGCTCTCGAGGACGCCGGCATCCCTGTTAGCGAAGGAATTTCAAGAGAAGATCTTCTGCTCTTAGCCCAGAATGCTCTGGGCAATCCACCTGCATCTACTCCTCATCCAGATGCCGCTGTGACCACCGCCCAGCCGAAAAAAGCCAGTGGTAAAAGATCAGCAAAATCCACATCTCGCTCAGCTAAACGCCCAGCTCTACCGGCACAAGAGATATCTCCTCCGCATTCAGCTGTCTCTCTCGATACTAATCAGCTGCTTCTTTCTGCTGTTCACGATTTATCCCAAACGGTTAAAGGGTTACAGTCTAAGATGTCGGTTTTCGAAAATTCTTTTGGCATCCCTGACCACAGCCCAGATCCCATTACAACCCGGCCTTCATTTTCCGGTAGCATCTCAACAAACATACCTTCTACATCGGCCTCTCTGCCCGCTCCTCTCCTTGGGATTCAGTCGTCATCTCAAAATGTCTCAGCTCCACCGGCTTCTCCCAGCTTTAATCTCTCCTCATCTATACCAGCTCAAGCTTTTGGTAGGAGTTTCGTTCCTCCCGCTGCTGCTATAGTATCTCCACATCTCAGGTCAAATATTATCCAAGGTAAGGATATCAACTTGGCTTCCTTACTTCTCCCTTCGCCAGCTGCTGACAGAAAAATGGTGGACTATGGTGACGTGGCAGTGCTCCTCAAAACTTCAGACCCGCGTTTGCAACGCAATTTATCGTTCGGAGAGTTCGTAATCGCCTTTAGCATTTACAGGGACACCCTATGCCAAGTTTTCCCAAATAGAAGGGAAGAGCTTGACCTTTATCTTTCGATGATGGCAGACTTTAACCAAAGGTACGGAGGCACTTTATTTTACGAGTACCATAAATCATTTTCTGCTAAATCCGCGTCTTGCATTTCACTCTACAATTCAAGACTTGACTGGTCGATCACTGACACTGAACTACTAGTTCGTCACTTCGGCGGTCAAAGAAGTTTGTCGTGTTCTATCTGCAGCGCTCACGGACACTCAGCCGCTCTCTGCCCGAAAGCTTTTACCAACCTTGATTCGGACGCTGTCCGTGGTTCTGTAAATGTAAGACGCAGCTCCTACAGCAGAGGTCGCCTGCTGAAACATTTTATGACAATCCCATTTGCAATTTGTTTAACGAATCTGTGTGTTCATTGAATAATTGTCGTTTTGCTCATATTTGTAGCCTGTGCAAGGACCCGCACCCAAGATCTGTCTGCCCACGGCGATACAAACCTCAAACCAAAAAGAAAGCCCCTTTTCAGAAGAAATTCTGAGAAAACATCCATCCACACCCATCAACATCCAAAACCTCTCTAGCTACCTTTCTTCTCACCCCGATCCATCATTTGTTGACTATCTCATCACTGGTTTGTCCCAAGGGTTTAGGGTGGGGATACTCTCACCTCTCACCGCATCTTTTTCAGCAAAAAACTTGCAATCAGCTATGAACGAGCCCGGCGTCGTCTTTACTCTGCTCGAGAAAGAAGTCAATAAAGGCTATGTTATCGGCCCATACGCCTCTCCTCCTTTTTCCCCTTTTAGGATTAACTCTATTGGCGTCGCTACCCGTAAATACTCCGGCAAAAAAAAACGTCTCATTTTCGACATGTCTTCCCCTCATTCCAGCATAATACCAAGCGTTAACGAATGCATTCCGCTAGAACCATTCTCCCTTCACTACGCCTCGGTGGACAACGCAATACAGTTAATCAAGCTAGCTGGTCATGGCGCTTGGCTGGCTAAAGCAGACATAACAGACGCTTTTAAAATCATGCCCATACACCCTGCTGACTGGCCACTCTTCGGCGTTAAATGGGATTCAAAGTTCTATTTTGCAGTAAGGCTTACTTTTGGGTGTAGGAGCAGCCCTCATATCTTCAACAGTCTCTCGGAAGCTTCGTGTTGGATCCTGCTGAACGTCTGTAAACTTCCGTTCGTTTTGCATCTACTCGATGATTTCTTGCTAATCGATTTCCCCTCTCCACGTTCTTCCATTCTTGATATCTTAAAGCAGGTTTTCAGCGACGTCGGTGTTCCCCTCTCTTCAGAGAAAACTCTGGGCCCCTCCACTATCCTAGAATTTTTAGGTATCTCCCTCGATACGGTTAAAATGCAAGCCTCTCTTCCCCCAGAAAAGCTCATAAGAATCAGATCCTTTTTGGAAAAATTTTCTTCTCTACATGTCGTTTCGAAGCGCGATTTATTGTCCCTGCTGGGCCATCTAAATTTCGCCATGAGCATCATCCCGCAAGGCAGGGCTTTCATATCGCGTCTTCTAACAGCGGCTCATTCCGTGCCTGAACTCAGTAATCCGGTCCAGTTAGACGAGGGCTGCCGATCTGACATCACATTTTGGTCTCGCTTACTAAACGATTGGAACGGCATTTCTTTTTTCTATAACGAGGCTTTCGAATCGTCCGCAGATTTACATCTATTCACCGATGCGGCTCCGTCTGTCGGGTTCGGGGGATATGTTCAAGGGCACTGGTTCGCAGAGAGATGGCCGGACGATTTCCCCAAATCAACATCCAATCCTCTCTCTTCAGCGCTATACGAACTATATCCCCTAGTTGTAGCTAGTGTAATCTGGGGTCCCGAGTGGTCTAGGAAACGAATTCTTATGTTTTGTGATAACGAAGCTACCGTAGCTATCATTAATAAAGGCAGATCATCTTGCCCGATGATCATGCCTTTTTTGCGTCGGCTAATCTGGCAATCTGTCATTTACAACTTTATCATCAAAGCTGCTCACATTCCTGGCCACTTCAATGTTGTCGCTGACGCTCTCTCTCGCTTTCGTTTTCAGACCTTCAAACGGCTCTGCCCCGCAGCCAACAAGGATCCAACACCATGCCCTCCCATGCTCGCCACAACGCTATATTAGAAGATTTGCTCTGCTCAGCTAGACTCTACATATCTAAAGGCGTTGCTCCCTCCACTCTCAAAGCTTATGCTTCCGCCTGGTATTCGTTTTCAATGTTTTGTTTCGCCTTCCAACTTCCTCTCTTTCCTATTTTGATTTCGACCGTTTGCTCCTTTCTCGTGTTCAATTTCGACAAACGTAATTTAAAAATCTCTTCTATTCGTAAACTACTCGCAGGCGTTCAATTCTACGCCAAATATTTCAATCCCGATT
Source organism: Rhinichthys klamathensis goyatoka (assembly GCF_029890125.1). Taxonomy (NCBI): domain Eukaryota; kingdom Metazoa; phylum Chordata; class Actinopteri; order Cypriniformes; family Leuciscidae; genus Rhinichthys; species Rhinichthys klamathensis. The sequence goes on along the minus strand of NW_026606920.1, from coordinate 1,111,522 downwards.
CTCCCAGCCTTTTCACCGCCACTCCTATTCGCCTTATGCTCAAAGGCATAGCCAAAACGTCTACTGTGTCCTCCGACAAAAGGCTGCCTTTGACGTTACCTTTAATCCATAGGTTAATAGTTTCAGTTCGCAACGGCCTGTTTTCCACTTATATTAACACTCTGCTAGAAGCAGTTTTTCTAACAGCTTTTTACGGTTTCATGCGTCCAGGAGAATTTACTTCACCTACCAATACATTCGATCCAGCCCGCGGTCTTTCCTTTTCAGATTTATTTTTTTTCCCTAATTTTTTCACACTCTTTCTTAAACATTCTAAGAACGACTCCAAAGGTTCAGGCGTTACTTTAACGATCTCTAAAACCAGTAGCGAATTTTGCCCCTTCTCTTCTATGGCTAAATTCCTTAAAATCCGTCCCAGACATTCCGGTATCTCTCCCCTCTTCATTCTACCCAACGGAGCACCTCTCTCTCAAAACCGGTTCAGGTCCTACCTCAATTCTGTTCTCAAAAGCTGCAGCTTATCCCCCTCTCAGTTCACTGGACATTCCTTCAGGATTGGAGCCGCTACTACAGCAGCCGAGCGTGGCATCTCTCCAGCTGCTATTAAAATCCTGGGCAGGTGGTCCTCCTCGGCTTTTGAATCCTACATAAGACCAGATTCAAAATCTATTCTCGAAGCTCAGCAAGCTCTCCAGTCATGATCTAGGTAAATTCCTATTTATCTACTGGTGGTGGTGTTTTTGCCAAAGTGGCTGGCACTTTTTATGATAGCATGGTTTAGCTACTAAACCAAGATGGCCTGCGGGCTAAGTGTCTGCTTTAACGGCGTTTCACACTATAGTTCTAGACGGCCCGCGGCCATGTGTCCCATCTAGATGGCCTGTGGCCCACGTGTTCTTCCAAAAGATGGCCTGTGGCCCATGTGTCCTATCAAAGATGGCCTGTGGCCATGTGTCCTATCAAAAGATGGCCTGTGGCCCATGTGTCCTATCAAAAGATGGCCTGTGGCCCATGTGTCCTATCAAAAGATGGCCTGTGGCCCATGTGTCCTATCAAAAGATGGCCTGTGGCCCATGTGTCTTATCAAAAGATGGCCTGTGGCCCATGTGTTCTATCAAAAGATGGCCTGTGGCCCATGTGTCCTATCAAAAGATAGCCCGTGGCCACGCGACTCTTCAAAGATGGCTATATAAAATATAAAAAAAACACAAAAAAAAAACACACTAATTCTAATTTCTTTTCTATTTTAGGATCTCCAGGATTCACGACCGGTGGGTTTACTTCCTCTACCGTTCTTTGGGGGTGGGCTCCGTCCCGGTGGATTATTATTCCACCTACTTTTGGGGGTCGGCTGCGCCCCTGCCTTCGTCTTCAGGCAGGAAATGCAGAGTACGGACCCTCGGATTGCGAGCTATGGACGGGGCCTACGCCAAAGAACTTTATTGCTTGCTGGGCTATCAATAAATGTATTTATTGTTACAGTATTTATTCTCCCGAGTCTTTCTGGTAGAAATGGAAGCTCTAGCGTTAAGTTCTGCCAGGAAGACTCAATTGCTACGTCACTTATTACCTTCTCATCTATCCAATCGTGTCTAAGACTTGTGGTATAAAAGACCAGTACTTACACATGTCTGAGTTCGCAGATGCTGACGCTTTCATGCACCTTCATCCTCCCCACCACCACCAGGATGGTCCCTTCCCCTCCATCCTCCATCCTCCCCACCACCACCAGGATGGCCCCTTCCTATACCTCACAGGGGGTCGGCTGCGCCCCTGCCTTCGTCTTCAGGCAGGAAATGCAGAGTACGGACCCTCGGATTGCGAGCTATGGACGGGGCCTACGCCAAAGAACTTTATTGCTTGCTGGGCTATCAATAAATGTATTTATTGTTACAGTATTTATTCTCCCGAGTCTTTCTGGTAGAAATATCTGTACCGCGAAATGTTTTAAAAAGACATTTTTTTTACTTACGTACGACTCGCATTGACAGGGGAATGTCCGATCTGTCCGCTTAACGTTGCACGGCAGGTGCAAATGCACGTATCTGATTCATATCAGATTTATTTCCACATATGAATGAGGCCTGAAACATCAAGTATGACTGAACTCTCGTAGTTTAATGTTACAGGTTTGGGGGTTTCTAAGTCTTGCACCCAGCCACAGCAGAATTGATCATAAGGTTCTAATGACTTAAAGCTTCTGAACTCTTGCATTGTAATGTGTAGGCAGTAACGGTAAGCACTGATACCATAAACCAGGTAATTGACTATGCCAGGGTATGTGAAAGGTGGTAGTGCTTTGGGTCTTTCGTCCATTCTGTAGCAGGTCGTACGGGTCCATGTTGTTGATGTCAATTAGTTTCTCTAAATAACGCTGCTTGGTGTTGTTATTTAGTCTCTCCCGATAGAGCCCCTTTCCCTTTGCTTCCCCCTTCTTCATTTATTCCCAAGAAACTGTGCCTTATCACAAAAATGCAAACAAATATCAAGCTGCTCTCTCTCTGTCGCTATTTGTCTCGGTCTCACGGTCGAAGTAACCATGACAACGGATAGCGTATCCTTCCAAGATGGCGACGCCTTCCCACAATGCAACGCGGAGTGAAACGCATCCAACGTGAGTGAAATGGCAATGCACTGGCATGGCATTAGCTAATTCACTGGCATTAGATCTCAGGAGTTTTTACGAAGATATGTCACCAACTGTTAAAGCATTATCCTACATGTAAATGCAAATTAAGGGCAGGTAATAAGCGGACCAAAGCAAGTGAACTAGTGGACTTTCCTGGTGTGAATACACCCTATATTTCATTCGAACCGCACCTGAGTTTGTTTGAAGCTTGCACACCAGTGGCTTGTTGCACAAAGGTTTCAGTTTCTACCCAGGTAAGTTCGAGATTAGTTGGAGCAAACTCTGGTTTTTCAGGCTCAAGAATGTTGATTGGTTTTTAGCCAAGTTCATCGCCACCACGGTAACCACGATAACCTCCAGAGCAGGTTATGCTAACCCAGAATAACCTGCTTTATTCTGGGTTAGAGATCGCAAACCCAAACTGGACCAATGATCTGATGCAATAAAGCCACTCCGCCTGTATATCTCGCTTAAGCAGTTTATAGTGAAAAAACTTTAGAGACAAAATTTCTCATCCTTTGCTTATAATTAGGCTATATGAATTTTAATTAGGCCTACTTTTAATTAATATAATATTCATGTAGCCTAATTAGAGCCTATTATTTGACAAGTAATATTAAACTTTGCTTTTAAATTAATATAAATGCAATGCATATAGTGCTTTTAGACAACATGTATTCATTTGAGCTCTTTGTGAATCTATAATCTATTTCTATTTCTTTGATATTTCTTTGATGCGACTAACATTTCAGGCAAGGCAAGGCGCATCTCAAACAAGCCTATTTAAAAACGATGACGTAAATTTAGTCATGTGACACATTGTACCAAGATATTCATGTTTATACTGGTATTGTGCCCATTTATGTGCTATTCACCATCACAATGTTGCTAAAATGTTACTTTGCACACTCTTCATATCACAGTCCTGCAAAGATGACAGAAAATGTACTCACATTAGCTGTCCTGCGGCAATAGAGCAGGTGCGTTTTAGACCAACATACGGTGATTGAGTGCAACCTGGACGCAGTGAATGAGATAGTTTGCTGAATAAAATGATCCTGCCTGAATAATTGCGCGATAACTTTATTATTTATTTTTCCGTCTGTACCTACCATCTCAGTGAGCTTTTGTGAGGTTTTACCCATGCACACAGTAAGGTGAATTTAGTGTTCCCTTTCGTTGTCACTCCGAGTTCCGTCGGATGACGACGAATGGGGGTTTTGCTTAGAAAGCCTATCGACTTCGAGTATACAAAAACGAGCTAATGGCAAAGAAATGCCATGGGTCTGCGGAATTTGCATAGCGTAACTCCGCCTCACCTCGTGGGTATTTAAGGAGAACGCTGGCAGCAAATAGGCATGTTTTCGCTTCGGAGCCAAGAGTATCTCTTCACTCCACAGCCATTTCTGACTTCACTCTACGAGACGAGCCACTCTCTCCGGTGTTGGTGTGACGGCGATCTGCAGCGAGTTCACATTGCCTGCTGATCTGTGCAGTGATCTGCCAATGAGTGTGTTTCTCCCTGCTCGCTTCAACATCGCAGAGTTTTTTTCTCCTCTCATAAAAGAGCTCGCACGCTCTTTTTAAAGATGGCTCGCCCGTGCATTTCTGGTTGCGGTCGACTCATTTCCGATTTTGATGGGCACATTCTCTGCTCTGCGTGCTTGGGCTTGATCACGCTAGAGCAGCGTTTGTGGATGACTCACGTTCTCCCCGCGGGAACGTGACCATCGCGTCATTACGGTCGAGACTCAATGATCTCGTTAGAGAGAGAGTCCCCTCATCCACACCCCGATCTAACACTCTCCACGTGAGGTGCTACTTCGGCTGGTGGCCAGGGTGACCTGAGGGTGTGAGTGTGGAACAAATCCGCCGACTGTTTGTCCGTGGACCACGCCCCCCTCTTCAGTGACGCAACCCGCGAGTGTTCAGGGGATTCCCCGGGTCTATTTTCGGATGCCCCGCGGGTTTCCCTTGACGCTCCAGAATCGGATCTGTTGTCCATCGCAGCATCACAGGGCGGGCTAGAATCTTCAGGAAGTGAAGATTCGACAGTGCTGCCACTTTCGGGTGTGCATATGGCATTTGTCGAGTCAGATCCTGAGATGACGGCCATGCTTTCCCGGGCCGCTGCGAGCATCGGACTAGAGTGGAACCTTTCACCCTGTCTGAGCGCTCGCTGCTGGACGATTGGTTTTGAGTGTGGCCGCTGACTCCTGTCGGCGTCCACTCCAATGCCTTTCTTCCCGGATGTGCATCAGGAGATCTCGAAATCCTCGAAAAGCCCCATGTCTTCCAGCGATCCCTCGTTGATCTCCTCCGCCCTTCCTTCCCTCGACGGGGCCGCTGCCCATGGGTACACTGGGGTCCACCCGGTTGAACGCTCTGATGCGATGATACTGTGTCCTCAGAGTGCTTCCTCTCGGCGCGATCCTAAGCACCCGTCCAAAGCCTGTAGTTTTTCGTCTACACTTGTGGCGAATTCCTATAGCGCTTGAGGACAGGCAGCCGCCTCACTGCATGCCATGGCCATTCTGCTGGTCTACCAGACCCAGATGCTCACGGACATGCACGAGGGCGGGACTGACCCAGGGCTCTTCAATGAGCTGCGCACCGCCACTGACCTTGCTCTCCGAGCGACGAAAGTGGCCGTACGCTCCCTGGGTCAGGTGATGTCCACCATTCTGTGGCTGAACCTGTCTGATGTGCAGGATGTCGGGCGGACCCATCTGCTTGACACCCCCATATCCCAGGTCGGCGTCTTCGGCGGTGCGGTTGAGGGCTTTGCCCAACAGTTCTCAACCGCCCACGAGCAGACTGAGGCTTATTCTGCCCCGACGGCCCCGCCGTCCGAGCAGATCCCTCGGTCTGCCCACCGCCGAAGGCGCCCTCCTGCGGTTCCCACCCCGCCCGTTCACCCGGGCTGGCTCGGGAAGCCGCAGGGGGACGCCACAGCCCTCTCCAGCCCCGCCCCCCGCTATACGCCGGGTTAAGCGGCACTCTTGAGATGGGCTGCTCAGAGATGGGACTCTGTTCTTTTCAGGAGCTGGTAGCAGGGCCACTCCTTTCCCTGGTGGAGGGGCGGGGAAGAATCCTTATTCCAGAAAGAACTGACTCTCCCGTCTCTGAGCACACAGAGTTCTCGGACGACACTGTGCGCCGCCCCCGGGCCGTGCACCCCTCGTCCTCCTCTGTCCCAGAGCCAGATGACAGTGCGCGCCGTCCCCGGACCGTGCCGCTCTCATCCTCCTCTGTCGCCAGACCCCTGGCAGAGCAGACCCCCGTGGAACGTTCGTCCTTCCCTGGTCTCCTCTGTCAGGACGCAGCCTATGACTGTGCCCCCACACCGGGCCGCTATGCCGTCCACGTCCGGGCCAGTCATACCGCCTCGCTGCCCCACTGACGGGAAGTCTGTGGTTCGCGTGACCCCGCTGGTACAGTTCTTGGGAGCCTGGCTAGAGCTTCCTTACCTGTCCCGCTGGGTCGCACGAATGATCAGGCTCAGCTACGCGATTCAGTTTGCGCGGTCTCCTCCCCACTTCAGGGGAGTCGGCTCCACTATGGTCGGTGGCAATGCCCCTATCATGAGAGCGGAGGTTGCTACCCTGCTGGCGAAGGGTGCGATCGAGACTGTCCCTCCAGCCGAAATGAGGACCGGGTTCTACAGCCCGTACTTCATTGTCCCGAAGAAAACCGGTGGGTTACGGCCAATCCTGGATCTGCGCGTTCTGAACCGCTCCCTTCACAGGCTGCCGTTCAAGATGCTCACCGCCAAACGCGTTTTCGAATGTGTGCGGCAGCAGGATTGGTTTGCAGCGATCGACCTGAAGGACGCCTACTTTCATGTCTCCATCCTCCCTCGACACAGACCGTTCCTGCGGTTTGCTTTCGAGGGGCAGGCATATCAGTACGCAGTTCTCCCATTCGGGCTAGCCCTGTCTCCTCACGTCTTCACAAAGGTCATCGAGGCAGCCCTTGTTCCCCTCCGGGAACACGGGGTTTGCATTCTGAATTATCTCGACGACTGGCTAATCCTAGCTCACTCTCGAGATCAGCTTTGAGAACACAGGGACTTGGTGCTCCGCCATGTTAGCCCGTCTGGGCCTTCGGGTCAACTGGGAGAAGAGCAAACTTTGCCCCGTGCAGAGGATCTCTTTTCTCGGTATGGAGATCGACTTGGTCACCATGTCCGCGCAGCTTACGAGCGAACGCGTGCAGTCACTGCTGACTTGCCTGAGACAGTTCGAGGGCAAGAGTGCGGTTCCACTGAAACTTTTTCAGAGGCTCCTGGGGCATATGGCATCTGCAGCCGTGGCAACACCGCTCGGATTGCTTCATATGAGACCACTTCAGCTTTGGCTTCGCAACCGAGTCTCGAGGTGGGCATGGCAACACGGCACTCTCCGAGTACCAGTTACTCCGACCTGCCGTCAGACCTTCACTCCGTGGTCGAACCTCAGTTTTCTACGGGCCGGAGTGCCCCTGGAACGAGCTTCCCGGCATATTGTTGTAACAACAGATGCCTCTACCACGGGCTGGGGTGCCATGTGCAATGGACGTGCTGCCGCTGGCTCCTGGACAGGACCCCACCGCCTATGGCACGTCAATTGCCTCGAGTTGCTGGCTGTACAGCTCGACCCTGCGCCGCTTCCGAGCCGTGCTCAGGGGCCAGCATGTACTAGTCCGATCAGACAATACAGCGACTGTAGCGTACATCAACCGTCAAGGTGGTCTGCGCTCCCGCCGTATGTCGCAACTCGCCCGCCACCTCCTCTTATGGAGTCAGAAGCATCTGAGGTCGCTTCGTGCCGTTTATATTCCTGGAGCCCTGAACTGTGCAGACGAGCTCTCATGGTTTCAGCCCCTCCCTGGAGAATGGCGACTCCATCCCCAGTCGGTCCAGCTGATTTGGGACCGTTTCGGGGACGCACAGATAGATCTGTTTGCCTCTCACGACTCGACCCATTGCGCCCTGTTTTATTCCCTGACCGAGGGCACGCTCGGCACGGATGCACTGGCGCACAGCTGGCCGCGGGGCCACAAATATGCGTTCCCCCAGTGAGCCTTCTTGCGCAGACCCTGCGCAAGGTCAGGGAGGACGAGGAGCAGGTCATTCTGGTCGCACCGTACTGGCCCACCCGGACCTGGTTCTCCGAACTCATACTCCTCGCGACAGCACCTCCTTGGCCGATTCCCCTGAGGAAGGACCTCCTCTCTCAGGGATGGGACACCCTATGGCACCCTCGTCCCGATCTTTGGAACCTCCACGTGTGGCTCCTGGACGGGACGAGGCAGGTTTGAGTACCTTACCACCAGCGGTGGTGGCTACCATCACTTCCGCTAGAGCGTCGTCCACGAGACACGTCTACGTGTTGAAGTGGAACCTCTTTGTCAACTGGTGCTCTTCTCACCGAGAAGACCCCCGGAGATGTTCGATCAGTGTCGTGCTTTCCTTTCTTCAAGAAGGGTTGGAGCGAAGGCTGTCTCCCTCCACCCTCAAGGTCTATGTCGCCGCCATTGCCGCACATCATGACCCAATAGAAGGTAAGTCTTTGGAGAAGCACGACCTGATCATCAGGTTCCTGAGAGGAGCGAGGAGGCAGACCCAGCCTTGGCACTGCTCTGTCCAGTACGTGCTCTTCGCATCTATGTAGACAGAACGCAGTGTTTCAGGACCTCAGACCAGCTCTTTGTCTGTTATGGTGGGAAGCTGAAGGGAAAGGCTTTCTCCAAGCAAAGGTTGTCTCACTGGATAGTGGACGCCATTGCGTGGCATACCAGCAGCAAGGTCGACCGTGCCCCCTTGGTGTGACCGCCCACTCCACCCGGAGTGTGGCGTCCTCTTGGGCTTTAGCGCATGGCGCCTCGCTAATAGACATCTGCAGAGCTGCAGGCTGGGCGACACCTAACACATTCGCCAGATTCTACAATCTCCGAGTGGAGCCAGTCTCCTCCCATGTACTGTCTTTTTCAAGCTAACATGGGAGCCGTTCAGGTGTCTTCGCTTGCTCGCCATTCCACTCCACGGACTGGATACGTGCGATATTTCCTCAGGTGAGCCTTCCTCTCTGAAGCCCTGAGTTCTTCCAGCACTGTTGACGCTGGCGCCAGTGTCTATTGCCTGTGCGTCGGCTAGGTGCCTCCGTGTGCATGGTTCCTCCTCTGAGTAATGTGTATTTCCACTGTAAGCCTCTTTGAGCATGTGTCTTTCCCTCGGCAAGCCACCTTGCCACCCCTGGGGTTGAAATATTCCACCTGCGGCTGGACACCCCAGTGTTCTCCATATGCATCCCTCCGGGTCATATGTGTATTCACTAAGTCCCCCCCTCTGGGTTGGCAGTAATTGCCTATTCCCCTAAAATCTGGGATATGCTCCCCGGTGTACCTTGGTATTCCTGTGCTAAATAGGAGTCCTTCGTCCGTGCTAGTCTCACGACAGGGATCTCAGATTTACGCAGGGCACTGGAAGACAGCTGAGAAGGTGGCGTGATTAGACTGGTATCCCCATTCGTCGTCATCCGACGGAACTCGGAGTGACAACGAAAGGGAACGTCTCGGTTACGGATGTAACCCTCGTTCCCTGAGTAGGGAACGGAGACGTTCTGTCTTCCTGCCACTTCCGCTGTACCGCGGGGATCGCCTGAGCTCAGTCTTGGCTCCTCAGCGAAGAAACATGCCTATTTGCTGCCAGCGTTCTCCCTAAATACCCACGAGGTGAGGCGGAGTTACGCTATGCAAATTCCGCAGACCCATGGCATTTCTTTGCCATTGGCTCGTTTTTGTATACTGACTCGCGCTAGCCTAGCACCGGCGAACTATGCCACTGGAACGACTGGATGAAATTTTTTGAAAACTGTCTCCACTGATAAATAACACTAAGGCTAACTTGGAAATGAGGCCCGATGTCCAAAATTCTGAACCAGCCCTTTTATGACGTAAGTGTGAACGCTGCCATGAAACACATGACCAAAACAACCAATCAGAACATGACACATTAGACAAGGGAAGAACATTACATGATTAAATGAGGGCAATGGAAACACTTAAAAATGAATGTAGCAATACAAAATAAAAAACACGAAACTTAAACGTGAGACCAAAACCAAACATGGCAGGAACCCCCAACCAGATTGTCAGACAACCTGCCCTAAACCTATTAAAATGATATATTTTACGCTAGCCTATCTAATCACTCTTAATAATAACAAAAGCAAAGAATGATGGTTCATTTTTGTTGTTAATATGCTAATAGATAATATGGATATTTGAATATTCATACTAGTATTGTTAATATGCTAAAAAGTGTTCATTTAATTTACAAGTGAAGACAATAATGTCAAAATCAATGTATTTTAAGTCTCCAAGAATTTTTACAATAATGTATTTACAAGCTGCCTGTTGTGTCTTTTAAAATTCACATTTTCTATATCCACATTTGTACATTTATAAAACTTTTTTTTATCTATAGTTCCTCCTTGGATCCCCATGGGTCTGCGTACCCCGAGTTAAAACACCGGTTCCAAACAAACAAGCCTATAGTATAGAGCATATCAAGCATATTATCGCATCTTTATGTTGAATTTATACATACTTTAAAGGTCATTTGCAAATAAATGAAAATCATCTAGAGGTCACTGTATCCATGTTAGCCAAATACAGTACTAAAACATTTTCTTGGCTATTCTACTACTACTGTGAGTATTATAGTTTGCTCTGGTCTAAGTTACAATCGCGGAATGACACTCGGATTTGTGCTCGCTGAACATTGGCACACTGAAAGGTAACATCAGGATGAGTGAATCATGCGGTCCTCCACACCCTTGACTCCTTCCCCCTCCCCATCCATCATCTCACTTGCCTCTCCAGTCTCCATATTCACTATCAGTCTACTACTAGTCAATTTAGTTTGTAAGCGCTCCTAAACAGACGGACTGTTTCTCAGCGTGTAGGAGCAAGTGATTGAGAAACTGGGACAGAAAGTTGATTTGCATCAATTTGCAAAAAAGGAAGCAGGTGACGTGAGGTAATTGGACAGACAGATGATTTACTGAGCGCGAGGACTCGCGCACTGACAGATTCAATGCGTAATTACTGTGAGACTTTCAAAGAGGCGCGCGCTCGTGTTGCTTTTACGTCGATGAGGTGTTCACGAAAAGCGTGTGTGCATTTATGAGACCTGGCGGTAGAGTCGATATATCGCGCTTATTAAGATAAGCACAAGCTGAAGAGGAACTTGCAGAACTTTTTGGCCCCACTGAAATAGGACATCATGCCTGTTCGACGGGGACACGTTGCGCCCCAGAACACCTTTCTGGACACCATCATTCGCAAATTCGAGGTGCAGAGTAAGTGAAGACATGTTTGTTTATTTATTTATTGTCAAATGTGCACTGAATGATGATGATTGACGACGAGGATTTTTTAAATGATTGTTATTAGGATTTGTAGATTATTACTATTTTTAAAAGTGTCAGAATAGCTGTATTGTTAAATGTTTAACATTTTGAAACGTTAACTTTTTAGAATTTTCTCTCACAAAAGGTCATATTGTATATCACTCTTTCAGCAAGTCAAGTTTAAACAGAGATCCTTTCATCCAGAATTTTTTTGTTTTGTTTTGTTTTTTGGTTCTACATGGATGTGATTAATGAATCTCTTGCATCTCTCTTTTTTATTGTCCCTCAACAGATCGCAAATTCATCATCGCCAATGCTCGAGTTGAAAACTGTGCCATAATCTTCTGCAATGATGGCTTTTGCGGCATGTGCGGCTACACACGTGCAGAGGTCATGCAAAAGCCGTGTACGTGCAGTTTTCTGTATGGACCGCGTACTGGACGACCAGCGATGGCCCAGATGGCCAAAGCCTTACTGGGCTCTGAAGAAAGGAAAGTGGAGATCTGCCTATACAGAAAAGATGGTACGTTTATGTGGGGGGTGTTTCTTTAATCTGCATATTTAAACATTAATTTTGTAGAAGTCATTACAGTGACACTTAAAAATGGCAACAAAAAATGGCTGGAATATAGTAGGCCTTGTAAGCTATGACAACAGGCAATAACAAGTTCCTTTGACCTCAACTTGATAAGAAAGCAAATGTATGCACTTGCATTCATTTAGTTTCATAGTTTTGTCTATGAATTGCAACCTGCATTCAGTGTTTCGTTGGACCCACTACTACACATTCCCTGAACATTACATTATTTAATTTTGTTGAATCCTTATGTGACATTTGAGGTGTCCCATGAAAATTGATCTTTGAGTATAGCATCCTTTATTGTGGATGCTCAACTTACTGAAAGTGCTATTCTAATTATTTCTATTTCTGTCCTCTCCTATTTAAAGACATCATTTCTGGATGATGTATTGATGTCCAGGACAGCTGGGAGTTTGAGAATAGGAACAATAGACATAGAAGACATAATTGCAAAGGACAATTTCTCTCACTATCCAGATCAATTCCCAGTGCTATATCCAACTGGTTGCATAAGGGCATCACAACATTGTGTCCTCTATGGTGCTCAGGACAGAGGGCAATGCAGTGGGGATTTAAGTCTACGATACTAACAAGTTAGCAACATTACAACATCCATGAGCTCCAGAAATGCTCCTATATGACTATTTATTTAGAGAATATGCTAAAATCTTAACTGAGCTGATAAACATACTCATCCATCCTAAGGTTTAGAATGTCCCAGCACAGGGTATTTTTCCACTGATCTGGATGTTAGAAATACTTCCCAGTGTGACCCTGTGTAACCTAACCACCCTAAATTTCTCAGGTGTGCTCAGGCTACATTTAGTCGTTCCGAAATATGAGACCTCTCCGTTTTCTGACATTGTTGTCTAAATCTCATTACAGTATGTCATTGGTAACAGTAAACTAGGATATATATGTGTACAATCATGCTAATGTTCAGACTTTTATGGGGGTCTGTGGTACAGTATATAAACCTGTATGTAAAATCCGTCACCCTGCACCTACCAAGATTGGACGTCATGTTCAGTATTCCTATTGAAATCAATAGCCATATAAATATAAACTATTCTTAGGCTTCAGATGCCATGTTTGAAGGTTTAAAGGATTAGTTCACCCAAAAATGAAAATTCTGTCAGTTACACTACATCAATAGCTTAGGAGAATGACATGGAAGAGAAGAGATGGTTGAATAAAGTCATTATTTTAGTTTTTTTTGCGCACAAAAAGTATTCTCGTCACTTGATAAACTTAAAAGTATAGGGTATGGGATTTGTAAAACGGCCGACAGATTTTGAAAATACACAAATCAAAGGTCCTACCTTCTTTCCTCCAACGCTGGCCCTGACTCCACCCATTCGAAGAAGATGGACGCGCAATCTCACTCTCTCTCTCTCTGTACCGGGGCGACTTGCACTTACTGTGACTGGGTCACGAGCTTTGAGTATGCGCACGACGGGGACACGCGAGCGAGGTGGATGGGGGAGGGGGGTATGGTACGACCATTTGATTGACACACTTAAAGTCCAATGATTCTAGGTGGTCTTGAAAATGATTGGCTGGAGTTTTTCGAGTCCTGCCTGTTCCACAGATGATTAAATTGCTTAATTTTCATTTCAGTGCTTCTAACTCAGTGGCTGTAAGTGGGTTAGGAATAGGATTTCATTTTTACAACAAAAATTGTCACAATTTATAAATAAATGGCTATTTTCTACCCTGATTTTAACCCTCTGATTTTAGCCCTCTGAACGCTCTGTTTGAAGGGACGTGTATGCTGTGAGACTTCAGTGTAAACGGCCACTGCTGTGATTGGCTAACATCTTTGCATATGAAATAAGTAGAATAATGTGGAACCCTCTCAAATACTTTACTATGACACTTTACTCAAGTTTTTACCATGACAGCTGTCGAGATTAACGAATCGTGAAAAGTGTTGTTTATAGCATTACATTTAGATCTATTCCCATCACATAAAAGGTTTCAGCGATGAGCATTGAGCCGATGACAGTCTGTTGATCGTGTGAATGCAGTGATCTCATCATTGCAACGCTATTTCTGCACTCTCACAAATGTTTTCACCATAAATATGTAAATACAGTAAGAGCTTCATTGTGAAGTGTAACAGTGTCATTGATAAGGGGAGTCCAGATAAACTGTGTTATTGACATCTTAGATGATTGTAAAGGGAGCATTCTTTGATCGCTTTCTGCATATAATTTAATCACAATTTAAATAACAGATTATTTTCACGTTACTAAGAGAAACAATGTTAAGTTAATCGTTTATTCACTGGCTTGATTTACTGATGCATAAACAATATTGAACAATTTTGAGACAAAGAAAATCTGTAGGAACTTGAATAATCTGTTACGACCGTTTAGAGCCAGCTGCAACATAAATGAATGTGCGCTCACTCACAAAGATAATGTTCAAACAAATATAAATGTATTAACAAAAATATAGTGAAAACCAGAAACAAAGGGGTTAAATTCAGGAGTGGACATGGCCAAAATAATCAACAAAAATAACTAGTTTAGTACCCTCAAAATTCTCAAAAAAAATAAAAAAATAATTCACATCAAAAGAAAAATACAACGCAACTTCCCTAACTCCTTAATCTAAAACATATAATAAACATATACTGTATGCAAAAGAAATGGCATCACACTCCCCACTTCCCCTAAATTGACTATTTACAAATATTATTTACACAATATAACTGTAATTCAAAGTAATTCAAAAGTTTTAATTCGAGTTATAAATCGAATGCACAAAAGCAAGTGTCGATCTTTTCTAGTTCTCATGTCACTATTCACTGATGCGCCAGTGGGCGGGGCCAAAGACGCAGTGACTCAGATGTGGGTGTTGATCTTCTTCTGCAAAGGCGGTCTTTCGCTGCACTATTACATCATAATTCCACACTTTTTAGATCCTGTCGAAAGCTATTAGAATATCAAGGAAATTTTGAAACTTGCAGGATATTTTTATAGTATAACGACGTCTTAACTGTCAAAAATTAAAATTAAGTCATTAATTACTCACCCTCATGTTGTTCCAACCCCGTAAGACCTTCGTTCATCTTCGGAACACAAATGAAGATATTTTTGATTAAATCTGAGAGCTGGATCACTCCTCCATAGGCTTCTTAAGGGATAGAAACTTGACAGCCCAGAAAGTCATTGAAGAAAATGTTTAAATAGTCCAAGTGACTACAGTGGCTCAACTATAAGTTTATCAAGCGACGAGAATACTTTTTGTGCGGAAAAAAGAGACGAGAGTTCAAGCGATTTCCACGACGCATGCGCGAGAACTGAGAAGAGGACGTTCTTCTTCTACTACTTCTTGTTCAGTTCTCGCGCATGCGTCGTGGAAATCGCTTGAACTCTCGTCTCAGGCCCACAAGGAAGAAAAGGATTGGTCGAATAAAGTCGTTATTTTTGTTTGTTTTTCCGCACAAAGTATTCTCGTCGCTTGATAAACTTATATTTGAGCCACTGTAGTCACTTGGACTATTTAAACATTTTCTTCAATGACTTTCTGGGCCGTCAAGTTTCTATCCCTTAAGAAGCCTATGGAGGAGTGATCCAGCTCTCAGATTTAATCAAAAATATCTTCATTTGTGTTCCGAAGATTAACGAAGGTCTTACGGGGTTGGAACAACATGAGGGTGAGTAATTAATGACTTAATTTAAATTTTTTGGGTGAACTATCCCTTTAAATTTAAATGATGATGCAGTTTTGTGTGCGAGTCCCAAAACAACCTTAAAAATGGTTGAGAATTAATCAGAAGAAGGACTTTGCACTAAGATTTTTTAGTTACTCTAAAGCATAAATACAAGAAGATGTGGATGTGTTATAAATGTGTAGATGGCTATAGTCCAGAGGATCATTTATTACTGAAAACTAATGCGGGGTAATGAAGGTGTCATGGTCAGTAATAACGTCCTACAGTCTGGAGAGGACTACTGGAAGTTTCTACACAAATTACCTGCTGGAAGGACACACGAAAAGCTCCTCCAAGGGAACTTTGAAGGATAATGATGGTTCAGCGAAAAGCTGCAATACACAGAAAGGCCATGGGGAAATATTCAAAACCTTCTAATGATAAAACTAGTTTAATCAGCATAAATAACAGTTTTGTTTCATGAACCTCAACAAATACTGCCTTCTCGTTATTTTACCCAGTGCACAAATGCCCGTTTTCCCGTAAAGGCACTCTTGTTGCCACAAAGATCCTTGCCTCTGAAGACAGTTCTTGGGAAGGACGTTGAAAGCATGAGCGTGGAACTAATGGTGGTTGCACAAGTAATCCTTCAACACAAAAGAGCAATTCCAAAGTCGACTCAATTAGTGAATGCCCATCCCTTTTTAAAGTCTGTTGGCCCTATGAGGTTTAACTATGCAGAAAATGATTGTGAATTGTATAAAGCATAGCAGATTATCACTTAATAATGACCCCTGGGGCAGTTTGTGCTCTTGCAGTAAATGATCTGGGGACGACTTTTAACAGGAACTCCCCATTTCAAACTTTGCTTACATTTTTTTCTTTACCTTAATGAGATAACAGAACCTCATTAGTTTGAGCTTTATATTTGATAAAAAATAATGGTATTATTCTTTTCACTTCAAGGAATACTTCACCAAAATGAACACCAAACAACATTTATTTGTTGCATGCCCTTCATGATGAGTTATTTATAGAATAACCAAGTTGCTTTTTCTTAATAAAACCTAATGGTGAGCACCATGACAGTATGTCAAGCAAGGGCAACATTTTCATCTGTTCTTCACACACACACACACACACACACAAATTATTATATGACTTCAGAACATTCTGAAATAAAGTGTTGCATAAGTCATATGGACCACTTTTTTTATTATGCTTTTTATCCTTTTTGGAGCTTGTCAGGTTATGATCACTGTCTGTCCAAATCTGAATATTTGTGTATCCGATTGGAATCTGATCGAAATTATTGACTCTTCACACGGTGTATCGCAACTGTTCAGATCAGATTTTCAGTTTTCAGTTTTCCGGAATATCTGCATTGGTTTCTATGGCCATGACGTTGCGTTCGTAGGCATACACCAAAAACAACAACAACAGAAATGTGGAGGGGTTTGCAATACAGATGTCAAAGAATTGCAGAGAAAATGGAAATCGATGATGAGTTTAAAGTCTTAAGCATTATAAATAGTTACTTAATTTAGGCCTAGTGTTGTATGTTGTGCAGCGGACATGGTTTATGTCAAATGTGCAAATGTGTTAAATCCTAGTGTGCAGGTGTGAAATGTGAAACATCGCTTTATAAAAGATAAAATAATCTAAATATTATAACATGAGCAGTAACAACAATATTTATTATAACAAGGCAGAACTGCTGAATAATCCAAACATTCTAAAACATGGCCCATTTTTGAGTGTAACAAGGAGAGGTCCAATGGAAAACCTCTGTTCAGTGCATAAGCAGAGGATGACCCTACTCATCTGTCTTCATATTCTGGTAATGGCCTCCTCTGCTATAATTAGACAGAGTAATAACTGAAACCATCTCTAGGAGTTAATTATTTAAATGTCCATTCTTCATTCCTGAACTCGCATAGGAGAGTCTATCAGAAAGCCCTCTTCAGCGTTCAGCTGAGTTTGGAGTTTCTTACTTAAAAGATGCTGATAGACTTTATTGACGTTTTTTTTGTTTGCATGTTGCTAACCTGATCTTGCAGTTGATATAACCATAGTATCAAAGTTTGAGTCAAACTTTCTGAATGCTTTAAGTGAAAATGATTAAATATTATATTGTATATGTTGCAATATCATCCTGTATTCTAATTCTGTTTTTATCTTGTGTACAGTTTAGTTATTTTATATATCTATATATATAAACTATTTAAATTAAAAATATATATTTTTATCATTTTTGTTTTAGAGCATTGTATTTAAAGCTTTTGTTTGGCACTTTGTTGACTACGTTGTGTTTGCTTTGATGTGCCAACGGTTCAAAATTTGTTTCACATGTCAAATTCCGAGGTATTTTCAGAGCTACCAGTGTAACATGAACTTTGGCTGGCTTGTAGTTGCTGTTTTTCTGAAAGGAGTCATGAATACGGCAGCAGTTTAACTCAAACCTCAGGCTATTATCTAAATTTGCATGCAATTTGTTTTATTATGATATTCAAATCCTACGAGTAAATCGAGAGGTTAAGGAAGCACAAGGACACATGGCAATACAGAGCAGCCTGATACCTCTCGCTTTCTTTATTGCAGCAGGTATTCCAAATAAAAAATACTTGTCCAACATGCAAGTAGAAAAGCTGCATGAGATCTATCACTGCAAATTTCTGCAGAATTTATATGCAACTCGTTCATGAAGTTGCATAAATCCCTTGGCCAATGTGTATTTGTTTATTAAGTTTCCTAGCTAATTTGATAGTGCTTTCTGCATAGATGTGACAGATGTAATGTATACAGGTAAAGATAGAATATATTTTTGCTTTCTTGGTGACGCAGCAAAATGACAAACAAAGTAATGATTCATTGACATGGAACCTGTAGTTCAGCAAGTGAGTCATATGTTGGTTCACTAAAGGCTGTGACAGATTCTATGTAGGCCTCCTCTACGTGGAATGTAAAACACTGAAAACAACAAACAAAAAACAACATATCAACATTATCAGGACACTAAATGCCTTGTTAATCTGCAAATGATGAACCTTGGTGATAGACCAAGGCCACAAAAAGCATTTTAAACTGATCAATTAGTTTTTTCTCTCTATAACCACCACTTCCAAAAGGCCATGTGGTTTTCTCATTATAATGGCTGGTTTTCTGGAATATCTAGTTGAAAGCACAGGATGAAAATTATACATTGCATCTAAAACTGAATCCTCATGACAGACAAGAGGATGTGGTGGAGAGGAGGAGAAAGATGAGGGCGTGTGTCAGGCTTTAGAGCCACTAAATCCCATTATTAATTTCAGTTTTCTACGGTGCTTATGTTCTTATGAAAACAATACAATTTCCTCTGGTGGCATTAACCTCCCTCGCCTCTGTCCTTGGTACTGAAAAAGTCAAAATCCGATTTAGTTTGTAAGGTTTGCAAATGAAAGCTTGTCTTTTTTTTCCAGACATACCTTGACATTTGCAAATTAAAGCACGAGTTAATATTGAGAATGTGTGTGAGCATCTCTTAAAAGGCTTGAACTTGCAAATTAGACACATTGACCTGGTCACACCCTTTTTTGTTTCACTTGCAATGTTGTATCTTGCGACATTTTGATATAAAATGTATTTATGGAGCACTTAACCTGTATAATAACACATTAGCATTTGTTCTTACCTGTATTGGTCTGGTATCTTATACACTGTGAAGATTATGACGCAGAAGATGCCGGTGTTAAGCAGCAGATGATTATGCTCTCTGTGACTGTGTTTTACAGTAGCAGATGCTGGTGGTATGAATTAAATGATTTACAGAGGAAAAGAGAAGTGTTTCACTTTTTAATCCCCGAGAGATGGCACCATGTTCCCAGTTCCATTGTCGTCCTGCCTGCCCTTGAGTTCATCTCTGTTGTGAACCACTCCTGGCTATCAATGCTGGCCCATCAGACTGGCACAGAGAGGGGCTGATTGGTTTGGCAGTATGAAAGAGCAGGAACCACAGTGCCAATGAGGGATGACTATCAGTTGCCACAGTGAACAGTCAGGGCTCAGGACATGTGCCAAGCTGGTTATCACAGACCTTAACACAGACCTTCTACGCACTCATAGATTGTGATAGCTGTTGTGGTAAAAGGGTTGTGAAAAATAATAAATCCACTTAAATACTTGTCATCTGTCTGAATCAACTGTGTTTGGAATCTATTGTTGTACGCTGCCCTCTAGTGGTGACAGAAACATAATGAAGAGTTTTTTCTGTACTGATGTCAAGTGACCCCAGAATTTTTTAGTCTCTGAATGTGTGGCCAACTGGCCATTATTGCAAATGTTCAGATTTCCCCCTCTCAACGCAGGTGTGTGTTTGCCGTGCCTTGTGGATGTGGTTCCAGTTAAGAATGAGGAAGGTTTAGTCATCATGTTCATCCTGAACTTTGAGCTGGCAGGTCAGCCGGACAGACCCATCGACAGCTCACCGGCCAGAGACATCAACCACAAACACACCATCCCCTGGCTCTCTAAAGGTACTCAGATCGGACTGACAGATTTAATTCATTACATTATATTGTATTTGAATTTTAGATTTGGTGTTGCTTCCTCACGTTTGTAAAGAATGTGTGACAATTATGTTCAGGAATATTTTGTATTGTACAATTAAGTGATGCACTTTAGTAGTAGTTCCTTGTACTTAAAGGATTGTAAGTTTAAATTCGAGACGATCATCTTTTTTTTAATGATCAATGAAATTGTTTCTTTACTTTTACATGTCTGTCTGTCTGTCTGTCTGTCTGTCTGTCTGTCTGTCTGTCTGTCTGTCTGTCTGCCTGTCTGTCTGTCAGTCATGGAAGCTTGTTTGTGCCATGTAATAAAACATTTTACAAGATAATTGCGACAATTTTTCTCACTTTTTTCTCAGAATTGTGAGATATAAACTTGCAATTGCATGTTATAAAGTCAGAGTTGCGAGATGTAAACTGCAATAAATTGTACAAAGTCGCAATTACCTTTTTTATTTTTTATTCTGTGGCAGAAACAAGCTTCTGTAGTCTGTCTATCTCTTACTGAAAATGTTGAGTAATTTATGTAAACAATAAGTTACTTGTCCTGTGAACACTGTTGTTTCCTGTTGCGTCATGGCATTGTTGAATGCTTTTCTTTAGAGACCCACCAAATGATGGTATTTATTGGTAGATTTGTTAGACTATTGTCATAATCTATTTGAATTATTATTTCATGTTTTTGCTGGCAAAACATCTATATCTAATATAATGTCATATTTATATGCTGCTTGCAAAACACAACACACCTATTTTTTAAATGGCCATCAATGAAGATGTATTTAGACTGCAGGATGGTTACAGCATAGCTATAGCATGTATGGGACCCCAATTCATGAGCTACCATTATTGTTTGAATTATGCAATGCAATGATGATCTGATAAAATACTTAATTTCCTATGTCCTCAGCAAGAAGACACAGACTCAGGTTGCCTTTGCCCCTGCTACGCTCCCTGAGTGGCAGTAAACAGTCTCTGCATGAAGATTCTGAAAAAGGCTACATGCAGCCGATGCCCCATATGGGCCATGAGTCTGTAGCCCTGGACAAACTGCTCTCCCTGCCTGAACGCTCTGCACTCGGGGGATCTCAGCTGTTGTGGGAAGATAATGCTCAAAATGAGCCTGAAAGTGAGCCACGGCCATCCCCTCCCCTGCCTCAGGGCTTCTCCCAGTCCTCCCCGCGTCTGCACAACCTCACCTCAGAGGCCTGTCCGTCCAGCTGCAGTATGGCCCACAGCCGCTCCTGTGAGAGCCTGTGCGGCATGCGGCCCTCACCCTCCACCACTGACTTCAACTGGGACAGGAAGCTGCCCGTCAGACCTAGTAGCACAGGTGATGATAGAACCAATTGGCCAATTAGCCAAAGACCATGGAGTGATATAAGATAGTAGCACCGACATGTTGCCATGTACTGTCCAATAAACAGTATAACAGCCATTATACTAGTATTCCAGAGAGCCATGTAATAATTTAAAACAAATATGTGCAACATTAGATGATGAGATTAATTAGACCTTTGTTCATTTTTTTCTTCTAGGCGCCATGCACCGCAAAGCCAGCTTACAGAATGCTACTTCTGACTCAGATCTCATTCGGCTCCGGACCTCAGTTCGGGGTCCTCAAATATCACACAACTTAGATATGAAGCCGGACCCCTTAATTGCTGTTCCGCCCAGTGAGATTGACATCATCGCCCCCTGCAAACTAATAGACCGGACCCATAATGTGACAGAGAAGGTCACTCAGGTGAGGTTTTTCACTCATACGGTTGCAGGGTGGAAGTCTATTGTGAGCAAAAAGTCTTGTGACTTATTAAGAATGTGTTTTATTGAGAATCATTGAGAATGCGATGTTTTAAAACTGCTCAATGACAAAATAGGGAATTTGCAGGAATGTTAAATAATGATCTTTAATCCTGAAAATATCAGATGTAGAGCACAACAATTCTCTGTGGTATGAACTTCTGTTCTGAGTATTGTTTTACTGATATTTGGGGGTTTTCAATGGCTGTTGTCTACACTACCGTTTAAAAGTTTGGGGTCGGTAAGATTCTATAATGTTTTTGAAAGAAAACACTTATGCTCATCAAGACTGCATTTTATATAATCAAAAATACAGTAAAACCATAATATTGTGAAGTATTAGTATGATCTAAAATAACTGCTTATAACTGCTTATTTCATTTTTATATATTTAAAAATGCGAATGTACATCCGATGTACGCTCAACCGCTAGAGAATACCCATAATGCACTGTGACAGAGTTCAAGATAAATCTGTTTATCTTACTACTGGAGCTGCCAGTTTGATAAGTTTCAAATAATTATTAAACAGAAAGCACACACTTCTGGCGCACTCAGTGTCCGAATTCACTCACTCGTTTTCATTCACTCCCTCAAGTGAACTATATTAGTGGACTAATATAGGTAATAGTGAACGTGTGTGTAGGGGATGATTTCGGACACAGCCTAGGACACAGAATTAAAACACGTAACCCCCCCCCCCCAACACAGAAACAAACCCAGATTATCCCATACAGATATAAATTGGTCTGACTGATATATATATAGGCCTATCACTACATATCAGGGCTTTATTATTTCACCTTCACTGCCCCTATATGATGAAGTAGACGTTGCAGTGGTTTACCAGTTTTTTTCTATCCAGTTGGTGGCAGTAGAAACAGCTTTATGGAATACATGTGCATAGCAGTGAATATTTAGGATTTTGGTAACACTTAAAGCCTTTCTGTATAATGCATTATAATGGCATTCATAATATAATGCATTAAATCTTTTCATAAATAATTGTAGCCAACGTTAAAATTCATTATAATATTTACAGATTCCTTGTTACATCTGAAATTGGCCGTTTGCCATGTGTTTTAATGCATTATACTTTCATAAGGTTTGTTATGAGGTAGTATTACAATGTATTATAACTGTGGTTACAATTATTCATGAAACCATACAAGGCATTATAAGGTGCATTACAAGGCATAATTAATGCATTATATATAAATGCTTCAGGCAGTGTTAGCGAGAATTTAAACTGTGGTCTCAGGGAATTCTCCAAAGCAATGTAAAAAAAAAAGAGAGAGAGAAAAAGTAGATAATGCATAATATGTGTCATCGGACAGCGACGATATGCAGGTTCATTCGCTTATTCTTTTATAATTGTTCCACTGGAATATCTCATACCTGGGATTAATGTAGCATCCTTGTCAGAGTCATATAGACCGCTGCACACGGCTGGCTGAACAGACACTTGCCCCGTATTCCCATTTGAAGGGCATTACAACAGAGCACAGAGGGAATGAGGTCATGCCAAAGGTCACATGGCACATGCCGCGAGGTGTCCTTCCATTTTCAGCTGAGTTATCTGGATGCCCCATGACAGAAAGATCTATATCTCCTCAACTGAGCAGCCATTAGCACTCATGTGAGTGTGTGTTCAGAGATGCTTAGTCATTTGTCTCTGTTTAGACCAGTGTCCTGTTGACATAATCAGTATTATCACTATTTAGGAGTAGATTTCATTTAATTGAAGTTCATACACCCATTATATATCTAAATATTATTTTAAAAAGTGTTTTTCATAGTAGTAGTTTAGTTTTTTTCAATTACATTTTTATCACAAGTCTTGGATATCAGATTTTTTTCTTTAAAAGTAATACTTTTATTCAGCAAAGATGCATTAAATTAATCAAAAGGGATAGTAAAGATTTACATTATAATGTTGCAAAATATTTCAATTTCAAATAAATGCTGTTCTTTTGAACTTTCTATTCATCAAAGAAACCTATGAAAGGTGGTTTCCTCAAAAATGTTAAACAACACAACCGTTTTCAACATTGATAATAAAAACAACTGCTTCTTGAGCAACAAATCAGCATATTATTATGATTTCTGAAGGATCATGTGACACTGAACACTGGAGTAATAATGCTGAAAATTCAGTTTCACCATCACAGGAATGAATAATATTTTAAAATACAAAGTCTTTAAAGAGGCCTCTTAAAAAAAAAAAAAAAAAAAAAAAATCTTACCAAAACCAAACTTTTGAACTGCGGTGTATTTATATTTGATTATTTACATTTTTTATTTGAATAAACCCGATTCATTTAGCTTTTTTTTCAGTGCAGACACAGTGTTTTTGTTTCTTGTAAGGGTAAGGGAGGTGTTTTCACGGAGTTGTGTTTTGCACAGGTGACTCGCTGCTGCTAGTTGTGAATTTGCTGATGTCTTTGCCAGGGGAACTTCTGACTATCCTTAACAGGAATTGATGTGTTATTTTGGTTAATGTAATGCTGTAGGGAAATAGTGAGATACCTCATCCCCTTCCTCTTCCTCTGTCTGTCCTATCGTAGAAGTGGCATCCCTCTGGTGCTTCTCTCCAGAGCCCCAACCCAATTAAAGTGTCATTAGCTCATTAATCACAATGACAGGAGGCCTGAGCTCTCACCTGACCTGCTGGAACCACCACCCTAAACAACAAGCCTATTCTCTTTCCATCAGAAACTCTTAATTATTTCTCCGTTTTTGTATGTTTGGGTGGGTGGAATTGTTGGGTAGAACGACAAAAACTGTTTATTTAGTTAATGAATTATGCAGTATGGAAATGCTACTGTGCCGATCGAGCTGTATTTGATCGTAGAAAAAAATCATGAGAGATTGCCCTGCAGTCCTTTGCGTGCACTTTCGCATGCACACATTTCTCATCCCTTCCACTCACTGACAATGTGCTGATGTCATTACAGTCTCCTTAGCCTCCACTAACCATATGGCTAATCCTGAAATGATGCTAATAGATCTTCATTCAGAGATCATGCAAATGGAGAATAGCTAATGAAGCCACTGAGCCACCTCAGGTGAAGTTGTGACTGAATGGGCTCCCCATTATGAGCTTTTCGCAGGATGCGTTCTTGCATTTAAAAACAACTAGAGGAAGCCAAATGGACTGAACAGTTTTAAAAAGACATTTTAAAGTCTGATTCTGAACCACTTTTTATTGCAGTGCTCATGAAGGGAGATGCTGACAAAACAGTGAATTAAAAAACAGTGAAACATTCTCTCCAAATGAGCGGTTCCAGATTACGCAAGAGTAGGGGGAAGCCCCGCCCATGACTAGTGACAATCTGCCTATTAGCATAGATACCGCACTGAGTGGGCTGCAACAGTCCACTATTTCTGTTTCCTCCGTGTAGCAGCTGGAGATATACAATGGCTGTGCCAAAAAACATTACAAATGTTCTGTTATTGGATGTTCCAATGAACATAAGAGTCTCAATAGACTCCCGGCATCTGAGCCACTAAGGACACCCTGGTTGAATTTCATTTATAAAGGAAATGTACCACAGAATTTCATTAAAGTGTTATATATTTACGCAAATAATTTTACGCCCGACTGCTTTACAAAAGAGGGCCAGTTAAACGCTGGATTAGCACAAAAGTTGTTTCTGAAAGATTTTTAGATTAACATGACGGTACATGCTAGTTGATGAGTTGAGTCAACTTAACTCCACAACCACTACATAAATGTATCCACTAACCATTTAGAAATGTCCAGTTTAAAAAAGTTGTAACTTCATCCTGAGTCTCTCCATCAGTGTCCGACTGCGGTTCAAACATATATGGCTGAACACCGATAATGACCATTTCTGACTTTTTGGCTGCGTAACATTCTCCAGTTTTGTTGTTGCCAGAGTATCCAAGGCATGAGCTGTGAAGGCTCCGCCCTCTTCTGGAATGGGGGCGGGGAGCAGCAGCTCATTTGCTTTTAAAAGGACACACACAAAGACGGCGTGTTTTTGCTCTCACCCAAATAAGGGCAAATTTGACAAGCTATAATAAATAATATGTGAGGTATTTTGAGCTGAAACTTCATATACACATTCTGGGGACACCAGAGACTTATATTACATCTTGTGAAAAGGGACATAATAGGTCCGACCCTTTAAAGGACAGTGTATATAACATGCAATTACATAGATAATCAAATTGAAAAGCAGAAATGCAGCATATTTACAGCACATTCTATTTCTATCTTAGGGACTTGACATTCCCAGTGTCCTAACCAGGTAGACAGTGGCTGAAGATTACATGCTGCTTTAATCAGCTTGTTTGGAACCTGGTGATTAGTTGCTATTTGTCACAGTTCTGTTCTGTTTGGACGCTGTTTTCGTCTTAGTTTAATTTTCATGGACTTTTAGTTTGTTTTTTCAGTTACATGTTCTCCTTTGTCTTAGTTTCCAGCCAGTCATTAGTTTCTATGGACACTGATTAAAAATCACTGCTGCTTATCTTTTAGTTCATTATCTCTGTTCCTCTGTTTGTATAACTTATTTTCCTGCATTTTCTATGCATAGCACACTGGTTTTCATCATGTGGATTGTTCATTGCCTGCCTATTCTGAGTTCTTTAGTAAATCCTGTTCTGTTTCATTCCTACTGACCGCCAGAGGCAGTGCAAAGCACTAGTGGATAATCGCTGCGCCAGCTAGATAGATCGAGAAGAATATAACAACAAAGTCAGAGGATTGCCCTGTCCCAAATGGAACCCTAAGCACTCGCGGTCTTCCTCTGAGTCCGCACTTTCGCGACGTAACGCCGCTTTGAATGTCGGGAAGAAGTCTGCTGTGGAGTCCGCATCAGCGTGGGCTCGGCAAAAGTGCGCATCAAGGGCGCAAATCGACCGCAGAGGGGGCGCTCGCGAGCACCCTTCTGAGATCTAAAAATGACAAATGGGACACACTGCGGTCTCACGGACTTAACGGACACGCGCACGCGGCAGCCATTGTAAGTCCACAAGACCGAAAGTGCACATGAAGTGTGCCATTTGGGACAGGGCCGATATAAACCACAGCAACTCTGTGCCCAGCCTCTTTCGCTTTCTCACTTTTGATTGGTCATTTGTTTTCACGCTGTCTAGTGCAGCTTACCCGAGTTGCGAGGATTCGCCCTCCCAAGCTGTGACAGCGTGCTCTACACTATCATCAGCACAGATATCTTGGATTATTTTTATTCATTACGTGAGTGCATACGATTATATTTGTTGTTGTGTCGGCGATACCCTGTGCTTCACGGTACTATGCGGTGGCTGGTTTCGACCGTACTTAGGTAGCATTTCACCGCAAACCTATAACGTTATATCTGTTTTATATAAATATATATATATATTTATATTATCATATCTTAGATTCATTGCATACTCGCTGTTGTGCTAGCTATTGAATACCGAAGGCAGACTTGACTTTACTTGTGAGAAGGTTTCACGTTATAGAATTTTCGGTTCTATTCGAAGATTATTTCGAACTGCTGAGTGGGTGTTGTTGCAGTTTTAAGTGCCTACGGTGCTAACCGAGGACGTGTTATTGACAGAGTCATGGATCATAGCTCTCTCATCTCCGTTTCAAGTTGCAAATCATGTCCGAATACGCTTCTTCCCGACGACGGACACGATTGATGCCCATCATGTTTAGGTGCTCAACATCTGAAGGATCAAGTGGCGGATGCTCTGTCCAGGGAACTGCTGCTCCCGGGCGAATGGAGACTTCACCCGGATGTAGTATAGTTGATTTGGCAACGGTTTGGCAAGGCAGAGGAGAGGTCGACCTGTTTGCATCGGAAATGACCACTCATTGCCGCTGGTGGTTTGCGAGAGCTCAGACGTCCAGCTCCTTGGGACAGGATGCATTAGCCCACGAGTGGTCGAGTTGCCTGTTGTATGCGTTCCCTCCATTTCCACTTCTGTGGGAAGCATTACACCGTATATTCCTATATAAGCACAGGGTGCTTTTAGTGGCACCTCGATGGCCAGCCAGGCTATGGTTGCCTCCCTTTCTGAGTCTGTTACAAAGCGAAGCATGGCAGTTTCCCATCAGACGGGACCTTCTTTCTCAGATGCACAGCCGTGTTTGGCCACCAGATCCAACTCGTCTTCAGATCTGGGTTTGGCCCTTGGGTCCAGATCACAGTTAATGGATTGTAAACCAGCAGTAGTGAACACTATCGGCAACGCGAGGGCTCCTTAAACATGACAACTTTATGCTGCTCGTTGGCGGATATTTTCTTCTTGGTGCGGGGATCAAGGAATTGACTCAGTTCACTGTACTGTGCCGACAGTATTGAGTTTCTTGCAGCATCTATTTAATGACAACAGGGCGGCCTCCACTTTAAAAGTTCATGTAGCTGCCATACCTGCTTATCATGACCCGGTTGCTGGTGCTTCCCTGGGATCTCATAACCTTGTTTGTAGTTTTCTGAAGGGATCGAGGCATTTAAAGCCTGTTCGTTCTACTCCTGTGTGGGACTTACCGCTTGTTCTAGAGTCCCTTTGTACACCACCATTTGAGCGTTGGCTGTTCTGGATATTAAGTGGTTGTCCTTAAACGTGTCTTTTTTGTTGGCCGTTGCTTCCACTAAACGTGTTGGTGACCTTCATGCCTTGTCAGTGAGTGAATTGTCTTTACGCTGGTTACCAGAGGATTCTGGGGTCATTCTCCGAGCCTTTCTCCCCAAAGTTTTTTTTACCACACAATTTGTGAATCAGACTATTCATCTGGCTGCTTTTCAGCCGCCTTTCAATCACTCAGATACAGATGGGGGGAAGTCTCATCTTCTGTGTCCTGTACGAGCTTTAAAGTGCTATGTTAAGTCTACCGCTTCTTTCAGACAGACGGATCAGTTATTTGTGTGTTATGGTTAGGTATGCAAGGGTGCACCTTTGTCCAAACAGAGACTATCACGCTGGATTGTCGAGACGATAACCACATTGTTGCCACATTGTAGTGGCGTATAATAAATATCATCAACCCTTACCAATGGGTGTTACTTGTCACAGGGCCGCTTTACGGGGAGTTCCTTGGAGGATGTCTGCGAAGCTGCTACCTGTTCTTCTCCATGTACCTTCGCGCAGTTCTACGAGGTTAACGTAGCTGCTTCCCATGATGTTAGCTCTGCAATCCTTCTGGAGCAACCTTGATGTTTGCAGGTGGGTGGCATTCCTCATGACTGTGTTGATATGCATCATCCAGTGCTTTGCACTGCCTCTGGCGGTCAGTAGGAATGCAACAGAACGCTAGTTACGAATGTAACTGTGGTTCTGTGAATTCCGGATGACCGCCAGAGTCACTCGGAATGCGCGAGAAAGAATTCTGAGGCTATCCACCAGTGCTTTGCACTGCCTCTGACGGTCATCCGGAATTCACAGAACCATTTATTTCCTAATCATCTTCGTCTTCTTCGGATCAGCGTTACACTATTAGCTCAGAGTTATAGGAGAGAAGTCCTCTCTTAAGACATCTCATTCAACTTGTTACTCAAAAAACCACTGTGTGTTGTTTCAGTTACTCGTAAGAGTTAGTTCTTTTCCCATGTGTGGTACTATAGATTCTGCTGTGGAATCCAGACAGATAAAAGCGTTTTCTGTCAGAAATACATTAATGACTTTATTTATTTTTTCAGTGTGGCCTGAATCAGTTCAAACATGTGAAATGATGTCCCATATGTGTTTGAACACTGAGGTTTTTATGGCTACTCTCCCATTTATCTTTTTCATGTTATCTGAGGCCTATCCTTGCATAAACAACAGCTGGGGTTGCCTGCAGAAATTACAAATGTTTTGATGGTACTTCCTCCAATGGTAGAAAAAAAATGGAATTATGTTGAGCTCAGCTCAGAAAGCATAATTAATTTAATTTTTTTTAAATTAATTGTAGTAGATTAATATGTTAAATTAACAGCCCAAATATAAATAAAGCTGGGCAGCAGCACTTTTTTGTATGATTCTGAACTCTAGTTCTTAATTAATTTATTCATTTTAGATGTTTAAATAATTTTATAGGAACTAGAGAAACAAAGTTTGTGTTTGTAATGAAAATTTTGATTGATTTATTTGCTTATCAAGCTTTAGACAAAATTATCTCTTTAGTAATGATGCTTTCTCTTCTGGACACAGGCCTCATAGCGGCCAGTATATTCACATTTATTTTTGCGTGCCATCCATAAATATTTTTTAACTTGCTCTTTGTGGAGTCTGCCCATTTGGAGTTGTAAGTTAATGAGACAGCATGGAGGATCTACTATCCGTCTTTGTCTTGACTAGGGTGACCAGACGTCCCGAAAAATTCGGGACAGTCCCAAAATCTAAGCTGTTGTCCCAAATCCTGAATCCGGGCCTAATTGTCCCGAAGATTATACTACTAAAGCAAAATCTTGAGTAGTTATTGCCTGATAAAACATTAAGAACTGTCTGTGGAGGTTGAGTCGTCCTTAAAGGGTTAGTTCACCCAAAAATGAAAATTATGTCATTAATGACTCACCCTCATGTCGTTCCAAGCCCGTAAGACCTCCGTTCATCTTCGGAACACAGTTTAAGATATTTTAGATTTAGTCCGAGAGCTTTCTGTCCCTCCATTGAAAATGTATGTACGGTATACTGTCCTTGTCCAGAAAGGAAATAAAGACATCATCAAAGTAGTCCATGTGACATCAGTGGGTTAGTTAGAATTTTTTGAAGCATCGAAAATACATTTTGGTCCAAAAATAACAAAAACTACGACTAAAACAACATAACAAAAACAACACGCTGCTGACGTAAGACGCTGCTAGAATAGCTTGAATACAGCGTGCGTCTCCCTCAGACTGTAAACGAAGCTCGGGCGCACCAGATTACACATCAGCAGCGTCTTACATCAGCAGCGTCACTGTGGACTCGTGAACGCGGATTGACAACAGAACCGGAAGACAATACAATGCTGAATAAAGTCGTAGTTTTTGTTATTTTTGGACCAAAATGTATTTTCGATACTTCAAAAAAATCGGCACTGATGTCACATGGACTACTTTGATGATGTCTTTATTTCCTTTCTGGACAAGGACAGTATACCGTAATCTAAAATATCTTAAACTGTGTTCCGAAGATAAACGGAGGTCTTACGGGCTTGGAACGACATGAGGGTGAGTCATTAATGACATAATTTTCATTTTTGGGTGAACCAACCCTTTAAGCCAGCCCCCGCCGGCTGCTCGTTGGCTGCAGCATCTTTTTTGTTTCTTTTTTTGAAGTTCTACAAAACCTTGAATTTAGATATGCATTGATAAGCTCATTTCATTCATTCGTTTCGTTGACATGGCTGGTGTACCGGAACTCGCTAAAAAGCAAAAACGTCTCTGCAGGTAAACAGAGACCCCCTCCCAGTGCAACAAAATTAGTTGGATTCAAAGCAAACATATTGTGTTTTCGTATGACCGTAAGGAACTTGGGGAAAAAAGGAGACACAAATCCACTTATATTTAATTTGCAGCACTTTTGACTCAGTGCCTATTGGTTATAACAGGCTGTACACTTGAATACACCTTCACACAGATAATAAATGAGTGAGCAAATATACAGTAGCTAATGGGGCATATAATATAAAAAAAAAACAGAGTAAACATATATTATATAAGCCTCCTGTCTCAGTTTGTGTACTTTAGAGACATAAGTTGTTTTATTAGCAGTGCTATCCTCTTTCCACCAATGTGTTTCTGAATGGTCATTTTGTATAAATACAATAATGCATTATGCTTCTAATTATTACTTAACGTATAAATCAGCCCAGAAACTCAACAAAGTAGTGTTAATCTTAGCAGGTTTCTAAGAATTTTGCAGGAAAGGATGCTAAATTTCCTTGTAGATGCAATTATGGCATTTTTCACCAAAATGATCTCAAAAGTGCCCCATTCCATAATACATCATGAAGGATGTGCAAGGTTTTTCATTATTCACCATGAAATGTGCCTTTAGCTAAGAGTATCTCAAGCAAGGTCATTTCAAATTTCTGTCTAATGGGAAACTGAGCAGTTTTAGAACAATGACTAGTGCCTTTAGACATGTTGTTCATTTTTAAATTATGTATATCTCCCAACATACAGATGAGAGTTTTTATTATTTTAATAGTTTACATGATACAGGCAATATGAGAGTATAGCCATTGGCACAAACATCTGACATTAAAACACTAGCCCTTTAAAAATTATGATGTGAATCAAAATTAAACAATGCAGAGAGGATGGTAAATCGGACCGTGACATAAAGAAATACTTAAGGATACATTTTATTCCAAACCATTTAAAAAAGGCTATGACTGAACACCATTATTATCTTTACTATTGGCTCAGTGTAGTGGCAGTAATCATGTCTGTTACACTTCACTGAAGGCCTTCAGAGTGAAAACATCACGAGTCACATTAAAAACAGATTAATGTGGTATTGCATATTCAGAGAGGTCTTATTATCATTGCCGATGCTTTTTGACTCACTTTAATGACAGGGATTAGTCATCGTCACCTAGAAAGCAGAGACTTACAGTATATTGTGTCTTGGAATAATATCTGCCTTTTCTTTTGATGTCCTTGTATCACTATCTAGTAAATAGCTGTTTTTACATTGAGTCCCAGCCATCAAACAAGAAGTGCGATCTTTGTTGATGCATGAGAAAAGTGACTTCTCATTCATGAAGTCAGTCATGGGTGAGTAATTATGCTGTCAGGGGTCATTTAGAGTGTATGCATGACCTATAGATCAGTTGTTTTCAAAGTGAGTGCCAACCAACACATCCCAAAAAATATAAATGAATGGTCAGAGATGTATTTACCAGGGTGTAGATGTTTGTTTTTCATTGTTCTTTGCTTCTTTGGCAGTTCTTTGAGTTTTTAATATATTTTGGTAACACTTCAGGATTCAATTAGTTAACCCTTGTGTTATGTTGCGGGTCAATTTGACCCGTTTCGATTTTCAAGTTGTTGGAAATACTGGTTAACCGTTGTTTTTTTTCTTGATATTTTGTGACTTTTTCTCATTTATCATGATGAACATCATGCAAAGTTTCAACATGCTGATGTGTTTTGACCTATACAAACAAAATTACTGTTACGTTTGTGATGTTCGAGGGTCAATTTGACCCTCATAGACAGCCATTCAAAAGCAACTGTAGAGACACAAAATAAAAACATTTATTTTCTGTATGTCAGGGCACTTCAAAGTTCTAACGTGCAAGTGCACCTAAAAGTGCTCTAACCCTAACCAAACACACTTGAAAAAGCTAAAATCACAGTGTTTAGAATCATTTACAAATTACAGATGAAAATCTTTGTCAGACACAGATAGTAAAATAAGCTCTCATTTCAATATTCAAAATATCTAAAATACCTAGCTTTTAACCAAAACTTTTATGTAGGATTTTCAAAGGCAGCTTCACAGAGCCAAAAAATAAATAAAAAACATTTATTTGATGTATGTTTTTGTTATGTTTGGTTTCTCACTTCCCAGTGAGTGAATAATGAAACTAGGAAAATAGGTCTTAGGAAACTAGGGAAAGTTAACTTAGGAAAAAATTTTTTTTTTATTATTATACAGCAATTTTTTTTGTTCAGTTACGATGTTCAAAGCCTAAAATGTAAAAAAAAAAAAAAAAAAAAAAAAAAAAATCTATGCAAAAAAATCAGTATACTGTTTATTTTCCAATTTTGTCAAAACAAAACTGTTTTAAAAAATGTTTTAATAACATTTTCATAATTCATATTTTCAGATATAATGTTTTTGTAATGTTTGACAAATGTTGATATTAAAAGTTTACAGTTTGTATCTAAATCTTTGTTGTTTTTCATAGTGTGATTTTTGAGGAATTGTATTGAATCCAATTAGGGTCAATTTGACCCGGTCCATAAAGGGTGTACACAGAAATCGAACAGAACACAAGGGTTAATGCATTTGGTATCATGAACTAACAAGGAACACTACTTTTACTGCATTCATTAAGGTAGGTTAATGTACATTTTTGCATACAATAACTTTCAAAACCTTTGGGTCAGTATGATAATTTTTTATTCAACAAAGACACATTAAATTGATTAATGGTAAAAAAAAAACTTTTATTATGTTAAAATATTTTTTTCAAATAAATGCTATTCTTTTTAACTTTCTTTTCATCAAAGAAACCTGTTTTCAAAATTAATAATAATAATAAAAAAATATTCCATCACAGGAATATATTAGGCTACATTTTAAAATATAATGAAATAGAAAACTTAAAAAAATTGTAAATACAAAGTTCTGTCATAGAACTTTAATGCTGGGACTCTATAACTATAGGACGCTGATAGGTCCAATACTCAATCTGCTTGGAATCACATTGTTCTCTATAGGGCACAGCTGATTGGGTCCTGCTGTATCAGCAGCCAATGAGCTCGTTGCTAAATCTTCAGCCACTTGGTCAGCATTTTCTGTAGCATTTGCAGCGTGCTTTCAGAAATCCTCCACCTCTCCCAGCTCCACCTATAGTGATCTGCTATTGGTAATTCATGCACGCTAATTGTACAGCAGCAGCATGTCTTACTTGCTCACATGTTGTGTATGTATTAGGAGTAGCAAGTCCCTTGCTTGCTCTGCAGCAGCAATAGCGTAAAAGATCTATTCTGCCAAGACCAGACATATAATCAGTCATATCCAACCACATCCATTACTATGCCAAACACTCCGAGAGTTGTCAAGAAAGATTGAATAATATTTCACAATATTACTGTTTTACGTTTTTTTTTTTATCAAATAAATGCAGCCTTGCTAAGCATAAGGGCTTTCTTTCAAAAACATTATAAAATCTTACAGACCCCAAACTTTTGAACAGTAGTGTATATCAATACATTTAACACTTGAAGTTGTATAAATTAACGGAAATTAATGCATTATGAAGGAGCATAAATTAACAATGAACAATGGTATATTTATAAATGATTATTAACCTAGATTAATAAATGCTGTAAAAATGCTGTTCTTTGTTAGTTCACGATACCTGATGTTAACACACCGAAGCTAGTAAGTGTAAGTATTACAGTATTATCTTTTAATTGAGAATAATCATACAAATGTGTATTGTGTGAGCATACTGAGCAATGACCCACGTTTGGCAGAAAGGGTTTATTCACCGCGTACACTGGCTTGGCTTTCATTTTATACATGTAATTTAAGGTTAAAACTAATGTGGGTGAAAATTATCATAAGAGAAGCGAGTGAGAGGTGAGGGTCTGTAAAACGCCTGGGAGCTGGGCACAGAGAGAAAAAAAACTGCATTTTTTTTTGCATGTTTGTGTCTATCAGGGGAATGGAGGATATCCATCAAGCCCTGCAGCTGGGCTACTGAGAGTGAGGAGGTGGATCAGTCAGCCAGCTGCAATTACATCTCTTCTCGAGTGGGACTTCCACAGAAGAGAGAGAGAGAGAGAGAGAGAGGAACATACACAAACACAGTGTTTCTGAAAGCGAGAGAGGGAGGGATGGAGAGGGATACCACAGGCAGTTTACTCTCTTTAAAAGGCAAAGCGTGGAAAAAGTGGAACAGCTGCACTAACAGTGTGACGATGGATCCGTGCTGCTCCCGTTCAGAATCGTATTCTGTTTTCAGATTTTTGTGTGAGAAACCAATGTTAAGATCAGCAGTTTACTCATATTGTTGTGTTTATTGCTGAGCACAAATCGGACTGGACAACTTTGAAGCGTGGAAAAAGTGAGCGAACTGCTCTGAAATTTAAAGACCAATCCGGCTTTTATTGGAAGCCACTGAAGAGATACATCTGAAAGAGAAGCCTTCACACTGACGGAAGTGATCCACCTCAGAGGATGACAGAGGTGTTGGTTGTTCCTGTGAGCAGTAGGTGAGGTGAGATGAACAGTGGTGGATAACAGAGTCTAGGCAGCTATCTATATGGAGTAGAAACATGTCCTTTAGTGCCAGAGGCAGCATTCCTCAGGAGGGGGCGCAAGGTAGCACTGAGCGGAGAAACTCACGGGTCAAGAGGGCTGTTCGCATCTCTAGTATTGTCGCACAGGAGGTGAGTTCCCTATACGCTTTGTTTTTAGCATTTGATATACAGTACTGTTCAAAAGTTTGGGGTCTGTAAGAATTTTTATTTTAAGAATGAATTACTTTCATTCAGCAAGAAACATTAAATTGATCTAAAGTGAGAGTAAAGACATTTAGAATGTTACAAAAACATGCTGTTCTTTTGAAATTTCTATTCATTAAAGAATCTTGGGGGGGGGGGGGGGGGGGTATCCCGATTTTCACAAAAAATATTAAGCTGCACAACTGTTTTCAACTGATAATAGTACGAAATGTTTCTTGAGCAGCAATTAAGCATATTAGAATGATTTCTGAAGGAATCATGTGACACTGAAGACTGGAGTAATGATGCTGAAAATTCAGCTTTGCTACAGAAAATATCTACAAAAGTAGAAATTATTTTAAATTGTAATTATTACCATATTACTGTTTAACTGTATTTTGATCAAATAAATGCTCCCTTGGTGAGCATAGAGACGTCTTTCAAAAACAAAATTACCGACCCCAAAATTTTCAATGGTACAGTAGTGTTACACATTGACTTATAGTTAAACTCACTCATAATAATTAATAATAATAATACATTTATGTTTAATACATTTACATTAATAAACAAACACATTTATGTTTATTAATAATGCATGACTAAACTGAAAACTCAACCAGTAGAATATTGACAGCTTGGATTATTTTGACATAACCTTTTTTCGGTACACTGAGACTATAAATAGTTAGAATTTTTAGAAATTCGGCGTTGTTCAGTGTATTTAGAGTAGAAGGAAACATTGATTTTTAAATCAGTTGTACTCTAATGGTAGTCTGTGTGGTTTGTCTCCAGTATTGAGAGTCGGATGGTGTAAACAGCTGCCCCTAGAATAGCATTACTTCCAAATTAAATTCATTATCGGTGTTAGCATTATTTCAGGATTTACTTCAGGTGTTGTTCTGGGACAGTGCACATGAGAGCAGGGTTTTCCCATAATTATGGTTGTCACAAATTTGAAACTTGAATGTTGACCTTTTATATTCGCTGCAGAAAATTAAGTGAAAGAAAAATCGGATTCTATTTTTGCTTTCTCAAATCGTGCAATTTTAAGAGACCACCCAGAAATGAAAATATTAATTTTAGGATGAACTATCCCTTTAAATTGTTTCAGTAGAATGCGCCTGTTCTTGTATGTAATGTGATGAAAGTGATGCCACAGGACATGAACACTGGCACAGGACGGAAACACTGTCATTTGTCTCTGCCCAGAGCCTCTCGTTGGCGGCATGATTGGTGTTGTGGTGTCAGAACTGGGCCCTGCTCACCACAGTCACAGCAGTCAGGTCAAGCACCCTACATTCATCTCAACACAAGGATGCCCTTGACTGCCACACCACCGTCTGTGAGGCACTGAGACAATCACTCGCTGCAAATGGCAGTGCCCTATGGGCTGTAGCGCTTCCTTGATCCATAGTTGCCCTCTCATACTGCTCCCCCGTGAGATTAACTTCCATGTTTCAACTGACAGATTTCTCACAGCCTTCTTAAGCTTGATACATCTGAACTCTCTACTTGTAATGTTTCCAGGACCTGAATTCATTTCTTCACAGGCAAATAAGGACACCCTGGAGCTGGATGTTGGCTGGTTGCTCTGTGAGGTTAAGAAGCATTGTTAATTGATTTGAGGGAGATTCGGTAATAGTCTTTTAATGGAGGGATTCATTGTGTGTGGACTCCATGTCATGACATTGGTGGACAGCTGGTGCGAGGTAGGACATCAGGAAAGTTTTTGCCTTGAAGCATGTACAGTATAAGCCTGAAACAACACACAAGGGATGGACATAGCATAGCATAGTTCTGTCAACCAGAGCAAATGATAGAGATAAGATCCAGTTTTTGCTTTTTTTTTTTTTTTAAATATGAGGCTGTTTTTTTTAAATATAATACAGTACTTCATATTAGTGGTACAAATTAGTTGTTGACCAATATAGATTTTTTTTTAAAGGGTGATTGATTTTATTTCTTCAATCCTAAATACACATTTTTATTATTATTTATACAATATATAACAAAATGTATGGAATACATTCACAATATGAAGTCGGCATGAAATTGAAATTGCAATAGTCTTTTTTTTCCATATTGTAACAAATACACTGCTTCTCAAATAATAAAAATTGTTGGGATCGTTGTGGTTTGCTGTTGCTGTGATCTCATGTAAGTGAAAGGTTGCCCCGCAAGTCAAAATAATCATAATTTTTTGTTTTCTTTTAACAATCATGAGTTCTGAATGACCTGTATGGGGCACCGGGGGCCTCAGCAGCTTCCAAGGGGCCTCAAAAGGATTTAAAATAAGACAAAACAAGATTTCAAATAAGCTAAAAAAGCTTACAATCAATATATTTCTTATTTGAAATTATCCCTCAGCAGCTGTTTTTCTTTTCTTTGAAAAACCACCCTTACAAAAAAATAAGTACATTTTGTAAGTATATAGGGCAGGACTCACACTTGGAAAACCTGGACATATGAGGTAGTATGATTTCTAGACCTATAAAAGTCATACATTTAAAAATTCCTAAAGTGGGTTATATTTTATTAAATCCCTACTCTTTAATCCATATCCAGTAAATCGTGAACATCTGGAATGCCCGTAGAACATTCAGCAATCCAAACTTCTGGAATTCTATTCTATCTTTTTATTATTTTATTTACTTTTATTTACTTTTAATGTATGGACATTCCTAGAAAAAAAAGGGTGAGCCTTTGAATGTTTTTGTGAACAATGTCAGAAGTCAGAAAGATTGAGAACCAGAATTTTGTATTTATTTTATTGATCGCAGATTCCCTGCCAACATGGCTCTTCTAATCTGATAAATTAAAAGTATGTTTGAATAGATTTTACTGCACAGAGCTCTGAAAGGTATAGATGTCTTGGCTGTAGATCAAATCTGTAAATTGTCTGGTGAGTCAGAGAACAAGGAGCCAGTGAGGGTAGCAGTGTTTTATTTTTTGTTGGAGCTTCAATGTAGTTCCATCCCAGAAGGCTATTTTCAGTCCCAAGGCCGGTTCCTTCACCCTTACGTCCTCTCTCTTTCCTACCCCTGCTGTGGTACTGGCCTTGGACTGACATGTCCACCCCACCCCTTCACCCAAACAAACTCACACAAAGCTAATTCACAAGGACAGTGTACCCATGCCACAGGACACAAAAATATTTATCACCAATTTTGGTTGACATGGGTGAATAAACATGATTTGAAATCTAATGTTTGCTCATTTATAAATGCATATAGACCCAGCAGCAGCCTTTTAATTAATGTGAGTTGATGCGTCAGCACTGAGGGTGAATCAAGCCTTGAGTTGAGGAACACAGAAGGATTTTGATGTTATTCATTATCCGAAGTGACAGAAAAGGTCTCAAAGTAACTCCTCCTTCACTCTGGATATTAATAAATCAAGGTAGCCTTTTACTAAAGATGAAATACAATTAGGATCTTTGAAGAAAAGTATAACAAGTGATTTAAAAAAAGAAGAAACCAAAAATTGTATTTCCTTTTTGCATAAAATTAACACTTTTCTTATAGCATTGCACTATTGCCATTCAACACTAGCAAATCATTTTATATTTGTTCACTTTTTTTGTAAGTCAATAACAAATCTGCCAAGATCTGTATAAATATATGTACTTCTAAATTAGTGGTTCTCAACCAAAAATGACTAAAAAAT
Source organism: Rhinichthys klamathensis goyatoka (assembly GCF_029890125.1). NCBI lineage: Eukaryota > Metazoa > Chordata > Actinopteri > Cypriniformes > Leuciscidae > Rhinichthys > Rhinichthys klamathensis. The sequence continues at coordinate 1,072,118 of NW_026606920.1, read as the reverse complement.
GATTGTAAAATACATTATATTAAAAAGACTTAATTTAAATGCTAACAAAATATGTAAACTGAAATATTTCCCTCCTCAATAGCTATTATTTTTATTGAAAAAAAAAACAAAAAACAATAATTAGAATGTTATAAAATCACAAAATAGTGTTTAACTATTCAGTATTCAAATTGAAAAGATTGAGAACTATAAAAGGAATGTCTAATGTTTGTTAACTGGGATGTGATGAATTCTGGGAAAATGTGTGTCCCAGTACCGGTTTAATCACAAGATTTTGGTGCGCCCTCTTCCTGTGGTCGGTCTCTCTCTCTCTCTCTCTCTCTCTCTCTCTCTCTCTCTCTCTCTCTCTCTCTCTCTCTCTCTCTCTCTCTCTCTCTCTCTCTCTCTCTCTCTCTCTCTCTCTCTCTCTGTCTTTCTCATTCTGTATGTATGTAAATTTAAGTGACTGGCAGCTATTTTGCATCTGAATCAGAGCAATAGCACAAATAGGTCTTTCAATCTTAAAAATGGCTTTGCCTCAGAACTTTTAAACTTTCTTGCTAAATGTTGTAGGGCAGTAACACAAAGCATGAGTAGATGGACTGCAAGAACCCGGAGAACTACTACTAAATGGACAAATCCAGAAGATGGCAGAAAAGAAACTGAGGGAATTGGGGGTTGGACAGTTCCTGGATCCTGAGGAGAGGAGCTTCTGTGCTCACCATTCCCCATGCAGACATGTAGAGTCATGGATTCTGCCACTTGAGCCATGAGCAGGGGCAGTCGGAAGATTATCGGATCATGATTCTGACCTTGGTGCTGAAGCCACTGAACAAGCTCTTCCAGTCCTGTTCTCCTGTTCAGCCTCAGCCTTCATTTCAGATACACATGCCTTGCAAACAAGGCTCCCTGAGCCTTCGCTTTTGCGACAAGACAAGTCCCATTCTTGGCCAAGAGAGCAGAGAGGTAAGAGCGACCAGAGACTTTAAGGTTGAGAAAAGTTTTTATATATATATGGACAATTTATTCTAGAACCACTTTATGTATTATGCATATTTTTATTTTTTATGTGGAATTATTGTAGTTTAGAAGGTCACTTGTTATTGTCTGACTATGTTTTGCTGTTCCACACAAATTAATGAGTGCTAAGGCAAGTCATGGATGTAAACTACATCAGCCTTTTCATAGATTCTAGTTATTAAAATAGATGCATAAACTAAACATAATTAATCTGGAAGCTAAATGAGATTTTGATTTTATTAGCCGTTCAGTGCAGGCATTATTTGTGAGGACAAGTGTCAGTGTAATGAGATATTTTGATTATGAAAATTTAAATTTCCATAAACAAATGAAGTCTAGAAGATGTTTTTTTCCTCCCGCTTGCGTTTCAGTCTTCTGTGGATATGTTTCTTCATTCTAATGGTACATAATGAGCAAGAGAAAGATTGACATAAATTAATTATGATTCTGCATCATTGGCCTTTGGTAGACTAAGTTCAAGGCTGTCTTAAAACAAGAAATTGTTTGATCCTGTATATTTAATAAATCATAATGCAAAAATATTTATACCTGAGCTATAAAGTGGTTTATATACTTATGTAGTGAATAATATTTGTGTGGTGTTTTGAATCTACTGCCTTAATTATTCTAATAAACACAAGCTTGGGGCTTTGAGAAAATGACTAAACATTGGTCATCTTTAGGGGCCTGGAAAAAATAATGAGATGAAGTTTGCTGCCTAGAGGGTGTTTACAAGTGTGAAGCGTTAATGTTCTCCCTGCAGTGATGTGTACTCAGTGGATATCTCAGAGACTAAACATGGCTTCATTACTTCACCCACTCTGAGTTACAGCCCACTCAGTTCCTGTCAGGAACATATGATAATATTTCTGCCTTACAGCAAGCTTTGTAAAAGGTTTCTACAATTAAATGAGGAGAATGGACTGAACATGTTTTGGTTTAACTGGCTAGTCTATGAAACATACAATTGAGGTTGTTGATAACTCAGAGAAGCTTTACAGAACATAGTAATATGTGCTCATAAAGTGGTATAAAATAAATATTTATATCCTGTTTCTCTTTGAATATTTTTTGTAATATTATTATTATTATTATTATTTACAATTATGCAGCATTGAAATATAAAAACTGCATGTGGAGACAGCAAAAACTTGAAAATGGCTGATGGCAACAGCCGCTAAGGTAGAATTTATCAGAAACATTTTTAAATTTTAGCGAAGGGTAAATTGGAACCACCAATTATTTGTGATTTATAATTATATTATATCTAAATCAAATGAATAATTATTCATATAATTGTACATTACCATTTAAAAGTTTCGGTCAGTATGATTTTTTTAATGTTTTTGAGAAGTCTCTTATACATACCAATTTGATCAAAAATTATTTATTCGGCTGTTTGTGTTTCGCCACCTTCTGCCTGAGTTTATCATTTGTTGTCACAGTCACTCATTATGTTCAGCTGTTCACTCATTAGTCTACTCATTATGACTTGTATGTTCAGTTCTGTTTGAGTTTAGTTGTCCGGTGTTGTCAGTTTATGGATGTGTTTTATGTTACTCTGTTCTATTGCCTTTTTGTCTTTATCTTCATCTTCGTGTGCGTTTATACAACCACCCGCTTGACAGAACACCAGACCTACAAAGTAAATATCGGCGTGTTTTTTTAAGTTTTATTTATTTTCAGTAAATACGTGTTTTGGTTTATTTTTCCCCCTGCTTGTACTATGGACATTCCAGCAGTAAAACTGTTGTTCCTTGAGCAGGGAGAATGGTCCCTTGAGGAACATTTAGAGGAGTTTCTGGACCTCGCCCATCAGACCACCTTCCCGGATAATTGCCTGTGCTCGTTCCTTCTTGCCGGCCTCAACAGTTGTCCAGAGAGGCTACTCGAAGGAGCTTCACCACATTGTTGGAGTGGGTGCTGTTTTCCTGCTGATCAGCGTTCGCTGTCAAGGATGCCGCCAGCCCCATTCCCAATCCAGTGCACAGCCAGAACCACCCAGCCTAAAAGGATCGACAGCCTGAGGCAACGCGAGGGAATCCGCCACGACGTTAGAGCCCATGCCCCTTAGAACGACCAAGGATCACATCGCTGTGGAACCCGAACAGCGCCCGCCTGACCAGGTGTGTGAGCCAGCCACGTCATCCAACGCCAAGGGAGCGTCGGTGAACTTTGAGGGTTTGGAAGTGAGCCCTAAAGTTCGAAAGAACCGCCTTTAATTAAAATAGAATATTTTGTAACAATGTAAATCTTTATTGTCAATTGAATTCCTCCTTGCTGAATAAAAGAATTCATGTCTTTAAAAAAAAACTTGATTGAATTTTATTTCATTCTTAGGAGCAGGACACCATTAAAATCATGTTGATAATGTGAGTGTGTAAAAGTGGTTTTGCTGCAGATGTGCAGCAGCAGGTGCTTTAATCTTAAATATGTAATGACAAAAGCACTTCGACAGAGACTTCAGCCATAATCTGAAAAGACTTCTCATTGTGAAGTATATTCCTCCTCAGGTGCTGTCTCTGGGTGCAGATGTCCTTCCTGAGTATAAGCTGCAGGCTCCCCGTATCCACAAATGGACCATCTTACACTACAGCCCCTTCAAGGCAGTCTGGGACTGGGTCATCTTGCTGCTGGTCATCTATACAGCAATCTTCACACCTTACTCAGCTTCGTTTCTGCTCAGCGACGAAGAAGAGGCCGCCATGCAGCGCTGCGGTTACTCCTGCAGTCCACTCAACGTGGTGGACCTCATTGTGGATATCATGTTCGTAGTAGACATTGTGATTAACTTTCGCACAACTTACGTAAACAGCAACGACGAAGTGGTTAGTCAACCCGGACGGATAGCCATCTACTATTTTAAAGGCTGGTTCCTCATTGACATGGTGGCTGCCATCCCCTTCGACTTGCTCATTTATCGTTCAGGAGAAGAGGTGAGTGAGCTTATGGGTAATTTTGATTTTAAAAGTTGGCATGCAACGAAAGTTGCGATAGTCTTTTACTGGTAACGCTTTATTTTACGACCCGCAAACAACAGCGTAAGTAAACCGAAAATACAGTGTACGTTTCTGTAATTATAGGGTACTTCCGTGTAGGTATAGGGCAACAATATGTTAAGTTTGGTGTATTAAAGGGGTAACAAGCAGATAGTATACAACCTGCAAATAACTTTGTAAGTAAACTGAAATTACGGTGTACGTTTTATAGTGTACCTCCGTGTAAGGTAATAAAGGGGTAACAAGCTATGCAAGCAAATTATTTATAATGTAATTATTTTAACAGGTACCTATTATGTTAATATATTCCAGGCAAAAATTGTACGTCTGTTGTGTATAAAAGTTATCAAATTTCTGGCAAAATATGTTCTTGTGCAATTTTACATTTAATTTTGGCATCTGTGGGTTGATTTAACAATATTTAATCTAGTAAGAAATAAATTCATTTTTTATCATACTGTGCTTACATACAGCCATATACGTTTCATTTTCAACCCACAGATGTCAAAATTACCCTGTAAAATTGCACAAGAACATATTTTGCCAGAAATGTGATGATAACTTTTATATACAACAGACGTACATTTTTTGCCTGGAATATATTAACATAATAGGTACCTGTTAGTTTTAAAATAATTACATTATAAATAATTTGCTTGTATATATGCTTGTTACCCCTTTATTAGCCAACCCAAAACTTAACATATTGTTCCCTTATACCTACACGGAGGTACACTATAATTACAGAAACGTACACCGTAATTTTGATTTACTGACGAAGTTATTTACAGGTTGTATATCTGCTTGTTACCCCTTTATTACCCAAAACTTAACATATTGTTCCCTTATACCTACGCGGAAGTACGCTATAATTACAGAAACGTACACTGTAATTTCGGTGTACTTACGCAGTTGTTTGCGGGTCGTAAAATAAAGTGTTACCCTTTTACTTCCCTATTGTGACTTGCAGTATATCAACAGCTGAAACAGCTTCTCGAACAAGAAAAAATGTCGGGCGGGACTTGATATTTCCATTGGGAAATGATTTGATGGTTGTGGTTTGCTGTTGCTGTGATGTCATGTGAGTGCCCTCGCACAGAAAAAAAACGCATTGAAGAGAGATGTTGATGCAAGAGGGAGGAGAAGTTATTTGTATTAAAGATAACGAGGGCACATAAATAAATAAATAAAAATGTGCACGGTTAAACCATTTATAATAAATACTGCTATATTCCATTAAAAAAAATAAGAATTGCACATTTTGATTTTATGGTGACTTTAATATTCTGTCATAGATGCTAACAACCATCTCATAACCTTTTGATCATTTTCATGTATTGGCAGACAACGACTCTGATTGGCCTACTGAAGACTGCTCGGCTGCTGCGATTGGTGCGTGTGGCACGTAAACTCGATCGTTATTCTGAGTATGGAGCTGCGGTGCTTTTTCTCCTCATGTGCACCTTTGCACTTATCGCCCACTGGCTGGCCTGCATCTGGTATGCTATTGGGAACGTGGAGAGGAACAGTAATTCTCGGATCGGTTGGCTTGAGTCTTTGGGTGATCATCTGGGGAAGCCTTATAATATGTCGATACCTGGCTCAGGACCCTCGATTAAAGATAAATATGTCACTGCCCTCTACTTCACCTTCAGTAGCCTCACCAGCGTGGGCTTTGGAAACGTCTCCCCAAACACCAATTCTGAGAAGATCTTTTCTATCTGTGTTATGCTTATTGGAGGTTAGTGTTTATTATTGAATGTTAGTATGATTTACAGCTTTAACCCGCTATGACTGGATCATTTATCTTATTAACTCAAAAACAAAATGTTTTCTATTTTAATATATTTTTAAAATATAATTTGTTCCTGTGATAGCGAAGCTGAATTTTTACAGTCTTCAGAAATCATTCTAATATAATATAATATAATATAATTATCAATGTTAAATTTTTATCATTAATATTCAAATATTTTCTGATGAAGAACCAATGATAGTATTAAACCTCCCAACTAATCATACTTAAGTGACTTGGTTGTAAAATTTGGTGGAATTTTGAAGATTAAGTGGATAAATATTTATCTTTGGTCAATCTGAGGGCAATAAAAAGCTTTGCTCTAAAATAAAATGTTCCCTGTTGTTGTTTTATTTACAGCGCTGATGTATGCTAGCATATTTGGAAATGTGTCAGCCATCATCCAGAGACTGTACTCTGGCACTGCACGTTACCACACTCAGATGCTGCGGGTTCGGGAATTTATCCGTTTCCACCAGATCCCAAACCCACTCAAGCAAAAACTGGAGGAGTACTTTCAGCATGCTTGGTCCTACACGAACGGCATTGACATGAATGCTGTGAGTCAGAGAGTCACATACAGAATGCCTTGTGAACACCTGGGCATACTCTATTTTTTCCCCACTCTCTTTATTCTTGCATACACACATGACAGGGCACATTACACTGTATCATTTATCACATTAGCCTGTTTTATCTCATTGCAGGTGCTGAAGGGGTTCCCAGAGTGCTTACAGGCAGACATCTGTTTGCATCTAAATCGTACATTGCTGCAGAACTGTAAAGCTTTCAAGGGTTCCACTAAAGGCTGCCTACGTGCTTTGGCTATGAAGTTCAAGACCACACACGCCCCACCAGGAGACACCTTGGTCCATGCTGGCGATGTGATTCCAGCGCTATACTTCATTTCTCGTGGCTCCATTGAGATCTTAAAGGGAGATGTGGTAGTGGCCATTTTAGGTAAAGGAAGAGAGTTTGGGTCACAAAAACTGACATTGTGATCATATGCATATTCCAATATTTTTATTCCATGGACAAAAAAACCCTTTTAACTCTGACCCCTTTCCTAAAATATAAAGGCAGATATGTATTTTCAACTTTAAAGACCCATTTGATAACAATATTATACATGTATGGAAATATATATACTTTATATTACATTGACACAATATTTTTTCTATCCACCATTAGAGTACTTTTAGATTTATAAAATTGTGAAACTATTTTATTGTATTGTATTATTTTCTCTTATTTTACTCCGAGACAAAGTCCCAAGTACTCATCCTGAGAATTCAAAGGAGAAAGCTGTTGTTGTGTAGCTCCACCTTGTGGACGTTTATATTTATTCTGTTATGGGTTTTTTAATGCCATGGAGCGCCATCTGTTGTTGATGCAAAATATTTTTTTCTGTTTTCTAAGACTGAATTTTAAATAGCATACCACATACTAGCATATTACTCTTACTGTTCATATGGGGAAAATAGTGAGAATTGTGTGGTAGTATGCTTTTATGAATTCAAAGCTTTTAGTGTTTGTCAACTGAGGGAAGATTCATTATGAGTCTTATGGTCAATATCGCTTCCCTTTGCTTATCCTCAGGCAAGAATGATATATTCGGAGAGCCCATTAACTTATTTGCACGTCCTGGAAAGTCAAGTTCTGATGTGAGAGCACTGACGTACTGTGACCTGCACAAAATCCACAGAGATGATGTACTGGAAGTCTTGGACATGTATCCAGAGTTCTCAGATTACTTCTGGAGCAACCTGGAGATCACCTTCAATTTGAGAGATGTAATCTCGCACATGTCTCTGTAACTTGATAATAGGTTTACATTATAGTACATGCCCGAATAAGTGTGCTTTTAACCATTTGTTATCTCCTCAACAGACTAACACTAAAGCCGGGTCAACGAGCAGTGACCCTGATGATTCTGACCATGGCTGTCTTGACCCTCACACGCGAAGAACAAAGCTGTTGTTTCGTTCCATAAGAAACTCTAGCGCACAAGGTAAGAGCTAACACTGTGTGATAGTTTATAGATTCTTCCAGATGCTTGGATTTCATTAACTACTGCAATTTCTCTTAGTAGCAGATACAGAGTGGACAGAAGACAAACTGAATAGGATGACTCTCCAAACTCTGGTTCCAAGCAAACAGCACGAGGACAGACAAGCCGCTCATCGGGAGCCGGATATCTTTGCTTCCCAGTCCAGCAGTGATGAAGAGGAAGACACTCGACGGCCCACTATGATAGTGGACTGCTCTCAGAGCCATATCACTAGCATAAGCAATGCTAAAAGGGACAAGAACCTCAACACCAGTAACTCTTTCAACGTGCTGTCAGGTAGGATTCTGAGAATATATTTCCTGATATAACTGGCTTACTTTCGAATTTACACAAGGTGTATTATATAAGTATTATGTATTAGCTTGCCTAGCTGAGAAAATTGGACATAAAAAAACCCCCATAAAATAACAAAGATCCTAACATTTATGTTCATTTGAATATAATTGGAATAATTTTCACTTAAAGGCTTAGTTCAGACAAAAAATGAAAATTCTGTCATCATTTACTTAACCTACATTTTTTTCCGAACCCATTAGACTTTCCTTCATCTTCGAAACAGAAATAAAGATGTTTTTAATGAACCCTGGGTAATTTCTGTTCCTCCAATGAAGGTCCGTTCACCCAAAAATTCTATGGTTCAAAAAATTCATAAAGAGATTACAAATGAAATTCATATGAATCAAGCGGTTTAATCCATATACTGTAAAGTGCCTACCTAAAGTATTATTACCTCTTAATTCTTTCTGCATTTTATGTTTTTTCCACATCAATCTACACTTCATACACCATAATGACAAAGCACAAATTACATAATTACATTGCATAAGTATTCATAACCTTTTCTGGGACACTTGAAATTTAGCTCAGGTGCATTCCTATTTCGCTTGTAGATGTCACTACACTTCGAGTGGGGTTAACCAAATGGCAAATACAATTGAATGGGTATGATTTGGAAAAGCACACACCTCTCAATAAAAGGTCTAACAGCTAAAAATGTATATCAGAGAAAAAAACAAAACAAGCTATGAGGTCAAAAGAACTGCCTGTAGAGCTCAGAGACAGGATTGTGTCAAGACACAGATCTGGGGAAGACTACACAAATATTCTGCTTCATTATTGAAGGTTCACAGAAGCATGTAGCCTCCTTAATGGAACAAGTTTGAAACAACCAGGACTCTTCCTAGAACTGGCCTCCTGGCCAAAATGAGCAATCAATGGAGGCTAGAGTGGTGACCAAGAAGCTAGTGGTCACTCTAGTTGAGCTCCATGATCTCATATGGATATGAGAGAAGAGAAACTTACAGAAGGACAAACCACTGCAACAAACCACCAATCTGGGCTTTTTGGCAGAGTGGCCAGACTCAAAGCCTCTCCTCAGTGAAGACACATGAAAACCCACTTGGAATTGACAAAAAAGCACCTAAAGGACTCTTAGACTGTGTGAAACAATATTCTCTTCTCTGATGAACCTTAGTTCCAAGCATCATGTATGGAGGAAACCAGGCACTCCTCATCACCTGCACAATACCATCCCAACTGTTAAGTGTGGTGGTAGCAAACATCATGCTGAAAGGGTGTTTTTCAGCGGCAGTCACTGGGGGACTCGTCAGAGTAGAAGGAAAGCTCAACACAGCAAAATATAGAGTTTACATTAATGAAAACCTAGCCTGGAGCATTCTGAACCTCGGACTGGGCTGAAGGTTCACCTTCAAACAGGACAATGAGCTTAAGCACACAGCTAAGACAATGCAAGAGTGGCTCATGGACAACTCTGAATGTCCTTGAGTGACCCAGCCAGAGCCTGGGCTTGAACCCAATCGAACATCTCTGGAGAAACCTGAAAATGTCTGTCCTTTGATGGTTCCCATCCAACCTGACAGAGCTTTAGAGGATCTGAGGAGAAGAATGGCAGAAAATCCCCAAATGCAGATGTGCAAAGCTTGTTGCATCATACCCAAAAAATACCTTTTAATTTTTAATATATTTGCAGTTATCACAAATCTGTTTTTTGCTTTGTTGTTATGGTGTATGAAGTGTAGATTGAAAGTGAAAAAGTTATTTAAAGGGGTTTAACATAAGGCTTGCAACATAACAAAATGTGAAATGAATGAAGGGGTACGAATACTTTCACAAGGCACTTTATGAATGGCTTCTTATAATGAATAGATTTGACGGCTTTTATTTACTTATAAACAACACACTTAAAACGTATTGAATATTGTAATCAAGAAGCTCAAACATGCTGGTGTGACGTGAGAACAAACCTCACTGCTCAGCTTCTGTTTGCCATATTTGATGTGCTGTATGTATGTTGTTTGTATGTGAATCAAAGCCCAAATAAAATATGTTCATAAATTGATTGTGTCTCTTCAGAACACATGAATGTACTTTAAATGGACTGACAGAAATCTTCAAAATATCTTCATTTGTGTTTCAGAAATGAAGGAAAATCTTGTGGGTTTGGAGCAACATAAATAATGTCTGATTTTTCACTTTTGGGTGAAATCTTCCCTTGCAGTGAATGCATCATTTTGACATTACCCTTAATTTAAATTAGGAGCTCTTTCGGGGGTTTCTAACGTCTTCAGCTTTTGGGGGGACAGTCATGGCCATCAGTACCAGGAAGTACCCAGCCACAGCATGTCTTTCCCCTCATCTTCGGTTCCCTCCAATACCGTCCAGAACAATGTCACCCATCGTCATTGCACTGAGGTAGAGAACAGACTGGAAATGATGCATAGACAGCTCCAGCGGTGAGATCAAACTACAGTATTGTTGTTATCTTGATGTCCTTTACTCATTATAGGTATGTTTTGAGCTGTGTTTGTTGTCTTGTTTTTTTCAAAGATTGGAGAAGCGTATGTCAACAGACATTGGGGCCATAATGCAGTTGCTTCAGAGGCAGATGGTCCTGGTTCCACCAACCTATAGCTCTGTGACGTCCCCTACAGAAGCACCTCCAAATCCACCCAAACCAGGCCAGAAACTGGTCCAGCCTGTCAACCCTTTAGAGACAGAAACGCCAGCCATTCTCTCTGAGGTATTTCACGAACTTTCGCATTACAGTCATCAATTTGTATTGAATTGAATGATAGGCACTACAAACTCCAATCATTAATTCATCCTCTTTGATTTTCCCAGATACTTGATCCCCACGACTTTGCTGGCAGTCCCATAAAGTCCAGTGAAAGTCTGCCAGGTGCAATGGACTGTTCCTTACAGCCCTCCTTTGAGACTCCTTGTAGGGCTTATACAGGGATATGGCCACGTACCATGAGCCACAATGCAGGGAACGCATCTGGTGATCTTACAGCACACACCGATCGCCAACAAACAGTCATGGTTGATCAAGGTAGTTATCGTTTTATAGATGCAGAGCCCATTGGAACTGTTCACCATCCACAGGCTGGTCCGAGGACAGATTTGGAGTCCTCCGAGTGTTCAAGACGCCTGTCATTGCCAGCGCAACATCAGGTAGAGGATGATTCCTCAATCCAAAAAAGACATGACTCTGATCCTAGGTGTTAAGAGTGAAACTTTTTTGCACCATCTCAGTGGAAAACAATGCATACAACCTGACGGACCACCACAGTGTTGGCAGGATGTTTTGAAGATCTTCTACTTCAGGTTCATATTGATTACCTCAGAAAGTCTATTGTAGAGGCATCATTAATGTCCCTGTAGTTTGGTACATTTGTGTTAGCTGGTCTAACGAGACTCTTTGTTTTTACCAGCCTCTCAGTGAAAATGTTGTCTTTTAAGAAAGTGTTCACTTGTTATTTTGAGGTGTAAATGTAATGATTTGTATTAGCATATCAGTTTTTTAACAGTGTGGTTTTGAGTTCAATTGATGATTGTTTGTTTGTTTGTTTGTTTATTGGAAGAAAAGGACATACTGTAGCAATACACTGGAAAGGCCCATCAGAGTATGATTTAGAAAATGTATCTCAGGTGGAAGAACCCCAAGCTAATCTCTAGTAGCTCAAATACCTCTGAGTGAGTTAATCCAGGCGAATCCTGCTGAATAACATGCCAGTAATTTACATTAAAGCATGTGTTTATTTCTTTCAAATATCCACTGCACAGATTTTTCCATGACAATATTTTATCACTCTAAATATATAATCATCAGTTTGGCCGAAGGGTCAAAATGTGATTTAGACGGATTATGATTAAAAATCCATCTAGAATATAATGCATATCACTAATAGAATTAGTAATATACATATATAATACATATATAATCAGTTGCCGCATGGTTTATGCCAAGCACATCCAGTAGTAAGACATATATAAATGTGCTAGAAAGATATTTATAGGGAATGTGGTATATAGACAGTGTAGCTCGGAATGTTCAAATGTAATAACATGTAATTTATTGCAATCTTAAGTAGGAATATTTATTGTTAGCTTACTATAAATTGATAATTGTGCACATTTGACCTTCTATTAACTTGTAATCCCATTCACATTGAATAAATGAATTCACAAAATTCACAAGTCTATAGAAGTTTATTAAAGAACATATCTGACTGAATGAAAGAAAAACATCTTCCTTTTCCTTGTTTCTCTGGTGTCAAAAAGGACATTTTTCTTTTTTCAAATGTCACCACCTCTGCAATGCTGCTGCCAGCAAAAGCTAGTGAAATCCATTTTCAAGGCTCTGATATTTATGTCAGTGGATTCAATCTATAGAGCTAGAGGGCAAATTGAAAGTCCACGTCATGCTCAGGCTCTGCCCAATTTCCATTGTACTGCTTAATTAAAACAGAAAGTTGATGAGTGTCTAAAAATGAAGTGAATCGTTCTGCTCATACTGGTTGTTTTTCTCTCAACCGAAAGTGTAACCGTCCTTTGAAATATCTTTTCAGCATCAAATAACACTGAGTATAAGCAAACACAAATAACTTTGTGTAAATTATAATAGGATATACTTCGGCCGAAACGTAGACAAACCCTTCCCACAGGAAAAGACCCACCTAAACCCTTAAAGCTGCAAATATAGAAACACATTCATTCAATAATGCAAAAAACACAGTTCAACCTGTCAATGTTTCTCCTCATGTGGTCTTCGGGTCATTTTGACCCGGAGAAGATTTTCTTTTTCCCAAAAATACTAGTTAATGTTATCGCATTGGACTGAAACTTAGTGACTTTGTTCCCAAAGGGTATAAATACAACTCAAATGTTTTTTGAAAATTTTCGTACTTTTTTAGGGGGGGTTTGTTACCTTGTTACACTTGTGGTCTTCCTGGGTCAAAATGACCGGCCTATAAAAAATAGCTTATAAATCACTCATTATAGCATATTTTCACCAAATCTTGGATTCAATCTTTTTGTCAACTTGTTCTCGTTAAATTAGGACTGGTTTTGTATTTTCATTTGCATCTGATTAATGGGCCTCATTTATCTAAGAGTAGGCATCTAATTTTTTGAGTAAAAAAAAACAAAAAAACAAATCATAATTTTGGAGAGAATTTTTTTTTTTTTTTGTTGAAAATTAGTCATGTTGATCACACTAGTCTACTTTAATGTTTCACCAGGAAGTTTGTTTTGAAAAACTTTTTTTTTGTAAAAAATGGCTAGTCACACTTTTGGTCTTCCCGGGTCAAAATGACCGGCCTATAAAAAATACTTATAAATCACTCATTATACCATATTTTCACCCTATCTTGGATTCAATCTTTTTGTCAACTTGTTCTCTTTCAATTAGGACTGGTTTTGTATTTCCATTTGCATCTAATTAATCGTGGGCCTCTCATTTTTTGAGTAAAAAAAAACTTTATTTTTGAATAATTTTGGATTTTTTTTTTTTTTTTTTTTTTTAATTGGTACTGTTGATCACACTAGTCTACTTTAAGTGTGTGTGTGTGTGTGTGTGTGATAATGTCAGATAGATGAATGGATATTAGATGCAGTTCAGGGTAGGATCAATTTCTGTGAAAAAGAATGTGTCATTCAGAAAATAGTTTGTGTGTGTGTGTGCGTGCATGTATCCACGCATGCACATGTCCAAGGGCTCTATGTCTTCAAGCACACATGTACATATGTGAACATGAACATGAACATGCTCCTGACAACTACATTTTTCCTCTAATTTTTAGTCTCCCCCATTCACTTTCAATGACCGGGAACACCACAAGTGTGACTCTGTGTCATTTTGTGCAAAATAACCCACACATTTCAAAACAAACGGTGTCATTAAATATTAAAGTAGACAAGTGTGATCAACAGTGCAATTTTTTTTCATATTTTACTCAATATTGCCAAAATTATTAAGAAATAATGCTTTTTTCACTCAAAAACTGAAGTGCATAAGCTCGGATAAATGACTCCTACAATTAAACTGTTTGAAAATTAAATACAAAACTAGTCCTAATTGAAAGAGAACAAGTTGACAAAAAGATTGAATCCAAGATTGGGTGAAAATATGGTATAATGAGTGATTTATAAGCTATTTTTTATAGGCACAAGTGTGACTATGTGCCATTTATTACAAAATAAAAGTTTTTCAAAACAAACTTACTGATGAAACATTAAAGTAGACTAGTGTGATCAACACTGCCAACTTTTTAAAATATTTTATTTAATATTTCCAAAATTATTCAAAAATATTCCAAAATAATGCTTTTTTTACAAATAAAATGAGATGCCTACTCTTAGATAAATGAGGCCCACGATTAATCAGATGCAAATAGAAATATAAAACCAGTCCTAATTGAAAGAGAACAAGTTGACAAAAAGATTGAATCCAAGATTGGGTGAAAATATGGTATAATGAGTGATTTCTAAGCTATTTTTTATAGGCCGGTCATTTTGACCCGGGAAGACCACAGGTGTTATGGGGTTTTGAACACCACATGAGGGTTAAGACCATTAGCCTGCTCTATCTAATAAGATAGAGTAGAGAGACAATTCATTGAACTGTTTATTCAGCTCCTGTCCTGAAAGGAAACACGGGTTGAGTGTAATGGGAAACCAGCCGAATGAGAAACACCCTCTTAAAAAAAGGGCCTATACTAAGCCTATTATTGTTATATGTTTTATATTAACGCTTCAACTGCGCTCCAAACAGCACAATAGAGGAATTCCCTACTTCCACAACACATGCCCTTTTCGCAGCCTATTTTTATAAGGGTGTCATAAATGTATGAAGTTACATTCAGGGGATTTTCAAATGAATCTTCCCATAAAGGCCTGCATGGAAACTACAAAGGTATAACGTCTCACATAGGACAATCTAATGTTTCTCGATACAATGTCAACTGCGCTGTCTGATGCCCAAATAGGTCTATTGAGTGCCAGTTTAGTGCTTTGCTGTTGATGTAGGCTATTGATTGGCGAAACTGCCTGTCTCTCATATGCCATCAACATACTCATTGTATCCATTGGCTGTCCATCAATAATGGTGGGGGGACGCATGTAAGGAACGAGAGGATGCTCAGGATGCAAGAGCATAGTGCTGCTTTGGCTGGCTAGACTAGAGTACAAATTTCCTGAATTGTGATTGGTCAAGGAGAATAAGGGGCGGGGCGTCGCCTGCGATCACAGAGGCGCACTGTACGAGAGGGCGGATCTGACTGTGCACATCGGCCAACACTACAGAGTACTGAATTTTAAAAACAACAACAACAACGGGTAAGTGCACTTTGACATTGTGATTAGTCCTCACATTTTACCGCTTCACTATAGGAATACAATCAAGGCATATGTGCATTAAGAAAGGCTAACCGTAATGGAGACAAAAATTGACCACGAATCGGCGTGCACGCTTAGATTTTGATTCAGTCGCAGTCCCTGGATGACAGGCGTTAGTTATTGTTATACACACGCGAGATAATGATGCGATATAACAACAGAGAGGCTATGACTAATCGCTCTCTAGTTTCCAAACGTTCAAAAATTTGTCGACCTGGCGAGATTTCTTTGTTTAGGCACTGCCGCAGTTAGGATGCTCTGGACAGGTGTCCTCCGCAGCAAACCTCTATAAAAAGCTACTACAGTTACATAACTTCAGCAGTGCCACATATTGTTTTAACAATGTGAACATTTTGGAATGATGAAATCGTGAAAGGTTCCTTATAAAGGACGATTTAAGCTTTACACCCCATAAACTGCAAACGACGGCGCGAAAAAAAACAGAACGAGTCAGTTCTGATAAATGAAGCTGGTTTTGATTATAATGGGCGCGTTCTAGTTCGTCGCGTCTCATCGCATTGTTTTCATCCATACTGGCAATGTAGCGCGTTCAGTGCCTGTGCATCGCGTGCTCGGCTCTCTGCAGTGCATCTCTTAAACATGCTTCATGGACATGCGTCATACTGTAAAATGCAATTGAGATTAAACACACGATCCGAAACCGAGGGTCATGTATGGACACCTGGCATTGTGGGACAGGTTAATTTGTGTTATGAGACATAACTCTGCTTTCATGTGCACGTTTTCTCATTTGATATTCCGAATGGTTGCATTACAGAGGGACAGAGGAACACTTTGACCACACCCCCATACCCCCCCCCCCCCCCCCCCCCCCCCCCCCTTAAATTTGAATAATTCCTTATTCAGTTAATGCATGCCTATATATTTCTCCTTCTTTGCACTGTGACTGGCTTTGTTTACTTTGCATACAGGTCATGAACAAATGTCACAGTAGTGTTTATTCAGTTAAACCAAGTGTGAAGGACAAGGAGGTGTCCCTCTTGGGTTTGTATTCTTGTCCGTTGTATTTAATTATTTTTGTATGGGTGAGGCCGGTAAAAGTGTGGTGTCAGGTAAGCTGAGACGGATATGTTAAAAGATTAATTAGCATTTAAATATCAGGAGATGATCAAATGTAATGGTGATTAATGCAACAAAGGTCGTTGTCATTCAGCAAATATTTTCATAGTGGGTGTGATCATGCTTCATCATGTAAATAATCCCAGGAAGCACATGAAAAATCCACTGGTAAATGAGAATGTTATTCTTAAACATAAGCCTCTACAAATATAAAATCACTTACTCTAAACTATTGTGCATTGCAATCCATATTGAATGGATTTTGATCATTTATCATCATACCTTAACTGCAAAATTTTAAATCTGGATAATATTTAATGAATAATAGCTTAGCTGGGTTAGGATCAAGCTGATAGACCTTGATAAAACTGGTTAGAGCTTGTAGACCATGTTAAACTAGTAACAAACTAGCTACCATGTCCAAAAAAGCAGCTTGGGCACCATAAACAGATGTGATACAATTTTACAGCAGTGAGACACCTTCTTTTTTTTTTTTACAGTATTGTCACTATTTATAGATCAACATTTCAATAAAGCTATTTTTAAAAACTATTTCCACAGTGCAGTAAAAATATGTTTGGCTGTTTGAAATGCAGTGGCTAACCTTGTTCAAAAGTGTATCATCATCTCATCTAACTTATTTGATACATGATACATTTACACTTACACTGTCATCGCAAAAAAAAAGAAAGAGTATACAAAGCGTTTTTTCTGTGATCCATTGTGAATGTAACAACATTTTTTTTTTTTTGACCTTGTCATCTTGTCTAAACTCTTCAGAAATATTTTCTCATACGACTGAGAAGAGAATGAAATAAAATATAAAATAAAACATATACAACCTTTACCATTCAGTAAAATGAAAAAATGTAAATGAACTGGGGTGAACCCACTGTGTCATCATATGTCGCTGGGAAAGGGAAGCTCAGTAAGATGGCATGTGGTTTCTGGACTGCCGTGATTCTGGGGTGCCAAGTCAGGACTTGCTGGCCTGTTGTGATGCCCTGCGTCCCGTCATACATAATCCCCATTCCCCTCACTGATGGCCTCTGACTCTAATCCGCACAGACACCTCCCCTCCGTTGTTATGCTGTGACCATGGGCAGGCCAATAGCACTCTCCCCATTTTAGGATGATGATGTAAGCTGATTACAGTATTGGGGTGAGAAATATACAAGATCATACTTTGTCTTTACCATTCAGTAAAATGAAAAAAAACATCATATATCATTATTGTTGATGGCTCCAGTAGACTAAGGTTACCTGATACTCCAGTCTGACTGACATCAGTTTGACAGTTGGAGGTGCTTTATTTTTGGATGCTTCATTTTTACTCAGAATAACTAAGAGATAGACAGAGATTGGTGGTGCCGCAGATACATAAACCCTGTCACAATGAGTGGCAGCAAGTAGCCGCATGCTCAGTGGCTTTGGCACACAATGGAACACATTGAGCCAGACCCTCATCCCACGTTCTGTGTGCATTCATACAGGAATGTTTGGAATACAGCGTTTACACAGCAACACAAATGGTTGCCAAATACCAGCCCGGTCTCTGCTCAAAAACTCTTGTGAGCTCGCCGTTCTCCTTTAAACCGCACGAGGACAGCGTGTGCTTCTGTCAGAATCTGTTTCGATTTTGGACCATTTGTTTTGAGCGCCATTTGAAGAGATGTATCTGGTTCATTGTTGAATCTCTGTGGTTACACAGATGTTTGCTCAAACAATTTGAATTTAAAAATTCACATGAATTTCAGGATGTCTCAGTATTTGGTTTCTCTCTCTCTCTTTATACTTCACCAAAAAAACCTGTCATCACTGTATACTTTCCCTCATGTTGTTCCAAAATGTTATGCATGTCTTTCTTCTGTTGAGGACAAAATAAGATATTTTGAAGAACGTTGTGAACCAAAGACAACTGAAACCCTTTGACCCTCTTATTTTATGGAAAAAAAGGGAAATTCCTCCAAATATCTTCTTTATGTGCCACAGAAGAAAGAAAGTCATACAGGTCTGGAACGACATGAAGGTGAAAAAATGATTTGGGTGCAGTAGTCCTATTCCTTCCCAGCAAGGAATTTCACCATTTCACTATCTCGGTTAACTATAGACCCGATATAGGCTGGCTATGAGTTACCCACTTCCAGCCAAAACAACCTTGAATTTAGTTACATGTCGTTTTTGCCAAAATAACTTGCATAAAATAACTTATATGATATTCCATCATATAAGCAAAGTCAACAGTGATTACAAGTTGTTTGGTTTAATTTCTTTGACATGTTCTATGTGTAGCCTGTGCCTCTATTCTTGGGCTATGGTTAGACGTCTATTAAATTTTCACTGACTGCCCAAATTTTGTCTTGTCTTAGCCTAGACGTCAGGGCTGTGTTTGGACGGTTATTAGACGTCTTTTAAACGCAAAATCGCTTGCTAGGTTTCAAAACAGCAGAAGTCGAGCTCCATGAACTTTTCCGTTTGTTCAGTTCAGTTCACATTTATTTGTATTGCGCCTTTCACAATACACATCGTTTCAAAGCAGCTTTACAGAAAATGCTAGCCTGGGAAAACCCAGACAACTTCCGACAAATTTAGATTTGCTCTGAAAGTTAGTCTGGCAAAGAACTCATTCAAGCCCATTTCCAATCCGTCGAAATCGAGGCACCAATCAGAAACGTTGGGGCGGGCTTTACATGATGACGACAGCGCTGGGATTTTGAAGCAGATTTTGTAGCCTACATTACAAAGATGGATGCCGCCGTTGAACATCACTCGTTCGAATCGCTTGTTTAAAGCGATTTGATCGTTTCCTTTTTGTTAAAGACCGAGCAAAGAACAACGCTCGGAGATGTTTCTCCGTCGCTCTGCATACGTCATCTCCTTCATCGCTCTGATTGGTTTTAGGTCTACCCGCGACGTCCGTTGGTGACGCCCCTCTGGAAATGATTTGTCTATGACGCTTTGCCAGACCATAACTCAGTTACAACTGAGAATGTTCTGGTTTTAACCAGGCTAAGAAAATGCATGAGTCCACATTACAATTTAGAGTGATCTGTTATCAGAGGTAACTGTCTATTTCAGAAATGTACATATACAAAATTACAGTTAGCTAAAAATGTATTAATTTAAAAGGCAGAAACAATGAGCTCATTGAAGTATTGAATACTTGTTTGTTAGCAAATGATTATGACATGTAGAAAAATGTAGAATTGGTGCATGTTGATTCAGAGTTTGCGTTGATTTGTGTCAAACCTGATGATTGTGTTCTCCAGCATGATACTGGAACTATACAAAGAGTCAGTGCCACTTACATACACGATCAGTGACCTAAAATAGTACAGAATCTTTCATATTTATTCTTCATTTTAATTTATTAAATGTATTAATGTGTACAAAGATGTTCAATAGTCTCAGACTTACATACACAATACATACATAAATACATACACATTTACACCCGCCCACAGTGTTCAGGCCTCTTGACTCAAATGAATGAATAAGTGAACAAGAGTGTCCCTCCTAAACAGAAAGTGATGCCACTCTGTGCCAGGGCTGGTGACATCATGCATGGCACAGAGAAAAACTGCTGAATCACAGCAGGACACAGGGCCGTGTCAGAGTCAGAGCGGTAAAAGTGCAGGGATGTACCTGTGTCTCATTTGCCATGGTCTGATGAATAAGCCTATAAGGAGACTGCACCGTATGACCTGCCATATGACATGTTTTATTCTCTCTGAAAAACTAATGTTTGGTCTTTTTTCCTTTTTTGAATAAATAAATAAGCAACAGTGATGTTACTGTCAAATGAAAATAAAACTATTAAAAGTCCTTTAAAAAAAAACTTTTTAAAAAATGAAAACGAACATTAGGAATGTTGCCTTGGCAGCTAATTGAAATGAATAACTTTAAGAAGAATTAAAATGACTAAATCTAAAACTAAATTAATAAAAAAATAAAGCTAAAATAAAAAATAAATCACAATTACAAACAAATCACTGAAACTTAAACTAAAATGAAAATGAAATTATAAAAAATAAAAGCTACTTCAAAAATTTAATGAATACTATAAAAGTAAATAAATAATACTGAAATAGTAAATCAGATCATTCTTTGTTTCTAAGGAAAATATGCCCACAAATATCAACAAAACTGAATGTGATGTTGCACAATCATTCCTGTCATTTCAAGGCTTTTTTATGCTCTTACTGTCTAATGTCATACTGTACATCACTGTGTGCACTTGTACAGTAACAGCTGAGTACAGTAAGTGTTAGAGTACAGTAAGACGTCAGCAGGGACAAATACGAGGGGGAATCACACTGCCTCTAATCTCTTCATTTTTTGGACCAGCTGGGCCTCTTACCATTCATCAGGATATCATCAGAATTACACTTTACATCCATATACATGCAGGGGGATGGGAAAGACAAGAAGAGGAGGGAGGAAATACAAAGACAAAGCTGTGGATAAGTAATGAAAGTGAATAGGAAAGACCTACCACTAAAATGGAGAGAGTGAGAGGGAGGAAGATTCAGGGGGAGGAGATGGATTCTGGGTAGGTTTGGGGGCAGCAGCATTTTAATCCCATGTTTAGCCTTGAACAGACTTGCATAATCATATTAATGTCTAAACTGAATAGATCAAAACCGCTGTAGAGATTTGTTCATCTCTTAACTCATTTGCCCCCTGCAGTCAAAATGCATGATGGTTTGATTTGGTTTGAGTGTTTGTCACGCAACAGTGTTGTGGCCTTTTTGGACATTTGTTGAACAGGACAGTGTGTAATTGTGTTAATCTGAGTTCTCTGAATGTGGATAGTGTGGCAGCTAGAGAAACAATGAGACACAGTTAAACTCATGCGATGGCAAACAAACTGAAGCTCTTACAATGAAGCTCTCTCTCTCTCAATCCCTTTCTTTCTCTCACTATCCCTTTCTGACGTTTCCTCCTTCATTTTCTCTCACTGACACTGTTTATATGCACAATACATAGTTTACTGTGTGTAAAGGGACAGATCTGAGCAAATCAAGAACTTGAATTTTAGTTTTTACGTTACGTGACACCTGATGTCCCACAGGTTCACATGCTCGCAGTACACAATAGTGTCACATGCTTTATGGAAGCATATTCTCTCACGTTCTGCCTTTATAGAAGAAGGAAATCATTGTTTTAAGTAACCTTGGGATAAAGTTAAAGTGCAACTTATATGACAGCTGTACATTTGGCATGCAGCCACATTCTTTAAAATGGCAGTTGATCTTAATATATGGTGCACAGGGCAGACGCATGATCAGATTTATCTAGGTCTGAACATCTGCCACATTTACATGTTGTAAGCCTCCATACGAGAGTTCTTTGAATGCATGACCCCTCTGAGTGTAGCATAAATTGGGCACTGATTTGAAGATATGAATTGTTATCTGTTAACTAATAGATGTTGGGATCAAACATAGGCCACATTTTTTATTGCACCATCTAGGGCAAGATGTATTAGAGAGTATATGAAGACCTCCGATGCAAAAGCCTCTAAAAGCCACCTCTGTCAAAAATGAGATAATAATATTGAGTGAATGCTCTCCACACATAGTATAAGTTCATCAAAGAGTTTCACTTTAAACTCACTAAATCGCAGCCTCAGCTTATTCAGAAATGCCGGTACTTGGGTAGAAACCTATACATAGGAGCCTGATAAAAAATGTAATATTAAACAAAAACTTTAGACGGACTTGGAGGCTTTTGCATCTGAAGTCTTCATATACTGTACATGCACTTTTAGCTGTATTTAATTGAGAAGGTCTAGGCCTGCTATGTTTGGACTGATTGCCCCTCATTTTTTTTCTACAGGAGGATGGACTTCAGTTTACGTGATGCCTTCAAAGACGGAGCATCTAAGGCAACCCAGGACAGCCTACTGAAGAGGGATTTTGTGTCCGGGTTGGAGGCACAGACCTTTGATGATAAAGTGGGCGAGACTGTTGGGAAGACAGACTACCGCCCCCTTCTGGATGGGATGGATGGGAAAAGGGAAGGTATGTCTTCCATATATTAAACTTTGCTCACTTTCATGTCGTTCAACACCAAAACGTTTTTATGGGACACAAAATGATATATTATTGGAATATCCTGGCTTCCAAATGGATAAAAAAACACACCATACAAGTCATTTATAATGTTAAAAATAAATGTATTTAAAATAAATCCTGTTCTTTTGAACACCAAATCAGCATATTAGAAGGATTTCTGAAGGGATCATGTGACACTAAAGACAGGAGTAAAGATGCTGAAAATCCAGCTTTGCCATCACAGGAATAAATTATATTTTATTTTATATATTACATTAGAAAACAGTTATTTTAAATTGTAATAATATTTTATAATATTACCATTTTTACTGTATTTTTGACCAAATAAAGGCAACTTTGGTGAGCATAAGGGATTTTTTTAAAAACATCTAGCCAACCCCAAGCTTTTGAACATTTTCACAATATTATTATATATTTTATTTAAACATTTTGCACAGTTATTTGCTGTTTTTTTTTTTCCGTTTTCTTTTTGTTTGATGCAGATATGTTGGGTATATTGTGTAGTACAATGCAACACCAGGAACAGGCTTTTATTTTATTGTCTTCCTTCTGCATTGGATTGTGATCTGATGTATTTAATCTGAAGTAGATGCTGTTTGTTGATGTTTATTTGTGTATTTCTTATCTCTCTCTGCCACAACATATAATGGTGAGTGACAGAAGCACATTTTATTCCTTTACTTTGGTTTCACGTCCTGTTCAAGTTGGTTTTATGAGGAAAAACACATTGATATTCTGAGGTATTTTCGGGTTGCTTTTGTGTTTGTTTGTTTAGGACAAACGCCTGATCATGGTTGGCAACATCTCTGATCTAATAATTTTTTTACGCCTCAAACCGTGCTGTCTTCTGCCAAGAACCATTCTGAGTGAACTCTAGGTTCAGTTAGGCGGACAGCCTTCCTCTTGGGTTACAACCATCACCATCATTTATTCTCAAATGTGTTTGTTATTTATTGGGGCACATTTTCACAGTTTAATCACCTGGTATGCATTAGGGCACTAATAGGTTTTTTTTTTTTTTATCCTTTATTTAACCAGGAAATACCCATTGAGATTAAAAATCTCTTTTGCAAGGGAGACCTGGCCAAGATAGGCAGCAAAATTACATCACATCATTACATACGTACAAAGACACACAAATGAAATTCAATTATGCACTTACAATGAAATCTCAATGAAAACATTGACATGTGAGGGAGTCCAACTCAAAGCATCTCATTCTTAACTTAAAAACACTCAAAGGAATCAATTTACTAAGTTTTAAGTTGTTCTGCAGCAAATTCCATGTAAAGGGAGCAGAATAAGCAAAGGCCTTTTTACCCAGCTCAGTACTGACATGTGGGACAGAAAACAAGACAACAGTCTGAGAACGGAGAGAGTAATGACCAACACTTTTTTTCATAAGAAGTGAACATAAATAGGATGGGAGCGCACCAAGAATAGCCTTATATATAAATGTATACCAATGACAAAGCCTCCGTGTGGCCAAAGCAGACCACCCTACACGAGAATACAACTCACAGTGGTGGGTGCGAGCTTTACAATTAGTAATAAATCTCAACAATGCATGATAGGCTGCGTCAATCATGTGAAGGATAGTGTCTGAATAAATATGTTAAAATCGTTTGTTGTTGTTGTTTAACGCTTTTTTGTGAAGTTAGTCATTCATAAATCATCTAAAAACAAACTATTTTAGTAAAGGTTACACAAAATGGCTATAGATTATTAACTATCAAAGCTTTATGGACTTTCAGCTTCTGGGTTTGGGCCATTACTTCTGGGGAATGTTTTTGTTTTTTTGCATACTGTACTGTAGGTCTACCTGCCACCATCCCATTCTGTTTATCTTATCATTAGTCATATGAAAGTATTGTTTGTTATGTTTTCTACTTGTAGGAAAATATGCAGAAAAGTCCTTTATAATATCGGGCTTGTGCTTGACAGAATGCTTAGACATCAGTACAGCAGGATGCACTCTCAACAAGAGCAAGGTACTGTATATGTATATGTGTGCAGCACTGAGCTGTATATAGATGCTGTTATCAGCAGATCTGTCCACAGCAGATGTGACGGATACTTTTAATAGCTTCAGTTCAGTACAAAGATATGAGATTCAATTACTGCCTCCATTAAGAGAGAGAAATGCCCATTTATTTGATGTTACTGATTACTCCACTAACACAGAACGTTTAGGGAACGTTAGGGAACGTTAGTTTATGGTTCTCTAAAGGTTAGTTTGAACCAAACCAAAAACTAACGTTTAGGGAACGTTCCCTCAGGGTTATAACGTTCCCTAAACGTTAAGGGAACCAACCAACTAAAACGTTCTCCTGTGGTTGCACTGTACCTCCACACAACGTTCCCGTTTGGTTGTTTTTGGTTGTTCTGAGTGCGGTTTTGAAATGTTTATTTAAACCAGCTCCATTTAATGACGTAGCATATAAAAGGTTTGCAGTCACTTGATTTAGATTCACTCAAAAAGGTTGCAACGTTAGGGGAACGTTGCCTAAAGGTTGCAAAATGTAACTAAAAACTAACGTTCCCTGAACGTTAAGAAAACTTTCCATGGGAACCAAAACCTAACCAAAACCATAACCTTAAGGGAACGTTCCCGCAACCAAAAACAAACGTTCCCAGAATGTTCTGGGAACCATAAATTGTTAGCTGGGATAGCACTCTTGTTATGGCAGGCAAGGCTGTTGCATATCACAGTTAGCAATAGCATATAGCAAAAGTGTGTGTTTCTATGGTGGTTTCTCATCAGATCATTGTATGACTTGCTGGAAAAAATAGAAATTGTTACTAAGCAAGTTGTCAGTACTGACAAATACATTACGGCCAGCTAGCAGGCAGCTAAAGCTTTTTTTTTTATTGACAAAGTAATAAAGATTTATGGAAATTGTAAGTTGTCTGTTGACAAGCGCTTAGAGGCTCATTTCCAAAGAACAAAGTACAAGTAAAGATGATTAATCAATAACGATGATGCTATTACAGGTTGTGAAACTTCTTGGAAAGATAATAATATTACATTTGAGGTCCATTATCATGTTTTTTCATCTTGCATCTATAAACTGAAGAAATAATTGGATTATTTATTTGCAAGGCTCTTGTCCTCCTCTACTTTCATATGACCTTTCTTTTTTAATGGATAAATGTTGAAGACATCAAGGGCATCTGCATTCTAATGTGTGTTAGGAATGTATATATTTTTCATATATTTTAACTGTCATTGTGCAGTATAACATACAATTGTCAGTTTACTATTTTTTAACATACTGCTATAATAAATTTGACTTGGGTTACCATTCAAAATATTTGCAAAATATATATGCTACAAACAGTGTCTAAAAGGATTTTAGGTTTGAGATATGTGGGAACGTTGATGTACTGTAGGAAGACTTGTCACTAGTCTTAGTTTTATTTTTAAATGGAATACTGTACATTTTCAACAAAATTTCCAAAATGATTTGTAGTAAAAAATCATTTTGGAAATATAAATCCAAAATAAGGGATAGTTCACCCAAAATGATGGGCCCAATTGAATTCCATAATATGTGAAAAAAAAAACATTTATATGGAACTTAATGGGCATTGGCCTTCAACTGTTTGGTTACTGACATTCTTCAAAAAAAAAAAAAAAAAAAAAATTCTTATTTGTTCAGTAGAAGAAAGAATTTCATACAGATTTGGAACAACTCGAGGGTGAGTAAATGATGACAGAATTATAATTTTTGGGTGAACTATCCCTTTAATATCTTAGTTTTTGTAGATACAAAATTATTATCCTCTCTAGTTCTTATTGAAAAACTGGTCCCACTTTATATTAGTTGTCTTTAACTATGATGTATTTATATTTAAATTAATCATTTGATACAATCCACTTATTGTGTACAATACATAAATGTTACATTGTACTTATATTTTTAAAAAATGCCTGCATGTAATAACACCTGTAATTAATTTTTGTAATTACATCTATAATTACACTGTTGACCCTTCCCTTACACCTTAACCCACCCTTAAACCTTCCCATACCCCCAAACCTGTCCCAACCTTACCTGTATCCCACCACAATAGCAGCAAAAGTAGTTTGAAATAGAATATGAACACAATAAGTACTGTATATTGTACTTTTTTTTATGTAAGCACATAGTTAAAGACACCGAATATAAAGTGTGATCGAAATACTGATCAAGCAAATACTGAAATAAAAAGCTTTTGTCAACTGAATAGTTGGCATATAAACATGACTTAGTAAATGGAGTATATATATATAAAAAAAAAAAACATATATATATATATATATATATATTTTTTTCATTTAATGGACGTCAGTGGGGTCCAGTGATGTTTGGTTCTAAGTCTTTGTCAAAATATCTTCTTTTGTTGATTTCTTTTTTAATTAGTTGATTAGTTTTAACACTATTTCTGTCAAATTGTCACACTGTACTCATTTTAACACAAAACATATAATACATAGGAAAACTATAGAAAAACAAAATATAACACATAACATTTAATATATAATATAATATCGATAAAAAAATAAGAAATGCAGAAAATTGTGTAGTACATCTTTCATGTTTGTGTGCTTTTGTAACCATATTGCATGTCAGAGACTCTGGTTCTTTGTCTGTGCTTCTGGTACCCTCAGTACATCACTGGTTTATGACATTATGTAAGCGATTCTGCGATTCTTTTTAACTGCAAAAGGAGGCTCTCTACCACAGCATGACTTGGCAGTCTGTACCTCAAGTGCCTCGTGTCTGGGACAAAAGTGACTATTTTTAGTTCCTCTTCCATTTTTTGGGCTTTTAACTGTAGCATGTTTTCAGGTTCATATGCTTCTCTTTGTGAGGCTATTGGTCCTGCTCAGGTTTAGTTTAGTACATCAGCAGCATCTCAAAACAGAAAGAAGATGGAAAATGTGCTACTTGAGGCATAAACATACAAATAACCTTGAAGACCCATTGGGGTCGATTGTCCTCTACTTTATCAACATGAAACAGAAAGGCCTGGCCGAACGATTCCCATTGCATCCTTGGTAATATAAAAGCGTGACTCACAGTGACATATATACCAGTCCTGTTCCACAAAGAGGATAATTGCATGGAGCTGGTGCAGCCCAGCCCTGTGGGAGCATGATGATCATTAATCCAGGACTGGTATCTGAGCTAAGGCTGGTTCAGTGCTGGCTCCTCTTGTCAGTCAGTCTTGACGCTGACAGAGTGCTTTGCCTGGGGAACGTAGAGCAGCCTCAGCTGGTTGTGTAACTACGGTAACAGGCCTGCAGTCTCAGCCTGTCCCATCGTCTCAGCATCACTTATCTCCGCTTGCCCTTCTCATAATGTCTAAATATCAGAATGAATGGGAGCAGGCCTATCAGATTTCATGAAAGTTACTTGTTTACAGGACCTAATAAATGTCACTTAGTTACCAATGAAGAGATGCGGGTCATTCGAAGGTGAGTGTTGTGAACTATGTCCAAGCAATTTGGCACTTCAAAAATCATTATTAAAACATTTATGTTTTCAATTTATTCATTCAAAATTAGATTTTTTTTTTTTTTTAATATAATAAATTTCAATAGATCGTGAAAAATAACTTATGGAGTATTTTGACAATTTCACTACATTCATTTAAATTCACAAATCTTTTGGGAACAAAAAATGTGGGTTTTAATGCCACTTGGTTATTAATAATTAGTCAAATTCATTATAGTTCTATAAAATTTTCAGTCTCTGAAGATTCAATATCCTGGCTTTTACGCAACAGATAATGTATTAAAAAATAGTCAGAAAGAGCTCTTACTATTTTATGTTTGAAGAGGTTTTATAAATTGGCAGGAATCTTTAAAGCATTTAGTAGGTCTGATTATACCTAATTTTTTGTCTAAAATTCAGAAAACTACTTGTCACAACAAAACTATTTATTTTTCACGACAGATAGTAAAAGTAAATCAATATTTCATTTTTTCACAAGCTCTTAGCTAACATACAGTAAAATACAGTAGCTAGTGTTTGTAGTTGTTGAAGAAATTGTAATTTTTATATGCTAATGTCTTTGGTGTTGCCATCTGTAATTTAAAAAAAAAATCATCACACTTTGAAATGTATGAAAGATTGATGGTGAAATTACAAATGCTGCAAATGTAGTACCATTAAATGTAGATCAAAGGTCTTTAGCCCTTGTCTTACTATTTTATTGTATTATTTAATGAATTACCTAGCTTTTAAAAAGCCTACAACATTTCCTGCACAAATCTCTTGATCTCTTGAAAATGATACACTAATTCAGAGTCAATTTTTCTGTTTTCTCTTTTCTCAGGGTCTGGGTTTATGTCTGCAGGCCAGATTGGAGGCCAACGTCAGGACCCTCAAGGAGAGATCCGTCCCAGCCCTCCTGGACAATATGTCTATAAGCATGACTTTCAATCAGGTATGATCATTGCATATGTCGGGCTTGAGAACTGAATGAAGCAATTCAACAAAAATCCAATCATGTACTAGATATGAGTCTTTCTAATTCTAGGTCCAACATCAATGATTGGAATGCCTGGCCAATTGGGAAACCAGCAGATGGGATCTACGGTGAAGGATAACAGCATGGACTCTTTTCTGGGTAACCACTGCAGTGTTTGATCTTGTTGATTTCAGACCGTGGGTTCGATTCAGTTCATTTCCTCAGGCTTTGTTAAGTTTTAATGCGATACTGCTCTGTTGCTCTATGCTTCAGGGTTCTCTCAGCCTGGGATGAATATTGGTATGAATATGAATGTTGGCATGGCCCCTTTCCAGAGCTCCAAACCCCTCAGCATGGTTGAACCTCAGAAGACCTCACCCTTGTTTGCCAATGAACCACCCAAACTATCCCAGATAACTGCTAATCCAAGTGAAACAAGCCCTCGTAACAACCAGGAAAATTCTGCAGGTAAAGTCTATCACCACTTAAGGCACCTCAATGCAGGCTAGAACAGGTAAGACAGACTTTAAACCCAGATATTAAGGTACTGAATGATTAGTATGTCACAGAATGTCTCTATGATTTCAGCTCTCATGTCATTCCACTCTGTCTGGTCAAGGCATGGATGCCTCATCAATACTTTTTCATAACAGAATTACTTCATACTTTTCATAGTCATTTACCTCTGATATGAGACCGATTTTACTAATCTGATCAGCAATAGTGAGGATGTCAGCTGTGATATTAAATGCCATGAGTGTGTATAGCCTACCTTGAAAAACAGGCATGTTTTTTAGTTAGTGACTTGACTAAATATCTTGCACACTGATGCCAAATTTGTTCTTTTTACATGATGAATAAACAAAGCCAATGATCATTATTCAAAATTGGCCCTTTCGATACCCTTCTGATTGGCCCATCTTAATCTTCAAGTGTGCATTTTTGGTGGAAGGCATTTTAAAGATTTATACTCGGCCTCTCTGTAATATTACTATTTGAGCGTGATGGCCATGAAACTAGGAGACAAATGTGTCTTCTGGCTCAAAGCCAGTTTAGAAAGCCATTTCACATTTTAGACAACATATCTGAAATATAGATGTTACTGCCACTCAAAGTGACTGTTTATAACCATTTGATCAGTGAAGAGGACAGGCATGGGTTAGTGATCATATTATGTAAAACAGAAAAATACAATTTGTTTATGTCGAGAATTTAATTTATTTCTTCATCTTGACTTCATCTGGACTAATGCTACCCTCACGTGCTATTGGAAATTCCCTACTTTCCACTTCTGAAATCGTGAATACGAGCTCATCGCATTCACATTTTGACTTGAGAGGGTGTTCATGTCCATTTTTTTAACTAGGAAACTAGTATTTGCGATAATTCCAATAGCACGCGAAGGCAGCATGCAGTCCAGATAAACATAATCCAAATTCAATTAATAGTAGATTTTGATTCCTTTTCAATGTAATATGTTTTGATGTTGTCAACCATTGTGTGTTCAGTGTCTGTCTTGTTGATTTTGATTCATTTCAGTGACATTTATTGTCCTCAGTGCTGGGATTTGCATTGGGTAGTCCATGTCATGTGACTCTTCTCTGTTGCTTTTCTTTGAGTCAGTCTCTCTGTGACTTGCCTCTGTTGTTATCCCTGCCTGTATTTTCTCCATGAGTTAATTTGCCCATTTGCACTTTCACTTGATGTGCTCTCAAGTGAGCACATCATATTCTCAGCACATTCTCTCTCAGCCACTGTTGAAACTATTACACCCATTTAACTGCTCTGTGCTGTAAGTATGAGCATGATACCCTCAGATCTGTTATCTTACAATAATAACCTATTTAGGTAACAGTAGTAATAGGCCTTTATCAGGATGTAACAAACAGACATATAAGAATTGAAAAGTCATTTTGTTTCCAAGAGCTGTTTAGTTTATCTGCCAACTTTGAAGGTAAATTCACTACTGGGGAATTTCCACTGGGTTTTCTTTTGTTCTGCAACTTAAATTACAAACTGTCATACATCAAACTAGAATTCTGAAGTTGATAATAAGTTGCTAGATAGGGAATACAACAAATGTCCAAATATAATGTCAAGCATAAACATTCTTGTTGTTGTTGTAGTCTCTGTTAGTAACTTGCTAGCAACTTTGGACAGGTGTACACGGTACAAGTTCTGGCAGTCAGGAGGTCACAAGTCCTTGCACAACTTAAAGCAGGGGCTCTCAGCTCTGGTCCTCGATGTCCACTTTTTCTGCAGAGTTTAGCTCTAACCTTGATCAAACTTATCTGCCTTTAACTCTCTAGTAATTCTAAAGAGCTTGATTAGCTTGTTCAGGTGTGTTTGATTAGGGTTGAAGCTCTGCAGTAAAGTGGACCTCAAGGGCCACAGCTGAGAACCCCTGCTTAACAGTTTACCTGATAATCGTACAGAAGGCTCATGGTCCATGACACGTCTGTACAACCTTGGAAGTTCTGAGGGACAACACATTTTTCACATCAATTTTTGCACCAATTTTAGCATTTGAAAACATGGATTCAGGTGAGGACTGCTTATGCTTCATAAACAGAATTTTGGGATCCGAAGCTTAAAATGTGCTAGTCTCCACTCATAATTTTTCACACAATGCAAGCTAGACCATATGAGCATCAGCAGTTTTCACACGATGGGGAGCATGTATATTTAGCTTGTAAAACAAAATGTGAAAGTCTCCTCAAGTAATGTTACCCGCAGACCTTTCAATCATAAAAATAACTATTCTAAAAACCCATTGGAAATTCCGAAGGGAACCCATGGCTAATGCTAATTATCTTCTGAGTTAAGGAATGATTCTATTCATTGTGAATTTGTGAATAGTGAATTTTGTCTGTCCTCATATCACCTCCTAGTGTAACGCACCATATGATGCAAGTGATCAGTGGTTCATATAGGTAGCTGACCTAATGTCTCTTTGAACACTTATTCAAAGCTTTTATGAGTTGGAGATGCACAAACTTTGTTGTCCGATCATTTGTATGGTAGTCAGTGACACTTCCTCTTCCTCTCTGTACACAAACAAGTTTGTGGAAGCCCTTGGACAGGTGAGGAAATGCTCTCAACGGAGCAGTCCCATGCTTCCAACAAGGCAGAACAGAGGCGCACTGATGCCTTGGGTTCCCAGAGTCAAGATGTAGCGTCTGGCGAGGAAAAGTCCGTTGAGGAAGGAACCGAGAAGCAACAGAAGCGTAAAAAAAAGAAACGCAAGAACAGGGAAGAAATGTATGACTTTCTGGACAGTCTTGGTTCCGCAGACTCAGAAGAGACTCCTTCCGAAAGCTCCAACCACAGCTGCCCCTCACCTCCCAGTAAGGATGAAGAGATTTGGGAAAGCGAGATCCAGGAGAGAGGGGGAGGACGCATCAAGGCCAGGAAGAGCAAGAGCAGGAAGAAGCTTCCCGAAGAATGGAGTGCTCCCTCAACCGTAATGGACATGGACTTTAGCAGCCCTAATTTGGGTAATTTTAAGCCCCCATCCACTGCAAGCATAGATCAGGGAAGTACACCACCCTCGCTCACACCTGAACCTCTACACCTCATGGACACCCAAGCAGGCAGACCACACCCGACCAGGCAGGCAAACACCTCTATATTCTCAAATTACCCCAGCTCCACTGCGAATACCATAGATGACTCAACATTCAAGATTGACAGGGATATGCTTGATAAGGATAAATCTAAAGATGATATTAATAAGACTAACCTAGAGTTGCCTGGTATTCACCGTTCAGATCAGTTACCCATGGACTCAAAGACTGACCCTACTCACCCAACTGATCCCAACCAGAAGTCAACCCTTGCCCTCAGTCCAACTCAGACTGTTATGTTCCTTGACTCTGTGCTGCAGGCACAGACCCCAGATGCAAGCCCCCCATCCCAGAGCACCCCTGTGAAAACCCCCATCCCTCACATCACTTCCCCCAATGTGACCCCTGGCCCACTGTCCATCGGCACAGATTTCCCTGCCTCTCAGAGTGCACCAGCTGTTAGACACTGCACCCCAACAATCCCCCCCAGCACTGCAGTGAGCTTAAACTCAGAAGCTATGCCTTTCATCCCATCAATCACAGAGCAGCAGGAGCCCCCGCTGGCACAGCCCCCCCTACTGGAAGGTTGGTGATAATGAAGACTGTATGGAGATGATTTACATAATGCATGGCTCGATGAAGTGGGCCCTCCTCTGCTTAGCTATCTATGTAGCAAAAAATACTGTAGCAGGTCACTAAGTACTCCATGCTTTTCTTTCTTTCTTTCTTTCTTTCTTTCTTTCTTTCTTTCTTTCTTTCTTTCTTTCTTTCTTTCTTTCTTTCTTTCTTTCTTTCTTTCTTTCTGTCCTTCTTTGTGTCAGTCCTCTATAGCTTGGACCTCTGCTGCATGTAATCCATTCTTATAATAAAGATGTTTAACATTTCAATGCAGTCATAACACACTGATCGCTATGCATCGTGACTGGCAGCCAACTAACTGTTACTCTTTAGTTTACAATCATCTGGATTTCAATACGATTTCTCTTGGTCACAGCATCCCTCAAAATACGCATGTCTTGTAGATGTGTGTCAACTAGTCAACTGTCTATGTGGGATTTTACATTTGCTAATCGTTCTGTGGGTGAAAGCTTTCTGTATGTCACTCCTTGTCATCTTATGCTACATGACTCTTTATTCTGCTTTTTTATTCTTGTTCAAAACTGTCAATCCATGAGATTTATGAGATTAATATGTCTGTCTGCCAATTCACCTGCTACACTTAGATTTTGAAATCTTTAGATTTAGCTCTTCCATACCCATAACCTTTAATTTCTAGAAGTTGCAAGTATGTTAATGATATTCTTTTATTCTTCTTTTCATGTTCATCATTGTTTGAACAACATTGTACATCAACCAGGTAAGAAAATCTCATTATCATTATCAATGAATTGTGGGTACAGCCCCTATCAGTGTAGTATATCCATTAATATAAAATAAATTTCAGTTTTCTTATTAATACCTTTATAGGGGTGGTATCCAGCATTCTCAGTAATCCATGACAACAACGTTGGATTGATTTAGTTTAGTTTGAATGAAAGAAGCTTTTAACTTAATGTGAAAATAAATTTTTCATTGACTAAATTGTTTAATTAAATTGTTCAAATAAACAGTTGATTCAAGCACATAATATTTAGGAACAGTTATTTTTAGTTGGTGGTATTTATAGGCTGAATTCATACTCCCTATAGTATTTTGTGGCTTTCTCTGTCTTTCATCTCTCTCACATACACATCTCCTCCTCTCTCTCCCATCCTCTTGCAACAGCTCATGTAAAATTGATGGCTCTGCCGTTCGCCATTATATAAGACTTACAGAGTTGTTCTTTTTATAGCAAGCGATTAGGGTGTGTTCAGAGGCGTTTGAGAGGTGCTGCGCTCCGGCAGGGATATTGAGAGATATCGAGTACTGGGCGGTAGCTTTAGATTAAATGCTAACACAGAAGATCCCTTATGGCGTCTTTAATGACGTAATGAGTCTGGAAATTCTTTGTTTTTTAGCTGTTCAGGTTTGTTCACCAAGCTAAAGTCACAAGAGCAAAAGCTAAACTTGATGAAATGCTTTTGCATGTAATGCCACTTCCTGCTTTAGAGAAATGTATTGGTTTCACACCTGCCTGGTGTGAGAAAATGTGATATTTTTCTGCTCTTCTTCTTTATGAGTTAGGCATAATTAATATTTGCAAATGCATTTAAATATAATTGGGTCACTTTTCAGCTAGACATTGGCCTGTTGATTTTTTTTGACACAGCACTTGGTTTTCTCTGGATTTCAGTCTTCAAAATGCAAAAATAGGAGATGCCCCTCTTGGCCCTTTATTCCCTCCCTTTACTCGCATCAGCCGTCCTTTCTTGCCCTTGCTCACTCACTTCCTCTCCCTCCCCTCGGGTGGTTCCGACCACACAGGACCCTAAATATCAGCAGCTGCATTGACGGGGAGACTGTTGCTATGGAAATGGGAGGCGGTTTCCTTGGTGATGCAGCGAATAGGACCTGCCAAAGAACAAGGGTGTAACTGTAGGATATGTTCCAGAAATAGAAACTCTGTGACATCCCGATTACTCAATGAGCATACATGTTCTACCCCACGCTGAATGTGTTAAATGCATTTCTGATGCTGTGTTTTTTCATTACTGAAAAGAACATTTTGATACTTATTGTGCACAGGTTTAACATATAGAGGTTGGCACTAGCATAAAATTGCTCCATTTGTCCAAAAACTCTATTTATAGTCATCATGAAACTCTTCTGAATATATAATATAATATAATATAACATAATATAATAACTTTTTGTATTCAGAAATGGTCAATGCTGTGCCCATGTTAAATGCATTAATTTATTGTCTAAATGTTAAATAATGACAACAAAAAGGATTATATAGACAAAATTGTTTATTTTAATCATAAACTATAGTAAACAGTTAAAAAGGGACAACAATCCCTGAGAGAATGTACCACAATTGAAGACTAAAAATGCATAAACAAATGCAAAAGTGACAGAAAGTTTTAATACCCTCTGTATATTGAACCATATGATGTGGTGGTGTGTTTTCTCAAGGGAATGTAAACAATAAAATACATCTGACATGTCCTTATGCAACAAAATCCATTCACAAGAATCTGGCCCATTAAATGAGACAGGCAGAGAGAAAAGATTCCTTTTATATCTGTCAATGGCCTGGGATGGCTCTGCAGTAGATGCATTGTTTGTGTGTGGAAAGCCAATCAGATTACACGCGTATTACGAAATAACACACTTCTACTCAAGTCTGGAAGGGCAGATGCAGTGGATTTTGCTGTTTTGTGGTGTCTCTGATATAATTTTGAAAACCACAGTTTTTACTGCTCACATTTTTCATGGTAGGACTCTTGTAATTAACTGGTCGAATAGAGGTTTAACGGTTAGTGCTATTTCTGTGCAGATACACACTGTAAAGTACTGAATAATGCAAAACTTTTCTGTTGTGACTGATTTTGGAAGTGATTTATGTAGCTCAGTTTAATGATTTTTTTTTCTTTTTTCATGAATGACTCAAGTCTTGCTTGAGATAATCACCAGGTGTTTGTCATCATAAAAAGGATAATTTCTCAGAGACAGAAGACAGTGAGAGGACATGACTGAACAGCCCCTTTTTTACTGATTTATCTGTTGAGTTTAAGAAAATTTTTTTTTGATGCTTTCTTGCCCTCAACAAGCCACAAACACATTGTGATCTGCATGCACTAAACAAGTTTATCCATTGCAAGTAAATATGTCTATACTGGGTCACATTTTCTTTTACCTTGTGTTGTTCATGGTGTTTAAGGATGAGGAGATGTCTGCTGCTACCTGTCTATGTTGGCATTGGTTTGACTGGCTTGAGCTGGAAATACTTTAGTTTGATTGGACACAGAACTTTTGGACCCCATTGTATTTCATTGTATTGGCAAATTCTTTAGAGTGGATTATTTTGTTTTGCACAGAAGATAGAAAGTCCTACAGGTTTGATAAAACTTGAGAGTGAGTAAATGATGACAGACTTTTCATTTTTTGGTGAACAATCCCTTTAATACACTCTCATTAGGAACATGGGGCCATATTTACTAACATTTCGCGCCAGCATAAACCCTCTTTTGGCATTTAGAAACTACTGTCAGAATTTTCTAAAGACACGCAGTGAAAAAAAAATGAGCGCTGAAAAGGCATGTATGGGGTTATTTTTGAAGCTGACCTTATTGCATATGCATTTGTAGGAGTTTCCCTTTCAGACGCAAAATTTATGGGAGGAGAGTATTTAAATGAATCACGCAAGGTGAATTACTAAGGCTTGCGCTAGTCAATTTACTGATATTTGCACCATTATTTGCCGCCCCAAAAAGCCAATATGTGTTGCTCTTGGTAAATTGCGTTGGTCATTATGGAAATGATCCGGCTGCGTCTGTGTTCTTTAATTTGCGTGTCGTCAGTAAGTCACGCACATAACTTTCCACTCCCTTCTGCGCTTTTTTTTTAATTGCGCTCTCACGCTAATTTGCCCTGTTTAGTAAATCGGGCCCATAGTATCTCTAGAGAGTGAAAGGCACAATAAACAACAGAGGTCATACGTCCATCAGCCTCTCATATCGTGAGAGAAAGAGAAATATAATGGTTCAGATCTCAAATAAGCTGATATACGATTAAATGTTATTGATACCAACGTTATCGTGTTCAGTGAGGGACACAGCACCTGAGGACCAGGCAATGATGACATCCTCCATCACCACCACTAAGGGTAAAGGTGAACGCTTGTGTCTGCTAGAACATTCTGAGTGCCAAACGAGACAATGTGTGAGTGCGAGAGAGAGAAAGGGGTATTTATAAACATGCTAGATGCTAAAAGCAAGGGTTTTCAGTGCAGAGCGGCCAATAAGGACGCAGCTCACGCAATCACGTGATCGAAGACTTGGAAGGAATGTGCTGACAGAATTAGGGTGAGAGAGAGAATCAGAGAGAGGAGGGGGATTTGGGAGAGAGACGCAGAGTCATCTCAGCCTCGGCTTTGAGGGAGGTTTAGAGACCGGCGCTATAGACTAACTCATCTCAATCACTGCCATTTACTGACGGATAGACACCTTGATACAGGACGAATATATCTAGAGAGGTAAGGATGTCATCCCAGCGCTCAGAGTGCAGAGATCTGTGCTCAGTGCCACCCTCCATGCCAGGCTTGGCATCCTCAACAGCTGCCCAGGGCTGGAACTGGCAGCAGGGGCAGCCAGGGAGTCTGCAATCCTCCAGAATGTTAGAGGACGACAAGCAGGACCTTTCCAAATCGACAGCACTCAGCCAGAAGGCGGACCAATGGGCAACCAGTCACCCATGCAGCAGGGGCGGGAAGAATTTGGGCAGTACAGCAGAAAGCCCCACAAGTCTCTCTTCCTCTCCGTCACCTCTGTCTCCAGGGAAAGCCCTTTCCACCAACGGGGTGACATCTAGACCTTCACCGCCGAGTGCCATCCTGACGTCTTCAGACAGTGATTGGGATCCACCCCGCGGCATCTCGAAAACAGGCCTGACGCCGAATTATTGCGTGATCGGCGTGGTGAATGACAGCTATATGGAGGCCACGGTTGAGGGCAAAACGGAGACGTGCCCACCCATATCACCCCCCATGCAACAGAACCGCGTGGTCCAGCGCACAATGTCAGACAGTACCCACCTGACAGTGCCCGCTAGCCTCCCGCTACCTGATAAATATCCAGGCAAGGATGTGCCGCCACCACAGACTGCCGTCAAATACTTCACCGTAGAGGACAAACAGAGCATTCTACCATCCACGACGAGTATCCCATCAGACCCTACTACAAAGAAAGAACAGCCTGCTGGTGTGTTACAGAGTTCTGGCAGGATACAGTTACCGCAACAGCTGTCGGAAAGTGGGAATGCTGTTTCATCCCGTGAAATTCAGCCTAAAGGTGTTTGTAATGGTAGGTGAGATCAGCTGCTTTAATCTCAATGGTGCCGGTTTCAAGGTCTGCAATGGTCTTCAATCCAGTGTAGGTTTGTGATCTCTAGATACTAACTAGTCCCTTTACGCATAAACATAAACAGATATATCATAATCAGATGTTCTTTCGGTAACGCTTCCTTTTACAGTCCTGTTACCCATGCACTTACTATGTACTTATTATAGTAATTATAATTACTGGGTAATAAGGTACTAACCCTGAACCTACCCCTAAACCTACCCCTAACCCATGTACTTACCTTATATTAGCCAGTACTTTCTAGGTAAGTACACTGTAAGTAGACGTAAGTACTGTACTGTAAAAGGAAGCGTTACCGTTCTTTCTTTACATAGTATCTGTGACAGAGCTGAACATACACTGCAATTCAAAAGTTTTGGGTAGATAGCAATTAAAAAAAACTATTTTGTATTTAATATAATTTACAATGTAGTTTATTTCTTTGGCAAAGCTGAATTTTCATCATCATTACTCCAGTTTTCAGTGTCACTGATTTGCTGCTCAAGAAACATTTCTTATTATTATTAATGTTGAAAACATTTGTGCTGCTTAATGTTTAAGGATACGCTGATAATTTTTTTCAGGATTCCTTGATGAATAGAAAGTTCAAAAGAACAACATTTATTTGAAATGGAAATATTTTGTAACAATGTAAAAGTGATGGTCTTTACTAATTCCTCTGATCAATTTAATGTGTCCTTGCTGAATGAAATTCATTTTTTAAAAACTCTTACTAAATCCAGACTTTTGAGCAGTAGTGTATTGTGTTTTTGTTGCAAACATGCTCTAAATGGTCTGCTATAGATGGTTGTTATTGAAAAATTATATTAAGCACAGCTGAGAGTGAAATAAAAAGAGAGGGTTAGGGGTTATGTTATTTAGCTAACTCTTCAATGTGGATTTAATTTTGAGCCAGAATGGTGTCTTGTATTTTATTTTGCACAGTTCTGATCTCAGTTACATCTAACAGTTTTCAGCTTGGCATGTATGCGTCTTCTACATTTTAAGACACTTAAAGGCACAATATGTAAGATATTGGGATTAAAACATCCAAAAACTACTAGAACAATGTTATATATTTTGTTGACTTGTGGGGTTTTCATCTGGGCATCCCTAAAGGTACCCTAGGGCATCTGTTCCAAATGTTCATAACTTTTCTATTATTATATTAACTATTATTAGCTAATCACAAATTTCTAATTTTCTAATTAATTACCCCTTAAGAATTATCAGCATTATATTCTTCAAGAACATTATTAAAAATGCTACAGAGAAAACCTAGCTGATATTAGTTTGAAAATCAGCTGCTATAGAGGTCAAAATAGTCTGGTACAAAAGACAAAAGAGACCTATAAAATTCCATTTCATCTAATTAAAAAGGAAACAGATTATGTCCTTTGTGTATCAATGTAACATAAAATAATAGTAAAGTCACGGTATAAAAATATAATAAAAGTATACTTTACATAAATATTGCTAGAATTTAACAATATATAATAAACTAGATGTCTGTGAAACGTATTCAATAAGTATTTGCCATCCTGTCTAAGGAGCAAAGCGCTTTCTTTATTTCTTTTCCTCTCTCTCTCTCTTTTTTTTTGTTGTTGGTGTTTTGGTCCTCCGTTGGCCATTGATTTTTCACTTTGTGGAGAGAATGGTGCCAAGTTACATAAGGCATCCAGGCTGACAATGTGCTTTTCTGTCTGTCCGCTCAAGGCACTTTCTGTGCCCTTTTCCATGACCTCTCATGCTCATCTACTCTCATTCTTATTGTCAGAATGTACTGAGACTTGAGGCATCAAGTGCAGCTTACTGTTAATTTATGTCCCCATAAATATATTAAAACAAGCTACAACCAAAAGCCCTGTGTGAACAAACATAGTAATGCTCAAAATGTTAAGAATTGCAAATACAATTTACTTGATTAAATATGGATATTTCAAATTTGTCTTTTTTTGAAGTAAAAGAAGATAAGACAGCCAAGGAGAAAATGGAGAATGTGCAAACTGCTTCAAAGATGGAAAGCATCAACATAATTGAGAAGCAAGACAAGCCTGAGAAGATGGAGAAGATCGATCACCTGAACAAGAAAGATGAGATTACAAAGAAAACAGACAATGTGGATAAGACTCAGAAGAGTGAGCAGATCATCAAAGATGAGAAGAAAGTCGAGAAAGAGGAGAAACAGGATAATAAAGCTGAGAAAAAGGAGAAAGTTGAGAAAGTAGACAAACCCGAGAAGATGAACAAGGAGAAAGAGGAGAAGAAAGACAACAGGGAAAAAGTAGACAAGACAGCCAAAGCTGAGAAGAACATGACGGCTGCTAAAGGACCTGCTAAGTCTCCAACAGAAAATGGGAGCAAGGAGGTGACCAGCCTGGACAGTA
Source organism: Rhinichthys klamathensis goyatoka (assembly GCF_029890125.1). Taxonomy (NCBI): domain Eukaryota; kingdom Metazoa; phylum Chordata; class Actinopteri; order Cypriniformes; family Leuciscidae; genus Rhinichthys; species Rhinichthys klamathensis. The sequence continues at coordinate 1,030,997 of NW_026606920.1, read as the reverse complement.
AGACCAAGGTAAGTCTGAAAAACAGAGGGATTTCATTAATCAGATATGCTACTCTGACTTTGATTTAAACTGTCACCTTTGAGAAGAGGGGTTTGCTCTCATTTTTCCATCTTTATAAGGATTATTAATTTATAATGGTTGACCAATGGTCAACCATTGCTGCTACTTTGATTTTATACGCTCCCACGTTTGCATCTAGTTTTTCTTTTGTGCTTTTTGCAAATACATGCATATAGCCTTCAGTTGGGTCAACCAAACAAAGCTCAGCAAGACCAAACTCGCTGTCCACTGGAGACAGTGCTGGTGCCACCAAACGTACCTCTCCCAACTCTGCCAGTAAAAAAAGCCCTATACCCAAGGCAACAACCCCCACTACTGGTACCAAGAAAACCCCCACCACCACATCTACTCTTGAGACTAAGGCCAAGGTGAGTTAACACCATTTCCCCCATCTGTGGTTTGGCACCCAGCCAACAATCCACAGGGGAGACTTTTGTGACTTTCTCCGGTGCCCATCTCTTCTATTAAAATCAACCCATGGCTTGCTGTCTGTGTCATTGTCAACTCAAAATTGCAATCACCAGCTTAATCACAAGAAAGAGGCATGTTTTAGACCACTGATAAAATACGAGGTCCAGTTATGTTCCTTCAATTAAATTCCCCTAGAACAGACAGATATCAGATAAGGACTAATTATATGCTTCTCTATTGTGATTAGGTTCTAAACTGCTTTTTCTCCTACTTTTATGCATGGAGCTTGTGGAATATAATTAAAGGTAGGGTAGGGAATTTTTGGAGCAGCTAGCAATAGCAAGCTAGCTTTGAAAGCTCAGAGTGCTCTGCAAAGCCATGCCTTCTTCAAAACACATGAACGCACACAGCAGATTCTGCAAAGCGTCACGAGAGACGGCGTTAAACTACCTCATGTCACAAAGCACATAACATTACAATAATAATGAACGTAAACAACTTACAGAGCACTGACCTATACCACCTGACTGCTACAGATTAATTTCACTTAGATAGTGTTGATATAGAAATGCATAAATTCTAGTCATGAACCGCTCTGAGTATAACGTCACTAATTTCCATCTCTTGTAAATTACAGTAGTTATGGCGTGAACGCAGCATAACTTCGCTGTCCGATGAAAACCACGTATGTCCATTTTGCCGATTTTGAGATTTTTCGATGGATAGAATGTCCAGGTTCATTTCCGTATACAGCATGCTTCACATTATCTAAATGACCAATGAAAAGTTGTGAAATCATGTCATCTGATTTTCACGTATATCCATTTGGTGTCAAAGCTGTCAATCACGCCGCGTATCTCCCACCCTGTGGATGCATCTCGCCGGTCTCGTGAAGATTCGAAGCACTGCTACTTGGGCGCAGAGATATCACGCAACACCTGAAATAAAGCTTGCCACAAATAACCGGCGAAAGTAATGATTATGCATGAAACATTTGAATTGTTGATAAAGTTGACGATGCAGACTCGCCATCTTCGCAGTAGTGAACGCGCCTATAGAGAGAAATGCACACTTCATATGAAGTGGTTCTTTTTTATTAATCCAGGCAAATTTGTTGATGAAATATTGATTAAAATGAAGATACAATTTATACAAAACGAAATAAAATTTAAAGAAAGGCTTTCTACAAAACAAAACCTAGTAGATCAAAATCTGACCAATTCCAAATGTTTTCCGATTTAGGCCTATTGGTCATCTTATGATCCTATCTTACTCATCTCATGCGGTTCCGTTTTCATATAATCAACATAGATGAAATAAAAAAAAAAACATTATATAATTTAAACATAAATATGAAACGTATGTTTAAGTTTTTTAACTTATAAGCGTCACACCGCTCCGCTTTGCTCACATGCTAATAATCAAATAATACCCAGCGATCTTCGAATATTATTTTTGCTTGAAAATTTCGTTTTGTATAAATTGTATCTTCATTTTAATCAATGTTTTCATCAACAAATTTGCAAGCTTTATTTCAGGTGTTGCTTGATAGCCTATCTCTGCGCCCAAGTAGCAGTGCTCCGCCTGTGCTTCCCCCTATCAGTCTAGCATTGCCATGTCAGTGTATTGATTCATTGTCCCTTCATAGTTTGCAAGAGACATATAATAAACTGACCGTATTAATAATCTAAGACGTAGGCTATTTAATAAACTGAGCGTAGCCTATTCATCTGTCAATATGAAACGCGACTGGGTCATTCTAATTAATGATCGGAAAAATGCGTATCGACCACCGTTACTGTAAAATATGCACGTATGTCCATTTAAACTCGATTTTGTTCAAATGTGGATTATATCATTACACTGGCAAGAATATGGTTACATTTAAAGTTGTCGTACCAAGTATGACAACGCTACGTTCAACTGCTTTTGAAATTACGTGTTTTTTTCACTTCCTGAAAAGTAACCGTTTTGGACATACGTGAGTTTCATCGGGCAGCGACGATAACCTTGTTGTTTTGGTTCAGGAGGAACTGTAAAAGGTGTCTGCTGTTTCGGTTGCGGTGCTCGTGACTAGCATCTAACTCTGCCTAGCATTAAAACCGCTGAAGACGTGTGATGTCTGCACGAGCAGGGTGAGCGGAGGTATGAAAATACATACGTAGGACATCGTACCATTGCAATGATTGGTTGAACTTTTTATGGTCCTACACCTTCGACAGACGACATATAAATACATTTAGACCTTTGATTGCTATCAGGATGTGAAGAGACTTTCAACCAGAATAACCAAAAAAAATTCATTCTGGAACAAATTGCCTACTCTGCCTTTAATCTATTATTCATTTTCACCTTTTTATTGAGTGTCATCTCTTCTCTGCTTGTCTTTATGGGTGATTTTTCAGTTAGGGGATTTATTATTTTTATTGTTTCAACAAATTATTTTGTAAAGAGATTATACAGTATGCTTTAAATCTTAATATGGAAACAATTTATACATTTAAGTTAAAGGGATAGTTCACCAAAAATTTTAAATTCTGTCACCATTTACTCACCCTCAAGTTGTTCCAAACCTGTATGAATTTCTTTCTTCTGCTGAACACAAAATAAGATATTTTGAAGAACGTCGGTAACCAAACAGCTGATGGCCATTGACTTCCATCGTATTTTTCCCCTGTTTGTTTACCAATATTCTTCAGCAGAAGAAAGAAATTCAAACAGGTTTGGAACAACTTGAGAGTGAGTAAATGATGACAGAATTTTAATTTTTGGGTGAAGTATCCCTTTAATTGACTGCTAGCAAACAACAAAGTCATTACCATCACGTACAGCATCAAAAATCTACACCAACACCCACTATACCAAAATTCACTTGTAGGTTGATCAAGGTCATGATCTGATATTTCATCAGGGTCATGTGATGAAACATCTTTTATCAAGATTTCAAGTCAAACTCTGCCTTAATTGGACAATCACCCTCAAGCATTGAGCCACCCTTAAGCCACTGTGAATGTAACTCATCTAATCAACCTCTTGTCTTGACGTCAACTTATCCCTGATCATTCGGCTTTCTGAAATCGTATTGTTTCCATCAGTCTTCTGAGACTGGCACACCAGCCCAGCGTCGCCCTCCAGTGCCAAAGGCTAAAGCTGCATCTGCTACCAACTCTAAAAACGGCACAAGCACCACATCTGTCCGACGCTCCTCCGGTGAGTTGTTCCGTCATATAGAATTTAGACAGGCGATTGAAATCTACTGAAAGATGTTGTTTCATGCTGTTATACCACAGTACAACCAATTGAATATACTGTACTCCTGTCCCTCACAGCCTCATTTTGATTCCTGTCAAAAAAATAAATATGCCACTACCTACTGAATCAACATTGGACAAATTGAATGCCTGGAAAATGGATATACAGGAAGATATAGATGAGGCAGACTGGAAAGATGCATATCTTAAAGCACAAACACAGACAATAAATACAAGGTTTTAAATTACTGCAATATAAATGGTTAATGAGAACCTATATAACACCTGTCAATCTTCATCAAATGTCCGGTAATATTCCAGATATGTGTTCTAAATGCTTGGATGATAATGGTACATTATATCATTGCCTCTGGGAATGTCCAAAAAAACAAAACTCCTGGAAGGAGGTTACAAAATGTATGTCAGACATGTTTAAGATTAAAATTCCTTTGAATGTAAAACTTCTTGGAATATATCCAATGGACCTTATACAAACATCAAGACCGATTAAACTTGTAGACTTTGGTCTGCTTCAAGCCAGATGAGCTATTGCATTATGCAGCTGGAAGAATATGGGTGCTCCATCCATGAAAATGTGGATAAAGGAGATATCAAACTGTATCGGACTGGAAAGGCTAACTTATATTGCTAAGTGCAAGAGGAAAGACTTTGATCAGCTGTGGGAGCCATACATAAATATCATGTAAACTGGGAATGTAGACCTTACAGGAAAAGACTTTGTAAACACAGTCTGTTACAAATTCATTTATTATTTTTTTAAATTATTTATTTATCTTTATTTTTTAAACTTTTTTTATGCATTTCATCCTTTAAGAAGTGTAAATTGAATATGTATATGATATGTGAAAGGGTGTAAGCATGTCTTGTTCTGTGGTTATAAAACAAGAAAAGGACAATAAACATATTTTTAAAAAATTATGGGACTACCATGACTAAGGTGCAGTATATAGGATCTCAGGTTAAGGTTAAGTGAGGCATAATGATGTAATGACTTTTAAATTTACATAATTTAATTTGATTGTGTGTTTTTATAGCTACAAAGACTGAAAACCAAGCAGGAGAGGTGAAAAAGGCACCAGGTGAGAATGATGTAGTTTTCTTATTCTATCTTATTCTTATCGAGAAATATTTTGGTACAATAGTGATAGACATAGCAAATTTAACTACATGAAATGTTAAAAGACCTGGCAATGATATTTACTACATAGAGTAATAAGATTGTGTCAGATTAGTTATTTATATGCTTATTGTTGCAGTGTTGTACCTTGTAAAAAAAAATTCCAGCGAGCTAATAAACTCTTGTGCATTTTAACTCCCAGAAGTTGCTTTAGGGCTGCCAGTGAGATTGGAACTTGTGATTTCCGAACGGTCTTACCATTTTTAGGTGCAATATAAATCGTTAAACCATCTTAGGCTTTGAGACTGGATGTAATATAAAGTGTGATTAACATGTTTGTTCTCCCAATATAGAACAAACAAGCCATCAAGATATTAAGGCAAACATTTCAATTAGCAGAGACTTGAATAACAACCAATATAATATAATAATGTAGAGAAAATATATCCTGGGCAAGTAAACAGAGACAATCCAACAATACAGAGATTCAAAAGTGGTGAGATCATCTTTACAGTGGTCAGGTGCTTATGTGCAAATAAAGGTGCTTACCTGTCTGTAGCTGTTACTAAATGCTGCTTTGATGGAGGCTTAAAGAGCAGGGTGAGAAGTTTACCTCTACTGTTTCCTGAAAACACAGCAGTTCTGAGCTAATACACACTGACTAGTGCAGTTGTTAGTCATCAAATCTGAAGATGCTGACATAGTCAGGGATAGACTTATTCACAGAGGCTTGTCTCAAACCATCACACTGATAGAGCCTTCAACTCCTCTCTTCATCTCATTGTACACAACAGCAGAAAACCTTGTCACTCAGATGAGAGCTTGCCACTTTTGTAGTGGCTTAGGAAGAAGAAACATTCATGAGGTCAATGACAACAGGAATGATCTGTCTGTGACCTTTCATGCATACTGTATTAAACCTCCTGTGGTGTGCTGTTTTCTGCTGCAGTACTTAATGTGCGTTTTACTTTATTTGCTTCATGTTTTCACAGTTAAAACAACTCCAAGGACAACTCGCACACCAACCTCTGCCACCAGCACAGCAGCCACCAATGGAACCCCGACCTCTCGACCGTCCCGCATAACCAAACCCCCCGTGCCCAAGCAGACTCCCCTTGAGAGGAAGCCTCCTGTGCCTCGAGCCCCCCGAAACGTCCGGACCACCAATGCACCGCTGCCGGATCTAAAAAACGTGCGCTCCAAGATCGGTTCCACCGATAACATGAAGTACCAGCCTGGAGGAGGCAAGGTGAGTTGATTGGTCAGGACAGAACCAGGAGAATTTGCATGTGTTCAAGGAATGAAATAATCTAGGCTTTAGAGACACACATACAGTCACCTAAAGGATTATTAAGAACACCTGTTCAATTTCTCATTAATGCAATAATCTAATCAACCAATCACATGGCAGTTGCTTCAATGCATTTAGGGGTGTGGTCCTGGTCAAGACAATCTCCTGAACTCCAAACTGAATGTCAGAATGGGAAAGAAAGGTGATTTAAGCAATTTTGAGCGTGGCATGGTTGTTGGTGCCAGACGGGCCGGTCTGAGTATTTCACAATCTGCTCAGTTACTTGGATTTTCACGCACAACCATTTCTGGGGTTTACAAAGAATGGTGTGAAAAGGGAAAAACATCCAGTATGCGGCAGTCCTGTGGGCGAAAATGCCTTGTTGATGCTAGAGGTCAGAGGAGAATGGGCCGACTAATTCAAGCTGATAGAAGAGCAACTTTGACTGAAATAACCACTCGTTACAACCGAGGTATGCAGCAAAGCATTTGTGAAGCCACAACACGCACAACCTTGAGGCGGATGGGCTACAACAGCAGAAGACCCCACCGGGTACCACTCATCTCCACTACAAATAGGAAAAAAAGGCTACAATTTGCAAGAGCTCACCAAAATTGGACAGTTGAAGACTGGAAAAATGTTGCCTGGTCTGATGAGTCTCGATTTCTGTTGAGACATTCAGATGGTAGAGTCAGAATTTGGCGTAAACAGAATGAGAACATGGATCCGTCATGCCTTGTTACCACTGTGCAGGCTGGTGGTGGTGGTGGTGTAATGGTGTGGGGGATGTTTTCTTGGCACACTTTAGGCCCCTTAGTGCCAATTGGGCATCGTTTAAATGCCACGGCCTACCTGAGCATTGTTTCTAACCATGTCCATCCCTTTATGGCCACCATGTACCCATCCTCTGATGGCTACTTCCAGCAGGATAATGCACCATGTCACAAAGCTCGAATCATTTCAAATTGGTTTCTTGAACATGACAATGAGTTCACTGTACTAAAATGGCCCCCACAGTCACCAGATCTCAACCCAATAGAGCATCTTTGGGATGTGGTGGAACGGGAGCTTCGTGCCCTGGATGTGCATCCCACAAATATCCATCAACTGCAAGATGCTATCCTATCAATATGGGCCAACATTTCTAAAGAATGCTTTCAGCACCTTGTTGAATCAATGCCACGTAGAATTAAGGCAGTTCTGAAACCGAAAGGGGGTCAAACACAGTATTAGTATGGTGTTCCTAATAATCCTTTAGGTGAGTGTAGATACTGCTCTTGACCTCATTGTTTTCTTTACAGATTTAGAATCAATTTGATGCATTATTTGGCAACACATGATCATAAGCTCTTGTGCTGCACTATTGCTGCCATTTAACGCAGTAAGAAATCTCAAATTCTGCAATAGTTGTTTCTCATTCGTATGTCTCATATCGCTGCTGCTCAATGTAAATTCCATTATTCATTGATCCTTAACTTTAAGATACAGACAGTTTTGACTGAGCTCATGGATCCAACAATTTTTTGTGATTGACGTCCACTATGGAAAACGAAGCCTTCAATTTTTCATTGTACACTGAGATTTTCTTACAAAATGTATGTAGAATGAATGTGTCTGTTTTCTATAGCCACCTCACAGCCAACTATCTTACCCCATCTCTTTGAAATAAAAAATACCATATAACAGGATTCCATAAAGGATTTTCTCTTATCGGCAAGGATCTAGTAAAGACAATGCATTTGGATTTCAGACAGTGACTGTCAACTAAAGGCCACAATACATAATTTAAATTAAAATGTCTTTTTATAAAACCTTCCATTAATTATGTTTGCTTCTTGGATTTATGCTTCCATTAATATTTTCACCCCAAAAAATGTTGTCATCATTTATTCACTTTCTGTCTTCTGTGCAACACAAAAGAAGATATTTTGAATAATGTTTTTGCCATTCCAAAACAGCATTGTACCCTATTGACTTTCATTGTATGGACACCAGACAACACAAAATATCATCTTTTCTTGTTCCATAGTAAAAAGTCGTACAGGTTTGGAATAAAGTGAGGGTGAGTAAATGAAAAAATATATATTTTTGGGTGAACTATCCCTTTAAGTTTCAATGATGCCATAGATCTGCTTTGTAGTTAATTAAACAGACACACAGTTAAATACACTGTCTCCTGCACAATTCATTAGACACAAACTGTCAGGTGATTCTTCCAGGTTCAAAAGTAACCTTCGGATGTATCACAATGAGTGAGTCAGTATGCTATTCCTCCGACCCTGCGACCCTGGGCTTTCTGTACCTCCTCCCTGCACTGCACTGACTAAAGGGGTGCTTGTCTCCTCAGGTCTCTGCAGCCCAGGGCAAGACCGATGCTCTGCCAAAGACCAGCCAGGGCAAAGTGAGTCCCTCCCAATGACATCTCCCTGACTCGCTGCCTCAGTGTCACTGTCTCCTGCTCTTGCTCTCGCTGTCTTTCCAAAGATCCTCTAGAAACTGGTTTAACAAACCCACATTTTTATGAGTGTACACGGAAACACTAAACACTTAAAGACTGACAATTTGTGAACTGAAATTAGGGTAAAATGGTTTTCTGAATGAACATGCGATCACAGTTGTTATAGATAAAATTGTCCACATACACTTGTTAGAAAAAATATCATTAGAGCAATGCAGCTTTGTATGTCTTCTGTGGATTTAACACCACACCATTCTGTCTCTCATTAGTTCACCAATGAACATTGTGCCACTCTTTGTGGATTATTTGTAGAGTCTGCTTTACCATTGTTACCAGTTAAATGTCATAGTGTTTTTGTTCTTAAGCTTTGCAGTAATCACGTCCATAAAGAGCATAACTGCATGTTGTACAGACTCAGCAATTGTATCAACACTCTGTAGTGCCATTAATTTCTTACTTTGGATTATTTGCACTCTTGCTTTTGCTTTTAAGGGGGACAATGTGTTTACACTGCACATATAATATGTGCTATTTATCTCACCTTTCTTACAACTTTTCGCAAAGGAGGCTGTGGCTATTCTTGGAGAACGTATGAAATGAAAAATGGGACGATTCATTTCCATGAACTTCTTTAAAAAAATACTTGCACAAAATAGGACAAAATGTCTCAAAAAAGATGATATTATATTATATTATATATCTATTTTACATTATATTGCTTAATATTATGTCTATATTATATTATTGACTGGTTATTAAAACAAGACCAACCTTATGTCTACATTCCAAAGCATTCTTGAGTTAGAACTATTTAAGTTTGGATAGTGCATTTTCATGTCTATGCAAAAAAATGGGGGATGACGGTTAATGGGTTACAAAAAACCTGTTTCCATTCAAAAATACGGTGTATTACAAAATGTGTTTTTAGCCCCCAAGATCACCTACAGCCTCCTGTTGTTTCACAATGCCAGATGTGTGTTTTGAGAAATTGTGCCTTTTTATAACTGTTACTCTGTCATGTTTGCAGTTCCATACAAATTATTTAGCAGCATTTTGCATGTTAATTACTAAATAGGCTTAGCGATAATGGTGTTTCTTTGCTGCTCAAAGAATCATCATGGTCATGTTTTTTGTTTTCAGCAAATGTATCAGTTTTCGGCGCAGCCTTTGAGCTATGCAGTTAACTCCAAATCACATTTGCTTTTCCTGGAGTGGTCTGTTACAAGAGGTCAAATGAAATATATTTAGACAGCAGTCCCTCGAGTTTTTAAGCAATACCTGAGATTAACGCAATAAAGTGAGCTTTAGGCTGTGAAAAACACACTCTGAGTCAGACAAAGTGTTCCGGGCCTGCTATTACTCTGTCCAAACAAATATATGAGTCACACAAACAAATACTACACCAAACAGCACAGTAGACAATGAACATTTATTTGAGTCTACCAGAGGGCTGCCACATAAAAAGTTCAGGAATTAGCTGACATCCTCAAATACAAGTAAGAGAAAATAACTGTTTTGTGCAAATAAATGAGTAGCTTGATCATTAAAATTCAACTACTTGACATGAACATGATGATTTTGTATTTTCAGTGTCGTCGTGCTACTTTTTACTTTTGATTTACAAAAGTACAATATTGTTTAACACACTCATAGCCTTCATAGCTTCATAGTGTTGATCTGTTTTGCATGCGTTACAGAATAACCTATGACCATGTGTCCTCTTTGCTATTGTGCTATGTTCAGGTTCAGATAGTCCACAAAAAGCTGGACTTCAGCCATGTGACCTCCCGATGCGGCTCCAAGGACAATATCAAGCATGTACCTGGTGGAGGAAATGTAAGTGTACAGTGTCACCTCTCTTTTATAAAACTGTGTTAACTCATTTCATAACAATGTGTTGATCATAGAAGTACAAGCATTTGATGAGCCACATATAACCAGATCAGTTTACAATGAGTTAGATTGACTTTCCTCTAAAGACATCCATCATAAGAAACAAATGACACTTCAATCTAGCAACTCTTTACTCATGGTCTCCAGGTTCAGATTTTAAATAAAAAGGTTGACTTGAGCAAAGTGACCGCAAAATGTGGATCCAAGGACAACATGAAGCACAAGCCAGGTATGGGATGGATCGATTTTAATGTTGCCTATTACTGTGAATGCAATTTCATTGTGAGTACATGCAATAAATAGCCATGTGAATGATGATTGATCTCTCTCAGGTGGTGGTGATGTGAAGATTGAATCCCATAAGGTGAATGTCAATGCCAAGGCCAAAGTGGGATCACTGGACAATGTAGGCCATGAACCAGGAAGTAACAATGTAAAGGTGGTCATAAATAATAGAGGATATAACATATTAGGAATGTGCATCCCTCTTTCATTATTGATATTACATTTTCATGGGGTTCTTTCAAAAGCTAGTAAAGTACCTACCTTCAATTAATAATTAGTAATACCAGAGAATTTATTTAATGCATTGCACACCAATGCCATATACACGTGATGTGGTCCAATATGCACCACAAACACATGCAGGGTAATATAATACTTTACAGACCATATTAAATATCCCCACTAAAGGGCGAGCAACAAGCAATGTATAATATAATTCCTTATCCACATGGAAAAGAGAATATAAGCAAGACAGTTTGTAAGCAGGTTCAACCCCCTCAGCATATGGAAGTGTGGTCAGGTTTATGGCACCTCACATGGCTGAGTACCACTCATTTAGCATGTTATTTGATATTGCCAAGTGAATTACTGTTTTAATGACCTTAATATGTGGCATTGTTAGGAGATGATCAATGATATTCACTTCACCTGTGACTGGTCATAATGTTTTGGCTTATGTTGAAAAATCCAGCAGTGCTGGTTACCAGCATAAGGTGTGTTTTGCATGCTGGGACCAGCATGGGATGCTGGTTGATGATTTGCTGGTTCACATCATGGGAAGCGGGTGTGCTGGTGGACCAGCATATGATATCTTCTGGGTGCTGGTATGATCCCAGCAAAACCACAACATAACTTGTGTATGTGTTGCATATCACGTTTCTTAGTGTGTGTTCATAGTTAAATAAAGACCAAGGCAATTATCCAATTAACTTTAACAAATTATTTTATAAAGAAAAACACATGATGTAGGTTACATGTTTGTTGACAGAGCAAAATCATCCGTGTTAAACTATCACTGCTCAGTTTTCATATGGTTTCCTCCTGAAGGAGGGAACGGAGGACGTAATCGATGTCGACTGAAATGGGATCACGCTAGGGAGCCTATTGTCTTCGAGTATTTTAGAACGAGCCAATGCACATTGGCGTGCGAGATATGCATCTCACACTCCGCCCTGCGGCGCGGGTATACATACGGAAGTAGATGCACGCACCATTTGCTTTTCGCTGAGGAGCCGAGCGTAACTCGGAGTCAGCGGTGGTCCAGCGGCAGTGGCAAGGGGACTACGTCCTCCGTTCCCTCCTTCAGGGAAGCTGCAAACCAATCTTGGGGACGGATGCATTGGAAAATGCGCCTCTGCGTTAGCATCCTGAACGGGAGCTTGTGAAGGGCCCGGTTCAAGATACGCAGGTCCAAGATTGGCCGTAACCCACCACCTTTCTTGGGTACAATGAAGTACGGGCTGTAGAAGCCGGTCTTCATATCGGCTACTGACACCGGCTCTGTCGCGTCCTTCGCCAGCAGGACAGTGATTTCCGCGCGCATGACAGGAGCAGATTCGCTTGACACCGAAGTGTGGCGAACGCCGCTGTACTTGAGCGGATGCCGGCGGAACTGAATCGTATAGCCGAGCCTGATGGTAGGGAGGAGCCAGCTGGACGGGTTGGGAAGCACTTTCCAGGCTTCGACGAACCGGAACAGGGGGACCAAAGGTACCACAGACGTACCCGGGGTGGGGCAGCGAGGTGGAGGACAGGGACCCGTGGGCGGCCCGAAGCAGGGTCTGAGTGTGCAGTGCAACACTTACCTGTCTCCACGGGGCAGCAGGGGATGCGAGAGAAGGCGGATGAACGGGTCCTCGAACGCGTCGTGCTGCCGGCTGGCGAACAAGAGGGGACTGAGGGGTGCAAGGCTGTTCCACAGGGTTGCACACCGCCAACCTCGCCCTCATGGGACCCAGGGACGAAGGAATTCGCTCTTTTGACAATTTGGGTACCACTGGACTCCGGGGAGCCAGTGGCGGAACGGTAACCATCTGAAGAGCTCGTCCCCCCATCCCTGGGTGGCCTGTCTCAGGGACGCTTCGTCTGACACTTGCCCCCTGGCCGGGCGGCCTGCCTGCTGCTGGCTCTACGCTGGGGCCTGAGTGAAGGCTGTTGCGGTGGCCCCGCGGAATCGGAGGCAGCGGCAGGGGGACGCCCTCGGCAACGGGCAGGCAGAGAAACTGTCACCGGCAGCAGGGTTGAGGCAATAGCGGCCCGCCGGGACAGGGTGTGTCGGAAAGCCTCCATCTGCTCTTGGGCTGTGAAGAGCTGTTGGGTACAGCTCTCCACCGCGTCGCCGAACAGCCTGGGAAATTGGGGAGTTCAGGAACCGAACCTTGTCCGCATCCGCCATCTCAACCAGGCTGAGCCAACGTCGGCGCTCTTGGACCACTAAAGTGGACATCGCTAGACTGACCGCGCACGCTGCGACACTCGTGCCCCGGAGGGCGAGGTCAGTGGCAGTGCGGAGCTCACTCATGAGCGCACAATCTAGACTACCCTTGTGCATGTCCATGAGTGTCTTGGCCTGGTAGACCTGCAACAACGCCAGGGCATGCAAAGAGGAAGCAGCTTGCCCGCAAGCTTAGTAAACTCTGACCGTCAAATCTGACGCGAGCTCACAGGCCTGCGAGGGGAGACAAGGATCCCCCGTCCAAGATGCAGCAGTCGTTGGATACAGGTGTGTCGCAACAGACCGCTCCACTAGAGGGATAGCCTCATAACCCTTCACCGCTCCTCCATCAAGGGTAGCGAGGGGGGAAGAACCACTCAGGCCGTTTTCGGCAGTAAAAAGTGCCGTCAACGACCTAGTAAGCTGTCCATGCACTTCAGGAAAGAAGAGAACCAGCAATGCCCGCCCCGAGATACCAATCATCCAACCGGGACTGAGCAGGACACGGTGGAGGGTTCCACTCGAGCCCGACAGCCTCTTCGGCCCGTTTCAGCATAGCTGACAATTCCAGATCCGGCTCGGGCAACGTTATGCTCCCAGAGGAAGACAATGCAGTCGAGTCATCATCTCCAGAGGCCAGCTCACCCTCTGATGCTGCAATCGGCGTCCTGTCCTCTGGGGGAGCCCCAGGTGAAACGGCTGGCCCAACCATTACAGATGGACCAGCACGCTCCACGTGGGACTCACACAGCTGCGGTGGAAGGGAGGAGTGAAGGGAATGGTTACCGGGCGAGACATCCACCACTATCCTCCTTTCAACCATCTCACGCAGCACCCGAGGGCGGGGCGTGGTAATGGGGACTCGCGCTTCGCGGACGAAGGCGAGTCTCGATCTCAACACCGCGACGGAAACATGAACTGTCCACAAAAGCTGCTTCAGCGTGCTGTAAGCCCAAACACGTGATACAACAATTGTGACCGTCAAAGAGAGACAGGGAACGACTGCATCCAGAAACGCACGGGCGGAAGGACATCTTGAAAAAGACGCAAACGCACCTGTGTTGCCCTTTCAGGAAGTGAAAAACTCTCACCAGTGCCGGAGCACACAGGGGAATGACCGTGGCAACACTGATACAGGAATGGTGCAGCCTGTATCAGTGAAGCACTCACTTTCTTCGCCCTCAAACGGCCGTCAGACAAACAAACACAAACAGAAATTTGGTTGCTGTGACAACAGCAGTTGAGAGCTCGGAAGCTCGCGATCACCGCTGCACTCGCGCTGTAAACACCGACACCAGGAGAGACTTCCAGAAGAAGCACAACACACTCGCTTGTTGTATAACAACACTCTTCAGAAGACCTGAACATGAAGCTCAGCTCCGAAGCGAAAGGCAAATGGTGCGTGCATCTACTTCCGTATTTATACCCGCACCGCGGGGCGGAGTGTGAGATGCACGCCAATGTGCATGCCATCTCGCACGCCAATGTGCATTGGCTCATTCTAAAATACTCGAAGACAATAGGCTCCCTAGTGTGATCCCATTTCAGTCGACTTCGACTACGTCTGACGTTCTCGACTGAAAGGGAACACTGAGGCAGTGTAGCAGTTAGTGAAATAAAATAGATTCACTCTTCAAGTGATGACCATTAGTAACGACACCCTTTAGTTGGGCACTTGGATAATTAATAATTAATTCATTAAGATAATTAATTATCTTTTAGCAATTGATGAAAGTGCATGTTATCACTATTGTCTACAATATTTCATGGTCCTGTCTGCAATGACATACCTTTTACTATGTACACTTTTTGGAATCAGTGACTTAACAGCTGGATTGTGACACATGAGTTCCCAAATAAGCATGAAAGTCTTTGAAAACATTGTCATTGTCAAGTCGCTATTAACTGTCCCATTGAAAGAACTGTTCTCAAAGCCCATGTTATTGAGCAAACTTATTATTATTATGCCGTTAATTGGCAATTTTCTTTGTTTTCATATCTCTAAATGTTTTTGTTTTGCAATGTACACAAGCTCTTTTTAACTATTTTTAACTGATTTGTGTACAGATCCTTTGAAACAGGAGACAAATCCCTTTATCCTTTGAAATGTTGAATGACTATGCTGGTCCACCAGCTAAACCAGCACTAACCAGCTCTAAACCAGCACAAAACCGCATAAACCAGCCTGGACCAGCATGGAAATCATGCTGGTTTATGCTGGATTTTTCAGCAGAGAATATTACTGTTTACACGATTTTTGATAAAATAAATGCATGAGACCTTTTTCAAAAACATGGGGAAAAAAATCATACCTACCCGAAACGTTTGAACGGCTGTGTATCTTGTGTACTTGTTCAGCGCAAAAAGTATATAAAGGATTGTCAAATTGATTCACTCTTAACACAGCTGTTAAGGGTTAACACAATGGTTTTTATGTTTCATATATGCATTTGTGTTTCATATCATATATGCTCCTTACATTCTTGCACACACACCGATCAATGCATCTTTGTCTTCTTTCTATTTTCTGACCTTGCATTTGCAATGTGTTTCCAGGCTGATGGGGTTCAGCAGAAATCTGAGGGAAGTCCATCTCCCCCTGCCGCCTCCTCATCCTTGCAGGCTAGCAATGGGGCAAAAGAGAATGGGCTGAAAGAGAACTCTCCTACTCCTGTACCTTCTTTGGGAGAAGGGCCCCGGGACTCCCAGGGCCTGGACAAGCGCATCCCTGGGACAAGTAAGTGCAAAATTGACAGATTCAGCCTTTATATGATACCTTATATAGACAAACATGGAAATACATATTATATTGTGGATATAAGAATTCAAGAATTGTCTCCCTTTCAATTCTTGAGTTGGAATTTGAATTGAATTGGCCACACCACACAGGAATTTGAACTGAAATTTTATTTGGAATGACAGGATGAAGAATTTACTGAATTACTATTAAAGAACTTCACAGGTAATGCATTCATATATTCAAATGAAGACATCTTAAAACCTGGTGTAATTTTTTTCACAAATTACTAAATATATCTATTTAATGTTCTGTCATTTACACTAACTATAAGGGCTATAAAATAAAAAGACTTTTTATAATATTTTATCAAAAAATTCAAACAAGTATTTCAATTCGAGTAGCAATCCTGTTTTCTTACCCCAATTCATATTCAAGAACTAAACTGAAATTTAAAAGACATTCTCAGTTCAATTCTGAGTACCGCACAAGCCTTGTTTATACTGGGAACAGATTAGTTTAGGGAGGAAAATCTTTTGAAAAGATTTTGAAGTTGACAAATGTATTGCGACGTACAAATCTGTGCCCAGATATTTGTGGGGATTTTTCCCTGCTAATATCTATAAAATTGAGTTTTTCCTTTTTAACCCTTAAGAACCCGATGTGACGTGGGTGTCACAAACACTAATGATCATCGGAAAAGGTTTTTTTTAAACGATTATACCTCACTTTCAACCCAGGAAGTCCCTAAGGGACATACAAGGAACATCCAGGTTCAGTCATGTGACAATGTGTGCATTTTTGTTGCTATGGTAACATTTCCAAAATGGTGGCCTGTCTGGTGTGCACATGTTGCAGTGTCAGCACTTTTTAAAGACACTTATTTTTGTTACTAAAGGTATGTTTCAACCCATGCAACAATTCTAATGTTTTAATAACATATCCTAGATTACACTTGACCTGATTTTAAAAAGTTTCTTGTACAAATTGATATAAAACAAGTTTTGAAAATGTTGTTGTGACATATGTCACATCGGGCTTTTAACAGTAAAACAGTAGGTGGAATTTTGATGTGACGTACTATGTGTCACATTAAGAAAAATGCTAATGAGCTGCTCAAATAATTTAGCTGAATCAATTATTTTAGTATTATATAAAATCTGCTGCTCAATTCAAAGCATATTTTAAACAAAAAATGTCAAATTAATAACATTGTTAAAGGGTAACTAAACCCCTGGTCAGAGCCTGACTCCACCCACTGGCAATATTTGAAAAATGCTGGAAAAGTGGGCAGAGGCCAGCGGAGGGGGGGGGGGGGGGGGGGGGGTGTGCACCTGAGACAGGTCTCTCTGTGGGCAGGGTGTGGTTAGCTTGTGCCTGCTTACGTCACAGGGCACCACAAATTGAAAATTGAACTGCAGTAGCCACCGTTCAACCTGAAGAGGGCAGCACTCAGATGTTTTTACACCATATATTGTAGAATTAAAACACTTTATACCCAAATGTCCAAAAAATTACTTGAATCAATGAACAGCAATAATAAAGCCCCAGTCTTACAGATCATTAACTAAAGAAAGTTGGTTTAGGGTTTACCCTTTTATGAAATGTATTTTGAAAATATGTTGCATATCTGTAACTACAACAGCTATGCAACATATGGTAAAAAACACCATATTTATTTTTATTCAGTTTGCACATTTTCGAGTTGTGAAAAAATAATAAAAAAATGTATTTCTGGTTAAACCGTATACCTGAAAAGGTAGAATTTTGCAATGTTATTGCACTACATGCATGTTCAACATGTTGACCTCCGGTGTGAGGTAGTTATTTATTTTTATTCATTTTGCACATTTTCGAGTTGTGAAAAAATAATCTAAAAATGTATTTATGATTAAACCGTATACCTGAGAAGGTTGACTTTTGATGTTACAAAACAGTTGTTGTAAAATGTTATGGTCACAGTTGTGTGGTTTTGAAATATTTGGCAAAGCAAATAAAATGCAAAAACTATTACATCTGAAAAAGTTTTTTTTTTAAATGTATCTTCCCAGAAAAGTAATAATTTAGAAAATGTTGTGGAAAAGAAAATAAACAGAAAAAAACTGTTATTTAGCAAGAAAACTGACCACATTTTTTTTTGTTTTAAATGCATCATAAAAGCCCAATGTGACATATATGTAACATTAAAAATGCATCATAAACGCCCAATGTGACATATATGTAACATTACAGATCTTTGACAAGGAGTGGTTGTATTTAAAAAACAACGGCAGAAACATGTTTTAAGTGGTCCATTTAGTCTGTTTTATGCCCCATAATTTTCCTATAAGGGGAAATTGGTCTGGGTTCTTATGGGTAAATATAGCTTTTCCATTTCTTTGCCTCCAGACTGAGCCCTAAAAGCTGAACTTCCGCGAGAACGCACGAGCTCGCACGGACCACGGCGCTAAAATCATCTCCTGGTCCTCCCTGAGTGGCAGCCACCCCCACCCACATCGCAGCACCTCTCTCAGTGTTTCTCTGGGGTCCGCCATGTCCTCACACTCAACCCAGCTTATCCCATTCACTCAGCCATGAGATGTGTGCAAACCAGCAGGAGAAGGGCATTTCAACACAGCTTGTCCTTTTTAAACCCATCTTCTCATTAGCTTCTTCTCTTGTTTTCAGTTTTCTTTGTTTATTCCTTGCTGGGAAAGCACCTATGAGATCATGTTTTGGGAATGACTTAATTTACAGTGCTGCTGTTCGAACGCAGGGATTGGTTTGAGGCGAGTTTTGAGATGAAGTCTCCAGATGTTTGGAGATGGTTGGATGGTTGTCCAGCCGCATAGCTCTTTGTGTCATCTTTGTTAAAACCACAGCATTTAGCCCGTCAACACCGAGTTTCTTTCCTACAAGCCTGTGTTGTCCCTTAGACAGACCTACATTTAGATGCAAAACCCTCTTTTCTGTCTGTTTCTGTTTGGCAGTATATGTTCTCCAATGGGAACCCCAGAACTCACTAGAGATGTAGCTTATTACATCGTATTATGGCAGTTAAGCTCCCTGTATTGTTAGTATGTGGGGCTGTCTTTAATCCCAGTCAAAAGGGACGAACCAGCCGCCATCCATCCATCTGCTTCCTTTGCTCCTCTGACCTTGTCCACCTCACACAAATTATAAACCCTGGTCTCCCCTAGTATTTAAATGAGCACTTAATCATTTGAAACGTATAGGCTGTTCAAACAATAGCATATTTACATCTTCAATGAGTTTGCTGTATGGTGTTAATCGTAAATTACTGTAACTATCATTATGATGTCTAACCATCTGATTACATCTTCCACTTTCCATTTCCCTCAAAGCATCTTGTGAACTAATATGACACATGACACACATAAACTACAGCATGATACAGGAAGAGGAAAAGGCAGTGGCACACAAGCTAAACAGACAGGATGGAAAGGAATATAGATGGATAAAGAAAGTTAGAATGGATATGTTTACACTCTGTACACAGGTCATGATTATTTGCTCAAAGGTCCAAATCATCCCTCACCTTGAATTAAGTATCGTTCTTCCAAGTTCAAAAAGTAGAAGACTTTTGCACTGAACATATAAACTGGCATGTGGGAGGGCCCATTACATTAACAGTAAATGTATCCTAACTGAGCATTGCAATGCAGTGCATTTCCCTATTATTTATTCAATGGCAATTGATAAATTGTTGTTTAGAAATGACTATTTAATCGAACATAGTAGGAAATGCAATTTGTTTTTGTTTTTTACCAAGTGATGTATTATTCACAAAGTAGTTGAATATCATAGTTTTAAACTCTCTAAACCTACTATTGTAGGGCTGCTTTTTTTGAAGCTCATGACTAGTGACACTGTTAACAGTGAATTTGTGGGCACTTTATTGGTAGTAATATTACTCTAGATATCTTTGGCTCCACAATGCCTGCAGAGAAAATAAAAAAGTTGCTGTTGTTGGTTAAAAGGTTATGTTTGTATACAGGGTTTGATTGCCTACATGTTGTGAAATTTTTTTCTGGTATTTTACTGTGGTGTCATGCCAGATCATTTATGGTGGTAATGTTGTAACATCAAAGAAAGTCCCATTTAAAACTGAACAACAGAGACCAGGAAGTATTAAATTATGCAAATATCTTATTAAATAATTAGCTGACGAGCATTTTAAATGCACTTTATGATGGATGTTTTATACAACAAAG
Source organism: Rhinichthys klamathensis goyatoka (assembly GCF_029890125.1). Lineage (NCBI taxonomy): Eukaryota > Metazoa > Chordata > Actinopteri > Cypriniformes > Leuciscidae > Rhinichthys > Rhinichthys klamathensis. Next base: position 1,010,825 of record NW_026606920.1, on the reverse strand, counting down.
AGAGCGATATGATTGACTGAGCACATCTTCCTAAATTGTGTCCCATGAAAAAGAGCCCTAGTTACTCAGAAATGCATAACATGTACCTGTGTCTCATATAGCATTCTGTAAATACAGTTTGTACAAGTGTGAGCCAGTGTGCTTAGCGTAGAGCAGTTGCGCTTGGCCAAACGGTCCTGTCTGTAGTTCCTTTTGTGATTAGTGTGTACTTTTCAGGGGCTGTGCCAGTAAACTTCAGTGTTGTACTCTTGATACAGTGATCATAACCTTTCATGCCTTCAGACAGCTCTATTTTGTCCTTTCCATAATGAATGGACACTCTCACTGTGTTAGTACACTTCTCACGTACCCCCGCACCAGTCCGCTCAAAGCAGTTTTGTAAATACACGTTTCACACTTTATACCCCTCAGAGGGAAAACACTTCTTGTTTGGGTTGTATAGAGAAGCAAAGTGAAGATTTTGCATCTATGAATATTTCTCCAGATAGTATTTTATTGTTAAGTGAGACTGCCTTTTTTTCTTTAAAAAAGGGCTGGCAAACAAGAATGTTTTTAAAATATTATGTATTCAGGAAGCAAAGAATATTTATTATATGTGTAACTTTTTCTCTTTGTCATCACAGGTCACATAGCCTACTAAATACAGTGTAATCAATAAAAGGGGGAGGAGTGTGATTTTGACTGAGGACCGAAAAACTTAAAGGTCTCTGAGGATGTCCTTCTGTAGGCTATAGATAAGGCACAGAATTCTGGTAATGACTTCAGTAGCCTGAGACAGGATGCAAAAGATGGGGTGAAAGGTTAAAGCTAATCAGTAACCACAGGAACAATGATTCCTCCCACAAAACTGCACCTGACACATAGACCTTGAATGTTTGGATATCCATGCTGCACATCTGTATGAGACTAGCTGTCACTGGTAGGCTAATCGGCATGTTTAAAAGTAGATAGAGCACTCCAAAGTTAGGCAGCAAAAGAGCCCCCTAGTGTGTCTGTTAGGACTCACAATGTGTGTGTACTACTACTACCCATTGAACACAACAAAAGAGCATGCTTACAACATGGACTACAGACATGGTCCTAAATTTGATTTACTGTCTCCCCTCTTATTTAAGATGTTTGTTTTGTTTTGTTTTTTTTGGTATGAAAGAAATAATTGTGATTAATTGTTAACTAGTGATGTGGATATTTAATCATGAATAAATAAAAAGTCAAGCAACATGGGTGCGTATTTATTTATTTATTTATTGTTGTTGTTGAAGGCATGTTGTTTGCAGTGAGGCACTGGTGGGAGAAACGGAGCTTTTTGAAACTGAATCAATTGAACCAATTCCATCAAATAAATTATTCTCTGTTTCAAAGCGCTCAAAACGCCACACGGCCAAAGGGAATACAACAAAAACTATTTTTTTTACAAACCAATTGCAAATGTGTTATTTAAAGGTTTTTATTTTTATTTTATTTTTTTATTCAGTATTAACAATATAATACAACAACATCTGTTTATGCCAGGGTTGATACACAAAATACACTACTAAAACAGACATACAAGACAAACAATAGCCATAAAATAAAATAAAAAATAAAACAAGACCAAATTATATAAAATGATGCAAATTAAACACATTTAGAGAGTACAAGATCGGTCTTAATAGCCTTTCTATTTTTAAGACCTCTTACAGTGGTGTGATATTGTTTTAGCTCTGCTAAAAGGTGTTCAAAATTTGGTTTGGACTCTGCCCATTTCTTCTTATGAATATGGAATTTTCCTAAGAATAAAAACAATTGGACAAAAAAAGAAAAATCCTTATCTGTTATTCCACCATCTTCAAAGTAAATAAACACATCTTCTCCCCTCAATGTTAAAGTTTGTCCAGTTTTACGTCTTATGTAGTTTTCAACATCTCCCCAAAATATCTTACTGTATGTACAATCATAAAACAGATGACAAATTGTTTCATCATAATTAGCCTACCACAAAAGGTACAGGAATATTCAATATCAATTTTAAATCTCTCTAAAGTTTTCTTTGCTGGGTATATTCTATGTACAATTTTATAAGACACCTCCTTTATTTTATTATTTAAGAGGAACTTGTCCCCAATTAACCAATTTCTTTCCAATTTGATTTCTTCAAACTGAGAAGCCCAAAAGGATCGTGCTGCAGGAAGTATTTGGAGTGTACTCACACTAGCCAGTTTGAACCGTGCCCGAGTGCGTTTGACCACCAAAGCGCGGTTCGTTTGACTAGTGTGAGTGCTCCGAACCGTGCCCGGGCGCGGCTCGATTAGCCGGCCCTGGCCCGCTTGGAAGAGGTGGGCCAGAGCACGGTTCAGTTGGACTCGGGCGCGGTTCGCATGCAGTGTGAGCGCTAACCGTGCTGGAGCACGGAACAGCACGCGTGGAGTCATGGTTTTGCGACGCTCCAAAACCAACACAGTCCGTAATCAAAGCTGCAAAGTCCTTGCTGCACTTCAGCTGGTACCTTGCAAACCTCCTCATACGAGCACCACGATTACGTGAAAATTTTCGCGCCACTAAGGCGACGCATCTGTTTAACAACAGGCTGTGAACCACCGTGGACCAAACGACACAAAATTATCCACAAAGAAAACAGAGCGATGGACTTCATTGTGTTCAGAGAGCGCCGCTCTTCTTGTTTATCCCGAAACCGTCGCACGCACCATAATGACGTAAGCGTGCTCCGGCACGAATGCTGAAACCCTATAGCCCCTTTCACACAGAGATTCCGGAAAATGCACGTATAAAGCGACCCGGGATTTGACCCGGGTTCGTTTGATTTTGCTTCATTCACACTGCCAGTGATTTGCCGGAATCCGAGAGCGCGTTCACACACAACCCGTGTATGTTCCGGAAAGACACGACATCGATGTGACATGTAATGTCTCAGCAACGTATAGTTTGCTTATGAGCTGCGATTTCTCTCTGGAGAAACCACGCTTGTGCATTTTTTTTCTCTGATTCGATCATAAACTAGCGCATTACATACCGTTTCACTAGCCTGCTTTCACTTCACTTCAGCGTTATCATTACGACACGGCATTGGTTACGGCTTTTGTTCACACAGCGCGCGTTCCGGGTCTGAACACGGCAATGTTACTAGGTCCCCAACCCGGCATCAGTCCCGGGTCGTGTTTGCGTTCACACAGAAGGCACTCTGGCAATTTGCCGGGTTCAAAGCGCTAGCTGTGTGAAAGGGGCTTATGTGAGTGCAGGCCAGAGGGGGAGGGGGAGGGGGAGGGGGAGGGGGGACAATCGTACTCGGCCCGGTTCATGGCAACCGTGCCTAGTGTGAGTACACCCTTAGTGTGCATTAGATTCCTAATGTATTTGTTTGGACATTGTATTGTCGTTTGTTTTACTTAAACAAATCAGACGACACGCAGGTTGCTTGTGAACTCCATGCTTCTTGTTTATTTCCTGTTACGTCATTCCGTAGTACGTATTACACGTTACATAGAATACATTACATCCCCCCTTTTTTTTTTTTTTTTTTTTAACAACTCTTTAACTTATTTCAACGTTTACTAATGCTTTCACAAAACAGTCATTAATACTAATGTGAATAAACATTTACTCTGATGCATTGTAGTAAATGCTAGTGCATGTGATAGTCTCTAAACCTAGAAGGAATTTTAATCTCTCTTCCTGATTTCGTGATGATGTTTGGCTTTGTCTGTTCTTCAGTTGAACCATTTTGATGTGCTTGTTTCACCATGACAGGTAAATCAGGATTCATCTCTCTCTCTGACTTTGCATTTGTTTCTTGCTCGGTGTTAAAGTCATCCTGATCAGGTGCTGATGGAAATTTTTGTTCTTTTGTCTTTAACAGATGCTTTCTGTTTCTTCTGTAGATCCTTCCATCTGGTGTGCAAAGAACATACGATCTCGGAGAGTCATGTTTCTTCAAAACTGTTGCAGGATTCCAGATTTGTCCTTGCTGCACTCTCACTTTGTCTCCTGGTGATATCTCTGGCAACAGTTTGGTGTTTTTGTCATAATAAAATTTTTGCTTTGACTGCCTCTGTTTGAGTTTCTCTTGAACTTTCTCGCATCCTTTTGGAGTCAACAATTTGCTCGAAGTTGGCAGTTTAGCTTTCAATCTTCTTCCCATTAGAAGTTGTGCCGGTGACAAACCAATGCCATCTAGTGGAGTATTGCGGTATTCCAGCAACGCAACATATGGATCTCCATTCTCATCTTGTGACTTTGTGAGCATTCTCTTGATGGTTTGGATCATTCTTTCTGCTTGTCCATTAGATTGAGCATATCTCGGACTCGACGTTTTGTGCTCGAACTCCCAGTTATCTGCAAAACACTTGAATTCTCGACTGGCATATTGTGGACCATTATCTGATATTACCACATCAGGTATACCATGTCTTGCAAACAGTGATTTCATTGCAAGTATTACACCTCTGCTGGTAGTGTCATTCAACTTTGCAATCTCTGGAAACTTGGAGTAGTAGTCCACACACATCAAATATTCAGAACCATTGTGCTGAAACAAATCAGTACCAACTTTTGCCCATGGTCTGTCTGGCACGGCATGAGATATTAGCGGTTCTTTTGTGTGACTGTTTCGATGAGTGTTGCACGTAGCACATTGAGATACCATTTTCTCAATCTCATCTGACATTCCCGGCCAATAGATGATGTCTCTTGCTCTTTCTTTGGATTTCACCATGCCGAGATGTGACTCATGAATTTTATCCAACATCTGCTTTCTCATTTTGTTTGGTATTACAAGTTTGGACGCTTTGAACACAAGTCCTGATGTATAACTTATTTCCTCTTTGTGTGTCCAATACTTCTGTACGTCTTTGTGTACAGTCTTTTTTACTGTCGGCCATCCTTTTATGCTGTATTCTTTCAGTTTCTGCATTTCAGGATCTTCAGCTGTTTCTTTTCTGAACTCTTGCAGTTTCTTTTCTGTCACAGGCAGCTGAGTTGTGATTACATTTACCTCTAACTCCTCTTCAAGCAGTTCTTCGTCGCATTCATCAAGGTAAGCACGACTCAATGCATCTGCTATGTGCATTTCTTTACCAGGCTTGTACTTGACTTTTAGATTGTACCTTTGAAGTCTGAGTAACATTCTTTGTAGTCTCAATGGAGTTTGATGTAGAGGTTTTTTGAAGATGCACTCCAGTGGCTTGTGGTCGCTTTCTACTTGAACTTCTCTGCCATATACATATTGATGGAATTTTTCACATCCATATACTATCGCTAGCAGTTCCTTCTCAATTTGTGCATAGCGACGTTGACAATCTGTGAGCGCTCTTGATCCATATGCAACTGGTCTCTGATCTTGTAACAAAACCGCACCCATGCCTTCAGAGCTGGCATCAACTGACAATGTTAACGGTTTGTTTACATCATAGTATTTCAACGTTGGTCCATTTGTTGCTAGAGCTTTCAGTTTCTGAAAACTTTTCTCTTGTTCGCTTCCCCAGAACCATTCAACATCATTCTCCAGCAGTTGTCTGAGCGGAGCACTTACTTCTGACAAGTTGGGAATAAACTTGGCGAGATACTGCAGCATACCCAGAAATCTTTGAAGATCTTGCTTGTCTTCTGGTGTAGGTAGCTGAACTACAGCTCTCACCTTCTCTTCGTCTGGTTTCAGTCCGTCTGCTGTCAGTACATGACCAATGTACTTGATTTGTGATGTTCTGATTTGACATTTCTTTTTGTTTAGTTTGAGGTTGTACTCTCTTGCCCTCTGGAGCAGTTTTCTCAGTCTGGCATCATGCTCTTGTACTGTCTCACCCCAGACCAGCAAATCATCCACGATGTTTATCACACCATCCAGGTCTTCAATCATCTGTGCTACAGCTCTTTGGAATACTTCAGATGCCGACGATATCCCAAATGGCAAACGTAGGAATCTGTATCTTCCTATAGGAGTGTTGAACGTGCACAACTTGGAACTGTCATCGTCCAATTTAATCTGCCAGAATCCTTGGTTAGCATCCAGCACAGAAAACACTTTAGCATTTGGCATGTTAGATACGACCTCTTCTACTGTGAGTAGTGGGTAGTGTTCACGTTTGATTGCCTTGTTCAAATCTTGAGGGTCGAGACATATTCGAATTTTGTCTGGCTTGACAATTGTCACCATGCTACTCACCCAGTCAGTCGGATCTGTTTGTCTTGCAATGACGTTCATTTCTTCCATCTTGTGCAATTCTTTAATTATTCTTTCCTTCAGTGCGACAGGAACTTTCCGTGGAGCATGTACAACTGGTTTTACTGATGAATCAATTTGGATGTGATGATATCCTGGCATGCATCCTAGACCACTGAACAGATCTTCATAATTTTTCATTATGTCATCATTTTCAACAGACACTTCATGTATCCTTTGTATCAAGCCTAATGATTGACATGTTGATCTTCCTAGAATTGCAGGAGCATCTCTTTCAACAATCTGGAACTGTATAATGTGCTTCTGACCTTTGTACTCACATGTTAACTGATTCTGTCCCACTGGCGACATCTGGTGTCCAGAGTATGTAAGTAACTTGCAGGTAGATTTACTCAGCTTTTCTGTTATACCCAGCGAATTGTACGTTTTTAACGAGAGCACATTACATTCTGCACCAGTGTCCAACTTAAATTTAACTTTCTTGTCTCTTATCTTTAGCAATTCAGACCACTTTTCCTTTTCTTCTCGTGTTTCTGTGGTAACAGCTTGAATACTTTTCTCATTTTCTCTTTGAACGTCCACTGTGCCCAGGAACATATTTTTGTCATCTTCCTCTGTCTGTTCAAGCGTGTGCATCTTTCTTGGCTGTTTACGCTCCATTTTGCACATTTTTGCGAAGTGATTTTTTTTACTGCATATCCTGCACGTTTGACCATAGGCGGGACATTTTCTCTGCTCATGCTTGTAACCGCATCGACTGCATTTTGTGTCGTCACTCAAGTCACGTTGCACTTCTTTTGGCATCCAATGACTCTTTTGTTTCATTTTTACAGCCTTAATTTTATGCATGTCAACTTCTTCGTTTAGTGCTTTCACCTGACTGGACGTGATTTCATTCGCTCGACAAATGTCCACAGCTTTTGCTAATGTGAGATCTGCTTCTCTTAACAATCTGGCTCTCAATGTGTCATCTTTTATGCCGCACACAATTCTATCTCTTATTAAAGAATCATGCAATTCTGCAAACTCACAGTCTTTTGCTTTGTTCTTTAGATCAGTGACGTAGGAATCGATATTCTCTGACGGTCCTTGAGCCCTCGTGAAGAATATGTGACGAATGTAAGGTAGGTTTTTTCTTGGTTCACAATAGTTTTTGAACTTTTGCTTGAGAGGGTTGATTTTGTCCCTGTCTTCTTCAGTAAATTCAAACGTATTGAAAACTTGAATTGCCTCCTCACCCGCGACATGTAGAAATGTGGCACACTGCACTTTTTCAGTTTTTTCCGCGATGCCACTTGCCGTCAGGAACAAGTCGAATTTTTGTATCCAAATCTTCCAATTTTCTGAAAGATTTCCTTGTAGACATAGGTTCGATGGTGGCTGTAACTGTGCCATTCTTCTTTCGATGCACTTACAACTTCTGACACCATGTATTGTCGTTTGTTTTACTTAAACAAATCAGACGACACGCAGGTTGCTTGTGAACTCCATGCTTCTTGTTTATTTCCTGTTACGTCATTCCGTAGTACGTATTACACGTTACATAGAATACATTACAGACATTTTTTGGTAGTGATGTCAATGTCGCCAAGGAAAATTTCTTGTGTAGTCAAATAACTGCCACTTACAACAGTTGAGTTATATTTTAAAAACTGAATGATATTTCTTGGCACAGTATCAAAAACGATAGCATACTCCCTAGGGGAGACAGGAAATTTTGCTTTTGAAAGAAACTCGTCGTATGTTAGTAACTGACCTTCTGTGTTCATGAGTTGTTCAACTAATAGAATGTTGTTATCAACCCATCTTTGGTAATATATATATTTATTTTTATATTGAATATTCCTGTTGTTCCAAATTAGGGGTGTCGCAATATACCGGTATTGACGATAATCGTGATATTCAAAGCTTGAAATATCGACATCGTGTTAATTTAGAGTGTGGCAATATACCGGTATTGGCGATAACCACGATGTTTAAAATGAATAGGACTTTTATGATGACATGACACGTATACTCCAGCGCCAGTTGAGGTGGCAGTATTGCACCCGCTGACATCTATCAAATGAGAAGACGCAGCGCGCGCCCGCGCAGCCACTCTGGTATGGGAGTTCTTCGGCTTCAAAGAACAGCACAATAAAGGGGGTCGCACACCGGACGAGGCGCAGAGAATTCTTTCAAATTCGAACACATTATTTTCTAGGAGTTTACACACACACCACCGGCACCATTCGGCGTCTGTCCGCGACGCCCAGCAATGGCTCGGATTTTCAGGTGAGATTCTCAAATCATTCAGTTAACGGATGCGCTCTGACTGAGGTAAAGTGTTCAGACTGCAGACTTGGCAACGATTGTATTTAATTGTACAGTACAATCATAACATAGTACAGACATGATCTTAATTTCATAATGTCCTTAAACATAACAGTATTGCTGGCCATGAACTGAGAAAGTGCGCGTCCGGTGTGCTACACGCGACGCGGCGCGGAGCTGCGCTTCTCGTCCGGTGTGCGACCCCCTTAAGCCCAATCTGCAGAATGTGTAGCCACCAACCTTTTTACCCATCTCCGTGTCCATCGCCCTGCGGATTACGCTATTTTACAGAGAGTAAATTGCGATTATTTTACTAGTCATGGAATGGGAAATGTGACATTAACCTGTTAACAGCGGGTTTTTGTTTTAATATGTTTAAATAAGTGGTGATTATTAAGTACCCCGTTTTCTTTACTCGTCTTATTTTTTGTATTTGCACTTAATTTGTTTTGTTCAAATCTGCATGACTTGCACCGGCGCAACAATAGGTTTAAGAGCTTTTCAGTTTTTCAGGAAACATTCAGACAGTGTTTCGCTCCAGTTTGAAACCAGATATACTTAACATGCTTGTCTTACTTCACAAAAATGTGCATTCAAATATAAGAACGCAAGAAGTAAAAATGCAAAAAAAGAAAAATTAAATAAACAAAGTAAAAATGAATTTGACTGATTTGACATTTTTCCCCCAAGGTTTCTATAGATATCGCGATATATCGATATCGTGAATTATTTTGGCCACAATAACCGTGGTGTGAAAAATCTAACATCGTGACAGCCCTAGCCTATATTCCAAATATAACATTTCGTGGGAGAAAAATTGTGTTTGTAGACCATTTTCCAGGCTAACATGGCATGCTTGTGAAAGTTGGCCAACTTCACAGGTAACTTCTCAATTTTAAAATCACATTTCAACAAGAAGTTTAAACCTCCCAGTGAATCAAAAATGTATTTGGGAAAGGTGTTCCAAATGGTCTCTGCTTCCTTAATTAAATTACTTAACCATCTCACCAAAAAGGAATTACTTAAGGTTTCAAAGGTCAACACTTCAAGACCACCATCTTTCCTTAAATTACATAAAATATCTTTACTTAAATAATGGGATCTATTCCTCCAAATGAAATTAAATAAGATCTTATCAAGTTTTTTACGGTATATACACTAGCTGGCATTCCCATGGATAAAGATAGATAGATGGCACGTGATATCCCTTCTGTCTTAGACAATAAAACTCTGCCGTTCAGTGACAAATCCCTCATCAACCATATATTAAATCTTTTCCTTATTTTCTCTACTATGGGGTCAAAATTGAGATTGCAATGCCTTTTTTCACTTTTATCAATGATAACCCCCAAGTATGTTATTGTATTTTTAACAGGAATCCCACTTATTTCTGATAAGTCACATTCCTTTAGTGATAACAAGGCGGATTTATTTAGATTCATTCTTAAACCCGAGACTTCTGAGAATTTTGTGATAGAATCAATTGCTTTGATAACCTCGTGCTTATTACGGAGAAATAATGCCGTGTCATCTGCTAACTGTGAAATTTTAAATTCTGTACCTAATGTCAATATACCTTCGAACTGGGCATTTTTAATATGTCTGGCCATAATTTGTGTAACAAGGAGAAAAAGAAAAGGGCTAAGGGGACATCCTTGTCGTATTCCATGCCCGACCTCAAATCTAGGAGTTGTGCCATGCGCAAGTTTAACTGAGCTATTACATCCTCTGTATAGAGTTTGAATAGCCTTTAAAAACTGTTCTCCAAAACCAAAGCATTTGATCGTTTTTAACATAAATTGATGACTAACTGTGTCAAATGCTTTATAAAAATCGACAAATAGTACAAAACTATCATCTACTATATATTCATTGTAATCAATCATATCCAAAATCAACCGTATATTATTACCTATATTCCGGCCTGGCATAAAGCCTGATTGTTCTTCATCAATTATATCATTTAACCCTGATTTTAATCTTTTAGCAAAAATTAGTGCAAATATTTTAGCTTCATTATTCAATAAACTAATCGGTCTCCAATTTTCAATATTTAATTTATCTTTGTTTGGTTTGGGTATCAGTTTAATAAGTCCTTGTCGCATAGTTGGTGGGAGTTCCCTTTTCTTAATGGCTTCTATATAAACCTTAACTAAAAAAGGAGCTAACAATTGGTCAAAAACCTTGTAGAATTCACTTATCAGCCCATCATTCCCTGGCGCTTTATTTTCTTTTAGAGAGGCAATACATTTTTGCACTTCTGATAAACAAATCTCTCTGTCACAAACTAATTTAAAGCCATTGTCAATGACATCAATATAATTTTGTTTACTTTTTAGGAAGAGATCCATGTTTTTTGCATTTTCGACATCAGTAGAGTACAATCCTTGATAAAAATCAGCAAAGTATTTTGAAATCTGCATCTTATCACAGACAACATCATTGATTTTCAATTTACTTAGGGATGATACTTCAAAGTTTCTTTTTTCTAGATTAAAGAAATATTTAGTGCATTTTTCCCCTTTTTCAAGCCATTTCCTCCTAGATCTGACAAAAGCCCCTTTAGCTTTGTCTTCGTACATCTTGTCCAATTTAAGTTGTAAAGAAGTTAGTTCTGTAAATTCACATCCAGTTAAATTAACTTTCTCTGATAGCTTTATTAATCTAGTGATAACTCTGGATTCTTCCTCTCTCTTATCTTTGGCTATTTTCTTCCCTAGCATTATAGCTAACTTACGAACTTCAAATTTCATTAGCTCCCAGCAGCTTCCAAAGTTGTCATCAAGATTAGCTTTTCTCCAATATTTTCCAATTATTACGGCGGCATCATCCTTAAATTGTTGATTTTGTAATAGCATTTGGTTTAATTTCCAATCATTTCTGTTTGGTCTGTAACTAAGTATTATTAAATCTATCTTTATATAAATGGCTTGGTGATCTGTGAGAACAGTAGGTTCTATATGAACTGAACCCATCTTGTCATCGATCTCCGAAGAGATCAACCAGAAATCTATACGAGACTGCTGTGACCTATCTTTATTACTCCAAGTATATATGCTTTTGTTGGGATTTTTGTGTCTCCAGATATCGACAAGATTCATCCTTTGACCTACATTCTCCAACTCATCTGAAGAACTGTTTCTTGGAGGCCATCTATCCAGATTTCCATCCATAACTGTATTAAAATCCCCTCCCCATATAATCTTGGCTGTAGGAAAAGTTGTAATCAGCTGGTTAATCTTGGAGGCCATCTATCCAGATTTCCATCCATAACTGTATTAAAATCCCCTCCCCATATAATCTTGGCTGTAGGAAAAGTTGTAATCAGCTGGTTAATTTTATTTTCTATTGTTGTAAATAATAACGTGTTGTCTTTTTTGTTGTTACACACATATATGTTTATAATAATGAATTGGGAATGATCTACATCACCAACCAGTATTACCCATCTCCCATGAATCTGCTAAATGTTTAATAATGTGCCCTTTAAAGTTTCCCTGTAAAATGGCGACCCCTGCTGACCGGTTACTCCCAAATGAAAACCATATATTTTTCCCCCATTGACTAGCATGAGTCTCCTGTATAAAATAAAAATCAGCACCTTTGTTTTGAAAAAATAAACATTTCCTTTTCAATTGGTCTCTAGCACCTCTGGCATTTACAGAAAAAAACAGATACAGACATAAAAACTCAGAACAAATAACGTTAACTGTATGAACTTCTTTGCAAAAAACTGCAGAGATAACTGCTCTAATGTAATCATTAGCTGCCTCAATGTCCCTTATTACACATGGAGGGTTACCTTAAGATATGGTTGCACTTCAACAGAGCATACAGGATCTTTCCTTTTCAGGTGTCTTTAATTTCGTTTCCATTCACAAATGCTCTGATCCCCACGAAATAAGCCTTCTCTCCTCTCTTTCTTGCCGCTTCTACAGTTGGTCAGAGCCGGCCGCGAATGGCTCTGTCTTCAGCTGTCAGGTCTTCTTTGAAACGAAGCTTCTTGCTGCTCAGGAACTCACTCTTCTTAGATGCCCTCCAGATTAAGTCTCTCGCTGTTCTCGACACAAACCGGATGATCACTGGTCTTGGTTGCTGATTGGAATTGCCATCTTTGCGTCTTCCAATTCTGTGTACAACGTCGATTGCCTCCATCTATGTTCCAACCTCACTAGCCGACAGCACCGCACGGCAAACCTCTTGCACACGAATTCTTTGCCATCCTCTCTCTCTCTGGGATCCCATGCAAACGTAGGTTCTGTCGTCGGCTGTACCGATCACTCTCATTTACTTTAGTTTCCATTTCACTGACTTTTCTCTGGAGTGTCTCACTGACTCTCACATGAAGCTTTTATGCTATTCTGCTTTTTCAGATCTGCCACTTCTTTATGACAAAAGTCCAAAGACTTTTTCAAACCATCTATCTGGACTGTATTGTAGGCCTACCGCCTTGTCTGTCTGATCCGCCCGTTCGTTTATTTTGTCTATGACAGCAGAGATGATGGTATCCTGAAGTTCCAGAAGCGATGGCTGTTCTTCGTTGGCTCAATTGCCTTTTTTATTTGAGGTTTTGTAGGCGTGTTACGAGATGAGACACACTCCTCAGAAACACTGGCCTGGCATGCATAAGAGTGTATTTCTCGGGCAGTCCGTTTTTCCTTAATTGTCGCCACTTCCATTGCGCTGTAATACAAGCTGCAGAGTTAGCAATGACTAGCTTGAATAATAAGACGCTATTTTTCCGAAAACCGGCAGAAAAAAACTATGAAATGCAATAACACTGCAGTCGAGCAATCAGTGAAAAAAACTTTAAGGAGCAAAATTAAGTTCTAAATGTTAATTTGAGCAGCAATCTTCAACAGTCGTTACAGGTCTATTCAAAACGCATCTGGTCTCGCCGCCATCTTGAATCGGCTCCCCGTGTTATTTAAAGTGTACATTAAATTAACAAATCATCTAATATGTGACCCTAGACCACAAAACCAGTCACATAGGTCAATTTTTTTTAAATATGGCGAAACGATCGGCGCATTTTCTAAAAAAAAATTTTTTAAATAAAATGATATAGCTTTTAAACAATTGTTCGTCTTGTGCTGGTCTGCGACGAGTCATGCATTACGTAATCACGTTGGAAAGGTCACGCTTGACCCATTGTTTACAAGCGTGAAGAAGGAGGATCTTTAAAATTTTATTGTATGTTGAATGACCTATTTATGTATTTGTGTCGGTTGGTTTATTGTTTAAAATGGTCCTTTCGTGTGTCTATCCTGGATGTTTAAAATAATGGGGCGGTACTTCCGTCTACGTCCAGCGTGACCTTTCCAACGTGATTGTGGTTTAAAAGCAGGTACGTGCACAGGTAGGGCTCAACCTGTGTAGTAGACCTTTACAGTCAATGGTGCAGAGTCAGACCACATGCCATTTTTGCCGAAGTGCCCTTTTTTTGGTGGTGTTTTTTTGTTTTTGTTTTTTAATATAAATTAATGCTATTGGTCACCCTTTAAGTCTATCTGTCTGTTTTAAAAATATGTATCCAATGAAAGATCTTAAAAAGAGCTCGTGTAAATCTTGTTCGATCCTCAAACTGTCAGTAAAGCTGATAACTCCGCCCCCTCTGTCTTGACGGAATGAACTGAAGCTCCGCAGCGGCCGCACAGCAGACAGCAGCTGAACGAAGTTTTGGAAGGGTAAACAAAGATCTTGTTGTTTGAATAAGTACTAAACACGTTGTCTATAAAAGCTCATATTTTATTTATTTGATGTCTGACTAAGATATGTGGGACCTGAGAGAGAGGGCTATGCTAGCATTTGCTTAGTCATAGCCAATACATAGCCTACACTTAAATAGCCTGTGCACACATTAGCATTTCATTTTTTATAAAATGCGATTTTGACCAAATGTATTTTACAACAGGAAAAACTGAGCGCCTATATAGCTATAACAATCTAGTTGGTAAGCTGTTAATGAAAATGTAATGATGCCGCCGCCGTAGCGCCGTTTCCATCGGAAAATCATAAGCACAGGTGCACCCCCGCGCTGTTTCGTACTGGTACTACACAAAGCGACGAGTGATCCTCGTCACCTAGGTAACAACATATAAATGTGTTCTTTGATTTATGATTGCCGATAGGCCTACACTTAATTTATTAACATTTAATCATGTTATGGTAATAATATTAAATTATGGTTAATTCAAGGCTGTTAATATGCACGCATTCGCTATCTAATTTTTTAATCTAGTATTCTATACTCTCCGGTCGTCCTCACATGTATAAATGTAGTAAAACATGGTTTTACTACAGTAATGTTGTAGTAGTAACTAAAAAAAAAACATTACAGAAGATCACTGTGAAATCTTTATATTTTATCATGCAGAATGTAATTCATGATTTAATTCATTCCAAGGCTTAATTTATTTGATCTTAATTTATAAGAGTGCGTGTGTTGTTTAAGTTTCTGTTTATAATATTCGAGAAGAAAGTCTGTCTAGCTTTGCCTAGTTCAATATTAAAAGCATGGATGCTACAAAGACAGCATCCATGCTTTTAATATTGAACTTGGCAAAGCTAGACAGACTTTCTTCTGGAATATTATAAAAAGAAACTTAAACAACACAAGCACTCTTTTTGCTACTGTAGAGAGACTGACAAACCCCCCAAGCCAGATTCCCAGTGAAATGCTCTCAGACGGCAAGTGCAGTGAGTTTGCTTCTTTCTTCTCTGAGAAAATCAATAATATCAGAAAGGTGATCAGCACATCCATGAGTTGCTCTGGGGTCAGACAGATCAGACCACAACCTGAGAAAGTAGTTACTATGTCTGTTTTCGAAGAAATTGAAGGCACAATTTTAGAAAATTTAAATTCTAAATATTAATTATTGAGTTGAGCCAACTTAATTTTGAACAATTTAAATTGAGTTGGGCCAACTCAATTTTAGAAAATTTATATTCTAAATATTAATTATTGAGTTGGGCCAACTTAATTTAATTTACTGTAACATGTAGCCAACATTAAGTAGGCCTAAAGGGTTATGCCGGTGAGGAAATTTTCCCACTGATTAACTTATGACAACACCAGTGTTATTTGTTAATGTCTTCTGTAGATTTTGATCTTTATAAGTTGTTATGATAGGCCTATATTTTTAATGAAAACACAATAAAAAAACCAACAACTTTTTATTACCAAATATACTATTAATAAGACGGGTGACCCAAAATACCCTTATAACAAATAAATAAAAGATATTTGGAAATTGCCCTTTAAAACAAAGGCTCAGTTTGTGGTCAACCGTTCACTATTATTTTATTGAAAACAATAAAACAAAGACAAAGTCACTTATATTAAACACTTTTTTTTTTTGTTAACAAAAGTTATCTTGTCCCCTTAATTGCCTCCGCTATCATCCTGTCAATCATCTGTCTCATTCTCGCGGGTCGCGGCTATGATTAAAGTTTCAGTAAAATTTTATTTCACCATCATCGGTACCCACCCTCAGCCGATTGGCATAATTACAGTATTTGCAATGACAACCCCGTGTCCAAAACAGAGCTTATACTGTCTAAAAGAAAAGTTGTGACTGCTGACTGAACACTGGTCTGTGCCGCACCCGCTCGGAGCTGTCTAGCGCAGCACCACACAGATTTAACTCTGCACAGCTAAATAAAACAGGCTGGTGGCAGACTAATATTTAATATTTCTGATGTAAATATTTCTGTGAAACGCGTCAAGTTGCACAGAAGAAAGCCCAATCAAGGACCTGCCCTGTACAGTTTAAGAAGCGGTAGTAGAGGACTATTATTATTATTTATTTATTTATTTTTATTCAAAAAAACAAAAAAAAATCAATAGTGCAAACACACATCTTTTAGAAATCTAAAACATTTCCAACAATGTATATATTAAACAAGTAAACTCATTCGTGCACAATCATAGCACAAAAATGGAAAGAGCTAAACAAAGAAGAAAAAAAGGGAAAAAAAGAAACAGCAAACAGATATTAATCATGCTACATAAACTATCTCTATATTTCTTCAAAAAAGAAGTACATTTTCTATTATCAATTATTCTTAGTGATTTGATTAAATATTTTACTTCACATAAGAAATCTTTAAAAGTGGGAATTTTCTTAAGAAACCTTTGTTTGTGAAAGTAAAAGTTTGCCACAAGGATAAGGAAGTTACCAGTAGATTCTAAAGATTTGTTTGGGTTTTCAAAAAGACAAATTACATCCTTAATGGGTAGACTACCGTTGAGGACTATTATTTTGTTGAACAGACCTGAGCGACGACTAATGACGTCAGATGCTCAGATTTACTTGACCAATCAGTGGAAGGGGTCTCATGACCGCCCACATGTGGAAAACGAATTTTGAAGTCATGTATTCGTTTTTTGCCTGTGAACTAAAAAACTAAAAAATCAAGCCGAAATCTCTTTCTTTTTTTTTCTTTTTTTTTTTTTAAACGAAAAAACTAATAAAGGTGCCGTTTTCTCATTTCTGCTTATTTCATTTCAAATTGGAAATCAAATGATCGGATGATACACGGACCTAAACAGTGTAGCTGACTTACAGATTGAGTTAACATCCAAAAATGAATAAGCGCAACGATTCAGGGAGCAGCTACACAGTGAACTCCAAGAAAACGCTAAGCTTGAGTAAACAATTTGTGAATAGGCTACTACAAATGATGGCCATGAATAAAATATAATATTCATATATTTTTAAACCACAAACCTCTAAACATCATCTAAACATCTTCAATGTGTGCTTCTTTTACCGAGATATGCGAATAACAGATACACAGACAGACGTTTCTGTAATTTATAGATAGATGTATGTGTGTCTGTGTATATATTATATTTACGGTTTATATACTGTAATACGTGTGTGTGTACTGTATATTTTTTTAATCACGATTAATCGATTTGACAGTATGCATGTGCAAAATCAGTTTTTGTGTGTGTTTTTAGTAATTGTTGGTTTGGTGTGTTTGAGTGCTCATTGTTACAATTACACACTAAAAGTTCAGTGACATTTTTATTTGTGCATGGTTGAAAGCAAATATTGATACTGACATAATGACATACAATAAATATGGGAAGATTTAACTACATATATAACTAACTACTGACAACTAACTACTTCTGAATAACTACATTATTCAGAAGTAAACAGTGTAGCTGACTTAATGTTTAGCTGACAGAATATTTATTTTTAAACCACAATTTTTAAACCACAACCCTCTCTAATGTCAGAATGTTTATTTTTAAACCACAACTTCAATGTGTGCTTCTTTTACAGATATATTTAAAGTGTGTATGTCAGGTTATTTTTTTTTTTTTAGATATATTAAATAAGGTTTAGATGTCTGAGTGAAAATGTAATTATCATTAAAATGATTACTGTAATTGCCCTACAGTAAGCTTTATAGACATTTCTGTCAATATCATATTTTTAAAACACAGCTGAGCTGTGACGTCAGAAGAGGGAGACGTGCCAAAAAAGTTCTATTCAATTATGGAGAGTTTTGAGTCTAAGGAGATCCAAAATCCCCCTCAAACCTACGATGGCCCACAGCCATACAATTTTGAGCCTCCCAGGCGTGAGACCGATGAGGAGCCAAACAGAAATTTAAATAATTCCTATCGAAGAAACATAAATATCTGGTGTGAAGAGAACCAGTGAAGAGTTGGTCAGGTGTCTTGGTAAGTAGGCTATAGGCATAACTTAGAGGTGGAACGGTACATGTATTCGTATTGAACCGAAACGGTACGGGCGTCACGGTTCGGTGCATGAATATACACGGAGAATACATGGTATAAAAATAAATAAAATTTGCGTGCAAATTAATTAATGCGGAACTACTGTTAGATATGCAGATTATTTAGGGACACCTATTCTGAAGATTGCAATGCTGGAATGTGTTGGTGGGTGTGTGTGTGTGTGTGTGTGAGAGAGAGAGAGGGAGAGGGAGAGAGGCGCGGGCGCGATCGAACAGTGGAAACGTAAAAACTGGAAGAAATGGGCGCTGCAAATGACCGAAGTCTTGGATACCGAAGCAGCACTGAAGTCAGCGCGTTTGGTCCAAACAAAGTTGACCCAGGCACGGAACACAGACCTGCTTTTTGGGAAAAAGTGGACTCTGTGACCGGTTTTAACGGTGTTTTTGCACCCAGCACAAACGCAGTAATTCACCATCGTGAAAATACGCCTGCGTATACCTAACTAACTACCTAACTTAAAGAACTAATTCTCTCTCTTTATCACTCGTACGATTATCAACACAGCTCACAAACTCACTTTCTCAGCGACCTGGGGAGACGTCTCCCTCTTATGACGTCAAGCGATTCGTTTGGGGGGGGGGAGCAGTTTTTAGTGAGTAATGAAAATAACAAACTTTTTCATCTTATATTCTGCCTTTAGGTATCGAAAAACATACAAAACAATACATCAACTT
The DNA here is from genome assembly GCF_029890125.1 of Rhinichthys klamathensis goyatoka. Classification (NCBI taxonomy): domain Eukaryota; kingdom Metazoa; phylum Chordata; class Actinopteri; order Cypriniformes; family Leuciscidae; genus Rhinichthys; species Rhinichthys klamathensis. The sequence continues at coordinate 991,885 of NW_026606920.1, read as the reverse complement.
GTCAAACGTGTATTTCCCCTAACTATTTTGTGTTAATCATAATTACAAATTTAACCTGACATACACACTTTAACAATATCTTTTGCATTTCTAATCCAAACAACGTCAAACTCGGCACTGCACTTACTCGTGCCCGTAGCAAGACACCTGTCAAGTTTGAAATCCATCGGACTAACGATGGATTTCGATAGATATTCGATTAACAGACAGACAGACAGACAGACAGACAGACAGACACACAGACAGACAGACACACACACAGACAGACGTTCCTGTAATTGATAGATAGATAGATAGATAGATAGATAGATAGATAGATAGATAGATAGATAGATAGATAGATAGATAGATAGATAGATAGATAGATAGATAGATAGATAGATAGATAGATAGATATGACAACAATCAAATAACCCATATAGAGATCACACTGTCAGAGAGTTTGGGAATACTCACATGATAACACATGATACATGATATCAGTTTTAAAATCAAACATTTTAAAAGAGAACAATACATCACGGTTGTTTAAACCAATGTGCATTAAGCTGTGTCGTCAGTAAGTCGTTTCCCATCGTGCTTTTGATCAGCGCAGTCGGTGGAAAGCAACTACACGCGACTGCAGAAACCGACAAGTCCGCCTTGCGCTCGGGAGGGTTTTTTGACACGCGTCAGCATGACATCAGAGCAAGGCCCGCACTCGGACACATTTCTATCCGGCATGCATTTCGCGGTGATCACCGGTGATCGGTTTTGCGCAGATTTTGCTCATCACAAACAAGGCTGCTGTGTTTAGTTTGCTGTGTAAGAAGCCTCAGGACAAGCAGAGCTGACGTTGTTATGGCAATACGTACTACCGGCACATGCGGAAACTTAACTGTCAATTTCGTCACCGCCCCTTTTTAGGGGAAAATAAACTAGACTTCCCATAGACTTCAATACAAAATAGCATCAAAAAACAACGTCCGTACACAACCGGCAGTCGTGAATAACTTAAGAAATCACTAAGATTAAACATGTCAAGTAATTATATGTCCACCCTGCCTGCCATAGAGTGTGAAAGATACATCAACAAACTTAATTTGGTCAATTTAAAAACATGCGAGATGTGAGGAAAGGAAACGAGGATGCACAAATAAGAATTGAGAAGCACCCCCTGTCTGAGAAAAAACGTGGACGCCACCCGGAAAGCTGTTGCTATGGTAGCACTGGCTGAGTACCAGGCGCTTATCAAAACTCAGCCATTTGAAATTTTCACTTTATTTCATGTTTTAGTTTATCTTCTGTTAGCAACGCTAGCCATGTTAGTAACACCCGTTTGAAACAAGGCTTCATTCAATAATGCAACTCACAACAAGACCGATTCCTATACCCACAGGCAGTGATACGGAGGCAGTAGCCTAAGGTATTGCAGTAATACGAGTGATTAAAATCGTCATTTAAACAACCAAAGCGGTCCAAAAACAATGAAAACAATTCATACTAAGTCACACAGGGCGTAGCCATCTTGGATTCCGTATCGGAATTCTTGCTCGGTGTCCTCACGGTTGTCCGACTTCCGAGCTGGGAAATCCGAGGAAAGGGGGCGCGTTGGTGCGTGTTGCTAGGCAACGTCTGTCTTCCTCCGACACGGATAAATAATAGAACGCACCATTAGAGAGATTGATTCATCTGACGAGTCGTTTGAGAATCATTGAAAATGTGGTGATGTGCAAATGTATGAGAAAAGTTTTTTAACCTTTGATGCATGTAAACCTGTTGTAGGAGACTCCAAAACAACATTAGGAAACTTTAGAATAGTATGATTGGGGCACTTTAATATATAATTTCAATGCACAACTCAATCACAACAGATATAATGCAATTCAACTTTATTCTACTGTGTGACTGAAAAAGAGCTGGACTGAGTGGATAACTAAATCAACATATGGGAGACATGCAAAAGGTCCATTTGAGGTTTACTCTTCATCATGTCCCTTCTGTATGAAAAAGATAAGAGGAAGAGATTATCAGTTATGGTAAATGATTCAATTGCATAAGTATGTCTCTAAAAATGTTAGTCTAAAAATATCAATGTGGCTATATATATATATAGAGTATATAACCTTTTGTTTCTACAGTAGGACTTGGAAACTGGGTAAATTAAAACTACATGTGACTTAATTGGTTTGAATCAGGATGGATCACAAAGAAATATCAGTCTTCTTAAGCACTGACCTTAGAACCAACATCACGACTTTTGGCACGCAGTTTATTGACTTGTGACTCTGCAATGTCAGCTCTCTCTTCTGCTTCATCAAGTTCATGCTGGATTTTCCGGAACTTGCTAAGATTTGTGTTTGCTTGTTCCTCCTATGAAGCAGGATTAGCAGTTCTGAGATTAGAGCCTGAACTGAATAGAATGATTTATCAGCAAAAGTGTGATATTTAGGCCAATACTTACAGCTTCCTCTGCAGCCCTCTTGTAAGCTTTGACCTTTAGTTGAAGCTTGTCAACTAGATCTTGCAGACGAGCCATATTCTTTCGGTCCTCCTCAGTCTTTTAAGACAAATAATAAGAAAAAGATATTATTTGATGTTTGACATTGTTGTCGTAACATTTTCGATAGGTGTATTCAGTAAAAAAAATTGATGTTTTTTGTTGTTGCTGTTGTTGTACCTGGTAGGTCAGTTCTTTAATACGTCTCTCATATTTACGAATTCCTTTCACTGCCTCGCTGCTCTTCTTCTGTTCTAATTCTACTTCATTCTCCAGCTCCCTCACCTGTTGGCATATTATGAATGTTTTTACAGCATACCACTTTCAACAGTCAGAAAATATTGTTGGGATTTAAGGTAGGTCACTCACCCGAGCTTCTAGTTTCTGGATTTGTTTTTTGCCTCCTTTCATAGCAATTTGTTCTGCTTCATCCAGACGGTGCTGCAGATCTTTAATGGTCTGCTCCATGTTCTTCTTCATACGCTCCAGGTGAGAACTTGTATCCTGCTCCTTCTTCAGTTCCTCAGCCATCATGGCAGCATCAGTGATGGCCTTCTTGGCTTTTTCTTCAGCATTCCTGCATTCTTGCACTGCCTCTTCCACCTCACCCTGAAGCTGGGATGTGTCAGCCTCCAGCTTCTTCTTCTGATTCAATAGGCTTGTATTCTGGACAAATTAGGTATTTGCATTCAATTAGAAACTGAATAAGAATGGATTAGTTCAAAATGAAGATTAAGTAGGGTTGAGTATCACTTTAATTTTAGCGATTCAAATTCCAATATCGGTTCAGCTTATTGATTCCCAGTTTTGATTCCAATATGGGGGGAAAAAATTCAACATTTAGAACGTTTAGGTATCAATCCTATTTATTCTGTGACTTTTTGTTCTTTTGTAACATTCTGTTGCGGCTCAATACCATGAACAAAAGAAAGTCTGGATGTGCCCAGCACAGAACACAGCGTGCAAGTGCCGAATTGATCTTGAATGTTTTAAAACCACATTACAATGCGCACACAGGAATCAATAAGCGGATCGATCATTTTTAATTTTATAACAAGTATCCGATTCCAGAATTGGAATTTATTTTCCCTTCCCAACCTTAAGCATCCATTTGCTTTACCTGGGAGTGCAGTAGCTGCACTCTTTCACTTGTATCCAGCAGTTCTTGCTCAGCAAGCTTACGGCCTCTCTCATTTTGCTCAAGAGCAGCTCTCAGCTCCTCCAGTTCAGCTTGCAGAAGGTTGTTGCGTCTCTCTAAAATCGCAGTGTTCTCCTTGAGATCATCATTTGTTCTCAGAGAGTCATCCAGCTGAAGCTGAGCATCCTGAAAGATGAGTGCAAACTAATTAAGACAAACACTTCAACAACTCTACCCTTTCAAAAGCTTTCATTCTTTGCTTAACTGATTCACAGTATTGATTCTGAGTGCATCTTACTTTCAGATGTGCTTGGACACTCTTGAGTTGTTTTTGAGCCTCTGCTGCTTGTCGGTTTGCCTGACTAAGCTGGATCTCCATCTCATTCAGATCTCCTTCCATCTTCTTTTTTATTCTGAGGGCCTCATTCCTGCTTCGTGTTTCTGACTCCAAGGAGCTTTGAAGAGTGTCAATGGTCCTCTGCAAATTCCGTTTGCTTTGCTCCATCTCTTCATCCTTCTCAGCTAGTTTGCGCTCAATATCAGCCTTAATTTGGCTAAACTCTAGCTGAGCTCGCAGAATCTTACCCTCCTCGTGCTCCAATGAGGCCTTTTAAACATTAGATTGTGATCTATAACTTTGTTTGCAGTACTTTAAAAATATGATTAATTTTATTTTAAACAATAGTGATAATATAATTTAATCAGCTACTGTTTTTATATTTTTTATTTTTCTTCAAAGTCAAGAAATCAAGCTTCATCTGAAAACTTACCTCTGCCTCTTCCAGAGCAGACTGAATTTCACTTTTTTCTTGCTCCAGCTGTTTTCTCATTTTCTCCAGCTCATGAATGCTCTTTCCTCCTTCACCAAGTTGCTCAGTGAGATCAGAAATTTCCTCTAGATGAAAAAACCCCCACATTTTAACATATTGCCATATGTTCCCCAGCCTCAGTGATATAAATATAAATGTCTTAACAATACTATAAATTCTTCTTCCACCACCACACTCCAAATACACCATAAAGTCTTATTGTACTACTTTTATTGTCTTTCCAGTATCTCCATTTATCTATTAAAGGGATACTCCACCGTTTTTTTCATATTAAACTATGTTATTCCCTTAAAGTCCCCATGAATTCAAAATTGACCATACTTACTTTGTTTGCCTAAATTGATCGTTTTGTGGTGAACAATTCATCCATGCAAGTCAATCCACACAAAAAAAATTTTTGGCTTCGTAATCTTTAATCAAAATCTGAAATTTCCCCTCCCCTCTGCGTTGGAGGACCTTGCCTGATGACGTAGGTTTCACGGTTTGGGCGTCTTCTTAACATCCGTAATCACGCCCCTCCAACTGACAGTAGACAGACTGAATGAAAACACCTACTTTTCTAGATCCAATCAGGTGCTAGTTGGGGAAAAAGCCACGCCCACCATTTTGCCTCATTTAGTATTCCGTTTCTCTCGGAAATACGTCACAACACTGGAGAAAAGTCGTTTGCAACTTCCGGTTCACGGGGACTTTAACTAAGACGAGTTGATACATACCTCTCTCGTCTCAGTGCGTGCACTCAATCGCTCTGACGCGCGGTGACACTTTGATAGCACAGTGCATTCAATACGTGCCAAGCAGAGAAGCGAGCAAACACCTCCACGTTTTCCCTATTTAAATACAGTTACACGAGTAGTGTAACTCGACCAAGGACGGTGACACAAAATAAAACGTTGCGCTTTTCTAAGCGTGTAAAGTGGATAACTATAATGTATGGCGGAATAGCACAGCAAGTGCTTGGGAGCACTTCGACTCGGCGCATATACAGGTCCTTCTCAAAAAATTAGCATATTGTGATAAAGTTAATTATTTTCCATAATGTAATGATAAAAATTAAACTTTCATATATTTTAGATTCATTGCACACCAACTGAAATATTTCAGGTCTTTTATTGTTTTAATACTGATGATTTTGGCATACAGCTCATGAAAACCCAAAATTCCTGTCTCAAAAAATTAGCATATCATGAAAAGGGTCTCTAAACAAGCTATTAACCTAATCATCTGAATCAACTAATTAACTCTAAACACCTGCAAAAGATTCCTGAGGCTTTTAAAAACTCCCAGCCTGTTTCATTACTCAAAACCGCAATCATGGGTAATACTGCCGACCTGACTGCTATCCAGAAGGCCATCATTGACACCCTCAAGCAAGAGGGTGAGACAGAAAGAAATTTCTGAACAAATAGGCTGTTCCCAGAGTGCTGTATCAAGGCACCTCAGTGGGAAGTCTGTGGGAAGGAAAAAGTGTGGCAAAAAACGCTGCACATCGAGAAGAGGTGACCGGACCCTGAGGAAGATTGTGGAGAAGGACCGATTCCAGACCTTGGGCGACCTGCGGAAGCAGTGGACTGAGTCTGGAGTAGAAACATCCAGAGCCACCGTGCACAGGCGTGTGCAGGAAATGGGCTACAGGTGCCGCATTCCCCAGGTCAAGCCACTTTTGAACCAGAAACAGCGGCAGAAGCGCCTGACCTGGGCTACAGAGAAGCAGCACTGGACTGTTGCTCAGTTTTGCATGTCATTCAGAAATCAAGGTGCCAGAGTCTGGAGGAAGACTGGGGAGAAGGAAATGCCAAAATGCCTGAAGTCCAGTGTCAAGTACCCACAGTCAGTGATGGTCTGGGGTGCCATGTCAGCTGCTGGTGTTGGTGCACTGTGTTTTATCAAGGGCAGGGTCAATGCAGCTAGCTACCAGTAGATTTTGGAGCACTTCATGCTTCCATCTGCTGAAAAGCTTTATGGAGATGAAGATTTCATTTTTCAGCACGACCTGGCACCTGCTCACAGTGCCAAAACCACTGGTAATTGGTTTACTGACCATGGTATTCCTGTGCTCAATTGGCCTGCCAACTCTCCTGACCTGAACCCCATAGAGAATCTGTGGGATATTGTGAAGAGAAAGTTGAGAGACGCAAGACCCAACACTCTGGATGAGCTTAAGGCCGCTATCGAAGCATCCTGGGTCTCCATAACACCTCAGCAGTGCCACAGGCTGATTGCCTCCATGCCACGCCGCATTGAAGCAGTCATTTCTGCAAAAGGATTCCCGACCATGTATTGACTATTGAGTGCATAACTGAACATAATTATTTGAAGGTTGACTTTTTTTTGTATTAAAAACACTTCTTTTATTGGTCGGATGAAATATGCTAATTTTTTGAGACAGGAATTTTTGGTTTTCATGAGCTGTATGCCAAAATCATCAGTATTAAAACAATAAAAGACCTGAAATATTTCAGTTTGTGTGCAATGATTCTAAAATATATGAAAGTTTAATTTTTATCATTACATTATGGAAAATAATGAACTTTATCACAATATGCTAATCTTTTGAGAAGGACCTGTATATCTATGGACTCGGCGCAGTAATATCATCACTCCGGAGAGGGAGAGAACTTTGATGATATTACTGTGCCGAGTCGAAGTGCTCCCAAGCACTTGCTGTGGTATTCCGCCATACATTATAGTTATCCACTTTACACGCTTAGAAAAGTGCAACGTTTTATTTTGTGTCACCGTCCTTGGTCGAGTTACACTACTCGTGTAACTGTATTTAAATAGGGAAAACGTGGAGGTGTTTGCTCGCTTCTCTGCTTGGCACGTATTGATTGAACTGGGCTAAGTTAAGTGCTATCAAAGTGTCACCGCGCGTCAGAGCGATTGAGTCCACGCACTGAGACGAGAGAGGTATGCATGAACTTGTCTTAGTTAAGGGAATAACATAGTTTAATATGAAAAAACGGGGGAGTATCCCGTTAAGATTCTTTGCCAATAAAAAGTTATTTTGGTACATTTTGGTTTATTTACCTTGGAGATTTTTATTTTCTCTCTTCATGGTCTCCAGGTGATCCAAAGATTCTTCATAGGAGTTCTTCAGCTTAAAAAGTTCAGTACTCAGACATCTGGCTTCCTTCTGAGAGCTCTCTAGCTCAGCCTGTGACTCTTCGTACTTCTGCTTCCACTCAGCCAGGACCTAAAAGCATAATTTCTCATTTAAGTAGGATTACAGGTATTCAGAAAAATGTGTGAGCTTAATCCCAAATCAAGTTTTGTTACCTTATCAAAGTTTCTTTGCTTCTTGTCCAAGGCTGCTGCAGCTGCATTAGACCTCTCCAGGTCCACCATAAGATCTTCAATCTCATTCTGGAGTCTGTGTTTGGTCTTTTCAAGAGAAGAACATTTCGCATTTACTGCTTCAACAGCTTCTTCAGCCTCCTGCAAACGTTGAGCCAGTTTCTTCCTGTTTTAGAAAACGGAACAATATTGAGGAATATAATTGTGTGAGTGCACACTCTTGTGGATAGACATTTGATTATATTTTACCTTCTGTTTGGTGAAGCTTGGCCAACTAACAGAAAAACTTTTTGTTCGTCTTACATTTTAAAAGAAACATAACACAAACAAAAAGCTTATCTGTCAGTAGAGAAGTTACATGGAAAAGTAAAAAATTCGATGAAATTCGAAATAGAAACATATCTTACTTGGCTTCTTCCAGCTCCTCAGTCCTTTGAATGGCATCAGTTTCATACTTGGTTCTCCACTGAGCCACCTCAGAATTAGCTTTAGACAAGCTTCGCTGTAGCTCTGCTTTGGCTTCCTGCTCCTCCTCATACTGCTCTCTGAGCAAATCTGTGTCATGACGGGAGGACTGTACAGCATGGGCGAGGGCATTCTTTGCCTGGAGGACACATTTTTATTTAGCAGATCAACAAAATTAATGCAACTTATTTTGAAATATTAATCAGACAATGTTCATACTCATTCACACCTTAGTTTCCTCCTCCAATTGCCTTTTAAGATCTTCAATTTGCTGAGAGTAAGACATCTTGCTTCTGGTTAGCTGGGTGACAAGAGAGTCTTTCTCCTCCAGCTGTCTTGAAAGTTCACCTACATGTGTCAAGTATTTTATTATTATATGTGTTCTGTCAGTCATAAGAATTAAAAAAGTTATTGGCAGCCTTACCATTTTCAGATTGTAGCTTAGATTTTTGCATTGTGAAGTCATTGATACAACGCTGGCCCTCCTCAAAATGTGTTCTGTATTCATTCATTTGATCTTCCAAAGACCTGCAGGTCTTTTCAAGATTTGCCTGTACAACGTACATAATTTGGCTAGAAAATTACTTTCCATCAAAGATGACAAATATAAAAAAATATTTGTATTAATAATACCTTTGTCTTAACAACATGTTCCATGTTTGAGACCACATCATCCAGCTCCAGCTTGAGTTCACTTTTCTCCTTTTCCAGTTTTTGCTTGACTCTCTGCAAATTGTCTATTTGCTCTCCCAGTTCAGCCACACTGTCAGCCTGTTTCTTTCTCAATGTGGCGGCAGTGGCCTCGTGCTGCAGAGTGGCCTCTTCGAGGTCTCTGCGAAGTTTCTGAAACTCTGCTTCTCGTTTCTTATTCATCTCAATCTGAGCAGATGTAGCTCCTCCAGCCTCCTCCAGTCTCTCACTGATCTCTTCCAGCTCTCTGGCTAAATCTGCTCTCTGTTTCTCCACCTTGGCTCTGGCAGCTCTTTCTGCCTCAAGCTCTTCCTCCAGCTCCTCAATACGCGCCTAGAATTAAAAATATGTCATGGTTGTCATTGTCTCATTAAACAAAAAATTCTGTGGCAATATGCTCTATTTACTTATTTTTTTGATACCTGAAGTTCCTTCAGTTTTTTCTGTAGCTGAATGCAAATAGTTTGTTCATCCTCAATTTTCCCATTGAGCTGACTAATCTCAAAGTCTTTCCTATATTTACAAGAGAGATATTTACAGTCCTTTGTCTTGAACAAACAAATTGGACTGTGAAAGAATGGGAGAAATTGCCTTACTTCTTCAGTCGTTCTTCCATTTGCTGCTTGTCATTCTCCAGGTCCATTAAACTTTCCTGGGTTAACTTCAAGTCTCCTTCTAGTTTCCTCTTAGCTCTTTCTAGATCCATACGGATCTTCTTTTCTTGCTCAAGAGATCCTTCCAACTGGTTTAAATATTTAAACATGTTTGATTTATTGAGCATGTCAATTGGCTGCATAGCATTTGCTTGCATCAAGAATACTAAAGGTAGATGTAAATTGTAACTCACATCATCCACCTGCTGCTCCAGCTTTGCTTTTGCCTTAGTGAGGGTGTTGACTTTGTCCTCCTCACTTTGCAGGTCATCCAGTGTCTGCTGATGAGCTTCCTGCAAGGCCTTTTTCTCCTTGGTTAGCTTTGCGATGATGTCGTCCAAAGCTGCCATTTCCTCTGTCAGGTTCTTCACCTGTGAAAGACCATGGATCATGAAGTTCAAAGTGTGTGTGTGTGTGTGTGTGTGTGTGTGTGTGCGCGCGTGGATATGTGCGTGCGTGTGTTGTGTGTTGTGTGTGTAAAGACATCCCAGACCTTGTTCTCAGTAGCATGCTTTTCTTTCTCCACTTTAGCCAGAGTCAGCTCCAGGTCATCAATATCTTTCTTCAGCTCAGAGCACTCATCCTCCAGCTTTCTCTTCTTAGCTGTCATCTCTGCGTTCATCTCCTCCTCATCCTCAAGCCGCTCTGTGAGCTCTTTGGCTTTTGCCTCAAGCTGGATCTTGTTTTTGATGAGCTGATCGCATCGCTCCTCTGCGTCACATAGATTGTCTTGCTCCTGTTGTTAAAGGGTTAAAAAATGACTGATTTCTGTACTGTGGAAAACACATTTACTTTTCACGTTTTATAGGCACAACATTATTAACTGACCGCTTGGACTTGAAGCTGTAGGTCATTCTTCTCTTGGAGAAGAGAAACCATTTTTTCTTCTAGTTCTTTCCTTCGTGCTTCAGATTTAGCATAAGCCTCTTTGAGCTTGGCAAATTCATCTTTCATATTTGCCATCTCTTTTTCTGCTTCTGCTGACTTGAGTAGAGGTTTGATTTTGAAGAAGAGCTTCATCCAGGGCCAATTCTTCACCCCCATGAAGGCACGGACATTCCACTGGATAACCAGTAGGGCATCCCTGTGAGGATATTACATTTTTTATGTCAGCAAATATCACAAAAAAAGTGTTTTTAAAGTGTACAAATTGTACTATATGGAATTCTTGCCTTCTTTCAACTATCTTTTGGAACTCAACCCTTGCCAGGAGTCCTCTGGATCTAGCTTGAATTCCAGAAATAATTAGAGATAGTCTGTCATCTCTCATTTCTTCCAGCTGACCCAGTAAACCAGCCTTAAAGAACACCTAGGCAGAATTCATTTTAGAAACATGCACTTTACTCACAGAACAACATGACCATTTTCTTATTTGCTCCCATATTAAATAATGGATATAAAATTATTCTTCAGTTTAACTAAGTTTTCACCTTTGTGTGTCCAAATTTATATTGATTGTGATCAATATCCAGTGATCCCAACAGTTTCTCAGCTCCTTTCCTGCTATCTATGAACTGACCTTCAGGTATGGCTGCAGGATTTAGGATTCGGTACCTGTAAATAAGTACAGAATGTCTGTAATAATGGAAAGTGTTGCTTTAAATGTAGAGTTTAAGTGTCAAAGAACCAATAATAATTACCTCTGTTTAAAATCCCCATAGAGGATTCTGTTGGGGAAGCCCTTCCTGCAGATCCTAATGCCCTCTAGTACACCATTACAGCGTAGCTGGTGCATGACCAAAGGGTTCTCCATCGCACCAGGAGTCTTTGTCTCATTGGGAATGATGCACCGTACAAAATGAGGATGTGTTGATCTCAGGTTTGTCATTAACTTATTCAGGTTTTCCTGTAGGGATAAATGCACAGAATGTAAAGCTATTCAAAGGATTGCTTTAAAAAAATATTGACATATGTTCATTGGAGACAAGCTTGATATCATTAGTACACATTATCTCTTCTTTTTTATTTTATTTTCATTGTGTATGATCATTTGAGTCTGAAACTCAATTACCCTGTGAAGTGCAGACACAGTTTGGAAGGAGGACCCCTTCTTCTTACTTCCGCCTCCTTTACCTCCCTTACCACCGTCTGGTCAAAACAAGGCACAATAATGACTTATAACTGGTAGTACTCAAAGCACTCATAAGTGCATATGAGATTATATTGTGCATACATAATTTTTCTCATACATACCAGACTCTGACCCAGCATAATTAGCAAATAGCATTGACAGGAGCTTGAGTGTAGACTTTTGAAAGAGACCAACAACAGTCTCATTCAGTGGGTCTTTGTTCTTCACCAGCCAGTTGTTAATATTATAGTCAACTGTACCAGCATAGTGAACTAGAGAAAAATGAGACTCTGGCTTTCCTTTTATTACTCTTGGTTTCTGGAAGTTATTTGATTTCCCAAGGTGGTTGTCATAAAGCTTTGCTTTAAATGTTGCATCACTGGCTTTGGGAAACATGCATTCCTCTTCAAGTATTGACATGATGCCCATAGGCTGAATAAAGAAATTGATATGATTGAGTTACTGACTGTAGAAAATTGCTTTGTTAAATAGTTAAAGCACTATTCATGCATGAAAGCTTTATCGTCTGCACTACTTACTTTCTCAATGAGATCGATGCAGGCCTGTAAGTCCATGCCAAAGTCAATGAACTGCCATTCGATCCCTTCTTTCTTGTACTCCTCTTGTTCCAGCACAAACATGTGGTGGTTGAAAAACTGTTGCAGTTTCTCATTGGTAAAGTTGATACAGAGTTGCTCAAAGGTGTTGAACTGTTGTTTTAAATCCGAATGAAATTATACGTTTTTGTAAGTTGCATAGTAATATACATTTTAAACATGACAACATGAGGATCTGTCCACAAAGACTTACATCAAAGATCTCAAAGCCAGCAATGTCCAGCACTCCAATGAAGTACTGGCGAGGTTGTCTGGTGTCCAGAGACTGATTGATTCTTACAACCATCCAAAGGAACATCTTTTCATACACTGCCTTGGCCAGTGCACCAATAGCATAGTACACCTGAGCACAGAGAAGCATTTAGTTTGCCATTACTTGTCTAAATGGACACCATTTAATTAATACCACGCCAACTCACCTGCTGGACATTTTGCCCTTTGGTGACCCACTCATTTCCTACTTTCACTCTTGGATGGCATAGACCCTTGATTAAGTCAGCAGAGTTTAGGCCCATCAGATATGCAACTTTGTCTGCATCTGTAAAATAAATAAGATTTCTCTATTTACAAGGAAAACACTACTATGCATAAGAGATAAGAGAGTGTTGCATTTAGTTTTCTGCTTCAGGAATTATACTCTACACACCTTCAGTCCCATCAGCTTCTGCTTGCTCCTCCCTCTGCTTTTGTTTGAACTTCATATTGCCATAGTGCATAATGGCTCCAGTCAGTTTATAGATGCCATTTTTCTCTTCCTGAGTGAAGCCTAGTACATCAAATGCTTCCTAAAGTTTACATAATTATAGATGTCATTTGAGAACTATACAGTGACAGAAAAACAAAAATATAATACGTTTCATTCTTACATCAGTAGCAAGTAGTTCGTCTCCATCATTAATTGAGGCTACGGTTGTTTCGCCTTGGGAGATGTAAGCGTAGTCATAAGGGTTATTGGTGATGAGCAGCATTTCTATTTCAGGAGAAAGAAAGAACTATCAGTTTGTGACGATCTGGCACTACTGTAAAAGGCCTTTGATTACAAAATATCTACTGCATCTTACCCAGCAGCTCAGGTTTCCGCTGAGAGAGGATTTGATAGAAAATGTGATAGTCCCTTTCAGCCTTAAGCTGAAAAGACACCCTTGACTTCTCCAGGAGATCTGATATATTTACAAAATAATAAATGTTTAGTCTTTGACACTCAATGTTTTATGAAACCACACATAGAGTCCAGATATCAAAATTAAATTAAATCTTACATGTCTCAATGTCAGCAGAGGCCAACTTTCCACTGGCAGCAAAATGAATTCGGATAAATTTTCCCTATAGAATTTAAATAAAAAACAATGATCATATTAAGAAGTTAAGCACAATGAATGCAATAATAATTGTATAAGTTACTGAAAATCAATCAGTATGGCTTATAAATACCTAATGCCTGTGTTAAGAGGTACTTGATTCAGATTAATTTAACTGCATTAACCTCTTACAACTTCTAACATAACATAACTTATGATTAAGGCCTTTTTTAGCTGATTTCAATGTTTTTTACCATAATTTGTACCATTATATAAATACTAAATATACACTTATCATATTTATGATGGCTCCGGATGCTGCCATCTGCATGTTAACCTTATGTTCTCTTTATATCATTTTGATTTATCCAGCAGAGGGTGTTCTCACACTATATTTGTGATAGCTGTGAAATTAATGCTATTACATTAGCTGAAATGTTAATTGGGTGACTATTTACATCTTCACTAAATGTTTTACAGAAATGTTCAATTCCGAAGCTTACAAATCTTGAAGAGTTGTCATTTCTGATGGTCTTTGCATTGCCAAAAGCTTCCAAAGCAGGGTTAGCCTGGATTATTTGATCCTCCAGGGTTCCCTTTAATGAAAAAGTAAATGCTTTGGCATGGTGTAATTGAGTTAAATGTCTTTTTTTTAGTTAATGCAGAAACAGATGACATATATGAAAATGACACTTACCTTCTTTTCTGACCCATCTTTCTTTGCTGAGCCCCCAGCTGCAATACTTGCAAAATATTGAATGACTCTCTTCGTGTTTACAGTCTTTCCTGCACCAGATTCTCCACTACAGAGAACAACAATCTGATCATTAAAAGTGGCATGAAGTACTGAATTAACTAAGGAATTATATTAAAAGAAAAATAATACTTACGTGATCAGAATTGACTGATTTTCCCTGTCTGAAACGGAGAAGAATTCTTCAGTTACGGCTTCTATATTATCGATCTTTAAGAAGATAAGGCTCATCCAGAGATTTGTGCAAAATTCAAAAAAGGTTCCTCACACTTTGCATGTTTGTTTATGAAACATTTTGCCCAATTTGGTAATGCTTTCAGCTAGAATACGAGTACTGTCAGATCTTCAGAGCAGAACAGATTTTGTCCATACCTGTTAGCATGTACTGGTAGGCGTTATCAGAGATGGAAAAGATGTGGGGAGGAGCTTCACTCCTCTTCTTCCCTCTATAGGCTATAACCACCTCCTGATTGTACACTGGCAGCCACTTGTAAGGGTTGACAGTGACACAGAACAGCCCTGAGTAGGTCTGTGGGATAAGACAAATAAAGTTCAGTAATTGAAGCTAATTAGGTTGTATTCTCGAGTGATATTGAACTGGTCTTACATAGATCATCCATGCTGCATAGCGCTCTTTGAGGTTAAACAGCACGGCAGGCTCATGGAGAAAGGTGAACATTGCCATGTCTTCAATTTTATCAAACTTTGGTGGGTTCTGGGGATGAATGTCAGCTTCCTTTACAGTGACAGTCTGTTAGAAGCAGAAATACTCTTGTGTAAAGTGGCATCAAATTTGCTGTTTTGTCCAGATTGTATTATAGCACTGTTCTAAAGGCAAATCATATTGAAGCTAACATGTAAATAATGAAGACCTTACTAATGCTCAGTGGTTTCTAATTAACAATTATCATAATGTATCAACGACCACATTGATAATGTACCATTGAAAGTGTTCTGCCTTTGAAAAAGCATCTTCTCAAAATGCTCCTTATTAGTTGAGCCTACCTTGTTTTTCTCAGTCTGTACAGTGACTTTGTCACCTTCACGGCTGATAATTGAAGCTTTCACATACTCTTCATCTGGATCAGGCACGAAACACTCCTTTTTCATATCAAAGGGACGAGTTTGTGCTTCCAGACGCTCTCGATCTGACTTCCGCAGGTAAGAAGCCGCTGCTCCAAACTGTGCCATATGAGCGTCCCCCATGATTGCCTTGTCTGGAGATGGCATGGTTAAGTCCATGTTAATGTGAAGTTTTAAGAATTGGCAATATCAGACATGCTATGATCAACAT
The DNA here is from genome assembly GCF_029890125.1 of Rhinichthys klamathensis goyatoka. NCBI lineage: Eukaryota > Metazoa > Chordata > Actinopteri > Cypriniformes > Leuciscidae > Rhinichthys > Rhinichthys klamathensis. The sequence goes on along the minus strand of NW_026606920.1, from coordinate 976,299 downwards.
TCCCTTACAGATTTCTAAATACTACATGATCACATAAAAACCAGCTTTGACATATGAATAAAAAAATTCTCATAGGATATAAGCATGACTCTTACCTGATGTGCACAAGGTGCATCGGCTGAAGAAGAAGCTGTTAAAGTAAATATAATGTTATTGTTACTCCTTAAGACTCAGATGTGAATTAATAATTTTTAGTCTTTGTCACGTCACTAAACAATCCAATACTAAAAGATGTAATCAGAAGAAAGCAACATAATGAGAAGTAAAACGGATTTATCGTGAATGAAGTTGTAGTAGAAATTTGAATCCTCTAATATTAACTGTAACTTCACTATGTAGTTTTGGCTTAAATCTCACCCTCAGATAAAACGTCTGACTTGTCTGGACACCAACCATGAGAACTCTTTATAAAGGAACTCACCCTCCCAAATTTGGGGAAGGCATCCTACAAGGCAAGAATGCTATTGCGCCTGATCACTATTAGGGTGGAACAAGGGTAGTTATGGGTATTAGGGAGAAGCAAGAACCTGCTAGTTGAGTTAAGTCTTATCTTTGTTAAGATTGGTTAGTGCTCCATATTAGGCTCTCGCTGAGATTAGCAGAGCGCTAATTTAGTCTAGCGAGTTAAGTGGTTTTCACTTAAATGAAATGTGAATGATTAAAGCCAAACAAAATTCTTAGTGTACATTGAAGAATATGCATCTGATATGAATATTACTCCAAAACTTAAGGCAAAGGAGCAAGATATTTATGGAAAATTCTATTTTCGTGTTCTTGTGGTAAGCCATCACTACATTCACTCCACTTTAGCGCCCCATGAGGGTTTAACAGTCAACAAAGGGATTCGAATTCTGTCTTAACAAACTTAAGATGGAATTCTATATTTGTCATCCAGCATTGTTTAGAATACTCAAGAGAAGGCATCAGATTTCTGTAAAGAGATATGTTTGAACTGCATGCCATATGGGCTCTAAATTACCCAGAGAGCTTATGGGGGTTAATATGCGACATTGTGTTTTTTGTCATCATAGCCCAGACTTGGCAAAGACGCAAACAACAATATCAGATGCCCTCTGAGTCTGCATCTATATTAAGCATCTTAGTCTGCGGGATTTACCAGGCGGCAAGTGTCGAACAGCACACATATGAGGGGTCATACCTCAGATTCAGTAAAATTAGATAATGATAATACAATAAAAATGTAAAGAAGAGAGAACTGGAGATTTCTCCTGGGTGGGGAATAATATTGGTTATTGCCGTACCATCCTTCATTATCATCTACCAGCCAGCAAGTGTCTCCCCCCACAACCCATGTTGTTGACAACCCATTGTTTCCTTGAGGACAAAGATAACCCTGTGAAATTCCTGCTGAGTGGATCTTACTGATTGAGGAGTGAAACCACATCATACTCTGACCCTCTGGACCTTACTTTATGTCTCTGCCTGGGATCAACTGTAGTCCGTCACCTGGCCATTATAGGTGGTTTTGCTCATAAATAAAACCAAGTGACAAGTATATACACAGAGACCCATGAATATTTTATGGTATACTGAAATTCTTGTAATTGTATAGAGTCCTGTACTCATATTAAATCTTTTTTTTGAGGGTTCACATGTTGGTGTCAGTGTCCTTGGAATGTGTTACAACTGTGAGTGATGAAAAGGACACTAATCCATTGGCCTCATGGGTAGACATATTCTTCTTATAGTACAAATATATGCAGACAGATACATTAAAGGTAAGTACAAAAAGACATAATTATAATGTCATTTTTTTACTTGACAATAAACTCACAATTTTGGAAAATAATTCCTGGTTTGTTGTGTTTCTATAGATGATTGTCCATTTTAAGAATGTTTGAATACGATTTTTTAGGATTCAATACATCCAACTAGACATAACTGAAAGGTAAGTACCCTTGACAACTACCACACGGGAAGGGTCAACAGATAAACAAGGAGTTAAGTGCCTATGACAAGTGATAATACTGTTCTATTTTGACACCCAGCCAAATCTTTTAAAGGATGACTGGCGTCAAAGTGCAAAAGGAAGTGAGAAATGCCAAGCCATTGCTAAAGTCTTTAAAGATAACGATGACCTTTTTAGTCAGATAAGCACTTAACATAATGAACGTCACTCCGACACACAGGTAACATGCATTTTGTTCCCACTGGTCATAAAATTAGGTCACTGCTATTTATAAATGTGTATGCCTACTTATCACAGCTGGCTGCTTAATTACACTTGTTATGAATTTAACATGTTTTAATGCAACGTCAATGTTACATAATTGGCCATGTTATCAAGATTTACAAATACATATGCAATTTGTGCATTTAAAATGTTCCACATTTTACATTTACATATCCCTAAAGAGTGCAAGTGTGCCTAATAGAGCCAAAGATTTATTTTGCTGCTCTCTCACATCTCTCGGTGTGTGTCTCACCTACTCATTAGACCTGTGAGAAACCTGCTCTGGGGTGAGTCACACCTAGACAGCATTTAAAGGAAGGACCCACTGGACAAAATAAATGACTAATTATTTAAAAATGACTGTGGATTTGTTAATGAACTGCGACTAATAGAAGTGTAAAGAATTATAATTTTCTTAATATATTTGTAGCATTCTAGATGTTGTTTTCTTGTTTTACAGCATAATCTCCCTTGGAAGTTCCTTCAGGTTTTTTTCTGTGTACATTTTTGTAATATATCTGTACATGAAATGCATCTAAGTACGAAGATGATCTGGCACATTGAAGTATCAGTGCTGTTGTCTGAGATAATTGACATGTTAAGTACTTCAGAGTAGCTCATTTAGCATGACCCTTTATCCTTTTTATCCAATCTATTTCAAGAACCAAGGGCTTTGTTATATCCTTTTCCATTTTAGACATCAGCACGACTTCCATTTCTGATGCTTAAAACCTGATGCCTGAAGTTCTGCTCAGTCAATGACGCTCATTGGTTACCTTAAATTCATTTTAAATCATTGTTCAGTCAGGTTTGAAAATCACATTGAAACTCAGTTGTAATTTATTATTTATACTCCCAAGTTAGTTTTCACTTGCCACAGGACATGTTCAGCATGAGAGAGTTCTGTATGTTTGAGGCACAGCTAAAAACTACAAAAGAGCCTGAGAAGCTGTTATATACACTGAGGGATTACTATCTTTGATAAACAATCTCAGGGGATACAAATGTTTATTTGCTTTATTGTAAAATGTCAAATTAATAATATGATAAATAGATGTAGATGTTACTTAATTTATATGAAAGTAAACTAAATGCTCTTCTGAGAATTAAATTTTAGAGTCATTGTACAATGTGATATAACTTGGACCAAATAAAAACAGCACAATAGTAGTCTCCATAAACATACAAGACAACAAACTAGATGCAGAGTGACTTTATTTCATGTAAGTGAGGAAATAGTGAACAGTGTACAATAGTGTACAGAGAGAAAGGCAAGCAAATAAAGATGATTTCAGAAGATTTCCAGGACTTCACTCTTCATCAAATCCTTTCTGTGAGAGAAGAATGTTGATGAGCGGGGGGAAAAATACTTAATTAGTTATTAAGGAAAGATGTTGTAAAATATTAACAGCCAAAAACATTGATGACTTAACCTGTACTTAAAGATTTCTGTCCAATCAGATGCTCTCTAGAATGAGATTGTCACTCCCTATTATAAACACCTGGCTAGCAAGTAGCAAATCTGACTGCCTGACTGACATGTTGGCTATTAACTGAAGTCATGCAATTTCATGAGCTCTTTAACATTTCAATTAATGATTATTTAATTGTGTCCACTGTACCTTTGGCCCCACATCACGACTTTTGGCACGTAGTTTGTTCACTTGAGACTCAGCAATATCAGCCCTTTCGTCTGCTTCATCTAGTTCATGCTGCAGCTTACGGAATTTGCCGAGGTGTGTGTTTGCCTGTTCTTCCTATTACAGGAGGCAAACAAAACACATAAGACATCAGTATACTTTACACAACACCATCCACAGTGACTAGTTCTGTCTCTGAATTTCAAGAGCACTTACAGCTTCCTCTGCAGCTCTTTTGTAAGCTTTGACTTTTAGTTGCAGCTTGTCAACCAAATCCTGAAGACGGGCTATATTTTTACGGTCCTCTTCAGTCTAGATACATACAATTAAAGATTAATTCTATGTAGATGATTTATTTTAATCATTATCAAACTTATTCACTTGCCCATGAAATCTAAATATTTTAATCCCACCTGATATGTAAGCTCTTTGATGCGGCGTTCATATTTACGGATTCCCTTCACAGATTCACTGCTTCTCTTCTGTTCAGCTTCAACTTCACATTCCAGCTCTCTTACCTAGTGATGCAGTAGACTTACATTAGACATTGCTTTATTGATGTCTTCTTAAATGAACAAGAGCCACAAGAATGGCAGATGACTGTAATTACTCACCCTAGCTTCCAGTTTCTGAACTTGTTTCTTGCCTCCCTTCATAGCAATTTGTTCTGCTTCATCCAGACGGTGCTGCAGATCTTTAATGGTCTGCTCCATGTTCTTCTTCATACGCTCCAGGTGAGAACTTGTATCCTGCTCCTTCTTCAGTTCCTCAGCCATCATGGCAGCATCAGTGATGGCCTTCTTGGCTTTTTCTTCAGCATTCCTGCATTCTTGCACTGCCTCTTCCACCTCACTCTGAAGCTGGGATGCGTCAGCCTCCAGCTTCTTCTTCTGGTTTATGAGGCTGGTGTTCTGTATGAGAAAGTTTCTGATACAGTGATCATTTGAAATGGAACCTTTCGACAAAAATACAAAAAGACTCTTCATGGTTTACCTGAGAATGCAAAAGCTGTACTCTCTCAGTGACGTCGAGCAGCTCTTGCTCAGAAAGTTTGCGTCCACGCTCTGTTTGTTCCAGAACAGCCCTAAGCTCCTCCAGTTCGGCCTGAATCAAGGTATTGCGTCTCTCTACAAGTGCAATGTTCTCCTTCAGATCATCATTGTCTCGAAGAGAGTCATCAAGCTGAAGCTGAGAGTCCTGCAAGATTTTCCATTAAGGGAAGCCAAGGTTACTTTTGTAGACAAAGAAAGTGAATTATGAAATGGTAACACTTTTTACCTTCAGATGGGCCTGGACAGACTTGAGTTGTTTTTGAGCCTCAGCTGCCTGTCTGTTAGCCTGGCTCAGCTGGATCTCCATTTCATTTAAATCTCCTTCCATCTTCTTCTTTATCCTGAGAGCCTCATTCCTGCTACGAGTTTCAGACTCCAAAGCACTTTGCAAGGTGTCTATGGTCCTCTGTTGGTTTCTCTTTGACTGCTCCATTTCCTCATCTTTCTCAGTCATCTTGCGTTCAATGTCAGCTTTTATTTGGTTAAATTCTAGCTGGGCCCTCAGAATTTTACCCTCCTCATGCTCCAGAGAACCCTGTAAAAACAGAATAAGCTTACTCATGTCATCATTGCACTTCTTTCAATTTTTTTTTTTTTTTTTTTTTTTTTTTTTGTGGCCAAGCTCCTACCTCAGCCTCTTCCAGAGCAGCTTGAATCTCTGCCTTTTCTTGTTCCAGCTGCTTACGGACCTTCTCCAACTCATGGATTGTCTTCCCGCTCTCGCCAAGCTGTTCGGACAGATCAGAGATCTCCTCTAAAGGAAAAATTACATTATCATTTGGATTATCCATAGAGACTTAAATACAAAAACAAATACATACTTGTAATTTTTTTGCAAACATGTACAAAGTAGCAGAATTTTTTATAGCAAGAACCTTGCAGGATCTTGTTCTCTCTCTTCAAGGTCTCCAGGTGATCCAAAGATTCCTCATAGGAGTTCTTTAGCTTGAACAGTTCTGTGCTCAAAGATCTTGCCTCCTTCTGAGAGCTCTCCAGTTCACACTGAGACTCCTCATACTTCTGTTTCCATTCAGATAAGACCTGAAAGATTTTTGATAATGAATGTTGATCTAATAAAAATGTAATAAAATTAATTGAATACATTTTTAAACTAATAAATTGAAATGGAGATGGTGACAAAGGGTGGATTTACAAGAGAATATTTACAATCTAAAATGTTTTATTTGCTTAACATTTTTTGGCCATGCAAGTTCAATACTTCTATTTGTTTTATTTCAGAATTCTGATGATTTTACCATTAATCTAAAGAGTGGAAAATAGGAATAATAAATAATGAGTATAGGTGTGTCCAAACGTTTTACTGGTATGAGTTTCTGAAATCTCTTTTTCTCTCTATATATATAAAGGTGAATTCATACAATTATAAATGTTGTCTAAATGTTTTAGTCTCTCGTTTAAATGCTACCTTATCAAAGTTTCTTTGTTTCTTGTCTAAAGCTGCAGCAGCAGTGTTGGATCTCTCCACATCCACCATCAAATCTTCGATTTCATTCTGGAGTCTGTGTTTAGTCTTTTCAAGGGAAGAGCATTTAGCATTAACAGCCTCCACGGCCTCCTCTGCCTCCTGCAAACGCTGTGCCAGTTTCTTCCTGCATAGAATTAAAAGTAATTAGTAATTAAAAGAACAGTCTTCCCTGCTGAAAAATCCAGCATTGCTGGTTATTTTTTTCATACTGGATTTTTCAGAAGGGTTTTGAAAAGTGTAAACCTGGCAGAACAGAGAAAATGTGCTGAGCCTTAACTTGGTTTTAGAAATCAATACAAGAAACACAAGCAGTCATTACTGGGTCCTTTTGAATGTTTCCCAATGTCATGTACATTCATGTACTTGTTTCAAATCTTACTTGGCTTCTTCCAGCTCCTCAGTCCTTTGAATGGCATCAGTTTCATACTTGGTTCTCCACTGAGCCACCTCAGAATTAGCTTTAGACAAGCTTCGCTGTAGCTCTGCTTTGGCTTCCTGCTCCTCCTCATACTGCTCTCTGAGCAAATCTGTGTCATGACGGGAGGACTGTACAGCATGGGCGAGAGCATTCTTCGCCTAGAAAAAGATTTGTTTGATCACTTTGTTATAGAAGGTTATAAATTACTTGAAGTACAAGCGGTAGTGGAAATATAGGGGAAGTGGACAAGTGTATGTTACCTTCATTTCTTCATCTAACTGCCTTTTCAGGTCCTCCAATTGTTGACTAAAGGAGTTCTTACCCCTTGTCAGCTGAGAGATTAATGATTCCTTTTCTTCTAACTGTCTAGCAAATTCATCTGTTTTGAAAGAAACAGGCAAATGAACTGTTGTTGTCTTATAAAATTATCACCATTTTATAGTCAAGACAAGACTGCTGATTTACCATTTTCTGCCTGAAGCTTTGCCTTCTGAGTTGTAAAGTCATTTAGGGCCCTTTGAGTTTCTTCATACCTGTTACGGAATTCATTCAGTTGATCTTCCAGAGTTCGGTTCATTTTCTCCATATTAGTCTATTTTGAGTAAATATTGTATTAGTATAGACATTCTCCAGAAGTAAAAACAATAACAAACAAACAAACAGATAATTAAAGATCTTTATTCTAAGGTCAAATTTTGTGAATAAATAGAATCTTGCCATCTTTCCAGAAAAAAAGGGAAAAAAATCAGCCAATTCACCTTGGACTTGACAATATGCTCCATGCTGGAGGCCACATCATCCAGCTCCAGCTTGAGTTCACTTTTCTCCTTTTCCAGTTTTTGCTTGACTCTCTGCAAATTGTCTATTTGCTCTCCAAGTTCAGCCACACTGTCAGCCTGTTTCTTTCTCAATGTGGCGGCAGTGGCCTCGTGCTGCAGAGTGGCCTCTTCAAGGTCTCTGCGAAGTTTCTGAAACTCTGACTCTCGTTTCTTATTCATCTCAATCTGAGCAGATGTAGCTCCTCCAGCCTCCTCCAGTCTCTCACTGATCTCTTCCAGCTCTCTGGCTAAATCTGCTCTCTGTTTCTCCACCTTGGCTCTGGCAGCTCTTTCTGCCTCAAGCTCTTCCTCCAGCTCTTCAACTCGAGCCTAGCATAAAGAGAAGTAGAGTTTTTCCCTTCAAAATGCACATTACAATGATCAACAGAACCGATCATTAAGTATGGTATTATTAAGTACCTGCAGCTCCTTGAGTTTCTTTTGTAGTTGGATAATTATGTTTTGTTCATCCTCAATTTTACTGTTGAGCTGACTGATTTCAAAGTCTTTTCTAAAAATGAAATTATGGACTTTATTTTATTATTATGTTCAAACATTCAAAACAACAATAATACACTAATAATAAAGTAGTTTGTCTTACTTCTTAAGTCTTTCTTCCATTTGCTGCTTGTCATTCTCCAGGTCCATTAAACTTTCCTGGGTTAACTTCAAATCTCCTTCAAGTTTCCTCTTAGCTCTTTCTAGATCCATTCGGAGTTTCTTTTCTTGCTCTAGAGATCCTTCAAGCTAACGGATTTAACAAATCAAATTCTTAATGTGCTGCAACAAATATTCTTGTTTCTTCACAAAACAACAACAACAACAAAAAAGTATCTACACGTCACGTACAAGGAGCTTAGCTTACTTACATCATCCACCTGCTGCTCCAGCTTTGCTTTTGCCTTAGTGAGGGTGTTGACTTTGTCCTCCTCACTCTGCAGGTCATCCAGTGTCTGCTGATGAGCTTCCATCAGGGCTTTTTTCTCTTTTGTCAGCTTGGCAATAATATCATCTAAAGCTGCCATTTCTTCTGTCAGGTTCTTCACCTGTGTGTGGATAGAGCTAATATTAATTAAACACTTTATTAGAGATGGACATTACCTTTTCACAGTTAATTACTGTTTGTATGAAACCTTGTTCTCAGTAGCATGCTTTTCTTTCTCCACTTTAGCCAGAGTCAGCTCCAGGTCATCAATATCTTTCTTCAGCTCAGAGCACTCATCCTCCAGCTTTCTCTTCTTAGCTGTCAGCTCTGCGTTCATCTCCTCCTCATCCTCAAGCCGCTCTGTGAGCTCTTTGGTTTTACCCTCCATCTGAATCTTGTTTTTGATCAGACCTTCACACCTCTCTTCAGCATCACAGAGATTATCTTGTTCCTGTTTGCATTGAAAATATTACAAAGATTCATCCATAAAATGACATACTGTTTATTCCAATCTTTTATTTATGAAATTTGACAAACTTACCGCCTGAACTTGAAGTTGAAGGTCATTCTTTTCTTGAAGAAGAGTCACCATTTTTTCCTCAAGTTCTTTTTTACGAGCCTCAGACTTTGCATAAGCTTCCTTGAGCTTCAAGAACTCCTCTTTCATATTGGCCATTTCCTTCTCATTCTCAGCAGATCTCAGCAATGGTTTAATTTTAAAGAAGAGTTTCATCCAGGGCCAATTCTTGACACACATGAACGCACGTACATTCCACTGAATCACAAGCAGGGCATCCCTTTTTTTAGCAGAGAATGCATAAAAAATATAGTCAAATACCATTTAAAATTCAACAGCATATATAAACACACATCGCTAGTTTAAGTATAATACAATCTATGGGATAAGCATTACCTGCGTTCTACCATCTTTTGATACTCAGCCCTTGAGAGAAGACCCCGAGACTTTGCTTGTATCCCAGTGATTATTTTTGATAGACGCTCATCTCTCATCTCTTCCAGTTGGCCAAGAAGACCAGCCTTAAAAAATACCTGATGTAATAGTAGACATTAAGTTATCACAATCTTTTCCTTTTACAGCATTTCACATATTCTTAGTAGGTAGTGTTACATGACTTACCTTAGTGTGCCCAAACCTGTACTGCTGGTGGTCGATCTCCAGTGAACCCAAAAGTTTCTCTGCTCCTTTCTTGCTGTCTATGAACTGTCCCTCAGGGATAGATGCAGGGTTTAAGATACGATATCTGCAGAATCACAGAAGAAAGTATTTAAATATTAAAACAAGCAGGTGTTGCATTTAATTCTAGTAATATTTTTCCTTCCCTTAACTCATGGTACCTCTGTTTAAAGTCCCCATAGAGGATTCTGTTGGGGAAGCCCTTCCTGCAGATCCTAATGCCCTCTAGTACACCGTTACAGCGTAGCTGGTGCATGACCAAAGGGTTCTCCATCGCACCAGGAGTCTTTGTCTCATTGGGGATGATGCATCGTACAAAGTGAGGATGTGTTGATCTCAGGTTTGTCATTAGCTTGTTAAGATTCTCCTGTAAGGAATCACTTGTTAGCTAATTTTGACTAGGATAGAACAAATAGTTTTTTTGGTATTGACAGGCTATGGCATACCCTGTGAAGTGCAGACACTGTCTGGAATGATGACCCTTTCTTCTTCTTTTCTTTTTTACCACTTGCACTGTCTGCTCGACAAAATATAATTCAAAAGTTTCAGTGTGGACACTATTGATTTATAGCTTGATTTCCACTTGTCGTATGACCTCACATTACTTAAAGTAGACGGTTCTTCAAATTGATAATGTCAATTTTTTAAAATACATTACAAGCTCACCTGCATCTGCACTTGCATAGTTGGCAAACAATATAGCCAACAACTTCAGTGAGGATTTCTGGTACAACCCAACCACAGTTTCATTGAGGGGGTCCTTATTCTTTACCAACCAGTTGTTGATGTTGTAATCCACTGTACCAGCGTAGTGAACCAGGGCAAAGTGAGCCTCTGGCTTGCCCTTTATAAGCCTGGGTTTCTGGAAGTTATTTGATTTCCCAAGGTGGTTGTCATAAAGCTTTGCTTTAAAGGTTGCATCACTGGCTTTAGGAAACATGCATTCCTCTTCAAGGATCGACATGATGCCCATAGGCTGAAGGAATCAGGAATATGGAGAAATGCTGATGTCAAAGAAACACATATATTATTGCTGTAATTAAAACGTGTTGTATTAATTATTGGTGACTCACTTTCTCAATGAGATCGATGCAGGCCTGTAAGTCCATGCCGAAGTCAATGAACTCCCATTCAATCCCTTCTTTCTTGTACTCCTCTTGTTCCAGCACAAACATGTGGTGGTTGAAAAACTGTTGCAGTTTCTCATTGGTAAAGTTGATGCAGAGTTGCTCAAAGGTGTTGAACTGTACATGAATTTGTAATAGCATAGTTGCAGTAACAGTTTTATATGAAAAATATAGAAATTTGAAATGCTGAGGTGTAACTTGTGTGTTAAGATAAGCATTCAGTACTCACATCAAAGATCTCAAAGCCAGCAATATCCAACACTCCAATGAAGTACTGGCGAGGCTGCTTTGTCTCCAGAGACTGGTTGATTCTCACCACCATCCAGAGGAACATTTTTTCATACACTGATTTTGATAAGGCACCAATAGAAGAGTTCACCTGAAATAACCAGTGCATAAAAGTTGTGTTTGTTTTACTTTTCGTTCTCTCATTGTTGTCAGCTTGAATTTAAGACTACTTACTTGCTGGACACTTTGTCCCTTGGTGACCCACTCATTTCCAACTTTGACCCTTGGGTGGCATAGACCCTTAATGAGGTCAGCAGAATTTAGACCCATTAGATATGCTGCTTTGTCAGCATCTGGAAATCAAGATTCCTTACATAAAGCATGACTCAAATTCACAGAGGTTATGACATTTGAATGTCAGCTTTAATTCCTCACCTTCAGTTCCATCTGATTCTGCTTGTTCCTCTCGCTGCTTTTGCTTGAACTTCATGTTGCCGTAGTGCATAATGGCTCCAGTCAGCTTGTACACAGAGTTCTTTTCTTCTTGTGTGAAGCCCAATACATCAAAGGCACTCTGTGAAAGTAGAATGCTTGGGTATGTTAGTGCCTTGAGACATGAATGTTATGTGGCCAAAGATCATTATGGTTTTTATCCAGCTTTAATGGCAAGAAACTTACATCAGTGGCCATTAACTCATCAGCATCATCAATAGAAGCAACTGTGGTCTCTCCCTGAGAGATGAAGGAGTAGTCATATGGGTTTGCTGTCACTAGCATCATCTCTGTTTATACAGTTTAAATAGAAGAGAGAGAGCACAAGATTACATTCAAGTCTATCTAGGTTTTGTATTATTTCAGTATCTGAAGTTACTTTATTTGCTCACCAAGGAGCTCAGGTTTTTTGTTGGATAAGATTTGATAGAAAATGTGATAGTCTCTCTCAGCCTTTAACTGAAAGACCACACGAGACTTCTCCAGGAGATCTAGACAAATAGAAAGAACATAGTTTTATAATGTACAAGTAGTCCACTATAATTTGTCATTTGCATTTGAACGGGAATTGTTTTCACAAAATTGTCGTCTGAACACAAAAAAAAGCAAAGGAATAACTTTTCCATTTTTAGTATATCATTATCAAGTAAACTTACACTAGAATTTAATGAAATGTAAAATGAATGAAATGTTTGCAAAAAGAAAGCAATGACATACATGTTTCGATGTCAGCAGATGCCAGTTTCCCCCTTGTATCAAAGTGAATTCGAATAAATTTTCCCTACAGAAAAATATGTTGAACAGCCTCCTTACACCATGTTGCATAAAATTGAATATGCTCTGCAATGTTTATTTAGTACACGTTCACTTACAAATCTTGAGGAGTTGTCATTTCTGATGGTCTTAGCATTACCAAAGGCCTCCAATGCAGGGTTAGCCTGGATAATTTGATCCTCCAGGGTTCCCTATGGCGATCAAAAACCCAGAAGAAGGTATAAACATAGTTAAAACATTAGGCATCAAAGGCTTTGTCAGCACATCTATATTTGTCCCGTTCTTAAAGTAGCACCTTGTTCTGAGCAGCCAAGTCCTTCTTCCCTCCACTTGCTGCAATGCTGGCAAAGTACTGAATGACTCTTTTAGTATTCACAGTTTTCCCAGCACCGGACTCTCCACTAGCATCATAAATAAACAAAGTTATTTATATTACTTATGTAATAGTTTTAGAGTACTTGAATTGTATGGACAAGAGCAGCATGGACGTTCTACAAAATATCTTTGTGGAAGAAGTAAAGTCATTTGACTTTCATCAACATGTAGATGTGTAAATGACAGACTTTTCAATTTTGGGTGAACTATCCATTTAATGCATTGCCAGAAGATTACTGTAGCTAAGTTAGCAGAAATACAGAAGACTTATCTGTACTGTAACAAAAGTTAAGTGGCAATATAGTGACTTTACATGCGGTGTGCTTTGTCACTTACGTGATAAGAATGGACTGGTTTTCTCGGTCTGTTCAAGGACAGAATAACAAATATCCATTTTTGTTTTGTTTTATTTGTTGGTGCTGATTTCATTATCCGTACATTTGATCATTTTTGATTTGTTGGTTATTTTTGTGAGTATTACCTGACAGCATGTACTGGTAGGCGTTATCAGAGATGGAATAGATGTGGGGAGGAGCTTCACTCCTCTTCTTCCCTCTATAGGCTGTAACCACCTCCTGGTTGTACACTGGCAGCCACTTGTAAGGGTTGACAGTGACACAGAACAGCCCTGAGTAGGTCTGTAGAACAGAAGTATAAATGTATAAATAAATGTATACTTAAAAAAGTATAAAAGTTTGGTTCCAGAGAAGCAGCTGAGACTCCTGTACTCACATAGATCATCCATGCTGCATAGCGCTCTTTGAGGTTAAACAGCACGGCAGGCTCATGGAGAAAGGTCAGCATTGCCATGTCTTCAATTTTATCAAATTTGGGGGGATTCTGTTGCATAACGTCACTCTCTTTGACAGTGACAGTCTGTACAAATAAAGGATAAAGTTTAGAGCAGAGTTCTCCAACCGAAAATCTCAAGGGAACTGTAGGAGGACAATAAGATTGTGCTGGAAACATCAATGCCAAATTAAATTGAATAAAAATTTATAATTTTTATTCACACATTTTTTTTATAAAATTAAAACATGAACCCAGGGTTCAGCTAACAACAAGGCTTGTCAAAAAAAAAAAACTGGTTTAGACATTCTCGACAAGTTGTTTAATGTTCAGCATAAATTATTTGAGTATACTGTTTATCTGTTCAATGCATTGTTCATAGCCTATGAGACTTTGAAAAATGAAGCCTCCTTAAAAAATGCTATATGTTTTAGAATGTATGTGTGTGTAAAAGAAGGTCATCCCAGTGATAATTTTGGATGATACTAAAATATCAAAATTACATAGTGGCTGATCAAATATTCACAAAAGGTCATAAATGGAAATCATGTTCTTTTTGCACTGACCTTCCCTCCCTGTGTCTCCACAGTGACTTTGCCATCCTCTCGACTCATGATGGTGGCTTTAACAAACTCCTCCACTGAATCCGGCACAAAGCATTCCTTCTTTAAGTCGAATAGTTTCGTTTGCGCCTCTAGACGCTCCCTGTCAGACTTCCGCAGGTAAGAGGCAGCGGGCCCAAAAACTGACATTTCAGCATCCCCCATAGTTAACCTTAAATTATAAAAAACAAAGGACTTGTGAACTAGAAAGAAGAGCTAATGCAGTTTAAGTGATTTTCAATGCAATTGTCCAGTGCTTGCATCGGTAACATAAATGTACCTATTAGGTTACTGACAGACAGCAGATGCAGATGGAGGCTCCAGGTGTTTGCGATTCCTCCTAAAAAACAGAGAAAAAATGTACATATGAAGTATATGCAATGATAAATATAACACTAAAGTAGTACATCAATAGCACAATACACATAGTCCTAGGAAAGAACGTACAGACGAAAAGCCACACAGGGACGGGTGGACAGTATGCTGAGATTCAGCACAATAGCAGAGATGGGATTTATAACCTCGATTGCCCTAACCCTATAAGGCCAAGGACATCTGACCTGTGAGCCCCCCTCCTGACGTAAGCACATCAAACACACTACAACAAGCCAATCTTTTGGTGCCCTGGCACTAAGAGGTGCTCCATTGTAAGCGTTCAGGCTGATGGCCAGGAATGCTGAATACCTTTTGTGTGAGTCACAGGAATACATATTCTCCATCTTTGATTCTTTGGCCCTTCACCTATCACTCACACATTGATTTTATCTAGGCCCCTCTCTTATCTGTAGTTTTGTTACAGTCCAGGACACTGTGTTTTAAAGGTGTGGGTGCCTGGCCTTTCCTCAGGGCAGCGTCCACTATGCTGATACTGTGGTTAAATCAAGCCAAGTGCTTTAGTCCTTTAGTTTCCGTCCCTCCCCTCTTGTGCCCCACCCTGTCAGTTGAACAGGCCCAGCATCGGCTTTAGAGAACACAAGGTCTTATGGACTGTTGCTCCCAGCACGCGCCAAACTATACATGATCACATTTACTGCTCGATATACAGTTTACAGTAGCTAAAGCCATAATTTGCCAAATTACTTCTCCTTTTATGGTAATACACTGCAGACTTGGGCAAAATTCAGAATCTAAGAACTGGCTCCCTTTTGTATTACATCTTAAACACAGGAAGTTAAATTAGAATGACAGGAACTTACTAAATTCAAATAATTTAAATAAATTCAACACAGGTAATACATTCTAGGAAATTAAGTGTTCTTCCATCCTGAGGTTAAACGGATAGTTCACCCAAAACTTAATATTCTGTCATCATTTACTCACCCTCACAATCAATCGTGTTAAGCTATTTTCAGCATGTATAATCATAAGAAATGTTTCTTGAGCAGCAAATCAGCATATTAGAATGATTTCTGAAGGATCATGTGACACTTAAGACTGGAGTAATAATGCTAAAAATTCAGCTTTGCCATCACAGGAATAAATTACATTATAATATATTAAAATAGTAACGTTTTTTATTGTAATAATATTTCACAATATTAATGTTTTACTGTATTTCTATAATGTATATTATTAAATAAATGCAGCCCTGGGGACTTTAAAACATAAAAAACATTTACCCCAAACTTTTTAATAATTTTCTTTAAGAAAGTCTGCAAAAGACTAAGATTCTGTTTCGACATTACAAAATCCAGCATCCTAAATGTTGCCCTTGCATTGTTTTGTATTGAAACTGACAAAGATGTGAATTTAGAAATAGAAAAGCTTCATAAGAGGCCATAGTATATAGTGTCCAGTGATATGGTGGCGGGCGGGCAGGGGTGCTGATGGTTCTTGTTAGGGGAGATTATCAGGGGACGTCACTAATGCAGCCAACTCGAAGTGTTCACCAGAGAGAACTTTCAACACCTTGTCATGTTCCTGTCACTGGAGAGCAGTGGTAAAGACATTTATTATTGCTAAACTCATATCACCACACTGTGGGTTGGATCTGTCGACTCTGGGATTTATTTTACACACAGTTATTGTGCCAATACTGGACATCCATCTGAACTGACTCTTAAGCAGGTACTGTTTTAGTATTAGTCTTTAAATAATTAAAAAATGGCTAACACTTTTCAATAAGGTTAAGGTGGTATAAAGAACTACCAATTATCATTTTCTTGTAGCATTTAAGGATCTTGGTTAAAGTTCATTTATGAAAATACTTTTCTAAATCACAAATTATAATGTTTTATCATTTATAAGTAATTTAAATAATTGTATATAATTTATAAATGCACGATCAATTATTGTTAGTCATTATACTGTACATACAACATACACAACTTTACATAGTATACCTTTATTAGTAGGCCTATATGTGGTAATTAACATTAAACAAGATCATTATTGTAATTATGTATTATATTTAATAAGAAACTATAAAACTTATAAATGCTTTAAAAGTAATGTTCATTATTACTTCATGTTGCTGGTGCTGGTTGAGGAGAGAACCCCTGATATGATTGTAAAGCGCTTTGGGTGTACAGTAGTACATATGAAAGCGCTATATAAATGCCTCATTCATTCATTCATTCATTCATTCATTCATTCATTCATTCATTCATGTTAATCTATACTACCTTACTACTAGGTTTTACCAAACCGAGATAGACTTGTACCTATGTTTTCTTACAAGAGACAGCTGAGATAACAGTAGTTATTGAAAGGTTTCTGACAGCATTAAGCAGAGGATAACTAGGTGCTAGATGTAACCATACATTAGCCAGGAGTATTCTGCATTCCTGAGAGGTCTCAGAGTCACACCATTCCCTGAACAGCACACATTCACAATAGACTACTTATATATGGCCGTTAAACAGTCCTAATATTCCAAACAAAAAGTAACAGGTTGTCATAACATTGTCTACCCCTTTTTAATAAACAGGATGTCTGAGAGTGAGAGCACAAAGAGCAGCGCTTGAATAGTGTGAATGTCTTTTATTAGCACTTGGTTTGTTGAACTCTTAATAAAGATCTACATCAAGTTCTTTAAATAAAAATTGGCATATGAGGTCAAGAGCTTTTAGCCTGTATATTTCCAACATAACAATATTAAATAAATACTAATATACAGTATAGACAGATATACTAATATAACAGAAATTACGTTAGCACAACCCCAAATTCATTCAAATTGTATTGAGGACTGTCAGTACTATTTTCAATAAACCGAATAAAAAAAATCCTGTTTAATGGCATTCTCTCATCTTGAAAGTTCAGTATTTGAGACAATGCCTTTAATGCCTCGTGACAGATTGTATGATGCTTGCTGGGCATGACACATGTCAGTCTGTCTGTATGAACTGTATGGATTTAGCAGTTATTCCAGCCCAGCGGCGGGACGAAGCACACCCAGCCATGCAGCTGCCCTGCATGCCAATCAAAGCTTTAGCAGAGGATTAATGGGAAGAGCCAGGGATGACTGTGCTCTTCAGTCAACAGAACAGACAGCATACTTTATCTGGGTATCATAAGAACCTATTAAAAGGTTAAATGTAGTTATGAAGCAAAATTGTCTCAGATAATCCTGTTAATAATTTAAGCCTTTTAAACATAAAAAAGCAACATAAAAAGTGATCAACAGTGGAGAATTTACTATGAAAACAGGCCAGGTATAGTAGATCTATAACCGTGCTTATGCAAATTTGCATGCACTGATTATAAAAGGTTTACAGGCCAAGAATATGATACAAGAATAAAAGTGAAATTAATTTGTTATGTGTTTGTAATTGGTATTTTATGAGCATTAGAATGTGTGATGGGTCGTTTCATATACTGTGTAACTCCGGGATGTTTTAAAGGTACTATTGTGTGGCTATTTAAAGCATAAGGGCAGCTGATAAACTGCAGACATGATTCATTCTATGAGAATGATACAGTGACTCCAGCCATTCCCAAGAGCCCATTTTAAATGTGTCATATCTTAAGAGTCGGTGAACGCCTGGGACATCAGTAAGTAATATTTGTGTATTGTATTTTTTAGCAAATCCTGATAGTTTCAGTTTACACAATGAAATAGCGATTATTGTAAAGATTCATTATATGGCTCGCTTTTATATATTCTCAGACTGATCTCATGAAATGGCGTATGTATGACACGCCAATTCGTATTTCCATTTTTGGCGTGCTATCAACACGCATAATCGCTTTTCAGCGTGTTTATCAACGCCTTTGACTTAACGTTATATTACTGTATTATGCATATATAAATATATGACCTACCCCAACCCCGTCCCTAAACCTACCCGTCACTGGGGTTAATACCATTTATGAGTCTTCTCCTACCATCCTAGGAAAAGAAATATCGCTCCACAGATGTAGATATAGATTTTGCTTCGTTTCGCTCGGACATTTAACGGCGTAGACATACACGCGGAATCACTCGGACATTTAATGGCGTAGACATACACGCAAAAGATTTCGGCGTGGACATACACGCGGATATTTCAAAATGCGTATCAACACGCCACTTGAATTGAAAGTGGCGTGTATGTTTACGCAAAGTCATGATGTCATGTTGATATTCTGGTGTAACCCAAAAGAACATGACATGCAGTAAAATATGATACATTCATTTGAATGATTAAATGAAGTATATACATTCTTACTGTATAAAAAAAAACACAGGGATGAGCATCTATATGTGCATAAGGGGCATAAGGCTTATAAGAGTGTACATATCATGAACAATGTCTTTGAGAGAGTATCTCAAAAGGCTGTGTAGACCATCTAAATAAATAAGGATTCACAGATTTATAAACTCCATTAATAATGGTCTGACAACAGCAGCTTGACAATACACAAGCTGTTAACGATATGAAGTGTAAATCTTTCATATAATGCACTGTATTCAGTATTAATAGGCATAATCTTTTTTTTCTTTTTTTTGTGAACAATTGTTTTTATTGAGCATTCAGTTCAATATAAGAAAAATATACAACATATTAAAGTGTAACCCATACCCCCACCCACCCAACCAACCACCAACTACCTAAACTGTGTAAGGAATTGTTGTGAAAAAGGTGAAAAAAAAAAAAATGTAAATAGGCATAGTCTTTTTATGTTTACTTACCAACCATAAATTTGAAATATCATCTAAATAATTATCCATTGACAAGAAAACATTTCTGTGTTGCCCTCTGGCCCATCATTCAAGCATCAATAATAGTAATAATAACTCTTTAATAATAATAAAAGATTATAAACTTCAAATTTGACTTGAATCCTGTGAAACCTCAATTCAAGAACCAGAGGGAGTCATTGCATAAGATACCGTGATCGAGTAAGCTCATCGGTTGAAGAGAGAGGGTTTTTAAACTCCTTTAAAGCGCCTCCTTCTGGTAAACAGTTCTATCCAATGAGCACAAGCTGAAAACTAGTAGCAAATAGTTATACAAAACATACACATGTATATAAAAAATATAAAAAATTGTGTGTGTGTGTGTGTGTGTGTGTGTGTGTAAATATGTTTTTGAAAATGTAAAAAATTCAGAAAGTTTTCTGTGAGGGTTGTGTTTAGGGGGTATAATACAGTTTGAGTATATCCTCCTGGGACCCAAGAATAGACTTTTGTCCACTGTAGTGGACATTATATTTTAGTGAATTTCTCTGACATCATACATGTCACATGACACAACCTGGGTGTCCTGTAAAGAGCACATTCAGGACTTTTCAGAGATACCAAATGTTTGGAGGTAGCACCATGAAAACAACTTCTCCTTGGTCTTTAAAAATGTCTGACATTAATTTAGTGATCAAATGTAGCAATATGATAAATATGATAATATATTGTAATTATAATTTAAATTGGACTACTTTTTCAAATTGTATTTCATAAAACAACATCTCAGGAAAATGTTAAGGGGTTTCAAATAAAAAAATTACTTTGTTACAGAACAGGGCATTGATTTCAAACGTGTCCACTGTAGAGGACATCAGGACTAAAATCATGTTTATCAGGCATTCTGGGAGACACAACAAGTGAATATGGAAATAAATTATACATCAATATTCCTATGAAATATTAGATAATATTATTAAAATGTTGCCAATTATTACTCCAATTATTACACTTCTTTTTTCATTAAATGTTGCTCCAAGAACACATTAATGTGCAAATTAGATACAGTGTATAGATACATTGCATTGAATGGGAATATTAATTTATGACCATTTTACCCACATATTGCAAAAAGTAAAATGGTGTATCAATTTATTCCATTATTTATTTCATAACATAGTTGAGAATAATCTTTATACAAATTTTGGTTGAAAAAATCCTGAAACCCCAAAATGTATTGGTGATTGAAAAAAAATTTGTTTTTGCCTATACATATAATTTCATGTCATTTTATTTTTTAAACAACTTAGTCCTGGTGTCCACTACAGAGGACATAGCATAACGTATGAATAAAATATTATTTTATATATATGTTTTTTTGCCATTTGTTTATTGTGCTCTAAACAGTGTGATGACATGGTAAAAAAACTAAATTCAAAAAACTTTTTTTTTCTGGGTCTCAGGAGGATAAACATCATGTTTATGGAAAGTCCATTAGACATGGAAATCCAATGAGTGTGTTCTTGTATGATTCATAAGGACACAAATTTGTATAATGACATGGGTATTACACTGGTATTACAACATAAATGTGGTTTATGGGGACATTTCCTGAGTCCTCGTAATTAAAATGGCTTAAAAAACATAACATGTTTTATTAAAATGTAAAAATGCAGAAGAAAGTGTTCTGTGATGGGTAGTTTTAGGGGTTCGAGTAGGCGTAGGGGGATAGAATATACAGTTTGTACAGTATAAAAACCCTTACACCTATGGAAT
The DNA here is from genome assembly GCF_029890125.1 of Rhinichthys klamathensis goyatoka. NCBI lineage: Eukaryota > Metazoa > Chordata > Actinopteri > Cypriniformes > Leuciscidae > Rhinichthys > Rhinichthys klamathensis. Next base: position 955,304 of record NW_026606920.1, on the reverse strand, counting down.
GTCCTCATAATGATAGATTTGTCGCCGTGTGTGCATGTGTTCGTGTGTGTGTGTGGTTATTGATATCTGTATGATGTGATGAAACATTCTTGGCTTGAATATAGACTTTATTCAGGGTAGCACATATTTAATTTTTGACAGGAATGAAAATGAGGTTATGACGGATAAACAGTTTGTTAAATGGATTGTTATTTAACAGCATGCCCATTGTTCAGCTGATGAAACATCTTTAGAAAAAATGAAGTTCACAGAAACTCCATTAAACAGTTTCTTTGTGATCTAGGACCTATCCCTCACAACCTTGTTTTCATTTGTGTAAAATTCAATATGGCATCTACCCATAAGGTCTATCGCTTGCTTTCCTTCTAATAGAAGGTTCCATTCACAATCTTCATCTAAACATGATCTAAAACTACTGTATAATCATAAAATCCTTTATATTGTGGAAATATGGACGTCTTAAATTTTAACGTCTTGTGGTCTTAAATTTCCCAAGAAGAACAGTAGGAGAGGAATACATTTATTTACAGGAATAGTTCACCAGTGTGTACACTACATACTGCATGCTCTTAAAACACATACCAAACACACATTTTTCTTAATATGGAGCTAATTCAAGAAAGCCGGGAGAGAGAGCAGACGGGTGTTTGAAAGAGCCAGAGAAGATAATGCAGCTGGTGCAGACAGTGGAGGCCATAAAGGGACTCAGTGATTGACAGAGACAGACAGCACCAACAGCTGAATCTAAGAATGGAGAAAGCAGCAGAGAGGGATGAAGAAACAGTACGAAGGTTAGAGCTAAATATGGATGAGATGAAAAGCACCCCAGTAACTGTACATAGCATTTACTGACATTCATACAGCAGTGAACCACTGACATTTTAAGAGCACTACTTTAAACTCATCCACCGAAAAAGAGCACTAGAATGTGTTACCGAGATGTTTAAGGTTTAGATTCACATTTGCTGTTGTGAACACTTATTCACATTTGTCATTTTTGTCGAGTTTTTTGAGCAACAATCATTTGGTCCACTAACGACAATACAGTTACAGAGCATTTTCACACAGAACTGTCTAACTGCAACATGACACCCGCCAACACGACCGTACAGAAGGCGACAACATTTCTTTTTCTGTTCTGAGGGGGTGGGGAGTGAGTGGGCCATGTGAAAGGTGCAAGAGACCCTCTTAGAGCAGTTGTGCTGCTAGAGAAATGAAAGAGACCAACGGATTCAAAGAACTTGGAAATCAGGAATAAACTGGATTTTCTTTCTCTTGGATGCAAGGCGTAAACGGGAGTTGTTGGCTGCAAGCACATAAAGGGGAGTGCTCCCAGATTTCCAGAAAGATAAAGATCAGAAGAGAGACAGGCCTTGAAAATCACCTGAAGGTTAGAGGACACCAAGTATAAGAAGAGGAAACTAATAAAGTAGCACATGCCATTTTTATACCTGGTTTAAATGCATCAATATATGTGAGAAAAGTGATTCCAGTGAATGAGAACATCCTATTGCAAACAGTCAATTGGAAAAGACATTCGATTTTATCATTAGACATGCTTACTGTTTGATAACGTACATAAATTCATTGTGTATTTTACAACTCTGACACAATGCAGCTGTCACTGAGGAAGTTTTTGTAGGATTCTGAGAGAAACTGGACTCTAACAACAACCAATCCATATTGACTGTAATTTGCTGGTGTGGTTAAGGAAAAATACAGATGTTTCTTAACTCTATCCTTGTGGTCATTACTGACCTGGCAGCTGGACTTCTCGGCAACGCATCTTTTCGACGTCATTTTCATTTGTTGCTTACAGCATTGCTTTTGTTTGGGCCCCTCCTGAGTCTATGGGTTTCCCATTATAGTGTGTTTGCAAAGAGGACTCACTTTCTCTACAGGTAAGCAGCACAAACACAAATATACATTCTATAATTCAATTAAGCAATACCACACTAGCAAGCACGCTCTGCGGCCTCATGCCAATCACAACAGCATGATAGCGCGCGTGACATTTGTTCAATAAACAAGACGTTAATATTGAGTAACTTACATTTTTGAACCTATATTGCCTATACTTTTTGTCTATTTTTGCTCTGCACGTGAAAATACTCCCAAAAGAATTGAAAGAAAAATCAAACCATCGCGTTGTGCAAAGCACAATAATAACTTTTCTGAACTGTTTTTAATGAATCAGTTGAGTGAATGATTCAATGACTCACTCATAAAGACAGCTAAATCAGAATATGCATGTTTCCCTACAGTATGAGTAGATACTTATTTTACTAGTAACTTTGCTACCTTTAAAAAGTGTTCTATATAGCATGAATCAGAAGAAGACTGTGCTCAATATTAATAGAGTAATATGTCATTCACCATTCATTTGTAGGGTTTTCCTGCGCTCAGGCTGGGGCTGGACCTGCATCTTTGTTGGCTCTTTTGTCTTTGTCCTCTCTTTCTCAGTTCGTCGCTCACTCACACTTTCCCTGCGACACCTTTCTCGGCTAGCTGTGGCAGGTGGATTGTGGCTGGGCTTCCGCAAACTGCTTTGTCTATTGGAGAATGCCACCGGGAGCTGTTATGAACCCCTCAGCTCCAGTCTTGAGCTGGCTTCAGGGACCAATGGAGATGGCCAACCTTTATTGCTTTTACGGGAAGGTGAAACAAAGGAGGCCTGTGTCCGCTCTGGCATGTTGTGGCGTGGCTATGAAGTATCTGAAGATGCCCTCCTGCTGTGTTTGTGCTGCCTGCTTCTAGCTGAAGAGACTGCAGTATTTGGGCCGTACCTTTGCCTGGGTGGACCCTCTGAAGCCCCGCTGCGCATCCTCTTCCTGTTCTGTGTCCTTCTGTTGAGTCTCTGGGTGTTCCTGCTGCTCTGTCTGTTGGCTTACTTCCCAGAGTTTCCTACTCAGCTTCTGGGAGGCGCTCTGGGTTGTTTAAGCTGGAGAGCATTGTATCAGGGCTGGTACCGACTTGGACCTAGTTGGTACTGCCCCGGGAGGCCAGGGGTTGGACTTTTGTCAACACAGAGTAAACAGGATGAGACAACTGAGACACTGTGTGAAACTAATGATAAAGACATCAACTAGAGAAGGTTTGAGGAATTAAAGCTTGGCTGAATTTGGACTAATTATATGGTGCTTTATTACACCAGTGAAACCTAAAGAATATACACCCAAATCTGTCAATGCAAAGTTTATGTATATTTGATCAAATTGCTGGTATTTATACATTTCATTCATGCTGATTAAATTCTCACTCAGACCCTGACAATGAAAAAAATGGAATTTCAACATCATAGGTGGGGGTTAAGAGGGTACAGGGATAGTTCGGTCCAAAAATAAAAAGCAATCACTTACTCTGAGTTTCAAACATGTATGATCTTTTTTTCCCCTGATTTCCAATGCGGTTTGAACCTGTGGCCTACAAAATATCTTTTACGTCCAAAGAAAAAAGTTCCAAACACATTTGGAACAACAAGTGCACTATCCCTATTTTTTGCCAATAGTTTTGACCCTAATACAGTACTGATTTCACAGAGAAAATGATTCCAAACAAATGAAGAAACAAACGAGACACCACATTAATTTATTAGGCTCATCCTTGACCATCTCAATTAATTTTTTTATTACAAAAATACTCCAGAATTTCTGAAAATCTCAGCTTTAAATAAAAAAACTTGTGATTCAATTATGCTCAAACTCGTATGTAATTTAAGGACAGCCAGATTCATTTTGGGTCAGTGTGGCATTCATTTTACAGTTGTCTCGCTTTGCAAACATTGCTAAAAATTACCCATCTCTTGAACAAAGCCTTCAAAAACCATCAGTGGTCTCATGACAAGACAATAAGGGATATATTACAAGATATATAAATGCCAATGTAGACCACACAATTTTAGTTTTAGTACCCACAAAGCATGCTTCAAATTTCTATAATGGAAAAGTTTAATAAGGCAAGATCAGGAATAGCTCCCGGTTAAAATGACAATGGTATTGAAGTAGATTCTATCCATCTATTTTAAAAAAATCTGTTCAACAAAACCTTAACTACATAACTCTGAAAAGAAGAAAAGGGGTGATGGAGACGTACATAGAAAAACGTCTTGTCTGCTGGGAGGAAGCTCCAAATAAAAAGCTGAAAAGGAGAAAAACATTCTCTGAAAACTTGCTCAGAGCATTATAAAAAGGCATGTTCCTTCACAAAGTATAATAATCCTGGACAGTGGTTGGTACAGTCAGTCAAGAACCATTCATCATAGGAATTTCAGATGTGACACTGTCCAATGGCTGCCAGTGGCAATCCATGAGTGAATCATAGAGCTCCTCACTACGCTCCATGTATTGCTTATTTAATGCATCCACATCCACCTGCAGGTTTGGATCTGAGGGAGAAGAAAGATGGTGAGTAACTCACTGGTGTTCATTCTTGCTATAATCAAAAATTTGGTCAACAACTAATCAGTGGAACTAAATATTACCTTCAGCAGGGTCCTCCTCAACATCCTCAGTGCCATCATGGGACTGCAAAAGCAAAATAGAAATGGTAAATTCTAGAACAGAAACTAAAAAAATGCTTTTCATTGATCTTGTGTTTGCAACTGCTAAGATACCTCTGTGGATCCCTGCATGTCAGTGGGGTTGGGGGGCACCCCCATAGGTGGGGGTACTCCCATCATCCCATGTGGAACTGGTGGGGGGGTAGCATACGGGTTATATCCGTAGTTGTAACCGCTGTACTGATCATAGCCCCACTGTGGATAGTAATTGTTATAGGGCTGTTGATAGTACTGCTGTTGATAGTTGCTGTTGTAGCTGTTATTCTGGTTGTGGTAACTGCTTGATTTGTTGCTGAAATGTAAAAGAGAGAATATAACAAGATTTGTCAGGTGAAAGTTCAAATATCAGGACTAAGTCTCACTGACCACACAAAACTTAATGACAATGAATATACAGTAATAAACATTTGAAGTGGATCAAAAAACTTCATCAAAGTTGTCCTAAGACAAGAACAGGTATTGTTCAAAATTCATGTAGAACTCTGATGAAAGGTTTTGATCCACTTCAAATGTTGACTACTGTACAACAAAATAAAAGAATACTACTTAACTACATATATGCAAAAATGATCCTTTTTTTTTTTAATATTTAATATTTTATTTATTTCTTAAACCCATGAGATAAACATTAATCAAAAATTGTATGAAATATACCCTTTGTTGACGGCAATGCTTATCCTGATGGATTTTCCTCCCAGGCCTGATGCGTTCTGAAACTCCTCAAGGGCTTTCTTCTGTTCATTCTCATCACTAAACTTCACAAAGCCATAACCCCTGTTTGAAAGAACTAGATCATCAGCACCCGTTCTCTCACTCTTCATGCGCCTCATCATGCAGTATATGCATATATCAATATGTATTCAGAAAGTAAAATATTTATTTGATGGTAGAACTGAAACTTCACTTTTACTTTTAACATGAAGTAGCATCACTTCAATTGTGAGTTGCTCTTGCTTACCCTATATGGGGAAAACAATAGTTTTAGCAGATTTGTAACAACGGCAAATCACATCCATGTATTGTCTGGCCCTTTTTAGGAGAGGGAGGGTAAAGAGTATCGACTGAAAATAAGCTTTTAAAAAATATAAAATAAAATGTAAAGGAGACCTCATTCTGTTGTGAAGATCAGTAGGTCGAACTGTCAGAGAAAGCCAAGTAAGGTTATGCAGTACATGTGATGGCTAAAACATTTCATACCTGGAGTTCCCATAGGGATCAGTGACAACTTTGGCTCCTTTGCATGAAGGGAATTTTTTCAGAAAAAACTGATGAAGTTGGTAGTCATCCACTTCTGATGTGAGATCTCCAACAAAGACAGAGAATTCTGGGCTGAGAAAGAAAGTAAACCATATAAAGTAAAAAAAAAAAAAAAAAAAACTCCACAATTTACATTTATTTATGTTTTGTAAAAAAAATTATATTTAACCACAAAAAAGCAACTGGGTCATTCAGTGTTAAACCAAATTTTGGAAACTTCCCCAGCTAAATTTTTTTATTAATATTTTTCTGAAGAAAGGCAAACATTAATAGTGATAATAGCCAAACTATTAAATGTCATGGATGAATATTTACTGAATAACCCACTATATTGTAAAAGGGGGGTCAAAATTAACATTTCCAACTGAAATTTGAAGCCAAAATACACGTGGGGGAGAAAATGACTTTAGTTTTCAGTTCATTCCTATGGAAGTTGAGCTTTACTCTCACGCGTGAGCGCGAAGCTCAACTTCCACAGGAATTAACTGAAAACACTTGCTCTGCGCCAGTGGACACGCACTGTTACACCGAATTTCTTGGCTGACTAATGAGTTGTTTGATGACTCCGCTGCGTATATCAGTCCTGGGGGAACACTCGTTTTACACGTATTTGGCGCTCCCTATTGTTGAGGGTGTATTATTGACATATGAAAGTCTAGACCCTGAATATAAGACGACCCAATTTGTCTTATCTTCAGAACAATACGGTATGTGAAAATGCACCATCCAAACTTAAATGGCTGTAATTCATGAAAGCCTTGGAATACAGACCTACGGATGGTCTCTTTTTAAAGAAGACACAAAGCGGATTATTGCTTAAGTGCAAGCAAAAAAACAGTAAAAAAAAAGTTACGTTTAAATTTACTCTAAAGCAAATGTACTGCACTAAACAATTTTTTTATACAAAATATTTTACTAAATAATTTGGACTGAAAATTCTATAAAATCAAAGCCATGTCTCATTTTGCTTAGGCACTATATCTGACACTATACCTATACATTTCTGTCACAATATCACTTCTATCACAAAACAGTCACCAAATATGGAATCTTGAGTTTCAGACCTTTACAACGATATGCATTTTCCCAAGATTAGAAAAAGTTGTGATTATAAAATAGTGCAGTAAATTTTGTAATATGAAACATGGCACTGCACAATAGGGGGGAGGAGCCCGCTAAAAGGAATTGTACTGTTTTCATGGTAACACAAAGTCTGATTTTAAAATAGTTTTCACAGAATACTGAGGGTGTAATAGGGCTGGGCGATATGGCTGAAAACTGTATCACGATATCAGTGTTTCATATCGGTCGATATCGATAATTATTGATTTTTTTATGACCCATTTAAAATAAGGACCAGGAGAAAAAATATAGTACATTTAAACATTTTTATTTTAAACTTAACCTTCCTCTTATTACAATCCCAAGACAGACATGTCAACACAACCATGGAAAACTTAAATAATTAAAATGTAAACATAAGTCTAAATTCACAATCAGACCTGCAAACTCCTCAGAGTAAAAAAGGTGACAGTGACGCGGCGGGACGGGGGTGAGGCCGGGGGGTTTGTAATCGTACATGCCACCTGCTTAATTTGTTTTGTGATTTTAATATGCAAATGACACATTTCTGAGCGTGACTTAACAAAAATCAGCATACTTATCAAAAATCTTTTTCTGCCAACCAGGAAGTTTGTATCTTACACATGCACTGTATCATAAGAAGTCAGGGCAGAGCACTCGGCTAACGATAAGCCTAACGTTACAGGGATATTCCACCATTTGGGGAATTAAGCTCATTTTCCACCTCCCCTCGAGTAAAACAATTGTTTGTTTACCGTTTAGGAAACCATTCAGCCGATCTCCAGGTCTGGCGGTACCACTTTTACCATAGCTTAATGTAATTCATAGTATGACGACAAAACTAGGGGTGGAACGGTACACAGAAGTCACGGTTCGGTTCAGACATCACGGTTCGGTACGATTTCGGTACAATGGAGTGAAAAGCAAAACAAATATAGAAGGCATTTTTATAAATGTCTTAAGCCTTGTATTTTTTAATTAAGTTTTATTAATAAAGGCATAGAACCAGTTTATTTATAGTGCACTGATAATAGTTTTATATAATTGGTTTATTAATTAAACTAATAAAAAGATAGATATGAGATATGTTTGGTAATTGTACCTGAATGAATTTAAAATTAATTTGCTATATTTCAGATCAATATATTTGTTTTACTTAATTTTAATTAACCCTAACTTTATTCTCATCAGAATTATAAATAATTGATTTCCGTATAAAATAATACAACCAACACATTTAATTTTCTTTTTTAATCAATGTGTTACTTAAAAATAAACAGATTAGCGCTCTGTTTTGAGGACAAGAAATTAAAACCAATGCGATATGATGAATGTCCAAAAGATGGAACACACAGACTGTTTTAAAAAGGGGTTGGATAAATATGTTTTGCTTTTAAAACGGTGTATGACAGTTGTAGGTTACAGTTTGACAAGAAATACAGTGTGACAAAAGCACAATGTTGTGTTTTATTGCGAGTATAGGCCTACACAAACACTAAACACTTTGCAGACTGAATGATGTCCTGTATTAACAGAATGACGGAATGATGTCCTGTATTAACAAAATGACGGAGTATGTTTTTATGTCTCCACTGTCTCTCTCTCTCGTGCCTCTCTCTCTCGCGCCCGTGCCTACTCTCTCTCCCGCGCGCGCGCGCGCACACACACACACACACACACACACTCCAGCATTGCAATCTTGACATCGCGCAGCCTGTTCATTATGCTGTGTTCACATCAAACGCGAATAGAGCGAATTATCCAATAATGTTTCGCAATTCTAGCCTACATGGCATGCAGATGAAGCGCACTCATTTTCTGCTTATCAATCGCCGGTTACTGAAGAGGAACCCAGCAGCACGAGACAACGATATAGAGAGCCTAAGTCCCTCCCCTTCCGGTCGACCACCATGGGACCTTATTTCGGAATTGAATTGTGCCCTGAATTACACATATGATGTTTGTCAATTTAAAAGATACATTTTAAAGTCAAGAAAGTCGCAGTTTGATGTAAAACTGTTGAGGTATAAGACTGTGAAAATACGTAATTACAAAGACTACAAACCCCAAAGGCGCACATTTTCTCTCAATGAATGAAGCTAACTTTACTGAAGATTTACTGAGACTGTTTGACCGTTATAATCGTAACGTTACGCCGTCATGCCTGAGTGTTTTGTACCAGACTGCACACATACGAGCAACGGATCTTGCTCGTTGTTTCGCTTCCCAGGAGATGTAGTTCATTGGGCGATTTCCACATAAAACTGTTACTCGTCTGTTTTATGACAAACTGCGACTTTCTTGACTTTCATAATTATCTTTTAAATTGACAAACATCATATGTGTAATTCAGGGCACAGTTCAGACGGAATAAAAAGATAAGTTGTCTCTCGCTATTGACTACCATACATATTTTTTCCGAAATAAGGTCCCATGAGCCGGAAGCGGAGGGGAGGGACTTAGGCTCTCTATGGCGCAACCAAACTGACACGTTACATGATTGCCTGTTAGCTTGTCACTCCCTACGTTGCTAGGTTACCAGAGAGCGAGTGCCTTTGTTAATGCAACCAAACTTGCTTCGCAACCTTTGGTTTCTTCCGACGAAGAAAAAAATATCGAACGTTTTATCGAACACATTTTTTATTGATATCGATCACGTGTCTATCGCGATACATATCGTTATCGTTTTATCGCTCAGCCCTAGGGTGTAAGCTTTTGATAGATACCTAATTTGATGATTAATAAAAATATGTGATGGTAAACAAAGACAATAAATAAGCACCAAGCGTCCCACTACCAGGGCACTGACAGTAAGGCCATATGGTTCAATCCCAGAGATTCAGGGATTTCAATGTGGCTCCATGAGTAAATTGTTAAATTGTACACATTTGCAGTGGTCAAAACCCAAATATGGGTCACTTTGCATAAAATGTATACTTTTTTCTTTTTAAGTGGAATGTCTGAAGAATAAATTAAGTTGAAACTACAAACGCATCTCGTTTCCTTCTATCAAAACAACTGCATAGAACAGTGGTTCCCAACCTTTTCCAACTCGCAGACCACGGAAACAAACACGCAAGTTTTTGGTTGAATTTTAACAGACCTGATTATTTGTGTCGCGTTAATGAGGACTTAGAAACGGAGATTGTTAACAGAGACTTAATGGAATAAACTGGCAATGAACAAAAATGAAGATAATGGGTTACCGAGCCCAGGCCCCATTCCAGAATGAAATCGGGTTCTCTGGCTGTAATGCACATACATCAGACTTTTGTCCTGTCCACTGCTATGGTCACTAAATCAGTTAATGAGCCTACATCAGATTCAGGGGTGTCATCACCCTGATGAAGGCTATTTTTAAACTGATTTTATTTGCCTAAACCATGACTAAATAAAGGCTTTTTATACATTTAGTTAAATTCTTGAGTGCCTTGGCTTGATACGTTTTTACAGTATTTTCTTCATTTAGCTTTATTTTTGTCTTTTTGATGTCAGGCATTGCTAAAGATTTATCCTTACTTGTAGATGAAGAAAGATCTGCATTTATCCTTTTCAGCGACCCTGTTGATAACCATTTATCCATGTTTAAATCTGTTGTAGCACACAGTTACTGTATGCAGCAAAAGTATGGTAGATAAATTGGTGGCTTATTCTTAACATAACCGAACAGCAAGCTTAAATAGTGAATACACAGTAACAGTTTAATTTTTTTTCATTATATATTGAATAATTATATTAAATTAGACTTTTACATAAATTAACAAAATTATTATTTTTAGTAAAAGTAGGCTAAATGGCATTTAGCCTATTGTTATTATTGTTATTTTCAAACTTTTCAATGTTTTCTTATTATAAAAAGAACTTAACATGTATTTGGTTCTAACAAGTAACCTTTTGCTAAGGAAACCCCAGAACTCTGAAACCGGAATGAAAAAATACAGTTTTTGCTCAATACTAACTGAAATGAAAAATAATGAATTTATAATTCCTGCACACAAGAGACTTGGTATTGTTTCCAAACAAAGGAAAACGGATATGTATATTGGTATTGGCCAAAATGAGTTGAAAAATATCAGCATATCGGATGTAGGCAAAAAAAAACAATATTGTGCATTCCTAATAACTTCATAACCCCCAACCACCAGTCTTTCTTCAGAAAAAAATATTAACAAAATTTAAATTGAGCCAGGCACTTCTAGTTGAGCTGTCACAGAATGAACCAACTGATTTCTGTTTGGTTTCTCAAAAAGAGATCAGAAACCAAAATGTTATTATGGACATTGTGTGCTTACCCAGGCTCTGGCCTTTTCCCATATGTTGCATAGTTTAGCTTGAACTTCCTGGGCTGAAAAGAAAAGAAATACAACCATTGAGCAAATGGAATGACACTTTGCCTGTAGTATGGACATAATTCGCTAACAAAGTGTCTTATTATTTGAGTAAGGAAGCTATTATTTCCACATACCTCCACCAATCAGTACTGGCTTTATCCCATTCGTCAGCTAGTTCCTAACAGAGTTTATTCACCAGCTTCAAACAAAGTCATTTTATAAACAGCCTCAACCACCTTCCTTAGGGAAGAAATTGAGCTCTGTAACTTGCCCATCACTAGTAATGTATAGAGTAATAACTGAAATGTCTCATATGAGGTGGGGGCCATGCTGGATATGCCTTCCTATAATAATCTAAATATATGAATGTATTGAATTCAAATATACATTAAATTGTATAGATGAACTATACAATTTAATGGATGCAAGTTTGGCGTCTCACCGGATTTGATCCTGGAACCAGCTTCCCATTAAGCCTCTGCACACAACGATCAACGCTGGCCTCATCTGCCATCTCCACAAAACAGTATCCAGCCGAGCCTCTGAGGAAACACAGAACAGTTATTTGAAAATTGGACAAAAGGTATATAAGACTGTGTACCCTTTGCCTTGAATGAGGAAAAGAACTACAATCCCAGGCATGGCAAAATACAAAATAATGACCGGAAATATAAAAATAGTGATATATAGATGTTTATTATATATAGACTAACAACATTTTACACTTTTTTAAACTATGTATATTCAGCTTGATAATGTAGGGAAACTGACTGTCATTTGCATTGCTTAATGATAGTGAGCAGTGCTAAAAATTGGTGTGATTTGCTTGCCATGATTCTGATTAGTGGAGATTTTTCTGCTGAATCATGGGTAATGTGATTTTTCACCAGGAAGTCTACTGTTAAACAATTATTTAAAAGAATTAATTGAAATGATGCAGGCTGCTCATAGTAGGTCTATCAGTAGGCTTGGATTTGGGTTGCCAAATGTCAGTTTCATTGGTGCCAACTAGTGATGCACCGATGTGAAAATTGTGGCCGATACCGATATTTACCTATGTCGATATCTCTGTATAGAAAACACATTTTTATGATAATCAAATAAAGAGCTATTTTCCAAAACACTTTTTTTAAAAGTCTATATCGATTAGCGTTACATTATAAACAATCAATCAAATATTGCAATCATGTTTATTGTCTTCAAAACATCTTTATCTGCATGTTACAGCGATCTCTGAAAGCTTTGTTTATGTCAGGGACTTCCTGGAATGTCACATGATTATGGCACTTCTTCATGTGTTCCATATATGGACTATACTGTTCATAGGGCGCCCTCAGGCTGCTGGTATGGATTGAAAACACAGTACATCAGAGTATCCAGCGCTCATAATGATTACATCGACGCATTTGGGTATAAATTTAGTAAATATTACTCCTGTCTATAGAAATCTGATGTAAACCTATGAGAATCTATCAATATTTCTCCAAATCTGCACATTTTTGAGCTAAAAGCCCTGAGGGACGTTGTTTTGTCAAGCGCTGTCATGACGACAGCACAGGAGTTTTTTTCTGAATGGGAGCGGCTGACGCTCATAAGTAATATTAAAGGTATCGACTAATTTTTTCATTACATAACTCCTGACACAAATTAAGACATAACTGTCACTATAAGTTTCTCAGAATACAATAGTGGTCAAATACTGAAACTTGAGTCTTATATCTTTTTAATGATGTATAGTTTGTCAAGGTAATAACATTAAATCTGATAGTAACTTTGAACTACTTCCACTACTGAAAACGGTTGGTCATCAACAGCGATCATCTTTGTTATTGCCATGGTCAATGTCTTTTGCTTCGGGTGGTCCTTGTGGAATTTCTTGGTCTTTTCCATCGCTTGTTCTATGGGGCTACCGACTGGTGCAGCTGCCGTAGCTTTCTTCCGCTGCTTGTTAGTATTAGCTAGTTTTTCAAATTCTTTGTAGGCTTCGGGATGCTTGTTTTTTAAGTGGGTGATCAAATTGGTTGTATTGAACGATTTGACACGAACTCCCCCTCGCATCACCCGGCCCTCACAATCATTGCATCCAGCATAGCGAGAGGATCCTCTTCAGACACTTTGAAGAACGACCAGACAGACGACATCGTTGCTCCCTCACCAAAGGCAAAGTTAAACTGACTTTGACTTTTTTTTGCCGCCTCCAGCACCTGCTTCAGCACATTATGTGACGTGTAATGTATGCGCTCGTGCAAAAACAAACATCCCCGCCCCCACACTCACATCTACACACACGTCAAATACACAGGAATGATTATCGGCCTGTTCACATCGGCCCTATTTTTACATCGGAACGATACCGATGTGTAAAAAATGTACCATATCAGCCGATATTATATCGGCGGCCGATATATCGTGCACCACTAGTGCAAAACTGCAAATCTTAGGCTGTGGACAATGTGAAACATATATTGTTCTCAAATGAGTCCACCTCCACAATCTTTCCCACAAGTGGAGAAGCCCCGAAGAGGCCTAACACCTGGACTGTTGCTGCCCAGAGTGAAGCACATGGTGGATCGGTGATGGTTTGGGCATCAGTATCATGGCATTCCCTACTGTGCTTGATGGGTACTGCCAAAGGACTAACCCAACCATTCTGTAGGACCATGTGCACCTAATGATTAAAAGAATTGTACCCTGGAGGGGATGTATCAGCGTAATGCACCAATTCACACAGCAAGACATGTTGTGACAGAATAGTTTGATGAATATGAAAGTGAAGTTGAACATCTCCTATGGCCAGCACTGTCACCAGATCAACAAACATTTTCCTCCACCAGCATCACATAGTGACCTGGCCAATGTTCTGGAAGAGGATTGGCTCAAAATCCCTCTGGCCACTGTGAAGGACTACACCATACTAATAAATTATTGTGGTGGTCTAAAACCAGGTGTTACAGTTTCATTGTCTAACCCGTGTAAATTGACGTAAAAAATCCCTTCGGAGAAAATGATTGGGCTTTTTTACTTCTGGAACAGACTGTTGCACTATTTAGAGAAGACATGTAATCTTACCCGGTAACTCGATGTGTAATAATTTTGACACCGTAGGCAGTCTCTCCCATTGTGCTGAAAGCTTGCTTAATGAAGTTTTCATCCATGTATGGGTCTAACTGAAAAACAAATAATAAAATGAATGGCCTAAGTTCCAGCAGATCTATGTCAGCATAGTTTACATAAAACGTTAATAATTTACAGGAGAAAACAACAAACGTCTGCGTCACGTGTCTGTTTACAGCGCAATCACCGGCGATATAAAACTTTAACGATCGTTTAGTTGGTAAGTTAACTAGAAATCATATACCGGACATGCAGTTTGTCTCAATATTTACACTAACCGTTACGACACAAAAACACTTGTACAAATATGAGGAAGTTCTCGAGAATAAACACGAGGAAACAAACTACGGATTAATTAGCACTATGTTTACATAATACGATATAATACTATGTTAATTCGATTATTTCTCTAGTGACTTGTTCTGTTTAGTATTTACTTGTTCTGGCCTGTTGGTTGTGCTTGCGTAACGTCGAGCTAAACCACATGCCGCTGGTTTCTAACCTACATACATACTCGCTGAATTATCTAAGAAAAGTAACGCAAGCAAAAACACAATACTTACATCACCCATCCATAAGCTTGTCATTCTGTTAAACATCTTGGCGGCTAAAAGTGTTGCACCTCAGAGGTTTGTGAAATTAAACGACTGTTGGCTGCCGAATTTGCCTGTTGGTTCGTGAAGCTAGCAGAACGTCGTTTACTGAAGACATACTTCCGCTTCCGGCCGCGCAGCTCGATCACTCCCAGTCCCTCCTGGAGACAAGTCTGTCTGTCTATTTGGTTCACTCATGGTTCAGCACACTGAGCTGTACTATCTCTGGAAATAATTCATGCATGGTTTCCCTTCCAACAGCTACTGTTTTTTTATACTAAAATTAAGTAAATATTACTAGTGGTGTGCATCTGCGCATATGCTACTCCGAGTTTGACTTCAAGGGGCAGTAGTGAGTTTTGAAAACTCCTTCCAGTCTTCCAGCAGAGGAAGAGATGCAAAGCACGTGATGACTTTGGTATGATATTGATGGAAGGAAGCTGTAGCCGAAATGAACACGTTACGAACAGCATTTTTGCGCTTTTCGGGGGCACAGAGTTTGCGTTGGTATGTGGCACCACTCATTTCTTTAAAAAACAAGTTGTGGTAAATTAGTTTGCTGAACGTTCAGTTATTTGTGAGTTTAACCACCAGCTGTAGCGATAACCTCACTTTGCCACACATGCGACAATGTTATTAATCTAATTAGAATATATTGCAAAACTAGATTAAATATAAATTGCACTAAAACATAGTGTAAAACATTAAAAGAGTGCAATGATATTTTTATAGTGCATATATGCTGTATGAAATCTCTTTCTTTTTAAGAGCGACAACATGTTTATATTCATATTACCTTTCATTTTTCATTAGTCATTCTAGTCTGACCACTGTACAAGTCATCTGTACATTGTCACTCTGCCATTCAGTTTTGAGGCACACTGGGTTGCAGTCTTCAGGGCTCCTCTACAGTGCATGCATGGATGTGTAAAATTTTACATTACATTATGTTCTAATTCTATTACAGGAGTAATGGCAGTCACCCTACCATATTCAGCTGCACTCAACTACGCTCTATCGGTTCCTTGGTTCTGTCCAGGGCAGGGGGCGAGCAGAAAACTTTCCTGCAAGGAAACCTGGACATCAAAGCAGATGGAGCCAGTGTTTTCCAGCAACCACTCTGGCACCATC
Organism: Rhinichthys klamathensis goyatoka; assembly: GCF_029890125.1. Taxonomy (NCBI): domain Eukaryota; kingdom Metazoa; phylum Chordata; class Actinopteri; order Cypriniformes; family Leuciscidae; genus Rhinichthys; species Rhinichthys klamathensis. The sequence continues at coordinate 939,237 of NW_026606920.1, read as the reverse complement.
AACAAGTCCGCACAGTCAAGCGTGGGACAGAATATCAACCAAAGAACATCAAACGAAAGAGGACCCATGGCTGGATCAAAAGAATTAGCGCTCCAGGTGGAATCGAAGTAATCCTGCGCCGAATGCTCAAAGGACGAAAATCCCTGACACATTGAGACTCTGACCGGACAGTTGCTTTGATACACCTTTGAAGTGAATCTCAGTTGAATGTCGGCTGTGCAGTAGAGCATTTGGGGTTCTATAAAATAGTTGTCAATTTAAAGAAATTAATGCATCATTGTGTTTTTTTATTTTATTTAATGGATCTCATCCTTCTTTGTACTTCCAGTTTAGTATTTCTTTTCATGTCAAAGGATCCGCTGTATGTAGTGTTAGTCAGATCAGAGCATTTACTCTTTGTTTCACAAATGACATCAGCTCACGTTGAAGTATTCAAGTTAGGACAAGTTTAAAATCACAATAATCATATTCAAATAAAAACTACATTTGTCATGATGTATGGTATCATATTTTATTTAAGCATTTGATGTGCATTTACTTAGTATTACGATGATAGTACAAACGTTTAAAAAAACAGGGCTCTGAAGTAACGGTGTATATTGTGTCTGATATACTGTTTAAATGTATTTTCACAGTAATTCCATTTTATTGCATTAGGAGTTCACACTCATAAGATCAAAATAAGCAAGGATAATACAATATTTTTAGATTGTCATATTTACTGTTTCATATAAGAAAAATAATAATGCGTAGAAAAATAGAAAATCTTTTTAAAATGTTTATGATTACAGTGCTCATTCAAACGTCCTTTCTTGCTTGCCCATGCCTAAACAGATTTTATCATGCAGGTGTTTTAGCATGCCGCCTTCAGTGAGTAAACAACATGGAGAACTCAGATTAATATATTGTATTAAAATGATCTTTGACATGCAGTTCCAATCACCACATGGTTGCTTTATGATATTTAAGCAAATGTTAAGCATCACAATCAGTGCTATATATTAACTTGAGTTGTATAACCATTTCATTCACTGTTTTTTTGAAAGATTATTACCAAAGTCTGAGCTCTCACTCTTTTCAACCTCGGATGAAAGCTCTTTTGATGAGGGATTTTGGTCATTTGTGTGTTGTGCATTAGTGGCCCTTGAGGCATCTTCTGGTTTCACTTGCTGTTCAGAACCAGCACCAGAACATGGATTTTCTTTTCCAAAGTTGAAGAGTTTGCCTGGGTTGAAGGACTTGCTGGGAGACTGTGATTTCTCATGGCTCCCATGTGTAGCTGCTGGTGCAACTGCTGCAGCGGCTTCCTTTTTTATCTCTTGAGACTTGAGGAACTTCAGAAAACCTGGAAGTTTGGCCTCACCACTTGTGGGAGAAGTGGTAGAGGTGAATTTACCCTGGAGTGGGATTATCTGTTTGAGTTTCATTACGTTATTGTTGCCTAAAAGGGAGCTGGGTCTCTTGAGTTTATCTCCTCCGGAGCTGAACTTGGCCCCTGGGCTTTTTTCATGGTGATGGTCCTCACCCCCTCTGAGATCAGACTTGTCTTGCTCACTGCCTTGTCGTGCCAATTCCTCTGCCAGTTTTTGATGTTCCTCTTCTTCTTCAGACTTCCTCCGTTGCTGCTGTTGGTGTTGCTGAGCGAGGCGTTCATGTTTCTGATGCACAAACAACACATTGTCAAAAGACAACCACCACAAGCCCTTTCGACTCACCAAACCGAGAAATTACATTTATTAGCCATATCATGATAATAATTAATGACTTATCAGTATCAGCTAAAAAATGTTTATCTATACATAAAAAATATTTGGTTATTGTTTATGCTCATCATGTGCTGTGCTACCTTGAGTGCTTCTCTCCGCTGGTATTCAAGTTTGGCCATCTCATCTGCCACCCAATTTGGAATATCAGGAATTGCAACATGAATAACATATTTGAGCAGAATGGCAAAGTGCTGAAAATCATATAAGAAAGAGTTACATTCAATTTACAACACTTAATTCTCTTATTCTCATTTTATAACATTTATCAGAACTGGCAGTAAAGACATTTACAATGCTGTCAAAGATTTCTATTTCAAATAAATGCTGTTCTTTTGAACTTTCCTGACAATTATATATATATATATATATATATATATCAGTTTTCAGACAAATATTTAGGAGCTCAACTGTTTTCAGCATTGATAAAAAGAGCATGCTTTCTGAGCACCAAATCAGCATATTAGAATTATTTCTGAAGGATCATGTGACACTGAAGACTGGAGTAATGATGCTGACAATTCAGATCTGCCATCAGAGGAATAAATTACAATTCAAAATATATTTGAAAAGTTAGTTAGTTATTTTAAATTGTAATAATATTTCACATGACTGTTCTCTTTCATAGGTTCACTCAACGCTGCGGAAAGCGCAGTGGGATATCCTCTGGATGTGCCGATTGCCTGAAGCCCTATAGAATCACGCCAATTCATTGGCTGATGGCGCTCGCGCAAAGCTGGCTCCGCCCCGACGCTCTTACGTCGTAGCATGATGTACGCGCGCGCGCCATCTTCTCCTCAGATTTCTCTGCCTTCACGAAGCGGTCACATCTCGCCCTTCGTTCGGTTTTTCTGAGCCCGAATTCTTCAAATTCAACTTCAGCTTTCGTCTCGACACTTCAGCGACTGGTATAAGTGGAACTCTGTTCTCCTTACAGTGAAGTGTCATGGATTATCGACGCTGCTCTCCGCCATGCGTTCGTTTTATCTCGAACGACGACCCTCACAGTAAGTGTGTTAAATGTATGGGGTTTTCGCATGCGCGTGAGGCTGTATTAGGATTGTCGAAATGTAAATTTTGTGACAATCTCCTTCTCAAAACCCTCCGCTCTAGACTCGCGGTTTTTGAGAAGGAGTCATTCGTTCCCCCCCGTCGCGCTCCCGAGACTGCTGAGGCCTCTCGTGGATCCGCGGCCTGGGGCTCGGATGTTGAGCTCGAGGATATTGAGTATGAGCAGACGGGCCTCGCCCTTTCTCTCCCTCCCTCTCCCGAGCACGCACGCGGCGCGGTTGAATTCGCGCATGATTATTTATGCCCCAGCCCGGGAGCCCGCGAATCGGTTTCTTTCGGTCTGGATGACGTGATTTACACTGCAGCCTCCGACTCCGAGGATTTCGGGCCTGCTTTGGCTGATGACGTTATCCCGCCTAGCGGCCAGGACGCGCGGCCTACACTGAGCTTATTGACGTGCTGTCGCGCGCTACAGAGAAGCTCTCTATTGACTGGCCTGATGAGCCCCGCGAGTCTCAATTGTCCAAACTCGACGAGAGGTTCCTACGTGGCCCTAATTCTAGGCCAGAGCGAAGAAAGCTGCCCTTTTTCAGCGATCTGCATCACGAGATCTCCAGATCCTGGAACCAGCCTTTCTCCGCACGCCTAACTAATGCGGCAGCCGCTGACTTCACCAACCTTGTGGGTTTTGTGGAGCAGGGTTATTCCGCTATTCCAGCGGTCGAGGACACGCTGGCTAACCACCTCGCCCCGTCGTCTGCACCGTCCTGGAAGGCGCGTCCCCTTCTTCCTTCCAAGGCTTGTAGGACTACTTCCTCCCTTATTGGGAAGTCTTACATGGCGGCTGGTCAAGCAGGCATGGCCCTGCATACCATGGCCATCCTTCAAGCCTACCAAGCGGACGTCTTGAAGGACATGGATGAAGGAGAGGGACTGACGCCCGAAGCTGTCAAAGAGCTTCGCAAAGCCACAGATCTGGCCCTAAGAGCCACCAAACACACTGCTCGGGCTGTTGGTCGCTCTATGGCGGGCTCGGTTGCTGCAGAGCGCCACCTCATGTTGAATCTCACGGAGATCCGAGACAAGGATAAGAGTTTCCTCCTGGATGCCCCTATCTCCCTCTCAGGTCTTTTCGGGGAGGCGGTCAACACGGTGGTTGAGAAGTTCCGCGCCGCTAAGTCTCAGTCGGCCGCGTTCAGGCAGTTTATGCCCAGGAGGGTCAGAGGGCCAAGAGACTCCAACCCTTCCCCTTCTCAAACCCGAGAACGCTCTGCTCATAGGGCTGAATTCCCTACTAGCAGGAGTGACCCGGCTCACCACCCTCCAACTACGGTCTGGGGAGCCCGAGGTCGTCCATTTCCCCGCCAGCGCCCTCACAAGCGCCTTCAGCTGAAGCGGTCCAACAAATCGGCCGCTCCAGCCTCCTCGAGCCGTTCCTGACCCGCAGGTCAGAAGGAGGAGAGCCTCACCAGATCTACGAGGTTGGGACAGACCGCGCAAGCGTTTCTGCCCTCCTCCACTCGGCTCTCCTCATCCAACCTTGTCACCTTCGCCACCCAGCGTGTTTCGAAGTGCAGGTCCTGTTTCACTCTCTTCACCCAGTCCGGCGCAGGAGGAAGGAGACGCGTCTTGCTTTCTCCCCTCGCTCCCGGTGCACGTTACACCCGCCAATCGCTTCCTCGGAGGCACAGTTCGTTTTCCTCTGGAGCAGGCGGACCCAGTTACTTCTATCCAGGCGGTGGTACCCCCCAGTACGTGTCAGGACGCCAAGCGCTCTCCTCCACGGTCATCCACGCCTCCCCATGGGAACCAGCGCGACACCCTACCTCAGGTATGTCCCTTGCACTGCAACACTCCTCTCCCTCTATCACATTTCGTTCAAGAATGGGAGCGTTTACCAGGGGTATCGCCTTGGATCCTTCGCACAGTTCGGCTCGGCTACACGCTTCAGTTTTGTCGCAACCCCCCCTGCTTCAACGGGGTCTTTCCTACTGTAGTCGACAGCGCCGCTCAGGCTTCTGTACTACAGCAGGAGATTTCACCCCTTCTGCTGAAGGGGGCGATAGAAGAGATTCCTTCGGGGGAAGTCGAACAGGGCTTCTACAGCCGTTACTTCCTGGTCCCGAAGAAGGGGGGCGGCCTGCGGCCGATACTAGATCTTCGCCGGTTGAATTTCTCTCTTTACAAGGGAAAATTCAAAATGTTGACGCTGAAGGCCATCATATCTCATATCCGGCTGGGGGACTGGTTCGTGACGGTAGACCTCAAGGATGCTTATTTCCACATCCAGGTCGTACGGCGACACAGGAAGTTCCTCAGGTTCGCCTTTGGAGAAAAAGCGTACCAGTACAGGGTCCTCCCCTTTGGCCTCGCTCTAGCGCCAAGGACGTTCACAAAGTGTATGGATGCTGCTCTGGCCCCGCTGCGGCTCCAGGGCATCCATATACTCAACTACCTGGACGATTGGCTCCTTTTAGCCCACTCCAGAGAGTTGGTGACTCACCACAGGGACATTGTCCTCCGTCATATTCAGTCTCTCGGTTTGAGGTTGAATACGGAGAAGAGCGTTCTTACTCCAGCTCAGAACACGGTTTTCTTGGGGGTACGCATGGACTCCGTTCTTATGCAGGCCCGTTTGGCTCCTGCACGGATTTCCAGTCTGGTGACATGTCTGTCCCGTTTTGCACTAGGCCAGCATGTTTCCGTGAGCACCTGCCGCAGACTTCTGGGCCTTATGGCCGCGGCCTCCCCTGTGCTACCTCTGGGGCTACTCCACATGAGACCTTTTCTGTGGTGGATGAAGCTCTCAGGGGCTCGGCCCACGGGGCCAGCCCTTCGCCTATTGAAGGTGTCGCGCAGTTGCTTTCGCGCCCTGTCAATCTGGCGGGACCCCCTCTTCCTTCAGAAAGGAGTCGGTATGGGTGCGGTATTCCGTCGCCAGATGGTTACGACGGATGCCTCTCTGACCGGATGGGGAGCGGTTTTCGAGGGCAGGCCAGCGTGTGGGGTTTGGACTGGCGAGACCCTCTCGTGGCACATAAACAGCTTGGAGCTGAGGGCTGTCTTCCTGGCTCTTTGCCACTTTCTCCCTTTCCTCGAAGGACACCATGTCATTGTCAGAACGGACAATATGGCAGTAGTGTCCCATGTAAACAGACAGGGGGGTTCACGATCGCGCACCCTAGACAGGCATGCGCGTCACCTTCTCCTGTGGTCCCAGGACAAGTTCCTCTCTCTGAGAGCAGTTCATGTCCCAGGGATTCTGAACCTCGCAGCAGATTTTCTGTCGAGGCAGAAGCTCAGGTCTGGGGAATGGATGTTGAACCGCCAGACGGTGGCCCTGATCTGGGAGGTGTTCGGGAAAGCGGAAGTGGACCTCTTTGCATCTCAGGAGTCGTCCCAATGCCCGCTTTGGTTCTCTCTGAGCCCTCCAGCTCCGTTGGGGATAGATGCGTTCGCCCACCCTTGGCCGATGCAGAAACTCTATGCCTTCCCGCCCATCAAGCTGATCCAGGCGGTTCTGTCCAGAGTGAGGGAGAGCGGAGTCCGCCTCCTTCTGGTAGCCCCATTCTGGCCGTCCCAGCCATGGTTTTCGGAGCTGATCCCTCTGTTGGAATCCTCCCCCTGGGAGATACCGGTCAGGGAGGACCTGCTTTCCCAGCTTCAGGGCAGGATATGGCAGAGGATTTCCCACTGGGTAACGGAGGCTATTTCGCTGGCTTACGAGGTGCGTGGTTTGCCTTCACCTCTTAGCATCAGAGCACATTCCACCAGAAGTGTGGCTTCCTCTCAAGCTCTCTTTAGAGGGGCCCTCTTGGAAGACATTTGTGTGGCGGCAGGTTGGTCCTCTCCGCACACCTTTGTGAGGTTCTATAATTTAGATCTTGACATGACTCCAGGTTCCCAGGTTCTATCTGCTTGAACCTATCATGGTTGTTATTATTATTTGGTCTGGTACCAGTTATGGCAGCGCTTAGCTTGGCGAGTTTGGTATTTCGTTCCCACTGCGCTTTCCGCAGCGTTGAGTGAACCTATGAAAGAGAACGTCTCTGGTTACTTACGTAACCTATGTTCTCTGAATAGGGAACGAGACGCTGCGTTCGCTGCCAAGCTCCTCGCGCTGCCGACAGTTTTTCTTTTCGGCAGAGAAATCTGAGGAGAAGATGGCGCGCGCCAGGCACGGCGCCAGGATTTCAGGTTTGGATGGGTCAGACCAATTGTGGGTGGGCCTTAAATTAAAAACGTTAAAACGTCATCCAATCACTGTTTAATCTAATAAAAGTTACTGACTAATATACTGCTATATTATCTGTACGCAGGGCCGGCTATACATAATATAGATTTTAATAGCTTGATGCTCTTTAAATATTTTGTTGCATTGTTAAAAAGTTTCGGTGCATATGGACGGAACTATCCGCGATCGCTCTCCTTGGTTCTGACCAAAGAAGAGCGCTTTGGAATCTCCATTACGCATTTACCTGGGCTGCGTTTCCCGATAAAAGAAAAAACGATGCTCTTTATAAAATAAGCACTTCAGAAATAGTTGAAATTGCATTTATTAGGACTCATGGGATATTATAAAAAATAATCTAAACTATAATAGCCTATATTTAGACTGTAAAAGAGGTCAGGAATGTAATATTTCCCCAAAACATAGTTTAGTTCTGCTCCTATAACATGAGGCCGAATATTTCACAATTCTTAATTGTTTTAAGTTTTCAACATGCTACATTACAGATCAACAACACTGCCCGACAGTTTCAATCAATAGCCTACTCGGGAACAGAACTTGTTCATTAACAACGTCATCTGTCCATTTATTTATTTTCGATTTCATTAACAACAGACTTACTTATTATACAGAGAAGATGTATTAAAATGTAACCTATACAATATCACAATATCAACAAAGTGATCTGCATTGCAGAAAAACAACAACAGCAAAAAACATTTCAGAAGCCAAAAAATAATCAGGCTAAAAAATAACAACTGAGTAACAACTAAGTAAAAGACACTCATATTTATGCGCTAACAGACAGGCTTAAAAGATTGCCAAACGTGAAGGAAAGGGAAGAAGAGAGAGTATGAGAAGAATATTCATTCATTGCAAATCAAATTATTTATCAGAGCAGTAGGAAAGGGCTACTGTAACGGTCACTTTGTGCTTTTATGTTAATCTGAGGTAAAATGAGAACTGCGCATGTGCGTACTGGGTAGACTGTCAGTAATAGATTTGAAAGTTGAGGAGATAACCGCTCCACCGACCGTTGTAGGCCTACTCTTTCTTTTATTTCATTTTATATTTGTGGACGAGTGTGACGTTTGAGTAATTTTACTAAACACGGGGAAAATAGGCTACGCTCTCGTCTTTCGTGCATCTTTCCCTCCGACACCTCTGAGCCTCAACTTTGCGTTACACTAGGCCTACCTATCTTTCCGAAATTACAGGAGTAGTCGGCGGGGTTTGCTCTTGAAAATGTCAATGATTTCATCGAAGTCGAGAGTTACTGTAAGCTCTCTCTCAAAGGTCAACAGACAGAGGGACATAAGCGAGAGGTAAGCATGGTGCTCCTATTTGGTGTTTTAATCCGGTTGACACTGGAAAAGACGCGTTCAACTGTACAAGATGTCATTGGCAGTGTTATCAGAGCTTTTAAGAAAGCATGGATATTCGGGAAAACGTCCCCATTGCATATGTCCATCACTTCTACAAGACTTTTGAGATGTCTTACTTTGACATCTCTTACTTTGGCTCTCAACGAAGGCGGTCGCATTTTCATTCCCTCCTCTCCCTTACCTCCCCTGCTTTTGCTCCTCTCGTCTCGTCTAGTCTACTGTCTTGTACTTTGTGAGAGACTCTCTCCGCACTGCTCTCCAAACTAAGAAATTATGGATTTGATCAACTGGTCTCTCAACGCAATTGACACCATCTTCTCGACGAGAAGCTTGGGTTCGGAGGAACCTGACTGCCCTGCCGGAACGTTCGCAGCTGGCTACACGATGGACGCATGGGAGAGGTGGCGGGTCGTGTGTCTGGCGGCTCTTTCCGTGGAGGACATTGAAGATATCTACCTATTCGGAACCATGATAACAGGTTTTCTGCTGATTGGATTAGGCATTGCCCTGGTTTATCGAGAAATTAAGAAGTCGGCGACAGCTGTCCAAAGCTCCACAAGGCTGCCCGTCATGATTGAAGCAGTGGGCAGAGCTGTCAGCACTCAGACTGTGACTATGAACCACTATATGGATAACATCATGGAGAAGCTCACAGCTCTGCAAAGGCAAATGGATCGTTTCGGAGACCAAAATGGACCAGGGGCTGTGTAAATCGGAATGCGGCTACTCGTCCTGAGACCAAACAATCCCAATCTTATCTGCTTTCGGCCCCCCTCATCCAGCACTGGCCTTGGCCAAGGCCGCTGTTGGAACAACAACTCCTCCGGAAGAGCACTGCAGTGAGACGCTCTTGCGTTCCTTCCCCCACTCCCCACAAACACCTGCTGATTGTTGACTCTGTCTGGGACATGATCAGGGTTGTCTCCATGGCAACTTGCTGTGTATCGCTATGACAATCCTGCGGACTTGAGGCACTAAGATTATGATGCCAGGCATAGTGACTCTCCAGGCCTACACATACACGAACTCTTACATATATACAGATATGCAATCACCCCCCCACCCCCGATCCCTCGCCTTCAACGCTTTGTACCACCAGTCTGACAGGCGGGTCTGTGACCAGCGCCGAGAATGGCTGCAGGACCGGACGGATACCTGTCTGAGCTGGGTTACCTCCATCCCCCACTCCCCTCCCCTGTTGCAAGTCTTGTGTGTTCTTTGTTTGTAGAGTGTACTGATTATGTGCAAATGTTGCTGAGGTGTTTTTTACTGTTCCCAAACTGTACTCCTCACAGGAGCATAGTCTGGGGGTTGCCTTTTTTTTTCTCCTCACCTCTCCTCATGTTATGCTGTATTTTCTTCCTAAATGCTCTGTCTTCCTGTCCTGTCTACCCCCTTGTCATATTGTATGTATTTTTGTATGGACAGGTTGATGGCTAATTTCGTTGGTACTTGTGACCAATGACAATAAAGGCTACTACTACTACTACTACATGTTCTCCTCTTTTTTTCTTCCTCTCTAGGAGTTGCACAAACACGTCGAGCTCTGACTCTGATATGGTTACGTGGAAGCGCTTCCCTGTATCATTGAGAGACTTCGCTATAGTGGCCAAGCTGGTGTCATTTGTATCAAGGCTAGGGGACATAAGGATTGCAGCAGATGCCATGAGGCCATAGGTGTCACTGTGGAATCGAGTGTTCAGTTCATTAAGCTGGCAGTCTATTAGCGTGTTGGAAATGTTGCGCAGGTCACTATCACTCCTCACCCTTGTCGATTTCCCCAACGTGCATGTGACAATACTTCCCTCAAATCGGCCTGGGAGCTTTCTTGAGCGAGGCAAACTCATGACATCCCAGTTCCCGACATCATGATCCTCCATCATCTTATTTGTTGTTGCCAAGATATTTGAGAACGCAGAGTCACCGGAGCGAATGTCTGTCAGTTCTTGTTTGAGGTTCTCGATCAAATCAACCGTGTCTGTCAGTGATGTGTCGATGGACTGGAGGCTTTTAGACGTGAAGTCTGATTTACTGAACAATTGTATGAAAAGTACAAGGAGGAATATGAACTTTTTTGTTCTGATCTGCTGAAGTAGTGACTGTGCCTCAATCTCACTCTGTCCCCCATCTTCCGCATACTGTGCCAGCACCTCCACGATAACATCATACAGAATGAAAACTTTTGTCACTGCGGCTGATCTTGAATCCCACCTGGTGTCACACCCTCGCTCCAATTCCAATGACCTCTGATCGGGCCGCATCTCTCTTTGCGCGTTAAGGAAACGGGCATGACGTTCGCTGCCGCACATGAAGGTGTGCAAGGTGTTGAGAGTGTCGAAAAAAGTAGAAGCATCCAGCGATGTCCGGGCCACAGTTGACAGGACGAGGTTTAACCTATGAGAGTGACAGTGCACGTAGATGGCGTTTTGAAAGGTGCCCTTAAGGATGGCTTGGACACCACCCTTATGCCCAGCCATTACCGATGCACCATCAAACCCAAAACCAACGCAAAGGCTAGGGTCTAGTTCAAAAGGTGCGACAACTTCTAATATTTTTTGTGCTATCGCATAAGCAGTCATGTTGTCTGTGGATACGATGCCAACAGCGCGTTCTCGCACAGTCCCCATGTGCACATACCGAAAGCAAACAGCCACCAGCTGCTTTTTAGATACATCCTTACACTCGTCTGCTAAAATAGCATAGAAAGATCCCTCATGCAGTTCACGTTTAATTCGTCGCAACAGGAGAGTGCACGCAGCATCCAACAGGTCATTCTGAATTTCGTGACTGAGCATCTTTGCATTGCTAGGGATCGCATCTAGTCGCTCTTGAGTTGCTTTGTCATGCCTGCAGACAAGTCTATAAAATTCTAGGAAATTACCTGCGTTTTTGACCTCCTCATTCTCCCGGTTGCCACGCAGGGGTACTTCTTGTTTGGCACAAGTAATCAGAACGTCCAGAATTACTTTGATGTGCTCCCGATTCCTCTCTATGATTTCACACTGTCTACCATCTGTGTTGTTGAGTTGATGGATGACAGAGCCCCGCTCAGACATTGACAGCCTGTAATTGTTAAATTTATCCAGAGCAAATGTGTGCGATTTGCTATTCTGGTGCTTTAAACAAGCGTGATTGAGGTGCTTCCAGTCCCGGTATCCAGTCTGGCTAAACTTCTCCTCCCTGCCCCGATCACCAAAGTGCCTACACATCTTACAGAAGACTGCATCCTTCCTAATGCTGTACTCAAGGAAATTGTATCTGCTATACCAGTTTGTGGAGAAACTCCTTGCTTTATCACCTATCACTGTGACCGGATACTTCAGCACTGGTTGAGTTGCGGGCTCATCCACGGAAGACAGATCCACAGCAGGACTATCATCCACTCGCGAGTCAAAGGCGCTGAGAGGCAGAGGCGCTGGCGCCCTCCTAGCAACGGTGCTGGTCGCGCTAGCTGCGCTAGTCGCACTAGCATTCTGGGGTGGCAGAGACGGAGATGTGCTAGGTGATGTGGATCTCAGCTCTCCTTCATCTCCTGGTTGCAGCGATGACTCAGAGACTGTACGTGCGCGTTTAAGGTACCTAAACAACGACTGTTGTAACATTGTCCTTTACTGGAAATTATTTTTATACAAGCTAATGATAAGCGCTGAAGCTGTTTCATGCGGCGGGGGCTGCTGCGCTGGGGTTGGAAAATATGTGACGTCATTATGTTTTTTAATTTAATCATTGTTGATTATTAAAGTGAGCATGCAGCATGAGAGAGATGATAGGCTATCATGAGATGCGCAATATTTCTGGATACATGGAGTGGGTATTAAAACATTATTTTGACCACTTAATTGAGTTTTTTCGTTTTGTATTAAATTGTATCTTAATTTTGATCAATGTTTTATTATTTATTGAATAAATAAGAAGCAAATATATAGCAGACAATGTAATAGGCGCCGGCAAAATGTAATTGCGATTTTTTTAATCTCACAATTCTGACTTTTTATCTCAGAATTACATGATATAAAGTGGCAATTGCAGGTTAGCTATAAAGTCAGAATTGCGTGATATAAAGTCGCAATTGTAGCCTATGTTATTAAGTCAAAATTGCGTGATATAGGCTAAAAGTGCGAGAAATATAGCTTGAAATTCTGGCTTTTTTCACATAATTGCATGTTTATCTCGCAATTCTGACTTTATAATAGGCCTACGTAATTGGGAGATATAAAGGCAGAATTGCAAGATATAAAGTGCGTGTTACAAAGTCAGAATTGTGAGATATAAAGTAAACTATGGGTAAAAAAGAGAAGCAATTGCGACTTAATTTCACGCAATTCTGACTTTATTTCACGCAATTCTGACTTAATAACATGCAATTGCGGCTTTATTTCACGCAATTGCGACTTTAGTTCACGAAATTCTGATTTTATATCTCGCAATTCTGACTTTTTTTCTCAGAATTGCGAGATATAAAATCAGAATTTCGTGAACTAAAGTCGCAATTGTGTGAAATAAAGTCGCAATTAGCCTATCTTTTAAAATGTTTTATTCTATGGCGGAAACAAGCTTCCATACTAGGCTATAGCCTGCCCTATTTAAGTAGCCTAAGGCCTTATTCCACATATCTTCGAAGTTCGAACCAGCAGGCCATTCTGGGTTGAGTGCGCGAGCCTGCAGAATGAGCGAACAGAGCGGAATATTCAGAAATGCGCTCTCCGCTCACATCCTCTGATCGGAAGAAAACCCGAACACCGTCTGCTGAACTTGCGCAGAAACATCAAGAAATAACCAGCTTAAAATTGTTTTTAAAACTAAACATTTAGACTATTTTAGCACAAATTATGAGCTTAATTGGCGATTTTTTATAATTCTTAACAAAAAAAATTGAAGAAAAGTTTTGGGTGGGCCTGTTGAAAAGTGGGTGGGCCTGGGCCCGTCAGGCCCACCCATAACGCCGTGCCTGGCGCGCGCGCCTACATCATGCTACGACGTAAGAGCGTCGGGGCGGAGCCAGCTTTGCGCGAGCGCCATCAGCCAATGAATTGGCGTGATTCTATAGGGCTTCAGGCAATCGGCACATCCAGAGGATATCCCACTGCGCTTTCCGCAGCGTCTCGTTCCCTATTCAGAGAACATAGGTTACGTAAGTAACCAGAGACGTTTTTACTGTATTTTTTTATCTGATAAATGCAGCTTTGGTTAGAAAATTATTTCAAAATAATTCTAAAAAAACAGTTTTTTACTATTTAAATATATTACTTGTCCTTTACCTCTAATACTACAACAGAGACGATGGCCGCCTCAGGGCTCATCCAGGGGAAGAGTCGTTGCAGCTGTCCACATTGACCAATAAGGTAACAGTTCACAATTATAGCAATCAGACCCATTGCCTCCATTGCAGTCTGTTTAAATTTGAATAAAAAACAAAAGTGAGAGAACAAACAAGTTCAAACAATAATAAATACAATCTGCTATGAACTATTTATTAAGCAATTAATCTGAATAGATCTCCTGACCTGCCATTGTCCAATGTTTTCAACCCTTTGCCCAAAGGGTCTCTGGAGGCCTGTGCAAAGTTTTAAGGCATCGCTTCGGATCTCTACAATGTTGTTTATGAGGGCACACATGGCTGCCAGAGGAAATGCAGAAGAGAAAAGCACGACATAGCCAAACTGTATGAACATCTCCTGGTAATCTTGGAGAGTATCCTGCAAGTCAAAAGAAAATAATCTTGTTTTTGATATAATTTTTTTTTAAATGCCATGATTGGGTTCAGAAAGTAGCACATACGTGTCAAAAATAGTATTTATAAACTTATTATTAACAATGGCATCAGCTGACTGATGATCAAGGTGGATGAGCACAGACCTCATAAATTAGCATGCAACTTTCAATTTCCGGTTGGGTCAAAACAGTAGATTCAGTCTCCTCTGGAGGGTCCATCCAGGACATTTTCTTTTCCGTACTGTTGTTGTCCGGAGCAGATTTTGTCTTTCTTCTCTGGGGTCCTAGGGGTTTACTCACAGAATCATCCATTTCTCTGTCATCATCATCATCATCGTCATCATCACGTATATCAAATACTAAGGATGGATCCATTCCTTCCTCCACAAGGGTAGGACTGCCATCGTCCTGTAAGCTGGCCTGTGTTGGCGCTTCTACAACCTTGTCTTTGTAATCCACCTTCTCGGTGAAGCTGACCTTTCTTTGCTTCAGACCAGCATCATCATCCCCTTCCTCTGTTTTGGGAACTCTGTAGCTGCCGATTAAACTCCTCCTCTCTCTCTTCTCTGATTGCTCAGGAGGTGTGCCACTTTTTTTCATGTCCAGACTGGGTTGGCAAGTCAGTCGTATTCTTTGCACTATCAAATGGCTATAGTTCAGGAGCATGGTTTGAATTAAGTCCCATAACGTCCTCAGAGCACCTAATTTATGGTGCTCATAGAGATATGGCTGTAACACTTCTTTGATATTTTGTAGAAATTGGCGGATGATCAATAACGTAGCCAGCATCTGTAAATTAAAGAGAGTCATTTTTTTTTGTATGGGGTGCAGAATGATTTATTCATGACACATTGTTGCTTTAATATTATTCTGTCGTCTATGTTACCTCTTTTAACCGCTCCATGTCTTTGAGATAAAATCCGATGTAGAAAAGGCTGAGGTAAGAATTTATGAACTGAAACTTTAAAATACAGAACACAATATTTAACCATTACAGACACACTTCATACATTTATCAAATTACAAAGTTTTTACAATATTCTGATACAAAAATAAACAGATAAATATATGAAATAAAGAGTTAAACTTACAAAAACAGTTTTGAGGATGAGATTATTGTCATAAGTGCTTTGAAGTCTGTAATTTTCTGTTAAAATGGAAAGATTAATAAGCAGGCGTCACTAAAGAAAAACCAATAATGAACAAACAAGCAGTGAAATAACCAAGAATGCAAGTTTGCTGCTAATTTGATGACCCAATTTATGTTTCAGGCTGAATTCATTTGCACACATATTGTAAAATGAAAATCCAAAAATGCAAATCATTTTGTAAATACTATTATGTTGTAAGCTGATATAAGACTTACCCATATCATTGAGCCAGAGAGCTATTTTCTTGTACACTTCATCACATACAGTAACAGTTATAGCCAGTAGAATTTTTGGAATAAATCTACATATGCTTGGCAACTCTTTTGTTTCCATGACAAATTCCTGTAAAAGGAATCATGAATCCTAAATATCTTGGGACAATTGCATAACTAATATATTCGAAACTTAGTTGCATAAGATATTTAAAATAACCTGTTGTAGTAAGTTTTGTAGCAAAGTTTAGAGTACTTACTTGAAGTTCCAGGCACATAAACATGGCCAAGCAGACGAAGCAGAGACAGAGGATACAGGTGGGAAAGCTGACCAACCAGCGGAACATTCTCCTCTTCCAGGGTGGGTAGAAAAACTCCTCACAGCCTGTCACTGGACTGCAACGTTTAATTCCCTGATATTCATGTTGCAAAAGGAGTCAAAAATTACAGTTCAGTCCAGGGGTTGATTTAAACACTGGTGGGAAGCCAATATATAATGATCAAATTCTAAACTTACAATCCTGAAACACATTCTATCACTATTTCCACAAAAATATTAGGCAATAGTAAACTGTTTTCAACATTGATAATAATAGAAAAAAATGTCTTTAGCACCAAATCAGCATACTTGAATAATATTAATCTTTGGGCAGAGATGACCATCAATAACTTTCACCTGCTGTTGTCATTCATTTCGTGTCAAATATAAGGTCATGTAAAAATGTTGTCAGCAAGCATACCCGAAACTGTGGACGGGGTTCCTCTAGTGACTCTGTGGGGGTGTCCAGCGTTCCCCACTTGTATGCCAGTTCTGCTTCCCTTCGCTTCCATCTCTCCAGGAACAGTGTTGCCCACACCACATTGAAAAGGGCGAATACCACACAGCAGATATCCTGACTTGTCTACATATGAAAAAAAAGGGTTGGTTATAAAAACCAGGCCTCATTACCAAATGAAAAACTCTTGTATACTTTTATACTTCCATTCTAAAAGTGTAGGACTCTTATATTAAGGAAAATAACCTGCCTGATCAGACTCAGCAAAGATCCAGAGCAGAAAGCCAATCACTGCTGGATACAGCATAGAGTTGGTGTAAAAGCCCAACCACGCAAAGTACATGCCAATCTTCACACCAAAATAATCACACACATCATCTGTCAAGAATAGGACAACCAAACGATCAGCATTTGAATAAGCCATTTTACAATATGCAATTAGAAAGAAAGTTTATGGGGGAAATTTATTTTTCCCCAAAACTTGGTAAAGTCCGATTGAGACATTGTTAGATTGGCACTGAGGTAAAATACAAAATGTCTGAACTGCAATACAGGCAAATATGCCTATAGTAACATCATATCTTCACAATGAATCACTTTTGGGCTCCTTTTTAGAGCTCTAATTACACATAACAAGACATGTAGTGACTGGTAGTTTGTATTCAGAATTGATACTGTAGCACTTCATATTTGCTTAGAGCAAATCAGTCAGCACTGAAGAAAGTAGGTAGATACACATGAGTTTGTTTGCTAAAGGAAGAGCCGTGGACTGGAGGAATCTCATTACACAAACACTGAAAAGCACTAGCCATCTCAGAACAACTAAAAGTTAGTCGGCACTGCTCTTGTGCATGTTGGTGAAAATATAGGAGTTCTCACCTAGAGGTTGCCTCTCACAGACTGCCTGAACCCAAGACGTCATCAACTGGTTCAGGATTCTCTGCTCATGAAGGGGAAACATTTGAAGAATCACACCCCTGGCTATAAGCTCTGGTACTGCCAAGGACACACAAAATTGTGATCAGATTTGTGAAAAAAACATGAATTCTTAAACTAAAAACAAAAAATTTTAGAAGTAAAGAATTGCTAAAATATCTACTGATTGGTTGACCCGCCAGGAAGTGAATATTATGAAGGCCATCGCCCTGTTTGGCCCGCAGATTATCCAACCAATATTTGATAATAATCTGACGCTCCTAAAAAAATGAGTGTGTTGGTAAAACCTTTATGACATCAGACATTCATGATTTCACATGAGAAAATTGCGTAAGGCAGGAAATGAGACATTAAGACAGACCTGTGATGTGAAGAAACACAGCTCACTCTCGATGTTTTCATAGATGTCATCCTCCTCACACGAAAACCTGCGAGTGCCGCCTCCATAGCGTGGCTTCACTTCCTTTTGCATCCCCATCTGTTCAGCTCCACGCAACAAGCTTCAGACAAAACACAAAGATGATTCTGCTGCTGTATTTATTTAGGACCGAGTGACCATCTGTCAAACGTTTCAGACTTTTTATATGGAAAAATACAATACAATAACTGTGGTGAGATACTTCTAGAGTCAAGTAGGTTGTCTACAGTGTCTTACTTCTCAAAGGTTGAGGCAATGAAGAATGCATAGGTGTGCGTGTATTTATGCTGTCGGATCTGGATTCTGATTTGTGGAATTCCCAACCGGATTTGGTTCAGTAACCATAACAGCGTATGGTCATCTGTGGTGTCTGTGGAAAAGATAACAAGCTGAAATATGTTTATCAATAGATCTAATAAAATAATTACGTTAAATTCACATTTTATTATCACTCTTTATTTTTTAATATAATGAAAAATAGATGTTATACAACATGCACATTTGCATTCATATAAGGTTGCAAATATTACATACTATTTAAGATGTAAAGCTGAGAAAACACATCTAAATTATTAAAAAACTGCATTAGTGCAAAACTGAAAGATATAACCTCAGCACCTGGGAATGTCATAAGAATATCACAGTTTTCAGTGGGTGCCATTGCGATGGTAGATTTATGCCCCATGAGGTACTGCCTGGCATGAAAGAGACGACCTCTGAGCAATTTCTCTGTTTACAAGAGGAAAGAATGTATTATTGTGATATATATTATTGTATATATATATATATATATAGGTCAAAACACATGACTTGTTTTGGCTTGTTCGTTTGGTTAATTCAATGTTACCAACAAGCCAAATCCAGTATTGTGTTTTGACCCAAAAAGATGAAACCATCTTTTTTTATGTAGTTAGTTAGCAGACAAAATATGACCACTGAAACGTCTGCACTCTGCACAGTGCACACACGGTCACAAACCACTACAGCTTTACATTTGATCAATCACCCTATTGAGGTCAAACCAAACTGACATTTCTACAGAGTCGTTGTCTACCAAACCTCACTTTACACTTATAAATCCTTAAAGCTTTAAAGCTCAGCATTATGCCCAGAAATATGGTTAAATCAGAAGTTGATGGCAGTGTGCTGTTGTATGGAAACTGTTCCTTTCCATCGAATAAGAGGATTATTGCTAATGTGCCAAATTGAATCAAGTTTTTCTTTTATTTACCAGAGCCAATATGTTAAATGCAGCTTTCCTCATGTGGAAGCCCTTGTTCTAAGTTTAAGGAGTTCTTTGGAGGAAACAGAGTCCTTGTGTGAAAGATGTTATCAATTTTGTGACCACTGTGTCACAAACTGTGCTCTTTTTTTCCGTGACAGTTACATGAAGTGTGAAGAAAATGAGAGCTGAAGTTTTAACATTATTCACTTTGGCAGCCTATAAGGGCTCAAATTACATTTCATGCTTCATGTTTGTTGAAGAATAAAAAAAACTTATGTTGCCATTCTGTGATATTGCCGAATTGCAAGAGCTAATGAGGACAGAAAAGAACTAGACAAAACGATGTAGCTCGATGTAGCATTTAACAGTGTGACATTACAAATATGCATTTAGCTCTAGTAGCTTTTAAAGCACAATTATATATTCAAGTGACTGCATTCGAACATAATGATGTTGTCGAGCAGCATAACATGCAGGAATCATGGACATATCATGGAGAATGATTTTGCCTAAAATATATGGGGTCAAATGTTTCGATGACATGGTAACAACTTGAATGAGCACAGTTACAAATAATTTCATAAATATGTAGGAAATATTTATGTGTATTAGGTGCTTTATGTGCCAACCACATACAGGTGAAGCGCCTATACCATTTAACACGCTTACAAACAATATAAACAGCCGATAACGAACAGGCAAATGATGTTTACTGGGCAAATATCAGACCCTCAGATATCAACCTTTAGTTTTGTATCCTGCCCCAAAGCTATCAATCTTGTCATACACAATAAAGAAAACACAGCGATACTGAAACAAGCATATTTTAGGTTTAAACTAACCTAGGACAGCTGGATAACAGCATGCAAGCGTCTGGTATGTCAGTGTCACTCACCTAATACCGCCGAGGACATCGCGTGCGATCTTCGCTTTGCTCTGCTTTATGAATACGTCAGCTGTGATGATGCCGTCGTCGGCGCTGGTGCTGAAACTGCTCGGCCGGAACCAGCGAGGCTTCCCGAGCGGCCAGAGCCTTTTTCCTGATGCAAACAGGTGCAGAAAGTCCATTGACCGCTACATAAATCGCCAATCACATGTTGACATTGATCATCCATGGCGCTGTCAACACTCAGCGGATTTCCTCATAATTTGACAAGAGCTTTTTCGGCTACCATTTATACCCTACGTTTGGTCGCTTAGTTCTTTTTCGCTGTGTTTGGTTTCCAGTAACTTGTCAGTAAGTTGCATGCGCCATCTGTCTCCTCTTCTTGACTGGAAAATTACGCAACGTGAGGTGCATAATTCATAGATGTACTGAAACGAACCAATCACATTGACTGCGCAAAGCGTTCGCGCACAAAGAGGTGGAAATTCAGTTGCCTACAGGTAGCTATAATGACAAAAGACTGGAATTCATAGCGATCTGAACATATTGGCCTAATAAACATACAGGCCTAGTCTTGCTGGTGGTTTTGTGATAGAGCTATATTTCAGACAATGTTGATCACTTGTTTTATGTCCCATATGAACTTGTTTAATGACTAACAATAAAAAGCTGACATTTTTACCATATAGGAATTTCTTCCCAACAGATCACTACAAATCCAGTAAGTCCTATAAAGTATTTTATACTTTTTATTTGACTTTTTTCTTCACGAAGATGCCTTGTTTTCCCTTATGTGTTACCGAATTCCCTAGTAGGCTACTAGAAAATATTCACATTATAGGCTAATTAAAATTTTTATATTTTTTCACTACATATTATATTTTAGTGCATATAACATTTACGGTGTGTTACCATCCCAGTTACCATCATAACTCCCCTTTATTAAAGTGTTTTGCATAATTTAAGAAAAAGAAACTTAAAACAACATCAGGAACAAATGTCACTTTATCTCATATTTTGCTACTTTTGTCAGTAGGGGGCGATCTTAACTCGTCAACCTTATTACCATTATTTTGGTCACTAAAGAAGTTATTATTAAAATCGTGATATTTGTAGAAATAGCAGCAGCATTAAAATATCTGTCTAGTGACTTATAGTGTCATGACATGAGCACAAGGCCAGTAATGACTAAATAAACTATAAAACTTTTATCATTAACACTTACAAGAATGTTTAAAGTCTTAAATAAATTTAGATGAGGCACACAATTCATGGAATGACTTTCAAACTGTCACTGTCAGAACATACTCTAAAGACTATATAATTGGTTTACGGATGGCTGTTCAGCTTGACAATATGGCCTATAATTATAATAATCACATGGTATGGTTGATGCTTTATTGTTACCCCTAATATGGAAACATAATTCAGGTTGATTGGGACACTTTTTTGCCATTGAGGTGACTGGGAAAACGTGTCCAAATCAACCTAAATTCACCCCATATGTATTTATATATTCTGTCACGACGACTGACCAAATTTAAGGCTGCTCTGATATCTTAGACAAACACACAAATATTATTTTACTTTTTCTATTAAGATTTTGTATGTCTCTATAATTTTAATGCCTATCATATCTGTATAATGCATATGGAGTAAGTTCTGCAGATCCACATACAAGATTGATCAGTTGAATTAAACGCTTTGTAAAAAAAATACTCACAAAATGACTAAAAGGTGTTTTAAAGGGAATTTATTTTCTCACAGCTGTAAAGCATATATTTCATAAGACTGTTGTATTTTACCTGACATTGTCAGGTGTGAAATAATATTTTTAGTTCATCTTAAACAACAATTGCACTTGCTGTTTTCATCATTTTGAAACATTGCTTAATCTATTCTAGACCCTCAAGAGACCATGTGTAGAGGTCAACAAGAGAAGTGTTTTGGCCTTTAATGTCTTTACCAGAATGGTGGGCACAGAAGGGCCAAGCAAATGGGAAATGCAATTAGTGCTTTGGGGGAACAAAGAATCTGAGCTTCTAGAGACAAAAGGTGATGAGTTCTATGACCTAGGTAGGAAGGATATAATAATAATAAGCACTAATGCGTTTCCTGGTGGAGGGTGGAGAAGGGATATTTACCTCGAGATGCAGAGAGGGAACGCCATGATTATTTTCAAAAGACCCCAAAGAAAAACGTAACAAGTCTTAGTGCTGTTACAATGGGGCATGCTGGAAATAAAAAGGCTAAGTTCAGAGACACTGGCACTTAACATTCCACACCCGCAAACAATAATCGCATTGTCTACAATAGATGTCTCTGTGTCTTTACAAAGATCTTTCAAAGAAGATGACAAGACGTCAGAGCCACCAAAAACCTGTCTACACTCTTTGAGAACAGGGGATCTTACTGTCTTAAGTGGAAAATCACTAATGTCAAACAAAGGATATCCTTTAAGCTGGATAGCAGGCTCCTTCTGTGACGCCTCAATATATTAATTGGCGCCCTGTTTCTTTGCTTTTGTCTGATCCACCTTTTTGGCACTTCAACAAGCATCCTGTCACTTGCTGACAGGATGCTTGTTGACATGGGAAATTATTTGAATTGTTTTACATTATGTTCACATTGTGCAGGTTGCCAGTACCTTACTCTGCATTTTAGATCCATTTCTTTCTTCATTCACAATACACACTGGCAGCATATTTAATATTAATCAAATTTAAGGTTAATTATTTCACAACATATTTATCGTCAGAATGCATTAATGCGATCACTTTACTGAGTTCGGCTTTCCTGCACGTTAGTTGAATGATGACTCGGTATGACACTTAAACGGATTTGCTTTGGTTGGAGAGCGGCTCTGTTTTAAATAGTGCTTCCCATTGACGCAAAACAATGACAATAGCCTGATGGTTAGCCAGAGCTATTTTAAGCTTAATGTGAAGTGGACCTATTGAAAATTTCATTGATAGTTCTTCTTGTCTTGTTTACAGCTTGTTTGGTGGCTGAAAGAATGCAAAACATTTTAGCCATTTGTACTTATATCAGGATCTGTAATTAACCTTTTTACCTTTTTATAAGCAGATTCGTTTTTACTAGTGTAACTTGATTTCTGTATGAATTATTTGAGCAATTATTTAACGGACTAAAATAAAAATAAAAAAGAATAACATGAATAAAACATTTTTTTTTGTTCCTTTACTTTTTTATTCCACGCAGACAACAACAACAAAAACATTACTATGAAAGACAACTATAGTGATAGACTCATTTTTTATATACAAGATATATTTATATACGATATATACAAGCATAAATGCGCAAAAGACATGATCAACTTCACCCCACAAAATAAAATGTATATTAATATTCATAATTAGTATTGACATTACAGACTTGCAGGGTCAGTACATAGGTTTTCTATTTTCAAACAGTTGAATCAGTCTATATATAAACACTCCTTTATCCTGATTTTGCCAGGACTTTGTTCATTCCCTCAATTTGGGAGTAAATAACGATGCAGCTCCTTCAGATGGAGATTTATTTGGGCTGTAAATTGAACACAAAAGGTTATGCATTTTGAAAATAAGCCGAAAACACTATGAGTAAATAAAAGAGAATATTAGTTTAAAAAGTGCAGAATCATACCACTTCTGCTTGGTTTTTACCTTGGCTTAATGTTTGACCGTCACTCCCACCCGCTGTTGTTCTTGCTCCTCCAAGAGTCGCTCCATTTCCAGGTGGATTAGACCCAACTGAGCCAAAACCTGCACCTCCTACCACTGGTTTTCCCATCCCTACTCCAATTGATCCTGCACTGCTGAATGCTGTTGACCCTGTTCCACTTTGTCCAATATTGCCAGTTGCAGTAGGATTTGATCCAGCACTGGCAAATCCTGTCAACCCTGGACTTACTCCACCCAAACTACTTATCCCTGTCTGAGCTAGACCTGTTCTACTTAGACCTGACCCACCTGTCCCCGCTGGAGCTAATGATCCTGTTGCACCTGTTCCTGTGCTGCCCAATCTTGAATTTGATCCTGCACCGTTAAGACTGGAAAATACTGGGCCGGCGGAGCCTGTCCCTGGCATGTTTGGTTTGCTCAGTCCTGTTGAACTCAGACCAGTTCCACCAGCATTTGGCATGTTTGGTAAACCGTAGGGATTTGGCATGAATGAGTTAGGTCGCATTAGTGGCTGAAAAGGAGAGAATTTCAAGTTTTTGTAAAAATACAATTAAAGTTCACTATAAATATACACATAATAATTTACAACTGCAAACATAATTGTTTATAACATTACAAAAAAATACAATAATTTATTTAAAACTTAGTTTATAAGTTGAAAGACCATAACCTCACCTTACAGCTGGCAAGTGAGGTATTGAGAGTCTCAATGGTGTGTGCGAGCATTTTAGTTTCTTTTTCTTTCACAGAAAGAAGCTGATCTTTCAGGTTGCTCTCTTCTTTTAGCTTTCTGTTCTCCAGCAGAAGTTTTTCACTGTCTTGGTCATTCTTGAGCTGAAATTGCTCAAGATTCTTGCGATTCTCGCGACTCATGGCACTGCGATTCTGATTGCACCACTCAGCGTCCTCTTTCAGGCGTTTGTTCTCTGTCTCATATTTGGCATTTTCTCCATTAATTTTGGTGAACTGGTTCCCCACTATGTTCAGATATGACTGGAGCTTGTTCTCAACTTCTCTTGAAAGACTGCTACAGTTTTCCCTAATGTCTTCAAGCTGATTTTTTTGTTTGTCGCACGTTAGCTGGAAAGAAACGTGTTTTGAGAAGAAGTCATCGATCCTTTTGAGGAATTCTTTGGTGACGTTGGGGATTCCTCGTAAAGAATCGACAAAATCCTCTTTGCACTTCTTTTGATACAAGTTGAGTTCTCCCTCAAGGAAAGCCTTGTCTCGCCTCAGTTCAATTGCATCTAAGTGAAACTTATCCTTGTCTTTGTTGGAGTTGTCTAACTCAGTTTTCATAATGGCCATCATCTGAGTAAAGTTCGCTTTGATCAGCTTGAGCATTTCCTCTGACTGCAGGAGCATACTTTGCAAACGTCTGTTGTTGTCTGGAAAAGCAAATTGTCAAGACAAGTTGATCTATATGTTTATTGAACCCACGATTTCTACATTTACTGACCGAACACACATATTCATATTTAGTTTTATGGGGTTACAGGCATGTGTTAAATTAACAAAAAAAATCTGAATTTTTGTACGATCTGCCTTAAAATAAAAGTAAAGTAAATTCTGAACAACAATCTCACCATTTGGATCTGGACAGAACGTAGGAGGGCATGAGCGAGGTACGGCCATTCTTCTTTCCATCACACATTGAGACTGTAAAAACAAAACAAAAAGAAAAAAACTGGTTAATGAGGTTGAAATGATGCATTTTGATGCTCTAAAACTCATGTAAGTATAAAAGTTTACCATTAACATTCTGCTAACGTTTTCCAGAATGTTCATAAGGAAAAACATTCTTAAAACAAAGTTGACAGAAATTTCAGGAATTACTGTTTCATAGCCTATATTGGAAACGTTAAGAAAACATTATTAGAACACCACCCATCATGCAATTATTAAATGCACCTTTTTTTAGCATCTACCTTCTCAATAGGGCATTCTCTTTTGTATGAAACCTATCTGCAACCAATCAATTTGTTGAATACATTTTAACTTTGCCCCAAATCTCACCATAGTTGTTTGGATGTTCTTTATTGTCATAGATGAGATGTTTGCCAGTCTGCGTAATTCAGACAGAGCTTTGTCATTGCTCAGCTTCGCAGTGAGAGTGACGTTCAGAACTTTGGTGAGGTTCTTTTCCTTCCCACGGAGAACAAAGTTTTCCATCGTGAGTTTGCTGACACTTTGGTCCAACTCTTGCAGTCTTTTTTCCTCCATTGAATGCTCGGGTTGTCCGTACACCAGAAAGAGCACCAGACTCGCAATGATCAAAGACTGGATGAGTGAGGAGAAAAAGAAGACAATCTTCATGTAGTAACCACAGCTCTTGCCTTTCGACTTGTGCATCTTCTTGGCAGCCAAGCCAAAGTTGGCCTGAGAATAACCACTGTTGTACATCACTGCTTAAATGTGACCTTATCAATGAAACCCCAGGTTCATTCACTATGCAAAAGTGTTCTCCTAAAACATCAAAGGCAAAATAAGAAGTGAAATATATTAACGCTGCCAGCTTATATTGTTTTCCTGCACCTCCCATTGCATGACGCGTCCCTGGTCCACCCTATGGTCATGATTCCAGAGGTTAGAACAACATCACGCACTGCTGAAGGGCTGGCCCGAACCTAAACTCTACATTGTTCTAATATGTATGTCCTGCCAAAACAGATCCTTTTGTTTGACAGCATGCTGGCACCCGAGAAAGCACATGGTTGACGGTTTGACTACGTGCTGTTTTAAACAGAGTCCTTCAGAGATGATTTTAGATCTAGGTTCATGTTTACGACATTATGCGATTTTTTTTATTACAGAAATAATTCTCAAATTATTATGTAAAAGAGGCTCTAAAGAATTCTGATGGACTCATATTCTGATACACCACATTCCTACATGCTGTCTAAGATTCTTCCTGACGTATGAGGATGTGGTTTGTATATTGTGCCTTACTAAAACATTACCTTTGACCAAAGCATTTCAGTCAATGGCCAGTTTTAGTTTTAAACATAATGTAATTTGGAGTTGCACCATAAGTTTGTGCTTTTATATTCTAGTTGTTGAGCCATGTTTCTAAACATTGTAGTTATTTTTTCTGATTTTTTCAGATATCTAAAGAGCCAGATAATAAGAATATTATGAAAGCATGTGGCTTTCCTGCCAGGAATTGTTGATGTGCCACCCCGATTCCAAGAGGAAGGAGTAATTCATAGCTGTGTCTCAGAGTGACAAATGCTGAAGGCACTGTCTGGACACTTCTTAGGTAAACTACTGAACAAATGAAGGAAATCAGCAATAAACACAGATGCATACACATCTGCTGACATTATCAAGAATTAATCGTCCTGTTTATCTGTTACTAAAATACGCCTGACGTTAAAATTATCATCATCTAACAAGATTCCCTCACACGCTGTTGTTTCAAATGTTTCCAAATCCCATAAGCTTGCCAAAGCACACATTACCTCATTAACCTTAAAACATTTGTGCTTGTATTATGTTACTGCACTGACAAGACTTACATAACAACAAAAAAGAAAACAGAAATCAATTTAAACATAATTTAAAAGTGTGATTCAGGTCGTTTGATCTTTTTTTACACAGTGATTTAGGGATACACCCTTACCCCAATATTTGGACAGCATCAGGAATTATTGGTGATTCATGGTTTGATGGTTAGCTACCTAAACTAAACTGCCATTGAGACTGCCATTAGTTCTCCCCAGGTATAGACTTTATTTGGATAATCAAAAAACAGAGTTATGTTTTTAGTCAGCATTGTTGGCTTGTTTGGCTTCTTCTTAGTCAGCATTTAAACTTTACCCTAGTCTGCTAGTAAACTTGAATACAAGTATTTTAACATACAATAGATTTACATCAACTTTGAGACCTGTGGACGTGGCATCTGAATCTCACCACTAGAGGGGGATATTTCCATATATCACTGAACAACACTATAGCATTTTGTCATTTAACAGACTAAAGTAAACTAAAATGTAATTAAAAATGTAATTAAAAATAATTAAATTATAATTTAAAAAATATTTAATTGCAAAATAAAATAAAATACTAAAATAAAATATTCCCTAAAATAAAATTTAAAAAAATATTTTAAAATATAAAATAAATATATTATTTTATAGCAAAAGAATAGAAAAGAAACATTTTATTAAACTTGCTTGATGTTCCAACACGCTTTCAGGGATCAGTAAAGTCAGTAAGTAACAGCTGCAACTCTACCCCACATCCTAATAGAGATCAATCACATTCCTGAACCCTGGGGTCAAAGGTCAAATAAACACCCAGTTTGTGAAATGCACATAGCACAAGAAAGCACTCAGAGCTGTGCTCCCCTTTTCTTTTGTGCACTCTCTCTTTCTCTCACACACACACACACACACGCTCACATAAAAACAATATTTGTGTGTGTGTCCGTGTGTGTGTGTGTCCGTGTGTGTGTGTGTTGGGGGGGGACCATTTTACATGCTGCAAAAAAAAAGAAGTAAAAAGGGCCAAATCCTAAAAAAAACAGTTGATATACATGATCAAATCAGCTTGCTGCTGGTTTCGTTGAGCAACCAGGGTTTTGTTTCTGTTCGCTAAGAATATGATTTCCCAAAAAGAGTTGAGAAGGAAGCAGAGGTTGAGTGAAGGCAGCAAATGAAATGTTTTTCTCTTGACTGTGACCCCTGAATAATTATATGAACTGGTCGCCAAGATCTAAATCTCAAAACAAAAGACAGCTGTCTCCTGGATCAACAACAAGATGTACAGCCTGGATGGCTTTCTCATTGTTTGAAAGTAATAAAAAACGTAACGTAAAGAAATTGCACTTTCCTTTTTATACATCTGAAACAAAATCTTTGGCTCAACCTGTGACCTTGTAAAGCTCACCAGCATTTTTTGATAATTGCATTAGACATTATTATTATACAAAATGATGCATTTCCTACCCTCTGACCTCTTGCTGCAGAAATTATGATTGAATTCAAGCCTGGGTTACCTGGTAACTGCTATTAATATATTTGTACTTTTTAAATCACTTTGAGTGTAAAGAATCTCAAGGCGTTTAAAAATGTGTTCCATAAAACTAGTGTCCTTTTTTTACATTAGGTTTTTATTTTTAATTACTACTATCCAGTAGTGACTCCTTGTCAATTTCACTATACTTCAGGACATACTACTCAGTGAAAAGTATAGTAACACATATTTGTAATTCCATTTGGGATCTGTAGTTCCTTCACTTCCAACTAGCATGTTTATCAATAATTTCTTACCATTATTCCAATTTTTGCTGTCAATTTCTAGTTTTACTACAATCTATATTCATTAGGTAGGCCTACTACTAATTTCTAATCTTACTTAACATAATTTACTACATGTTAGCTATCATTAGACATTACACTGTAAAAAGTGGTGACCGGCAATTGTTACTTTAAAGAGCTATTTCTTCCATAATATTTAGTTTTATTGATATAAGTTAATGTAGGCTTAGGTAGCAATATTAAAATAATATGTTTGACTTGAATAAATAACCAATGAACTTAGATGTTACCATTTTGTCCCCAGTGTAGTTGTATTCCACTTGTAACATTTATAATCTTGTAATTTTAATGGAAGTAGGCTATAAAGTAACTTAAAACATTTTAAATTATTACAAATAAAAATGCAATTGTAATGTTTTACTAATTAATTACGTTTCCCTTGAAAAAGTAAAGGGATTACTCTTAATTTTTATGTAACTTAATCAGTTAATTCTGATGTAATTGCATCAAATACTTTATAGACAATTGTGAATAAAACCTTCTCCCTTTAAATACTTTGGTCAGTTCAAAAATAATTTATGCAATTTGATATTATTTATTTGAAAGAATTACGAGAGCCTTTCCTATCTATCCTTGTATTGTTCAAGTAGTTGAGGTTGAAATGGGATTTAGAAAGTAATTAATAATTGCAAGTAATGCAATATTTTTTAGAGAGAGTATTAGTAGTAGTCTAATTACACTGTTGAAAATGTAATTAGCAAGTACAGTTTTTACTCAACACTGTTACTAGTAACTATTGGGAATTTAGAATAGATAGTGTCTCTATATAAGGCAATGATATCTAATATATAAAGCTGTAATAGATACGAGTACATACTGGAATAAGTAGGCCTACTAGTATCATCTAATTAGTTCTTACTTGTAAAAAAAAAAAAAAAAAAATGCAAGTCACCATTGCCAGTAACAAAAATCATACTAGTTTAAATACTTCCTACAAACATAAATGTTTTGTCCGATTTAAAATCATTAACGCTAAATTATATTCTCTAGAGTAGCTTATCTAGCCGGTGCATGGCTACCGACTACATGTTCTCTCAAGCTATTTACAGGTTTGGCGTCCTGTAGGCATATGTGCAGTCCTTGAAGCACGCCCGAGGTCACTGATCTCTCAGGAGCAAAACACCACATTCTTTTTTGTGTGCCCAGCAGTGCTGCTCTTTGACTTCTTTGCCCATATAAGGCAGGAGATACCATGGCAACCGTGGGCTTGAATAGCTGTGTCAAATCCCTCCTAACCCCCCCGCCCCTCACACACACACACACACACACACACACCCTCACAGGCACGCGGCGCGCGCTCTCTACTGGACACTGGCTCGCGCTCTCTCTTGTCCTTCTCAAGCCCGCGGACTTTTGCACTCCCAAAAGCAGGTAGGTATATTGAAATATTCCCGGGGTTTCGCCGCCGTTAACGACACGCTAGCTTAACATTCGAAGCGTCAAAGGTGAGCGGAAATAAAAACAGTGTTCGCCGAAGTCAGGAGTGAGGTATGTCGCTAAGCTATGGCTCCACCCCTCCCCCTGCTTGATGATCGCTGGAGGTTAGGCCGCATGTCTATTACTAGCTCTCATAAAAAATAAAAACAAGAAACGGGTCATTTAGTTCCGGATCACGGCGAAACCATTAACACGAGCTTACGTTAAGGTTTCAGGGTTTCACCCGTTTCGTTTTTGATTTAGCAGCTACTCGTTCAGCGCCACTGTAACTGTTAGAGGGACTCCAAAAGTCTGTCCTCATTTCACAACAAACAAGCGCAGAGAGCACTTCCTTGAACAATCAGTATCGTGAACGAAGACGCTGCTCTCCATACCGAGATGTTTTTATTAGTATGTGATTTTTTTATACTTAACGTTAAGACGTTTATCTTTTGTAATATCAGTTGTATGTTTATTCTGCTCTTCATTCCTTGGTCTAGCAAGGAATATTGAAAGATTAGACATTTTTGTAAAATGCATTGCTAATCTATTCTGGCTACAAGCGTCAAGTGAAATTATCAAAAAAGAATGTGTGTGTATATATATATTAACATATGTGTGCAATCTGTATTATCTATACATTTAGTAAAGGCCACAGTAAAGCAAAACTAGTTAAACTGTCAGGGTTTTTTGCTATCCTGGAAAACCGTGAAATATTCAGGGCAAGAAAAGTCATGGAAATTTCTGTAGGTAACATAAATGTTTTTAGTTAGTATTAGTTTAGTAATTTGCTATTACTCATTAAGTGCTTCCTAGGCTATTAATTACTTTTTTGAAGTGGAATTTATATTTTTAAATTTCAGTAATAACAATAGAAAGATTGTCCGAAAGCGCGGATACTCTGAACTGCTTGATAATAACAAGTGAAGAACAATTCCATGGTTTTGAGTAACTTCTACTTTTTTCTTCACAGGTCTTTGATTGAATTGGAAACTAGCTTCCAAATGACACATTTTCCGAGGTGTGACAAAAGAAGCGGGAGCAAAAGGTGAATATGGTCAGTCAAGGAGCCAAAACAACATGCACAGCCTGCTGCATGAAGAACAAAGTTGACTGACTCAGACGTTGACTGTCTGAGCCTAAATGTGTCAGACGAAGCTGTGGACAATTACCAGATCTAAAGGCCTTCATAGCTTCTCATTTTAGAACACACAGCTGTCAAAAAAGGGGTCAACTGAAACGGTCTGTGCCAACAGCACGTTTGGGAGTATTTTTCCTCCTTGGTTGTGTTGAGAACTAAGCGATGGCCATGGTGAGAGGGGGGTGGGGAGATCCCAATGGGGAGACTAATGGACTTGGTGGCGACAAGGGTTACCTGAGGGGAGATGAGGACGACGGGTCACCACAAGGAGGCGGCAGCGACATGGAGGCTGGGGACGATGATAAAAGTTGTGTGGTGGACTGTGTGGTCTGTGGTGACAAGTCCAGTGGGAAACACTACGGTGTGTTTACCTGTGAGGGCTGCAAGAGCTTCTTCAAACGGAGCGTCCGGCGAAACCTCAACTATACCTGCAGGTAATGGAGGGAACTTCAGCGCTGTTTATGTACGTTCAAGTTGATGTTTTCAGCATGTTAACTTCAGTCTCAACATTAAGCTTTTCTGGTGCTTTTCAGATCGAACCGAGACTGCCAGATTGACCAACATCACCGCAACCAGTGTCAATACTGCCGTTTAAAAAAGTGTTTCCGAGTGGGAATGCGCAAAGAAGGTAACTGTCTATCCCGCTCGTCATTAAACCAGTCGGAATGGCTTTCCGTCATTGTTTAACGCACACAGATTCAGTCAACTGATCCACTGATTTGTCAACATGTTATAGAATGTATAGTAAACTACGGGTTTTTTTTTTTAAAGAAATCTCTTATGCTCACTGCTTAATTTATTCGACCAAAAATACAGTAACATTTTTTTAATATTGTGAATATAAACATTTTAAAAAGCTGTTTTCTATTGTAATATATTTTAAAATGTAATTTACTCCTGTTATGGCAAAGCTTTTTTTTTTTGCATCATTACTCCAGTCTTTAGTGTCACATGATTCTTCAGAAATTATTCTAATATGCTGATTTGGTCCTCAAGTAAATACTATTAGGCCTATCTGTAAAAAACAGTTGTGTTTCTTAATATTAGACGTTATAAATGTCTGCTGTCACTTTGATAAAAAATTAATGCATCCTTTGTGAATAAAAGTATTAATTTATTTTAAAAAAATCTTACTGACCCAAAACTTTTGAACAGTATTTCCTGGAGCACAGGTGCTTTAAAGGGGTCATATAATGCCATTTTTGTACAAGCTAATATGATTCTTTAGGGTCTAAATTAAAAGTTTGTAATATACTTTAATTAAAAATTCTCATTAGTATTGTAAGAAAACACTTATTTTACCTGGTCAAAAACAGCTCTGTTTTCAGCACGCCGTTTCAGTGCATATGACTTTAAATGATAATGAGCTTTGCTGACTCCGCCTCTCTGTTCTGTGCGTACACGTTTGTAACACAATACCATAACGTGTTGTTCATTATAAACGTGGGATTATGAATTATATGGAGAACGTCGTACATAGAAAACATGCAGTAATGTACCCTGAGTGTAAACCTTAGACTCATTCATCGTGAAGCGATTTGCAAAGATCTAAATATTAATATAAAGTTTAATAAAACGTTACACTCACTTCAGTTGTTCTAGAGGTTCAGCAGGAACACGAATATCTGGTACCGATTCTTTATTCAGGAGCAGCTGCTTAGCAAAACCAGCTTTATACTGATCCTCGTTTATAAAGCAGTCTGGTGAGAAATGATTCGCGCAAACATGAGAGCATTGACGTTGCTCGTGGGGAATATTCCCTTCGAAAACAAACTCAGCCACTGCGTCTTCAGCGGTTCGGATTTAGGAACATTAAAATGACTGCTGTGTTCGTTATTACAGCCAAGAACAGAACACCACAATCGCTTAGACGCCATTCTGCTCATAGACAGTGCTCCAGCATATCAACAATGACCGCGCCGATCCGCGCAGACTATGATTGACAGCTCTCACGAGCGAGGGCGGGTCTGTGTTGAAACGCGCCTATCAATCAACAATCGCGGGAGGGGCGTCCGACCGTGTGACGTCACACGGTCGAACGGCTCGATTTGAGGCAGGGGAAAACATATAAGGAGATTAAAACAAAACCACTGGATGGATTTTTATCATTATATGATGGTTGTGTACAGGCACTGCCAACACACATTTCAGTACAATCAACTTAAAAAAGTGCATGTACCATTATATGACCCCTTTAACACTACTGAGTCAAGCGTAAATTATATACACAAATTGTGAGTTTGCAGTCTGAACTACTGAATGTGACTGGGTACCATGAATTTATGCAAAGACAATAATCAGTCTTTTTACTGCATTGTTTTCACAGACTACATGCAAAAACAAGCATACAGCTCAATTAGTGTAGTCCAGTTTATAAACATGACACTTAGGAACAGGTTCTTTTAATTAGACTCACAAGTTACTGGTTTTGAATCAGTGAACTAAAGTTATGGGTTGGTAAAGCAAAATTCTGCTGGAAACACTGTTTTATATTTGATAGGTTGAGGGAAAAGAGAGCTGTACTTTATTTTAAGCTGACCCAGATGGTGTTTGTTTACCACATTTGCCAGTGCACATGATAAAACTTGCATTAGGGCCTGATGACCTATATATATTTTAGGTTTTGCTTTTAAAATGAAGTGATCTTCAGCTATATTGAACATGTTCATTGCTCATTTATAAAGTCTCTGGAGGTTTGACTTAAACAGTGTTTCCTTTTTCATTTTTTGAGTGCTTGTGTAATCAGGAATTAGATGTTTCTAATCCCTTCAGACTCTCTGCAAGATGTTTCATGATAGAAAAAGAAAGGGCTGTTGGAAGTTGGAAAAGTCATCTATCAAGCATTTCAACTCCATCACGACTCTCCCCTTCTCTTCCCTCTCCCCCTTTAGCAGTTCAGCGTGGACGCATCCCACCTTCGCATTCGAGCCTCAGCCCATCCACGACTCCAGTGGGCGGTAATGCCGGGAGCGGCGTGAGCGAGTTCTACAACGGGCAGCCGGTGTCCGAGCTCATCTCCCAGCTCTTGCGGGCAGAGCCCTACCCCAACAGCCGCTACAGCCATCAGTACAGCCAGCAGATGCAGGGGGGCGGAGGATCGGCCATGGGCATCGACAGCATCTGTGAGCTAGCTGCGAGACTCCTGTTTAGCACCATCGAATGGGCCCGAAACATTCCTTATTTCCCTGAGCTGCCTGTATCTGAGCAGGTGGCCCTTCTGCGGCTCAGCTGGAGTGAACTGTTTATCCTTAACGCAGCCCAATCTGCCCTGCCACTGCACATGGCCCCGCTGCTCGCCGCCGCAGGCTTTCACTCCTCTCCCATGTCTGCCGAGAGGGTGGTGTCCTTCATGGACCAGGTGCGCATCTTCCAGGACCAAGTGGAGAAGCTGACCCGCCTGCAGGTGGATACAGCAGAGTACAGCTGTCTAAAGGCCATAGCGCTCTTCTCACCAGGTGCGTCAGACACAATACTCGGATTAAACTGCATTTAACCGAACACAATCGGTTCAAAGAAGATGTAATACATCTATGTTACATCCAAAATGGTAGAGAGAGAATAATAATGAGTAGAATAATGAATAATGATACTTGAAAGTATCTTATCACTCACTTCTTTCACTCACTTTGCACGGACCGACCGTCACTCGCAGTAACGCATTTATGCAGGCTACAAATGCACACTTCACAAGATATCACAGCTGGATTTGAATAAAAATAATTCTAGTCAAGTTTCTTGCGTTATACTGGCACCCTCTACTGGATAAGAGAAAATCTCTGTTTTCCTTAATGTTTCTTAGATGCATTTTGAAGCAGCTTTTTATCTAACATATTGTTAGGAATAAGGCAAATTTATAGAGTACATAAATTCATTATTTAGAACTTGTATATTCTTTCTTTCCTGTACTATCATGTTTTTATTTTGAGTTTAAAGGACAACTCCGGCGCAAAATGAACCTTTGGTCTAATTAACACATTGGCACCGAGTCGACCGTTCTCTGGGATTTCTTTTCATGATAATCGAATGTAAAGAGTTTTATCTCTAAAAACTGTTTAACTTATAACGCTAGTATATAGGGCATAGAATAAGTAAAAAGAAATCGCTAGTTAATACCACTAACAAGGCTCAAAATAGCCCCACACGAACACGGTAGCATAATGAGGGTCCCTACATGCAAACCGAAGCATTGAAAACTTTGTAAGTGTACAGACAATTAAATAAGAAGATACTTTATAAAGACAATACACTTCGCGTATACAGGCAGGAGCCATCTTGGAAAACAGTCTCGACCAGTCAAACCACGAACGCCGTGCTAAGTGAGCTGGTCGATCGGAATTACGTTTGTGAAATCTAATTACATGGAAATGCATGAATTATATCTGTTTATTAAAATATATGGGTGACTAACTACAAGGGAAAAAGGGGTCCCATACTTTCATATGAGATTCCAAGTCACAGTTCAGCTCACTTAGCACGGCGTTCTTGGTTTGACTGGTCGAGACTGTTTTTCAAGATGGCTCCTGCCTGTATACGCAAAGTGTATTGCCCTCATTATGCTACTGTGTTTGTGTGGGGCTATTTTGAGCCTTGTTAGTGGTATTAACTAGGGATGGGCATTTTTTCAAAAATATTGCATTCGAATATTCGGGCTCATAAAAATATTCGTTTATTTAAATGACGTTTAACGAAAAAGACGTTATTTTTTAAGTTAAATATTTTTTCACGTTTTTGTCACCATTTCTGAACAAGCTTACAATTAGGCAATATACACAAGAAGCTTACAATATATGTTAAAGTTTTCTTTTAGTTGAAAACATTAAACAGAAGGCCTATGTGTAAACAAAAAATATAAAAAACAAAAGCATTAATAAAAGCATGCTTAAGCAGCGCGAACGGGAAAAAAACGCCTAATAAAGCAGATTGCACGTTTTTATTGAGAAACAATATCCACATGCAGGGGCGCCGCCAGCAATTTATGCTCGAGTGAGAAAAGGCGCTTTGCTGACAGACGCTTCAGAGACACAAAGATAATGGTGTTCTAAGTTTCTAACAGCACTTTCTGTTCTTAAACCTGTCTCCCTCAACGAAACTTAAAGGAAGTATATGTCTCAAAATCATTTTGCTATAAGATAAGTTATCATCTCGGATTACGCGGGGTCCAGCTGCGCTTACCTGCAGTCGTGAATGTCTGCAGTGTTGGACAGCTGTCTTTCCTCATTCGACTGTTTGGATTTCATGTGATTTCTCATTGGGTTGATGATATTATAACTCAGATTAATTAATTAATTCGATCAAAAGTAATTCCATTTAGTAAAATCATTTTCAAGTAATTCCAAACTTCGCGAGGCAGACGACAACATTATGTGATCAAATACACACAACTTG
Organism: Rhinichthys klamathensis goyatoka; assembly: GCF_029890125.1. Taxonomy (NCBI): domain Eukaryota; kingdom Metazoa; phylum Chordata; class Actinopteri; order Cypriniformes; family Leuciscidae; genus Rhinichthys; species Rhinichthys klamathensis. The sequence continues at coordinate 902,579 of NW_026606920.1, read as the reverse complement.
TTAACACACTCCACAGCGCCACCCAGTGCATTTAATTATAACTGCGAGTTAGTGCTTGGGATTTATCATGGATTCACTGTATTTACGGCCAGCAAAGCAATGTAGTAAAATTCGAATAGTATTTTATTTTTCGAATAATAATTACAGATCGAATATTCGAAAATTCGAATATTCGTGCACATCCCTAGTATTAACTAGCGATTTCTTTTTACTTATTCTATGCCCTATATACTAGCGTTATAAGCTAAACAGTTTTTAGAGATAAAACTTTACATTCGATTATCATGAAAACAAATCGCAGAGAACGGTGCCAATGTGTTATTACACCATAGGTTCATTTTGGGCCGGAGTTGTCCTTTTAAATTTATACGCTTCAAACATTTTGAGAATTTATGTGCCCTCGATAAAGAACCTATGCAGGGCTCAACAATAGTTTATATATATTTATGATTACACTAGACCCACCCCAAATGGTTGAATGTAACCATTAAATATATATAATATTGTAATTATCATCAAATATGTAATGTTTAATGTATAATGTTTTTTAAATGCGTCAAATATTTAAATACATTCACAGTATTTCACACATAAATTTAAATTGTTTTTTTCCTCAGATCATTCAAAGTTTATTTTACAAAGAAAATTAGCTGGAATACAAAGTAATTACTGGAGATTATTAGGGGTGTCACCCCTAATAACTATGATTCTCATAGTCGAAGATTCGATGCTTCGATAGGAGGAGCCTGATTCGACTACCAATCTCACGGTCGAATCTTCGCAGATGTGTTATTAAACGAGGATTATGTCATTTTGGCTATATGAGTGTGCTCAATGTCTGATTTCACATAGAACTACTGGTTTTCTGTCAATATGTTAATATACAGCCTATTATGATAATGCTGTCGATAAAAATGTGTAAAGAAAGAAGCTTTTAATAAATATTTTAACGTGCGCGCAGGGTGAATAAATCCAAACACCCCGTGACAGATTTAAGTTTCACTTTCGATATCCGTGACCGACAGAGGAGCGTCTTGTCGGCAGGGATTTAAATCTTTAAAAATGTCTGGGATAAGACAATCTAAAGATGCACACCATCAGAAAGGATATACTCCAAGGCTGGATTTAGCATCAGGAAAGCACTTCTAATTTGATTTTTGGATACTGTGAACACGTTTAGCTAAAAAGACTGCCGCTCCAGTTTAGCGTTTATTGTTGTTTCTGCAGTTAAAAAGACAAAGTTGACAATCCTGGCCATACTTTCGTTATTTTAATAATTTCTTTATTTTTATTTTATTAATTGATCACTCAGGGTGATCTAATTTAACTATTTGTGACTTGTGTTTTGAATATTTGTTCCCCTGCACTTTAGGCATTTTGCACACATTTGTTCTGCTTCTTGTGATTTGATTCTGACTTATTTCGTTTTGTATTTTTATTTATTATAAAAGTATATTATGTTCTTAATTGTTGATTATTTTTCAGTGCATCGATGTTGCGCTGTAGGCCTACATATAGCATGATCGTACAGGCAATTCAGCCGATTTAATTTGATTTGCATGTGAAATGCAAATCCTATCTGCAGTGTGGCCTTTCTGCAGTTATTTATGTTATTTCTTAGTTTTATTGATCCAAAATGTTTTTATACATTTTCTTCTATATCTTTGTGTGATGTTCTGTACATCGCGGCTTTAAAATGTTAAAGCCCGCCCCCTGCCCAACACCACACACATGATTCGACTATTAGTCGACTATAGGCAGGACCTGACGAATCTGATTCGACTATGAAAATCCTTAGTCGGGGACACCCCTAGAGATTATACAGTTGTAATATAATTCTAAGACGGCCATAAATTTATAAACACTTCTGCTGTAAAATTATGGTATACAAAGCAAAGCATTACTAATTTTTAGTGGTCGACCGATATTGTTTTTTTGATGGCCGATGCCGATATCTTAGAGAGCAGGGTGGCCCATATAAAGCCGATATTTTTATTTAGATATATATATATATATATATTTATTTATTTGAATCAATATTTAATAAATTTATAAATAAATTAGAAAACAAATCCTTAAAATAAACATGCTTATACTTTAGATGGCAACTTCTTGAATCTGCAATTCTATTACAGTATTTTTTTTTACAAATAAAGTTATTGTTTAAAAAAATATGAATATGTGAATAAAAAGTAAAGTAAACACTGTAACAGGGCACTCGGTAATCTGGTAATTTCGTGCACACTGGTAAACAATTTTGGTATTTGGTAAAAGACATGGTAACGCTAATTTTACATACAGCACACAGTGAAAACGATATGACTACGACAGTGCAACTGGATATAGCACAGCATATTTAAAAATTAAGGATTTAAACTGATCTTCTGTTCGCATTCACTCACTTTGCACGGACCGACCGTCACTCGCAGTAACACATTTATGCAGGCTACAAATGCACACTTCACGAGATATTACAGCTGGATTTGATTAAATCTGCAAGGTTTGTGAAATTAAATGTTTATTAGATATTCAGAGATTTGTTTAAATGATGTAACTTAGATGCGCATTTGCTGAATGTTGACGGTAAATGATAAAGTATTTTAGCCTGATTGTTTGCATTTTCTGTTACAAATAATATAAAAGCAAACGCTTTACTTTTCGCATACTTTCTTTGTTTACCAGTTCTGTCTAACAAAGTATTAGATATATGACTGACAGAGATCGTGAACTAATGAAGACTTCCAAAGCATCGGCCAATCAGAAAAACGTATCGGCCGATGCCGATATTTTAAAAAATGCCGATATATCGGTCGACCACTACTAATTTTCTTTTTTTTTTTTGGTGTAATTTATTTATTTGTAAAGCATTCTTGCAATTTGCAGACTGTGGAACCAAATGTTTATTACTAAAGCATTATAACAAATGTAAGATATGACAGTGCAGGACTGGCACAACTGGTCATGACCTGGCCACAAAGTCTGGTCACCCTTCCACTATCCAACATTTGCATACAATTGGTCTTGAAACAGCTGTTAACCTCCTCTTATTCACACCCTATTCACTAAATAATCAATCAATGTATGTAATTATGTAGTAATTACAGACTTACCGTCCATTTTACAGATATAGTATTTCAAGAGTAATGTTTTCGTGCAAAAATATTGGTTATTCTCACCTCACATTTGTAGTTTAGCCAATAAAAAATCGAATTAAAAAATTCCACATACGCCTGCCCTGTACTTATCTTTATTGTTGAGCCCTGCATCATACTTTACAAGTTGAGTTACACAAAATCTGGTTTGAAACCTGTAACTAATATCTGCTGTTGCTCATGTTTATCTTTAGATGCGTGTGGGCTGACAGACCCAGCTCATGTGGAAAGCCTGCAGGAAAAAGCTCAGGTGGCCCTGACCGAGTACGAGCGCATGCAGTACCCCGGACAACCCCAGCGCTTTGGACGGCTCCTTCTGCGACTGCCCGCTCTGAGGGCGGTGCCCGCCAGCCTCATTTCTCAGCTCTTCTTCATGCGCCTTGTGGGGAAAACGCCTATTGAGACGCTCATCCGTGACATGCAGCTGTCTGGCAGCTCCATCAGTTGGCCGTATGCTCCAGGACAATAATCATGATCAGATGTGACCACAGAACCAGTCTGGAAGTCTTGGTCTGAATTTTTTTTCGTTTAAACCACACATTCACATCTGATTTTGACTGTATTACCTAATGCAACAGGGTCAACAGTAGTAGTACAGAATTCAGTAGTACATTGCAGATGGTGTGATTTATGTTCTGTGAACTGTTTTATGATGCCCAGAAGCGTTCTTTAAAATTACTTGAGAAATACTGGTTATCTGCCAGCCAAAGGTAAGATGTTAGGTACAGTTTAATCACCAGTTATTAGTTATTGCGTGGAAATTGGTTAAAACCCAAAACCACAAGCTCTGTCAGTTGGGTGTGAACATAAGTCATTTTGGACTGTCCCTGGAGGCACCAGGGAATAAAGTCCCACTCATTCTCTGTTCTGCCCTGTCCTTGCGTACCAGAAAGCCTGAAGGAGGAGGAAAGAGACACATTGACATCCAAAAACCCAAACAAATCAAACGGAAACAGTCAGAATTGGGACTTGAGCATTTGTTTTGCCAGTGATAACTACTTGGCATGTATTGTTTAGCTCTTTTACCCTATCAATGCTAATGCGTTTCTTTGAGGAGAGCTAGCTAGTGCAAAGATTGGATTATGTTTTGTGAAATTTCCATTTGACAGAATACTTGTGGACTGTATTTGTACGTTGCGTTAAGATACAAACTTATATCTTCAAGAATGATTCATATTTCTATAACGCACATTTGAGATAAATGACAGATGAAGTAGTCATGGCTTATTTCTTCTCCCCCAGATAGAAACCAGTTAACATTCTTCATGGAAGTGGTGTTCATCTACATGCATAAGACACTGCGTCTTCTTATACATGGTTTCCATTCTGCTTTTATTATTTCATATACTAACCAGTTTATGCTAAACTGGTGGTAATAGTCACATTATGTATTGTCGACCAAAAGAAATACCTCTACAGTCTGTTGAGACTCAAACGGACTCTGTCATTCACAGCTGTGTCAGTGTATTTCAAATGTATCTATACACTTGAGCTGCTCACTTTACACTAAAGAGGAGTGATTGGATCTATCTGTCTGTTATGTTTGTTACGAAGGCTGTTTTTGACAAGAAACTGGCACTTCCTGTTTTGTCTTTTGTGCTCTGGTGTGGCGTTTCACCGGTGACAGCATGTTGTACTGGCTCTAGTTGTGAGATGTAAGTTTTCTAGCCTTCTCATACATCTGAATGACTAATATTACCTCATATTTAGGCCTTGAAAAACATATCAGGCGGTCTAATATACATAAACGCATCAAAACGGCAACATGTACAGTTTTCATTTTAATATCTTTGTCTTTTTAAATACTTGTGTATGACAGCTTGATTAAACAAAAGTATCATACATTGAGTTGTGTACGTATGAGACTTTTTTGACTGTTACCTACAAAGGAAATGTTTCCTATTGGAGTTTTTATATTCAAATTGCAAAGATCATTGAATTTTACAGGAACATTGAAAATATTTACAATACCACTTTACAGACACCACTTACTCGGCTTATAAAAGCCTATACCGACAGTGATGTATACGTTGGACGTGCATACATGTGTACAGTTTCAAACAAAGAAATCCTGAGGATCAGAAACATTAGTCTTCTCTCTCCTTGTAAAGGCTCTGTCATAATTTTTCACTAGTTGCTTGATTTGACACAGTTCCTGCCTTAGCTTCTTACACCGGAGCTTCTTGGCCTGGTATTCTGGAGACTATGAGAGAGGATATGGGCATTAGGGATCTACAGACAAACACATAGCGACTAAAGGCCCGCTCACACCAAAGACGATAACTATAACAATAAAGATATAGTTCTAAAAATCTTTCAAAATATAAAAGAGTAGCGAAAAATGCCCACTAGTGTGGATGCTAATGTAGTTATCATTATAGTTAATCTTTATAGTTATTGTTCTTGGTGTGAACAGGCCTTAAAATCATTAGTACCTAATACTGATGTGTAAAAACTGATGTGTATTGAGAAATATTTTCCTTTACCCGCTTCAGATCCTTTAGTCGATTATATTCATCAGCTACAGCCTGTGATACAAAGACAAAAGATATGTGTTGTATTGAGTTTATATCATACTTCATACACCAAAAAGGAGTTTACACAGCAATGCCATTGAAGAACCTTAATTTATTTAGTCTTTATTAATGTTTTTTGTTGCCTACCTGGAACTTGGTGGACTCCTCATGGAGGGTGTCTAGCTCTCGGCTCAGTTTATTCATTTGATCACTGATATCATCCATTTCTGCACAAAGGTTCTTGTAAACGGCGAGGGTGACATCAAACTGTTTCTTGTACTGTCTGCGCTGTTCATCTGTTGAAATTTCTGAATAAGAGCTGTAGCATAAAAACAAAAATCAACAAGTAACTAGCTATCTTGCAAGCAGCAGTCTGCTCTTAGAAAAGTAATCGGGCTTTTCGAGCAGCACAACATGAAGGATAATTAAGAAGTATTCCTGATGGAAACTCACTCCTCCATCTCATATGTGTGTAATTCAGTGGCTGAATCTCCACCAGTGGTGTAGCCCGTCTCACAGAGAACATCCTCAACCTCGTACGTTTCCGGTTTCTCTTGCACTGAGCTGCTTTGCACCTCAACCTCCTCCACAGGGCTGGGGCTCATCCACCGATTCTGGTACAACGGCTCCGGGGAGCAGCTGTTCACGTTCTCAGAATACCTTTAAAACAAAATGCAATGGAAATAAAACTAGTGTGCATTTGTACTTTGTAAGATTTTCTACTCCTGAACATAAAAAGGAAAGCAGGCCGCACTCACACGTTGCTTTTGTATGCAGCCTCGCTGTAGACGCTCACTGTTCCCTCAGTGTAGGAGGTGAAGCTGTTCTCTGCTTTCAGGTGAGGGGAAGCCTCTGATAAAACCACAGTGGGGGTGTATTGAGTGTTTCGCTGGAACACACCATGTATAAGTGTTAATGGAGCCAGAGAATTTGAGTCTGAGACTAAAACTACAAAATGACCCAAGCAACAGGCGCCTACTGATGGGAAACGAGACCAGACCGGAGGACGATCAGAGATAACATCGCAGATGTCTCTGAACAATACTGTATCTTAAGAGACCACTCGAGAAGTTGTACATCACACAATACACCAAGACACTGTAAATCCATCACAACACAATTATCCCACCCTTGTGCACATGCATGACTTCCTCTAATGAAGCGTAATTATTATATCTTTCAGGAAACACTTGAGAGCTGTACATGGCACTGCCTGTTCAAAAATACCTGCGTATTGTCTTAACAACATGTGGCTGACAAACAACATCTGAGGTCATTTCTAGGAAAGTCACTGCATATTCCAAGAATTTGGAATAAACAAGTTTGGAAGCTCACCTCACAGTGAACCAAATAAAATAAACTCTTGGATCTGTAAGTGTCTTTTAATGAAAAATGTGTTATGTATACTATATGTATTTATTTCTCATAATTACACCAGATAGCAAGTTTAGGCCTACATTTAGATGAAAATATAACTTAATGGTCATGCTGTATCCATAAAATCTCTAAAAATCCATTAAATCTCTGCCTATATCAACCATATAGTAACTGGTAACGTGACTGTCGAGAGGTCACAATTTGCTTACTGACTTTTATTCAGTATTCATTATGAAGATAGTATCACAGCTATTCTCTTCTTCAGAATCATTGTAAATCAGTGAATAGTTAACACAAAAACAATGCAGATCATGTGATTGATTTTATTGTATGTGACTGGTGTCACAGGTTTAGGCTGCACAATATTATAAATAATATGGTCCACAAATTCAATTTGTTAAACCTTCTAAAAATATATTACCATAGTAAAAATAAATAAATGAATACATTTATAAATTAATGAATTAAAATAAAATATAACATTTGAAACTTTAAGAAGAATTCTGAAAAAAACATGGTTTCCACACAAAAATATTAAACTGCACAACTGTTTTTATCTGTGCTACTACTATGAGCAGCAAATCAGCATATTGCAATGATTTCTGAAGGATCATTTGCCGTCAGAGAAATAAACCACATTTTAAAATACATTACAATAAAAAAAGTAATTTTAAATTCTAATAATATTTCATAATATTACGGTTTTACTGTATTTTTAATCAAATAAGTGCATCCTTGGTGAGCATAAGCCTTGGTGACAGGTGTTTTTTTCCCGTGGCAATTTCTTATATCACAGATATTTAGCTGCCTATAGTAACATAAGGCATAAGACAATTAAATAATAACAAGTTTATGTTCAACTTTAAATTGTGAACAGATGATCCATACAAATACAGTCCACAGAATGTTTAGCAAAAAAACGTTTATAATACATTATATACCGCAGGCTTCATATTATTCACTGAGTGCGTCTTGTGAAATATACTCACCCAGTCTTGTGAATTCTGGGTCCTGTCTGTTTTGAGGATAGGTGGTTCCTCCCAGTAGATATTAGGTTTGCCATGATGCCATATTTTGCTTCGAGTCTTATAGGCAAAATAGGCTGCAACAGCCAGAGCAATCATGACAAACAGCCCACAAACCAGAGCCACAGCCTAAAATTCAGCAGAAACACTTGTTTATTAAAAGATTCATGTTGCATTCATGTGACACTACACTGCAAAAAAAAAAAAAAAAAAATTCTTACTTAATATTTTTGACTTGTTTCAGAGTACAATAGTTCAATAGTACATAGTTCCCCAAAAATGAAAATTCTGTCATTAATTACTCACCCTCATGTCGTTGCTATAAGTGTAAAAAAATCTCTGTTTAAGATTAATATAGTAAATAAAGTGGCAAATTATGTGTGTTTTTTTTGTGCCAACAAAGCACTGGTCGCTTCATAAAATTAAGGTTAAACCACTGGAGTCACATGGATTACTTTTATGTCTTTCTGGGGCTTGAAAATGGTAGTTGCATAGCTGTCAATGGAGGGTCTTACATGTTTGGAACGACATGAGGGTGAGTAATTACTGACAGAATATTCATTCTTGGGTGAACTATCCCTTTAAGCCTTGTTTTCTGAAATGAACGATCAAACTTAAGAGAGTTTATACTTAAAACAAGAAAAAATATCTGGCAATGGGGTAAAAAACAAACATAATTGAAAGCGAAAACAAGTTTTATTTTATTTTTTACCCCATTGGTAGATATTTGTTATTGTTTTAAGCACAGTCACTTCTTCTTTTTTCAGAAAAAAAGACTTATCAAGTAAATGTATATTAACTTTGTTTAGAAAATATTTTTTTCCCATTGTACAGTGAGAATTATGTCTTGTCAAACTGACCTCCTCAGGATCCATGAAGCAGTAGTGGTAGAGATATCGATTTAAGGATGGATATGCACCCGGGAAGCCTGTGCCGACTCCAGCGCTGATGCTGGGATTCCCTAATGAGGTCTGACACATCATCAGGATCGGGTTGTACAAGATGCTTTGTGAACTCTGGGCCATGGGATTCACCCCAATGACGAATATGATGTCTATAATACACTGAAGAATCGCCAGAACCACGTCCACCACAAAAACCGTCAGGTAAAACGTTTTTCCGCGCACACACCATAACTTTGAGAAACTAACCACTAAGATGGCCAAAGATATTACAAAATTAAGGGCTGCCATTGAGATCATGGCTGACTTTGCTGAGTAGGGTGTCATGTAAGAGCTTTGATAGCCATAGGTTCCTCCATAATACCCAGATCCCATGCCATAGCCCCCAGATCCAGCAACATAGGCCCCGATACTGCCCTCGTAGCCATGCATATCCCAAACTAGAGTGGAAGCAACACAGGCAAAAATAACAAAACAGAGCAGAGCCGTCAGTCCCTCCATAGTTTTCACGATGCCAGGGGGTGAGAACCATCTGTAGAAGTGCTGAGGGTTTCCCTCCATTTGAGGAGCATCAGGCACTGAAGAGAATAAGCCATACTCGCTCCTTTGAGAGTAGACACTTCTGGATGTGTACATATTTGATGGGGCAATGTAGTGTGGACTGTACTGAGGTGGGCTGTCATACTGCTGTGTTTCATACATGATTCATGAGAGAATCTGAAAAGAGAAAATTAGATCAAATTTAGATCATCTGGGTACAGCGTTCTGAAGCCAAAATTACTCTTTTTCAGACAAAGAGCTGCTGTCATTTATTGTTTTACATTTGAATCTCATAAAACTATGTGGACAAACAGCACTCACTCTTATAGTGGAATAAGAAGAGCAATTATTGTTAACTAAAAATATACAAATATTTGAATTGAAATAAAGGTAAAATCAAATCAAATATAAAAATGAAAAAGTTCAACTTAAACTTAAACAAAATTAGAAATGTTGCCTTGGCAACTACCTGAAATAAGTTTAAGTGGAAGTATGAAAATGATTAATATAGAAATAAGCACACACCAAATATTAAAATGTAAACTGAAAATATAAAAAATATAATTTATTAATAATAATAATAAAACCTATAATAGTATATAGTTTACTATATAAACAGTAAAATAACACTGAGACCACATTTCCTCTCGACACTTATCTGCTGCCCTCAATTTACACACACATATTCTCAATTATACATCTGATAATTTAATCCCATTTATAAAAGTAATGGTTCCGGTGTCATCACTTCTGATTGGTCAATACTGTGCTCCAATAAAACCCGCACTTGAGAAAGTGATATTGTTTTTATATAACAGTTCAATAAGTTGATATTTATCAAAATACATTGTAGACACAACATTGCTATTTACTTGGTCTATTTTGCGAAACTATTTCACAATGAGACAAAGCATTAACCTGTCTGTCTCTAGAGCTATTCACAGCCTTACAGAATCGGTAAGTGTTTTTTAAAAGAATTGTTTTAATGAATGATTCAGTGACTAACTCATAAAAACATTCACTTGTTCTGTTTCTGAATGAATCAGTGTGCTCGAAGGAATCATTTGAATGAATGATTCAATGACTCACTCATAAAGACAGTCACTTGTTCAATGTAACCTGCAAAAAGAGTCAATGAAAAATCTCTATCACTAATACACACACCGACAATCTAGAACACGCAAACAAAGACAAGTGATACAAACAGCTAAAAGTATACATTTTATCACTACATTTGTTCCCTGTGATTACAAATGTACAATTGTTAGCGCACAGCTTTACTCCTAGAGCTCCAGGAACATTTAAGATGGAACACACCTCTTTATAGCACAAACAACGTTCAGTTTTAAACATCACTCCCTTCATCAGGCTACTGCAATTCAGGCGAGATGCTCTGAATAATTCAGAGAAACAAAAACAGATGCAGTCATTGGGGTTTCATGTTGTAAGTTTTCTTCTTCACATTTCTGTTGCATCCCCCAAGAGCAATTTACAGCCATTATATGTGGATAAAAGAGGTGAGGAGTTGTACCGCTAACCGGAATATTTCTAATACCGTACCCTCTTAGTTAATTATGCTTTGGAGAGAGGGTGAGCTGCACACCTGTGGTAACTTGAAAAGAGTGAATAAATAATTCAAGAGCTGAAACTCAACCTAGCCAGCTTCATACAGCCTCACAGGTGCATGTTGAATGGGCAGCTATTCTAGAATAAAACATTTTTTTTTTTTTTTTTTTAAGAATGAGAAAGCTTTTTTTTTGCAACATTGAATATAACTGTACAACTTTCCTCCTGAAAATAAACAGCTATTATTTTAGATTGTTCCGATCATACAGCCGTCACAACATCTCATCGGTGACATCGGAAGATTCACAAAGTACTAGGAGATGTCAGTGTTTTTGTACTGACTACAATCCGTTAAAAAAAAAAGTCTATCATTTTGCAGTAAATAAATGTTGCATAAAACATTATGTAACTTACCGTAACACAACAGCCGCTGATCTTTTCCTCGTTTTCCTTAGTCCAGCTTTTCAAAGCCTGACAGTTTTTTTGTCAAGTATTGTTTAGTGTTTGAGCTTATCCGTTTGATGTGAATAGCTGTGACAGCTGCTGCTCATGGTGACTTGTGTGGAAGACCTGGCCCTGAAACTCTAAACCAGTTGCTACTGACACAATCAGTCTTATTGGCTCCTCAGTGGGTTGAAAGTTAAGGTGGATGAGAAGCTGAGTTAATGATTGTTAATCTTCTAAAGTGCTTTAAAGCAACAGTCTAAGTCTGATTTCAGGCCATTTTAGAATTTTAAGAGCCATAAACACAGTTAACAGTAAAAAAAATAAAATACAAAATATGATCTATGAAAGTAAAGTTTGTGGATTAGTTTAAGCCAAATGGCCTAATTTCTTTTTGAGTAATTTGTAAACATAATAATACAATAGCGGAATCTTAATGAATAAATACTATTTTAGTAATTTAGTATTTTAGTAATTGCTGTCCTTTGCAGTGGAATTTTATGGGTTCAAATGGAGTCAAGTGGAATCAAAATCACGAATCCTCATCTTGATGTGGCTTAGTTTTGCTTTTAGATATTCACACCGTTCCTTCTTCTCCAGAAAGTAGGGATCCTTGGGGAAGCACATAAGAAGTTAAAATTAACAACAATAAATTAGGCTACATCTCTTAATTTTGAAGCATTTTAAAGTCAAGAGTTGACTTACGTTCTTTTTTTGCTCATATGTTTTCAGTAAGCCATTGATTCTCTTTCTCTCCTAAATAAAACATCCACAAACAATTGAAACAACTTGTTTGACTTGTCTAATAAAAGGTAATACAGAGACAATCTAAATGACTCTAATATGACGTCTCACTCTCACCTCAGGGTTTCTCTTGTTATTGATGAGTCGGCTCATCATGGTGTCTAATTCCTGAAACTTCATTAATGTGGCTGTGATCTCTCTGTGCAGTTCCTTGTACTCCTGGTATTGGTCATTAAAGACTGCTTTGTATTGCTCTCTGTCTTCTATTGAATGAATTTCAGGATATTTTCTGTTTAAAAAGAAATGTAAAAATACAATAAAAAAATCATAGAATCTTGAGATTGAGACACATGGTGCATTTCAAAGTAAATACCCAGAAATAGCAGCATGAATCAAACAACACCGCATTACACATTATCCATAAAGTTGTTGAAAGCCCTTTCTAAGGTTGTCTACATAAACAGTTGGTTTAAACCATTTATAACACCTAATATACCAATCACCTGTTAGGTTTGTTTGTCCTAAATATATCATTTATTTTTATTAGACCAGAAATACACAATGAAGAATACTAACATTATAAAATCAGCGATGACTCTGGGTTTAGGAATGTGTCCAATTGGAATAGCTCCAGTTAAAATCTTTCGCTCTTCAGCTCTCTCTGAGACATAAGCCAGCCTGCTCTCATTCACAAAGCTTTGATCCATTTCATCTTTGAAGGAAATTTTCTTGGATCTAGTCGAGGAGCTGCCCATATTGGATGTGGATTTCAGAGTCTGCTGCTGTAACTGAAAGATAACAGCCATTGCAATTAGTACAACTTGTCTTGATAAGAATAGTGAGAATTTTGTGGAAACTGGAAATTTCATTTGTGTTAGTTAAAAGTGAAGCAAAAATCATTCTAATATGCTGATTTGCTGCTCAAGAAACATTTCCAATCATTATCAATGGTAAAAACATTTGTGCAGCTTAATATTTTTGTGGAAACTGCAATTAATTGCTTAGGGATTCTTTGATTTAAAAAAAAAAATAACGTTAAAAAAATAAATCTTTTGTAACTTTATAAATGTATTTTCATCAATTTAGTTTATTTATTTTTTCTTACTGACCCCACACTTTTGGGCAGTAATTTAAAATGTGCATTTACCTTGCTGTTCAGCTGGCTGGTCATGGCCTCCCTCTGACGGCGGGCGGCTTCATGATTCCACATTTTAAGACATGCCAGGAAGCTTATCAAGTACATGAGCATGTTAATAAATATAAACGAAGTCCCAGCCATCTGACCCCCCTCAACACGACACAGATTAGACAGGACTGGGTTGACGCCAACCGTCATGAAGCAAAGCCCACCACGATTCAAATCATTCACGTAGACGATTCCCGCTGCCATGTACAACAACGAAAGGACTAGGTTCATAACAGCCTCGGTGAGAGGCCACCATTTGGAATCCAGAAGGATCGTTCGGTAATACATTGTTAATCCCAAAACCATCAGGATAACGGTCAGCATCCATGAGAGTCCAACAATGACCAACACAAAGGTTGTCATGGGTCCAGTGTAACGGTATCCTTTCACATCAGTGAATCCATAATTTGGCCTGTAATAGTTGGACCACTCACTGTCTCTCTGAATATATGCACATACACAGGCAAGAACCATCCCACCGAATACAAGTTGAAGGCCAGCGAGCAGCCTTAAGAGGCCAGGCCAAGACTTCAGGTAGGAGTATTTTAACTGGTATACTTCTAACTTCTCAGCGTAGTACTCTGCCGGATGGATACTGGTCAGTTCAGATTCGAGGGTGTCATATGTGTACCCCACTGAACCTGGGGGGAAGTTTGGCTTGAGGTTACCAGAAAGCACATCTCGCGCATGCCAATGATTTCTGTCCAGTGATGGAGAAACAGGCGGACTACATCTTGTGCCGTTAGGTAGTATTTTAAATCCCCCTGAAGATGTTGAAAGTGATTCAGAATCAGCCTTCTTCCATTTCTTCAACACACCAGTCCATGGTTTCAGAAAGATGCTTTTTTTAGTCTTCTCAGCTTCCGTGTTTTCCTTCTGCTTGGCTGAACTGCCCTGATCATGAGAAGAGAAGCTTGAGTCCTCATTGTCATCATCATGAATTTTTGTAGGATCCTCCTCCGCATGTGCTCTGTTGAAATCTTCACTTTGAGAGGATGAGACGTCATCTGAATATAATCTACTGAGGTCCGTCATTTTGCTGTAGCTGGGAAGGAAATCAGGGTCTAGTAGGCTACACAGTCATCTTAGAGAACTCTATCAAACTAAGAACAAGACCTTTTTATTGTATGAATTATTATCAAAATTGTATGAATTATGAATAATAACATCATAACTTTTGCCTATGTTGTGTTTGAGAAGCTGGTGTAAGCATTTTAGTAATCCAGTCCAACAGCTTCACCAACTAGACTTTGCTGATGGTCTTTTCAGCAGGGCCGGTTAAAAGTTATATTTGCATTCAAAGTGCATCGATTACAGTCATAAACATACTCGTATAAACACAACAGTTTCCGATTATCAACTGTAAACTGAACTTTGCTCTCTTAAGCATTTGTTCTGTAAAACATCAGAAACATCAGACAAACAACAAGAAGAATGCTCACCTTGTTGTCAGTACAGTCTGATTTGCTGTTAGTGAGTATGGCTGTGTTAAAATGGCTTCAGAAAGTAAAAAGTGAGTCAGAGGCACTGTGGCAGGAAGCCGGAGAGGAGATTAAACATTAAACCTGCAGAGGCCAAGTCTGGTGACAGACACAGGCTGGCATTCAACTACCTGCTGCTGCCAATGAATATTTCCCCACAGACACTGGACTTGATAACATTCCTGAAACCCTCGAAGTTAATGATCCAAAACGACTGATATTATTTCACCGGAACATGTAACTACTTTAAAATGTATTAATCGTGTCGTGTTTTGCCATCGAGTCTTTTTCTGTTACTCAGCACCTAATCACTAGAGGGCAGTAGATGAGTAAGTATTGACCAGCATAGCTCCTCATGCATCAATGTCCGGCAAGCTACATTTTGCATTTTAAATAATGGATATGTTTTGTTACTTGTGTTGTCTGTAGAATAATTTCACTCCTCCCATATGAAGAAATGCATAAGCTGGCACAGTCTCAATGATAGTCAGCAGGAAAGGTTGCACAGTTATACAGATTTTTCATGTGAAGTTAAGCAGTCAGTCCATTTACTGTGGATGTTGCTTTGCATTTGGTTACTACAAGGTAACTGACTACATAAATTTGTAAGGGCTGTACAGTGTACACTCTTATCACTGTGGAGAAGGAATGCTTTATCAGTAATTTGTCCTTTAGCAGAAGAGATCATGAGGCCTGTGCTGCACAGGCTGTGCAAGATATTTGAATACTCCTGTACTGATTTCACGTTTTTAACCTCAAAAACATTAGATTAAGGCGTAATAAAATAGAAATACTCATTAGATTAATAATCAAACATCATGACATCTTGCATGTTTGAATTGGTAAAATATTGGTAATTCCAAATAAATATGGTAAAATGGCAAGTCGTTGAACAATTTAAATAGTTCAAAAGTTCATTAAAAAAATGTAAATACTCCATTTGTGCTCCTCAGATTGCCAGACTGGTGAAATCCTGTGGAGAACCAACTTTAGGGTCCCTTAAATGTCCTATTATGTGCTTAATGAGTTCCAGTACATATTGTCTCTCAAAGTCTTTATTTAGGTTACTGAGTCTTTCAACTTCTTGAAGAAACTTATGGACACCTGCCCTTTTTAAAAGGGGGCCTAGATGTTCTCCAGAGGGTTTTGCAAGTGTGGCAATCTAAGGAACCACAAATTACCAGAACACTTTAAATGGTATTCAGCTATAATTACATAAATTTGTAATAAATGTCAATGGTCGTCAATCTTTCTGTGTTCTGTCAATGATATGTGTCTGAATTCACCTTGGAAAATGGCCTAAGGGGCGTTTTTTTCCCAAGACAGTTGCCTGGGGTTTATCTTCAACCCTCTTCAATTAAATGTTTATGAGGTCCGCTCCACATGTTAATGGGCATATGTCTTACTCTCACATGCTGTCATTACCAACTTGATGTGGCCCATTTTCTTCTCTCTTCTGGGATTGCCTCGAATGTCCCTCTGCACTATTCTCACTCTTCAGAATCTAGGTCTGCCTCCTTCAGCACATCAAACACATCAAGAATATATATTTATTTTGATGAGGCGTGATGCATTGCATATTGACTTAATTGTTAAGACAGGACGTTCACACGTTATTTAAAAATAATTGTGCTGCAAGTACAGTATTTTAATTTCACTTATTCACAGAAGGCGGCTCTGGTAGGCTCCTTGTTTTCATCCTCATTTGAACATGTTCATCCAATATCACAGTGCCACAGTGTATTTCTCAAGAATTTGATGTTTATTATCTGAAACATGGGCAGATTTTGTCCACACTGTAGCTTCTTGGGCTATATGTTAACAAAATAAGAGGATCTCAACATACGAGACCAAGATAACCCATGCCTTTATGTACAGTCAACCTGGGAGGATACAAAATGCAAGTCTTCTCTCCGTATTTAATCATTCACAGGTATTTCACAAAGAAAGGCAATTAGGAAGAAAAAAAAAACAAGAAAGAAAATGAAATCATGTAATCCAATAAAATACGTTCTAGTGATTTTGTGTCCCATCTACTTGTGTATGCAATTTGACATCAGAAGACATCCGAGTCTTACTTCATAATTGGCACATTACAACATTTAGACTGTGTTGACAGTGAAAGAGAGAGAAAGGCATGAACAAGGGTCATGGTCATGTTGTTAAAAACCATGCAATCATCAAATTATTTTTGATTTTAATCAGGATCTAAATTGCACTTGATTTTGGTCATCAACAGCAGCTTAAATATTAAAGCAGTCTGTTCCTCTATTTTTGTCTACATTATGAATTGAATGTTACGACTGGCTTTCTCAGTTCTTCTTTAATCTTTGTTTTATCAAAATGTGCTAGAAGTGTCAAGAATATTTCAACAATGAAAGCTGTGAGAATTCTCCATCCTTTTTTCCCCCCATCATCCAAGTTTTCTTAGTTTAAATGTAGTCATTTTTGTTTGGCAAAATTGCTAATTTTAGGCATCGTTTGTACACAAGAACAGAGGGCTAGAAATACACAAGACCTAAACGCAGTATTGACAAGACTGAAACAGGAGTTGTGATGAAATGGTAAATTATGTAAATCTTTTTCTCATTTAATTATTTTTGAACAAATGTTTTACAAGCAAATCAGAAAAATCAAACATGCATTATCAGAAGTATTTTGGCAAGAATTTGGCTTCAGTCTCACAAGAAATGTGCACAAAGTCTGTGTCTTTGAGTGTGTAAATACATTTCCATGTGATCATAGGCTGTATAAAAACATAAGTTTTTTAATTAAATGTATTTAGACTTTGGTTAGGAATATAATGTCTTGCAGAATAAAAGTCTAATAAAAATCTAATGATTTATAAATATTAAATCAAGCACAAATAATTAATACCCCATTTTTGCCTGATCTTATGTAGGTTTCTCCAAACAATGTCTCAGATGTTGGAATAATAAAGTAAATTAAATAATAAAAATAAAGCTTTTCTAAAGCAAGTTGCAATGAGATGGTTTTTAGTCATTTACCATTGGTTCCAATCAGTGACAATTACATCGTCAAACACATAGCATTGTCAGTTGCTTTAAGGTTAAGCGATTATTTAAAACCATAGATGTCAGTAAAATACATGTGAACAGGAGAGACAGATTTTTAATCTAAGCTGCCTTAACGGTATATTTTGAAAAGTGCAAATGTGAGCCACAATAATGTCTTCCATCTCTTTCTGCTCTATCAGATGTATTCTCTCAGAGAAGATCTTCTCATGATTATAGAAAGATTCGTTTAGTGTTAATCCTATTTTTTACTGATTCATCAATCGCTTGGTCGAGAAATTCATTTAGGTAGAACAAGGAATGCATTTAACAAACATAACCACATTACTCCACCGCTATATTTGCAACTCTAAAAATACTATCCAACGTTAAAAAGGAATCTCTGTGTAAAAAATAAATGAAATAAAACGAAAAGAACACACACACACACACACACACACACATACACACACGTTTGAAAAACCATCCATAATCCATTCGTCACATTTGCACTGAAACATGCAAGGTTTAAATCTCAGTCCTGTCATACATTTGTGCCTACCACAGCATTAGCACTCAGTGCTGTCATTTCAAAATCAAAAATGCAGCCTTTCGGTAATGTGAAGACTTCTGGAAGCTCAGATTTCATTAAAATGAAGAAAGTGTTACCAGCTTGAGTAGAAACAATTACTTCTTGTATTCCTTCCTTCCTATATTTCTTTCATTTTTATCCTTCCTTCCTTTAATTCCTCTTTTCCTCCTCCCTTCCTTTCTGTCTTTCCTTGCTTTTCTAACTGATGGAAGTATTGAAAGGCTTTGGAAAATAAGAGAAGACTGCGACAAAGTTAATGGTATTTGTTAAGACAGACGAGTTAAATGTCTTCAAGAGGAATGTATCTGAAAAAGGAATGCAATGCTTGTGTTAACATTGTACAAAAACTCGCTCCAAAATTTGTAAATGGACAACCCTCCACAATCTATACATTCAGGCACTGAAAAAAATAACATGCCAATTTGTAACTAAAAAAGGTTAGTTGCACCCAATTTCCCTTAAAGGAGCAAGGGAACTGAATCCTTAAGGTTGGCATTCCTGCATTATTCTACTCAGTAGTAAGGTCATGTGCTCCTCCGTCTCCAGCTGAACGCTGAAGTGATCGCAAAGCACCCAGAAGCGCTCTCGGTGCTCATCCTGGCACAGATGTCTTATAGGACCAGTGAATCTCTTCTATGTGGGTGCGTCGCTCCTTTGTGGTCTACGTTGGTTTACCTTCCTGTGGACCCCATGATGTCGCAGTTTGAAGGACCAGTTTCCTGGACTCACTCTAGCTTCCTGAACTCAGTCTTGTAAATATATGAGGGCTTTACAAAAAAGCTAACTTGAACAGCCATACAATGGCTAAACATAAACCATATATCTACTATTTTTGAATTCTTCTCTACTTATTAATACGAGTCCTCAATCTCGGCTTGATCATCTTACGTGATTAAGTCTGAGACCTTTGGAAGCGGCGATGGGGTCCAGGTCAGCGTTAGCCACTGTCAGAGGAAGTGTGCGGGGCAGTGGAAGGGGAGCGCCGCCGTCTGGAGGGGGTCCAGGAGCGTTCTGAGCCCAGTGAAGCGGGGCGGAAGCGGTGCACGAAGCCATCCAGGAGGTCCTGCTGCTGCTGAGTTATGGCTTGGGAGATCAGACAGGGCAGAGCCTGCAGGCTGCCGGTGACTGCGTCCAGTTTGTCCTCCAGCGTGCCAATACGCTTGTCCAGCTCCTCACTGCGTTCCTGCAGCTCTGACACCAGGTCGTACATCACATTCTGTGTCTAAAAGAGAGCACAGAGAAAGAGTGAGATTGAATGAAATCAATCAATATCAACCCATCCATCCATTTATTCCTACATCTTATTTAGTTTAAATATTTGGTTTCCCTTTATTTTGATGGTCTCTTTTGAACATTCTGTTGACTATAATTAGCGTTGCACCTACATGTCTAGTACTAACTCTCATTAGAGTGTTAGTCAAGTATTAGTAGACTGGTAGGCTTAGAGTAAGTTGACATGTAGTTGCAAAGTTACTTATAGTCAGTAGAATGTCTGTTGGGGGACCACAACACAATAAAGTTAGCAGATATTAAGCAGACACTCTACTAATACTCTAATGAAAGATAGTTGACACATAGGTGCAACGTTACTTAGTCAACAGAATGTTCAAAAGGGACCATCAAAATAAAGTGTTAACATTTTATTTATTGATCTACCTTAGTACTACCCTTTAGAAGAAACTCGTATGTTTCCCAGAAACCAAAAACAGGTACAATTTACCCAGATCATCAAAAGTTTCATACAGCCACTGTTGGAAAGGGTTAAAATTTGCATAAGACACTGTAAAAGCAAATCATGAGCAGGACATGGAGGATTTCAGTGGGCCGTTTAACTGCTCAACGACAAACACGAACAACAACAACAAATTTCCAGGATGGCGATTCATCCAGGTAATGACACAGCATTAAGAATCAAGTATATGTAAACTTTTGAGAGAGTTATTTTTATAATTTAGCTATTATTTCCAAGGCTAGTGTATGCTGGTTTGATGCTGCACTAGCTGGTTGACTAGCATAGCCATTTACATTAACCCTTTGATGCGCAAGCTATGGATACCCCCTCTAATGCACAACATGGGTCTAAAAAGACCCGTATTCATTTCCTATGTTATTTCATGCATGGCTCGGCATTTTTTTGTTTCACCTTTTGAAATCACTTTATTTGAGCATTTTCTATTTCATGATCTATAAATTTCATGATTTATGAATATTCAAAATATCTTGTTTTCAATTATCACAAATTCATATTTTAATATTTCCTAGGTTTTGTGTAAATACATCAAGTTTACACACATGGGTCTAAAATGACCCATCTATGCAAACGTGATAAAACAAAAGAATAAAGAAAACTTTTTGTTAAAATAACCATTGTCACAGTTGTTTAGATCAACACATTTACTGTAACACTTGAAATATGTTTATTGGCCACTTTGTCACGCATAACACACATATAACCGATAACACTGAAATTGAACTGTAGTGTAGTGCAACTGTAGGGGGGATCTCCCCGCCACCAATGTGCAGCATCCACCCGGATGATGCGACAGCAGCCATAGTGCACCAGAACGCCACCACACGACAGCTTATGTGACCGATAGCATTGATTTATGACCACAAATAAAAATTAATATGGAGGTACTGCCCAGGTAAGGTTTCTGCCCAACAGCACCAATATAATACTTGTATATATAACTTTCTATCGCAACTTTTATTTTGTTGACCTAGCTAACATTAGATAAAATAAAATATGTCGACCGCAAGCTAGCTAATAGTATTGGACATGTTTCTCTTTTGCACTAGTAATGGATTTCAAGGTCAAGGTAACCTTAGCCTAAACGTTCAAATTTTAGGCTATATCTAGATGTCTTTCACAAAATATCAAATATTTTCTGTGACAAAAAATGTATTAAATAAAACTTACATGCATGAAATATACAAAAGCAGCCGTGTTGAATTTTGAAATGTGTGGCAGGTGAATAGTTTTCTGCAGTAAATATATTTATACTATTTATAAATATCAAAGGTTCCTATATGGGTCATTTTTGACCCATGTGTGTAAAATTGATGTAGAAATACAAAAACCGTGTTTGTTTATAAAGTAAGAAAGGGAAAATAAAAATAATGATTTGTGGAAATCAAAAACAAGATATTTAATGAATACCTGGATTAATAAATGATAAAATATATTTATTTCAAATATTCAGCAAAGAAACATGAATACGGGTCTTTTTAGACCCATGTTGCGCATTAGAAGGGTAGTGAAACAAAAACGATTTTTTTTCGAAAAGTAAGAAAGGAAAAATTTAAATAAGGATTTGTAATGATCTAAAACAAGTTAATTGAGGAATACCTGGAATACTGAATGATGAAATTAATTTCTTGCAAAGATATAGAAAATGAAAACTCAGTCGGGTCTATTTAGACCCATGTTGTGCATCAAAGGGTTAAATGAAATAAAAAACTACTTTTTCATTACTTTGAGTTTCATTTTTTAAGACGTTAACATGTTGGTATCTTTAAATACTGAAATACTGGAAATAAAAAAACCCGAAACTACAAAACTAAAACTTTACTGCAAACAGCTAAATTAAAAAGACAAATCGAATACTAAATAGAAGCAAAAAACAAACTTTTTTTTTTTTATTCAAAACAATGATAATCCAAACCAGGATCCCATCAAATATAGATAATATCTTTCATTTATCATTTATTTATTTCACATTTAATTAGATTTTCACATTATGAAGCCTTTACCGTACCTTCGCCAAGTCCACCAGAGTGTTGGCCTGGTCATTAAGTTTCCTCTGCTCCATTTTCACACTGCGGAGCCTGGGAGGAGGCAGGGTTATGGAGGGATGGGGGGGGGTTGGGAGGAGGGGGACGTTAGGGAAAAGTAACATATTCCTGTCAGGAAGACTTGATAAGGATGAGGGATAGAGAGAGAGTGGCCTGCATGCAAGCATTCACAGTCCTGTTTGCCATACCAGTCATGCAAACCCAATCTATGAAATGTAAAGAAGAGAAAACTCTTAACTTAACGTTCAAACATGACACATCTCCTTTTGCCCCTGCAGGCACGCGTCAACCATTCACAAAAAAAGCCATCCGAGAGCCTCGTTTGTGGATGAGGTCAAAGGAAGTGGCAAACAGCTGAGGTAGAGGTATATGTGACACCGCTGAAAATGCTTGTGAGAATGGCATTGCTTGCTGTGGGCTTGCTTCTGAACAAAATTTTAAAAGAATGTGTTAATGAAGTTTTTTTTATTTGTGCCATAGCAACTATGAAAGAGTACAGGGATGACTCTGACCATGAGGAGACATTGTAAGAAAGGCTGCCTTAATATCCTGCCCGTTAAGTGTCGTAATTAAAAGAATGCGAGTCTTCCGCTCTGATTTGTCATTCATTAGCTAAATGCCAAGCTTTGAAAAATTTTAGCTTTTTTTGTCTTTTCAAGTTTAAGGATTTATTTTGGAACATCCAAAAATAAAAATCTGGAGATGCAGGACATGGCCAGCATTCTTTCTAATGCAAAAACTCCATATCATCTTGCATCAAAGCCCTGGATGACCCTAAATGTCTTTCGCTTAAGTTAGTGACTGTGGTGGAAGGGAACACGGCATCAACCGAATACATGCTTTATCAATAGACACATTCTATAGAGGTTAAGTGCAAGACTATTTAATGAAAGTCAATCTTTAAAGGTGCTGTTTCTAAATGCCCTGAACATCCTGTCCCACATACTGTGCTTAGTTTTCCTCTGGACACACGAGGTGGGGCTATCAATGCAAGTTAATACAGAGATTTACGCTTTTGAATAATGGATTTGGTGCAAATGAACAAATCAACAGTTCCAAAGATGCTTCTCCTTCAGAAGGTCACATAAAACCATACAGCATTAAGTAATGTTGCATCTTTTTCATTCTAGACTTAGAATGGAGAGAAGCAATATAGGTAACCAAAATCGGCATTCAGCTTCCGACTCCATGCATATGAAACAGAGACAGGGAAAATGTGGGGAGAAAAACACAGAGGACAAAACTTACTTCTGAGCTCTGCAGTGATAGAGCAGAACGAAGACAAAACACAGTTTAAGTTTAGAAACCACAACATATACACAACATGTGAGCCATTACACTGCACTAACCATAACCACAAGGTAAGGGTTTGGGGAAGGAGAGGGGAGAAGGACAATCATCACATTACAAAGAATAACATGCTGACTGAGGCCCCATCCACACTACTGCGTTTTAGTTTAGAAACGGAGAATTAAAACGAATACGATCTCCGTCCACACCAGCGTTTTAGCTGCGTATTAGAATTGATCTCCGTCCACATTAAAACGACTGAAAACGCGGATCACGTGACCGGCATTCACCAACACTGGGCATGCGCGTGCCGATGTAAACACAACTTCATTGATAAAATTATCCCACCATGCTCTGGGTTAACCCCAAACCGACGCTCCATGTACGGTCAACGCCGCCGCTGCACACGGGAATTGTCACAGATCGCTCGAATAATAGCTTGACTTCGGCGCATGTAGGCAGTTATAGCATTGTAAAATGCAGAATTTACTTGTACAACAGCTGCTAGCAAAGATATACGCCATGACTGATGACACCCAATCATAGAGCCGAGCGTGAGCCTCTACTACGTCATCGTTTCTGAAGTCCTCCGTTTAGACCCGTCTACACTAAAACGCCCTCCGGACATTCAAAACGAAAAACGGATCGGCAGCGTTTCTAAACTTCTCCGTTTTGGGTCTCCGTTTTTGCCGTTTTAGTGTGGACGGGAGGTGCAAACGTAGCAAAAGGTCTCCGTTTTTAAACGAAAACGCAGTAGTGTGGACGGGGCCTGATTCTCCTGAGGTGGTTCAGAAATCAATCCTAATGTCTTTGACACTTGATTGACAAGAACTTATGATGCAATATGGGCATCAATGATTTTGGTAACTGGATTATCAAATACCTTCCGCTTCTTATTTATCATGACTTTAAAACATATACAACAGTTCCTTTAAAAAAAAAAGACACAAAACCAAAACATTCAAAACATGAAAGAGTAGTTTCTCGAATTAGTGAAGACAAACAAAACATACAGTTGAACAGCCATTATAAATGTATATCCCAAATGACCACATTTTAACTTTTAATCATACTGATCGTTCAAGGGACAATTAATCATAACTGCAGTTTATCATCAATAAATAGCCTGCAAAAAAATCTGAAGTGTATCAACGTTTTGCTTACTGGTGAATGGCCTGCAAGAACTTGCGCTGATGTTTGCGCACTTTGGCATGATCTATCTTCTTCACTAATTTTGTGTGTTTGTAGATGAGCCATGTTTCCCTGAGTACATTGGCAGCTGTGTTCTTTACCTGGGAGAAATAGATGAAAATTCAACATTACTACAGAATTGCAATAAATGACCATTATCATTATCATTTTCCAGAGAAACTTGGAAAGTAAAAAAAACAAAACAAAACAAAAACCATCAGGATTGGTTAAAATATTTGTTTTAATAAATACTCTTATCACTTACTCGTTTACAAAGTTGGGTGTCCATCATGAAATTGTGGACGTGTTTCTCAGCTTTTGTCAATTCTAACTTTCTGGCCACCACCGCGACTACAAGTGCAGTGCAACCAGCTCCCTACAGGAAGAGATCATTAATAGGATCTGTTTTCAAAATAAATATTAACACTCAAAATGAAAAAAAAAAAAAAAAAAAAAAGAATTTCACAAATGCAAACTAAATTCTATTTGAAATACTACATTTAAATATAATTCCTTTTTTAAAGACATACCATGATTCCTGTAAGAAGACAGACCCCTTTCCCACAGTATGTATGAGGGACCATATCTCCATATCCAATTGATAGGAAAGTTATGGAAATTAGCCACATAGCGCCAAGAAAGTTACTAGTGACTTCCTGTTTGTCATGATACCTAGAGTAGTAAGAACAGAATAGGCAGAGAATCTTAATCAGGCTGTGGAAAAAAAGGCTAAAAGTTTCATTATGAACATTTTGCCCATCTGCCAAATATATGTAGAAATAGAATTGGGTAAAATTAAATCTCAACATCAGTTCTTTGATTATTTTTCCCCCAATAAAGACAATGATGGAAAAACCCCCACAAACTAATAGAAAAATGACCAAAAGCAGTAAATACCGGACAACATCTAATATTATTTTTAATATTTACATTTTTGACCATACAACATTCTGTACCTTCCCAGAATCAAAACAAAATGCTCAATGTTCTGCTGCAATATATATAAAGTGAAAGCAATAATAAATGAAGGAATGAATGTATAAAGAAAGAAATAATACGATTCAAAGTGTTTAAACATTTATGAAAATTAATAATTCCTTTAAAACACAAATTATTTTGTGTTTTCAATAGGAAATTAAACAACCAGCCCAAATGGTCAAATAAATCCTCAGTTACTTTTCACTTTGCATATTAGCAACGCTTGACTGTGAAATGCAGTCCACAAGTCAGTGGAATGATAATCCAGATCAGCTATAGAAATGTTTAAAAATCCTCCGAGACTAATTCACATGACCTAACTTATTGGTCCCAGACTAGACTATTGCTAGCAGCTCATCGACATATCTGCAGGAGGTTGAACTTTCACCGGCCTGTCAAAGAGGAGCTAAGCACAGGTCAGAAGACATTTATCTGCATTTAACACAATGGGAACACTTTTGATGAGGAATAACAAAACAAGGCCCAGGCTCTTCAACGGTCATATTGAGTGAACGAAAGTGACCCACAATATTAATTCAGTGTCTAATCAAACACATTTATTACATTAAAAAAAGTTAAATGTTCCTCAATATCCCATACTCAAAACACAAGAGATGACATGCCACCATCAGTTGCACCTGTCTACAGCACAATCCAACTCTGTAGTCATGCTCTAAGAGCAGGAGCATTGTAATTGTTTTGTTATTGTTCAATGTAATGGGAGAGCCCCATTATCACATGCGAAAAAGCATAGTTACCATGCAGGCATTTTTAAGAAGAAATCCACATCCTGCATGCTGAATAAGCCAGTATATTGAGAGCAAAAATGCAAACCCTATAATAAAACACAGTATATGCAAGTTGATCACAGTATATGAAAGTTGTTAAAAATTTGTTCTAGTGAGGGATTATTCACAGCAATTAGGATGTCTGCCCATGTGCTACATAACTATTGTAAAACAACGCACAGTGCTGGCACAAATCATTCTCATGGGTTTAGTCATTTTCAATGATCTTTTTTGAAGCTGGTGTCAGATCTCAGAGGTGAACAAGTCCTTGGCATACCAGATTTTACTCTCGAAGAGCTCTGGTAAAGACCCTCTTTTACATCAGACTCGCATTCTACAATTATCTCATTAATATGCTTGCTCTTAGAAATCTATTAGATGCTAATAATTCACATGGCACAATTTTGGGAAGAGGTTGTATCCTGTGAGGTCTGTTTGCACACATGAACACATGCAATGCAAATCTGATCGTGACTATGCACACTGTCTTCATCATTAGCTTGCCTTTGTTTTGACAGTGAACAAGTGGATTAACATTTCCCTCAATGCTGGTAATCGAAAGCAAAAAGCTACATACTGGCCTTCTAAAGCTCTCAATATACTGTATGCAATACTGGCATAAAATGGAGAAGAGCTGGCACCACCTTCAACTTAGATCAAGAACTCTATCTGAAAAAATATGTTTCCCCAAATACCCCAGTCATATCCCGATTTCACATAAAAACCCATACAGTTGTTTCGTAGAAAAATTCACAGAACCCAGCAATCCGTACCTTTAATGACTCGTACCCTGACAGCATGGTTAAAGGATGCAATGATGGAGCAAATATAAAGCCATTTAAACGTATTTACCTATGTTAACAGGGGATGTACGAATACTGATTTTTGTGTTATGGACAATAATAAAATTCTGTAAGACGTTTTAAATGCTACATGTGAATTTAGGCATCACATCATTAAAATGCACAGCATGAAAAATGGATATTCAATTTAAAAATTAAATAAATTAGTAATTATTATTGTTTTTACAGAAAATTTAAGCGAGCATTAGATGATGGACATCTAAGGGAAATGAGTATGTACAATGAAATATTCAATATATCTTGATTCAAAAATAATAATAATGAAAAACACTTACATCGGTTGATAACCAATACAATACCAATATATTGTGCAAAATCTAAAAATAAAAATAGGGGAAATGAGTATGCACAATTAAATATTCAATATAACCTGAAACAAATACATTAAAAATATAAACTACCAACATCCGTTGATAACCGATATGGTACCGATATAGTTCGAAATCTAAAAATGAAAAAATAGGGTAAATAAGTATGCATAAATAAACATTCAATATAGACAGAATAAATGAAAAAAAGCACTAACGTCGGTTGATAACCGATATTGTACCGATTGTGCATTCCTAATGTTAATTACGTCTCACACAGAGGCAACGCCCAACAGATATAATCCCATAGTTTAGGCCCCTATTCCCTTACATAGTAGTTCACTTCATTGTCTGCTCACACTGCAAGTTACAGGCCTCAGTGTGACAATAAAACCAGACAAGGTTCAGACACAATATTACAGTTCTCCGGAGGAAGGTAAGATGCTTTGGGCACAAGTAAAACAGTCATTAGGACACGTTTCGTAGAAACAGTCCTTTTAGCACTAACTAAACATACGCTGTCAGTGAGCTGGTGTTTATTCATCCATCCTTAACACAACACTCCAGTAACTGTGTGCACTAAAGACAGCATACATGGAGATATTGTGGAGCATCTTGACAAAATGGAAGGCATTGTACTATAATGCACCTTCTCATATGCTCTATTTCCTATCCAAGAATATCATGCTTTTCTGCTATAGTACTTTCAGCTACACGAAAACATTATCGTTTGAGAAGGAGATAAAGATGGAATGATGCATGGAATTGTACGTACATTTGGGGAAAGGGCCTAAGAGAAGGAAACTGCCTGACTCATGCAAAATATTCAGGGAAAAGTGGGCAGGGAGGGGGCGGAAACAGGACCAAGAGATGTGAAGCGATGAACAGGAGGTGCATGAATTCAAGTGTGAATGAATGATAAGCCAACGTTGCAAATAGCAGCAATGTTCCTCCAATGTCCCAACCCTTCCTTCATTTTCCCATCCCTCCCATTCCAGACGGACTCCGTGCTCGTCCAGTCTCACACCGTTCTGCCCTTTGGGCTGGCCAGTGTGCTTAGAGAAAAGAAAAAAGTGCAGTAAAAGGCCCAATTTAGCAGCACTTTGGAGAAACAAGCGCCTCTTTTGAATGACAACAGAGCAGTAAACATGAAGACTACCATGCTGTTTCATAGTTTACCAAAAGTGGGCACCCAATAGTCTAGCATTCCAAAACCTTGCTATCTCTTGTCTCTGAGGAGACTGTGCTAGAATGGACAGCAACATTTCACCTTTATGTGCTCAATTCGTCATCAATAAGCGGCCCAGTGTTGTTCAACTGCTTGCACACATTTTCCGTGTGGAAATCGTTTAGATTTAAGCTAAACAAATGTGTGATCAAACGTTTGACCTGACCTGTTATAGCAACCTACATTTGAACACTACAGAGATGCAAAGAAAAACACATGTATCAGGTAAAATTCAAAGGTTTGTTTCACAGGTTTTGCTGAAGCTCTCTTTTGTGCTGGGGCGTATTACAGTTCAATAACAGCTGCTGAAGGAATAATCGGGGGGAAAAAGAGTTGCCCTCAGGCCTGTTTGTAAAGGTGATTTGAAGGAGCTGCTCCATTTTAACACAAACTCCCTCCTCCTCCTGAGCACTTTACAAAGAGACGCTTGATTCACAGTGCTGCGCAAATCATAGCTTTCGAAACCATTAGTGCATTTGCTATCAACAAACTTCTCCTTTGCGGATGGTGCCACATTCACACGTTTTTTTCCCCTTTGTTTTTACCAATAAATTAATCTATTCGAGTTTTTATTTTTCGGTCAGAGCTGCTGAATCCCACCCCCTCCCCCCTCTTAGAGCAGCAGTGGCACCAGCTCAATGAACAATGATAGGTTTTCCACGGCTAGAGAACGAGGACTCACATGGCATCCCTATGGAGCAGCATAGAGGGGAAATAGAAAGTACAACAGTGAATTATAGTCACACACACACACTCGAAACCTCCCATTCGCTCATACAGACACGCACACGCAACGCAAATTACTCACGCAAGAAAAAACCAGAGTGTGGGCAGCATCGTGTCGTGCATTGCAGCCGATGAGACTGGGGTGCAGAGTGCTGGGTAGTGGTATGGTGTAACATCAAAACCTTCACCTCGTTTACCACTCCAAACTCTTCATTGTTGCCTGTTCAGTCTCTTGTAAACCCACCAAAGTAAAATATAGCCAGAGACTGATCCTTTTGTGAACCACCTTTCAGAGTGAACCATCTTTCCGCCACAGAGATGAGAGTTACTGACACCTCTTCTTGTAATCTCTTTTCTTTTGCAAGGCATTTCTTTGGCTTAGATGGAACAACTGTGTTTATTAGGGCTATTAGGGCTGGTTGTCAATACATATTTCTCAGTTCAGATCAATTTTGATTCACAAGCACTCAATGCAATTCAGTTTGATAACGAGTTTGATTCTTTTTCATTTGATCGCGATTCATTTGGGGATATATCTTTTAATAATTTACATTTCGCTACTACATGTTTTTGATTCACTCAAAATAATTGAGAGTCATTTGTTTGTGAATTGAACTATACTGTATATTATTGCAGTCCATCTCACGGTACACAGCCTTTTTAACACATTACATTCACTGCAAACTGGTAAAATATAACTTTCTTTGTTGGGGCTTAGAGTAAAATACCTATCAATGGTTTTTAAGAAACAATATCATGATTGTTCAAATGAAGATCGCAGTTAATCTGAAAATAAATACTTTTTACCCAGCCCTATTATATAAGCATACTTAATTTCTAGTGCCTCATTCACACTGACAGCTTTTGAAAATCTGACCACAAATTAAATGTTAAAAATGTCAGTTTTCTTGCTGCAGGGGAAAACGTTTGTATATTATTTGCTGCAGTGCATAAATGCGTCATATCATGAACAAGACGAAAGATTATCAGTGTATGAATCTATGAATCAAACTAACGTAGAATGACGTCAAGTTCTGGATCGGTTTTCCTCACATGATTTTTTATTGTATTGCTGCACGTGGGTAAATACAGATCATATAGATCAGTGAAATCCCTCACAGTAATAGTAACGTCTTGCCTATAGTCGACTACAGCATCTCACAGGAGATGAATCAAGTGCATCTCCGCTGTACTCCTATTGGTTATCACCGCATTGCATCACCTCATTTCGTTTGCATGGAATAAACATTACTTAACTTTGTCATATCGCTGGAGATTTGCAGTTCTCACCGAAAACCAATAACTTACGGTTGGTTTGTCGTTGTGAGTTGCTGGCGGTGTGAATGGGGCTTAAAGAAGTTTCTGCACAGCCCTATTTATTCAGATAGGTTTGAAAGATTAATTCTGGTTAATTTAATTCTGGTACAAGGCATGTGTTGGAGAGGTAAAGGTGAGGAGAAGCAGGTAACGCAGGCAGGAATGGCAAAGACAGTACAGATAAAACAGTTAATGATCATTGTCTTTTGAATCTAACCCATTCATCATCACAGTGCTGCTTTAGCCCAACAAGGCTGTGTATGTCCATTTCCTAATGTGCCTTAATATGTCGAAATCTACACTGCCTCATGGGATGAGATCATGATGATGCAGTTTTTTGAAGTGGGTATCCTCGAGGCTCCTCAAAATTACCAAAACAAACCATTCCGCAAACAAACAATTAAGCAGTCATGAATTATTTAACAATTGCTAATACAGCTTACAAAACATGGACTGGGATTTGTGGTGCAATCGCAGAGCTGATGGGAGAAAAGCTCTTCATACAGGCAGAGTGAGGCTGTTGGAAATGCTCCTTTAGGGAATGAGTGAGTGGGAGATGCAGAGAGAAGAAGAGCGAAAGACAGAAAAAGAGCGAGAACGAGTGGAGGGGAGGGGTGTAGCTGTGTAGCTTGGGATCACAATCGCTGTGGTGCCATACCTCTCACAAACCCGAACGGTCCAGGCCGCGATGATCCAGGAGGAGATGCTGAAGACCAGCAGCACGGTGCCCGGGCAGATGGTCATGAGGGTCTTCATGACGAAGCGTGTGTTGAAGTTGATCTTGTTGAGGGCACCTATACTTCGCGAGGATGCGTCGGTGAAGAGCTTGCTATGAAGGAGCATGACCCGGCCAATCAGGTAGAGGCGGAGGAACATCGGGATGGAAAGAATGATGTCTACGTCGGCATCGGCCACAGAGGGCACGTAGGTGAAAGCCAGCCGGGCCGTCCATGTGAACACATACTGGCCCGGGATCGGGTGAATGGCACACACCAGCAGCTCCAGGACAATAAAGAAGATGCGCTCATATGTCATGGCTATCCTCCAGTCATCCGCCCCATTGTCCACCATGAACAGCTGCAGGGAACAGGTGAAGAACAGGGTGTATTAGCTGGCAGAGAAGTCGAGAGGAACTCTCTGTTCCTCTGGAAAACACATATAAGTGGATGTAATGTGATGACAAAGGCGACGTGTGCCATTTTTTCAATGGTAAAAAACGTATTCCAGCTTGGTACGAAGAGAAAACTATCAAACCGGGCTGATTCCCTCAAAAAGTGTAAACACTGTAAAAAAGGAATTGTAAAATAAAGGCAACATGATGGATTAAGAGTTGTGTCAGACTACTTCATTTATTAAATTTTAATTTATCTAAATGCAAAATCTTGTTCAGCCCATAAACTCTTGTCAAAGCCAGGGTTATTATAGTTAACTAAAACTAAAACCATATAGAATCTGTTACTTCAGATAAAATATACAGTAGTGCAAAAGTCTTAGGCAAGTTACTATTTTTACACCCCAAAAAATAGTTTTAAGCCAGTTATTTCGATCTTCTGCTGTAGTGTCAAGGAGTCTGACAACAGCCGGTCTGCTCTACACGGAGATCTGATCTTACCATCATCGAGTCCATCTGGGCTTACATGAAGAAACAGAAAAAACTGAGACTAAATCCAGAAGAACTGCAGAAACCTACCTGCAACGCTTCAGTACTATGAAAAGTTTTAGGTACTTGTGTAAAAATGCAGTAAAGTGAGGATGCTTTCAAAAATAATGTCATGAATAGATTTTATTTATCTATTAACTAAATCAAATCAATATTTGGTCTGACCACCCTTTGCGTTTGAAACAGCTTTTTTTTCCTAGGCACACTTGCACAGGTAGATTTGCAGGCAGGTTTCTTCAAGCGTCTTGGAGACATTGCCGCAGTTCTTCTGGATTTATTCTGTCTCAGTTTTTCTGCTTCTTGATGTAAATCAAAGACCGACTCGATGATGGTGAGATCAGATCTCCATGTGGATCATACCGGCTGCTGTCAGACTTCTTGTGCATACAAAAAAATCTCACTAGATTACTACAATTAATAGCAAAAGGAATGTTTGGAAATGTAAACTAATATTTCCTACTACAGCAAAAGTTACAAGTAACTGGCTTAAAACCATTTTTTGGGGTGAAAATAATAACGCGTCCAAGACTTTTGCACAGTACTGTGCATTAACTGAAATAAAATAAAACCCTTTTATTTCAGCTAGTTTCCAAGGCAACATTTATCATTTTACTGAAACAACTAAAAGTAAAACTAATAAAAATGACACAACACATAACACAATTACTAAAACTTTACCTAAAACTAGAAAATATAGCCTAAAAATAAAAACAACTAAATATTAATAAATCCTATAATAGCGTCTCAATTCTAAAATAAAAACAATGGATTTCAGGTCCATAAAAAATGTAATAAGTAACATTTTTGTTACAAAGATAAATAGTAATGACTAAATCAACAACCGGATAAAAATCAGCATAAACAGCAAAACAATTATACTATAACAGCAACAATAAAATGTAGCCATGCTGAAATGTCCAGATCAATTCAATGTCATTAATTTGGGGGCGGGACTATCGGTATGGCCAGCCAATGGCAGATGGGGGGAGTGTTTTAGAAGCCTCCTTGAAAATGTTTTTGAATTCTGTTTGTTGATGTTAGTGGCACAAATGTACACATTTTACCATTTCATGTACAATGATAGAATTTGAATTAATAGATCATTCAAATACAAGACAATCAAGTTTTTATTCTTTATAATCAAGAACTAACCTGTATTTCCCGAGCGTGGTACATTATTATAAGACCAAGCAAAATAACAGTGGAAAGGCTGATAAGGCATTTCAGTGCAAATGAATATGAAGATTCCTGCAGCAAGAGAAACAACACACACCATTAGTATGACCATACATAACCACAGTCTTGCAGCTTATGCTAAAGTTATGAAATCATGCTTACTAAATGAAACATTTTTGGATGAATAGATGCTGTCTAAACCATCTGCGTCACAAAATACACTGCATTGCTTCACCCTGGAGGAGTTAATCCCCACTGTGTCAGGAAAAAAATCACTTTCCATAATATTCCCCATGGCAACAAATGAACCTCATGCATCTGGGAGCCAAAACATCTGATTAGGTTTGATATTAGGTTTACTTTCGGCATAAACTCCCTATGACATACAGTACATGGACAATCACACTATGCACGTGGGTGTATTTGATGTGAATACTTGAACATGTTTTTCGGCACTGTCCTGTCATCTCAGCTTAAATGTGTTGGTGGGAGTGAGGGACTTGTTAGTTGAAATGTTAGTGTTGTACAAAAAAATGAGGATTACAGATCAGCATGTTTCAGAGACTGATAATAAACGGTAAGGTATAATGTAGTTCAGTATATGAAATACCCATTTAGCCCATCCAAGCATATCAGTCAATATTGAAATACAGTAAACCAGTATTTTTTTTGTTAAACTTAAAAGCTAGTCATTTTTTGTTAGTTAAATTAGTTTTTTAGCTTACTTTGATGTTATGGTAGGTACAAAACTGCCTATTCCTCTGTAACATCTGTCATGTCAAAATAAT
Organism: Rhinichthys klamathensis goyatoka; assembly: GCF_029890125.1. NCBI lineage: Eukaryota > Metazoa > Chordata > Actinopteri > Cypriniformes > Leuciscidae > Rhinichthys > Rhinichthys klamathensis. The sequence continues at coordinate 867,932 of NW_026606920.1, read as the reverse complement.
TCTATTCTAAATATACAAAAAATGATTGACTTTTTTTTTTTAAAGAAACTAGCTGTATGCAAAGATTTACAAATCAAAATTTTATGTTCTGTCAGAATGAGGAAGTGAGGAAAGTGTGCATAATTTATATAACCACAGAAAAGCAATTAAAAGATTCAATTTTAACAGTGAAATTAGACTCCCTTCTCCCTTACCCCTTCTAATTTAACCCCAGGTCCCAATGGTCCCTCTACGGAAAAATTAGGTCTGAAATTGTTATAAATTTCCCGTGTGACAAATTACACAGTAAACTAATTATTGCACCTGTTGGTCACCGGAAGGTTTTTTTTCAAAGGTCAGATTCCTAACAAACACATCTGGAGTGACTTTCTTTCCTGCTGACATTCACATGCCATTGTTGCTCGCTTTTCTTTTTCTTTTCTTTTCGTGCAAGATCAAGCCATGTGATAATTCGGTTAATTCAGCTGAATGTGACAGTAGCAGTGTAGCAGTTCTCTCCCACATGGCTAGAAATAGCACAACCATTACAAAATCCACATCTCAAGGGAACTGAGTGGTCACAGTACCAAACACCTCATTTTGTGGACCCTGCATTAAGAATCGCTTTGGGAGTTGTCTGTAATAGGCCTACCTCAAAGTTTATAGCATTTCAGCCCTCCAGTACTGCTTGTGAAAAAGACTACAAAACAGTAAGGAGATGAGAAGAGCTACATCCCAGAGTAGATCGATGTGGTTTAGAGGACAAATATTAATATGATATACACTACCGTTCAAAAGTTTGGGGTCGGTACGATTTTAAATACTTTTAAAAGAATTCTCTTCTGCTAACCATGGCTGCGCTTATTTGATTAAAAATACAACAAAAATCAGTTATAGTATTAAATATTATTCCAGTGTAAATCAGCTGTTTTCTGTGTGAATATATAGTAAAGTGTAATTTATTCCTGTGATCAAAGCTGAATTTTCAGCATCACCAGTGTCAGTGTCTTCAGTGTCAAATGATCCTTCACAAATCAGTATAATATGAGGATTTGATGCTCAAGAAACATTTATTATTATTATCAATGTTGAAACAGTTGTTGGTCTGTCAGTTGTACAGTTTTTTTTTTTTTTTTTTAGGATTCTTTGATGAATAGGAAGTTCAAAAGAACAGCATTTGTTTGAAATAGAATCTTTTGTAACATTATAAATGTCTTTACTGTCCTTGATAAATAAAAGTATTGATTTCTTTCCTCCAAAAAATAAAAAAAATAAAAAAATAAAATTCTCACTGACCCCAAACTTTTGAACGATAGTGTATGTATGTACTACAATGGTGGCTATTTATGCCAAAGGTTATGAGGGATGACATGAGGAATAGTGGGCTCCAAAGGACTGAGACCACTAGTGAAAATTTTACATGTTAAACTATTAAGATTTCTTTATTAAAAAATCTATTATCAGCATAATCATTTGCTTGAAAATTTTAATTGAAAAATTATCATGAATTCCAGAATGTCTTTTTGTTTGTCCTTTTTGCTGTATTGACAGCAGCGCTCAAGTTGATCAATTTCACAAATGTATTCATTTTTTTAATGTACGAATGTATTAGTGACCTATACATAGTGCAGAAAATTACTTATTACTTATTTATTTGAGATTTTTCTAAAATTTCTGTTTATTTTTAGGTTGAGATTTTTAATCCCAGAATTTCACTGTGGTCTCAACCATTTGGATCCCACTGCTTATCATGTGCATATTTTGCATATGTATGGGGCAACATGAAAAGAGGAAGCACCTACCTTAGTGTAAACCCCCCAGGATAGTTCAGTCTCAGTTACCATGACAACGATCCCAAACATACCGAATATTAGGGCATAGTCACTTAGCCGCTTGCGCTTCTCAAAAAGTGCCCTCCTGTGGCCCAACTTGTAGCCAATATCTTTATTTTTTTTCTGTGGTGCGTTGCCACTCTCTCGGACCAGGCTCTCATTGGACGCCTTGCTGGGGTCCTCGCCACCTCCCTTGGAGACGACCACTTCCAGGCCGGAGCTGTGAAGAGTCTGGAGCGGCTGGGTCTCAGAGTCATGCTCTGCTAGGTTGCGTCGTGACGCCGCCAGGCTGCCCAGTGGTCTTACCACTCCTCCATTGTACTTGCAGCTGTTCATGGCTATCTGAGGGAGTGAGTGACTGCTCTCGGAGAGGGAGGGCTTGGATCCAGCATGGCTCAGCTTAGTTCGCTCAGCATGTGCCTGTCAGCAAAAATCAAATACAGACAAATAGGTGTCAGCAGCATATACACTGAAACCCAGCATTAATCTACTCTATTGGCCCTGCTCCATGTGTGTCCCAAGGTTCATTTCATCAGAAACCTACTGTAGCATCTTCACACCTCAGTGTATCACAATGACAACGATTCCATTTACACCTGGTCACATAAATGTGTTTTTGCAAAACGGATATAAATCCGATCTTCAATTACCGCGCTATATCCAGATTTAATTGAGTGCACGTCACCGAAAGTAACAGATATATGCTGCATTTTATTGATCATCAGCTAATTTCTAAATCAAAGACGGCAATAAGAGAGAGCGGCAACAGCCCTGGTAAGATCATTTTGTTTCTTTACTTTTAATGAAGCTGATTGTGCGTTAAGCGTCTGCGACTTACTTTCACTTTTGCGATAGTTTGCACGTTGGCTTGAGGAATAAACGCTCAGCTGCTCATCTGCGGTAATGCGTGTTGCAGTAGCGTGTCATATCTGACTATAACATGACATATAGCCTATATAACACGCTCTCACACGTTTATTTTTTAGAATTTTTGGGAGGAGTAAAATTAACATATGTGGTTTCAACAACCAGATGCATTTACACTTGCCCAGTTTCGTCTGGAATGCGGCCGTTTCGGGGGGCATTTACACCTGGTCTTTTCACGATCGGATAGCTATCCGATCACAGAAAACGCATGAAGTGGCCAGGTGTAAACAGCCCCTAAATGTAATTTGGACAGTAAACAAGTATAAATCGATACACTTTAATATAGTTGTGTGTGAATGATCTAATTTTATAATGAGCAAACTGTGAGGTCTGATAAACTGTCTACTGCTCTGACAATATGGATAAACAAATAAAAAAAGACAGTATTTCTTTTTAGTTCAGCCCTCTGAAGGAATACAATGGCAGAAATTACCCACACAGAACAGATGTGCAGCAATCGTGATGGTTAGCGGCTAAATATCCCAATATGGAGAGGTATAATGACGTTTGGATGTTTCACTGTTAGCCTGGAGTGAGGAGTGGGCTTTGTGAAAGCTGTGGTACTGGTGTTCTCTCACACTCCTGGATCCATGTTTCTCTCACAGGTGAGCAAACAGTGGAAAATATAGTGGAGCTGAAATTGGAATACTCGCAATTAGGCCCGTTAAGATCATGAATTTTTATTGTATTTGTATATTTTCGGCGTCTTGGAATGATATAATTAAATTTTTAAGGTAATATATAAATATATATTTCTTCTTGGTCCACTTTATATTCACACTGGAGCCCAGCAAACATATAATATCTGTGTGAAACTGTAAAGACCAACTTTACACGAATGCTGGCATTTCTTAACACGCTTAAATTTACTTTATTTGAATGACAAAATGTGACTAAAATTTAAACTGTAAAATTATCACAGTTATCCAGCCATCTCAAATAATTGCGATTAATAATTAACTTATATACTTCTTGTTTAGAACAGTTTTATAAAAGCAATTAGGGCTGCACAGATATAAAAATTTTGGCCGATATTATAATTATTTTAATATTATGACAGATTAGGCAACTATGGAAGCCCGTTTCTATGGAAGCCCGTTTCCACCACAGTTGAGTAAAAAAATATAATTCTCTAAGTCATAATAATGAGAAACTTTCTCATAATTATGACATAAGTATCTCATAATAATGAGAAATTTTCTCATAATAATGACTTAAAGGAACACGCCAACTTTTTGGGACTTTAGCTTATCGGATCGTATGGGGTTCGATTTTCTGCATTTTTCGCATCCGTAGCAAGCAGTTGGAATGGTGTTTTGACAATTCAGAGCCACCGAATCACGGTGTTAAGTCATTATTACGAGAAAGTTTGTCATTATTATGAGAAAGTTTCTCATTTTTACGCGATGTTAAGTCATTATTACGAGAAAGTTTTTCATTATTATGAGAAAGTTTCTCATTATTACGAGAAAGTTTTTCATTATTATGAGAAAGTTTCTCATTATTACGCGATGTTAAGTCATAATTACGAGATGTTAAGTCATTACGAGAAAGTTTCTCATTATTATGACTTACATAATTATATTTTTACTCAACATATGGCGGAAACGTATGGATGATGGAAAATCTAAAATAAAAAATTGAGGAAATAAGCATGAACTAAATATTCAGTATTGGTCAATACTGATAAATAATAATATTGATAATTTAAAAAAGGTCTTCATGCTCATGTACCGAAAATATGAGAAAAAACTAGAAAATACTTGAAAATTGTACACAGATTTCCAGATGAAGCGTTCTTTAACAGATTTGGAAAGGTGTGCTGTCTTATCATTCCTCCATCTATTTGAAATCCATGAATCACCCTTCTGTGTTGCTGCTTGTTCATACACAAAAATACAAATGAATATTGACCAGCGGATGTCGCTAGTGTGGCACTCCCTTCTGCTCCACTGCTTTGAGCATGAGTAGAAGTGCGAGAAAATAAGTCACGAGAAAGTTTCTCATTATTATGAGATGTTAAAGGGATACTCCACTTTTTTTGGAAATAGGCTCATTTTACAACTCCCCCATAGTTAAACTGTTGAGTTTTACCGTTTTTGAATCCATTCAGCCGATCTCCGGTTCTGGCGGTACCACTTTTAGCATAGCTTAGCATACATCATTGAAGTGGACAAGACCATTAGCATTTCTAAAAAAAAATTACCAAAGAGTTTCGATATTTTTCCTATTTAAAACTTGACTCTTCTGTAGTTACATCGTGCGCTAAGACCGACGGAAAATGTAAAGTTGCGATTTTCTAGGCTGATATGGCTAGGAACTATACTCTCATTCCTATAATCAAGAAACTTCACTGCCGTACCATGAGTGCAGCAGGCGTAATGATATGACGCAGCGCCTGAAAATAGTTCCGTTGTGTTGACGGAAGGTGGCCTATTTTCAGGCGCTGCGTCATATCATTACAGTTGTAAAATGAGCCTATTTCCAAAAAAAGTGGAGTATCCCTTTAAAGGTGGGGTATGTGATTTTCTTTTTTGAGCATTTTTTCAAAATCACTTGAAATCCTATTCCTTAACCCACTTACTATCACGACGCGCACACAAAAGGTTAGATCCAAGTGCAGTGGTTTTATTGGGGTAATCCAAAATCGTAATCAGCCAGGCAAAGCGTCAAAATCCATATAACACAGTCCAAAAACAAGAAACAAAACATGACAAGAACTCCGAGGTGCGAATAACATTAAACAAGGACTCGATGACAATCACAGAAACAAACAGGATACACACAGATAGGTGACGGGAAACAGCTGTGAGCAATAATCAATGAGTGACAGGATGATGGGAAATGTAGTCTAAATGTAAGGACACAGTGGTGGAAGAGGACCTCTGGTGGATACCCAGGGAAACACAAACCAGACACTGTGACACTTACAGCCACTGAGTTAGAAGCACTGAAATGAAAATTAAGCAATTTAATCATCTGTGGAACGGGCAGGCCTCTAAAAACTCCAGCCAATCATTTCCAAGACCACCTAGAATCATTGGACTGTAAGTGCGTCAATCAAACGGTCGTACCATCCCCCCCTCCCCCATACCCCTCGCGCGTGTCCCCTGTGTGCACATACTCAAAGCTCGTGACCCAGTCACAGTAAGTGCAAGTCGCCCCGGACGGTACAGAGAGAGAGAGAGAGTAAGTGCAATCTCGCGCATCTGAGTTTTGCAGATGCATGATTGCGCGTCCATGTTCTTCGAATGGGTGGAGTCAGGGCCAGCGTTGGAGGAAAGAAGGTAGGACCTTTTGAGTTGTGTATTTTCAAAATCTGCCAGCCGTTTTGCAAAACCCATACCCTACCTTTAAGTGATTATTATGAGAAAGTTTCCTATCATAACGAGATGTTAAGTCAATATTACGAGAAAGTTTCTCATTATTACGAAGTTTCTCATTATTATGAGAAAGTTTCTCATTATTATGAGAAAGTTTCTCATTATTATTATGAGAAAGTTTCTCATTATTATGAGAAAGTTTCTCATTATTACGAGATGTTAAGTCATAATTACGAGAAAGTTTTTCATTATTACGAGAAAGTTTCTCATTATTACGAGATGTTAAAGGAGCTGTATGTAAGATTGTGGCCAAAACCGGTACTGCAATCACTTTCAAATTACTGTAGAGTGGTGTATCCCCTCCCCCTCCCCCCTGACTCGAGGTTGCCAGATCGGCTGCATTTTTTTATCCGACACGTGTGTAGCTGCAGCTGTGGCAACTAGAGCAGAGCTGGCAACCCGGATGGCGCAACACTACTGACTTCGTGAATGGTCGATAGGTGGAGGGTGGAGCATCAGACCAAAACACAACATGACAACATCAACATCAGTTGAGGGCTGCAACTTCACTTTTTAAATGACAATATCCTGGCCGGACTACTGTTGTCAGTGATATAAGTATTTGAAATTAACATGATTTCTCAATGTCTAGTGACATATCAGGGCCCTTTTATGATTAATTCAAATACATTTCTTACATACAGCTCCTTTAAGTCATAATTACGAGAACGTTTTTCATTATTACGAGAAAGTTTCTCATTATTACTAGATGTTAAGTCAATATTACGAGAAAGTTTCTCATTATTACGAAGTTTCTCATTATGAGATGTTAAGTCATTATTACGAGAAAGTTTCTCATTATTATGAGATGTTAAGTCATTATTACGAGAAAGTTTTTCATTATTACGAGAAATTTTCTCATTATTACGAGATGTTAACTCATAATTACGAGAAATTTTCTTATTATTATGACTTACAGAATTATATTTTTTACTCAACTATGGCGGAAACGTATGGATGATGGAAAATCTAAAATTAAAAATCGAGGAAATAAGCATGAACTAAATATTCAGAATTGGTCAATAATATTGATAATTTAAAAAAGGTCTTCATGCTCATGTACTGAACATCAGTGCCACAAAAAATCATCACAGAGATTACAACAGAACAAAATATGCTGGTCTCTTCTGTTGCATTGTTTTGGACCTGCTCTCTACATTCTTGAACAAAAGAGAAAAAAATGGCAAAATCTTGCTTTAGCAGAAACTTCTTCACAAATTAATAATGTTGACTACAAATATGTGTTAGCTGTCACCTCACATTTGCACTGGGTAATCAAAATCCAATATATTTCCACAGAACCTATTCATTAGCGCTCAACTAAATGTTTATGTAAATCTAATCAAATGAATATGGAATAGATACTCTGATTACAAACAATTCGACTGTTGGAATGTAAAATCTCATCCAGACATCATAGACAGTATAGATATGTATGTACACATTTAAGTTAACCACTCCAGACACGTTGACGCATCTGCCATCTTGGAACAGTCAACACGCCGATGCTGTTATCACTCACAGTAAAAATCAATAAGTTTTCCAAGATGCCACAATATTGTGCAGCCTCTAAAAACCGCTGAGATTTAGGCCACATCCACACGAAGCCAGAGCTTTCCCTATCCAATATTTTTTTTCCCTCATTCTAAAAAGAAATTGCGTAAACACGGCGTCGTCTCAAGAAATATCTGCATACGCATGAAACCACTGAAACCGACTCAAAACGATGTACTATACATGCCAGACCAGTATGTGGCGCTGTTATTTTGCCACAGAGATGCACTAAAAACAGAGAAGACTTGGAGCATGTGCATAAACCTTGCCGCTGTATAGAACCAAAGGGGTAATCCACCAGCCGGAAACTGAAGTCTCCCCGGGGGCCGCCATTGGCTAACAAGCCTTCACCTGCTGTTAGCATTCCATTGACTCCCATTCATTTTGGCGTCACTTTGACAGCGAATAACTTTACATCTGAGGCGTTTAAAGACTTCATTTGTCCATTGTTTATTTCTAAAGAAACACGACAATGTATAAAAGGCTCCATTACTTTGTATCTTACGTTATGGCCCCGTAGAAGCAGTTTTTGTAAAAATAGGCTAACGATTGCGTCATAACCATGCGACTCTCTGTCGCACAGTAGAGAAATTACCGTATAGACAGAAGTAGAACCTCGCGCGCAATCGGGGGGATGTGGAGACATAAAGTCAAGGGAGAAGCCCAGAGAGTCATAAAGTTGCTGTTAGCTCATGGACAGCTCCTACTCACGATCTTTGGCTCTGCAAGATTCGGAAGGGAATGATTCAGATTCCTCTTGGCACAGCTACTAGAAGACGTACAACTGTGAGACAGGTTGATCACGTCACATCTACGTCATCAAGCTCAGTGTGAGCACTGCGCAGTGCGCTCGGCAATCAGAAAGTGGGTGCTTCTAATTGACTTCCCTTTTCTCCGTTGAAGTCTATGGGGTCGCTGTGTCCATTTTTTTTACTGTCTATGTATAGAACACATATTAGGCTCAGTAGCTTCTTCTTCTTCTTTTACCAAGAACTTTATTGAACAATAGGCTAAACAACCATAAATGGCCTGGTACAAAATATGAAATGTCTTAATCATGGCATATAAAATAAAATATAAGGAAATAAGTAAAGTAAAGAAATAAAATAAAAATAGATTTAAGTAAATAATAAATAAAGAAATAAAAGAGGCTCAGTAGCTTCTGCAGCACGAGTACACAAGCATGTAGTCCGCAGTTGTTGTTGCTGTTACGTGACGTACCGGTGTCGGACTAGGGTCGACGCATGGGGTGATGATGACATAATGTGATGTTTCACAAAATATACGAACTGGCTATACGCACGAAAACGCAAGGGTGTCGTTTTCAGATTTATCCACTCTAGGACCGGGTTTAAAAAAATAGCGGTTTCAGGCTCCCAAAAAGCCAGATCCGTCTGGACGAAACGCCGATACGATACAAAATGTTTACGTATCCAACTGAACGCGTCCCCGTGTGAACAAGGCGTTAAATTCCCCCAAAAATGGCATAAACTTTCACAGGTGAGAATGTGTTTCTTTGTGTTTTTATATGTATTAACTGGATATTACAGATTTTTAAACTATGGTAACTTTTTAATGTTGTGTTAGCTAACGCCTTCATCTTGTTTTATTAAATCCTAAATCATCTGCTGAAGACTATTGCAGATGTAGATATTCATACATACATATAACTACAGTTGCAGACACCAGCTTTGACCATTCTAATATTGCGGACGGCTTAGCTTACGTATAGCGGCCAACAGAAGCAGACTCTGAGGCATCTATGCATATCTATGATAGACACACACTTACACAAGCCCGTCACAGTGGCTTTTCAGTCTAACAACTTGGCTTTACATACAACTGCCATATCATATCACTTCTTTCCTAGCTATTCTGAACTTAATACAACACCATTTCCAAACACCCCATCAGCTAATGCAAGTTTGAGTGTGTCAAATTTTTAATGTCAGTACTATTAATAGGAGGCTCTGAACACAGAAGAGGCCACTTTGAAAGTGATGGCATTAAAAAAAATCACTGCGTTAGTGACGGGAGAATATGCCAACAGAATCATCTACCTTTGTATGAAAGCTATAATGCAAAACCACATCACTAGTAGGCATGTTTTCAAAAAGGACACATTTTGTACTGGAGGACCAAGAGAGGGTACTTGCAGTGCATTATACAAATTCACACTGTTTGCTTTGCTTGCATGCGTTATGCAACCTTTCAGTGTTTCCTTCTAACTAGTGATGCACCGATGTGAAAATTGTGGCCGATACCGATAATGATATTAATATTGCTGTTATGGCCGATACCGATATTTACCGATGTCGATATCTCTGTATAGAAAACACATAGCGAGAGGATCCTCTTCAGACACTTTGAAGAACGACCAGACAGACGACATCGTTGCTCCCTCACCAAAGGCAAAGTTAAACTGACTTTGACTTTTTTTTGCCGCCTCCAGCACCTGCTTCAGCACATTATGTGACGTGTAATGTATGCGCTCGTGCAAAAACAAACATCCCCGCCCCCACACTCACATCTACACACACGTCAAATACACAGGAATGATTATCGGCCTGTTCACATCGGCCCTATTTTTACATCGGAACGATACCGATGTGTAAAAAATTGACCATATCAGCCGATATTATATCGGCAGCCGATATATCGTGCACTAGTACTTCTAACGCAACTGGGACTGACCTGAAAAGGTCATCAAAAAGAATTATAACAAAAAAAAACATTATAATAAAAAACAATATAAAACCATAACCATATACAAACTAGAGTGGAATACAAAAATGATAATGATAATGTTTGCATGCTAATAATAGCTAGAGGTTTAGAGACTAAAATCATTTATTTCCTTTAACATTTTGATTTCAGGTTTAATAATTTCTATTTAGATGTTCTTACCAAGACATTTCCATATCTTGATATTTGCATATTTAAAAAAACAACTTTCGAATACCAGCTGAGGTGAAATGTTTTCTCATATTCTCACTTTAAGCAACACCCTGTCTAACACATTTCCTGTTATCACACTGGCATTTTGACCATTAGGTATCATTAGTGAATGAAAAGTAATAATTCCATTTTCACCAATATCATGCAATAGCCTGTGGGGATCAACTGAGATTAAACTACGCACTTCCTGATGATGCTAGGCATTATTAAACGCACAAAAAAGCAAAGCGCAGAGAATGTGCGTACTGCCCAAAGACACTGAATGCCTCTGTGATTCTTTTCTGTATGATGGGGCTGTTGTGGTTGAATATGTCCTCCCTAAAATCTTTAGCGTAAACTGATTCCATTTAAATGGACCTTTTAGTCATAGAGGAAATGAGGTGGCTAGGAAGATAAAGGAAGAATGAAAGACTTTATTAGAAGGAAATTTTAAAAGGTTAAAGACAGCCCTTTCCTTGTCCTCTTTCTTACAATTGCTTTTCCGAAGCAGACTTTCATGGCTTTTGGAACAACAGCATTAAACCCTGAGGTGGTAAACCCCTTTATAAACAGGAGAACATCAGTGACACATGCCGCTATAATGAGTTTATTCATATACTATGAAAAATAATGCAGAGAATTAAAACCAGGCCTTCATTATAGATAAAGAGAAGCCATGGCAGTAATACATTTAGATATTGGTGCTTAATTATATCAAACACTGCCCATAGACAGTTTGATAACAGTGATATTGTGTTAATATGGAGATAGGACTGATATGACACTACATTGCTGATTGTTTTCATTCACAAAGTCTTTAATTTTTCATCATATAATCTATTAATTAATTATATTAGAGAGGTTTATCAGATGTTTCGCATGACATTACTCCAACACCAGAGCAAGGATCACTGAGCAAGCAAAGAAGGGAAACTAAACACTGACTTGAAGGAAGAATAAGAAAGTATTTACAAGTAAACCGCAGTTTTATGTTAAGCCTTTCAGAGCACGATGTCTGTGCTTGTGGAACTGTGGTGTCACACGCCACAATAGCAAACTACTATTAGGTTTCAGTTTGTGTCACATGATATTGAAACTGTATACTTGATTGGTCCCTCTAAGCCAAAATAGTTTTTGTTTAAGCTATTAGCCAGAACAGTGTGGTTGAACAAATGTTACAAATACACCGGTAAGTATATCAGACTACACAAGTAAACAGTTATTTTTATAAAGAGCACCAGCAAAATGTTATGCATGTTGATTCAAAGTTATTTATTAAACAATATCAAACAAAAACCAATATCAAATTCAGTTTAATTTTCCGAAAAAAAGGGGAAAAAAATAACTATACATGACATCTTCCCTCATTTTTCTGTTGGGAAAACTGCCAGTGTGTCTGCAGGGTACAGCTAGACACGTCTTGAGTGAAGCAATCGTGATCTAAAAGGATCAAAGCTTAATTTAATGATACAATTAAATTGAATGGAGCATCAATTAATGGACGTGTGGGACAGATATCGAAGGTTATTTGTTGCAGTTCTTCAGATGAAAAATGATGTAAGGTTTATGTATTCCAAAAGTCATTTTGTTTGCATTACTGGAGCAACATGTCTCCCATTAACAAAGCTTGTACACAATAGAGCACAGTATTCAGAAGTACTAAAGGTCTCTGACTCCACCCTGCCCGCTATATTCTGCCCAACTGATAAGACTCTCTGCCTAAATGAATTTCCTTTGACTGTAGGCTATACTCTCATTAGTAACCTTCCTTTCAACTATCTAGCATCAGATATCAAGAGTTTTTTTTTTCTTTGAAAAGGTCAGTTTATTTTTCTTCCTTTGTTAGCTTTCTTCCTGTCGTACCGGTGCTCCGCTCGGGTTTAATCCAACCTTGAAACTCTGAAAACAGCTAAAAAGAAAAAGTCTGTATTTGGGATGATTGGTGAACCATAGTACAACATTTTAGCTAAAGGTGCTGAGTGTAACTTGTTCGGGAAACATTTGAAAATTCTTTTTTTTTTTTTTTTTTTTGATTTAGTTTTCTATATTATTTTTACAAATCCATTTGGTGAGACTAGTGCACTGTAAAAGATTATATGATCAATAAGTTATGACAACATATTTTTTACATTGCTTTAACTCACCAAAATAAGTTATAAGTTAGTTATAAGTTTATAAGTTAGGCCTGTGCAAGATTCAACTCATTTTTTAAAGTCAGTTTAATGTAATTTAGGTTGAAATGACTTAAACATCCAAGTTGATTAAGGCAGCAACTTTTTTTACAGTGCAGAAATTACACGGTTAAAAGTGAATTATTAACCACAACACAGAAAGAAGAGAATCTAAACAAATGTTTTCCTGTGCACAAAAAGTGATCCTTTGCATTAGAGATACCTGTGATATGGGATGTTTTACTAAATGGACAATTATGCTTCTTGATGAAGAACAATGATACAATGATAAGCCAACGTATTGAAATGGATTCGTGCTGATTTTGATCTAATCCACATTTTAATGATTAAATTATTTGTCCATATATTCTGTGTGTATAAGCCCTTACTTTATGAGCCTTGGCTACTACCACCCAAGCAGATAAGCCACTGTGATTGACCAATTAAAAGGTATTTCAGAACCTGAGAGCATGAAGCAGAATGGAGACATGAATGGAGCCTCGGTGAGTGGCATCAGATAACAGGGTCAGAAAAATAAATGGAGCCCTGGGAGCTGTTCGAGTCTATTGAATGATCTGCAGATGAAGGCACTGGCACGGCAAATAATGAGGGCATTATTTGGGCACGCTGTAAAAGTGGCACAGATTCATATAACACAGATTTCTGCAGTGGTTTTAATTCGTTTTAATCCTGTACATGTAAAGGAAGATTCAAAAGAAAAAAATAAGTAATTGGGTAAATCATAATTGAGTTATGAACGAAATAGGATCTCATTTCAGCTGTTCTGTCCTGTGGCAGACGGGTGCTCAGACTCAGAGGAAACGAAGAGTGAAAATTGATATCAAATCTATCCAAATTCAATCAAAGTTTCAGTGCTGGATTACTTACTATGCCGTTATGCCTTTGTATGGCTGTAAGGATTAGTTGAAATTGTATAATAAGAGCTTAATTGAAGACTTAAATTAATTTTCTGAATTTTCAAATGCCATTATGATTTTCCAACCTTTTCATAGTTTTTTCCTCATTTGAATGATCATATTTAACTACAATTTTATTAATTTAATAATACAAATTTGGGCACTGCAATAAGACCCTTTAAATTAAGAGGAATTTCAAGTTTTGCGATACATTATGCTGTCAAATTTAACAAACGTGTGTGTGTGTGTGTGTGTGTGTGTGTGTGTGTGTGTGTGTGAGAGTGAGAGAGAGAGAGAGAGAGAGAGAGAGAGAGAGAGAGAGAGAGAGAGAGAGAGAGAGAGAGAGAGAGAGAGAGAGAGAGAGAGAGAGAGAGAGAGAGAGAGATGTGAAAGGCACAGTGGGTTTTATGTCCGCGTGAGTGTATGCATGAGATGCAGTGTGCTTGATGTCATCATGGTGATAGGCTGCTTACGAATACACGTTTTAGTAAATCAAATTAGCCGACTCAAAAGCTTAACCTCACGATTATTCGTATTTTATTTACAGCAAAATAACAACAACAACAGGCGTGGTCGCATATAACGCAGCGTATTCTAGGAGTGGCATATTGAAAGCTGTGCTGGTGTCCATACATACAAAAAAACTACCTTGTGTTTGCCTGCTCGATTTTTCCTTTCCTCCTTGTCGTGGGGCTCTGGCCACAGTTGACTGCTGGAGCCGTACGGGGGGCTGCTGTTTTCACCACTAGACACCGACGAGTTTCTCTCTAGCGCGCGCTCGCATTGATACGGCTGACAGAGTGCGATTCCCCTCTCCTGGTACCTGCCGTCTCGGTCACTCTGCTGCCGCTGGAGTCTGTGTTCCTGATGCTGATGCTGCAACAGCAGCTCCTGCTGGTTTCTGCACACTTGCTCCGATCTGCTGATGCAGTAGTTGATGGGCAAGCTGCTGCCCAACAGTAACTGAGCCTGAGGCTCAATTAATTGCCTCTCCTTCTCGGCTTCCTCGAGTGCATTTATCTGTCCTTGACCAGAGTTTGGCAAGAGTAGCTCAAAGGAGGGGTCCCTTTGTTGATTATAACAAGGTTGCTGCAGCAACTGGTTTTGGTCTCGACGCCCCCCCTCCCCGACGCCACGTTGTACAATCTCTTGTTTGTAATTAGCACTCTTTTGGCGCGTATCCCGCGTATAAGAAATGTGCGAAGGCAGAGGCGGCGGCAGCAGATCAGATGGGGAGGGCTGCGGGGAAACGGAATATTTCTGCTGAGGAGAATGGCTGCTCTGTGAGAGCCCCTCAGAATGACACTGATAGCCAGATGAGGCCCCTGGAAACGGATAGGGCTGGTTGTCGTAAGACTGACGGTCACTGTGCGCTCCCTGTGCGAGGATGCATCGGCCGGTCAAAGGCAGGCACTCGCCGTTCCTGGTGCCGCGGTCCGGACAAGACTGTACATGTCGGCTATGATGTGAGGAGGTGGATCGCTCCTTTATCGATGGCGGCGGGGGCGGCAGACTAAAGAGCGGGGCGACTGGACTAGATCCTTCCTTCTGACTGTCACGAGCGTCCGCGTCGTTGGTGTGCGGCTGGTGGACAGCTCCCGCGTGCCGATGCCGCATCCCCTCAATATCCGCGTCTTGTTGTGGTTGCTCCTTTGCCTTGTAAAGCACCGACACCCATTCATTGCGATGTGCCCCAAAAGAACCAATCTGACTTGTCTCATTGGTGGGCTTGAGCAAGACCTGCCTCGTGACGTCATCACTGAGATGAACACCGCCCTCGTGTGAAAACCGCTTTATGTTTACAGTTGATAAGATTAAACCTGAAATGTGAATTGGGTATTAGCAAGGTCATGCACGAGGCGAAAGCTGAATGTCTTGGCGGGATTTTCTTTTTCAAGCCTTTGCCATTGCATGGCAATATAAAAAAATAACGAGCATCACTTCACATGACAGGTGCACCGTTGTTATAAATTGGTTAATGTTACGACGTAAAGCCTGTGTTCAAACCTCCGCGTGCATAATGATAACGGAGGGCTGAGTGCAACTTGCAAGACAATAGTGAAGCAAAATCTGACGGGCATATTCAGTCAGGACGATTGCGAGTCTGATAATGCTGCTGTTCAAATTATCATGAAGTTTTAATGGGCATAGAAATTGATCAGTTTATAAGTGAATCAATTTAGAGAACATACCCAAAAGAAAATATTGCTCACAAAGACCAGCAAGAGTTAGCCTACAAAGATAGGCTAACCATTGAAAAGTATAACATTTGTATATTCACTTTAGAGATTTCCATGGAATATTATTTATAAGATTGTATTAATTTACTATCCCTGATATTTCCAGGTTTTCTGTCAACCCTGTTTTATATAACAGTATAGGTTCTGTAAACAAATAATGAGTAGCCTAACCTTAAGAAAAAGATGTTTGAAAAAAAAAAAAAAAACACTTGTACTTTGACTTCCTTCTCTCCAACAATCTCTGTTCACTACTCTGACTGACTGTTGTATAATGTGGAATAAATAATACTTAAGTTAAAGGTACAATATGTAAGAATTTTGTATCAAAATATCCAAAAACCACTTGCACAGTGTTATAAATTTCTTTCAATTGTGTACTTACATTATCCTAAATGTTTCCAAGAATTTGTCAATTCAGAGAAATTCACAATTTTAAATAGTGCCCATCCCCTGTCACTTGTCGCCTGTCAATGACGTAATACACGCGTTATCCCTGGTTTCCGCTTGTACTGCCATAGTAACCGTGGCGACAGACGTTGACAACAGCGTAACGTCTAGCGGCACCCTGTTGTTGTTTCGTTCAAACATTATGGACTATGGCAAGACTTTGGGACAAAAGGGGAAATAAAACGAGGATCAATATCGGCGTGCCGTTTTCGAGATGCTGAGAGCTCCGCGTCCACGACAAACTTCGACTTGACAGAGACGCCGCTCTTGCATAGGCCTGTCACGATTATGAAATTTGGCTGACGATTAATTGTCTAAAAAATAATTGCGGTTATACCGCATAAAAAATTGTCATAGCTATTGAATACATTTATTTAATATTTAAAGGTGTTAACTGTAATCTTACACTGCAAAACGATAACTTATAACGTACAAAGGATTAAATTCATCACAATTATTTAATGAATGAAGCACAAAAAAAAAATCTATGACAAAGCCCTAAAACAGACAATTAATTGCCAAAGCCCTAAATTTAATATACTGTTAAAATGCATAAAAGGATATAGATGTGTATTTCAATACCAAAAATACATTATGGTATATCAAAGAGATGGACACTGGAAAAATTACAAAAAGGTTTTTAGCAGATTCACTGCTGTCATATACCACAGCGATGTTTTTTTAGTCAGAATCGTTTATGCACATGTAAATGTGATTGTTAAATATTTCAAAACAGTTGTTAAATAGAATTTTTTTTTGTACTTTTGTGTCTTTGAATACATTTTCCACCTACACGCACTCGCAGCTTGTGCAATAAGAGGTCTCAGTTTAATTTTAAATCCTCAATCACTGAATGCCACTTCATCATCCAATTTCTGTGTGATAAAAGTCTACATTTCGCATGTTAGAGATAAAAGACTTCAAGCATTTTTGAATCCCCAGGTATAAATGACTTTCCTCAATAATATGATATCAATGATAGTTTACTGAGGACATCCCATTATGCTGGATGATGAGAATGGAGATGAGTGTTGGAAAGAGTGAGCATAAAGATGGGTTTACATTGTGAGGACCAAATGTCCCCTGAAATCACCTACAATCACAAAAAAAACATCACATGATAAATGGCTTACAGTAATATACAACAATATATTAAATAACTTTACACATTTTAAATTAAAATCTATAAATGCAGAAAGATTTTGTTTGAGGGTTAGGTTTGTGGAACAGATTTAAAGAAAACAGCTGTCATGGAAAGCCAAAAACAAACAAACATGCATGGACAGGCATGCCTTTACCAAAGAAACCCTGAGAATTTAGGCCAAATTACTGTGAATGAATAAACTGATGACTGAATAAAAGATGACAGCGCATTTACAGAAACTCATTCCTTGCAATGCAATAAAAAATATCAATACTGATATCAGCAAACTATAAAATGAAAAATTGTGTAAAAATTTAACTGTTGTAATATCTTGATGATACATCATATACCCCAATGTTTTGAGTATAGCTTTTTAGTAAAAACAAAACTTTCCAAATAATTATTTATAACCAGTTTTAGTCACGTTGTCAGATAGCAAAAGATATGCACAGTAAATGTCAAGGCATTTTGCGATCCATATCTGTATTTTTTGCACAATATTCTCATGCACCATTATTGTATTATTAATAGTACAACATACAGTGTTATACACACTGTTATCAAAAATATCAGTAAAATACAGCTGTGTACAGTGTTTAGTAAAATATGAATAGAGAAGAATTTATCAGTGAGAGTCAATTTACTATAGAGCATCCTAAAATGAAGGACGACAGCCTGCTTGCATGAAAAAGTAACCTGAATCTCTCTCTCTCACACACACACACACACACACACGTCTAATGATTCAAATGCCTCTAATTTGAAAAAGAATCAGGCAGACATTGCTGTCAGTTTGCAATGGACAGTATGCACAATTCAATATCCAGCATACAATCCCTAACGTCTGATTGACTGAGAGACATTACCCCTGAAACACGCACCACAGAACAATACAATCTATGGAATGTAATGATAGCTCTTTCAAGGATATTTTGAGGGGAAATGAAGGACCTAAACTGAGCCGACAAGAGTCGTGATCCACAAAGATTATTATAAATGCCTAGGGAGAGGACGAGAACCAGACTTAAATGCACCAGACAGCATGCTTGCTTTTTAAAACAGAAATTACATTGAATTTGCTCAAGCACATATTCAAATTGTACATTTTATGCCACAAAAAAAAAAAAAAATCTAGAGTTGAAAGATTTGTTTGTTAAAAATAGACGGCCTAAATGTAGTATTTGCATTGTTGCTTGAATCATTTAGGACCCTTTCAGCCTAGATCTATCACTCAAACTGGTTTTGTTTTTTTTAATTAATTTACCATTTATTATTTGCTTTTTGCTCCTTTATTAATGTTGCCGTTGTCACGAACAATGAGGAGAGAATATGTTCATACTGATCAGCTTGCTACTCTATGTAAAATAGATTTAGCTATCAATGCCATAGTCACCAAACAAAATAAGACCTGGCTTAGAAAGAGAAGAAAAAAAACAACAACCAGCAAATGTAGCCTAAACAACATATAAGAAAGAAAAAGAAAATCTTGCCAAATTTGATTATAAAACAAACATGTAGTAAAAGGCCCCTGAATTTATGGAGGGTGTCACATATTTTTTATCTTCCCTGACAAAGGTTGTCAGTATAGGCTATAAATGAAAGGGCAACATGAAGATAGGTCAGAATAAATCATCACAAAGATATGCTTCAAAGGCCTTGAGAAACCTTCTTTCATCACATCTGGTCTGCCATTTTAAGGCTAATACTAACAACCACATGAAATACCAAACGTGAGGCAATGAGCTGTGGCATTAAAACTTAAATGTCCAGTAAGTTACAGAAATTCCACTTTCTTACCTTACACTTTACACATCTTCATACGGATCCTTCTGAAAGCTCCTGACAATGACATCGGCACAATAATAATAATACAAATATATAATAAGATTAAAAAAAGAAGCACACGTAATTTCCACGACAAAAAAAAAGCAAGTCCACACAGACACAATTTCTCGTTGTGAGTGACGGTCTAGTGACGGGCATGCCCTCCAGCGCGTGAATATGCATGCGACCGATGGCGCGAGAACTCTCTGTGTTTCCCCTTCACTTTCATCTCCAGATGTTGAACGTTTACCTCTTGAAAGGCATCTCTAAACGGAATACAATATAAAACACGTCCACCGCAGTTAATTAGGCTACACGTCGTATTTAATTGAGGGGGGGAAAGGCAAAAATCCACGCGAAAGTGTGTTTCACGTGCAGCACACTTTTGGTTGCAACATCTACTGGACCGTCACGCCGTAGTATTGATCGAAGATCGTGAGAGGAGGGTTATATGACCTTGTGACGTGTTGTAAATTGATGGGGGGATCCCTGTTCTATTTTTAGATCTTGGTTGTTGAGAGACTAGCGGGGGTGGATGAATAGGGTGGGGGCTCAGGGGTTCCCGTGCACGCACAAACCGCAGCAAAATTGATCTTAAAATGATACTCATATGCAGCATTCGGGATAAAGGGATTCTTGCATATGGATGCAAGTGAGACACCATTTTGCCGTTCTCTTAAATCGTCTATTGTTGCTTTTACATCTCCTTGGTCTTTATAAATGCATGGTGATAATTAAATAACAAATAGCTACATTTTAGTACGAGGGCAAACATGTTTCAGCGATATAGTATGTTTGATGAAAGTAAATCTATTTTAACAAAGCAAAGATATTAGAATTTAATCCCGGGATATTATGTTAATGTTATTATGCTTACAATGTTGGATTTTTGAGTATCATTAGTCATTATAACATGAATCTGTGCTGATCATGTGCTGGTATAACAACCATAAAGGTTTACACACTTCTGCTGTGGACTCTATATTGCGCATACAGCAGAACATGGGCAGTGCAGTGGATGAGTGTTTGGAAACCAGCTCTACATCTCACAAGGATGGACATCTTGCATTTGTTTACAGCCTGGCAGAGTATTTCTTTTTAATCTGGAGGCAACTTTAGTATGCGACATCATGTGAACCATTTACTGGATAATTTTACAGATCCAGGCTCGGTCATGAACATATTCTATCTACGGTGTAATCAGTATACTGCTGTCAATCATTTCTGCTTATTTCAATTATCTGTTGATGGTCACAATTAATTAGTTTGCTGTAAGTTTAGTCATGCAAGAAAAAGAATGCATTTCAGTCCAATATTAGCATACTCATCCCAATTGTAGCCTATACGGTGCAAGGTGCATTAGAGTCAAGAATAAAGCACAACTCCTTTTTCAATTATCTTTAAGAGGATTATATTAGGAACGTTTATGCACCATGTTTGCCTAGGGGCCATTATTTGACATGAGAAGCCCGTCACTTAAAACAGAATTTAACGGGATTCCTTTGTTTGTGTTAAGCAACCTCAGAGTGGCTTTATTACCAAAGAGGGTGCAAATATATTGAAGGGGAAACAGCAGGTTCCCACTGTCTGACCGAAGTCAGCCGTTTGCATCAGGAGCGAAAGTGAGTGAGCCAAATGTTCAGTTTTTTAATGCATATCTGATTAAAATCCATCTGATTTCACATTTCCACAATTCCAATCTCCTTTCATTGAAGAAATTCCATGGTAGGGACGCACTGACTTATATTTTAGGCTATATTTAACCTTGAATACCTACATTGCAGTGAGACTAAGACTTTATGCATGACTTTTGCACAAAGTTGGGCAGGTACTTTTCAGTGTCATGGTTGGTGTTCTTTTCTTGTGTGGAATTTACCCTTACATTAAGCCTCAGCATCAGTAAAATACAGTAATATACATATCATGTTTGGAGTGAAATCTGCTTTCACACAAGATTAAGTGAATGTACTCAACATGAATTCATGATGTCATTAAGGCTTAATATATATATATATATATATTATATTAAAATATATTATATTTAATATATAAATGATATATTCAAATATATTGAGATTTCGGGGGCCTATAAATTCACTGAAATCAATGTAATAATTTGTTATTGAAAAAAAATGAGGAAGAATTAAAAAATCAAGCAAAATGTCTGTGAATGTAAATTTATGGTGATGAGGCTCTGAAAACCATGCATTGGGCTGTATTTAAATCTCAGGATTGTCTTTGTTCATTTTGGGGACTTCTACATATCGTATATTGTTTAACATTTTGTAAAAATCTCTTAATTACAAGGATTGACGCCTGATGTATGAATAGAAATACAATAACTTTATGTACTTTATAATACATATTCAGTAATCAGACAAAATCTGCTAAGGGGTAATAAAATCTAACAAATCATGTAAATATTTATCATCTTTTATTAGAAAATTAAACATTTTATCAAACGTTGATAATTGCCTTAATCTTTTGAAGAACTGAGAATATTGTGATCAAACTACATTTTATAAAAAATCATTTGTCGAGTTTATAATACATATTACATCAGCATGTTTCAAATTGGATGACTACAGGGACCAATCTCAAGATCACTCATAACAGTTAAAATATATTGACAAAATTGTGGGGGGAAACGGTCAATAATGGAAAATTATTGTCAGTAATACAAATATTACTGAAAATAATATATCAGGAATATCAGAATGAGAATGCGTAGTTCGTGCTGAAGGGAGTGGATTCTGGAATCAACTGCTGCTTCAATGTATATCTAATGAGTGATTAAAATCAATATTTTTCCTTCTAAATATCAAATGAGTTGAATGACTTCTCTAAGTTTATGACATTTGACTTTGTTATAGAAGTTACCGGTATGATTACTGAAATGTTCTTTTTATGTATTCTTTAATGTCTGTATTAAATATCTGAGAGGTGACTAAGGGTCTGGCCCATGCCAGGAATGCAGTAACAGTGCTTGCTTATTTAGCCCGACTTCCAGAGATGAAATATGGACTCGTTTTGTTTGAGAAAGGTCTTCAACGTGTTAAAACCTATATCTGTTCTTCTAGCTCACCATGACAACTACGAAGCAACCTGAACCTGAAGCAATGACGTAGCTTAGACCTTGGTGAAGGGTATAATTGGTGTGATCTGCTGCGGCCTACGAACTCCTTGTGAGTCTTGAAGCTGACGTCTGCCTGATGAAACTGCAAACTATCTTCAGTCAAACTTTTCTTTGATTTATTATAATTTTGACTCTTGTCTTAAATTGACAGCAACTTCTAACTCCTGGTCTTAATTAATCATATCTGGTCCTTGGGTCTTTAACTGTAAAACCCCTAACAGTGCATAAAAAATGTCCGTCAAAACCAACACGTTGAATGATGTTCACTAACCCCTTGTTATTATGCAGGTTATTGTCTCTGACAGACAGCATGTTAAAGCCGCTTGGAAAGCGATGACGCATTAAAAGCATTAGGTAGTGTAGATTTTCCAGAAAATGCATGCACTCCCTAGACCTCTGCTTCTTGTAAATACTAAAATGTATTGTGCGTGTGCGTTATTTTTTTCACAGATATCAATGTTGTGATATTCAAATGATGTGGATTTGAAAACAGATAGATTGTAAGGTAATAATTATTTATTTCTTTGTCAGCGAGTATTCAGTGAAGTGATTGAGGCCCATGAGTGTGTTATGTCAGAGTTTTTATTTCTAATATTCCAACAGACAGCCAGATGATTTTTGGGTAGTTCTTTACTTGTTTTACGGAATGAAGTTTATTTTGTTTACATGTTACTCAGAGACTGGCATGTTTGGCTTGTCAAAAATGTTACATTTAGCAGATTTTGAAAAGCCATGGAAAATTCATTGGTCTAATAATAGTTGTATAATAATAGATTTCTTCCAGAAATCCTATGATGAACAGCAGTTGCATCGAGTTTGTTTGTTTTTTTATTACAGAAAAAAAACATTCATCCCTGGTAGCAATTGGAAGAGTCATCAGGTCATAGCTGATGAAAAAATATTCAGCACTGTACCACCGCAGTAGCTTACTGCACTAATCTATAACATATGCATGCAAGACAGCATCCAATTAATATTAATGGATTGTGTTCTCTTGATTGCTGAGAGGGACCACACGTTGTGATCAAGTCTCAGTGGTGAAGCAGAACCTATTAAGAGATCTCCTGCGAGGACATCCCTCAGTGTGTGCACTATATAATTGCAAGCAGTGCTTGTCATGTGTCAGGCAGTTTGTGTATACAATCAAAAATCTTTGTTGAATTCAATGATCTGCATTTTCTGCATTAAATAGCAGCGATCTAATCTGGGCTCGGCACAGTTAAGCATGCTTGTTTTCTGAGCAGCTACTGAGGGAATACATGCGTGAAACATGGATCTCTGGTGCTCTGATGTTAAACACGGTCACTTGTGAGGCGCAAGCGTTGCAGCGGCCTGTAATGGTGTTGCAGTTCAGCACCACTGCAGTACACCTCCACTGCATCCTTAATTATGCATGGCAGCTGTAGTGAGAACACCCACTCACTCACAAGGGAAGTGCAGGGGCAGGAAAGCAGATAAGAGGAGTGTGGAGTGGGAGTGGGTGAAGTCTGTTTGCACTGCTGCTGATGGGTTGTAGGATTTGAAAAAACAGAGACTATGACTTTAGCAACTTTATTAATCCCGCAAGGGGCAATTAGCAGCTATGCTAAAAAAGTTTTTACACTATATGTCTTCTTTCTTTATTGAATTTGACTGACCAGGCCTATAATAATTCTATGTAAATTACCTAAATAAATAACATTATTCATTTCGATACGTTTTGTCAATACATTCAGTTTCTTTATAAGGAAAAGATTTATAATACAAGTTAAAATTAACCAATTTCCTATATTTGGTATTCATAAAAGGCCTTACTGGGCCGAGGGGCCTACATAAAAAATACACTGGCAAACGTTAGTTTAACACAAGAAAAAGTGCTGTAAAACATCACTCACTTTTCGCCAGATTGCGTAACTTTGGTCAACCCCTGCGTCTGTTTTCACAAGCACTTTGAGGCTCTCATCTCTCCCTAGCGATGAAAAGCTTCTCGTCTTGCTTCCTTTTTGGTCCCGTCGCTTTTTTGTCTCTTTATAATCCTATGTATTTCCGTTTCTTTAAGGGCGTTTTGCTGCGTAAACCGTTGGTGACACATGTAAGAAATCGTTCACATTTCGCACCGTTTCGTTCAAATTTCGCGCTCTTATTTCCCGGTTTCCCATGACTATGCGCTGTGAACGCGTATGATTGACAGATAGAAAACGCCTTAAAACCCTTCTGATTGGCTAAACAAAAAGCTGTCATCGAGATTTTTGTGATGTTTACATACATTGATATCTTCTATAGTAATATATTTTTTTACTATTTCATTAAAAAATAGCTTTAGGTGCTTTTGTGCTATTCGGTTTCAGTCATTCTGTTACCTTGAACATAATAATACCCGGAACAAGGCGCTGGTGACACTTTTGTGTTTTGAAGTGTAATTGGATATTACTAGTAGTAGGCTATACAGATCCATCTATTAGGCCACACACCATAAGTCCCTTATCTTAATTTGTCCTGGACTGTTGAATAAGTGACAGTAATAGACCGATGCCCAGAGGAAAATGAAGACGTGCTATCAAGAGCATGCAGCTGTGGCACAGCAGCTGGTCTGACATGTCTGTCTGTGTGGCCTGAATACACATCTACCGGTACTCATCTGTGCTATTAGAAGGTGACTGCGTGTGTGTTTGCATAATGCGTGCATTGATTATTTTTGAAACAGTAGCATATTTGAGTTTGTGTGCCCTTTTCAAACAGCATCAATGCATTGTAGGCTGCAGTATAGCCATACTGATGACGTTTCCTGGGCATTTCAAGCAAATGAAATCACTTTGATCTAAAGCATTCTAAAGGTATGAAAATGTGTTCGGTACTGATTTAGATCACTGTAAGCAATAACACGTTTTGTTGATGTTTTTTTTATAAGGTTTGATGTAGAAAGTGATTTTGGAGTAATAACAGATAGGCCTAGCTTTTGCTACTAGTGGTTCCCCCTCTAGCGGTGAATTTGTAATATAACATGTTGAACTACTCGAGAGAAAAATTGTAATTCACAGTGATCAAATTAAATCATAAAATGTAGTGAACCATTAACTACATTTTTATTCTGAATTCTAATTATTTATTTAGTGTTATTGATCAAATATGCATCCTGCAAGTTCAATTATCTCAAAAAGTACATTTTCCAAAGATATTGTCTTTGATTATTTGGATTCATTGCACTAAGATCTCCCTCTGACCAATCAAATAACCAGTCTATGATTTCTGTAAAGGCTATATAGGCCATCTAAAATATGTATCTAAACATATATCACAACTGATCAACTATAATCAAAAGCTTACGCTATAAAATACAAAATAACACTCTTTTCAGTTTCATACATCCTGCACCAACATGGTAATGCTTTACAATAAGTTCCCATTAGTTAACATTAGTGTCACAGTGAGGTTCTGTGACTAGAGACTCTTATTTTGGAGAAGACTCTTGTTATGACGCTGGACTGAGAAAATGCATACATACAGACACTTTTCACACTAACATCCTAACACACTATCTGTTTTGCGCATATTTTAACATCAGTTAAGGCAGACATAGGTGTGTCACTTATTGTGGATTGTTTTGATACCTGTCTTCACCCTTTTTCCATTTACTGAGTTATTAATTTCTCTTTGTTGATTTATGTATTGTTAAGAACTCAAACAAGACCGGTGACCATGTTATAAGTTTATTGATTTCAATTAACCACTTACATAATAATAAATTGTCATACTTACGTACAGGAACATTTTACTTTACCAAACAGACGAAACCCGGTCACAGTAACTGCCACCATTTTGAATGCCTCTTTCCCGCCAATAGGCACGGTTAATTGCTGTCATGTGTGAGGGGGAGATTGGAGTTCTGTTTGATTCTTTGTTAAACGTTGTTCAACATTAATAATTAATTGAGTTGTTTTGTTTTCAATGTTTATATATTTTTATATTATTCTAACTGTTTATTGGTTTGTTACTGTTATATATATATATATATATATATATTTGTTTCTTAAATTTCTTTATTTCCTTTAATTACTGAATGGTTTAGTCCAAGTGGGAGGGGCTTATCATTTTTAAGAGGGCCTCTCAGTGTTGTAAGGAAGCTTGTAGAGTGAGTTGGGAGGTATTTGTTGCTCTATTTTGGGTCAATTTATTGACATAGCCAAAAGTTTGGGAACGGATAACTTTGAACAGTTTATTTTATTTTTTGTTTTTGGATTTTTGTTTTTGGGAGATTTCCACTGTAAATATGCACTCTATTGGAATAAACACTGGACTTTTTTGACTTCATCTTCACGTTACTTCATTTTTTACGCCTCCATCTGCCGGTACATTCAGAGCAGTGGTCCTGCTACTGATTGAACATCTTTGGGGCCTCTTGATGTCAGTTGGCACACCCCTGTCTCTGTTACAGTTGGTGTCAGAAGTTTTTGTACCGCAGAGGTGACGTGGACATTCTTGGGTTTTTTTTTTGCAATGCCACCAAAGACAAGGAATCAGCCTGATGAAAGAACAAGGCCAGATGTGGACCAGAGTGAAGTCGAGGAAGATCCAGATGAAGGAGTGCGGTCTACGATGGTTTCTGGGGCTGGAGCTGATACTGCTGTTACTGCTCTGGCACAGATGCTCAAGTCCTTTATGGAATATCAAAAGGGTAGAGATGAACGTCAAGAGAGAGAGAGACAGCCCGACGAGAACAAAATTTTAAAGTGCTCAGTCACCATGTCACGCAGATGCAACTTGACATGGAACATATCAGTCGGGGAGCAGTTTCCGACGGACAAGCACCAAGGGTGATAGACCGTGAGCCACGGCCTGCGAGACTGGAGGACTCTGACGATATTGAGCACTATTTGCTGACATTTGAGAGACTGGCAGAGGTGTACCAGTGGCCTAAACAAGAATGGGCCATTCACCTCATACCATTGCTAACTGGTAAGGCCAGGTCTGCGTTTGTTGCAATGGACCCTTCGCATACACAAGACTATGATGTAGTGTTGTCAAAAATATCGATATTTCGATAAATATCGATACTGAAATATCTGAACGGTACCAATACTAATTTCCCGAAGTATCGATACTAGCCGAGCAGTCACTTTCACTTCTCTCAAAAGGCGCGTTGACAAACACCACACGTGACGCACTCGTCTCATTCGCTCTGGTTAAATAGCAAAAGTGAAGTGAATGGAAAGATGGCGAGGGCGGCGCCCCCGCGACCGGCTTTGGTTGATTGATAAAGAACACCGCGAGCGGGCATGTCGGAGAATAGCGCGGACACGCGTAAAAAACACACCGCGAGCGGGCATGTCGGAGTCGGAGAATAGCGTGGACACGCGCTACACACCGCGAGCGGGCATGTCGGAGAATAGCGCGGACACGCGAGCGGGCTGCGGGCACCCAACAGATTGTTTGACTATCAATAACCCCTCACATCACTCATTTTTTTTTATTGTTGTATAGGTGAAAACAGACTTAAGGAACAGGCTCCAGGGGTAGGCTACTATTTAGCATTATATGCTCAGCATCAGGGGTGTTTGTTGTTTGGACAGACCTGCCCCCACTGCTAAAAAAATCCTCAAGGAAACACTGTAACTCTTCTCATTTGAACTTTTCTGAAACATTAACCAAGATGGCCTAGTATTGTTGTTGATAAGAGTCTGTGTTGTCTCGTTTTAATTCTTAAAGTTAACATAATCTGACTGGAATCTTAGACAAGTAAATATTGTAACTGTGGTCAAATGTAAATTAACTGGTGCCTATTTAACTTTATTCAAAAATTATTATTTAATTCTGCAATTTTCCTTCATTAGCGATTATCATCAATTTGATTACACAGATATTAATTAAACTAAACAGCTAGACAATGGCATCTCTGAATTCAATAATGACATGCCTTTAACTGAAAATTGAATGTTTAATCTTATCATTACTGACTCTCTATCCTCCAATTTGATACTGTTAAGTGCTTTTTTGTTACAGTATATTTTAATCTTTGATAACAGTAGGTAATAAAAATACATCATGTTAGCTCTGGTCCAATTAAAAAATATAAACAAATAGAACTCAGGACATTTTTGTTCATGTAAAATATACCTCATTGTCATGTTCTAGACTTGTTATATTTAGCTTTAAATTAAAAAAATACCCCCTTAATATTGTGGCAGTTTTTTCTCCGTGGTATCGAAAATGGTATCGAATATCGATATTTTTCAAGGTATCGTATCGAAGTTAGAAATTCTAGTATCGTGACAACACTACTATGATGTTGTTAAGAGAGCAATATTGAAAAAGTATGAAATCAATACTGAGACTTATAGACTGAGGTTCCGTAACCTAAATACCCCTGTCGATGAGTCGGCACAGGAGCTTTACATCAGACTGAAGGACCTGTTTTGCAAGTGGGTGCGCTACTCCAGCAGCACTAAAGAGGATATTATGGAGACCCTGGTTCTGGAACAGTTCCTACGAGTCTTGTATCCAGACTTGAGGACCTGGGTCAAGGAGCGAGATCCAACGACTGCTGCTGAGGCTGCCAGACTGGCGGAGGCATACATCACAGCCCGGAAAGGAGCAGGAAACTTCCGCTATGCAGGAATCCTCCCTTCGGCCAGAGGTAAGTCTGAGGGATTTGGGGGCGGTTCAAACTCTCAAGATAGAATCCTAAGACTCACACAAAGTAAAACCACAACTCCGCAGGTAACTTCGCAGAGTGTAGTTAAGGAAGATGTTGTCTGTTATCATTGTGGTCAACCAGGGCATACAAGACCTCTTTGCCCCTTAAAGAAACCCAAGCAGGCAAGCCTTTGTTATGTTCCTCATTCATTTCAGTCATCCCCCATGAAATGCAACTCCCAGCCTATTAGATCTGTCTTGTTGAATGGTAGACCAGTTTTAGCCTTAGTAGATACTGGATGTACATATACGCTAGTGCAGAGCAGATATGTTCCCAGACCAGACTGGAGCGACACCGAGACTGTTACTGTTTGTTGTGTGCATGGGGACAACACTCCACTGCCTACTGCGGAAGTGTATATTGAAGTATTGAATCAGTCTTATCTGATGAAAGTTGGAATTGCTGAGACTCTTCCCTATCCCATCCTGCTTGGCACGGATATGCCAGTGTTGGCTGAATTGCTGCAGGACACAGAGTGGTGTGGGGTAGTGACAAGGGCTCAGTCAAAGCAGGCAGTGCAGACAACAAACAACCCAGACCCAAATGATCCCTTACAAACCTTGCCTTTTTGTTCAGCTGATATTGAAACTGAGGCAGGACCAACCAAAGACAACAGGTTGCGACAGCGTAGAGATTGGGTAAAGGACTTGATGGATACATCAGAGCAGGTTAACGAGGACATTGCTGAACCTGAGTTATGTGACTCAGACATCGTGATTCCGAATGGTCTAGCCCAGCTGCAGAGGGAGGACCCAACACTAGCCATATGTTTTGATCAGGTTAAGCAGAAGGATGATAATGATGTTTTACTTGATGATCCTTTTGTGTTGAAACATGAACTCCTGTATAAGCAGACTAAGGAAGGAGATCTTCAGCTTGTTGTACCTAAAGCACAAAGAAGTGAGGTGTTAAAATTAGGTCATTCCATTCCATGGTCAGGTCATTTAGGGTTCGCAAAGACATGTTGGAGAATCTCTAAAAGATTTTATTGGCCTAGAATGTACACAGACATTAAAGAATACTGCCAAAAATGCCCTGAATGCCAACTCACTACTGGTCGGACTCCTGCATATGCACCACTAATCCCTTTGCCTGTGATTGATGTACCTTTTGAGAGAATAGGGGTAGATGTTGTTGGACCAGTTGAGAGAAGCCAGGCAGGAAACCGATTTATTCTAGTAATCTCAGATTATGCTACGAGATACCCTGAAGCGTATCCCTTGAGAGATGTTACTGCTAAGCAGATAGCTTCAGCCTTGTTGAAATTCTTTTCGCAAGTAGGCATACCAAAAGAGGTTCTGACAGACCAGGGCACTAACTTTATGAGTCGCACACTGCAACAAGTTTATCAGCTATTGGGCGTTAAGAGAGTACGAACAACCCCATATCACCCTCAGACTGATGGCCTTGTTGAAAGGTTCAATCAGACTCTGAAGAATATGTTAAAAAAGTTTGTTTCAGACTCTGGCAAAGACTGGGATAAATGGCTGCCGTACCTCCTTTTCGCCTACCGTGAAGTACCCCAGGC
The DNA here is from genome assembly GCF_029890125.1 of Rhinichthys klamathensis goyatoka. Lineage (NCBI taxonomy): Eukaryota > Metazoa > Chordata > Actinopteri > Cypriniformes > Leuciscidae > Rhinichthys > Rhinichthys klamathensis. The sequence continues at coordinate 837,243 of NW_026606920.1, read as the reverse complement.
TTCTACAGGATTCTCTCCGTTTGAATTGCTATACGCCCACCAAGTAAGAGGTCCTCTAGATGTCCTGAAAGAGAGCTGGGAGGCGACAGACAACCCAAAGAGAACGAACGTCCTCACTTACGTGATGAAGATGAGGGAGAAACTTCAGCAGAGTACTGTCTTGGCACGAGAAAACCTGTTAAGGTCCCAAGTACAACAGAAACACTGGTACGACAAGACGGCTAGATCACGAAGTTTCAAACCAGGGGACGAAGTCCTGTTGTTACTTCCGACCTCCGACAAGAAGCTGTTAGCAAAGTGGCAAGGCCCATACCAGATAAAGCAGAAGGTAGGTCCTGTGACCTATCAGATCGAAATTCCCTCAAGAAACCAGCCTCTGCAAACATTTCACGTGAATATGCTGAAAAAATGGCATACGCATCGAACTCCAGGCCAAACAGAGGAGAGCAATGACATTGCTATGCTGGTGAGAGCCGTAGAGGGTGAAGAGGAAGTAGAAGAACAGTATTTACCGACCTGTCGCGGTGACAGCAAATTGAATCTGCAGCACCTGAGTGAAGAACAGAGACATCAACTATGGGAATGTATACCTGAACAGCTCTTCATGGATACCCCTGGCAGAACAGGCTTGGTCGAACATTCTATCATCCTCAAGGACCCTAAACCTGTCCGTCAGTCGGTGTATCGGGTCCCAGAGAAACTTCTATCTGTTATGAAAGAAGAATTACAGACCATGAGACAACTGGGTGTTATTGAGCCATCGTCAAGTGAATGGAGTAGTCCCATAGTGCTGGTGCCGAAGAAAGATGGTACCCTCCGGTTCTGCTTAGACTTCAGGAAGCTGAACAGCGTTAGTAAATTTGATCCTTATCCAATGCCACGGGTGGATGAACTGGTGGAGAGGCTGGGAAGGGCGAAGTACCTGAGTACGCTGGATCTCTGCAAGGGATACTGGCAGGTACCGCTGAAGCCAGCATGTAAGGAGCTTACTGCCTTCAGAACTCCCTTTGGCCACTTCCAGTTCCGAGTCCTTCCTTTCGGACTCCATGGGGCCGCAGCAACATTTCAAAGGATGATGGATAAAATCCTCCATGGTACGGAGGACTATGCTGCAGCGTACCTTTACGACATCATAATCTTCAGCCAAAGCTGGGAAGAACATATGAAGCACCTTGAGGGGGTGTTGAAACGCATCAAGGCTGCAGGGCTAACCATCCGCTCTGATAAATGTACTCTCGCCAAACCAGAAACCCAATACCTTGGATTTGTGCTGGGTCACGGTGTGATCCGACCTCAGGTGGGGAAGGTAGAGGCCGTTAAAGGAGCAAGACGGCCTGTGACAAAGAAGCAGGTTAGAGCTTTTCTTGGACTTGTTGGCTGGTATAGGAAATTTATTCCAAATTTCTCAGCTAGGGCAATAACCCTAACAAACTTGACAAAAAAGAGCCAGCCTAACAATGTAGTATGGACTGAGGACTGTGAAAAGGCCTTTAAAGACTTAAAGGATGCACTATGTCAAGAACCAGTTCTTCAGAGTCCTGATTTTGGGAAACTGTTCACAGTACAGACTGATGCCTCACAACATGGCATTGGTGCTGTACTCCTTCAAGAGGAAGAAGGGCAACTCAAGCCAGTTGTATACATCAGTAGGAAACTCCTGCCCAGAGAGGTAAACTATTCCACTGTTGAAAAGGAGTGCCTTGCGGTTAAGTGGGCCCTGGACTCTTTGAATTATTATTTGCTTGGACGGAAATTCCGGTTGGAAACTGACCATCGAGCATTGGCCTGGTTAGGCCGCATGAGAGACACAAATGCTCGCATTACCAGGTGGTTTCTGGCCATGCAGCCGTTTGACTTTGAGGTGCTGTACAGATCAGGGTCTCAAAATTACACTGCGGACTTTCTCTCGAGGACACCATAGGAGGTGTCTGGAGAGGGAGGGGGAAATGTCACAGTGAGGTTCTGTGACTAGAGACTCTTATTTTGGAGAAGACTCTTGTTATGATGCTGGACTGAGAAAATGCATACATACAGACACTTTTCACACTAACATCCTAACACACTATCTGTTTTGCGCATATTTTAACATCAGTTAAGGCAGACATAGGTGTGTCACTTATTGTGGATTGTTTTGATACCTGTCTTCACCCTTTTTCCATTTACTGAGTTATTAATTTCTCTTTGTTGATTTATGTATTGTTAAGAACTCAAACAAGACCGGTGACCATGTTATAAGTTTATTGATTTCAATTAACCACTTACATAATAATAAATTGTCATACTTGCGTACAGGAACATTTTACTTTACCAAACAGACGAAACCCGGTCACAGTAACTGCCACCATTTTGAATGCCTCTTTCCCGCCAATAGGCACGGTTAATTGCTGTCATGTGTGAGGGGGAGATTGGAGTTCTGTTTGATTCTTTGTTAAACGTTGTTCAACATTAATAATTAATTGAGTTGTTTTGTTTTCAATGTTTATATATTTTTATATTATTCTAACTGTTTATTGGTTTGTTACTGTTATATATATATATATATATATATATATATATATATATATATATATATATATATATATATATATATATATATATATATATATATATATATTTGTTTCTTAAATTTCTTTATTTCCTTTAATTACTGAATGGTTTAGTCCAAGTGGGAGGGGCTTATCATTTTTAAGAGGGCCTCTCAGTGTTGTAAGGAAGCTCGTAGAGTGAGTTGGGAGGTATTTGTTGCTCTATTTTGGGTCAATTTATTGACATAGCCAAAAGTTTGGGAACGGATAACTTTGAACAGTTTATTTTATTTTTTGTTTTTGGATTTTTGTTTTTGGGAGATTTCCACTGTAAATATGCACTCTATTGGAATAAACACTGGACTTTTTTGACTTCATCTTCACGTTACTTCATTTTTTACGCCTCCATCGGCCGGTACATTCAGAGCAGTGGTCCTGCTACTGATTGAACATCTTTGGGGCCTCTTGATGTCAGTTGGCACACCCCTGTCTCTGTTACAATTAGGAAATACATTAACCACCAATGAGAAATACATTTGTTACAGTATTTATTTATCTGTTAACGTTAGTTAAAGCTGCAGTCCGTAGCTTTTTTGGGGTTAAGAATTGTCCAAAATACATATTTGACAAAATACATAACCAGCCAGTATTCCAAACTATCTGCTTGCCTTAGCTCGATTCAAAGCGGTAAGCTTGTAATGTTTTTAATTTCAGTGGTACTGGTGGATTTCCGCGGGAGATTCGAGCATGTCTTTGCGTCATTACGTCACATCTGTACACATAAAGGAGGAGTCTCGGCTAGTAGTCTATGGCCCTGTCCCAAATGGCACACTCCGGACTTGTGGACTTCCTCAGAGTCCACACTTCGGTGACGTCATGTAGTGCAGACCTATAGGCCCCGCATTGAGAGGTATTTTTGGGACAGACTCGATCGTCACGCCGGAAACAGGAAGACGGTCTGATTGTTGTTATGGACAGGAGCTACAGGTTCGGGGAAATATGCTGCCTATTGTTGTTGTGTTTACATATGACTCAGTAAAGCCCTGACATTCTGTTCTATTTATTTAATGAATCATAATGCGATCGTATTATTCAGCTCGCTTTTATTAGCCTATGTTTGAGACATCAACCACTGGTCGATGATCCTAATGTTTGTATAAACTTGTCATAAAAACCGTAATGATAATAACACTTAAATATTTTCTTCTCAGTCATGTTAACAATTGTCCGTGAGCGAAATCTCCTCCCATCCGTTGTCTGATAATGATTGGCCTTTCGCAAGGATTCCTGGGTAGTTAAAGTGCGTGGAGCCTGCATCTATGCGGGCTTCGTGGAAGACCGCTTCAAGGGTACAAAGGGGGTGCTGCTGAGCACACTTCAGAGCGTTAAAATGCTAAATGGGACGGCCTACGGACTCGTAGACTTGGCGAGCACGCGCAATTTAAGTCCACGAGACCGAAAGTCTGCATGAAGTGCGCCATTTGGGACAGGGCCTATATTGCGTGTGAGGATGTTGGAGGTGGAGATTTTATTTATAGCCTTTTCTCACGGCACTTGATATAATTAAACTTATCAATTTGATGGTGGATCCAGAAAGGTTTAAACGACAATCACCAGTGACAACTAGAGATTCACCCGCTGTAAAATGCAAAAGACTTTGTTCGGACTTCGGAGTGGCTAACTTACAGAAAAAAAGAGACTGCAACCGGACCCATGCGAAAACAAGGATAAATATCTGAAGGACATTACATGTAGTCACGCAATGCTGACGTTGTTAACATTAACAATTTGAGAACAAAGTGTAATTTGCACGGTTTTGCGTGATATAAGCGATTTTTAGATTTAATCAGCGCGATTACTGCAATGTCAGAACCAGAACAAAAGTGGATGTTACTTACTAGTTCAGATGATATTTTCCGGTGAAAATTATTATGTTGGTCATACTTCCAATAAGAATAATCTGTGATTCTGAATGCCAGTATCCACACCGGCGCGGTGGCTGACAGCTGCACATTCTCCTCAAACATTGTGTTCATCCGGTCTGTGCCGCGTCGAAGTACAACTCACGTAAAGTTGATAATTCTGTGAATGACTGCAATTGCAGATTTCGAACAGAGATGGCGACAAAGAGGAAAAACTGCAGACTGCAGCTTTAATACAAAATATAACTGTTCATTGCTAGTACATGTTAGCTCAGTTCTATTAAATAACATAATTACAATAAATAACAGACAACCTTTGATTTTAAAGCTACAATATGTAATTTTTACCTCTTACAATAACAAAGGCGTAGGTTGATGACGCATAAGCGGAATTATGGAACTTGTCATCATTAGGGTTGGGTACCGAAACTCGGTGCCAAAAGGGAACCGGTTCCGACGTAAACGGTAGTAACCAGACCGAATAAGAAAGAAAATTTCGGTGCCTGATTTCGGTGCCTAACTTCATTATGCACACACGCACACACACACACACACACACAAGGTCTCTCGCTCTCTCCCTCTCCGCCGTGCGTGTGCTACACAGTTTGGAGCACAGTTTCTTCTAGTGATGGGCGGATCGATCCTGAAGTATCGATACTTTGATACTGACGTGGTATCGAAAAGGATCGATCCTCACATAAAAATATCGATCCAAATGTGTATTTTTTTACCTTTAATTTTTTATTAATGTAGCACGCAATTCAGTGCGTAAAATAAGCTTCTAAGTGGAAAAATAAGCGAATGTTAGCGGGTAATTGTGTAGGATAGAACCTTTTCTCCTAGTCATCTGTATACAAGACGAAACCAATCAATCACAGAGAGCGTTCGATGCTGGTGCTTCGCTGAGCTCACAGGCCCAGTGCGTTTGGGAAACGAAGCCTTGCTTAGATGACAGAGAAACAATCGGGAGTTATTTCGCAATAAACAAACCAAAACTGTACATAACGGTTTAAAATGTTGACGTTAGTAAGATCTTTTTTATGAAATTAATATTTTTATTCAACAAGGATCGATGCATTAAATTGATCAAAAGTGACAGTCAAGGGTTTTACACTGTTAAAAAAAATCTACTTCATATAAATGCTGTTCTTTCAACTTTGTTCATCAAATAATTCTGCATAAAATGTTTCATGGTTTCCAACAAAATATGAAACTGTTTTCAACATTGATAATAATAAGAAATGTTTCCTGAGCAGCAAATCAGCATATTAAAACGAATTATCATCATGACTGGAGTAATGATGCCGAAAATTCAGCCTTGATCACATGAATAAATTATAGTTTACTATGGCATAGAAAACAGATAGCCTATGTTAAATTGTTATATTACAGTTTTTACTAAGAGAAATAAAAATCTTACAGACCCCAAACTTTTGAACAGTAGGCTAGTACTAGTAGGCTAGTACTATAATTAGGGTAGTTTTGTAAAAGTCACTGACTAATTAAAGGGGAATTGAGAGCACAAATCACAAAATATTTAGGACTAGTAGTCATGAAAACATGTTCAGATTTAGCATATTAATGATGCATTCACCTCATAAATCATGACACACTGCTCTAGCACAGGAAAGTGCATACAAGTTCAAATGCATGCTTTTAAAATGAAAAAGTATCGGTATCGATATCGGCGATACTGGCCTTGTATTTACTTGGTATCGGATCGATACAGAAATTTGCAGTATCGCCCATCACTAGTTTCTTCTGTCTCGCATGCGCGCTCTTTCTCGCAAGGTTTGGCTGCATTTCACGTGTAAAATTACGTGTCAGAACGCCCTCTGGGTGTGCTGATAGTCTGAATCCCATATAGAATCAAGCCAATTCATTGGCTGATGGCGCGGGCACCGCATCGACGCAACGTCGTCATATGTTGGCGCGCGCGCGCCATCTGCTCCTCTGATTTCTCTGCCGAAAAAGGAAGCTGGTCGGCAGCGCGAGGAGCTTGGCAGCGTCCCGTTCCCTTTTGAGAGATATGTTACACCAGTAACCAGAGATGTTCTCTTTCATAGGTTCACTCAACGCTGCCTAAGAAGCAGTGGATTTGTATTTGTAGGCTGCTGTATCACGTGCCGTTTGAACTGACGCGCCACAGCGATCTGTCACATTTCAAAGAGCCAAAACGTTATTTATTGTGTGAATCTCGTAAAAATATTGACAGAATCTGACAGCTGTGGATTTGTTCCATATCAAAATAAGTAACCTTCTCTGTCTTGTCTGTCGGTGTCAGTGTACTCTTTGTCCGCGATTTCTCTGTGTGAAAAGGGTCATTTGCGTGAGTCTCACGGTCAATGCGTGAGAGTTGGCAGCTCTGCCTGCTAGTAATCTCTATTAATCTCCAGTATTATTACATTGTTTGATACAATATTGTTTCATTTCATTTGATATTATGTAAATATTAATTTTTATTTTATATTGGTTTTATTATTACCATATGCTACTTGTATTTATATGGTTTAAAGATTTAAGTTAATATTGTGTCCAGTTTGGCCCTGTAAATTAAAGGGTATTATTTTTTGATAAAGTGTGTGCGGTTTCATTTTCTTAAGCACCGTAACCGTTTAAAAAATACCGAGTAGGTACTGGAATCGGATAAAACCCAAACGATACCCAACCCTAGTCATCATGCTGATGGATATAATAATGTTTATGGATGAGTGAATACATTGATGTTTTTTAACATGACTGTGGTATGAAGCAGGTCACGATTGCTAATAAGAGACAGATATCAGCGCCACACGCGAGTCCCACGGATATAAAGGAATAAGGACATTTCATTCTACCGAACTACCCGCAAGTGCTGAATTACTACTCACACAGGTCAGTTTATTAGACGAATGAAACTTGTGAGGCAATACAGCGCTGTTTCACTTCCTCTAACAGTTACACTAAACTCCATTTGAGTGTGTTGAAAGTTATAATGTTATTCTATGTGTTAGTTTGTTGGCTGACTAGCAGTAAGCTAGATCAACATTAGAATAACATACTGATCATATTCTAACATTTCATCATGTTGAGCTATATAACATTGATTAGTTTTTATGTACATTTGCTCACCTGTCTAATAGGCTAAAGTACATGCAAGAGAGACGTCCCTGTCAAGTGAAGTCGAAGATAGTCGCGGATGTGGAGCTCTCGGCATCTCGAAAACGCCACGCTGATATTGATCCTCGTTTTAGTTCTCCTTTTGTCCCAAAGTCTGCTTGCCATGGTCCATAATGTTTGAACGAAACAACAACAGAGTGAGCGTGCCACTAGACGTTACGCAGTTGTCCACGTCTGTCCATGGTCACTATGGCAGTACAAGCGGAAACCAGGGATAACGCGGATATTATGTCATTGACAGGCGACAAGTGAACAGGGACGAGCCATTATTTAAAATTGGAATTTCTCTGAAATTAATCATCTTTGGGAATCTTTGGGATATTGTAAGTACACAACTGAAGGAAATATATCACACTGTGCAAGTGATTTTTTAAATATTTTATTTTTATTACAAAAAATCTTACATATTGTACCTTTAATATTAGGGGTGAGGGGGGCACAAATAACGCGGGGCTAGTTGTAACACATTTGTTTTAAATACTTCCACACAAGCTTGCATGACGAAACTTAGTGTATTTACTAGTTGCCATATCAATACTATATAAAGAAAAAATGTCTCCAAAATTCAGAAATCTTTGGAAGATATCATTGAACATTTTTTTAACCATTGCAAAGGTAAATTTCTTATGTTAATTTTTCATCTCTGTTTTTTGTGTTTATTTCAAATTAGACAAATCTGATATTATTTTAATCTCCAATCTGTTATTTAACAGTTGAAATAGTTCTTTAATGCTTAACTAAGTAGCAGAAGACACTAGCTGGGTTTAAATCCCAGTTGTGCAGGTGGGGCACGTTGTAACACTGCCTTACAATGTGCCCCTATTAGAACTATGCTATTCTTTGATGTTTAGCGATATAATTCACACTTGTGTTGAGGAAGAGGTGAATAAAGACTGTGAATCAATGTTCAGAAATGATTAATTATTATTATGTTTTGTACTATGTTGAATGGTTGTGTTTGTTGTCAAACTCAAAAATTAGTTTATTTTTAATTATTAAAAAATGCCATTATTTTCTATGAAAAAGTTAATAACTGTATTTTATTGAGAACATATTTTAGTTATTTCTTGGATAATTTTTTTATTAGATCAGATAACATTTTAAGCTGTCATATGGTCATGTTACAATGTGCCCCTCACGTGGGGCATGTTGTCACATTTCACTTCCATTCTTTCAAGAAAAAAGTATACACTGTATTAATGAAGCAACAGCACATAATTGTACTAGACAAAGACATGTGTGAAACTAATGCGAGAAAAAATAAATACTCTGAACCCTGAGTAGGTTTACAAAAACTGAGAAAGTCAAAAAGTGTTAGGTTGTGCCCCGCTCTCCCCTAGTAATGTTGAAATTAACAATAACTTGGTTAATAAAATGTCAGATCATGTTAACTAATTAATGTTAACAAATGGACCCTTGTTGTAACTTGTAAGGTGTTAATTATGTATCTACGGTATATTTAAATCTGTTCTAGGGGATCTGGTGTGAGCTTAGCAGTACTGAATCAGTTCACTCAAGGTACATCCAGAAGTACAGCAGACGCCCGCTGGCCCGATATCTCGACGGGTCCTGGTGGACATGCTGCGATCCTGCACAGTGGTGGAGTGTTCCGGAAGCTCTGCTGGTGGGCTTGTGTGCTGGTCGGGGGCTGGATGCTCTGTCACGCTCTCAGGGGACTGCTCGTCCTCAGCAGTCAGGGTCCCTTTCTGGTGTGCAAAGAGATCTCTGTCCAGCCAGTTTTGTAGGTTGCCTGAAAAAGGGCAGATGGTGTATCAAAATGAGATGTATTAATATACATATAAAGTAGGTAAATGAATGGATAACACCAATGTCTGAAGAAAGCAAACCTACTATGGTGGTTTGCAAAGTGAAGGTCTGAATCAAGCACATTCCGTTTGAGTCGGGAGCTCCCACATGATGTGACCACCATCCGAATGAACTCACGACCACAGAGTTTCACTCGTACATCTTGACTCTCAGTCTTGGAAGTCTCGAGGAGGCTTAATAAAGCTAAAGAAGCAAACCACTTAATGTTCATGGTGTTTCTTGGGGTGATCAAATTAGAATACACAATATTCAAGTGTGTTCAGGTACTTCAGGCTACCTACCAATACCACATTTGGGGGTTTTTATACTTCCTATCAGACCTTTGGCATGCATGGTTTTACAAGAATCTATCTGGCCTTGAATGAAGAAAAACATGTTCTGATCTTTGAGGCCTTCAAAGCTGGAACGTATTTCAGATAAAACATGTCAGCTGTGATATATGGTATTGCCTGGGGTCAAGGAAAATTGTGATAGCTGGTCACATTTTTCGTATTTTTATATAATATCTCTTTTATGAGTTTACAGAAATACGTCAATGAACGTACTATTTTATATTAGGGGAAGATGGGTAAGATGCCTCCGCCATGAATATCACTAAATGTCATCTAAACACATTTATTTAATGCTATTTATCTGAACACTACATTTGTGAGATTTATTCCATCTAAACACATATTCTAATCTAATTTTCTGTTCTTGGATAATAGTCATTTATGAATTTAATATATGCTGGACATTAAATGTTTTAATGTCTATTTGTTGATAGAGGATTTGTGGACACATTTATTCATTTAGATTGCTAGGGTAAAAAAGTATGTTGTTTTTATTTTGAAGTGAAAAGTGAATGGGACGGAAGCCCCCTAGTGGAATGTTGTTGCATGTGTTTCTTCTTGTTTTTTTAAATAATTATTATTAAGAATGTAATTATTATTTAATAATTTCGTGAATTAGGCACACATTTCCAAACATATTCACTATGGGACAACGAATTATATTAGAGAAAAAATTAACAAGATTTAATCATTTTATAATGTTGTGAATTAGACACATTTAAAACGTTATTTATTATTTATTTTGTAACAGTGGGAAGATGAGGGAAGATGTCCACAAAGGGACTTGTATCTTTAAATGTTTCAATACAACAGGACATTCCCACTGTGGGCATCTTCCCTCATCCGCACTGTTACAACAACTTTTACAACATTTTGCAAATTAATATGGTTAGGCTACAAGTCAGTTTATTGAATGACATTTAGACACTGATCATTTATTTGTTTAAATGTTGCAGGTGGGATAAGCTCAGTTGGGTTGAACATAAATAACAAACAAATAGGCCTACATTAGTTATTCCAGTCTGAATTCACTGTAGATGATCCCATAATTGACCGTTATGCAGTAAATCCCTGCTGTACGTGGCAAAGGCTGGTCTTTCCCGTACAACAAAAGCCACAAACATGCAGCTGTCAAGGGCTCTTGTCTTTACATTCCCTTAATTGAAGTTGAACATTTCTCTCAAAACATTGGCATCATGAGTCCTCTTGATCTTAAAATCCTGTTAGACATGAAGTCAGATGACTTGACTTCTCACTGACGGTAGCTTACGTGCTCGCTTCGCACATACATTGTTTTCAGAGACGACAAAAAAAAAAAAAGATGTTCATGGGAAAACTCTGAAAACAATACAAACAAAGCCTTTTATAATAAGCCAAAGGAAAGCAACTCCTCTGAGATTTTCATTCTGCATGGGCTAAATACAAAAGATGTTAGGCCTATTGGTCTCTTTTGCATCAGCTAGGGAGCCTAAAGATTGTACTAATAATTGTATTAAATTATTTATGTAGCGACATACATACAGTGAACTAGTTCTCTCTTAAAGAAACCGTTTTCATACGCATTATTCGTTTTTAAGTTGCAGGAGTATGTTATGTAATGCAGATCAAAGGTGAATAATGTAAAAGTTTCAGAATAGAAGTTTGACATGCATGATGATGAAAATATGATGTATATTATGGATATAAGATTATACTGGGGGAGGGGGGAATTATTGTAATCTTATGGCTCTGCAGATACAGTCTTATAAACAACAATCATTACAAATAATGAAACAAAAGAGGAAATCACCCTTCAGACCTAGGCCAAAAACAGTTCAAATGTGAGTTGGGCTAATCTGAAAGGGTGACAAAGTGCTTACTGGATATCCAAATACAATTTTCATAACTTAATTTTGTTGAGAAATGTCATGGTATCCAAATGCACCTCACCTATTCAGAAACATTGTGAAAGCAACACTAAATATACCAAAGGTGTCTGAAGGCCACATAAGTCTCACTTGATCCTCTGAAATCATTTATGTTTTAATTGAGGAAGAAAAATATGCAGAATCTCAGGATTCTTGTCTGTATTTGTATGTACAGTGCTTTCCACTTCCTTTCTTTTTTCTGCTGAACACAAAGGAAGATTTTGAAGAATGTCGTTAACCAGACAGTTGATTTACCCCATTGACTTCCATAGTTGGAAAAAAAATACTATGGAAGTCAGTGGGAGTTTGTATATTTTACAAAATATATTCCTTTGTGTTCAGCAGAAGACAGACATTCATACAGGTTTGAAACAACTTGAGGGTGAGTAAATGATGACACAATTTTCATTTTGAAGTGAACTATTTCTTTAAATCTTTTTAACACAGATTGTGTTGATGATACAAATAATAGTTTGCAGTCTGTAATAACATTTTATCCACTTGAATCCACTTGATGCCTGAAATTATTTGATAACTGAATAGATACTGCTAAAAAACTAGCACAAAGTAGTTCACCAAAGATCCTCAGTGACATCCCATTTGTAAGCCATCTTAAAGCTAATGGCTTAATTTTCTTTAACCTGGCGTTCACCCATCTTTTAAATCCCTGTTTAATTCAAGGCAGGCTGGGAACCTGAGCTGTCTGTTCAAGGGCAGTGAAGGCAGGGTGGATGACAAGGACATTCAGTGATGACACTGGCCAATGTGATGTCTATTGTCCCCATCAGTCTCCTCAGCTTGAGGCTCAAAGCAGTTCTCAAATTTCTTTTGAAATCTTTTCTTGAGGTTCAATCCACGCAGGACTTTTGTGTTAGTGCACTCCTGGGCCTTCAGCTTGGCGTAATAGTCAGAAAATTTGTTAAATAGGATGGAGATTGGCATTCCATTCAAAATAATGCCGAAAGATATGCACCCGAAGGCCACCACTCGACCGGAGTACGATATGGGCACCACATCTCCATAGCCCACCGTAGAGATGCTCACCTGTAACAGCATCAAAAAACAATGTCTATTTATAAATTGCAAATGAGGACCAGGACACTGCAAAATATACACAACAAAGGCCATGCAGCTTTTTCAAAATGAAAAGGAAAGAAGCAAAAGAGAGTTATGTTTCCATGTCAGTTTATCAGTTTGGTGATTAAAGTCAAAATTGTGCATGCAAGTCAACTTAGTATAATACTTAGTAAGCCTCCAGGAAGTTCTGAACTAATCTAACTTTTCCAATCAGCATGGATGCCTCCAATTGAGCGGCATTACAAGGTATTATATAAGATTAAACACAGCTGCCAGAGGATAAGGACTAACAATTTAAAGAGGATAGAGGGATACAACAGGCAGCCACAGCAAATGATGATAATGATAATCATTTTAAAAACAAACATTCACACGCAAGTGGTACTACTAAAAAACACACATAATGATGCCCACTGGTTTAATATTTGAGCATCAAAGTTATGTAAATAGTCTATGTAAGCTTTGCATATTTTGAATCTAAACGTGGACAACCCAATCAAATTAGGTTTTGATATTTTCAGTAAATCAAGAATACAGTCTCCTAAGAGAATTATTATTTATTTATTTTTGTAAAATGGGGCATACCAAAGAACTTCAGAAACAAATGAAACTGTTTATTGAGTCTAGTGCAGTGTTGATTTAGCATTATTAGGCCTATTTAATAATATTCTGAATTAGCTTTTATTTTATATTTTACATTTTCTGTTGTCATTTTATTTTTAGTTTAATTTTAGTAATTTTGATATGTGTTTTTGCCATTTTTATTGTTTTCTTAACTAGTACTGAAACTTATTTCAGTTTGTTGGCAAGGCAACATTTCTAATTTTCGTTTTTCAAAATATTTAGGCCTATATTGTATTTTTACTTTTATTTCAATTGCCAAAAACTAATGTTTATTGTTGTAGTTTTAGATAACAATAACAGCACTGGTCTGGTGTGAAAGACTGACCAGTACAAATCCCAAACCTAATCACCATTGGTCCCCTGTGAGCCCACTCCATCTTCACTGATGCTCTTGTCTCTGGATGAGGGTAAATCCCCACATCCATGTTCTAACATTGAGTTGAAAGCATTCCCAGAACAGATGAAGCTAATATAGCAGCAACATCCTAATAATAGCCATGGTTTTAATACTATTTGCTTAGTTAACACATGGGTCAATTCAGGGTGATTGGGACACTTTTTGCCATTGAGATGACTTGGAAAAAGTGTCCCAATCAACCTGATTTCGCCCCTATAGGTGTGCCGTTTGGATGTCCACATACTTTTGGCCATTTGTATTAATACATGAATCAGTTGTGCTAATTGTGGTGAATGTTTTGAGACATACTCACCGCTGCCCACCACCAGGCATCTGGTATACTGCTAAAAGGTGTTCCTACAGCATCCTGCTCCACTGAGTGCATTAGGGCGGAGAAGGTGAAGATCCCCATGATAATGAACAGAAACAGACAGCAGACCTGTTCAAAACACTGGCGGAGAGTGAAGCCAAATGCCCGCATCCCTGTCGAGTGCCTCGCCAGTTTCAGAATGCGAAAGATGCGCATGAGTTTAACAACTTTAAGCACTTTGCTAATTTTGCTAACCCTCGCCATGGTTTTCAGGTCATCTTGAACGCTGAGATCTTCCTGGTTAGCAAAAGCCTCAAATACCAGCTGGATAAAGTAAGGCATGACAGCCACTAAGTCTACTAAATTAAGTGCACTCTTCAAAAAATGCTTGACGTCACAAGTTGTCAGCAGGCGAAGGAAGTACTCAAAGGTGAAGAACAGAATTGAGGTGATCTCCACACACTCCATATAGGTTCTTCCATAGATTTTATAATCTTTCAGTTCGCTAACAGTATTTAGAGTCATCGCTACTATGGAGATGAGCACAAAGAGGCTGGAGAACACAGCAAAAGCCTTAGCAGTTATCGAGGAGTATGGGTTCTCCATTAGGTCCCATAGCATCTTACGAACACCACCCAAACACATTGACTTGAAACCCTCCTCACTGTGCTGAGGCTCAATTTCTGCCATAAGCTCCCTGTTCACTTTCAGCTGGTCTCTTATCTCGTCTATTTTCTCCTCGTAGAGAATGCGGCAACAGCGGGGACTGTCCCTCAAGTGCAGGCCCCAAAACTGCATTTCCTCCTCAAAATTGATAGGGCAAAGACTCTCCATTACCCATAGCACATTGCTACAATAAAAGTGAAAGATGTAGTGGAAGAAAGTAGGATCTCGGTCAAAGAAAAACTCGTTAGTGAGCACACAATAGTCATCGCAGAGTGTTAGCTGCTTGACGGGATCTTTACACAGGGCTAAGCGGCCTATTCTGGTTTTAGGGTATTTGATAGCCAGGTGCTTTGGAATGGTAAAGACTTTCCCACCTATATTTACATTGATCACAGTTGAATGGCGGTGTGGCATCTTTGCTGCTTCTGTCTCACTGCTTTTCCTCTTTTCTTGATCTCTTTTGTCACTTGCCTGAGGTGATGGAGTATCAAGGTTGTCCATCGACGTCCAAGGTTTCACAGAGCTGTCTTGTGAAAAAGGAAAGGCACTGTCTTCTTCCTCTATACTCTGTGAAAAGCTGGCATTAAGTTTGACACTTGCAAATAGACTTGAACGTCTCTTTTTCAGAATTTTAAGATGTCTTCTTGGTTGATCCATTACGGTAACTTAAATGATGACGAATGTGGAAAAATGTTATAGAACGGAAAGATGTAGAAATAAATGTAACTAAAAAAACGAACTTCTTTTTAGAAATAAAAACAGAAAAAGGCAGATTCTACATTCCAACACGTCCCACTTTCCTTTAAAATGCGCATTTGTTTGAAGCTTCAAATAAATGTTCAGACAGATGGAGAAAACATATTCCACTGCTTCTAGCTTTTTAGAGTTTGCAATATAGCTAAAAAGACAGAAAGGAAAAGCAACTGTATTTGTTTCGGCTCAACTGAAGATCAAGAGTTGGGATTTGCCCCACCTCACTGATGCCATAATCCCATTGCTGTTCTTTCTGTCCTCAACAGAGTTAAAAATACAGTCATGAGGATTAGTGTAGTGATTTAAGGATTGAGCCCTTGGAGGAGGAATGGCAAAGGATAAATAGCAGTTGCAAGGATACTAAGGTTATTAAATGCTCACAGAAAAGTTCAATTGTGTTGCTTTTAATCAACAATATTGTGCTCAGTCTGATATTTAAACAATTCAGTGCAAATCCAATGTGAAAATCCTTTAATCCCATAATTTCCTTATTTTGTTCTGTACCCTTTTCTCTACTTTCATATCCTCTCCACATGTGCTCTTATGCAGATTTTACCACCAATGTGATTATAATATAACAAAACTTAAAATATAACATAACATAAATAAAAGCTATATATATACTCATATTTGACATGCAAATAACTTTCAGGAAAGAAAAGGAATTAAACTTATCTAAAATTATGGGGGGGGGGGGGTGACACCTCTACACAAAGCTTTGGTCAGTTTATCATTAGTTTATAAAACATATTTTACATATCCCCTTACTTTAAAAAATCTTATAGACCAATATCTATTTTTTATTTTATGGTCGAATTAACGTTTGAAAAATAATTGTACTGACATAATCAAAGACCACAGTATCTTCAGAAGTCTTCTTATTATATGTGATTTATGCAATTGTAGCCTACATACAGCTGGTCTTGGATCTGCAGTATAAAAGTTCCCCCTTATGATCCCGGAACCGGAAACAGAGTCGTTATAACTGCAAAACCATCTTTTATTCATATAAATGTAAAAAATATTTAAAAATTTGGTCTGTTTCCATTTTTAACAATAATATCAAAATGTAACATGTAATAAAACCTGATAAATTGAAAATATGCATTTTATTGTGGGTACATAAAACCCGTCGAGACCACGTGACTTCCTTTCCGAACGAAGCTGAAATCATGGATGCCAGCCGCGTGCAGCCCATCAAGCTCGCTAGAGTAAGAAAAAAACATTTTATTGAATATTTCTCTTTGAATTCTGCAATTTAATACTTGTAAGATGAAAAGTATACAGTTTCAATTCCTTTTGGGAAACGGTAGCCTTTAATAATCTTATAATCCTCTCACAACACAATAGCGGTGTTAGGCCTTTAGTTAGCATTAGCATCCTGCAATCCAGCAGTTTGGATATCGATTGTCGTTTCCACCACATGTGCCGTTTAAAAATGTTAAAAGGTACAAAAATATTTACCTTTAATTGTGTATCTTCATTACAGGTTACAAAAGTGCTGGGAAGAACCGGCTCCCAGGGACAGTGTACCCAGGTGAGTTCAGAATTAACTTAACTCATGGTCAGTTAACGTAACGTAACGTGTGGTATATGATTAGCGACTTCATTAGAAAAACATTTAAATTTGTGATGTGCATGAACTGAGTTGCGTTGCCTTGTATTCTAAAGTGAATTTTGCTGGAGGCAAATTTCACTGCTTGTAGCCACAGCTCTTGTGCGTGATCAATTTAGTAAATATTGAAATCGTTGTAATCATTATGACACGTTATGCGAGAATGCTTTTTAATTTTGTGAAAATTCTCGTTGTTGGTCATTTCTTATAAGATCTAGATACATGTATATTGTAGTTGGATAAAAACAAATTGTGGCTGTCAAAATTATGTAATTGAGTTATTTTTAAAGTACACGTTTTGATCCTCACTCAGAAGACTTAAAATATTGTGCTTCCATAGGTGCGCGTTGAGTTCATGGATGACAGCAACAGATCCATTATCAGGAACGTGAAGGGCCCAGTAAGAGAAGGAGATGTTCTGACACTTCTGGAGTCTGAAAGAGAGGCCAGGAGGCTTCGCTAGGTAGCATACTTCATTCACTGCTGTAAATGCATTGATCACCTAAGATTTATTTGTTGTATTATTTTTAGAAGGAAAGAAAAACGCTTTCAACATAACTAATGTATAAAAAATATATATTGTGTGCTTAGGTTTTTTGTGGGAAGACAATGTCAAGTTATAATATTTAACGTATCTGACTGAAAAGTCTCTGAATATTTAAATGCATTAATCTTAGTTCTTTCCCAGTGTTCAAATTATTTTAAATATTTTTTGACTGTCTTTTGTGTGCTAGATGACTCCTATTTCTCACATCATATGTAAATTAAGGCAGTATCTTGCATATTAAAATGCAGCAGACTTATCACAGGTTTCCAGTCAGTTGCTACTTGATGTATGTAATAACCATTTGTCTGTTTCCCTCAGCAGTGCACGTGTGAAGACCTGCCATGGCCATACCGGTACTTGTGGAGCACATCAACACCAGCTCTACAGTTGGCAGTACAATATCATTTGTGCGCAGTTTGAAATAAAATGTCTTTGTGAATAAGTTGATCTCCTCCGTTTCATCCTAATGATTGTTTAAGGTGTTACCTTGAGTTTTAACAATTACTCTAAAGCAGTGGAATTCAAGTGGTGGTCTTGGTTCCATCTGGACCGTGGGACATAATTGCGCCATTTTACAGTTTAAAGTGAGCCGTGCATCAAAACAACAGAGCGGTACATGCCACAAGCGCTCAGGGTCATTTATGCAACATCCTCTTATATTTTTATCTGGAGCCAAATGTGCTTCATTCAAGCCCTTTCCGTTCCCTGCTCGTTGCTTCTCTCTGTCGCTAAAGACGTAAAGCGCCACATTAAGAGATGCAGATGATGTGGTTATTTTGACAACAGTAGCAGAAACACGGTCAGCAGCAAAATAGATAGTTTTGCTAAAACGGCAGAAAACGAGAATGCAGCAAATACATTTATTTTGATCTGTCGTACAGATGACTCTGACCATTTGCCAAGTTAAAGTGTGGCACCTTTAGTTTTCCCCCCATATACATTTTGCATTACTAAGCATATTAAGAGCATTTCATAAATGTTATCATTTGTACAAATTATCTAGAGATGGGAAAGAAAGACCAAAAACTTCCAAAAGCTCTATGAGAGTTTTGATTATAAATTATGTATATTGTTTGTTTTTAGTAGTTTATTACTTTGAGTAAAATATAAAAATGGCCCATACTTCTGAACCACTCCCAGTGTGTTTTCTCAGTCCCAAGACCTTCCATTCATGTAGGTGTCTTAAGTGTAAAAAAAGAAAAAACCTGATGAAACATCTGATCTAAACTTTTTATATTAATATCCAGTTGAGAGAAATATTTAACTTTTTTTGGTAAATAATTCTTAGACATCACTGCTTTGGCCCAATATTCTCATCTTTGATGACTATTTTTGAGTTTAGGATTTTTTCTTTTAAAAAGTACTACGGCTGTTCAATTGTTTAAAAAAGTATTGTCCAGACCTCTGCTGGGAAGGTAATATAGAGACAGGACCTCTTGGAACTTGAATACCCCTGCTCTAGGGGACTACTGGCGAGTTGGCAAGACATTTTAGATTGTCAATAAAAAAAAAAAATCTTGTCTGACACGTTAGCATTATTATGTATCTGAATACATTATAGGCATATATTTCTAATGTATTTAGCTTAGAAACAACACTAAAATTCAACGTGACTCAATACTGTGATAACAGTCTGGAAAAAATGTGTGGTTGCTGGGAAATCTTGTATATGGGTATGTTTCATGGTTCTAAGTTGTTGCTATGTGATATGCAGTTATGGGCATAGGTGTAACTTAACAATTTAACATGTAACACTTAACATTCAAGCGAGGACATGATGCTTGTTTTCCAAAGCAATATAAGTGGTGAGTGAAGACTTGGCTAACTGCCTTATTTTACTGATGTCCTTGTTAAAAAACTATAATTTCGTCTAGAATTTATCTTGAAATGTTTTAGTACATTTTCTGTTCATTCAACACGAAGTGTTTGATTCACTGTTCGTTGGATGTCCACGAGAGGGCACTATCGGTCCTCCTCAGTATGCCCTGTCCCAGAGATTTGCCAGTGTAGTCTTGAGCTATTGGTGGGTGGAAACCACAAACCAGCTGTCGAACTGTGTGATCCTGCGATAAACTCTGAACGCATTTGCAGATGTTTAGGTCAGAAGCTCATGGTTTATTTTGATAACAGTTTTTGGCCACCCTCTGGTTCTCTTGCAAAAGAAGAGCATCTGCAGATTCTGCACTCGCTGTTTTCACCTTTTACTTTGAATGCTGCAAAGTAAAATCAAAATGGAAAATTCTTATTTTTCATGGAATATTGCAGTATTTATTATGACTGATTTATGCGTTCACATCATTATTTTGTTAAAGTCACGTGCCCTCGTAATCATCAATTAAAATAACTGATGATAGGTTGGGACAACTTGTCACTCATATGAGAACACAGCTACAGCAGCAATTTACCACAACGATCCAATCAATTCCAGTGGAACTTTAGGAGGATATAGCTAAGCCTACTAAATAAGATAGTTCCTTGGTTTTTGACAAAAGAATCCCACCTTTGAGAGATTGATCCCTCATGATCCATATCAAATTTCTATTTTCATTTTCAACATAAGGGGTTGGGGAATTGGATTGTACTCTATCTGACTGATTTTTACAGGCTCTGCAGGGCCCGATTCAAGAACTCGCAGATCTAGAATTGGTCATGGCCCACTGCCTTTCTTTGGTTGTAGAAACCCTTCTTCATCTCGGCTAGAGGGACAGGCTCTATTGCGTCCATCGCCACCACATTTCCGCACGCAGGATATCATATGCTTGGTTCACTCTGTCAATCCTTCTTGTTTCTGACAATAAGGAATCTCAACCGCATGCTTCCACTTTACTTCACGTGCTTGCGCAACTCAATGACGTCACACACGGAACTCTCAGTTCAACCATACACGGTCTGTCCCATCCTGCTGACCATAACATATTGTAACATCCTCCTTTTTAAAAACAGTTCTATTAGGCACAGTATGCAACAACTATACATCGTATATCTGTATACTGTTGCTCTTAGGTGTCATTAGAAGAATTAAACAGATTTAAACAAAATCTTTCAAGTGTGTTGGTCTCTTGACAATTCTGACACATCTGGTTGTCACAACAACCCTGTTGCTGTTATCTGAATGTTGTGTGCATTGTTTATGTGTGTGTTGTACATGTCTCATGGTACTGTCTTTGAATGTCCCTCATTCAGATGAATCTTCTGATTAGTCTGTTCAGTCTTGACATTCGTGTTTTGTGTGTCTGCTCTCAGACAGTCCTGACATGTTTCCGATTTCTCCTTACAACAGTTCCATTTTCCAGTTTGACAGTGTATGATCTGTTACTGGGCATTCTTATCACATTAGCTGGTTTCCAGTATGTTCTGTACTACTTGTTCTCCTTCCTGAAGAGGTCTAAGATCTTTTGCTCCTCTATTGTAGTAGGCCTGTTTGTGTTGGTTGCCTTTTACCGCATGTTCTGTTTACAACACCTGACAGTAGGAGGCTATCATGTTTTGGCAGTAATGTTTTAGTTTTTCTGCTTATGAGTCTTTGTGCAGGACTGACATTGAATTCCTGTGATGGTGTATCCCTGTCTTCTAGAATAGCTAGATATGGACCAGTCTTTGCTCTATTTGCCTTTTCCATTAGCTGTTTGTCCATCTTTACCGCAGACTCAGCTTTGCCGTTGCTTTGTGGATATTCTGGAGATGATGTTTCGTGCCTGAATTACCAAGCTGTGCTGAAAGGTTTGAATTCTTCTGAGCTGTACTTGTGATCACTGTGCCTGGGATCCCGTGTCATGCAAAATGGGCCTTTAACTTAACTAGTATCTCTGTGGTTGACCTGGTGTCTGTGAGACAATCTACTTCCCAGAAGTTGGAGAAGTAGTCAGCTTTGATGAGATATGTTGTTGAATGAAAACAAATCTGTTCCCACTTTTACCCATGGTCATGTGGGCACATTGTCTTATTCTGCTGTTGTGCATCCACCACTCTGCAAACCGCACATTTTCCTATGTATGCTCCAGTGGCGTAGGTTTGATTTTGAAATTGGTGGGGACGGGGACATCAATATTTAATATATTTAAAGTTTTGATCGAAAATATTGCTAGGGATATATCAGTGTCACTGGATATTGGTAGGGACACGTCCCTAGCGTCCCTACTAAATTCTACGCCCCTGGATGCTCTTATGGCTCCACTCATCCCAGGCCAGTATACACAGTCTCTTGCTCTGTGGAAGTAGCTTTCAATGCCTAAGTGTGATGCATGAATTCTCTACATGATTTCTGTTCTCAGCTTTGCTGGTATTACAGCTCTCTATCCTCTGAAAATCACACCAAGCTCTTCTCTCACAGAAAATAATTGTCTCACCTCTACTTAGCTGAGTTTTCTCTTCTGGCCATCCCTGGACTATCACTTGCTGTAACATCTGAAATGTCCCATCCTTAGCAGTTTCTGTCTGTATCTTTTGTAGACTTCCTTCTGATATGGCCAGCTACTGCAACATTTAATCGTCTCAATTAGTGTCTCTACAGAACCTTCTGCAGCACACTCCAGTAAGTCTGCTAGGTGCATTAGTCGACCTGGAACATAGACATTGTTAATGTCATATTGCTGAAGTCTCAAAAGCATTCTCAGCAACCTATTAGACACATCAAGAAGTGGCTTTCTTGTGATTGTTTTTAGGGGTTTGTGGTCAGAACAAACTTCTACGTTCCTGCCTGCCATAGGTGTACTGCTGGAATTTCTCCATCCCAAACAGGATTGCCAGGTATTCTTTTTCTATTTGAGCATACACCCCTTTTCCGTGGGTGTAAGTGCTCTGCTGCAAAAAGCATTTGGTTGTAACTCCCTGAAGCAACTCCTTGTGGAAGTGCTACACCCAGTCCTGTCTCAGAGGAGTTGCACAGAAGAACCAGGTCTTCTTCTGGATTGTAGTACTTCAAACAGGTGCAGAGGCAATCATGTGTTTCAATATATTGAAAGCTTCTTCCTGTACATCAGTCCACTCCCAAACCACATGTCTGTTTGTCAGTTATCTAATGTGTTGCAGCTGTCTGATAAGTGTGCACAAAATTTGGACAGATCACCATACCTAATAATCTCTGTAGCCCCTTCACATCTGACGGTCTGGGCATCTCCACTATGACACCTTGTCTGGGTCAATCTTTAGACTTTCTGAATCCAGTCTGTGTCCGATGTATTTTCCTGAATTTTCGACGTTTTATTCACCACCACCATGCTGCTAATCCAGGTTTCCCAGCTCATCTTTTAAGTGTTTCATTAGTGCCACTGGAACTCTCCGCTTTGGAAGCCTCACCTGTTAAACTTCAGGATTCACCTCAAGGTTGTATTTCGCTTCCGGGCATCCATTTTCTTCAAATACATCAGCATAATCTCATTGTATGTCTCTCTTGTCCTACGGTTCTTTTTTCTCTGCGTCTCTGTGGTAACAATATCATCAATCGCCATAATGTTTTCATCCTGTATTCTTACCAGATCCATTGCACAGCCTTGTTTCCTAGCAGGGGCACCGACGAGCTTCTACAATGAATTCCAGACAATAGAGTTTTCTGTTTCGGAGGTTTCTTATTTTTATTCCGCATTTCCCTATGGGTTTCAGGGTGCTCTTATTATACATGACCAGGATCTGTTCAGTCTTTTCCATTAATGTGATTTAACAGTTGAATGGGTATGGCATTGCAACTGGCTCCGCAGTCTAGTTGAAATTTTACTGGCCTTTCACCTATCAGCATGGTTGCGAACAGTTGTTTTTCTTGTATGTCCTCCCCATTTCTTAGGATTTCTTGAAACGGTTCCTCTTCCATTTCTGCTACAGTGTTTTCTTTTTCGCTGTGTATCCTTTGTTTTGCATGTGGTTGCAAAGTGGTTCAGCTTGTCACATTTTCTGCACTGCTTTCCATAAGCTTGGCAACTGTTTTCTTTCACTCATGCTGTTTTCCACAGAATATACACTTAATGGATTGAAAATGTTTGGCACTCTGGGCCTGTCTAATTCTCTGAACTGCTTGCACTTCAGCTTTCTGTCCCTCAATGGTCATCACATTCTCTTTTGATCGTTCTGATGCTCTTCATATCCTCACACATTTCTCAAGTGTCAGGTCCTGTCAGGCTTTCTCTCACTTGCGAGTTCAGTATGCCACATACTATTCTGTCTCTAGTCAGAGTCTCGAGCCGATCCAAAATTGCACATGTCAGCCAGCATTTTCAAATCAGTAATATTTTTGTCAATCGTTTTGCCTGAGTTCTGATTACTGGAGAAACATTTCTACTTTTCCACAGTTCCATTCGGTGCCAGAGTGCAATGGTTTATGAACGTGGTTAACAACCATTCCAGTGTCAGTTTGCTGTCAGAGCAGCGCTCAGCGTCTTAGTTCTCTCCCAGTTTCTCTGATTAGATATTGGAAAACTTTTACCTACGTTTTGTTGTCCACATCTATAAGCAATAAATCCGTGCTCACGGTAAACTCCTCTTACCACGCTTTCCATGCTTTGGGAATGCATGTTGCATTCCAGTCAAAATTCGCCGACGGTTTCAATCCGAATGCACCCTCCATGATCTGCACTTGTCTCTCTAAGATGCTTTCTCAATAGCAAACTTAACTCAATCTTTTACTTTTATCCAGTAATATACCGCTCCCACCACGTTATACGCTTGGTTCTGTTAATCACTCTTGTTTCTAACAATAAATGTTAGAAATGCATGCTTCTCAACGCTTCCACTTTACCATGACATGCAGGGCGGAGGTGGCCTGCCCAGCGGCACTGTAAGACAAAGTGAACTTACATGCCCTGGACGTGAGCCTAGGAAGATTCTACAAGGTGGTGGCGTTTTGCAGGCATAAATGCACCACAACCGCAAGGTCCACCTGAGGAACCTTCATATACCCCCTGGCCGCCCCAGCGTTGAGGGTTGTGAGGGTGGAAGAGCCTGTGAAGTGTGATCTGGCACTAAAAGTTGCCTTTTACAACTTTGTGAGCTCCTCATGTACTTCCGGGAAGAAGGGCACTGGTGCAGGTGCAGCTGTAAGTCGAGCTCTGAGTCCCAGATACCAATCATCCAACGGAGAGCACTCGGGAAAGGGAGGAGGATTCCATTCCAGTCTAATGCTCTCGGTCGCCTGGGCAAGCATGGCTGCCAACTCTGCGTCCTACTCAGACCATTCAGGCCATGCTCAGGGCCACTGCACCTTAGGGTGGGAGCCCATTCGAGTCCTCCGTGTCGGAAGGCACTGGCCCTTTCACCTATCAGCATGGTTGCGAACAGTTGTTTTTCTTGTATGCCCTCCCCATTTCTTAGGATTTCTTGAAACGGTTCCTCTTCCATTTCTGCTACAGTGTTTTCTTTTTCGCTGTGTATCCTTTGTTTTGCATGTGGTTGCAAAGTGGTTCAGGGCCACTGCACCTTAGGGTGGGAGCCCATTCGAGTCCTCTGTATCGGAAGGCACTGGCCCACCCTCCGAAGCTGCTGTCAACAGCTCCTCCTCACCCAGAGCCCCAAATGAGAAATCAGGTGAATCATGTGACGCAACGTCAAACTCATCTGGAAGGTCAAAGTGTGTGGCAAGGAATGAAAGGCCTGTGGGGATTGACCCGGCCGAAACACTCTCGTTGTTGACCTCATATCGAACTCAGTGCTAGCCGTCGCGGCCTTGTGGATTCCAGAAGGATCAGCGCGAGGAGCAGCTGAGGTGACTCCCTCTCAAACCAGAAAGGTGGGATGCTGATAAACTGTCACGGAACAATGGTGGGTTCTGCTGTTATTTATCCTATTCTGAGTTGATTACAGATTTAACTCCACTTGTGATAATTAGGTTAATTATCTGCACCTGCTCCTCCCGAACCTTGTTAATAAAACATAATTTCATGAGTTCACATCTACATATAATTATTATGGTTAAGGTTATGCGTTCTTGGCGTGCTGTCTGGGTGGAGGGCTCCGAGCTCAGAATTTCTGCCCGAATCCAGAGTACTTCCCCAAAAAAGCAAAAGAGCAAAAGGACAGCCGCCAGACTATAAACTCCCCAAAGACGCAGCGAATTTGGCGGGCTGGCGTTTCAATAAGCTTGATCGCTGCACCGGGATATCTCCATGGCGTTTAACGGGTAAGTCCTGCCGACCGATGGACGGAGAGCGGCGGGACTCGAAAAAATGGCTGACCGAGAGGGCCCGTGTAGCTTCTGACGTGTTCAACGGCGTCGGGATATTAGGCTTTACCGGCCGCCTGCGAGGTGGAATGAAATAAAAAAATGCCGGCTGGGCAGAAAAGATAGATACGTGTCGAGTCTGCTGAGAGACCAATGCTCGCTGGACAGAAAAAGGTATATACGTGCTGTCCGCTGAGAGACCAATGCTCGCTGGACAGAGGTAATGGAAAGATAGATACATGCTGTTGCCGCTGGGAGACCAGTGCTCGCTGGATGGGAGAGAGTACAGATGGGTACATAGTATGTCCACTGGGAGACCAATGCTCGCTGGACAGGAGAGAGTATAGATAAGTACATGGTACGTCCGCTGGCAGACCAATGCTCGCTGGACGGGAGAGAGTAGAGATAGGTATATAGTATGTCCGTTGGGAGACCAGTGCTCGCTGGACGGGAGAGAGTAGAGATAAGTACATGGTACGTCCGCTGGGAGACCAATGCTCGCTGGACGGGAGAGAGTAGAGATAAGTACATATTACGTCTGCTGGGAGACCCATGCTCACTGGATGGGAGAGAGTAGAGATAAGTACATGATACGTCCGCTGGGAGACCAATGCTCGCTGGACGGAAAAGAGTAGAGATAGATACATGCCAAGTCCGCTGGGAGATCAAGCTCGCTGGACGGAAAAACCGGGAAGAGATAGATGCATGCTGCGTCCGCTGGGAGACTGTGATGAAAGACAGGTTCGTTTGTGTATGGGTGATGGAAAGAGACACGGGATTGGCGAATACTGGGACTCGTGCACTTTTATTAATGGGGGTTTTTCCCCTTCCCGGCGCGTAATCGCGCTCAAACAAAGTTAACTCAGAATATCAAAAGGAAAAATAAACAGTAGACAATAATTCTCTTCCCGCTGGATACAGCTTCACTGGACACAATTTCAGTAATACTCTTCCCGCTGGATACAGCTTCACATGTCAGAGTTTCAGCAACACTCCGTTCACTGGTCACAGCTTCTCACGCGACGTGCACGAGCTCCCAGTCTCTCTCAAAGCGTTGTCAGCACGTCTCGCTTACATGCGGTCTCCTCACGCCAATTACTGAAATCACAAACAGGTGTTTGTCATTTGAACTTGACCCACTTACTCACCGCTCGGCTCCGCCCTCGCTCTCCCGCTACAGACTTCGCTGAACCACGTCCCCCTCGCCACAGAGACCAATCCTCGTTGGACAGAAAGCGGAAAAGAGGAAAAGAGATGTCACCGGGTGAACAAACCGGGAACCAAAAAAAATTAGTTGACTCGTTTCCGGGGGGAAGAAATGCCGGTGTAACACCGGGCCGGCTCTGGGTTTGCACATCATGGCCGCCGACCATAATGAGCGCCAGCTGAAGCCAATGAGTAGTGCTTCATTGAACTACATGCCCGGGAAAAAGGAGTATAAAGAGAGAGGCTTGAAGTACAGGCAGGAGAGAAGTGGTGGTCTCAGTGCAGGCGCTGGTTGCCTCAGCGCAGGTGCGCTGGTTGCCTCGGAGTCTGCTGGATCCGAGTGATCGTCTGTGGGAAATCTGCTGGACCGAGTTATCGATTGGACCTGCACCGACGAAGAGTACTTTGTACTGTGAAGAATCCTTACCTGTCCTACTTACCGTCCGAGTCTGGAAGTATGCAGCAACGCTGGTGAAGTAAGCTTTTAAACCACTGTCTCATTAGTGTGCACCGACGAAGAGTACTTTGTACCGTGAAGAATCCTTACCTTTCCACTTACGGTCTGAGTCTGGAAGTATGCAGCATTGCTGGTGAAGTGAGCTTTTAAGACACTGTCTGTCCCACGAGCCTATTCGACGAGCCTGACGACGAGAGGAGTCACTGTCTGTCCCACGAGCCTATTCGACGTGTCTGACGACGCAAAGAGCCACGAACATCCCTGTCCCTGCTTTTACCCTGTTTAAACTGAATAAAAACGTACCTTTTAAAGTCACTGTGGTTGTCTGCCTCTTGGTGTCCTCTGGTGTCTGCTCCTCCGGAGTGTGGTGAATAAACCCTTGGCCTTAACCCCGGTGACAGATAGACATGTGCTGCATCCGCTGAGAGACTAAGGCTCGCTGGATGAAAATGTTTTAATCAATCAGGGTTTAATCAATGAGGGTTTGGAGGTTTTTTTTGATGTGGAACTGGTTGGTCCTTAAAGTTTTGAAAAGCATCCGAGGACCATCTTCCGAGAGCTTGGATCTGCTGCTGGGAGAGACCTTTTTGAGCTTCTGAGGTTGCTGCCCCGATACGGAAAGAGTGGCTTGAGAAATTTTTGGCTTTGGCTGATTGTTGGAGAACGGATTTGAGGTGATTCTGGAACCAGAAGCGTGTCACAGGTTTGTTGGAGTCATCTATGAATAGGGGTTCAAGATGGGATTTAACCTGAGAAGTTCTCCATTGAAGATACACCAAAACGGACTGGTATGGTTGGATTGGTGATGAGAGGTTGAAAATGTAAATGAAATGGCCTTTCCTGGTTTGATCTGTCTTGCTTTTAATCAAATATGAGATTGTTTCGCTATCTAGAACTGATAAGTCTGAGATGGTGGGGTGGGTTTTTGGGTCGAATTTGGAAGTGATAGCGAGTTCCGAACATCTAAGAAAAACGAAAAAAGCTAAAATAAACATGCCGTCTAGTGTGCGGCCAGTATTGAGGGACTGATAGCCTGTGCGGAGGGTATAAATACATTTCACGAGTTTACACTTACATATAATTAGAGTGGATAAGATTTAATGCGTTTTTGGCGTGCTGTCCGGGGGGAGGGCTCCGAGCTCGGAGTTTGGCCCGAACCCAGAGTACTCCCCCCCCATGTAAGGGGCTAGTTTAGGACTGGAAGTGTGGAGAAGGGGAGGTGTAGGGATGCTGCTAAACTATCAATGGAGTGAGGTGAGAAGCATACACCTCTTATCATTGATTGCTGAGTGCACTCCACTCGTGTTAATTAACTGAACGTGCTCTTCCCGAACTTTGTTAATAAAACATAATTTTGTGAGAATATCTAGTGTTATAGGTTGTCTGGAGTCGGGACGGGTTGGCTGAGATCGTTGGATCCCTTTGATCAGGAGGGAGGTTTGTGAATTGTTTATCTCCGAGGAGGGGGCGCCGTACATCAATTTGTGGAAGAACTGAATGCCGCTCAGGTAACCTTTGATGGACCCAACTTGGAGGCCCTTGACACTATTAAGGTAGGAGATAAATGAAGTGATTGAAAGGAGAGAAAAATCTGGAAATGGTATATTATAAGATAAGTGGAATGCTTTAAAACATCTCCAAGCCGTCACGTAAGATTGGAGGGGAGAGACTGCCTGGAGGATGATGTCGAGTAATGCGTCGAGGAGGGGTTTTAACGGGTGTGTTATGGGAATATCAGTTCTGAATATGGAGGAACAGGAGTTGGGAATTGGTCCGCCTCTGGAGCCAGCGTCCTGAATTTCTGAGAGGATCTGCGCACGGATGCTGTGGGACACTGGAGGCGGTTCCATGGAGGCGGCATTAGGCGGGATGGGCATCGGTGTTGCTGTAAAAAGAGAATGTTGGGATTTAGTTTGGAGGGAAGAGCTGGGAAGGGTGTGAGCCGGGGCTGCGGATGTCGGCTGCGGCATAATCCCTGGTGACATGCTGAGCCGCGCTGGGAGGTGGTTGTGGTCTTGCCTCAGTGAACTCTGGGGCACGGCCTAAGCTTGATGAAGGCCTATTGCGGTGGCTTGATGGACGAAGAGAACCGGATCTTGTGTGGGTGGAATACGATGGTGTTGTCTGAGGCGGATTCTGGGCCCTGCGGGCTCTGCTTTGCATGTTCCCCATCTTTGAAGCTGGTGAAGGCCTTGGAGAAAGGTAAGTTGATTGAAGAGACACGTAGAGATCAAACAGTTCCGCTTTGTTCATTTTCCACGAGAACTGTACGTCAGAATTACTCAGTGCTTGCTTCAATCCTACGACAGTCCATTTACCGATAGGTGGAATCGTCGGAATGGCCGAACGGTAGGAGGAAGCTAGGGAGGAAGTTGGAAGTCTCGCTGGGGGCGGTGAAGACTGGCCTCGGCGTCTTGGCGAGCGTGGAGTTGTTCGGGCTGGCATGCGGCCACGAGACGAAGCCTGGGGCTCGGGTGTGATGTCAGGCATAGGAGGAGTTATCCCATGTTCGGCAAACTGCGGCGGATCCATAGGGACGTTTGCTTCGTCGTCAGATGAAACGCTTTGACATAGCAGCAAGAAGGCGAGCCAAGATGCTGATAAACTGTCAATGAACAACGGTGGGTCCTGCTGTTATTTATCCTATTCTGAGTTGATTACAGATTGAACTCCACTTGTGCTAATTGGGTTAATTATCTGCACCTGCTCCTCCCGAACCTTGTTAATAAAACATCATTAAGTGAATAAAATGACAAATTTAAAAATAGAACTTGATAAAAAAAAACTCAAAATGCTTCAAAACGTATGTAGAACAAAGAAACACAATTATGTTCTACACCTTTTGAGTCCCTAACTAAGTAGAACAAACAAACATGGGTTTATAAATCTCTGAACTTTTACGATGTATAACATAGCTAGAGTAAATTGACTCTTGATTTTAGAATGAAACTTAAAGAAAGCACATATTAACCAGCATACATCCCTTTAATGTTACGTCATGGCTTTCATTACATTTTTATTTCTTTACCCTCAATAGTGGCTTTGGTTCTGACAAAGAAATATTTTTTCCCTTGCTTTCGTGCCTCTTCAATCTGTGGCCACAATTTGGTGCGTGTCTCTTTATCTTTTGTAGTTCTTCATCAAAATTCTTTGTTTTGAGGAATTCCAAATTCTTGGCCCATTTCCATACCATTTCTTTGGTTAATCTGGATATTAATCTTGTTATCACAGGTCGAGTTTTGGCATCCTCTCTCCACCCGATCCTATGGCTTACGTCAATTTGGGACCGTAGATCTTCTTTGGGGTCTTGAATGACTGCCTTACATATGTCAATCACACAAACTTCTTCTCCTTCCTGCTCTGGTAGACAATAGCTCATTCAGCCCCAGGTGGAGTTCCATCTTCTGTGATAGCATTCCATTTCATTCAATCTGTCTTCCAAGCCTGTCATTCTCTTCTGGTGGTCATCACTTGCCTTCTTAACCGTTGTTATTTCTGCTTTCATATCTTGAATTTCATTGAAGAGAAACTGATGATTCCTTTAAGGCTTTGATAGTGCCTGCATTTTTCTTTATTAAGTTTGCAAGATTTTCCGCATTTTCTTTTCTTTTTTCAGCCACAAGCATCACAATGTTATCTTGAAACTCGGAGAGAGTATGTTCAACCTTCCCTTTCTTGTCGACTGGAGTTCACAGAACCGAGTCAGAAAGAGGGACAACTCAT
The DNA here is from genome assembly GCF_029890125.1 of Rhinichthys klamathensis goyatoka. Taxonomy (NCBI): domain Eukaryota; kingdom Metazoa; phylum Chordata; class Actinopteri; order Cypriniformes; family Leuciscidae; genus Rhinichthys; species Rhinichthys klamathensis. Next base: position 806,053 of record NW_026606920.1, on the reverse strand, counting down.
CCGTCGGAATAAGTGTAGTGGAAAGTTTTGCGCGTGATCTACTGACGACGCACACATTAAAGAGCACAGATGCAACAGGATAATTTCCATAATGACCAACGCAATCTACCAAGAGCAACGCTGTGGCGAGCAGGACGAGGCCGGGGGCGTGAGAGAACTCCGCGAGGCCGGTGGCGTGATTAAAAATGTTCGCCGGTTCCCGCCTCCTTCTTCCCACAACATCTAACCTTGCTACATTGGTGCCAAAACCTGGGAAGAAGGAGGCGGGAACCAGCGAACATTCAAAGACTTTAATAAGCGTGAAATAAAAAAATACAAAATTAAAGTAAAGACAGCAGCCCCTCACGGACGACTGCTGTCACATATAACAAAACACAACATAAATCAGGCCTGGCCTCTCTCCATCTTCACTGTCGTCGCTCCTCCTTTATCCTTACGCTCCTCCATGAGAGATACGAGACCGTTGCGTCGCGCAGGTGGCGCTCATTATCAATCATGCCACCGGCCTCGCCCCGTTCTCTCACGGCCCTCGGCCTCGTCCTGTTCGCCACAAACACAAATTAGCATCTGGTTTAAGACATGCTTTATGGGGAGGTAAATAATGGCACACATACCAGTAAATTGACTAGCGCAAACCTTAGTAAATCACCTTGCATGATTCATTTAAATACTCTCCTCCCATAAATTTTGCATCTGAAAGGGAAACTCCTACAAATGCAATAAGTTCAGCCGCAAAAATAACTGTGCCCACGCCTTTTCAGCATAATTTGTCTGCATGTCTTTAGTAAATCCTGACGGTAGTTTTTTTAACGCCAAAATAGGGTTTGCACTGGCGCAAGCTGTTAGTAAATCTGGCCCTTAGTTTGATTGAATTAAACTCACACTGATAAAGTAAAGGCCAAGTATGGCAAGCCATCCTCAGAATTTTCAAATGATCTAACAATACTAACTTATTGCATCAGTTAACTGTAAGATAGTGTAATGTTAGATCATTTGAAAATGTCTCTTTGCTTGGGTCAAAATCTTTGTTAATAGTAAAATTAATTACTAATATTTACACAAAGGCAATAGTGGTTTAACTAGACCAAAGTAGGTCATTTCAACCTAATTTGGAGATTTAAGAAGACACTATAGGATTTGTTTGGCACAGCAGTGTTTGCTTAGCCTGGTTAAAACCAGACCATTCTCAGTTGTAACTGAGTTATGGTCTGGCAAAGCGTCATAGACAAATCATTTCCAGAGGGGCGTCACCAACGGACGTCGCGGATAGACCTATACCCAATCAGAGCGATGAAGGAGATGACGTATGCAGAGCGGCAGAAAAACATCTCCGAGTGTTGTTCTTTGCTCGGTATTTAACTAAAAGGAAAAGTTCAAATCGCTTAAAACAGACGCGATAGCTGATTCGAACGAGTGATGTTCGACGGCGGCATCCATCTTTGTAATGTAGGCTACAAAATCTGCTTCAAAATCCCAGCGCTGTCGTCAATGTGTAAAGCCCACCCCAACGTTTCTGATTGGTGCCTCGATTTCGACGGATTGGAAATGGGCTTGAATTAGCTCTTTGCCAGACTAACTTTCAGAGCAAATCTAAATTTGCCGGAAGTTGTCTGGGTTTTCCCAGGCTAGAGAAATTATTTCTTGTAACTCTACATATTCACTGTGATCTGACATGAAGGTGTCTTCACAGCAGATACATGCATGGCATAGCATACATGTTTACCCGGATACAAATCCCCCCGCCTTGATGTCCCTGAGGTCTCATGTTTCTCTCAGGTGGAAAAAACAGGGGTGACTGTCGGACAAACCCACCAGTGTTTGTCATTTGCAGTAAACACCCTGATGGTATAATGAATAAATACAGGAAGCAATTGATCTTGTATTATTTAGTGCTTCTATTATATTTACAGATTAAAATATTTTGCACTGTTATTCCTGATTATTAAATAGGCTCATGTAATATATATTTTTTCCAATGATGATGAAAATGTGAAGTTTTAATTTATTTTTTGGATTACTGTGCTACTGTGAGAATCGACCCTGACCTGTTGCATCAAAGACGCATAACCTTTGTTCAATGTAAGTAGAGCAGCTGCGCCTCCACATCCGTTGAATAACACTGTGTCACTGGAGCATTGAGTTTCACTTGGGTCAGTGAGGAGACGGTTGACCCTGATTTACTGCTGCTGGTTCTGTGACTGACCCATGTTTATGATGTTCATTTTGAGTATCGAAGGCCCCAAGGACAGTTTTAATCATTTTCACAGAGGACCGAGGTTACTGTAGGACATGTGGAGCAACCTTTGACCTCAGAAAAAGTGCACAAAAAGACCTTTGAATAAAACTTTTTGGGGAAAAAAAGGAAAAAAATGAAGGCTCTTCCAAGTACACTTCCGTAAATCTTTGGGCACAGTACAATTTGTTGGAAAGAATTTCTAGTCACAGATTTTTTGTCTTTGTTTTCCCTGTGTTTGAGTTTATCATTAGTTGTCATGGTTTCTGATTAGTTCACAACTGTCCCTTGTTCCGTTAATCATCTAGCCCTGTGGATTTAAGCCCTCTGTTTCTTCTGTTCAGTGTTCTGCGTTAACATTTAGTTCTTGTGTAGTGTTTTTTGCTCTTTGTGTCAATAAATGTAGCCTATATTATCATCGTTCATTCTGTGTCATCATCCTCGCATCATCCTTGGGATTTTAACTACACACACCCCCTAAAACAAAGCAGAACCCAAAAGACACGATTATACAGTGATTTTAACTATGGATATTCCAGCAGTTAGCTTCCTCTAGCTGGAGCAGGGGGATCGCTCCCTCAAGGATCACACAAGGGATGGCCTGCACATGGATGGTCCCCGAGGGAGCTTCGCTGACTATGTGGAGTGGGTGCTGGTGCGAAATGACTCACCATTTACCATCTGCTTTGCTGATGAGGACATTTCAAGCCCAGTTCTAAGTAGTCTCAGTCATCGCTGGACATGCCAAGTTCCAAGTCGTTTTTGTCTCCGCTGATTCAGCCCAGCAACAAGTTTTCATCATCCAGCACCAATTCTTCCTCGTCCTGCCCAAAGTCTCCTTCATTGCGGATTGTCCCGTCCAACTCCCTCTCCCACCTCTGCTGCCAAAGCCATCCAGTTCCTCTGCCTCGCCTCTGCTGTCTCCTTTCAGCCCCTGGGTTCCTCCAGTGGTTCCACTCAGCTGCACGAGTCCACCTGGGGCTTCCCAGTCATCAGCTCCGCCTTGGCCAGTGTATCCCTTAACTCCTCCTCAAGCTTGCAAGCCCTGGACTCCACCTTGGCCCGCCGACCTTGGATTGCCATCCCTCAGGCTCCACCAGCCCCCCCCCCCCCCACCTTGGCCCGCCCTTGGCCCAACCCCCCCCCCCCCCCCCGTCCCCCCGTCCCCCCCCGTCCCTCTGGCTGTACCTTGGTCCATTGTCGCTCTGGCTCCACATCGGACTTCCGAGTCAGCAGCTGTACCTCGACCCTCTACCGCTCTGGCTCCTTCCCTCTGGTTCCATCATTGTCCTCACTTGTCCGCCCTGATCTGACAAGCCAATGCCTCCACCTCAGCCATGCCCGCCTTCATCTCCACCATTGCCCTCCAGGCCTTCAGTGTTACGCTGGGTCTTCGGCTCTTCGTCTCTGCCTACAGTAGGTCTCAACCTCCACGGGTTCCTTCTCAGTCTATCATCTCCCTGGTTCCACTCGGCCTCTCCACCAAGGCTCCACCATGAGCCTTCATCCTGTCATGGCTCTGGGTCATCCTCTGGTTCCTTCCATCTCCATTCTGGCTCCTCCCTGGTTCCTCCGGTCATCTTCTTCTTAATGTCTCTTTCTGCCTGTTCTTCATCCTCCTCCAAAAGCCCCCTCCCTCCCTCTTCAATTTGAACTCTTTGTGTGTAGCGTGAGGCCACGCTTTCCAGAGGTTCAGGACTTCAGGTTTATGTTAAAGTTTATAGTTCTTGTGTAGTGTTACTGCTCTTTGTGTTAAAGTCTATTATCATAATTTATTCTGCGTCACGCATCATCGTTAGGATTTACATGACATGCACCACCTGACAACAGCAGATTTTTACACTGTTACAAAGAAATTCTATTTCAAAGAAATCCTGTTCTTTTGAAGTTTCTATTCATCAAAAAATCATTAAACAGCAAATATGATTCATGTGACACTGTAGACTGGAGTATGCTGAAAATTCAGCTTTACCATCACAGGAATTGTCCTAAATTACATTTTTAAAATATATTAAAATAGAAAACAATAATTTTAAATTGTACTAATATTTTACAATATTACTGTTTTTACTGTATTTGTGATCAAATAAATGCAGCCTTGATGAGCATAAGAGACTTCTTTCAAAAACATAAAAAATCTTACCAACCCCAAACTTTTGACCAGTTGTGGACATTAACATGTTACTTCAGCAAAATATTTATTTAATCTTAGAATAGTATTGTTTTCACTATGATGAGAAACCAAATGCACTGATCTTCAATTGAAGTTCTTGATTTTTCTTAAGATGACAACACAATGTTTTTCACCAAGCTAAGCCAACAGAATTGAAACAAGGCAAGGTTCAAGGCCACTTCTGATGTTATGGTGAGCATTCTAATGTTGAGAAGTAAAAAACAAGCCAGATTAGACAATACATGGCCTTACAAAAAAGAAAAAGTATAATCGACAATGCATGTTTTATCTCTGGAAAACAAGTCTGTTATCTAGACTTTACTGTTATTGCTTTAGATCACTTAGAGTTTATAACTTTAGGCACAACTCTGCAATGTGTGTTATAAAGGAATGAATGATAATGAAATAATATTTTGTGTGTTTAATAATAATAAAGTGTTGCTGTAATTTAGTTATTTAACAGTGTCTGCACATGCATAATAAAATATCATACATCTCTACGTCAGTCACAAGCTCTTTTATTATTTGACACATTAGCTTGCTGGCGCTCAGTCTTTGTTTTGATTTCAAGTACAGGTTACTAGGCAGTAGGCACAAAAAAAGGAACATATGACTGGAAACTAAAACCACAGTGTTTCAATAAATGAAAGCTTTATAGCATAAGTTCTGCCGGGAAGACTCAATTGTTACGTCACTTATTACCTTCTCATCTATCCAATTGTGTTCTAATACTTGTAGTATAAAATATCGGTACTTACACATGTCTGAGTTCGCAGATGCTGACGCTTTCATTCACCTCCATCCTCCCCACCACCACCATGGTCCCTTCCCATATCTCCCAGGGGGTCGGCTGCGCCCCGGCTTCGTTTTCAGGCAGGAAATGCAGAATCCGTACCCTCGGATTACGATTTACGGACGGGCCTACGCCAAATAACTTTATGTCATAATATTTGCTTGCTGGGCTGTTAATGAATGTATACTTGTTTCGGTATTTTGCCTCCCGAGTCTTTCTGATAGAACTGGCTGTCATGTTAGACAAAGCAGACAGCATGAACTCATGCATGAATCAATTGTTGCTCTTGACCTTTTTTCTTTTTTTTTCATTGTGGTGTTTTTTGAAAGTGGCCTCAATGATTTTGACTGTACAAGTTCATGCTTACGGTATGAAATTTGCTGGAGTATAAGAATGTGCATGTCCATACATGTACTTTATCACGTTTTATTCAGCAGTTGTTTCCGGTAAACTCTTAGAAATAAAGGTTCCAAAAAAGGTTTTGTTTGCAGCATTGCAATAGAATAGACATTTTTGGTTACCCAAAAAACTTTCAGTGGACAGTTATAAGAAGAACCATTTCTTCTTAGTGTGAATAACCTTTTAATAATCAGAATTTTCCACTATAAAAAATCTTATGTGCATTGAAAAGGTTCCATGGATGTTAAAGGTTCTTCATGGAGCCATAGATGGAAATAAAGAATGTTTAAAAGTGTACTGTGTGTATTATTTCGGTTGTCTGCAGGTTTCAGAGAGTCATTAGCAGTGGAGATTTTTCAGTGACTCTTTCTGCAGGTTACATTTTTACGCCAGTAGGTGACAACAAGTTTATGAGTGTTTATGAGTGAATCATTCATTCAATGGATTTGTTCAAAACGCTGATTCATTTCGGAATCAAACAATACCACTGTGACAGCCTATGTAAGTGAGTCGTTGAATCAACTGATTTACTGATTCATTCAGGAAAGAAACTCTACTACTGTGCATTGCTCAGAGGCGTGATGGTTGATTCTGCTTTGGATTTGTTTGGAACATTTATGACTGGCAGAGCAAAATTTGAAAGTACACAGTGTAGGGTATAAAGAAAATATAGATATATAAACATAGCTGTCACGGTGTGGGTTTTGTGTTTTGTTCCTTGTTCTTGTCTGTCATGTGATTCCCTGTTTGTCATGTTATCCTGCCATGTGTCTTGTTTCATGTTCAGCTGTTCCCCGTTTTGTTGATTAGTCTCCCCATGTGTTTCTGATTAACCACGCCCCCTTGTTATCTTGTTTAGCTTGTTTGTCTGTGTATTTAAACCCCTGTGTTTCAGTTGTTGGCTGTCGGTTATTGTTTGATGTTGCGAGGTTCCTAGTTCTGTGTACCTTGTTCTCTGTATTTACCCTGGATTACTCATTTGTTGGAACATTAAAGTGCTTGCGATTGGATTCACTCTCTGCTTCATTCCTGCCTGATCACAACAGAATAACCGACCAAAGATGAACCCAGCAGCACAGATCCGTGAGTTCGCTGGACAGGTCGCGGCCTTGGCCCTAGATAGCCAAGACCTGTTTCAGTTCACCTGGGGGTTTGCTTCAGTTGCTGCCTCTTGCTCCCTGGGGGAGGAGGAGATAAAACTTTGTTACCGGCTGGGGGCTAAGGAGGTCAGCCCGAGGGAACTCCCCGATTTAGCCGGTCTGAACTGGAGAGAGGCCCTCTCCATTTGTGAGGAGAGCTTCCTTCCGTGGTACGCCAGGTCATCACCTGATCTCCACATCCAGCCAGAGACCGTCCAGCCAGAGCTTCACGTCCAGCCAGAGACCGTCCAGCCAGAGCTTCACGTCAGCCACGTCCAGCCAGAGCTTCACGTCAGCCACGTCCAGCCAGAGCTTCACGTCAGCCACGTCCAGCCAGAGCTTCACGTCACGTCTGCCCAGCCAGAGACTGAGCTTCACGTCACGTCTGCCCAGCCAGAGACTGTTCACGTCACGTCTGCCCAGCCAGAGACTGTTCACGTCACGTCTGCCCAGCCAGAGACTGTTCACGTCACGTCTGCCCAGCCAGAGACTGTTCACGTCACGTCGGCCCAGCCAGAGACTGTTCACGTCACGTCTGCACAGCCAGAGACCGTTCACGTCACGTCTGCACAGCCAGAGACTGATCACGCCACGCATGCGCCGCCTGAACCCTCAGTGACCGCAACACTGGCCATTATGGCCACAGCCATGTGGTGTGTGTGTGGGCTACGCACACACTTGAGTCGGAGCCCGCTGATCCTGCGCCGGAGCCCGCTGATCCTGCGCCGGAGCCCGCTGATCCTGTGCCGGTGTCTGTTCCTGCTGATGACCCCATGGCTGCCCCTAAGAAAATTTTGGGGGGGGGCAGTAGGACCCTGGATGGGATTGTGAAGGCCGCACCGCCATGGCCGCCCGAGGGGTCTTCACCGCCCTGGCCGCCCGAGGGGTCTTCACCGCCGTGGCCGCCCGAGGGGTCTTCACCGCCCTGGCCGCCCGAGGGGTCTTCACCGCCCTGGCCGCCCGAGGGGTCTTCACCGCCCTGGCCGCCCGAGGGGTTTTCTCCGCCCTGGCCGCCCGAGGGGTCTTCTCCGCCCTGGCCGCCCGAGGGGTCTTCTCCGCCCTGGCCGCCCGAGGGGTCTTCTCCGCCCTGGCCGCCCGAGGGGTCTTCTCCACCCTGGCCGCCCGAGGGGTCTTCTCCGCCCTGGCCGCCCGAGGGGTCTTCTCCGCCGTGGCCGCCCGAAGGGTCTTCTCCGCCCTGGCCGCCCGAAGGGTCTTCTCCGCCCTGGCCGCCCGAAGGGTCTTCTCCGCAATGGCCGCCCGTAGGGTCTTCTCCACCGTGGCCACCTGAACTGCCTGCTCCACCCTGGTCGCCTGCACAACCTGGTCCGCCCACGCTTCATGGCCCAGGTCCACCATGACTATGTCCTGGTCCCGTTCCCCTGTGCGGGCCTGGCCCTCCATCCCTCCCCCAGACCGCCTCCGCTTCACCACCCTCCTGAACTATTGTTTTTTGTTTTTATGGGCGTCGGGAGCCGCCCATAGGGGAGGGGCTATGTCACGGTGTGGGTTTTGTGTTTTGTTCCTTGTTCTTGTCTGTCATGTGATTCCCTGTTTGTCATGTTATCCTGCCATGTGTCTTGTTTCATGTTCAGCTGTTCCCCGTTTTGTTGATTAGTCTCCCCATGTGTTTCTGATTAACCACGCCCCCTTGTTATCTTGTTTAGCTTGTTTGTCTGTGTATTTAAACCCCTGTGTTTCAGTTGTTGGCTGTCGGTTATTGTTTGATGTTGCGAGGTTCCTAGTTCTGTGTACCTTGTTCTCTGTATTTACCCTGGATTACTCATTTGTTGGAACATTAAAGTGCTTGCGATTGGATTCACTCTCTGCTTCATTCCTGCCTGATCACAACAATAGCATCTAAATTTAGTGAACGTAAAAGCAGTAAACAAAAAGACAGAGATACGCTGGGCTAAATAGTTATCTGAAAGAGGCGCCAATGTGTGAGGATATAGGTTAATGTAGGCTACATTTTCTGTATATCCCATGTCATTATTCTCTTCTAGAAACAGTTCCCACAGAGTTAAATATCTTTCTGCTTCTGGAATATGTATAGACATGTGGCATATCATCTTTGCAGATCATGGAAAAATGCACTGCATGCACGCTCCCAGTTCTCAGTTTGTTTTGCTGTCTAGGACTCCTTAGGGGATGAAAGGTTAACAATTCCCTAATGTTGTTTATATTTAAAGTCACAGGGGGTTGCCTATAGCAGATGTTCTGAAAGTTAAATAGGTCCCAACTAGAAAAGTGTTTTATAACATGTTGGAATCCGATCAAACTTAACTGTCAGAAATGTTACATGACGGGATGCAACCTGATTCTAGAACTGACAGGGCATCCGGAGGTGAATATGCAAGAAAAATAATATTGTTTACAGATACTCAAAGCATATATTCATTAATATGGCTAACTGAATGAGTCTATTAAACTTTGGACCATTACATCTAAAAAGCAAATGATTTAGTTAACACAATATACGTTTCCCTTTACGCAGAAGTATTATGTGTTGCACAGTTAAAACGGGTTCTTTAAACACTAAACTCCTTTAAAAGTAATCCTTTAAGTGTCTCAAGAAATTACAAAGGAATATGGTTTATTTTAAAAGAAAAGAGAAGTGAAGCTTGTCTGGGGCGAGTGAATGAACATCAACATTAATAAAACCCAGTTGTGCCACCAGCATCCGAATGACAAAATAAATAATGAGAGCTAAATGCATCAAATGTGTAAATTATGAATTAGTTTCAGTTTCTACAAACAGCATATGATATTTCCCCCCCAATACTGCCAATATTTTTCTTTGTTGTTAAAAAAATATTTATATATTTTATTGCTTGAAAGTCCTGTGTTTAAACTTGTCTGGATCTTCAGTATGACTGAACATAGCTGCAGCTGAAAACTGATTAGACATTTATGCATCTGCAAAGTATGTACATCCTGTCCTTTCCCAGTCTCATGAGTTACACACTAACAGATTCAGCTATGCACCGTGCATATTTCAGTCTGAATGCGCATAAGACTGCATTTTAAGTCAGTTTGTCAATCATCTTTTCAGGATCTGAATGAATGCTCAACCAAATTAGTGCAATGCCATGCACCACTAAAACAGAGAATATCAGATGCCTGCAAGAGTTCAGAATGTAAATAAGCAACAGCTGCTGCATTGTCATATCAGAGTGTCATATTAAATGAACCTGATGGTGACAAGCTGCTGTCCTCTGCTGATTATTCAGTCTTTAACTGTTGATTGAGATAAAGCTTTGCACAGTCACTCCGATTTCTTTATTTAGCGCTGCCCTAAAGAAGCAATTTGACATATACCACACAAAAAAATAATCTCAAATATCCAAATTATCCTTTTTTAAAGTTTTGATGATCCTCTACAAAATGGGAATTGCAAAGTTATGATCATAACTGAAAAGTTTTTTATGTGAATTGAAGATGTAAACCCACATTTATAATGATTTATGCTTTATGGAATCTTGAGCATTAAATTACTTTATTGTCATGCTCTGGGTGACTATATTTTGCAAGGTTGTTTTGTGAAAAATAAATCATAACATTAAGATGTAAGCTACAAATTTTGGGACTAAAATACCTGAGGCAAAATATTCATTTATGGGCCTAAGATTGGGTCCAAAAGAAGTCGCACAGTCGCACTAGGGGAAAAAAAACAGTACAAAGTAAAAAAAAAAAAAAAAAAAAAAAAAAAAAGGTATATAGGCAAAATGAGGAGGAAACAACACAATTATTCTATAAAGACGATCATGTGTCCAGAAAGCACATCAGAGATTCACAGCAGGCCATTTTCACCCTGTATGTGTTAGTGAGGAAATGTGTTGTGTTATTTCCAGTGATTTAGGAGTGTTTGAATAACAGACCTTGAGGTGGTGATGAAGGCCATGCGCTGATCTGTGGGATTTGGGCTGAGGGGAGATAACCTCTATATTTGACCACAAGGAGGCAGAAGAACTTTCTCTGGACGGTCCCAAAATGCACTCCTTTCAAGCACGTACGCGGTTGAATGCATGCCCAGATGTGGTTTAGTGTACACTCAGAACAAACTGTTCTGGAGTAGTTGAGTTCTGCTCTGAGCAAAGAAGTTTCAGCAAACAGTTATGTTTCAGTTTGTCTTTTCATTGTTTCTTTATCTTTCATTTCATTATTATCAAGCGTGCAACATGTAGTAATCTATGTGTGATAAATAGACCACAACAAATTGGCCCTTGTTCTGGAAAAGTCTCAAAGGATTGCCTTCCACATTAACAGGTGTAGCTACACGTCGGACATGGTTTTACACAGTCCTCAACATCACAATCACAGAAATACTATAATCCCTACATGCAGAAGAGGACAACCAAATCTTATGACTGAAGTCATGCTCAGGATATTTAAAGTCACATTTAATCATACCTCAGCTCCAGTATACACTACCTTCTACCTTCACTTTCTATTAATCAAGGAATCCTGAAAAAAAAAGATTAAGCAACACAACTGTTTTCAACTAATAACAATATGTTTCTTGAGCAAATTAGCACATTAGAATGATTTCTGAAGGATCATGTGACACTGAAGACTGGTGTAATCATGCTGAAGCTTCAGTTATGCCATCACAGGACTAAATGACTTTTTTAAAATAAAATAGAAAACAGTTATTTTAAACAATTTAATAATATCTCACAATATTACTTCTTCTTCTTTTTTTAAATAAACACAGCTTTGGAGAGCATATAAGAGACATGCTCATATGCAAGTGTTCATCTCACTCTGGATATGAAATGTAAACAATATACAGAGGAATACAAAATTGAAAAACAGGTAAAACTGAGTCATACGTGTAGTATATGGAAGGGTGGCAACTGTTATTATGCAATCATATGCAATCATCACCCAAAATACAACCATATCTTCTAGTTAAAGACAGAATAGACAGTATTTAGATCTCTTACTGTAAATATACTGTACTGTCAATACATTTCAGCATCACATATGGTAAATCAAAATGTTTCTGATTGAATGAAAATGAAGGCAAATATCTTTTAACAGGAGATATCCAAGAAAGAGAATAAATGCAATAGAGTCCCATGTTAATCATGTGACAGCTAACAAGGGCATGATTTATGTGTTGTCTATTGAAGCGTGACCTCTGTAATGCTTTTGTTAACAAACCAAAACATAATTGTGTAACAAAACTTCTTCAAGATTTCTTAAGTTTGTTTAAACTATGATTTATTTCGACAATGATGCTGTTATAATTTCCGTGGACATCCATAGCTTATTCACCTATAGCACCTCTTTCACAAATCTTGATGTTCTAGTGTGATGCAGATGTTACACATTTAGAATGTGGGTAAAAGGTTGTCCTGCCGGGAGCATATTAGAGTCAAAAATGCAGCTGTTCCTTTGGTTCCGGCATGTGATTCGGGCAGATGACTAACTGCTGTCATCAGTGTTTCTGGGAAACTCGTAGACAGGGCAGATACTGAATATCCCTGTCATTCATATGCTAATCATTGACTTCAGGGCTACTCAGCATCTGAAAAGACTTTGGCTAGGAGAGATGGATACGCACTGTGCTTCGCAGATGATGCGTACATTAAAATCCCATTCCAAAATGTTCTGACCCGTCATAAGAAGAGCGGTAGGTCAGCTGATTTAAGATATCACCCCCTGTCTTGGAGCTATGCAAGTACCAAACAAAACAGTGTTAAAGAGTGTTAAAACAATGACATGTTATGTGATTCAATTAGAGTGATCCACCAAAGGCGTGCATGGTAATAAACAACTCAATAAGTGTTTGTTTTATTGCTTGCTTCACGTCATTGGCATTGAGAAGCAAACACACCCTGAGAGCTGGTTTACAAGCACTGGAACTAGTAAAAAATTCTTTGTCAATCCAGCATTAACCATGAAGCACCCTTCAGGCTTGAAATTGAAGTGAAATGTTTACCTAGATGCACCACATTATAGGTTACTCAGGCATTTAAAGGCATTTCACAGGTTTTCTGCATTTGAGTAATGCCCAAGTCATACACTGCCTTTCAAAAGTTTGGGGTCAGTACATTTGTAAAAAGTTTTTGAAAGAAGTCTCTAATCCTAATTTGATAAAATAAAAAAGTAATAGATAAAAAAATCTGACCCTAAACTTTTGAGCAAAAGTGTCATTCATATAAAACCTATATTTATATTAGAGATATAATTCCAGTCATGACCGAGTTCATTTTCATCAACAATCAAGTCCTGGCTTCTGCTCCACTTACCACTTCCTAACTCCAAATTCTGTTTTGACCATGTCAGCAAAGTACACTGTAAAAACAAGCGAATCTCTCTCTGAAAACCTGAAAAGCTTTCGAATACTAAAGGATAAACTCTGTAACACTTGTACTTGATATCACCTAACTGGAATACACACCTAATCCTTTCACAAGACAAAATAACAACAATAACAACAACAACAACTAAATAGGAGTATTGCTTTTCTATGGGCGAGGCAAATTCTAAGGCATCACCTGAAGAGGTATGTATAGTCTTCAGAAAGCTCTAGTGAATGCTGGCTTTTTGTGAGCATGAACTTTCCCCTAATTCTCACACTGCTCTGTGCTCACAGTGGAACAGACCACAGCGCTCAGCTGCGGCACGTTCACCTCGTCGCTCCACACAATGCCTCTGCCCCAATAATGACTTCACACTGGGAAAACCCTGATTCCCATTCAGACCAAAGAAGCAAAATATTTTCTCTCTAAACTATGTAGTTTTCTATATTTCTATATTTTTATCAAAATCCACTAATTGAACATTAACAGTAGGTAGGATGTACCAAACTGAAATCAATACTGGTTTGTACGATTGTACTTCACACCTCAGTTGTCTCAGTAGGATTGTTTGTGTGAAACAATGTCCAAAAACAAGAAAAACTTAAAATTAAACATAATATAATCAATGAAACCGCTGACCAAAAGTCAAACTGATTAGGTACACACACAAACATATGAATCACATAAATTGCTCAATATTCATTATTGTTGTACGCCTACACTCAATTTTCAAAATCTTAAAAATAATGAGAATTCGATAGGCTTTCTGGTTGCAACCGTGTCCATTCTTACATCATGGTCCACATTAGAAGCAAATACGGTTAAGGGGGAGGAGGCTGAAACCTGAGCAGACACACACTCCCTCCAGATTGCCAGCCAATCAGACCATGCTAGACAGCTCAGAAAGGTATAAAAACAAGTTAGCCCTTCAACAGCATGAGCTTGTGCTCTTCAGAATACTGCGACAGCAAACCGGTCTCTACTACAAGTTAGAATAACCAGACAACCAAAGACAAAACAAGCAAGATGAAGGTACCACTGGCAAATCTGCTATGCATCACAGTCTTGGCAAGCTCTGGGTCAAGCTTCCCGTTGGAGAGGAGAGGAGCTGCTGCTGGGAAAGAGAAGAGAGTTCAGTATGCAGCATGGGATGATGTTAATGTCCTTGCACATGGGTTGCTGCAGCTAGGTCAGGGTCTTAAAGAACATGTGGACAAGACCAAAGGCCAGGTGAGAGACATCACCATTAAGATGAAGGTGTTCAACGTCACCGTATCCGAGCTTGGCAAGCTGACTCAGCGGCTTCAAGAAGACAGCATGGCGCTGAAAGCAAAAGCCCAGAGTTTGGAAGAAAGTGAGAGACTGGTCTTAAACGTGTCCACGGATCTGCGGGAGAAGACTAAGGAGCTGCTCAAAGACAAGCAGAAGGACCACGAGAGAATGAATAAGCTGGAAGAAAAAGTAGATGGCTTGATGCAAGGAGAGGGTTTGGAAGTTGCCAGCGGCAACTACAGTGATGCCCGGATCATTCAGGTATGTGCAAAAACCTTATTTCAGGGCTAAAAGAAAGTGAAGCATTTTGTCTTCGTTTTAGCTAACCACATCTCTGCCTGACATGCATTGTAATGTTTGTTTTGATGTGTATTTGCATAAATTTAACTTAAATTAACTAAACAAGAATGAAATGGATTGGTTTAAGTAATTTGAAAAGCCTACATTTCCAATAGACTACTGACCCGCACACAAACATATAACCGACAAGTTTGTGGGCGTGAACACCGCTTCATTGCATGGACTCAAAGCCGTGCTGTACGTGCAAGGTAGCAGTTATCCATGGCCGGACAAAGAAAAATGTCAGAGGCACTGACCTCCTGGAAAGTTTACCTTCGCCCCTTGATTCATGTTTCAGCAATAAACAAGCTGTTTAGATCTTCATTGTCTGCGCGAACTTCATAACGCGAGTTACATAACGATGCAGAAGAAAAGCTGTGTCGTTTGAAAAGATTATACAGGACCGGTTAAACAGGAATTTTTCAACACTGTCTGTAACTATCGTTTCGGTCTGCTGAGGTTTGGAAAAGCCCCCGTTTGAGTTTGATTAAAGACTGATCTCAAACCATTTCTGATTTCAGTGGATGCTGGAGGCGCAAAATAAACGCATTGATGACCTAGTCGAGCGCATCAAGCAACAGCAAGAAAAAATGGATAAACAAAATGTTCGCATTCGAACTCTCCAAAACCAGGTAAAAAAAATACTATGATGCAAAATATAAGTAGGCTACAAAATAGTGTGGTTAGTAATATTAAATCTAAGACTACAAACATATTCAAATATTTATGTGATGTGCACTAGATTCAAATGAAAAACGAACGATCTTCTCTCAAACGGAAGGAGGATGAAGTTCATCTGAACGCGAGCTCTGAACAGCGAGATTCCCCTGTTGGTAAGTTTTTTTTTTTTTTTTTTTTTTTTTTTAAACATAATTGTGTTTAAAAAACAGTGTTTCAGTAAACACAAAAATTACATTAATTTATAAGTTAGTAAGAGTGCTCTAAATGTATGCTTGCTAATAGAAGTATCAAATTATCCCATTCACATTTAAGTGGCCCATCTCTGCCTTAAACAGTCTCTAACACAATATATTATAATTGCATCTATACTGAAGTAAAACATACAAGAGATGTTTTGCCCTTGTCAAAGGCATGCTGGGACTTGTTTTGCACATATAGTGATGTTATGAACTGCATAATGTTGATTGAACATGTCCAGTTGGGAATGATCTTGAAAACATTTGGAAAATGACTCATGGAAATAAGGCAACATCTCAAACATTTAACCTTGAATATTTCTATATATATATATATATATATTATTCTGTAGGTGTGTAAGGGTAGGAAATGGTAAATTTGTAAGAAACTCCGGTTCAGAGCAATGGCTGCCTCTAAGTAGGTGAAAGGTGAACCTAGCAGAAACACATGGGCCAGAACAGTCATCCAAACCAACACAATAAAGCCTTTAATGGCGAGTTCTGACATCAGTGGGATCCAAAGAATGCTGTAAAAGAAACAGTTTCCCTGGACTCCTTCCAATTGTGTGCAAGTTCATCAGTCTCGGACTGTGTTAACTCAGGGTCACAAGCACGCAGAGATTTGTTACAAATCTGGCCAAGACCAAAGGGAGTTTTTTTTTTTTTTTCAGATATAGTATATCCTGTACCTTAGATTAGATTCCCTGGCTTTAATCCAGTGAAAACCATAAAATACATTGTGCATATTTTTGGACTGTGAACTTTGTACAGACTTTCCCTGTCGGGTAGAGCACTCCAAAAACACGTAATTTCTCTCAGAAAACATGTAACCTTTACCCTAGATCTGTCAGAGCCAGACTATCCCCCTCAGACCCCCCTGCCTCCACACAGACAACCCCTTTTAGTCTCGTGAATGAAAAGTGTGCCAGACTAGAGAAGACCACTTCACTTAATGCCATATGCTTTGAGCCCTACACACACACACACACACACACACACACACACACACACACACATATATATATATATATATATATATACACCCACTGTGTTTTAGAAATCTTTGCATATATATGACTCCAAAAAAGTTTTATATTATATATAGTTGTATGTATATATATATATATATATATATATATATATAGTCAGTTAAAGTAAAGTCCAATTTTATCAGGATAGACAGCACCAAACATTTTTCTTTTTTGGGGGGGGGGGGGGGGCATCTGACTCATCTTACATATAGCGCCTTGAGGGCCTTTGCAGTTGTTCCTCAAATAGCAGCAGCAGCCTCGGCATTCCCCGATCACTCGCTGTCCATGCATTGTGATGTCAGAAGAGGGGTGCTGTGCACGTGAAGGAGGCATGAAGGGCTGGACTAAAAGGGGGGCAGGGAAGAAGGAATGCTTGTAGAGGTCTGAGGCAATTGGGGGAAGTCTGCTTGGGAACTGGGGGAAAGGTCATGTTTACACCCTCAATTGTTCAAGCCAGGTCCGAATTCTCATGTGAAACTGCCTTTGTTTGGCAGATGTTTGTAAAGTGAGCCACATAGCGCACCTTTTAAGCTTCAGTGTCTAAGAAATAAATGCCAATGTGTATAGCATTGAACGTTCCTTTGTACCAATACGACATTTGTTTAATAACACGTCTATTTGGACTGTTGCCCCGGAGTTCAAAACAAACTCCATGTTGGCTTCTGTGTGCTTGGGTTGACACGTTCAAGGTTCTGTGTTTGAGATAAGGGTTTAGTTCACCATTAAACAATGTGATAAACACTTATCCTGTATGTGTGAGCAATATCCATTGTGTGCCAACTTTAAAATCCCTGTTTGGATACAGGCTTGGATAAAGGTCATTTGTAGACATGTGAATATATTTGTGGTGTTTTGTGTCTTTCAGCTATGGCTTCTGACTGTCATGAGCTGTTCCTGAGGGGTGAGACCTCTAGCGGGCTGTACACCCTCCAACCAACTGACTCCCAGCCTTTTGAGGTCTTCTGCGAAATGACACCCGGTAGGTGGTACTTTTATTTGATCCAAGGCTTCTCCCCCCCCCCCCCCCCTCCCCACCACCACCACCACCACCACCAAAATATCACTCAGGAGAACAGCTTTTAATCCTTTTGTTTTGTGCTTGAATCCACAGAAGGAGGATGGACAGTCATCCAGAGACGCCAGGATGGATCTGTAGACTTCGATCAACTGTGGCAGGCATATCAAGCTGGCTTTGGGAGCCTGAATGGTAAGAATCCAATGTGAACCAACTCTGTTTTTCATGTGAGCAACAGGCTCTGAGCAAACAGCCACTTCTGTCAGTAGACCTTGATTAAGGCAAAGTGATTACCTACTAATAATGGATGTAGAGTGGCAGATTAAGGATAGAGGATCAGATCAATCCTGGCTGGAGAGGAAACATTGTTAAATCCTGTATCCCTAATGCCTTTAAATTATTTAACTCCAGAGTGACTAAATCTCCTGGCCTATTCCTAGACCAGTCTTTTAAATATCCTTCTTAAATGTTGCTTTCAGGTGAGTTCTGGCTTGGCCTGGAGAAGATTCATTCTGTGTCCAAAAGTGGCAACTACATCCTCAAAGTGCAGTTCTCTGATTGGCGGGATGAGATTCAGAGCATCAACTACCCTTTCCATCTGAACGGTGAGGAGAGCAACTATTCCTTGCGCATTCTGGAGAGGCGCGCTGGGAACCTGGAGAGCTCTCTGTCCACGGAAACATCCGGAGTGCCCTTCTCCACCCGCGACAAAGACAACGACCAGAAAAATGACCTCAACTGTGCCAAACAGCTATCAGGTAACATCACGATGCCGTTGGCCATAAATTAAATCTTTCTATGGGTGATGTTGTCATTTTAATAAGTTTCCTTTTTGGCTTTCCAGGTGGTTGGTGGTTTAGCAACTGTGGTCGCTCGAACCTAAACGGCAGGTATTTTGTTACTCCTGCGCCAAAGCAAAGGCACCAGAGAAAACAAGGAGTGTTCTGGAAAACCTGGCGTGGCCGCTACTACCCGCTGAAAACCACCACCATGATGATTGCGCCCGCCGAGATCGAGAACAAGTCATAGAGGATGTCCGCTGTCCAAATCAATCACGCACGAGACCTTAACCAATGACGTGGGAGGAGAAACCACCATTCGTAACCTGCCAAAATAACATACTGGTGCTGAAAAGGTCTAAAGCACTTTTAGGAGTGTCTTCCGATTCCGTTTGTTATAACAGACAATGTCTGGATCATGCATGTGGTGGTCACTCAAATCCCAGTCGGTGCAAAAATAGGCTTTTTTATTTAATCAGACTGGAAAGAACTAAATGTGCCTGGAACTCTGCAAGCAGCAGCATGTGTTATATGGTGCAGGCCACTGTAAGGATCTGCTACATGTTTAGACAAATCTGGCAGGGTGACGTCACAAGACCTGATGGTTAGGCACCATTGCAAGTGCTTCCCATAACTAAAAGGCTTGGGGAAGGAATTAAATAACCTTACCACTAAAATACGGACCAAATAAGCTACATAAGCTTGAGCCAGTACCAGTACCCTTATTGTAAAGGCACTATTTATCTTAAGGCATTATCCACAGACAAAGACATGCATTAGTAGATCTGCAGAACATTGAAAGGTTTGATGCCCATCAAGTCATTTCAAGTATCCAAACGTGGAAGTTATTTTCTGGTACACACGCTGTCTTTCAAAAGCTTAAATGATCTGAGACTACTTGTGTATTTTCCTGTTTTGAAATCAAATGAGGAGTTCCTGTGGAGATTTATTTTCTCAGTCACATTGACTGCTTTTAAATGTCTAGAGCTGTCACTTTTCTGTAAATAACAGAAATGTACGTTTTCTTCATAGCATTACAGCTGTATTCTTGCCAACTACAAAACGGTCATGCTCTGATTTCCATAATATTTAAGTGTTGTACAAAAAATCATTATGTATTTCTTTATCTTTTTGCTTATAATTTATGTTACTTTTTGTTACTGTTTTTATGAAAAAATGTTTGGTCTTGAAGGGACCAATAAAAATAGATTTTATTTAAAAAACAAACAAACTCTGTGTCACTGAAGTTCTTGCGCTACACACAAACACCCTGTCAATGCAAAGTGAATGGGCTGGTTTAGATCAGTTCAGTATGAAGTGCTAAGCAGATGTACGCAGCTCTTATCAGACCCGAGGGTTACGTTTATCTACACGGCAGGTGATGCTGGAATGTCCTGGCGGTGCTCAAGCTTGCACAGAGCCCTAGAGACAAGAAACATGGCAACAAATATAATTGAGCAGATGGCTGCAAATATACCTGTAAGACATCCATACAGATGAAATGCTGTGATTTCTGTTAAACCAAAAATAAACTTTTATCATAGAAAAAAAAAGTAAAAAATACTATGTCCTTGAATGTTCCTACAGGAGTGTTGCCATATGGTCTTAAACACACGTGAACCTTACTTAGCGGAAATCAGCTTATTCTTCTGACTTGCCTATAAGTAACTAAGTTGTGTTGGCTTCCGAGTGTCACACTCAATGTTTCACACCTGAAAGAAGTCGTCACTAATGTGCTTTCAGTTACTTACTTCTAGATGAGTTTAGTGTATTTAACACTCAAGTGCTTTACGGTTTAAGAAAAGAACAACTGTCTTATCACCTTTGAAATAAAGTTATCTTTTTAGCTGTGATAAATATAAACATTGTAATGTGCTACATTTTAAATTCTGGTTTACAATAAATAAGATGCTGTTTACCTTCACAGGTTTAAAGGCAACAAGATTATGCACTCCATATTGACAAAAGCTTTTGAATTACCACGGGTCAGTGGAACTGAGTGATATTATAAGAAAAGGACACTGTACATAGTTCCTATAAGTACAGTATACATGGAGTTATTAAGAGCATTACAGAACCAACAGAAAATGAGGCCATTGCACAAACATAAAGACATGTTTCGTCATATAACAGCCATTATGTTTAGCCATTATGATTTTTAAAGCTTCATTCAACAGTCATCCTGCCTGATACCATTAATGTATTGTTACTTTGTTTAGAGCCACTGAAGCAGAACCGTACCAAAGAACAAATATTATTCCGTTATATAACATTTGATGGTCATTAATCATGATGAGGACCCCTCAGTATACCCTTTCAGTTGTTTTATAATTTTATTTAATTTTAGCCTATCTTATCTGTTTTGCATTTCACTCAAATACTTTTTGCATCCTCCAACCTGAAGGCAAAACCGAATACATTGCAAATACATTTATTAATTTTTAACTAATAAGAAAAGTAGATTTGTTTTAATGGATAAAACTCATTTTAATGAGAGACATATTTTTGCTGTTAAAAAAATGGAACGAGATGAGGGGATTATTGTTGACAGAATTTCCATTTTCGGGTGAGCGCTCCCTTTAAGGAGAAAAATTTATAGATTACCTGTGTAATATAATGTTTGCACAATGCTGTCTGTGTGAGAGGTTACCTGCTTCAACAGGAGTCGTGAAGGTAAATCAGGCTGAAGCGTGAGGGAGGTGAGCGGCGTGTCAACATGGAATGTAGCATTTCATTAACAAGAAGAGAGCCTTTTGACAAGCTCACAGCAGGGCTGTTTGAGAAGAGGCAAAGTAAGGCCTTAAAAGCACAAATCTGCACATGTGTCGACAAAGTGAGGTTGTAGAAAAAATCTCAACCTCAGGCAGCAAAAACTGGCGAGAACCGGAGAAACTGGTGAGATCTTGTTAAGCAGCGCCACCTGGTGCAAGCGACAAAAACGTCATTTTCATTCAAGACTCGCAGTAAATACCGTAATTCCTCAAATAAAGACCGGTATTCAAATAAACGCCGGGCCTCTGATAGTGGCCGGGGGCGTGGTCAACGCGGACAAATAAAGGCCGGTCTCAAATTAAGGCCGGGGAAAAAATAGTGTGAATATGTACACTTTAAATGAATGTACACTCAAAGACGGACGCGCTTAGCGCTTGTCAGACATATATCACAACTATTAAGTGTTTTTAACCACATGTTTATTTTAGGTTTCAGACATTTAAATAGATATGATTTATAGCAAAACAATAAATTTATAGTTTGTAAAATACACAATGGTGTCTATGGAAGCAGCAATAACAATCCATTCAAATATATTTGGCGACGTGTTTTATTCATATCAGATACACAGTGTAAGTAACTATAAAGTTTACTCTATTCTTCTCCCAGTTCACCGGCCACTTACTTTCATGTATTTCGGGAGAAACTGAAGAATTCACGCGCTGTAACTTAACAAATACAACAGGAATCTCCGAACTGCGGTGCCCATCTCACGTTACAGATCAAGATCATTTATAAAGGGTTTTAAACGACAAAACAAACTCACTTACACGGATTTGAGAGTCAGAATAGAAGATAGTTGATGACATGGTAAGCAAGTTTGTTAATATTTAGAAATAAAAGCGC
The DNA here is from genome assembly GCF_029890125.1 of Rhinichthys klamathensis goyatoka. Lineage (NCBI taxonomy): Eukaryota > Metazoa > Chordata > Actinopteri > Cypriniformes > Leuciscidae > Rhinichthys > Rhinichthys klamathensis. The sequence continues at coordinate 784,034 of NW_026606920.1, read as the reverse complement.
TACATCTGTCATATAGCGCTATTTTGGCTGTGGTGAACACGTGCCAAGCATGACGCGTCACCATGGAAACTTGGCTGGCGGGCGGGCGGGGATCGCGAATTAGAAATAAAGGCCTGCCTCTAATAAAAGCCTGCTTCAAATAAAAGCCGGCTACCATCTGCAGTTCAGGTAAATAAAGGCCCCGGCCTTTATTTGAGGAATTACGGTATATCTTTCTTGAATGTATTGGTAACACTAAAACGTTCCATTAGTTAGCATGATCGGTTAATGCATTAACTAACAATTACTTTACATAAATCAGGGCTAACTTGAAAATTTAAACTAAATAAAATATTTAGTTTAACAATCAGCAATTTCCCAGGGTTAAGTACATCCTTTCACTTACCTTTGGTAAAAAATAAATAACATTTCTTTTCGTTAGGAGTCGTATAATATATGTGTAGCTAATAATCTCATGCTGTCTTTTTCACTCAGTGCCAGATGATGGCAGTATTAGGTAATTTAACAATTTTTGAAGGCGAGTCCCCTCTTCCTCGAACCCCAGATTTATTATGTACCATTAAGGATATTAGTGGGCCCTGCTCCAGTGTCTGAGGATGTAGTACATCAGCTTCATTATCTGACTCAACACTGCTTGCTTGATCATTTTTCTGATCGGATCATTGATTAATGGATCCAGGATTTCCATTGGGAAGTAAGCAAATGATTTCAAATGTTATCTTCCTCTTGTATAAGACTGAAAATTAAATACTAGCTTTGTTATATACACATTTTTCAGAGAGCAAAAGGGTATCAAATTAAGTGAATCCTGACAACAGTATCTCTTGTTCATCATCTTTTATTATAAACCCAACACTTACTGCATTCATCTAACCATGATATTCCACGAGAAAGGTAAAAAAAAAAAAAGCAGACCTAAAATTTTCCAATGTCTAATACAAAAGGTTTAGCCATTTGGAATGAGAACAAATACTGTGGAATACAAATAGTGAATCCAGTTCCTAATTTGGAATGTTCAAGGCTCACAATGTTATACTTCAATTTCCATTTACAATACTATAATCCAAAGAAAACAAGACATGCTCCAGTTGTTCTGGCTCTACAAACAGTAAAATATTTGATGTAAAATGAAACACTAATACAAAGATTAACTATTTAAAACACATTACAGATTGTATGTGAGACAGTAAAGTGTATCATAAAACCACATTCATCTCCTCACATCAACTGAGGAAGTAGAATGTTTAGAATGTCAAAAGCAGAAAATGACTCAAATGCTGCTGCAATGATAGATAACCCCTTCCTTTTTGTGCATGTCAAGAATGTGCTCTAAATGTCCAGCCTAAAAACACAATAACAAAATATTACTGGGAAAGTAAGCTCTTAAATTAACTAAATGGACCACATAACTCCAGTAAAGGTTCACCATATCGAAACCCTCACCATTTTAACTTTGCATCTTTCAACTGTAACAGCAAAAATTATCCTTCACATGCTCAACTGACAAGAAGAGTGATTTTAAACCCCGGAGCATGTTCTATTTTCAATAAATGAAACACTCGCGTAACGCTCTTTCTCGTCCATACTTAATATCAAATTTCTTCACAAGAAAGCTTGATTAAAAAAAAAGAAAATTCATTATTTGGGATTATGTAAATGTAACTTTACAATAACCCCCGTCACACTTGCATTTTAAGATCAGCGTTTTGATCAAATAAAAAATAAAATGTACATTAAACTAAACCTACAATTAAGCAAATACTAAATATTATCATAGAGGTTGTGCAATTAAATGACTGTCAAATGAACCATATAAAATAAAAGAAATATCAACACATAACACTTAACATATTTTGTTGGGCTCTCGTTTCAAATGAACCAAACATACCGTTTATAAAAAGAACATTGATATAGTTAAAAAATAAGTGATATGTTTCATATGGGTCACTTTCATGTTTTTGGTCTTTTGTTTACAAGGAAGTATCAACTTCCCTTTAGCTTCTTATTCAGACTCATAGCCTGCGATTGGTCGATTCAGTAATCTTGACCGTCATCCTGATAACCCTGGTAGCCCTCGTCTTGGTAATCCGTGTAGCCAACAGCATCAGCTCCTTCTCCAGTTGCATCGGGTGCACTTTTGGGGCAGTATTTGGCATCGTAGATCTGACGGCCAAGCCCAAAATTTTGCCCGCTCTGGTTGGCGCCTTGAGTGTAGCCCATTTGTAGAGACATTGTGGAGTTGTCGCATTTGTCGGTGCCAATTTTCTGGTCGTAGATGGCACGGCGGGTCCCTGGAGCTGTCATACCAGACTAGAAGGAACAGATCAGATTCAGAACCATTTTACATTTTATTATAGTTTTATTTTCAGTTTTCATTTTAACTTTAGTTTAAAGTGCCCCTATTATGACATTTTAAAGGTTCTTCATTTTGTTTTGGAGGTCTCCAACAATAGGTTTATATGGAAAGGTAAAAAAAAATTAATAACTTTAATTTTCTCATTCTGTACATGGGACATCACCTAATTTTTCAAAGAGTCTGAAAAACCAAACCCCTCCTTTCCGTGAGCCTAGCCTGCTTGCAGCATAACTTGCTTGGCTTCATTGCGGTCATTAGTTGTTGCCAACCATCTCCGAAACCAGTAATCTTCGAGCTATTGAGAGTTAAATTTGCATTTATTTTGCAAATAAAAGCAAAATTTATTTGCAAAATAAATTTTTGCAAATAAATTTTGCAAACCCTCACTGACTCATCTCTGGTGAAGCGCGCACTGTGACGCACTACGTAAAAAGACATATGTAACACTAAGTTGCAAACTGGGTAGGCTACTTCCAAAGACCTGGGGCTGGTTGCATAAACTGCTTAGACTAGTCTTAAAGGTTAGTGCTAACTTTTTAAAAGTCAGTTACATAAAGGTAGATCGGTCTAATTTGAATCAGAAAAGTAAGACTGATTACCTCTTGACTAATTTCTAGTTGGCCAAATTAATTCTTAAGACATAGTGTTCTTAAGTCTTAACATAGTGGCTACGTTTATGCAACCGGCGCTACACAACCTAAAAGCATATTTTTCAATCAGATGTAAGATCTTGCAAGAACCCGTTCTAGGAGACAATAATTGTATTTGTGGTGCACTTTGATCTTTAAAACTTTGCAGACCTTTACGAATCACAAACAGCTATATTACACACTGCATGAAAGCTAATATTCAAAAAAGCACAATAGGGGCACTAAGTATTAGTAATTTTATGTTTTTGCCATTTTTATTAGTTTAATTTATATTAAGCTTTATTTTCATTTTAGTTAGTCATTTTAGTCCTTCAAACTAAATAAAACAATTCAGTTATTTTGTCAAAACATTTTAATTTGTTTGCATTTTTTATGTTTTTTATAATATATACATGTATATATATTATATACATGTATTTTTTTTTTTTATTTAAGCGTTATTTAAGTAGCGAAAAACTTATAACAGTTTTAGTTAACAATAACAAAACTGATCAGAAATTATTATAATTAGAAGATATTTCTAGTGTTATAAAATATCGCATATTAATTTTCCAAGCAAAATGTATATTTTAGTCAGAATTATTGCGCTCCTATTTTGGCGCGCATGCGCGCAACATCGCTCGTTCAATATGAAGATTAGCAGCAAAATGGATACATTTGCACGACTTTCTAACATTTACAGATGGAGAATATAACTGTAAAATGTAATTTTTGCACTGAGGGGGGAAAAAAAACATGTCACAAACGCATAAAAATATACGCTGTTTGATGGTGGATCGATTTGATCCACGATCGACCTCTAGGGCTGCTTCAGAAACGCATGCACACGCAATTATCTAGACTAGATAAACCTGGATCAAATTAGTGAGATTGCGTGAACACTTCAATTACCTTTTATGGAACCACTTTAGCCCCAACTTATTTGTTAGGCTCATTCAAGTCCGGTTTTGGAGTTTAATCCCCGCTTTTCTAAGCTTCATTTATGGAACCTTCAGCCGTTACTTATTCACGATACAGCACTTGCCTCGAGTACCTTATTGCTTTTATAAAACGGTTGCCACACAATAAAAATATTAAAGCCGAAAAATATGTATCTATGCAACTTTCATGAAGTAAAATCACTAAAAGCCTGCCTTCCGCTGGAAAAAATAGTCCCGGTGTTCCGGAAAATTCTGTTCCCCTGTTTCCCCTTCAGCGCGCATGCGCAACAGCAAGACGAAAATCATGATCTCACGTCATTATTCCGCGCAAGCTCCTAGCCATATATTGTGCAATGATTGTGCATCGCGGTGTTTTTACTTATTCTCCATCACAGTAATGTACATTTTACTCTGTTTGTTAGATAATCTGCAATTGCATACAGGTTTTAAAGCATAGAATGTATATTTTCAGATGTTTATGGCTCAATCGGATGTAGATTACGTTACACTTGCTAATTCTAGTTATACGTTCTTTTTATTATTATTTTTATTACTGCGTGTGTGTCGGTTTGCTGTAGACATAAATAAACTATATTGCACTGCACAAATAAGTAATCTGTGTTGTTATTCTCATTTACGTTATTTTATGATATTCGTCTACTTGAAGGCCCAGAAAAAGTGGTTCTGTATAGTACATTTTCAGTATTTATAACACACTGTAGTGATGCTGGTGATGTATTTAAGTGGCATCTTCATGTGTAAACACTGTCATCCATCGATCAGTCTCTTACACTGAACACACAGGGGGAACCGTTTTACCTGCTGGCCCAGAAAAAGTGGTTCCCCCACTGCAATATTACATTTTGAGGATTCATAACACACTGCAGTGATGCTGGTGATGTATTTAAGTGGCATCTTCATGTGTAAACACTGTCATCCATCGATCAGTCTCTTACACTGAACACACAGGGGGAACCGTTTTACCTGCTGGCCCAGAAAAAGTGGTTCCCCCACTGCAATATTACATTTTGAGGATTCATAACACACTGCAGTGATGCTGGTGATGTATTTAAGTGGCATCTTCATGTGTAAACACTGTCATCCATCGATCAGTCTCTTACACTGAACACACAGGGGGAACCGTTTTACCTGCTGGCCCAGAAAAAGTGGTTCCCCCCTCCCGTCTCCCACCCCCTTTCGTTCCCCCCTTTAGTATTTATAACACACTGCAGTTATGCTGGTGATGTCTTTAATTGTCATCATGTGTAAACACTGTCATCCATCGATCAGTCTCTTACACTGAGTGGATCCCACCATATTATATTCCCGCCAGATTTCTTTTTACCCATCCCCCACCTATGCACATTTGACTTTATAACACAAACGCGCACTTTTATTGATTCTCATTATTGCTTATCACAAATAACAAACATATGATTTATATACATTTATTGCACACATTTATATGTTGGTGAGGAAGCATAACCAGGATAACGAGGACCAGGCATACATGATAGACTCCTACGCAATGACTAAAATATGGGAAGGGTCATATCACACCTTAAGCAGGGTAACTTTATCGGACTGAGACTATGTAATAAATATTTTACAAAACAATGTCCTTATCTGATTTAACAATCTTTTCTAATGATGATGATTCATTTTCTTTATTGGTTATTTTCTGTATTGCTTTATTAATTTGATTTAGTAATCTGTTTTTATTATTATTGTTATTTTAGTGTGATCCACGCCAGTATAAAGTTCTTCTGGGTGTGATAAATGAGCATGATCACTGGACTATTGCTGTGAGTATCCATGAATACACCTCACAATGAAGTCCATAGAAAGTTGCAATCAAATCTGATTAAACTTGTATCAAATGTAAGTCTTGCAAATATGTGTAACATTTAATGTCCAATGATGATGAAGGCAAACAAGGTACTAAACAACAAAACATTTTAGTCAATAAAGCAAAACAGATAATCTATCCTTTCTATAAAAGCAACAGTTTTGAAAATTATTTTCAATATGTAGCAACTAATATACAGGTTGTGATTTGTTTAATTTTCAGGCCATTTATCCATCCCAAAAAAGAACAATTTTTTTGGATCCTATGGGAGAATCATCACACAAACTGCATAAGTGCCTGGAAACCACTAAGTAACAAATGCAAAGAATATTTAGTATCTTTCTTATAGGTACAATGGAATTGTTACATGAATTGATCAATTTTCTTTGTAGAGCCTTTATGAGGAGTAAAGGCTGCAAAGTGTCAAGGTGGACGTGTGACACAGTTCATCACCCTGTGCAACGTGACGTCACATCTTGTGGTGTTTTTGTATGTAAGGTAAGCATAAAATAGATTGTTAGATTGTAATAAGTGTGTTTAGTTATGTTTATTTGAAATACTACTTTTTAGTTTGCAGAAAAAATCCTGACAGGCCAGTCAATAGTCTTCGCAAACACAGAAAAGGCAGTAAACCTTTTAAGAAAAAACTTGGCAGTGAAGCTTATGCAGGAATCAGGTAAATGCTGGTAAAGGGGTATTACTTTAACAAAATGCAAAAAAGTTCAGTTTCCAATGAGTATTTAAACAGTGCATTACATATCGACAAGTACAAATATTCTTGTTCTTTATGTTTAACCACATTGTGTTTTTAATATTATGATTTAATTAAAGAAGAAATGGTCAACTAATGCAGAAACCTATGCAATTCTAGTGTTTCGGTATAGTAAAACATGCACAAATCAGAATAAATTCCAAAAGTCTTTTTAGTAAGAATAGGAGAAATATGCAGGTGACAAATCAACAGAGCAACTGCACAAAGAAACAAAGGGCTTAAATACACAGATAGAGTAAATCAACTAGAACAGTAACAGGTATGCCATTCAATTAAAAACCAAGGAACACAGACAAAACTGGACATAAACAGTTAATGCTATTATAATGAGTAAGTATATTTTTGAATATAATGTTAGCATTGTGATACTTAAATTTGCTCATTCTTTTCTGCTTCCAACACGTCAACATTGAGAACTGACTGTTCACCTGCTAACTTATATATACTGACATGTATGGAGGACCAGCTCTACCATATTTAAAAATAAATACAGAAATAAATAAATGCTCAATAAATAAATAAGCATACAATTAATTGCCCCAAAAACACAATAAACAAATAAATGTAGGTAGAAATTAAATTATACAGTGAGACATAAATGTATATATCTCTTAATTAGCTTCTTTATTTATTCACATTTGTAATAATTACCTTATTTATTTATATGCATGTTATAATATTTTTGTCTGTTTTATTCTTCCTTTGTATTTTTTTACCCTATTTATTTCTTCAATGCTATTTATTTATGCCTGTCGTTTTTACATTTCTGTATGCATTTCTGCCTCATTATGCAAATGAGGAGGGGCTGTGTCTTAAGGGGTCAACTTCTGCCCATTGGTTGGTTAGCATTTTACTGCATCAGTCATGTCATCAAATATGGTAGAGCTGGTCCTCCATAGACATGTGCCACTGTAGCAAGATAATGTTATTCACTTCACCTGCCAGTGGTTTTAATTCTATGGCTGATTGCTTTATGATTAATCCAGTGTCTAAATGTTATTGACACTCTGTACACTTTTGTAGAAGATTTGAGTGATCTCTGTAGGTTCTGTGGAGAAGAAAATCTAAGTGACCCAGTCTTGCCACCTGCTTGGGTAATGGGACTTTTTTTAAATTAGTTGTTAGTTTATTATTTTTTTTAAATAGTTGTAACAGATTAATCTAATCTAATGTTGAAATAAAATTATTTTGTGACATTATATTTTATGATCATTCAGATTGCCTGTGATGGATGTGACAGGTGGTACCACCAGTACCACCAGTCATGTGTTGGCAACCCACCAGCAGAGGCAGATTATTATTGCCCAGCTTGCACTACATAGACCAAGGTAAATTATAGACCAAGATTTTTCCTTAGCTTGTTTAGGCTCTCTATCCTGCACATGCTCTCTGACACAACTGTAAACTATCATTTATCGCAGTGTTCATCCACTGCATTTGCGCTCATGAAAATTACACCCGTTGATCCTTTGCTATGATCTCTCCGCTATTTAACTCTCTGTTTTTCCACCTCTTTGTCAGTTTATTGTTTGACTGTGGTGTGCATGCTATTTATAGACTCTCTACTTTGTGATTTTCCCACCTTGTCCAGTCTAGCCTAGTCCTGTCCTTTCCTGTCTTGTGTGTCCAGCGTGAGCTCTGCTCAGTGAAGCTGCCTGCAAGACTGCTTCTCTGTGCTACTGAGTCTGCGCTCATATGTCCCTAAGTGTCTCCTGTCTACAAGCATATCTCTTACACTCCGCTTGTTTGCTGCCAGGCCATTTTTGAGTTTCCTTCTCTAGTTCTGCGTCTGCCAAGATGGCCGTTGAATAGCAGACTGCCAGACTGCCTTATGTCACTGAACAGTAAATCTCAGTAACCAGCTTTCGCTTTTTGGTCCTTTCTCCACATTGCGACAAAGCTGAATTGTGAGTTTTCGAAAGTGTGTATGTTGTTGAAAGTATGTAAAGTGTGTAGGTTTTGTGTTTTTGTTTAATAAAAAACGTTTATAGTTTAACAGATTGAGTGAAGTGTTATACATCCCCTATTATACACTTAAATAGATCACCAGGATCACTGCAGTGTGTTATGAATCCTCAAAATGTAATATTGCAGTGGGTGAACCACTTTTTCTGGGCCAGCAGGTAAAACGGTTCCCCCTGTGTGTTCAGTGTAAGAGACTGATCGATGGATGACAGTGTTTACACATGAAGATGCCACTTAAATACATCACCAGCATCACTACAGTGTGTTATGAATTCCTTAAAAATGTAATATTGCAGTGGGGGAACCACTTTTTCTGGGCCAGCAGGTAAAACGGTTCCCCCTGTGTGTTCAGTGTAAGAGACTGATCGATGGATGACAGTGTTTACACATGAAGATGCCACTTAAATACATCACCAGCATCACTGCAGTGTGTTATGAATTCCTTAAAAATGTAATATTGCAGTGGGGGAACCACTTTTTCTGGGCCAGCAGGTAAAACGGTTCCCCCTGTGTGTTCAGTGTAAGAGACTGATCGATGGATGACAGTGTTTACACATGAAGATGCCACTTAAATACATCACCAGCATCACTGCAGTGTGTTATAAATACTGAAAATGTACTATACAGAACCACTTTTTCTGGGCCTTCAAGTAGACGAATATCATAAAATAACGTAAATGAGAATAACAACACAGATTACTTATTTGTGCAGTGCAATATAGTTTATTTATGTCTACAGCAAACCGACACACACGCAGTAATAAAAATAATAATAAAAAGAACGTATAACTAGAATTAGCAAGTGTAACGTAATCTACATCCGATTGAGCCATAAACATCTGAAAATATACATTCTATGCTTTAAAACCTGTATGCAATTGCAGATTATCTAACAAACAGAGTAAAATGTACATTACTGTGATGGAGAATAAGTAAAAACACCGCGATGCACAATCATTGCACAATATATGGCTAGGAGCTTGCGCGGAATAATGACGTGAGATCATGATTTTCGTCTTGCTGTTGCGCATGCGCGCTGACGGGGAAACAGGGGAACAGAATTTTCCGGAACACCGGAACGTGAACAGCAACAGAAGTTACATATATTATTTCGCCAATAGATGGCGGCAAAGACTGTCTTTATGAGTGAGTGAGTGAGTGAGTCTGTAGAGAAGGCTTTTGAAAGGACTCGAACTTGTGATCACGGAGAAGACAGACGCAACTGACAGATGACTAACGTTATGCACGGAAAACCCCATGACTGTTAAAAGGACAAAATATGCAGCGGACATTCAAACGCATTTTTTTATTATGAATATAGGACTGACCTGAAGGAAAATGCTACGTCTACTGTAAATGCAGGTACACTCGCTTACTCGATCTCTCACAATGCTCTGCTCTAGCTTTAAATGAACAATATCAATGAGATGAAACATCTGTTTAAGTTGCTAAGAGTGGTTGCTAGGGGTGTTGTGTAGTGATACATAGAACCGTTGGGTGAAGCGGTCATAGCCGTGTTTTATCGTGAATAAAGCACAGCTATTGACCAATCAGAATCAAGGATTGGAACTAACCGTTTTATAAAACACTAGAAATATCTTCTAATTATAATAATTTCTCTTTAGGATGTTGGATAAGTTGCAGTGAACTTCTAGCTCATTACACTCATATATTTTATACTTCTAATAAAAAAAAGAAATTGAACAGAAGTAGCCTAATTCAGGGAAGATTTTTTTAAAGAAACTAAATATATAAAGATACAAAATATAGTTTTGGGTATAGGACCTATGCTACTTTATAAAGATGATATATACTTATTTAGAATGCTGAGAATTACAGCTTTTAATGCAATCATTTTTTTTGAGAAAGCAAGAATCCCCAGTTTTAAATGAGTGGTTAGATTTAGTTTCTAAAGTACATTATGGAGAGGATAACATTAAATTAAGAACAAATGTATACATTTTGAAAAGATATGTGCAACTCTAAAATCAAAGAATATTCCATAAAATAAAGGAATATATATTGGCCTACATTAACTACATTTTTATGTAACCATCCCTTTTATTTCTAGTTATTTGTTATTTTATTTATTTACTTATTTAATATTGAATATTTGATATTTAAATAATATTACTTGAATAACTATTAGGAATTATGTGTCATTCATTATAAGAGTTTGTGAATGTTATATTTTTATTAATATTTATTTATTGTTTTATTTATATGTATGTGTTGGTATTATCGCAAAAGAAAAAAAAAGTAGAAGGAAAAATAAGGAATATTTATTGGGGGAAAATATGATGTCTTTAAAGGAACTGTCCATTTGTATAATTGTGTTAAATGTGTTTGAATTGAAAGACATAATAATATATATATATATATATATATATATATATATATATATATATATATATATATATATATATATATATATATATATATATATATATATATATATATATATATATATAAATAAGAGTCAGTGTAGAGAAAGAATTCTCTGATAACCGAGGCATTCCTTAATTAAAATGTCTTTATTACAAAAATGACATGTCCTAAACGGACAACTTTAAGCGCCTTATATATGTGTCTATATTGTAGCCTTATTTAAGTTGATTTTCTGTATACTGTGTATTTATAATGTCCAATAATGGTATTAGAGACTGTCAGTGGTAATATCATTGTGTTCTTGTCGGTCAGTGTTGAGGATCTGTGTAACAACTGAGGCTTAGCCTGACAGTTAGCCTGCCCTGGACCAGGCTAGTTTCCCAGCATAAGTTGGCAGGGTAACTAAGTTTGAACTTTTTTAAGTTTGATTTATGAAACCGAATCTACCAAAAATAAGCCTGACTAACCGAAATAAACCTGGCTTATACTCTAATCTTGGTTTATGGAACAGCCCCCAGAATGAGATGGTAATAAGAGAAAATGAGCAATATCATGGGAGGTGGTACTCACTTGGCTAGCACCCTTGTTAGTGCCCATCTGAAGACTGATGGTTGAATGGTCCATTGGTGGTAGAATATGTGACTTGGGATCATACAGGTGTCTTCTGGTACCGTAGGCATTCATTCCAGCTTGACTTGCACATTTATTTGTTCCCATCTATAAAGAGACACACACACAAGCTATATACATGAGCTATTTTCATGGCACTTTCCAGATCAAGCCATATTAGTTTTGGATTACAGATTGTGAATAAATTATATTCAGATAGTTGAAGAGAATGACAGAAACTTGTACAAAGTTCAGCCATACCTGTAGTCCAATGACACATTGCCCAGCTTTCATTTTCTCTTCATCAAAAGCCCTCTCCTGTCTCTCTGCATATTTCACTCCAATGTCTACACTTAAGTGGATGCCCTTGGTTTTAGCCTGTAAACAGTGAGAATCTATAATTACAGACTGAAATAAAATCAGTTAGGCTGTTGTCCTGTGAAATTATATCATTCAATGGGGCCTACCAAGCCAGCAAGAGCCAGAAGTGTGGTCTGAACCTGTGTCATATTTCCATTCTCAAACAGATCATTAGCCTCAAAACTATCGTGAGGTTTGAGTCCATAGGTGGTGATCGCTTTAATGAAGTTGGTCAGGTTCTCTAGCTGCAACAAAATAAAATAGCTGAATGTGAACAGACGAAACATAACCTTCATGCTGGACGTTCATTTCTACTACAAAAGATAATCTTATCCGGAATTTAAGAGAACACATTAGACAATGTTCTCAGAAAGAAAAGAAAAAAAAAGTTCAATGTCAGAACATTTTATCTCCAGCTTTCCTAAAACATTTGGGAATAAACATTTTAGAGGAGCGTAAAACGTCAGCTCACCTGATGCCAGTTTTGGGACGATTGGTTAATCTTCTTCACAGACCCTGGCTGAAGTTTGTTTACAAGCCTTTAAGGAAAGATCAAGACCGCACGGTTATGCAAAGTTATATTGTAAAATAGCCTTTGAAAAGACTTAATTGGGAGTTACATAAACATACATAAAAACTTACTCGCAGAGTATTACACCATTTTTCAACCCTTTCTGGAAGTCATCTCCAATTGACCGCCCAGTGATCCCCTCAATCCAAACTCGTAATTCTTCTTCTTTTTGGGGGTCATACTTCTGTGCAATCTAGAGGAAAGATTAATGTGACATCAGCCAATAATCATTCTACAATCAGGCTATATGCTCATTATTTCAATAAGATCTACATGATCACCCAATGCCCTACATTACATAAATAAACAATATGTAGGCGAGTCAGTTAATCGCATTAATCGTCTTAATATATATATTAAAATCCTAAATCCTATATCCTAAACTAACCCTCAGCTGCGTTTATATTTCAGCTGTCCGTTTAAAGACAATATAATAGGCTACCTAAATATAGGAAGTTAAAGACCTTTATCACCATAAATCTGGCTGTCAGGGTAATGTCAGGGCTGCTAACCGATACTAAGTGTGCTACAAACACAACACCTTTGAGGAGGAATGTGAATAACTAGCGGCAGTTTTTTTTTTTTTTTTTTTTAGCAAGCTGTGCGTTTTCTTTCAGGCCAGATCACAATGACATATTTGAGGACTGGAGGCAACGCCCCAAGAGCTTCTTGAGAACTTTCTTTACCGTTTCCGTGACTTCTTTTGCGTTTTACTTACTTTCACTTTACAGCTGGTTGCCAGTAACATTAAATAGTATAATTAAATATGCATTACATGAAGCACAATTGATATGACCTTGTATCGGATTCGTTACACGTGTTACACGTGTTACATGTTAACACAACAAGAAGTTTGTGAAACATTTGTTGATACACTTGGATTCATCAGAATGAGACAGAAAGATTTCCGTTACATATAAGATATAATATGCCAAACAAAATATGTGTGCGTTTTAACGAAGTTTTTGAAATAGTTTATAAATTATTCCACGTACCTTGCTCTTCACTTCCGCTGAAAACCCGTATGCTGGGCCTCTGTTGAACTGCGAAGACATTGTCAGCAACAAGAGCAGAATAAGTTTCAAAACAGATTGTCGAGAACTGAAAGAAAGAGTTCGGTAAAGTTTGGCAGTTTTGTCTTCTTTTCCTATGTTAGCCTATGTAAATCCAGAACTTCCCCTTGTTTACCTCGCGACCAATCAGAACACACGCTCAATGCGGGTCACGCCCCTTTCCCCCTTTCTTGGCCGTGATTGATATCAAAAACTCCATATATGGCACTAAAGTACAAAATTCCTTTATAATGGGAGTATCCCTGTGTCCATCCTGGTATTCCAGACTCGCGGTAGAAGAGGATTGAATCACCTCTGGGAATACGGCAGGCTACTGAATGATGTCACTAACATTCATGAAATATCTCTGAAATGCTGAGGAAGCAAGGCAAGATAGGATGTCATGCTGATAAGTCATACATGATACATGTAATCAGTCACATGATTTTGAACAGGTACTGACGCACACTGACACTTTAAAGTAATCCAGTGGAAAACATTAAAGCCTGGTTTCACAGACAAGGCTTAGATTAAGCCAGGATTAGGCCTTAGTTAAAAAAAGGACATTTCAATAGCTTTTTTAAACATCCCTTAGAAAAAATATTATGGTGTGCATCTTGAGACAAAATAATGGCAGTGACATATTTTAAGATATGCAAGTTGCTTTCATTTAAAACAGCTCAAACATGCATTTTAGTCTGGGACTATATTAAGCCTTGTCTGTGAAACCGCCGGCCATAAATGTACTAATTTCCGCTGAGTAAAAATAATGAAATATGCAGGCACAATTTTCTAAGACTATAAAGAGACCATGATAAATGTGACTTTACAGTGTAAGACAGCTTATTAAAAGGATGGCTCAGCCAAAAATGAAAATTCCATCATTTACTTAATGTTGTTCCTGTTCTCGGGTGACTAAAGGCCTGTTTACACTAAGAATTACAACTAAAACGGTAACTATACCGATAATTATTTTGGTGTCCACACCAAGGGCTGATAACGTATGCTGCTTTAAATGCTCAATCTCTTTAAAGTTGGGTGGTTTTTCTGTTGGGTCCAACAGAAGAAAGAAAATCATACAGGTTTGGAACAGCATGTGGGTGTTAATAAAAGGTGAACTATCCCTTTAAGACAAGGTTGATTATGTGTATATACTGCAACCACTTTTGGTTAGCCTTGACAACTTCAGTTAAAGGGGGTTTCCATGACACACCAAGCAAGCAAACAGACTACAGCAATTTGATTCATTAAGAGCTAAATAGTTTCCTGAAAAGGTACAGAAAACATTAAATGATAGATTTGCTCTCATGAACATGTCAATCATGTCGATTTGGGACAGATAACCTTGATGGAAGAAAGGGTACCATGATGCAAAGAGTTTAGATTATTTTATTTTTTCGAACAAACGAGTGATGTTAAACACTGAACAAATATACTGATCAAAAATGATCAAAGAAGTCTCTCCTCTAGTTTTAAATTGCAAATTATATTTGCAATACCCTAACCAAGTATTGAGCTCTTAGATGGCCTTTGCTTCAGAAACGATGTATATCCCTGGAATATCTGACATGGTTTGAAGAAAACATATGCTGTACTTTTTGAAACCAAGTGAAGATAGCGGAAGCCTTTCCAAACTTTTTACATCAAAGGCACATTGGTAGGACGAAGGTAGCAGAGCACACAGTGTTTGCAAGTCGGCAGTAAATAGGTTTCACCCCCTTCACAAGACTTTTTTTTTTTCAAAACAATGGCAAGGCATTAAAAAAAAAAAAAAAGAATAAAAAAAAAAAACACGATCAATATTATGTCAAACTGAAAACACTGAATGAATAATAGGACCACAACCTATTCATCTAGGTCTATAGATTCCTGTGAACAGTAACACAAACGATTGGGTCTTTCATTCCAAATGCTTCATTTCCTCCCAAAATAATTACATTCACACTAAAAAAAAGAGAAGACTTAGAAAGGTTTTACATGGATAGCAAGAACTATGTACAGACAAGCAGGATAACGCGCATATTTATTGACACATTTATAGCACAATGCGTCCATTTGAGAAAAAAAAGACCATATGGCAGATGCCTAGAGGTGTTTCCTTCTGTACCACCTAAACAAAAGTCTAAATGCCATACATTCACTAAGGCTCTTGAAATAAAGTCATTGTTGAATGGTTTCAGTAAGGCAAACAATATCTAAAGGAATGGTAACAAGTGTATTTCCAGCATATTAACATTTTCCTGCTTTTCTGTCCTCACAGTATGAAGATGAAAAGTAGCACCCTCGGTGGCCATTCACTGCGTTTTCTTCTAGCACATGAATACTTCTCTCTTTTTCGACATATTTATCCATATTTTTTTCTTTTTTACAATTATCTAGGCAAACAGATTCGTTTAAAATAATGTTTTATTTAACACATCTAAAAAATAGATTGCTTTTCTCTCATATGAAAATCACATATTTTAGATTAATCGAGAAAGAAATGTGAAGCGAGAAATGTTCAGTTCAGAATGGAATGTCGGTATCTACTGCGATCAGTACATGTACGTGAGAGCCGCTGTGGGGGAAAATGTATTTATATATGCCTCGTGTACATCACAAACAAGGGGACAAGTGTGTGATGCGAACAGAAAAGCCTCAGACATATCTGCACATCTTAGTGGATAACCTTCTAGAAAAAAAAAAAGAAAGGAAACCATGGTCAAATAAATAGATGCATACATAAGAAACTTTTATAATTTATTCTTTGTCACATAAAGCTTTTTGTAACTGCCAAAAAATGTTCTCGACTTGCTTTCAAACATATCTGTACTGCTCAATGCTTGCTCGGACCCTCTTATTCACACACTGTGCAAGAATTGGCCCAGTTAAATCCCTGCGAGCCATTATATACAACCCTTGTTTGCAAATTCTTGTTGGTAGCAGCACATTACAAACAGGACATCTTTTCATCTCTCCTTCTTATGGAAAACCGAACTCGGAACAACTGCTGTTGTTTTGTTCGTTACACCTGTAAGATGAACCTTGTACAGAGCGACAAGGAGAGTCGGTTCGATCCCCTTTGACTCACAGTGGGAACATTGAAAGCTTTTCCAAACCCTGTTCTCTCAGTCTAGGCAAACATATGGCAAGATGTTCAATTTGCTCTCATCGCCATGAGGATCCAATGATATGCACTCTGTCCAATCGAACCAGGCTCCCTCGGTGTCATAGCAACCGTTCACCCCAGGCCAGTGTTCTTTGTGTATTCTGAGAAGGTCCTCATTTGTTACGTCCCGAGTCACCCCAGGTAGTTCTTTCGGGGAGCTGCTCTGTGCTAAAACGTGCATTTTTCGGGGCTCTTTGACATCGGGTTCCTCTCTTTTCAAATATTCAGTCATGAAAAAGTGCGCCCCGTGGGTCTGTGCTCCAGAGGATGTAAGAACATTGCTCTGAAGATTAAGGTACGATTGAATGATTTCATTTCTGGACAGCTCTTTCCAGTTCGTCTGCTGAAAGGGGTTGGGAACCGACGTAGGGGTCTTTTGCTGCGGCACCTCAGTCCTCACCGAGGGCGTTGCAATCGGCGGTCCTTGGCACTCTTCCTCATGGTGGGATTCCTTCGGAGTGAGGGGCTTAATCTGTCCGGTCACGGGGTCGAACGTCAACCTGCGCTCTTTTAACCGCACAGGTTTGGTCCTGTCCTCCGAGGACTGCCCCTGAAGATTTACTGTGTAGTCTCTGGGTCTGTATTTCTTCCTCTTTTTGCCCTCCAAGTTGGAGGTCGCCCCCTCCCGCTCACCCTTGGTCTCAGCGCCCTCTAAGATGTGTGCGGTGAGTGGGGAGCTGGAGAGCGGCTCCAGTTTTGCAGTGCTGTGCGGAGGCTGCGAGACTCTATCCGACAATCTGTGCAAGTGCATGGAGCCTTCCAGCCCCACAGATGATGGACCGTCCCCGATGCACACCTGGGCCGGTGACGTTAAAGGCTGCAGTGTGGGCAAAGGAGAGGGCACTTGGGCAGAATTCTGAGACGGGCTCGAGAGAGTCCCTTTTGGTGCATATGTTGAAGACCTCTTTGCCATCGCCTCGTGTGTTATGCTGCGTGGACTCGAGGAGTACCGAGGGCTTTTGGGTTGATTCTGCCCGCCTCCGTCCATTCTCGCATGCTGCTGTAACACTGATGTTTTGAGTAGGGAGGAAGTGCTAGGTAGTTTGGTAAGCCCCGGAGAGCTTGGATGAGGCTTCACAGCATTGACAGGGATTTTGTTGTGCCTGTCATTCTCTAGGTGTTCCGGGCGGATCCTGTCAGACGCCGCATCATCCTCTTTCTCCGGAAGTGGCTCGGGACTTCCCCTAATTCCATTTGATGGTGGGGAAGAGGAATACACTGGCTCGTAAAGGGACGTTTTTGTCATTTTGGCCGGCAGATGCGGACTATCCCTTGGCTCCCCCCGCCGCTTTCGGCTGCTGGATTTCTCCGCCTTTGGGGAGTACGTGTTATGGATGTCATTCCTGGTTTTAAGCTCAGGAGCAACCTTGCTTGGAGGGGGGACCACTGGAGGTGTGTCTGTCCGGCAGGGGTGAGCACCTCCGTTGGCAGAGCCCGGGACGTTTGGCACTCCTCTCGCCGGAGTGTCACTTTGGCCAGGCTCGATCAGCTTCTGCCAGTTCCGCAGGAGTTTCTTGGCACGTTTGGCAAGGTCCTCATCTTTTGTTTTCTTTCTCACATCATTAATCAGCTTTCCCAAGCGGGTTTCCTGCATTGAAAATGAAACAGATTAAAGTCTCAAAATTGCATATTACATATCACACAGCTTTCACAAATGTATTTTTCTGTTGAACATAAAATAAACAATGACTATTTATTTCAAACTGCATGAAAACATAACGAAGAGTAATGATAAATAAGATATTAGTCGGGTGTTAAGTCAGACGTCACGCATCACTGTTTCCTGGTACAAATGCTCTATCAGATCAAAAGCAAACAACAAACAGTGCTAAAATACACTCATGGTGCTGTATTACTAACAAAAAAATTTAATTAAATCCCGACCCTCAACTTTTATCTTCCAGACAGTGATTTATCTTTTCTAAATCATTCAAATATTGCTGTCTGGGTCACGGTGAGTCTAGAAATGGTAGTTTACACTGAGTTTTTAAAAACTTAGCTTAAAGGTGTGCTATATAAACGCACAGTGCTCATAAATGGGTTTTAAGATAGTATTCTCACTGGAATCTGAGTAGAGACTTGGACCCAGAAACAGTATTCGATATGCCATGACTTGTCTTATGCAGATTTATAACAAAAAATATATTATTGATGATGAGAATAATTAAGTACCAACCTCAAGTGCTTCTTTGGTGATAGGGTATTTCTCCAAATTGGTGATAACATCAAGAACTGCAACCATGTTACAGATCTGTCCAGGAAGAGGGACAATTTAACATGAAACCTCAATGACAGTATGAAATATCTCAAATAACGGGTAGAGAAGAAATTTGGAATCATGTTCTAAAGATAGGTAATGTTCAAAATGAATACTAGAATACACTACACAACTTTTGTGACCCTGATTTGTAGTCTAGGAGTCAACACTTGTTGCTGAAAGTCAGAGTCAGTCTCCAGGTTTTGGCCAGTTAGAGAAGACAAATTTCACAGAAAATAGCATAGTGCATGATGGGCACAGACTTTGATTTTTAACTTCAGAGTATGAATCTGTCCAGTCGGAGAATATCAAACATGTTTGATATTTTGAGCCAATTTTAAAACACGTTTTAATACGCCATGCGTCTTCTAGAATTGAGGTCCATGTTTCTGCATGAGTTTGTTGCGTTTGGAACGACTTGTAAGTCTGACAGTGTGTGATCCTCAGTCATTTAGTGTATGATGCCCAATATTCTTCAGTAACGATTTACAAAGTCTGCAAGTGACATAGCGTATCCCAGTCTTTAGCTATAAATAATAGAGCATGGAGTTGCTCAAAGTGTAATATAAAGAAACCAATTACAAGACACATTGACATAACTTGGCACACAAAACTAAAAACATTACATCGTTTCTACACCCTCTTGTACCTTTCACATGTAAAATATTATTAAACAAGAGTGATGCCCTATAGTTTACTATATGATGTCTGAGACATCTCATCTCGCATTCAAAGTGAGGGTGGAAAAGTCTTTTAATCTGTGGTAGTAGAAGCTCAGCCTGTTCTTCAATCAATAGACAACTGGTTTAACCTTCATTTACTCCAGGGCAGCATACTGACCCTCCTGACCCAAACCTACCAATTTAACCCCAGGAGACCAGTAACAATGCACTAAACGATGTATGGACATGTATAGCCAAACAAAACCCAAAGGTGTACATAAATAGTCAAAGTGTGTATGAAATGAACTTGGATTTAAACATCTTTTAGGGGTTAATCAAATCTTAACAGTGTTTACTTACCATGAAAGCTCCAGTGAAGACAGACTCACTGAAACCTTAAAGTAGGGATTATTTATTGCGACGGCAATTACACTGTTTATTTCCTTAAACCTCTACACTGATTATTTCTATACTGCTCTTCATTAATCATTTTACGGCGAGGTGTTAGCTTAGCAAAACATTCAATGTGGCTGTCACATTTTCCAGTCAGCCAGCAGGTTAGCTCTAGATGGTCTGAGTGCCCAGATAGCACCGCAACGTTGCCGTAACACCAACCAGCTGTGTGCTCAGGTTAGTCTACACACACATACACACACAGAGAGAGAGAGAAACATCCAGGACCGTTTGAAGGCACCAAAATAGCTTTAATCTCTCTTGGTGATACAGAATCAATCAAGCTAACTCACTGCTCTCAGCATGAATTCACCTGCTAGCTCTTTGCTAATGCCACTGTGTCAGCTAGCCACGTACACCTAGCTCATTTCAGCCAAGATGTACCATTTATAAGCAGGAAACAACAGACGATGTACACTGGGGTCATTAGAGATATTGTTTAGAGATACGGTAACGTTAAGCGAGCAGAGAATTCTTTAAATCTGCTCCAGAGCTCAAGAGCAGATAGCTTGGCATGATACCGCTAACAGGCTTCACACAACATGTCATCTGTGACTGATCGAATCATACACCTTAAATCGAGATGGCAGCTTTTTTAAAAATCTCTCACTGCATGCTTATGTTTGAAATCAGGGCAAATTGGTGCCTGTCCGACTGTTCTGTTCGCGCAGCGCGCGGGGTAAATGTGCCTCCCGTCAGTTAGCGGACAGCTAATGCTGGGAGCTCCACATCTGCGCTGCCACACATTCAGGCGCTCGGTACGGCGTTTGGCGGCTTCAGATAAGGCTCTAACTGTATCGTGTCGGGGAAAGTGAGCTCTGGTCGGCAGGAGAGTGAGCGAGTTACTCACATTGCTGTGGCTATCGATGGCCTGCAGCAGCCGGTCTCTCATCTGCTGCGGGGTTGCGGAGGCCGTTGTCATTGCCTGCTCGGTGCGAATCGGCCGACGGGGGAAAAATCCTCCGGATTCAAGGGCTTAATGGATTGCAGGAACTCACAGACCTCTCGGGAGGATTGAGAAGTTGCGGAACCACATGTTTCTGATGTGATTGTTGGCTTGAGAAATGGTGTATGTGTGTGTTCAGTTAGGAGATGAAGGTTCGACGGCTGTCGTGTCTCTCCGCCTCATTGCGTCGAGCTCTCTCGACGATCTCATGAACTCCACTGGATCAAAACCTCAGGCCCGCTGCATTATGGGAGAGCGCGACGCCGCGTGACGTCATCACGCAGGTTCAAATCAATTCAACCAGACAAATGATGCAAACCGGTTACTACAATATTTGTGCATGTGTGTAAAAAGTAAAACATTGTTTGTCTGGCTGAATTGATATAACTATAATAAAAAAATTTTTTTTTGTATAAGCATTAGTGTCTATTGAAATACATTTATGACTTACAAACAGTTGTACAAATTGAACAATATTACTACAATATGTATGGAGCCAGGGGCGTAATTTATGGGGGGGTTGGGGGGGAGATAACCCCCCCCCAATATTTATACCATGATCACAAGAAAAATATGGAGAACAATTTTTTTTAACTATATTAAACATTACAACCCCCCCCCAATGTTCAAACCAAATCTACGCCCTTGTATGGAGCACATTCAAATAGTTATAAGAGCAGTCCCAACTGTTCTATGGTCCCAATAGTTTTGAAAACAGAGAGAAACATAGAAATAAATATGCTTTTTTAAACATTTTTATTCAATTCAATAAACAAATATTAATGCAAAGGTACAAAGACTTAAGCTTCCACACAGAAAAATACAGTAAGGACAATGGAATTTAAGCTTGATAACATTTTGTTTTAAATAAGTAGCACACTTACAAAGCCCACAATGTTTCATATTCATTTTTTATTTTGTCTTCTATATTTCATAGAAAACTAATAGGAACATATTTTCCTTTTGTTTTAAAGGGTCAGGTAAACCAAACCACAGAGCTGCAAAGCTATGTTCCTGAAAGCTAATTTTGCATATTTAGTGAGTATAGTTATGTTTTGTTGCAAAAAAACTGGATTAACGTCTGAACTTTGCAGTCAAATGTATGTGCAACATCTGAATGATCATACACTGAAAAAATAGAAATTAGCTGCCTTTGTATAGATATGAACCACCGAGACAGTTCACATTCATTAAATGCACATACTGTAAGAGTATTTTAAAAGTTTTGTTGTGTATACGTTTCAGTTCCACTGGGTTGCATTATCATGTTGTCTCTTTAACACTCTAACAAATGTTTTTTGTACATAAAGAAAGATACAAAACCACTTTGTCAAAAATGATATTTCCAGTTGCAAAAGTTTTAGTAATGCACTAGCAAAGAGTTTCGATATACTTAGAGCTTGATAACTGCAAAAAAGCAGGACATCACATCAAGACTTTCGGGTATTTTAATACTCCGTACCATGCAGCAAAAGTTCACCCAATATAAAGGCTGAAGACATACAGAGTCTCATGTAAATGATTGGCCCTGGGAGAGATTAAACATCAAGGTACATATCTGCTTGATTTTTAAATACGGTTGTCCTAAAGTACCAAAGTACATTTTAACCATTGGTCAACAAAGACAGAGCCTAGCCAGTGAGGACAACTGACAATTACTCAAGAACATCTTCATATTGAAGACATAACAGTAGCAGGCCATAGCCAAAGCATGACTTTAATTTAAAAAGGTACAAACAACAAACTTTGGCTTTTTTTTTTTTTCAATGGCTTGTCAATTATAGAGAAAGAATGCAAGTAAAATATACAAGCAAACCTTCTGCACAATTTATTTTTCTGGCCCTATGAACTGGGCGTTTTGGCAAATGACTGATATGAAAACAAATTTCCTAGAATTAATAATAAAAATTAGGCCTTCGCTTAAAAAAAAAAGTTGCGAAACATTTTTGACTAGATTAAAAATGGCTACAAATCTATTGGCACCCTCATAAAAAGCATTTGCACAATTAAAAAGTACCCTGTAATTGTTTGGGACAAACAGAAACTCTATTTTATATTAAAAGTGTATTTACTGGAGCAAATTAAGGAGAAATCCTTCCTCAAATCATTACTCGGCATATTTCGGTTCCTTCCAAGATATGTTAAACAGGATATCTTCAGATTTCAGATAGAAATTTTGTTTAAATTGTCATTTGTTTACTTTCTTTACTTTGCTTATGATTTATAAGTTAACAAGATGCTCAATGCTGAGAAAAAGAAAAAGATTGCAGTTTTCAAATGCGTACTATGAAGCCCTGCACATGACATGCGGGGTAAAAAATGTATATAATGGCCACAAATTAACAATTCATTCCCACGCCACGACTTACTAACACGTTAGCACGTTTTACTAATTTCTTCCCTCGTTTTAGTTCAATCATACGGAGGGAACAAATTAGTTCAACATGGCAACGATTTACTTTAACTAGTTTTAATTAAAGGGTTAGATACCCCAAAATGAAATTTCTGTCCCTCCCATTGACAGCTACACAACTACCACATTCAAGGTTCAGAACAGTAGTAAAGACATAAAAGTAATCCATGTGACTCCAGTGCTTTGTTTGCACCAAAATACTTTTTTTTTTTTACAGCTTTATTTACAAAATAATATTATCTAAAGCGCGTTGACGGAACTACGTCAGCTCTCGAGTCAACACAACACACATGGTGCTCTCCCTACTGGGATACAGGTCAATATTTTTGTAAATAAAGTGGTAAATTATGATTTTTGCACAAACAAAGCACTCGTGTTGCTTCATAAAATTGAGGTTAAACCACTGCAGTCACATGGATTACTTTAATGTCGTCTTTCCTACCGTTCTGGACCTTGAATGTGGTAGTTGCGTAGCTGTCAATAGAGGGACAGAAAGCTCTCAGATTTCATTAAAAAGATCTAAAGATTTGTGTTCTGAAGACGAACGAAAGTCTTACTAAAATGAGTGAACGAATTAGTAAATCATGCCCATGATTTAGTAAAATGAGAGAATGAATTCTTAATTTGTGGCCACAATACATTTTTGTCTGCATGTTATGTGCTGGGCTCCGTAATATCCTGTAAAACAGTTATCTTATGTTTTTGCGTAAGGAGGACTCTTGTGAAAATATTTTTGATTCAAAGAAATCTGGCCTACAAATCAGATATTTGGAAATCTAGGAACTGAAGTGGATAAAGCAACCACAACAAAGAAATCACAGATCTACAACACACTGAAGCAAACAGACCTTGAGCATGTGAAGACAACTTTTACAGTACTTAAACATCAATTCCCAATGCACACACATACAAAACACAAAATAAAAGGATATCAGCCTGCAACAAATAGTTCTACTGCAAATACTACAAAACAAAGACATAAGAGAATATTATTTCACAAAGCTTCAACAATGTTCAGTGTATAGAGGCTGAAAAGCAAAACTGCGTGTACATTTGCAGCAGGGATTCTTTTATGATTTGGCTAGAAGTGTGAGCACACTTGATAATGAACACAGACCTGTGTATTTAAAACATGAGTTTGACGAAAGTGTGAAACCCCTGAACGGAGGGACAGTATAGTGTCCACTTCAAGCATTTTAAAATGTAAAAACATACAGTTCCATTTAATTCATTTCATTTATTTATATATATATATTTATTTATTTATTTTTACAGACTCCTGATATTTTGCGCTCTACTCTTACATTTTAAAATATAGAAATGTATAAGTGTAGCATTTATGTACATGAAGGCTGTGCATACATTAGATACTGAATAAGTACAATGATGAAGGACCTTTTTTTTCTGCATGCTCTCCTTTCTGGACCAGAAATGTTCTGGATTGGTTCAATTCATGGTAATGATCCACTATGATCCACAGATGAAGCTTTATAAAAGGTAAACTGGTCTACGGTATATTGACACAGAAAGGTAACCTGCCTTCATTTCTTAAATATCGGGGAACTTTCATACTTTCCTAACACTACATAAAAAAGTTGTTTTCTTTTCTTTGCGCTGACCAAGTATAAAATCATAAATAGACAACAGATACTTTTATCCTTTTCAAAAATACTTGTCTTAGAATAGAAGGCAAAATCGGCCAAACAGTGGGGGGGAAATAGACCCAGTGCACTTAACAGTCACTCAGAGGGTAGTGAGAAGAATGGGGGATGAGGGGGGGGTATCGATTAAAGTGCCAAGTAAATGTAGGAAGTGTTCTCATGTAGTACGTTCACAAATGCAGAACACATAGATAGAGATGTAAAATAAAATATCAAAAAGATAAAAGTGCACAGCTTATCAATCACCAATACTTGTGATGGTCAGACATGCAAAATAAAAATAAAACCACTCACAGCTCAATAGCTCTGAGCCTCTGTACAATGCAGCCTCTAGCAAATGAAATGGAGGGGCCACAACAATGCAGAGGGCAACTACCGGTATTAAACACATGGAAAAGTACACAAACATCACAGTAACGAAAATAATGCTAGTGTCAGTAATATGTTTGGTCCTACAAGTGTCAAAATACATTCTGGTTTAAGCAATGCTGTTCTTTTTGATGAGGCAATCAAATAAACCAATATAGCAGTAACTGATTACCTGACACATCCTTCCCGTCAATTATTTTACATCTTGAATACACGAAGCGTGATCCTCATGAAAACAGTTGTCAGAGACAAAGCACATGTAGGTCATGCTTTTTTGTACAGGAAATTTACACAGTGCAATCAGATGCCTTACAAAATGAATCCCTTACGGAGAATCCAAACGTTTTTCATGCATTAACGGCTTCTCTTTTTTACCTTTTTGCTGACAACAGACCAAAAAAAAAAAATCCATGTAGCAAGTAAAATTCAGCTGCACGGACTCAGAACCCACAGATGCTGTAAAAGCTGTACGTCTGTTTGAGCTTTTCTTTAGTATTTTTGTGATCTAGTATGTTTGATTATGCTTTGCATAGATATTAATCCAAATCCGATTATCCCCTTGTACGTAGAAGTTTTACACGGATAACAACATTTCTTAAAATATTTTATAGTATAAAATATTTTACTATATATACTGTATATATATATATATATATATATATATACACACACACACAGTATCTATACTGTAGTATATACAGTATATATATATATATATATATACATACGTTTATATATTCAGCATTTCAATAATTTAAACATTACGATGTTTTCAATTTTGTAAACAAAATTCTCACACTTACAAAAGTGGTTAGAGTATAAAAGTCTGAGGAAAATGAGATAAAGATGAATGTGACAGGATTTAAAAAGAGTAGTAAACCTCCCCTTTTGGGCATTTGACATCACAAGGCTACCAGAAGACGAATGAGAACTTTGCGCCAGAACAACCTCATGAGATACAGCAACTTTTACAGTACCAGAAAACACCTTCAGCAACGGAGAACAAAACGGAAAAAAACTGCATCTTCAGTGTAAGGCAGAATCTGGTTATCACAGTGACTAGTTCTGATACATATATGCAAACGATTGCCATGATCACATACTGTCTTCATGTGTCTTTTCGAGTAAACCGAAGGAACTTACAAGTAATGTTAAAGTTTGCAGCATCATTTTGACTATACCAGTTACCACGGCTGAGCTTATAGGCCATATTGTAACAGTACATACTGTACATTAAAGTATGTTGATTTAAAACACCACCATTTTACTGGCACGAAAAAGTTGAAAGCAGTTATTCACTAGTTACTGCCTTTTGAATCTTTTCAAATCATATGACACAGTTAATTAATCTCTTTGAATCATATATTGCACATTTTAAATGGATAGTTCAACCAAAGATGAAAGTTCTGTCATCATCACCTCATGTCGTTTAAAACCTGTACGACTTTCTTTTTTTGTGGAACACAGAATATATTTTGAATAAAGTCTCTTGAATAAAGTGTGTGAGGCCTTCTCTCTCTCACTCTCTCACTCTCTCACTCTCTCACTCTCTCACTCTCTCACTCTCTCACTCTCTCTCTCTCTCACTCTCTCACTCTCTCACTCTCTCTCTCTCTCTCTCTCTCCATACAAAGTCAATGGGGTCCAAATGTATTGTTTTGGACCTCATTGACTTTTATTGCATGGACAAAAACATTTCTTCAAAATATCATATTTTGCACAGAAAAAGTCATACAGGTTTGGAACAGCATGAGGGTGAGTCAACGATGACAGGATTTTCATTTTTGGGTGAACTATCCCTTTTAAACAGTATCAAATGTGTCCTCCTTTGATATTAGGATTTCCAGTTAGACACTTTTCAACTAGATTAGTTTGATCATCTTGAGCCACATTAGCACTGTTTAAGCTGTACAGCTATCTGAGCACGGTGAGACGAAACTAGACATCTATAAAACATTACAATCATATGTTCAGACTGCACTGAAGTACATTTGTGTTCATGTCTAAAAGCCCTTAAAATGGGGAGGATTAACACTCCTTTTTAACCATTCCTGCTCTTAAAAGCAAGAAACATTTGTGTAGGAAAATAAATCAGATCATGACAAACAATGCTTTTGGTGGTATATGCATGTATAAAAGTGCATAAAATAAATATTTTTAGTAAAAGAAAAAAGGAAAGTAACAGGCATGTACAGTGTGCATCAGGAGGAGGAGGAGGATGAGGAGGAGGAGGAGGAGGAGGGGCTTCTACAGGAAATGAAATGGAAGAACGCATGATTGAACCACGAGGGATCGTATGTAGTGTCACATTCTCTCACATAGAGCTAAAGGAATCCATGATTGCTGAGGTGTGAGTGTATTATCCTAAGAAATGATGGGCTGCTTGCTCAAAAGGTTGAGGCAGCACTGCTTTCCCATTTTTCCCTAGCATGTGGTGGCAACATTCTCAGCAATCTCTTCCCAGAGGATGGGCTTTGAGAAACAGGGTCAAGTGTCCCACAGACATGCTGCTTCTCTCCCTCTTAATCACACCGATCTCAAAGAAGGACAAATGAACATCATATACCTAAAGATTACAGCCTGTCCATCCGGAAAGCGTCTTCTGTTGCGGGGTCGGCCAGAACCATGTCTGGATCGTTGAGCATGTGCAGGCCGTCCAGTGTCAGAGGATCGATTTTCAGCTCATCCAGGGGGAACTGGGAATCTGCGTCAAAGCTCATGTCACCTGTTAGGGAGTTGGACAACTCTTTGGATAGGCTTGGAGGAAATTTTAACTAAAAGATGCTTAATATAATTCAAAGGTTCAACTTTTAGAACAGGGGTCTCCAACACACTACCAGTAGCTCGTGGCCTAATTCGAGGTAGTTAACCAAGACGTACTTTTCATCCAATCAGAGTGAGCTAAAATTGACAGTTGGCCCTCCCCCCTCCAATGCAAATCAAGTATTTATTTGACACATCGGCCGTGAGGTTATTTTTTTATTTATTTAACATGCAGATGCAATTACAACATAACAGAATAACAACCAACAATAGGAAAAAAAATACCGGGACGGCGAAGTTTCAATCAAGCATGTCATCACGCTTACACGGCTACAAGGCAGTATTAGCTACAAAACTTGGTTTGTATCAGGATGAGTAAAGACAGCATTCAAGCAAAAAAAAGTAAAATAAATAAATAAATGTTTTTAAAAAAAAAATTTTTTTTTTACAAATGTTGGCGAAATATGTTTGTGCCTAATTTGCGGCGCTAGTGTAACAGACAAAGGCCAGTGAGAGCTGTGCGTGTAAACCTCACACCCCTAATCTCAAGAGGCATTCTACAGTAGCAACTGACGCTAGAGACTGTGGTCTTTAGCCTCCTTGTTAGAGCGCCCGGGTCCGAGTCCCGCTTAGAGCGGGCAGTTCAAACTGGAGGGGCTAGACTAGCAACAATAAAGGTTTATTATACAGTAACTGGAGCCTCTTGGCTTTCGTATTAAAACCGTATTTGATTATCGTTATCTGAAAACCTTGCAGTAAAAACTGTCCAGCATTAAGCAGAGTTAGACACAGTCTTGCACAGGCACAGCATGGATCGTAGATTTAGTTTTGTGTGAAAACATGACAGAGTGCTGAGAGGAATTACAGTATATGAAAGAATGTATGAATTATATGAATGTATCTCTAAGGGGGAAACCAACTGTCTTCAGAAAAGTTTAGATACCATTTGCTTTTCATCTTCCCTCGGTGTAAAGCCTAATAAAGTAGAGTTTTTACCAGCTGCTTTGTTTACAGAGGTTACCAGGGAAACAGCTCTATTTCTGCTGTTCCATAAGCGCCACCTACTTACATTTTCATTCAGCCTGTCTGACATTTTTTGTTCAGACCACTGTGAAAATCGGACCAATTTCTTTTTACATTTTAGCCAGTAGATAGAAATTAAGCTAATGTGCGTTCTCAAAATCTCAACACTTCAGATAATAGCGCAGCCTATGTTGAATTGTTTGTTTGTGAATTGTTTATAGAGCAGATAAATGCCTATAATTTATCATTTTGACCTTTTCATTAAAATGATTTAAAGGCTGAAATGTGAGGTTTATAATTTTCTAAAAACTTTTTTTGAAACTTTATATGAACATGTAGTACAGGTTAGAACATTACATGTTATGTTGTAAGGCACCCCTATGTTATACGTTTTTATTTGAATGTTTATGCAACCAAAAAGTGTATAGTGCCGTTCATTTTTTTTTTTTGTTAGTCGGTTTTCGGCATAAAACTTGAAATGACTTTAGTGTGTCGTACTAGTACTTTTTAAACGTTTCCAGCACATTTAAAGGGATACTTCAGGATTTAGCATTAAGCTTTGTATTAGTAGAAAACCTGTAGTATTTTCGAATTACCGTGCTTTCCACCCTCATATCCCCCTGAGACGAGAGATTTATGTATTTTTTGTCTGGACAAAAAATATCGGAGGATTTTTTGGCCAGAGGCTAAAGACTACAGCCAGTAGTAGGGGCTGTCCTGCATGTTCTCAACCCGCCCATTAGAGATGCGCGGTTGGCGGTTATAGCCGCGGACTCCGCGGATAAACCGCGGATCGGGCGGATGACGTGACGAAAAAAAATATTTTAATTAAATTCGGGCGGGTGGCGGGCGGTTTCTAGTCTCGCGGCTGTCATCAGCAGCGCCTTGTATCAGCGGATGGCGGGCGGGTGCGGTTTTGAAAATTGGTCAAAAACGTTGGTGCGGATGGATGGCGGACGGATGATGAGTTTTGTGATGCGGTTGCGGATGAAATAATAGCCCATCCGCGCATCTCTACCTCATAGAGGGTGGGATCTCACTCACAGAATGTACACAGTGTCAGACATCTTTTTTTGGAAGGTAAGCTAGCAGGCTCTTGTTCTGTGGAGAAAGCTGAGTAGTAGGGGTTACCATCCTCTTTTTCCCGGACATGTCCGGCCGTCGATGTACGGGATTCAGCTTTTGCTTTCTGCAGTCGCCATTCATTGTTTACATGCACACTTTTTGTTTCAGTCTGACTGAATTCGTTCCGATTGGTGAATCTGAATGTAGTGTTTACATGAACGCTAAACAAGTGATCGGTTGATGTGCGTTTTAACATTGCTAAGAAAATCCCCGCTCCTCCGTGAGAGATACGAGACCGGTGTGTCTCACAGGTGTCGCTCATCAGTAATCACGCCACCGGCCTCGCGCCGGACTCGCGCCATCCTCCCGCGGCCCTCAGCCTTGTCCTGCTCGCCACAGTAAACATAATGAATGGCGACTGTAGAACGCAAAAGCCGAATCCCGGACATTTTGGGCGATCTCGAAACACATTTTCGGGCAGACTCATCACGGAGACTCACTAGTAGCCTAGACTTGTTGTTTAAAGGGTCACTCCACCCATTTCAACATTAATCTTTATTGAAAGTGGGTTATATATGTAGTCGAAATGTAAAAGAAATTTTGAATTTGGTGCCCTCTTGACCGAGAAAAGACAGAAAATAACTTTAGGGCACATTTGTATGTAAGACAACAACTCCCACAATGCACCACGTTGCACAGCTCCGCAAGCCACTCCCACTAATCCAGAACAGCGCAAACATCAGAGAAATCACTCTTCCGTCTACAAGAAGGCTAGCTGCTAAATGAGTTTGAAATTCATTTCACAAAAAATGTCTAGTTAGTTGGCTGTGGCGAGCAGGACGAGGGCGAGGGACGTGAGAGGACGACGCGAGTGATAATGAATGGCACCTCTGCAGCGGTCTCATATCTCTCACGGAGGAGCGGAAGCACAAAAGGAACAGGCCTGATTTTATGTTTTGTTTCTGTTGTGTGTGGCCAGCTGGCTTATACTTTTGTTTTGTATTTGTTTATTTTACTATTAAAATGTTTAAATGTTCGCCGGTTCCAGCCTCCTTCTTCCCACAACAACGAACCCCGTTACATTGGCAAACTCATTAGTGAATTACTCGTTTGTATTTCTTTCTATATGGTGAATTATTGCATGATACCTGGATTTTCAGTCAGGCGAAACTAGGATTGTTCACATCACAACACAAACGTCCGTGTGGTCGTCTGATTCAGAGATTTCGTCTAGGAGAAATTGCGATCGTTGAAATTCTCTGCAGCAGACGGACTCTATCTGTGTCCGTAGCGCACAGCGAGAGCACACGCACCAGCAGCCCGCCTCAGCTCGACCCAGTCCGGGCTCCTCGTTCGCGACAGGCAGCCGCCTCCTGATCCTCCATCAGGCTCAGCTGCTCTTCACTATATTGCGGCTCGTAAAGATAGCCACGAAGAGCGGATTCGAGCAGCAGAATTTCAAAATCCTCTACTTCCATATCATGTTTAGTTTCTTCCGTCATTGTCGTAACTTCCTATCTCCACAGCGCTTGTTAGCTTAGCTTATAAACAAGATGGCTGATATTGCTTTCAGTATCTGCAAGTGAAGTCCCACCCACTGATCTGTGAGTGATAGCTCTGTTAGCGCATTAGGCACAACCCCCTATGGGCGGGTTTGAAAGGGTGGGAATTTGTGCTTGTAGTCTATACAGAAATCCCCCCTTTTTACACTTCCTCCTACAATGACGTCAAATGACGATTTTTGCGTCATTGTAGGAGGAAGTGAAAAAGGTAAATAGTAGATTTCTCTTGTCTCAGGGGAAAATGAAAGAATGTTGCACGACCATTCAATAGTATGACTGGTTGTCTAACAATGGACCTCTTAATGCAAATGGGTGGAGTGACCCTTTAACTACTGCGCTCTGTTACCGGTAGGCGTAGCCTCCTAAGGCAGCGAAGCAAGTGCATTCTGGGAGTTGTTGTCTTTCATCCACATAAGCCAAAAATACATTTTCTGGCTTTTCTCAGTCTAGAAAGCTCCAAATTCAAAAAATAATTTCACATTTCTTCTACATAAATGACCCATTTTAAAGACACATTCATCTTTCCAGAGGTGAAGTATCCCTTTAACAATACCGTGATCACTATGATCGTGATATGGAATTTTTCATACCATTTTATCTCTAGATATGATGCACTATAAAAACCAACAATAGTTATGTGTAGACGACTACAGTATAATATGCGAAGTACTGTGTTCCATAAAGAACTGCATTCTCTGATTCTGTTCTTTTTTCTGACATCAGGTGTATACCAGTTTGGATTGTTGTTAATTTGAGAGTTATGATACATTTAAAAGATTTAAGTATTGTATAACATGAGTAGCTCTCAGCCACTTTAATTTTTAAAAAGTAGCTCTCAAATGAAATAAGGTTGGAGACCCTTGTTTTAGAGGGACCTCTGTGATGCTAGACTTCACGGCAGCATCATCAGCACATGTACAACAAAGGATTATGCAATATTATGCAATCTCTAACAGGGGCAGGTGCAATACCTGTGAGAATGATGTTGGGGATGTTCCCATGGCTGCTGTAGCTTAGCTGCTGCATATCCTGCAGGTTGCCGTGGCACCCAGTGAGGTTGAGCATCGCAGCTTGAGAGTAGTTTAGAGTGGATCCCTCACTGTACAGACTGTTTGAGCTGATGGAATTCTCAATCATGTTGAACTGCTCCAGCTAAGGAATCAAAACAAATTCAATTACTATAAAGTGAAGGTTGGAGACGACAATCAAAGGAAAAAAACATACAGTTCTTCTGTTAAAGAAACACGCCGACTTTTTGGGACTTTAGCTTATTCACCGTATCCCCCAGAGTTAGATAAGTCCATACATACCCTTTTCATCTCTGTGCGTGCTGTAACTCTGTCTGACGCACCCAACGCTAGCCTAGCTTAGCACAAAGACTGGAAGTAAATGGCTCCAGCTAGCATACTGCTCCCAATAAGTGACAAAATAACGCCAACATTTTCCTATTTATATGTTGTGATTTGTATAGTCACAGTGTGTACAAATAACAAGGTCATATGAGACACAGGCATCTTTTAAGCGTATACACATACTGGGAACTATATTCTCAGAAGGCGAAGCACTGCTACTTGGTCTCCTACTACTAAGTCATTTTTCCTCCGCCAGCCACCGGAGCATGATAATCTCCGATGGCTGCCACATGCACTTTGAGCGTGGACGGGGTTCTGCCCGCGTCCAATAGCTCTTGTAGGAAGGAGAGAACCACTGGTATCTCACATGACACAGGTTCAAAACGTTTGTCCAGACACCAGCTGGAAAACACTGACCATTTAGAAGCATACAGGCGCCTGGTAGAAGGGGCCCTGGCTTCATTGATCGTGCTCAGGACCTTCTCAGGAAGGTCCCCGGGTACCCATTGAGGGGCCACACATGGAAAGCCCATAAATCGGGTTGTGGATGCCATATCGTCCCCTCCGCCTGCGTGAGGAGGTCTTTCCTCAACGGAATCGGCCAGGGGACTTCGTCCACCATCTGAACCAGCTCCCGAAACCACGGTCTGGATTTCCAGAGGGGGGCCACCAGGAGGACCGGGCATCCGCTCTCCCTGACCCGCTCGATAACCTGGGGTATCATTGAGACGGGGGGGAAATGCATAAAGGGGACGGTTGGGCCAACGCATCCCTGCTTTTCGAGAAGAACACTGTGCAATGAGTGTTCTTCTTCGAGGCAAAGAGATCGACTTCGGCCTCGCCAAACATTTTCCATATCAGGTGCACCGTCTGAGGGTTCAGGGACCACTCGCTTAGGGGAGTGTTGCCCCGTGACAGCATATCCGCACCCGTGTCGAGGATGCCTGGGATATATGCTGCTCTCAGGGAGCTCAGACTGGTTTGTGCCCAAATATGGAGATCTCTCGCACAGGCTGCCCGACCTGACGCCGCCCTGGCGATTTATGTAAGACACCACAGATGTATTGTCCGTCTGGACTAACACCTGGTGTCCCCTGATGTTTGGCAGAAAAGCTTTGAAGGCCAGACAAACCGCTTTCATTTCCAGGCAGTTGATGTGTAAGCTCTGCTCGACCAGGCTTGCCCTCGTGTAACGCTCCCCAACCTTGGTTAGATGCATCTGTGAAAACCACCTTCCAAGTGGAAGTCACACCCAAACTCACGCCCTCGAGATACCAGTCTTGAGCCAGCCAGGGAATCAGTGTCCGAAGACAACCGTGATTCACCGTGACTAATAGGCTGCCTGACCACCATGAGCGGGCTGGCACACGGCACTTGAGCCAGTGTTGCAGCGGGCGCATGCGCAGTAGTCCCAAGCGGAGCACTGATGATGCGGCTGCCATAAGCCCCAAAAGTCTCTGAAACTTTTTTAGGCGTGAGCGTTCGCCTGCCCTGAAAGAGGCTGCGAGCTGTTGAATAGAGAGCGCGCGCTCTGTTGTGAAGCATGCTCTCATAGTCATAGAGTCGATAACTGTGCCCAGAAAGATCACACTCTGGCTGGGATTCAGTTTGCTCTTGGATAGATTAATTCTGAGACCCAGACACTGCAAATGGTTCAGAATCAAAGACCTGTGGTGTAACAGTTCGGTTCTCGACTGAGCTAGATTCAGCCAATCGTCGAGATAATTCTCCCACCGTATGGCGGAGAACCGGAGATGGCGTCGATGTAGGAGAAAACGAGGCACGCGGGGATGTGGCCGGCGTGGGCTCGTTAATCTCCATCACCTCCGGTTGACGCTGGCTGCGGCGCTTCTTTTTCCCGGGCCGCAGAAGGGCGGGGAAAGGAAGAGCAGGGGAAGCGGCGTCGCAATCTTGGGAGAGAGCGAGCCGCAGCCGCAGCATCGCGACGGGCATGCCCTCACAGTCCGAGCATCCGCCGGCGGAAAGTGCAGCTTGAGCATGGGCGGAACCCAGGCACGCGACGCACTTAGCATGCCCGTCCGCCTCGTGCAGAAGAGAGCCACACGTGGCGCATGAAAAGCGAGGCATTTTGTAACAAACGCTCGCTGTCCTGAAAGCAAAGCAAACAAAGGATATTGCGTTGGTGGCCGGATAGCGACAGGAGAGAAGCGACAGGGGAAGACGGCTTCTGAAGCGAAGGCGAAATCCGCTCAGTGGTGCACACTCTAACTGTAGAGCTGGTTTCGAAGGACTCAGAGACGTGAAGTATGTCGCTGAAGGAGATGAAATCTGCCATAATGGCTAATTTGGGGGCTTTTATGGGCTATGGCCACGCCCCTTGTGGCGGGCTCTGACGTGTATGACGTAATGATAGCTCATTGGCGCACACGTTGGAGCCATTGGATGTGCAGTTGCTGCAGCACAGCCAATGAGTGAGCCAGACACTCACTGTGCTAGCTGTGCAGCAGCAAAATGCGTTTTACATTTTAAGCTTCAGAATTTGAGGAAAAGGAGTTTCCCCACTGCGTATAGCTACGCAATACGAAGTGGATGTTCTCGAAAGGGAACCAGTATAATTTTGTATCATCATTTACGATTGCGGTCTGACAGATGGTGGTTTTCTGTGCACACACACGCAAATTTCTATCCTTATTTTCAGATCAAATTAGACCTTCATAACAGACTGCAAGGAGATCACCTTGCAGCCTGCTTGAGGGTCTCCATCAATGGGCCAAGCCCAGAAGAATTCAATGATAAAAGGGCTTTAGAACTGTTTTTCTCATGAGCGATGTTCAAATTCAGGGTGCAAAGTTTGCCGATATGAATTGTATAATAAAAAAGTAACATCTTTTGATACATATTTTTGATGGTTCAAAATGTACACTCTATATGTTTGACCATTATAAACTATAATTTACTATATGTTGTGTATGTGACTAATGTGCCCTACCATCACCATTTATATCTATGCAACCAATAAATAAATTACTAAAGCACAAAATTGTTTACAGGAGAACAAATTTCTTCATTGATCTAGTTACTTAATTTCCCTCTCAAAATGCACCAGATTTATGCATTTAGATTTCAAATTTACAAAATTTTCTTACAGGGGAGGCATGCCCCCGGAGTCTGAACATGATGCAGATTCAAACAAAAAATGATGCAGGTCGGATTCAAATCTACATCTCTTTTGTGTCTCTTATGTGCCACTACTAAAGAATAGCTCACATGTAAACCCTACACTTGTCATCCTAACCTAAAGCTTTCAGCTGCCCTCTAGTGGCCCGTATATGTAAAGAGCAAGGTACGAATTGTTCCTGGACAGGGTAGTTCTTCACATATTTCTTATATTTCAGATCTTCTCCATTTCTACTCTCCTGAGAGAATGCTTAGATCCTCCAACCAGCTATTATTGATTGTTCCAAAATCTCGACTTAAATCCAAGGGTGACCGCCTGGGCTATCTCAGTTCTTGGTCCAAAGCTCTGGAATTCCTTACCTTTTTCCATTAGATCATTCCCTACACTATCCATATTTAAATCATCTCTAAAAACATTATTTTTCTCAAGCTTATGCTTAATCCAATTACACTTTTAGTTTTAATTGTTTTATTTGCTTGATGTTTTGTATTAAATCTATTCTTTTCTGATGTTTTTCGTCTGATATATTTTATTAGTATTTAAATGTTATTGTATGATGATATTTTGTTATGTCTGTTGTGCAGCACTTTGGTCAGCATTCATGTTGTTTTAAGGTGTTATATAAATAAATTTGACCTTGACAGTGACATATTTAGATGAACAGATAGAACTGTGGTAAAACTTTATATGTACTGTCTTGTATGCGTCTTAAAAAATTCCAAATGGGCTGGAGCAGCTAAAGTACAAAACTTATTTATACTGGACATAGTGGCCTCACCTGCTGAGACAAAGCGCTGGTCTGCCGAGGAGACAGCTGCTGGTCGTAAAAGGCATCACCAAAGACACTTCCCAGAATGGACGAGTGCTAAAAAGAGAACATATTATTATTAAATCACCATCCATGAAAAGGCTAAAGATAATCAATACAGATCACTGACTATCACAAAGGCCTTAAAATAATATTCTCAGCCCATGGACAGGATCAAAATCAATTTAAAAAAAATTGACATTCTGCATCAATTCATGATGCAAGAAAACTGACAACATCAATTCTGTATCACCATGTTACTTTGACGAAGACATTTTGGCTAATTTCAAACACAAAAACATGTTGCACTGTATGGAAATGTAACACCTTGTTAAAGCAACAGATAAGCAAAAAGCTAAACCTAACCCAGTATCTACAAGAAAGAAACAAAGAAAAAAAATCCACACAATCACTACAGTCATATTCTCTATAGTGATTATATTTTTGGAACGGCTTTTAGAGACAAAGGGAAGAAGCTGCACACCATTATTACAAAGTAAAAAGTACAAAATTGAAAAAAAAAAACATGCCACACTGTGGGACCCATCAGAGCAGTCAGTGGCCTCTGGAGCAGTGTTCACTGCCAAAGGCGAAGTAACTAAAAGACTTATATAATTATGTGTGATAAATATGAACTAGCGCAGACAGAGCAGATATACCCTGTTACTACATATTGTATAAAACTCAATGATGCATTTTAGGTCTGGCTAGTAACAACATGCATATAGTACAATATTAATTTATATCAATTAGATTGCAGAGCCATTAAAAATAATAATTATTGATTTATAGAGTAATTTAGTTTTATATTACATTTTTAAATCTTAAAGCTAGTGTAGCCAATTTCAGAGAGGCTAGTAGTAGCAAGTTAGCTTTGAAAGCATAAGATCCCACCCTTCCTTTAGAGCCAAAGCCACACATGAATGCACACAGCAGATTCTGCAAAGCATCACGAGACAGCATTAAATTACCTCATGTCTCAAAGCACATATCATTACAATAATAATGAACGTAAAAAACTTACAGAGCTCCACTTGTACCACCTGACTGCTACAGATTGATTTCGGTATTGACCGTGTTGACATGGAAATGCATAAATCACAGCTCAGTGTAGAATGTCACGGGCTGCCATCTCTTAATTACATGCAATTACGACATGGCGTGAACGCAGCATAAGCTTGTTGTTTTGGTTCTGGAGGAACTGTATACGGTCTCTGCTGTTTGTTTTCGGCACTCGGTGACTGTCTGTCTACAGCTGCGTCCGAAAGCTTAGGTAGCTGACTTGTTGCATCGCTGCCCTATCAGGCAATGACTTTGCAGGCAGTGTTTGTGAATGAATGTACTTCATGAAACAGCTTTAAGCATTATGCTTCAACTCACATGACAAAGAAATTTGTATTTTAGAAGCAAATTCCCAGCCCGCATTCATCCTCTCGAATGGCACTGTTATTGCAGAGCGCAGTTGAAGCGAGAAAACGCACCAGGTTCCGAAACAAACGCTCCAAACGAGCCAGGATTGAAAACGGCCTATGTGGAGTGATCGCCGCTGCTCGCCACCAGTATTCTGGAGGGTTTGGTTATTTAATTATAATTATTTTTTTAAACACGTATTGACAGAGAAGGGGATAATAATATTTTCATAGAATTATTTAATATGTATTTGTTTTAATAACATATTGTTAAACTCCTGAAACGAATAGTGGAAAGTTGGTATTTTTTTTTTTAAAATTGGACCTTCTCAGGTCCACTCGGTAAAAGCACATTTACTAATATCAAGACCCAACCCGTGTCCAGGGCACTCATCAAAGTTTTGGACCCGATCCAGGTCGGGTCTCACCCCGGGTTTTCAGGGTTTTTGAAAAAATGTTGGTCCTGAGACTTCCACAGAAGATATATGTGCATTTAAAAAAAATATTTAGAACATTTTTTTTATTGATTGCTATCAGGATGTGAAAAGAGTTTCAACCAGTATAACAAAAAGTGTTTATGAAAAACATTGCCTACCCTCGCTTTAATGTACGGTAATATTGTATTTTTTTAAACACATTTTTGTTTTTTCACAAAAACAAGGAGAGGTTTGCACTCCATTCTAAAAAAATATTTATTTTTCTAAAAAAAGGCTTTAGGCTGAAACAGTGTTTTTTAATTCTCTTGCTCCAAAATAATAAAAGATTCTTAGAAAAGACATTTTTCCGAGTGAGGCCCTCTTCTTAGATTTTTGGCTGATTGCTCGCAGAGATGCAAAAACCTAATTCTAACAATATCTAGTGGTACGAGATACAGGGGGTTAAAGACCCCTGAATTACCAAGTAAGATACAAAGAACTATACAAAAATCTAATTTCTCATTATTACTCTCTAAATCTGCATTAATTCAAAGCATTAACATTTAAAGCAGTAGCATAAAAATACATTTTAAAGGACAATAATCTTGTGTTAAACTGACACAACCAGCAGTTATGCTCAAAATTCACAATATCAACATGATCCGGTAAAAGGATATGCAACAGCAATGGCACTTTCAATGAAACTGGCCTATATCGCTACTCAGCATGATACACAGAACGACTAAGTGGTGCTCAGACACACAGCGAAGCAGCCAGGATCAGAGAGACTGGGAGACACGACTGGACTAGGACACACAGAGCGGCTAAAGGGACAGGCTCCAGATCGCCTCCAAACAAAACAAACTACAGGGTGGAAGCAGCGGCTGCTGGGTTCGCCTTACTTGAGGCGAGCCCCCCGGTGAGAAGCCTTGATTGGAGACCGGAGAGGTCGGAGACTGATTGGCCGAAGACCCCACCCTACAGCGGTACTGCTGGAGGGAAGCAGCCTATATGGAACAACACCAAGTTAGACCAACGGAGCCCCTATAGGGGACCTGAGACTTTGGCCTGTGGCTCCCAATTTAGTCAGGAAATAATTTACTACAATGTCTCTGTCTGATTATTTGGCCATTTAAACTGTTCAGTCTTTACTTGATCGTACCAGTACTGTCAAGACTGATGATATGTTTAAAACAGAATAAGCTGAGAACTTAAATGAGAAAGAAAGAACACTGCTTGTTGAAATTTATTGTTTACACTACCAGTCAAAAGTATGGACATCTATAATTTAATTGCGTTTTTCTTTTCTTTTTTTTTAACGCCATCTAAAGGCTTATCCCTAAATTCTTTAAGCTTCAGTCCGTAGCTTTTATGGGTTAAAACTTATCCAAAATACATTTTTGAGAAAATACATAAACCAGCCAGTGTTCAAAACTATCTTGCCTTAGCTCAATTCAAAACGGTAAGCTTGTAATAATGTTTTTAGTTCCAGTGGTACTGGTGGTATTTTGCGTCATTACATCACATCTGGACAAAGAAGGAGTCTCGGCTAGTAGGCTATATTGAGTGTGAGGATGTTGGAGGTGGAGATTTATAGCCTTTTCTCACAGCACTTGATATAATTAAACTTATCAATTTGATGGCGGATCCAGAAAGGTTCAAACGACAATCACCAGTGACAACTAGAGATTCACCCGTTGTAAGACTTTGTTAGGACTTCGGAGTGGCTACAGACAAAACTGCAACCGGGCCCATGCGAAAGCAAGGATAGATATCGGAAGGACATTACATGTAGTCACGCAATGCTGACGTTGTTAACATTAACAATTTGAGAACAAAGTAGAATTTGCACGGTTTTACGTGATATGATAAGCGATTTTTAGATTTAATCAGCGCGATTTACTGCAATGTCAGAACCAGAACAAAAGTGGATTTAACAGGGACCATACAGTCAAACATAGTTACAATACAAAGCTTGTAACTGATGCACAGCATATAGAGTTTGTAGCTAATGCTAATTTTCAACTCCTGATGACATTTTGCGGTGAAAATTATTATGTTGGTCATACTTCCAAAAAGAATAATCTGTGATTCTGAATGCCAGTATCCACACCGGCGCGGTGACTGACAGCCGCACACTCTCCTCAAACATTGTGTTCATCAGCGCTGTGCGGTGTCGAGGTAAAACTCACATAAAGTTGATAATTCCACGAATAACTGCAATTGCAGATTTCGAACAGAGATGGCGACAAAGA
Source organism: Rhinichthys klamathensis goyatoka (assembly GCF_029890125.1). NCBI lineage: Eukaryota > Metazoa > Chordata > Actinopteri > Cypriniformes > Leuciscidae > Rhinichthys > Rhinichthys klamathensis. The sequence continues at coordinate 742,841 of NW_026606920.1, read as the reverse complement.
GTAAAAACTGCGGACTGCAGCTTTAATTAGTTCTATAGATAAATACGTTTGTCTACATGCACTACTGTTCAGAAGTTTGAGGTAGGATTTTTTAAAAATGTTTTTGGGGGAAAAAAAGTCTCATGTTTTAACAAGGCTGCATTTATTTGATAGAAAAAAAAGGTAAAACCGTAATATTGTGAAATACTATTACAATTTACTATAACTGCTTTCTGTTTTATCATATTTTAAAGTGTATTTTATTCCTGTAATGGCAAAGCTGAATTTTCAGCATCATTACTCCAGTCTTCAGTGTCACATGATCCTTCAGAAATCATTCCTATATGCTGATTTGCTGCTCAAGAAACATTTCTTAATATTATCAGTTGAAAACAGCTGCTTTGAAAACTTGTTTCAGGATTATTTGATGAATAGAAAGTTGAAAAAAAAAAGCATTTATTTCAAACAGAAATCTTTTGTAAATCCTAGCTGAATAAATTTCTTTTTTTTTTAAAAACACTTCTGAATGGTAGGGTAATTGTCCTTTTTTTAATGTTATTTTTCTTCATGTTTTTAAATGGCTAAAGATGGACCAGAAGGTATGGAAGTCATATTTCGCAATTGTGACTATATCACAGTTGTGAGAATGAACAGGTTGTGCAGAGGGAAAGGGAGGTGATTTAAAAGAATCAAAAATATTTTTTATATATATATTCTCTATTATTACTGTTTTTTTTTTTTTTTTACATTTGTGTATAATGGTTAGGTATGCCCAAATATTTGACTGGTACTGTATCCATGATTATTTTGAATGTCATTTAGTGCCCTGTATGATCTTATTGACAGACCGTACATACCCAATATCTAGAAATGCACTGCAGCTCCATGGAGGTAAGTGCTGAGATGTGATCTTACCGTGTTAATATCCATGCCCACAGAGGTTTGCGTCTGGCTTCCTGAGACAGGTGGCAGCTGGGTGTTCTGCTGGAGATGAGGAAGTCCACCAGCAGTCTGCGTCTGTGAGGACGGCTGACTGAAGAAAGCATACTGAGCCAACTGCTGCTCAAGCGTCATAGCATCTATCGCCACCTCCTATTTACCATAGGTCCAGATTGAGACAGTCTATTAGCATCTGAGTAAGTAATGTTCCTCCTGTAACACCACCTTAAAGCTGTCCTTCTCAGCAGCTGGAGGTATGAGAGCAGTGTTACCTGTGCTGATAGAGAGAGCGGAGGAGAGAGGGTGGGTGACAGCTGCTGAAGACTCAGATGCTGCTGGGAGTCTGTGTTAAGGATCAGAGGAACTACATTCTCATGGCGGCGCTGAAAGCTCACTGTCGCCGTGGACTGGGCTGAGAAAACATGTCACACATCAAATGCTGAACTAATAGTATCCTAATAATTTTAAATACAAGTTAGAAAATCCATTTATGTAGGATATCATTAAATTGGAAATATTAGACACTTGCAGACACCATTTTTAGTTTTACCCAGAAATAGAGACAAAGGGGCATTAATAGATATTATTTAATGCAATATATCTTGCCCACAAATGTTCAAAAGGTCTCAAGGTTAGTCCTCGTAATCATCATTAAAGAGTATTATAACAGTAACAGCACAGGACATCTTTACACACAGAGTGCATATCCTAATTCATATCCTATTTTATCGAATAGAAATTGCGAGTAAAAACATTTGGTAACACTTTACTTAAAGCCTTAATGTATAAGGTATTCATAATGTAAGATTTAATGCATTATATCTTTTCATAAATAATTGTAACCAAAGTTAAAACGTGTTATAATATTTGCAGATTCCTTGTTACATCTGAAATTGGTTGTTTGTCATATGTTTTAATGCGTTATACTTTAATAAGGTGTATTCAATGAATAGATAAGTATTATAATGTATTATAACTGTGGTTACAATTATTCATGAGACCATAAAATGCATTACAAGGCATAATTAATGCATTAAAAAAATGATACAAAGGCTTTAAGTAAAATGTTACCAAACTTTTTTTTTAAATCCTTACCCAGTAAATTACAATTGCGTGGGAAAAATAGTAAATTCATTGGTTTAAAATGAGTGGGATCCCTGAAAACATTCAGCTACTAAAATTTCTGGAAATGTAAAACTTTTTAAAACTTTAATTAGAGATTCTTTTCAGCTTTGTCATTACAGCAGATGTACCAGAGGAAACCTATTAGCCTAAATGGTGGGGACCTCCGAATACCGGTCAATGGGGAGAACCACTGTCCTAATGCGTATGCTTGTCAGAATCACCTTGGCTGGCAGACGTGAGGCCCATGTGAGTGTTGGACAGGTTGCCAGTGCTGTTGGAGGCACTGAGAGAGGATGAGGAGTCATCAGGGTCCAGAGGTGTGGGGAGAGGAGGGGGAATCTGGATGTTGGTCAGGTCTGGCAGAGAGCCGCCCGTGTTGTGTGCCACTGGGATTAGAGATGAAGTCATTTCCTGATCTGGAGACGGAAATATGCTGGGGAAATGACACGAGGGAAATTAAAACGAACCGGGATAAATCGATACGTCAACAGAAAAAGCCCATTGTACTGATTATGATATGATAAAACAAGGCTGCTGCTATAAAGGGGTAGGTCTGTCTAGATAGCTGTTGGGTTGAATAATAAATGGATAATTGTTTGCTCAAATTAACCTTTGACTCTCCAAACTGAATGGTCCTTCAATATTCACCTATCCTCTACTTGAAACTTTATCAGCTTCAAAAAGAAAATCCAATGAAACCACACTTACTTGATTCCAGGTATTTTGTTTGACTTGTGCCTTGGTGAAGTATTCTATGAAGAAGAAAAAACGGCAAATAATTAGTTGATAAAAGATCACATGAAAATCATAGTAAATAAATCTATTTTAAAATGTACCTTTTTGTGATCCCATATCAGCTTTTGACATTCTTTGTCCATGTCACTTTCAGCTTCCCCTGTTCCTGGCATAGTGAGAAGAAAAACTAGTACATAGAGAGGGATGAAATCATACGCTGAAACAAGTGTGGGGAAAATTCTACAGGATATAGTTCACAGCAACCTTTAACCTGGCATTAGATCATTGATGAGAGCATTTAATAAGATCATAAAATAAAAATAAAATAAAATAAAAACCTTGTTTTGGCTGAAAATCTTGAGACCCTCCTGCAAATGCATCTTGTGGGTTCAAAGTGCTCTGGTGCAGGGCAGAGTCTGAGTTGGTCCTACAGAACAAAGAAATTCAAGAATCACATGATGTAAAAGCCTCCTCTAACTAAAATTACAAGATTATATTGTACCACAACATGCTGATTCAAATGCACAATAGTGGTAGGAAGGTATAAACAAACATTTGATAATTACTAACATTAAATAAGAAAACTACCTTTTAGCAAGATATCTTAGAAAATGTTACCATCACATTTTTAACTGTAAAAAATAAAAAGCAAATATTATGGATGCTCTTTCATTTTAAGAATCTATTAAGGATGATTCATATTTTTATTGCGATATTAGTATCAAAGGCCATATTCATGGTAAAAAATCATAAAACAAATACACAATTTACAATTAATGGGGCTATATGTAAGATTTTTCATGTATTAATCATTTTTTTGTTTTGCCAATGTGTAATTGACTGTATTTATTTAATTGAGGTCATTTTAATTACCTCATCTGTCAACATAATGGCAGTGAATAACTGAGCTTGTGCACTCATATCCACATCTCTATGATCAGATGCTTTCTTAACTGCCGCTTTCAAACCGGCCTTGTATCATAAATGTTTAAAAACTCTGCTCTCTTTTTTTATTTTATATCGCCTGTGCATAAATTCGCTGGCTTCCGCGGCAGATCACACTATAAATAAACGCGTAATCACTTTCTTTAATGTACTTTAATGTTCTAATGTACTTCCGTAAGGCAGCGTGCTGCATGATGCCTTTTTAATCGTTCTTTTGCGCATGCGGGTCAGTTCAGGACCAGGATCGGTTCACATTGGGATCTGATATTGGCCACATTTAAAACAACAATGTGAACAGCTAAACAAAAAAAAAATTGAGATTAAGAAATTAAGCACTAAGGATCGCAGTGTGAATGTAGCCTAAAAGTCGCTCTCAGCAGCGCGTCTGAATGTCCCTTAAAGGTTCTCTAAGCGATCCTGGGTGACGTCACTTCTTGTTGACGTTCGAACTATTGTCAAACAAAACGGAGGCTAGCTAGACCCTCCCTCCTCCTCATCCGCACACTAACCCCCCAAACCACACCCCCAAACCCTTCTTGTCGGTCATTGGCTGGAACAGTTTGTTATGTTTTGGGGAGCGGGTCGCTGCAGTTTGTTTTTGGTGCTGTTTGTGAAGCATGGGCTGTCTACAGAGATCGCGTTTCTTTACAGTGTGTTCAGGGGACAGGCAGCCAGCGAATAGTGAGGAGATGTTTGCTGTATGTGACAAAAAATGTTTTGGCCTAAAAAACACATGACATCGCTTAGAGCACCTTTAACAGTAGGCTATATCGCTGCAAAGGTACTAAGCGAAGAACGAAAAAGAATTTGGGCATGAGTATATCGGGGCCTTGAATCACATTCAATTCCTTGTACGTTATGCCTGCTACAGACTGTGCGATTAACCCATAAGATCATTACAAATCACACTGTAGTACGACATGGATCTAATAAACTTAAGACATGCATGTAGACTGTACGATGATGACACCTATTGAATCGTAGGGAATGACGCAAGTTAGTATAGAAAAATAAAACGTCATCAGCATGCGCTAGTGGTAAACAAATAGAGCAAGATTGGCGGTAAGTAGTTTTAGCGCCATGTCGCGTTGATCAATATGCTATTTCAAGGTGCTCTGATGTTGGGTGACGTCACTTCTTGTTGACGTTCGAAGTATTAATGGCTACAGAGACCGCGTTTTCTTTTACAGTGTGTTCAGGGAACAGGCAGCTAGCGGATAGTGAGGAGATGTTTCCTGTATGTGACAAAAAATGTTTTGGCCTAAAAAACGCGTGGCATCGCTTAGAGCACCTTTCATGTGCCATTTTTATTGGCTAGTCAGTAGACATAGGTCGTAGCAGCAAACACATTGTGAGATGATCATGCTAAATTTCGGACACTGTCAGAAAATTATCGCCGGCTATCTTTGTAGGACCGTGACTTTGTTCGTAAGTCCGTGACAGCGGCCGTTTTTGAACCTCTCTCACTGAACTACATAGCAGGGGCGGACTGGGACCAAAAAGTGGCCCTGGACTTTCTGGCCCACAGCAGCCCACCACATACCAAATCATAACACATTGGTCCAATATATTGCAGAATATTTTTTAACACCACTTACAGCATAAAAATATAACAATACAAAAATAAATGCTATTTAAACATTTATTTTAAGTAACACAACATATATTAGGTCATATTTGGAAAACCAAAGGGAAACAAACAGAAGAACATTAAGACACAACATTATTAATACTATCAAGACAGCATATCAGCTAGTCAGGGGAAGCTAGAGCCATCAGAGGCTGTTGAACTGCTACTCTTCGCGCCAAATGTATAATCTGTTAATTTGAAGCATTTCACAGCATCTACCTCTAATCCTTTTTTTAACCGTCGGCTGAAATTGGTCCTTGTCGGCTTTTTTTCAGCCGATTCGACATGTCGGTGAAAGAGGGAACTCTGATTGGCTGTTCAGCTTAGTGAACGAGTCAGTGCACTGCACGACAATAATAGCAAAACAGCGAGCAAAGAAGTCAAAACAGCACAGATAGAAGGCTGTTCTAATGTTACGTCATATTACCTGGGTGTTCCTTGGCGAATATTTCAATATTAACATGAGCGGAGTGGAATAAAGAAAGTGTTTAGCAGGATTGATATTCAGAACGGTAAGCACGCACTGCTTTGTTTACGCTGTGTATCTGCAGCCGCCAGCGTCGGTTTCTCTTTTTGAATGACGAATATAGACGAATTTATCTGCAGAAATAGACAGTTGTCTCATTTACACTCAGGCGCAGAACGCGCATTCTAGCTAACAGTCGGCTGTAGTTCTCTCGGTGTGTTCAAGTGCAGCTTTTTTCCCCGCGACACAGGCGACGCGGCGATGCGAGGCGACAGTCGGCTTTCATCTGATTCTGCGCTAGTTCATCGGCGTTGGCTTGGTGTGTTTCCAGGACGTGAAAGAGGGCGTGTTTCAAGATACGCAATGGAGTAGACCAAACTTAACAGGGAGGGAGGGCAATACACTCACATGCATGCACACGAAACACACTCCTTGTCGGCCGCGCCCGCGCGATCGATTCCCTCATCCATTTGCGTAGAAAAGACATGTAATAGGCTATTATGATTTCCGTCATTTTTTATATATATATATGTGTACCGGGCCGGCCCACATTGGCCAGCGGCCCACCGGGTAAAGTCCCGGTGCTCCAGATGGCCAGTCCGCCCCTGCCACATAGGACCACCGTTTAGTAGCCACGGCCACAGAAATCGCCACGATTGGTCATCTTTCGTCAGACAGTCCAAAATCCTACAATCTGTACCAGGCATTACATGTGCACGAGTGCGAGCACGGCCAATAATTTAATGGCTGCAGTTCACTTAATGGCCACCGGTGTTGCTGAAAACAAGGGTTTCTGAATTCTAGCCTACATACAGCCCCTTTAAACAACTTAAAAAAATTACAATGTTACAATAACAACTATATAAACTATATCAGAGTTTATTATTTGAGCTATCAAAGAGCGATGAAGAATAATTATTGACATGCAATTTTAACAGCTATCTAGCATATTAGTCCAGCACATACAGTATATACAATCTTTAGCAGACTGTGTGAGTATAAACTCTCACCTCCTCCAGCTGGTATCAGGTGGTGGTGACAGATACACAGAGGCATATGGACAGCTATCAATGTGAGATTCAGCATTAAGGACTTCATAATGCCAGTATAAGTAAATCACAGAAACTTTAAACAACTATGTTTTTGTATGGCACACAGAGCAAAGCAGTGCAATAATTGTGTCTGCATTCATGACTAGACACATCAAGGATATTTGACGGCCATGTTTGTCCACAGAGAGGGGTCTGCGGTGTGGCGACGTGATGCGATTCCTGTCCCGATAGACCCTGTCCACCAACCCATGGTGACGAGTCGTTCTACTTGTGTCTAATACTGAATTCTGAAAAGGAGTCTGATAAAAACCAACAAACATGAAGTAGAGCTGCACGGTTAATCGTTAAATGATCACAATTTTGATTCAAACACCCACACGATCTTATTCCTAAATGACAATGATTTGGCAATGTCTATTAAACCTTTGATAAGTATGATCACAGCGAACATTCAAATCAGAGAGAGAGAGCAGCTGTCATGTATAGGCAGGCAGGGCCTAAAACTAATTTTTTGCCACAGCTGCCAATGGCCAGTGACTAAAGAAACTTTACCTGCCATAAATATTTTTTACCAAACATGAAACATAGATTAATTAATTAGATAATTAATCCTTAAAGTTACAAAAGGTTATTCAGTCAAGAGCAATGAGTGATTGTTCTGTCTTTTGTTGTTTGACTAACATTAAAAAAGACAGACAGCAGCAGGAACATTAGAATGCTGTCACTTTATGAGCTAACACATGGGTCCAATATACCAGGGGTCTTGTCAACCACACAGTATCGTTATTTTTGTGTAATATAGAAATATTAAAATGATCACAGAAGTACTGGGATAAAAGTTTATAGTTTGGATATAAACACTGATGTCTACAGTAGCAATCAAAAAAAAGTAAATCACCTTTTAAAAGTAACTTGATGCTTCAAATAAAGATTAATTACATTGTTACACCAGTCGGTGGTGACAAGTGACTGTTAAAAAATGTATTTGTCATTGAATCATTCTCTCAAGAGATTTGTTCAAAAACACTGAAATTATTCATTCAAAAAAATAAATAAAATAAATAATTTGTTCAAAATAATTAAATAGACTGCAGTAATTAAAATTTTGTCAGGAGCTTTAGTAAATTACATGTTATTTCGTTTAGTTGTCTATTCAGAATTGTGGGAGAATCGTGATCTCTAGTTAAACAAAAAAAATGTGATTCTCAATTTATCAAGAATCATGAAGCTCTATCATGAAGATAACATTTCCGTACACAACTTGTATTCCACACATCTATTCATACTCGATATCACCTGCTCCTTACCTGAAAGGAAAGGTCAATGGTGGCATTTCCAATCTGATTGACATTTGGCAAAGAGCCGCCATAGTACTGTCCTCGGTTCTGACCAAGCTGTAAATACTGGGTCTTCTGTAACTGTAACTGCAAGACAGAAAAACAAACATCCAATCAATAAAACTGTGAGATACTAATTAAAGTAAAACTGCCCTGCTGAAAACACCATTCAAGGTTTCCGGGAGTGATATTTCTTAATTGAAAAAGAGGCTACTTCCAATTATAAGTAAGGACACAAGGAAGGAAACCTTGTAACAATAACCATAACTATATTAGCGTCCACACCAACATACATTAACGTTCTGATTATAAGCGTTTTCTGCAGTTATTTCGCCTTCCGCTTTAAATTAGGAATGCACAATATATCGGCCACCGTATCGGCCGATATATATATGCATTTTTAATGTTATCGTTATCGTCCTCAGGGCATTACAGTGCGACCTTTTCAGTCACATTTGCGACTTTACAGCGTGCGACTGTCAAAAAGTATTTAGGAGTACCAGTGCGACTGACCCAATCAGGCCCGGTGGGGGTGCTAGAGGGAGCACCATCAGGTGAAACTAATAACAGCATATTGGCCAAACAGATTTTACAAACGTGCCAGTGTGTATTTGTGTTTGCACTCTGGAGAGCGTGGAGAGAGAACATGTTTTTGCAGCATTGAGTAATGTAGCCAAATACAGACATATCTGTTGATTTCTTGAACAGAATGGCCAATCAGAGGAGTTTAAGTTAAAGTCCACTCACCGTCCAAAACGCTGGAGTATGTTCAGTACTGAGTTTTGCAAGCTCGCAAATCCTCTCATTGCAAAAAAAGTACAGACACAATGTAAATAAAAGATTCATTGTGTAGTGTAGACAACTTAAAGGGATACTCCACTTTTTTTGGAAATAGGCTCATTTTACAACTCCCCCAGAGTTAAACTGTTGAGTTTTTACCGTTTTTGAATCCATTCAGCCGATCTCCGGTTCTGGCGGTACCACTTTTAGCATAGCTTAGCATACATCATTGGAGTTGACAAGACCATTAGCATTTCTCAAAAAAAAAATGACCAAAGAGTTTTGATATTTTCCCTATTTAAAACTTGACTCTTCTGTAGTTACATCGTGCACTAAGACCGAAAAATGTAAAGTTGCGATTTTCTAGGCTGATATGGCTAGGAACTATACTCTCATTCCTGCGTAATAATCAAGAAACTTCACTGCCGTACCATGAGAGCAGCAGGCGTAATGATATGACGCAGCGCCTGAAAATAGGCCACCTTCCTTCAACACAACGGAACTATTTTTCGAAGTCTTCTGCATTTTACAGCGGGTGAATCTGTTGTCGCTGGTGATTGTCGTTTGAACCTTTCTGGATCCGCCATCAAATTGATAAGTTTAATTATATCAAGTGCTGTGAGAAAAGGCTATAAATCTCCACCTCCAACATCCTCACACGCAATATAGCCTATTAGCCGAGACTCCTTCTTTATGTGTACAGGTGTGACGTAATGACACAAAGGCTGTGTCCGAAATCTCCACTCAAACCACTACTCCCTAACCCCTATGTAGGGGGTAGGGAGTAGAGCACTATATAGTGAGCTCACCAGCATAATAGAAACACCACTTTCGGACACTACTCGATCGTCTCTCGGCGCCGTTGATTACGTCATTACTGTCGCACTATTTAAACGCGCCATCATCTGTCAGCTGGTGCCGAGCCAGCTCTGGGCTAAATAGATTTTTTTTTTAATAAATACATTACATTATATTGAGCTTATTTCTCCAAAATTGTAAAATTAAAAGTAATTTCTGGCCGTTTCTGTTATAATGCGTTACTCCACACATGATTATAACTTATAAACATAAATAAAATTAATACACATATTTCATATATTTTCATTTTCGCGCCACACCGTTTTCTCTTGCCTGTCGACATTAGGAGAAAAAAAAACCAGATCTTCGTTATCAAATATCTTGCTCATAATACTCTTAATAAAACAGCTTTTAGACTCTGTGGAGATGCCACTCAATATTTATCTTTTTTGTTTGTTTGTTCTCGTGATTCAGAAGATTTTGCGGATTAGCAAAAGAAACAGGATTTCTAGACACAGAAAACGACGTGCTGTTCTTGCTACGCTAGCGAGACGTCGTCAAATTGTAAGTTAAAGATGAAGATGATGCTGATAGGTCTTTTACGATCAGCGCAATGCATGATGGTATGTAGGGCTTGGGTTAGTGACCATCGGTTGTACACTTCTTTTCAAAATGCATTCTGGGATACATTGAGTGGACTATATAGGGTATAATAATCATCACTATACATTCGGACAGCACTACAAAATGGCGAGCTCAGCTCACTATATAGTCCACTATATAGTGAGTAGTGGGAGATTTCGGACACAGCCAAAGACATGCTCGAATTTCCCGCAGAAATCCACCAGTACCACTGGAATTAAAAACATTATTACAAGCTTACCGCTTTGAATCGAGCTAAGGCAAGCAGATAATTTTGAACACTGGCTGGTTATGTATTTTCTCAAATTTATTTTGGATAATTTTTAACCCAAAAAAGCTAGGACTGCAGCTTTATTTGATTATAAGGGAAGTTTGTGAGACGAGTGACAGCTTTTTAATGATTATATGGAGTTTCTGATGAAATTCTGATTTTATACAACAATTCAATAAACAAATTTAATATTAAGTGACTTACATTTAAGGAACAGTATTGTCAGATTTTTCTCTATTTCGTCAACGAAAATAGTTCCAAACAAAATCATAGCTGAACCACTGCGCATCGTTTATGAATTAATCTGCGTTTTAAAATGAATCTAGTGAGTCAATGATTCAATGACCCATTCATAAAGACAGTCGCTTGCTTTGTTCCTGAATGAATCAGCCGTTTGAAAGAATCGATTGAATGAATGATTCAGTGACAAAGACAGTGACTTGCCGCCCCCTACTGGCAGTTTTAGATAACTTTTTAAAGTATAATTTCCGTTTAAATCATTTAAAAATTATGTATTCAAAACCTTCTATTTAAAACCTTAATCTCATAACATTGTTATCATGAATTTGAATGCATTCATGCCACTTCTGAGCCTCATTAAATAGTCTGTAAATATACCTACTGTAAACGCCACCTTTTTGTTCTTCTATGCCACCTCTGCAGTGCAAAGATGAATTTTGTTGATACTAATTTAATTTGATTGGTAACTTATTCTTACTGATTGTGTCTTATTATTTTAACTAAATTTTTAAATAGAAATGTATGAATTTGACATAAAAGATGACACATTTAATAAGGTTAGAAAAAGTACCCTTACAAAGGTTAAAAAAAAGCCCCAGCAAGTCATTTTAAGGAGTCGAATATCGCCTCATAATGGGAAGGTTCATTTCTGTCATTGATCAGGAGGTGCTCCTAAATATTTGACCATGGCATGCTCCTAAAAAAAAGGTCAGCGTAGAACCCTGGGCCTGATAAGAAAATTTGGCCAATATATTAAAGCCGATAAATAATGGATTATTTCCTTCAGCTGAGACACTTCAGATGACGGTTTTGAATTGCTTGAAATATGAGTGGAATCACTTTTTTTTTTTTTTTAAAGAGGAAAATACAGTTAAGAGCAACATGTGCAGTGCAAGTCTGTCAAATAGGCTACATAAAATTAGAACTTGTGTGCTTGGGACATGGCTTTTAATGGTGAGACTTTTGTTTTTGTAATCAGACTCTCAAAAATTGTATAAGATTTTATTTAGATTTATTGGCTTTCAAATATAAAGAATTACCGTTTATCGGCCAAAATGTTCATATCGGTGCATCCCTACTTTAAATGCTCAAGCCGAATGGATTCTGATTAGCCGTCAATATTTGTATCGTTCATCGGATGGAAAAAGAGCTGCATTAATACTGTGGCATGCATACATATGTTACCATGCGTATGCTGCAGATTTTATATAATGTTAGAAGCACTTGAATTTAAACAGTAACAAGAGAAACAAACAACAAAAACAAAACAGAAAAACTGTGAGCATAACTTTGAAATGAGTAGTATTTAGTCTTAATCTTGGGTGGGATGTTAGTAAAGCAGTGCAGGCTATGTCTGTGTGATCACAACCCTGTCATCAGTTTGCTGGAGTCCTTATTTTAGCATAAGTGCACTGGCCAATAATGCCGAACTGAGCTAATAGCCTACATTGTTGTTTATTGCTAAATTATTCATTGAGAGCATGTAAACATAAATACAAACATTGAGATTTGAAATTAAAATTTAGATTTAGAACTCTGGATATGGCCTTGATTAAGTTACAGTCCAGCTATAATGGCGAGAGACTATAATGTGGCTGTCAAAACACATGCTCAATCCATTCACACTCATCCACTGCAGATGTGAGCATGACAACTTTTATAAGGCCTCGTCGTGACCGTCTGTTATTATCAAACATCTCAAAAGCGACCATTGGAAGGCAATCCATTAATCAACGCTAGAGACAAACGCGCACTAGAGAGGGGCGTTTGTTATTGTTTACGTCCAGACAGGCGGGTTCCGTGCGTGTCGTATCAACATAAATTCTGCCCCGCACCTCGGGCTGCAAACGAATGCTGCCATAAGAGAAAAAAACAGACACACTTACACGGGCCGCCCGAGTAATACTCAGGTCTTTCATCACCTCCTCGAACGCAGCTGTCTCTTCCGCTTGCTTCTGGTTGTGTAACGCGATCTTCTCGCTGAATTTTCGCGGATTATTCGAGGTCGCCATGTTTCTCTCCTCCTGAGCTCCGCTCTGGTTCAATGAGACGCTGCTGCGTGCGCGCGTCCGTGCGCGTGGGCGTATGAACACGCACATCTGGAGCGCGCGGGTTCTCCTCGTCTGTTCTACAGCCAATATTCGAGGATTATTATTATGTGTGCTGTGAATGAATGAAGATTAGGAATGGGAATAACAACGTGATGCTGATTCTGACTCATTCGGTTCCATAAACGATTCTTTAATACCTTTTAGGAAGAAATATTAGGGAAAAAATCCAGTTAGGCTATGCCCCTATGCACTCAGCAGTCTGACAGTCTGACAGTCTGAAATTATGACATTATTTCCGATTTAAACAGATAGGCTATAACAAATCAAAATATTGCAAATGCGTTTTAGACGTTTATGCAATACAATTATTGAACCTGCCCCAAACTATAAAATAAAACAAACAAAAATGTAGTATAGGCTACCCTATCATATTTCACTCAATTATTTTCGTAAAAATATAGCCACCGAAAATTCGAGTCTTTAATAACACAGACACCCACACATATAAACATTACCTCAAACAACTTTTGTTCATTGATGGATTCATTCCTAACTGTTTTGATTAGCTAAAATAACAGTTTTATAGCCTATGGTCTGTTCGTTCGGGAATCACGCTGGTCGTATGTTTTGATGTAGCAACTGAAACTTATTATTCTGTAAAAAGAACTGGCCCATGGGAGTCGTACGTTCGGGAATCGGACTACATATTCTGATCTGTATTTACTCAGTATAAATTAGACTCTGTTGCTGATTCACTTCAAAGAACCGACTCTTAAGAGCCATTCGTTTGACAATCAGACGGCGCATGGTGGCGTGTGTTAAATTCGTACGAACTGTAGATTCATCAGTGTTGTTGAGAATGAAATCAAATGTCATGAGATCCTTCTGTTCCCATATTTATTTTTAATTTAAATGTTTCTGAATAAGAACAATTCTCGGTTCCCAACTCTAATGAAGGAAAAAAAAACAGGTGTTGTTATGCCAGGTCCACCCAGACGTGTCATTATGCATATTATTATGCAGCCGTCACAGTCAATTTGATCAATGTGAAATGAAACTCATTTGAACTATTTTGTAAAGTAGGCTTCAATTAAACAGACCAATGCAAGCATGTGGAAGGAAGTGTTTTACAGCAGCTGGGGGATTTTTAATAGAGAAACAGAAGTATAGCTGAGATATCAGATGTTGCATAATGCAGTTACATGTCAGTTTCGGTTATGCAGTAGCCAACCAACAACGATTTACTCCATGTTTCACATCAGACAGATATTTTTTATTTTTAAGTGATATTTAAATAAAAATAGAGGCAAAGAAGAGGTCTAATTCTTGCAATCTGAAGGTGGAGTTTTTTGTTTTCTAAAACAGTGAAAACACCATTTAGCTTCTGTTTATCTGTCTAGAGCAAACCTAGCACTGGAAAATCGAGTTTCTTAGTTTATTTTATATCTAGTTTAGGACAAGTAGTTAAACAGAGCTGACTGTTTGACATACTAACACAACATATACTGTAGCCTACTTAAAAAGCAATTTCCATTGAACCCGGAATCATTTTCCATAAATTTTGTGGATTTGAATTAGGGGTTTTCCAGCTTGATAGTCAACATTACTGAGAATGGGTCTCAAAGTAAGCAAAGTGACACAATAAGTGGCTTTTTTTAATCAGTAATTATGTAGTTCTTTCCAAAATAATAATAATAATAATTACACTATTTCATCCTCACAGTTTGCCCACTAAAAAAAATAAACAATCATGCAAACATGTTAGTTTGAAGGCAAATGCATTACTTTTAACACCAGGGGGTGATATAAGCACAAGCGACCAGGACAGTGACCCCAACTTGCTTGTTTCTTTTTTACATTAAGATGGCATTGGTTTTGAAACCACACAGTGTACATGTACATTAGTCTCAGTAAAAGCAAAAAAACTGTTCTAACTGGTCATGCAATGTTAGCATAACCAAGTTCCTCTTTTTCTAGAGGATGTATCAGCGTTGTCCACAACATCTGAGCTACTTTCACATTTTCCATTTTCCATTTTTTTTCTAATGTTGAGCTTCAGTTTGAAGTCCCAGTAAAAACTGTTAGCAAAACTAGTTTTATTATACTAACTGGTCATGCAATGTTAGCATAACTAAGTTCCTCTTTTTCTAGAGGAGGTCTAAAGCATTGAAGGAGCTATTTTCACATTTTCCATTTTTTTTATAACGTTGAGCTTCAGTTTGAAGTCTTGATCTTGTTAACCAACTTTCATTTCTGTATATTCAAACTAGTCACATTCAATGATTCAGGCTAGCCTACATTTATTGGCCAGTCTATACCAGATTGTTATATACATTTGCTTTTATTGCATGATTTAAACTCTATTATTTCTGAAGGCTGTGTGATCAACATTGGATGAAAATAGGCTACAGATTTTATGAACAGTCTGGACACTGGTAAATTTTGAGAGGACATGCTCAGCTATTATTATTTGCATATCATTTATAGCTCCTATTAGCATGAACCCACAAATCTCATTTTCAGAGCAAATAACTGTTTATAGGAAGACAACAGGAAGAATGATTATGTGGGGGTGTGAATTTCCAGGTTGCATGACAACTGCACCGAAAGAGGAACTTTAAGGCTTTTTGCAAAAAGAAACCCCAAACGGCAGCTTGACCATTTCTGCCAGCTGCTGCGATACAGACATAGGATATAAAGTTTCACCTACACAATATGGTAAGGTTATTTCTATGATGAATGTTACATTTGGGTTACATTAGTACAAGGTTCATTTGATTAATTTCAGTGTACATAACTACTTAAAACATTTTCTCTTGCTGTGAAAGACATTGATGTGGATGTTTTCTGCTTTAAATGCTTGAGTGTTTTGCTGTCATTTTAGATAGGGCCTATAATAACATAATTTTTTCGATCGTTTTTTTAGACCATGAATGTAAATAGCAGTTGCCCTGGAAGCAATTCTACAGATGACTGCGGGCTTGACAACAGCCAGTCACTTGGACTTGCTGTTGGTTTGCCTATATTCTTTGTGGCTCTGCTTCTGGCGGGGATAGCAGTGCTTCTCTGGTTTCGACACAGAAAATCAGTTGATATTGAGTTATCTAATAAACTTAAGAGCCAAGATAAAAGCCACGATAGTCATTCCAGAGAGTCTCCGTACAGCAGTGGATATGCCGGAGGACTTCATCCTGCACCGCAGAGCCCAATCTATGAGAACTTTCAGAGTGGACAGTCCAATCTGCACGAATTTCAGAGGAGTGCTGTTCAAAGCGAGGACACACACAGGTAAAGTACAAAAGTCAAATTTGTATGGGCGTGGAAGACACTGTTGTAATGTAGATCATCAGAAATTGGGTGATGAGAAGGCTGCGATAAGTCTTTGAAGTAGTAATGGAATTTCCTGCTAAGTTCTATTTGTCTGTTTTGCAAGATCACAGTGACATCATGAATGTGTGGCAATAGTGGTATAACAGTCATCGAGAGTTAACTTACATTAAAGGAGTTTTTATTTTGCCGCAATATTTATTGGACTATATGTTGGTGCAAATTTTGCAATTCACCTTGTTATAATGTATTTTAATGCTTTATTTGAGGATTTAATTGAGTTTTCAAGAACTGAATTTCACTTTTGCCCCCATTTAGAGCCCATCAAGCATACCTGCAGTGTGATCCACATGATGATGCAATCTACAGCAATGATCCTGCCCTCTTCCATCCAGATCAGGCAGAAATCTTAGAGGATGTTTATATCATGCCAGATGCTTGAAAGTCTGAAGTGTTTTGCTGTCCAATATTAATCCTTAAGTAAAATAATTTGTGCTGGCATGATGTGAAACAATAACATCCTAATTTTCAGATGGTAAAATTAAGGGCTAAACATTCTGCCCAAGAAATAGACTTGACCTGAGCAATGCAAATGCCTTCACAAACATTACATGAGCCAGCCAGTGACTGAACCCAGTGAGACAGCAAAACATAATCATGACCTCATTGATCACACTTTAACAGGTGTCTCTGCCGATTGCAAACAACCCCTGCTGAAAAGACCAGCTCTGACCAGAGTAAATGTTCCATGCTGGTACAGACTGGTTTTTTCTGGTTTGGTGGACCAACATAGCTGAGTTGTTCTAGTTGAGATGCTGGTCCATATGCTGGACTTTTCAGCAAGGGCCTTTTCACATGTGCCTCTGTCATGTTTTTAATGTTTAAAAATGTTTGCTTCCCGAATTTTTTACTACTATTGTTAAAAAGTTTGGGGTCATTAAGAATGTATTACTTTTATTTAGCAAGGATCCATTAAATTGGTCAAAAGTGACAGTAAAGACATTTATAATTGTACAAAATATTTCTATTTCAAATAAATACTGTTGTTTTTTGTTTTTTTAAACTTTCAATTCACCAAAGAATCCTGATAAAAATGTATCACGGTTTCCACAAAAATTTTAAGCAGCATGTTTGATTTCTAAAGGATCGTGTGGCATGGAGCAATGACTGATGAAAATTTTGTGAATAAATTATATGTTTTCACATGAATAAATTATATTTTAGAATACATTTTATTTTACAATATATTTTAAGAGACTTTAAAACAGTAGAAAATCTTACAGAACCTAATCTTTTGAATGGCTAGTGTATGTGCCGTGCATTTCACATGCCTCATATTTCATAAGATTTATTTCTACGATACAAAACTTGTATAGTAATAACTATTCATCTTGACTGTGCCTTATGATTTTTTTGATGTCACTGTGACTCACTGAAATCTTCTCTCTCAGCGATAAGCTAGGAATTAGCTGAGTGTCTTTTCCACTTCCACAACTAAATGAAACGAGTGGAACATTAGACAAGTGGGCGGGTTTATGGCACTAAGAAGCCGTCAGAATGTCACAATCAGAGACAAACAGTTCAGTTTTTGCTTGCCCTAGTCTTGGTGTTGTTCATACACATCTCTCTGAAAAAGTATAAGGTTGCTGCATATCCTGTTGGCAAGTCACTGTTTCCGGATATATTTCTGAGACTCAGATCTCAGATGAGATTAATGTTGACTTTACATACCTTTTAATTAACAGTCAGTTAATGGCCATTGATCGGAGTTTGAACATTACATTGGAGCAGTCCCACTAAACTGCATTCTTTATAGTATAGCTTCAGGGCTCAAAACAGGGCACAAGTATGTGAGAGATTCATTTGCACTATATCTTATATATTTTTTAGATCATGAACATGCCTAAATATTTGGTTTGTGAAGTGCACTTGTCAACTTTTTAAACTTTTCAGTGAGGTAACATTATCTAACCTGTTGACAGAAAAGGTTTTGAGGAAATTGCATGAATGACTTGGTCATTGGTGAATGGTCTTGGTAGCTTTAGTAAGAATGGGTTGGAAAGTAAAAACTAATCATCAATGTCATGTACAGTATGCTATAATTTTCCAATAAAAGTGTTTGAGCTTTCTGTAATTTCCAGCTATTATTGAAAAACGCACCATATACAGTATATCTCACTGGCCACTTTATTAGGTACACATTGCTAGTACTCTTTTGCTTTCAGAACTGCCTTAATTCATAGATTCAACAAGGTGCTTGAAACATTTCTCAGAGATTTTTGTCCATATTGACATGATAGGATCACATGATTGCTGCAGATTTCCCGGCTGCTCATCCATGATGCCAATCTCCTGTTCCACCACATCCCAAAGGACCAGGAGATTCGCATCACCTTTGGCAAAGGTGCTCTATTGGATTGAAATCTGATGACTGTGGAGACCATTTGAGTATAGTGAACTCACTGTCATGTTCAAGAAACCAGTTTGAGATCATTTGAGCTTTGTGACACGGCGCGTTATCCTGCTAGAAGTAGCCATCAGAAGGGTATACTGTGGTAATAAAGAGATGGACATGTTCTGCAATAATCAGGTAGGTTGCGGCGTTTAAACAATGCTCAATTGGTACAAAAGGGCCCAAAGTGTGCCAAGAAAATCTCCCCCACACCATTACACCACCAGCAGCAGTGGATCCATGCTTTCATGTTGTTTACATCAAATTCTGACCCTAAATGTCGCAGCAGAAATCGAAACGCATCAGACCAGGCAACAGTTTTGTCCAATTTTGTCCTCAGTTCTTACAGTAGCTGACAGGAGTGGGACCGGTGGTCTTCTGCTGATGTAGCCCATCTGCTTCAAGGTTCGACGTGTTGTCCGTAAAAAGTGTTTACCGTATTTGAGTTACTGTTGCCTTTCTATCAGCTCGAAACAGTCTGGTCATTCTCCTCTGAGACTCATCAGAGGTCTGGTTTCAGGTATAATTCTTTCAAAGTGATGGTGCTTTATGTAATGTTATTTAGTGTGATATGTGATAAATCCGTTTGACTTTTTTTTTTTTTTTTTGCTATTGTATACAGGCCACCAGGGCATCGCATCCACTCTGGCATCAACAACCACAGACCTGCCTACTGTATATCTTCTCTTTTTCGGACCATTGTCTGTAAACCCTGAGATGGTTGTGCAGGAAAATCCCAGTTTTTGAAATACTCAGACCAGCCGTCTGGCACCAACAACCATGCCTTGTTCAAAATCACTTAAATCACCTTTCTTCCCCATTCTAATGGTCAGTTTGAACTTCAGCAGATTGTCTTGATCGTGTCTATGCCTAAATGCATTGAGTTGCTGCCATGTAATTGGCTGATTAGATATTTGCGTTAACGGGTAGTTTAACAGGTGTACCTAATAAAGTATACTTTATATATATATATATATATATATATATATATATATATTCATTTAAATGTAAAATGTTACAAATTATAATAAATTATATTTCTTTTTTTTAAATAAGAAAAAAAAGAAAAGAAAAGTATGCTTATAATGTATAGCTGCATATTCAATACAAAATTTCAAATAGATAAAATCCTGGATATATGCAAATAGCCTACTACAATCCTGGCAGCAAAAGCTTTGTTTAGTGACTTTCTAGGGGCTTTCAGTATAGTCGCAGAGTACTGACACACATCTTATCCAAACTATGTTTCCATGTTATTGGCACAGCCAGATATGCTAAGGTGAATTTCCTTACTATAGTTCTACTGTACCCACATACTTAATAAGTAGAGAGCAATTTATGGTTTATTTCGCCCCATTGTTTTATCCAAACCTACTAAAACAGTTTTATTGATGTATGAGCTGGTACTTTATCTTTTTTAAGCGAATAAAGTGATAGTAATAAGTACAAGGAAGTCAGTTTGTTTATTGCTTTATGCTTGATTGTGTGATGATTACAAATTATTATTATTATCATTATCAAAGAAATGATTACATTGTGTCAAAACAATTAATGTATCTCAAAAATATTTACAGTCAGCAAAATCCTGCAGAGTAAATATAGGCAACTAATTTTTTATGGACTATCGTGACAGTATTATGTAAATATTAAGTCACAAATGAACTCATGCCTCCACTGTGCTTGCTTTAGAGAGCATTCACTCTCTGGTCAAGGCCAATGAAACTTATGTGTGCTTTCAAGGCTACAGATGTAAGAACTGGGATATCTTTATAGATGTGATAAATATGGATTGGATGAAATGGATAAATATCTCTTATGCATATTTATGGCATGACCTCACCTTGGAAATTATAACTGAGAGGATATTGTACAATGTTGAGTGTAATTTAAAAGTTTACACTTTAAGTAAAACGTTTTGTAAATTCATTTTACAGTTCATTGTTATGTGATCTGAGTGAGTCATACACAAATGAGTAATTCGGATTATATATTTTCCGCAATTTAATCCAGTTTAATTTTTAGCATGAAGAGGTCATTTCAATGTGGATTCAAAGGTTTTTAACAACATCCAGAGTCTTCATAGCAGTTCAAACTTGACTTGGTTTCACAAAATATATTTGAGGATGTTTATCTTATATTCAGAGAGGATATTGAATCGTCTTTATTGAAATTTAGTGAACATTCATACAGAAAATAGATAATTTCCTTAAAGGAATACAACTACTTTCTTTCAAAAATACAAAAGGTTTCTTGATTCATTCGCAACACAAACTAAAAATGAAGGTACAAAACTTTTCAAATAAATTACAATAAATAACTTGATATTCCAGTATGTCAATCATGTGAAAATACAGTACCCATTTAACATGTCAGTGTAGGAAAGCAGGCATCTGGTTTCAGAAGAAGCCACATAAACCAGAGGAATGTAACCAAAGGTGTGTGAGAACATTTATTTGTATTTCATCGGCTAGATATTTTGCCTCCTTTTCATCTTGAGACTATAATGTTCAGTTGTTAATCAGTCTCCTTTAAAAACATGCCAATGTTGCTTATGCACAGTGGCATTTACTAACTATCAAATCGTTGAAAGGCGTGAGTTTCAGCTTTCCGCGACTGTCATAGTGCATGAGAACCATTGGCTCATAGGCAGCTGGTACGCAGCAAGGCCCGGGTGTTGTTCCTTTGGACATAAGATGCAGACGAGACTTAACCTGAGTATGCATACTGGCAGGTTTATAATTATGCGGACAAGAACCATCACAGTAGTGCATGGTATAGCCCGAAGGAGCGATAACCCAGTCTGACCAGCCGATCTCTTTGAAGGAAACATTTAATGACTTTCGCCTGCAGTGACCTTCATCCTCAACACTTTCCTCCTTAGTAGAGACAGCTCTCCTGCTTCTCCTCACTGCTTGGTCAAGTTGTAAAATAAGCCGAGGCGTGGATTGTGTACTCACTTCTTGTTTTTTGAGAAGGCAAATTTCAACAACTAAAAGCTCAGCACTTGTGTCCTTAAGCCACTTCTCAACTGTGACTGTTAAATCCAACGTGACATCCCGAGAGCTCAAGTCCCTCGTGTGAAATACAGTCTCTTTATGAAAACCAGGAGGTTTATGCATTCTAACCACAATGTCTTTTGATAGCCATGGCTGGCCAGGTGAAATTTTGTACATGTGCGGTCTCTTAATTTGCAGCTTTGCATGTTTAATGTTGACTCCAGTTTTGATGCGCGAGTTCTTGTGGAAAGCAGCTCTGAAGCACTGCTGCCTTGAATCCATGCTTGAATTCAGAGGCTGTACTGTTAGGAAAATAATAAAGAAAAACTGAAATTAGACAATGCAAAATAAATGTGTATATGCAAACATATACCAAATAAATAAATTATATATTTTAATCTTTAATCCACTACAGTGGATACATACAGTACATTCAATTTTAAACAAATGTACATGTGTAAATATGTTTTGTGTGTGTATGTATATATTGATAGACACCACACACACACACACACTCAATATTTGTTGTGTGTGTGTGTGTGTGTGTGGTGTCTATCAATATATACATACACACACAAAACATTTACACATGTACATTTGTTTAAAATTGAATGTACTGTATTCAATTAAAATACAGTTTAAAAAGTGAGTTAGTGAGTAGAAATTAGACAATGCAAACTACATACACTTTTTTTTATCCATTTGAGTCCAATAAATATATACATATGTGTGTGTGTGTGTGTGTGTGTGTGTGTGTATTTTTTAAACAAATTTACTCATGCTTTCAAATTACACAATTAAACGTTTTTATTTGACATAATTATAATAAAAACATATACCTGTCGTGGGAAAGAGCACCGTAGAGGCTCTTCTTGCGGGCTGAAGCTCCTGCCCTTCACTGGAATTCCCTTTAAGCAGCTGTCCAATTCTCCTATACTGACGGTACATCCTGACCAAGTCCTGGTGAGACGCTCTTCCACCAGGCCTGGGTGGTCCGTCCATCCCCAGGTACTCCAGAATAATGGTTTTCAGAGCCTCAAGCTGCAGGCCCATGAACATTTCCCCATGCTCCAGTTGAGCTGTAGACTCTCTCAGGCAAGAGCTAAAAATAACAGCCCCAACAGAAAGGAGAAAGCACTGTGCTACCGAGTTCTGCATCGCAAGTTCTGATGGCAAGTTGTCTTTGTGTTGGTCAGTGGAATGAATGACATTCCAGGCATGTTTTCATTTATACAGGTACAAGCCACGCCTCGCCAGAGAGGATTGCTCATCTACACCCACAATGAAACTATATGCAAAGTAGTCATTCCCTTGACAATGACATCATGTCAGTAGGATTTTACAATAATACTGTCACCCCAAAGTGAAATTCATCTTGGACTTGGGACTTGCTGCAAACAATACTGGATAATATGTATACAAATATAAAAATCTATAATGAGCCAAAATAAGACAAGAATAGTTGGAGAGTATTTTTTGATAAAATTAATTTCTGTGCTATGCTTCTCCATTATGTAATTCTACATTTGAACAGATGTGAATTATGTGTAGTATATAAAAAATGATCTTAAGTCCACACACAGTCTGCATCGAATTCATAATAACAAAGGACAATCTATAATTATGGGACCACCACGATATGTGTGGTCTTGCCTAAACTTGCTTTTGTCTATAAATAAACGACTTTCATATGATCATTTAAAGAAAAAAAATCCTCTGTTTTCAGATAGGACACATTTCTATTTACATGTGGAACGATAGATGGCAGTACAACAAAACTCACATATGGTAGTGAAATAAAGCAAGACAGATCTAAACAAACAAAAAAGAGTTGAATAATTTGGATAAATGGCTAAGCTCAACTCGTCACGTGTTGTGTGTCACATGCTCAGATGACTCTCCTAAGGTAAAAGTGTGTGAAAGGTTCTTAGGTGTCAGAATGCCAAGAGCACCACATTGAGTAATGGAGCATTTGAAGCCAAAAAAACGACAACTGTATTTAAAACACGAAGGAAGGTTGTCATACGCATTCAATACACACCCACAATGAACTCTTAAGAACACAGTATGTTACACCATAAAATTGCATTTATTGACCTACCTATATATATATATATATATATATATATATATATACTGTATATATATTTTACACACCACTGTTGATGTTAAATCTGTTGCCACTGCAACAGGTTAAAGGGCACCTTTGAGTGTTCCGGACGTGCCTCTTTGTCAAGTTCCTCCAGTTAATTTACAACTAAACAACAAAAATACACACTAACAATGAATTCCATAATTCCATAAACTACATAAGAGATCTCTCGACATTAAGATCACAGATAAACAAGCCTTTCTGTAATCTGTGATAATACATGTCAGTGAGGCTACTGTGATGACATTTTACAGCAGAATTGCATCATAAGACACCCACACATATAGGGCAGTTGTGTGTTCACAATAGTAAGGGTTAATGGGTCATTCTATATGGTGCGCAGCTATTTAAAAAGTAGTAAAAAAAATTGTCTGTGGTCCATACATTATATGAGATATGAGGAGATAAAAGTGTTTCTATAGTCGAAGATGATTGACAATTCACATACAGTTAGGATTGGCGGTATGGTTTTGTTCATGGACAAGAACTCCCTGCCCATCCATGCAGCCTAGCATGGATAAGAGCAGCAGAACAGGGGTAAAAAGAACCAAACCAACATAAATGTATTGCGGATATTATTAATGTTCAATGATTTATGTATAAAATGATTCAAGAAAATTAGTCTGATTCAAAGGGGAATATCAGAAGGCCAAGTCCTGACTGGACGAGAGGAGGGGCTGGGGATGGAGGAGGGTAATTAGCTCCTGATCAACGAGATAAAGCTGATGATAATACTGAATGGATTTTATGTATATGCTGTGATAAGCATTGTATTCCTATAGGTAGACTTGGATCAGGTGAGAGTCAGCTGATGCAAGCTTGACTGATGTGACCTGCCAGAACTAACATTACGCTTGACAAGTTTAAAAGCAAGAGTGTCACATATCTCCAGGATGATAAAAAAAGAGCATCACCCAATTTTTGGTGTCGTACATTAGCTTCCTGAAGATGAATATAGATAAATGACTCCCTCTAGTGGTTACTATGGAAAATGGGGTGGATTAAGCTAGTGGCATTGATTTTTAATCATTAACAATTAACAATTAATTGATTGTTACATATTTTACATATATATATACAAAATATACAACAACTGAACCACAGCACAAAGTCAGAGCTCCTCTCTAAATTCTGTAACAACAAATACCTATTATCAACTAGAATCTACTGAAAACTAAAACTGACATAAATTTGTCATAAACAATTTCATGAATTGGAAAGGAAGCAGGGAAAAGTTCAGCCTCAAAAGCTGGATATAATATAATCATTGTCGTGCTCTAACAACTCTAACAAGCACAAACGATCCTGCCCTTGTTCCAGGAACACAGTGCATTAGGCGCACACAGTAATAGGAAAGGACAAAAAGCAGTGGACTGTAAAGGCCACACTCCCTTTCATTTACCACAGCAAGTAACTGCACAGAAAATAAATATATAAATAAATGTGCACAAAAAATGACTACAGGAAACTAACATGGTTAATTAAAAAAAAGCACACAAAATGTGCACTCAAGCATTTGAATATTAAAACAACCAATAATTCACATTGTAAGATCATTTAAAGATTGTGTTCTATGCATAAAAGGAGAGCAGACAGCGACAAAGAGTGACTCATGCAGTGTTGTGATGTTTTTCAATCAATGTTCCATTGTTACATCAAAGCATCGTGGTGCCACTTGGAGAAAGACAATAATCAGTCAAGAGACAATATCCCACATGACTGACAGTGCCAGGCTACCTGCCCAAATTATTCCAGTATGCTTCTGAAAATTTCAATACCGGAATGTTTCATCGGCAAACAGAGCTGAATTTTTCATAAATAAAAAGTATTTTACATTTAGCGAAAGACAAAGAATCAAATACAACAAATACTTACATGACAGAGGGGGTCATGCATCAGTATCTTGGGTGCCCCCAATACTCAATATAATTACATCCTTGGTGTAAAATATGATTTTATTTGACAGCTTTCACTCAAAGCTAAACATTTACACCAGAAACTGCATTTTAAAACCATGTAGCCTTAATGTTTTAGTCCAGCATATCAACTGTGAACCTTAAGGGTACCAGATATAAACATTTCTGTAAATGACCTTTATGGATCTTCAGAACTTCTAAGCTAAATTTATCCTAAAAAAATCAATCAATTAACAGCCATGCTAATTATTCCGATATGATTCATTTGACGCAACAGTAGGCCTACTCAGTCAAATAGCTTCATATAGCTACATTTAAGTTCAGATTTTTTTTAAATGAACAACACCGTCAACATAGCAGCCTAAATTAATATGAAAGACAGCGCTTCGAGAAGCTACTCAGCACAACAACAACCTGATTCATGTCGCTACCGCCTTAATTGTACAGATTCGTGTTTTGATTGGTTCCTCGCAGACTCTCTCATCCTCTAGTCAGGTGACAGTGTGCTCGCTGTTTCAGGGATGGACTGGGTGACTAGAGATATCATGAGTAAAATACATTTATCCCTGCGGGATGGGTTAAATTAACCATAGGAAACCTACAAAACATTATATTCATAATGGATGAGCCAAATATACTGAGGCGGCGTGGTCTCCAGGTAAGAGTGCATGAGTGATACAGACAGTAGGAACGTTAGACTATTATTTTTATTTGAATGATGATATAGGCTGGCTGTATCTCTATTAACAACATAAATCCAGTGGTTTATCAGTATGTTTTATTATATTTTTGTAAAGTGAGCGATGCATCTTAGTTGCAACCACTTATTCATTTCACACGTTAGCATTCGTTTGTTTGTAACGTAAGTTATACCTACATTGAACAGCGTGTTTGAAATGGGTTAATTTGACGTGGCGAGTGTTGGAAATAAACGGTTTTTGGATAACATACTTGGTAAATATGCAACATGAATCTATGTATTAATAATCGCGACATTGACAAAAAAAAACAGCTGTTGATTGTTTGCACGTTTCGGTTTTTACAAAACCAGTGAAGTCGACACGTTTCATCAGCAGTTGCCATGGTGATTACTGGATTTGTTATGCTTCGATCTGTTTATGATGGAAAGACCTGCCTTTGCGCCCTTGTGCACGACCCTCCCAATGAAATAATGTGCATAATAATCTGTTTAAATGTTTTTTTTTTAAAGGTTGTGCTATATTTCCCTGAAAACCTGAACGACAGTATAAATGAGACCGGGGAGTGAACGAAAATATATTTTGTTTCAAAGTCTGTAACAGTTTTTTTTTATCTATGCGTCCAAAACTATATAGCCCAATGTCCCCATGTTTGAGAGCAACAAATTACATAATTTAGAATTAGAAATCTTCAATTTACCCCTAAACACAAAATGGTAAACATATGAAATATTTTAATTATATTTGGTCAATGACGTATAAGGATTTTCAACAGGCCAATTTTAAAATACAAAAAATAATAATACCTGTTGCAATTGTTCAAACATTAAGGATGTTGTGTACACATAAATTCATATAGACATTTTAATTTAAGTGATTTTAGTGTTTCTTCATCTAGATGAATCTCATTTTTTGTTCTATAATTTTATAGTTGCCGCCTTAAATCTAGTTAACAGACTTATTTTTCCTGTAAAACACATAAAACTGATAACAATTTTTTAAAATACCATTCACTTAAGCATATTTTATTAGTGATTCATATTTCAGCTCAAGATATTTTATTTTAAATTTAATACAGTGATTGCTTTTATTGGTCGCACACCACATGATGAGTGGTCGCTCCAAATGACAACGAAGACCTTATATTAAACATCTATTTAAAGAGATCAATGAACGATACATTTTATAAAAAAAAAAATGAAACTAAATTTTATACAAATTTCACAGAATTTTCCTGAACAAAAATTTAATAATTTTTTTAAAATAAAAATCACATCGTAAACATAAGTGTACCATTTCATTTAACTTGACTTAGAATTTCTTTCTAACAAATAATAATGTTATAGAGATAAATACAAGTATTGTATACAGGGGCATGTTCAAGATCACAACGGTGCGCAACGTTTTGCTACGGTTTCCGGGTTGAACGTCATGTTTCCTGGAAACGGCGTGCACCGGTGTGCAACGGGGTTTGAGATGCGTTTTCTCTTGTTTGGTGGGCGTGTCACAACTGCAGTCCAATCAGCAGCAACATGTATATAAAGCACACGGTATTAAAGAGAACTCGCACAATGGAAGTAATTTACAAATGTGTTCGATACGCAACAACTAAGGATATCAGAAGACATGTTTGTCGTAAGTATTGTTGTAAAAATATAGGATATCAACATAATGATGTAGTTGTTTATATTTTTAGCTTCATTGCAAGTATGTGACATTTGGTATAGAAATAAACAATGCATGTAAAGTGCTTTTCCTAAAAATGAGAAAGAAAATACAGGGTATTAATAAAACATTATGAACAACAAGAATGTGAGGCTAAATAGATGTGTTTTAGTCTTTATTAGGTAAGATGTGTGCTTCCATTTCAGTTTCCACAAATCCCTTCACTCGATTGGGATGTTCTCTTGTGTTCTGGGCGGCAAGTGCAGTAACTGTAACATCGGGCATATTTTGTAGTATTAAACATATTTATACCGACTTCATCAGGCTCCGAAAATTCTTCACAAAGAACACAAAAAGCCTTCTCAGTTGCCGTAGTTGCAACTCTTGCGTCATCACAACAGTGCGTTCAACGCATCACCGTTTCTGTTTAAAAAACGTTCTGCAACGTTTTGTCGGCAGCCCAGGTAACATTTGGGGTCAATAGTAAAAAAAAAAAAAAAAAATTATACTTTTATTAATCAAGGACACATTAAATTGATTAAAAAAAAAGTGATGGTAAAGATATTTAGGCTATAATGCTACAAAAGATTCTATTTTAAATAAATGCTGTTCTTTTTAACTTTCTATTCATCAAATAATCCTGACATATAAAATGTACCACAGTTTCCACAATCTCCAGTAGTAACAAAAATAGTATAACTAAAATCCTCAATCCGAAAATTGAGCGTTAGATCTAGAGCATAGATCAGCATCGATAATAATCAAGTTTCTTGAGCAGCAAATCATTATATTAGAATGATTTCTGAAGGATCATGTGACACTAAAGACTGGAGTAATGATGCTGAAAATTCAGCTTTGATCACAGAAAGAAATTATTTGACTATATATTCACACAGAAAACAGCTATTTTAAACTGTAATAATATTTCACTTTTCTACTAGCAAGTTATTCCGCTCTTGCTGCAGGGTCAGAATTTTTACTTCTCTTGGCGGTGGCATTTGGTAAAATAGCTTAAAATTGTTTAAAATAAATAAATAGGCAATAATAAATACATTACTAATAAATGCATAATTACTAAACTAAAATTAAATGCTCTTTTTTTGTGGCATTTTTCTCATATTGTACAAAGAGTAAACATAAACCACCTAAAATATATATTTTTTTAAATATCCCAAAATTGCATAAAAATCTAATCCAAATGATACTAAATTAAAGTACTTTTTGTATATAAACCATCAATTGAATATAAAAGCACAAAACCTGCCAATCTAGGACATATCATGGAAAACACTCTGCAGTGGTCACACCACATGATATTTGGTCGCACCACATGATATTTTCAAATTCAGTAAAAATTTACAGGCACAGAATTGGCCACCTAAACAAAACAAGCTAGCTTCCCACAAAAGGTCACTATAAAATGTATAATAAAAATATATATTTGTAGAAATAACTTTAATATTAATTTTTTAAGGTCATACCACATGACATCCAACTTTGGTAACTAATTACTACCATTACTAAGGTTTATTTATTTTTCCAATTTGAGAGAATTACAAGCCTGCTTGTGGCTTCCATGGGTCCTTGGTAAATTGGTATATGATGTAAGTTCCTGTGTTTGAATAGTTTTCAGCATAAAAGTCCCAAAATGGTAGTTCCTTGATGGTCGCACCACATGATATTTCATATAATGGACATCGTCGGACAAAGTTTGTTTGTATATTATGATGGAAATATAACTACAAATGCTTTGAATTTTTTTTACAGAATTACAAGACACTTTGGAAATCATACCATAGAGAGCAGAAAATATTTTTTTATAAATATAATTTCAAAGACGTTTTCTAAACAGAAGTTTGGGCCGGACGGTCCATATCACTACATGATATTTTGACACTTTAAATAACAAAAAAAGTTACAAATAACTAGAGGTTTTTGAAAAGTTAAAGTGAGTACATACATGGGAGAGGTACTACGAATATACAGTATCTTTTTATGCATTTAAACCTGTTTTTACCTGAAAAAATCCAATCGGACAGAAAATGTAGGCGTCACATCATTGACCCATATATATGAATGCAAATAACATTTGAAGCCAGACATGAAAGTTTTTTTTTTTAACCTCATTATTGTTTTTTGTCCTGTTAATCCTTTATATTTCTAACTTCTTGACCTCAGGTGGATGGTGGTCATGTACTGTATGATTGTGGTTTTTCTGTAGTTCATTTTTAAATGGTTAATTAAAGTGACAGTGTTTCAACTCACCCCAGTTACAGCACCGCCTGCAGTAAGTTTTAAGTGAAAGGCCTGTCTGATGTTCTGTCACATGTCAGGTCTAACCTGTTACTCAGAAGTAAACCTGAATTTCTGTCTCTCCCTGTTGTATCATTCACAAATGCATGCACATAGATGTGCAAAACAGAACATAGTGACACTAAGGTTATGAGTTTTGACAGATGACGCAGCAATGGAATTATGTTAGAGTTTTATTTTCGAAGAAAACACCTAACATTGTAATACAAGTAATTCTTCTACGGGGCTGTTCAATGCTTGAATCTGATTTGTTTAAGAACGTACTAAGGTGTGCTATTATTTTCAGGGAAACGCATGGCTAAAATAGTTCCAGGCAGGTTTTGACCGCATCAGTTCCATATCACTTCGTCAAATGATTTCAGTTACTGGTATTTCAAAGATCCTTACAGCCTACACCAGCGAAAGAACCAGAACCCACAACGACACTGACCAAACAAATAAATATAGTAAACAATAGGATAAAAACGAAAAATTATTTCCATGTTTTTGCAACATAATTACGTTCTATTAAGTATTTATTATGGAAAAGCACGTACTCTCTTTCTCCCACTCAAACGCACTCACATACAGTACGGACACACTCGCACAGAAACCTGTTGTCAGCGCTGCTCTGACGGTTTTATCAGTAAAATAGTTAAGCAGATAGCAATTATTAGCGATGTAATAACGGCACGGCACTGTTCTTTGAGCAGATAAACTTACAGCTTTTGACAAACACTGTTGAGAGACACACAGATTCAGGTAATTCATACACGGCACACTTGCTTAATCTCTATCTCTCTCTGTCTCTGTCTCTGTCTCTCTCTCTCTCTAATAACTGCATTAGTCTGCTATCAGTGGCTCAAGCCTCCTGTAGGCTACTAGCTCTAAAATTACGTTTTGTAATTAGCAACGGAGGCTTGGGAATGGGATGAGATGAAAAATAATGCACACCCGAGGTGTAACGGCAACTCTTCTCCACTTGGCCACATTATTTGTTATGTGCATTATTTTTCTAATAAATAAACGGCCTGGAGTCAATTATTCCTTACATATATTTGTTGACTGTGGGACAGGATGAATTTTTATTATGAAGCCCAACTTGAATTAAGTGCACTTCTGAGCTTTACTTTGGCAGAGACCATGAGTACTGTGAAATATATAAAGATATATTGTTTCTTTTTTAAGAAAGAGTAGCTTATTTCTTAGTTCATAAAAAGCGTATACATCCTTGAGGAAAGGCACAAAACTATTGGAGAATAAACAAGACAACCTTTGTTATTGGTCATTTACAAGACACTCATTCAAAGCGACAAAGTACACTGCATTGACAGTCCCCTTGGACACGACAGCCCATAAAACAATAAATGAGCTGACAGAGGGGTGACAAATTTATATCCAAGAGAGCAGAAGAGTATATAGTTGTCCATAAGGCTGAGCTTTGGAACTCAATAATGTATTTATTAATGTATAGTCATTCCACCATCACAAATGATTTTATGGAAAAGTTTTTTGCATTATTTGTAATTGAGCTGAAGAAGAAAGCAAGGGACTGGCTCCACGTAAGCACTTGAGCTTTTTAGGAGAAACTTTTGTACCATGTAAACGGAACTTTTTTATGAGTTTTAGGATTATACACTCCAACCTTGCAACTAATTAAGTATTCATTTGGCTTCATACATCCTGATTATCTTCAGATGTCCATCCAAATATTCAGTGGCATTGAGCCTACTGACAGTGATTCTCCAGCCAAAAAGGGACAATGAGACATTGAGTAGCTTCAGTTTTCAGATTTTGCCTGGAACTCGGCTATTACCAAGGAATTTTGTGAGGTCATAGCATCTTTTTATTACAATAATTATGATTTAAGACCTTGAAGTTTTATAAGCATTAAATCAAGAGTCAGTGACAATACTAAAAACACGGACAGCTTTCAACAAATCCAGAAATGCAAAAACATTTGCTCTTTTTTTTTTTTATACATTTTTTATTATTATTAACTGTGTAACATTTAGCCTATTTGGGCTGCCGTTTTTAAGGCTGTTAAACTCTGTAAACGTGAATGCATTCCTATAAGACAAATCTTGAATCTCCCTCAGTGCTGAGCTCTAGTGGACTGGAGAATTTGTTTCTGGTTTAAAAGTTGTGCTAAGAATTAAAAAAGGCAATGTCACAAAGATCTGGTTTACAGAGTTTAGTGTTTAAAATACATTATATGACTATTGTTGTGTATGATCATAATTGATTATTTTGAAATCCAAGACTTTTCTTACTCATGCTTTGTATTTTCGTTAAATCCAATACATTAAAACATATTTGGTTGGTACTTTGCTAAAAAAAAGAAAAAAGGTGGGCAGGCCATTGGTGTCTGCAACAGTGTATATATGTTGTACATGACCTATAGGCTATAACACAATATTTATTTATTTCCAGAAGGAACTAAGCCTTCCACGCAGAGGAAATATGTGAGTATAGTGAATATATCAGTCTTCTTCTTACTCTAATATAAAATGTTGTCACTGTCATAGCTTTCAGTAACGTGTTTTTTGACAGTTCTAGTAGCCTAATATAAAACAAAATCCAAAAAGTCTGCATTGAAAATGAAAATAAAATAAGTTTTTCAGCCCCATGGAGAAAAGACAGATATCAAACCTGTAACATTTTTAGTATCTATATTGTATTTTACAAAAACAAAATGTTTAGTCAAAATATATAAGGGCAGTGAGGTCAAATCATGTGGTTTTAAGCATTATTATTAATTTGTCAGAAACAAACGGAAATTAGTTAATTAGTTATCTGTCTGCAACATCTTAAAGATGCACTCAATATTTTTTTGATTTCCTATGTATTAAGATAGCCTACCGGTATTTATTAAATGTGTATTAACATTCATAGAGTTAAGAAGAAATTACATCATTGGCATGAATGAATTTACAACCTCGTGACGCTCATATGAATATTAGTCTTAAAGCCATGTCAGAGGACGGAGTTTATGAAAGTTTGGGAGTGTTTTCATTACTATCCTTAACATTAGTAGCCTACACGCGCCATTACCAGTAAGTTATGTGTGGACACTCTATGCATGTAAAGTGAAAGAAGGCGGGTTCCGTTGCCCGGCGCGGTGACGTTCAAACCCCACCATGACCCTTTCTTTCAGTCAGAGTCAGACTATGACAACTTCCTCCACTCCGCACACCCGCATTTCTTTTATTGTTTCCCTAAACTTGCAATCGCTACAGTTGTGTTGCTGTACCTTTAAACCAGCGAGCAGCATCTGTTTCGCAGTGACAGGGCTTGAGTATAACCAGACGATGGCATTTTCCAAACCCATGTGGCATTGTGTCACTTGTGAGAAAATAACGCGATGATGGTATCGTCGCTGCTGTTCCTAAGGCGCTTTCTGTGACTGTCTACTCCCCCGCATTGCATGCAATGGATTCTGTGTCGACATGAAGTTCGTCTGGGAATGATATTAGACCTCAATGCGTTTACTCGTCGCAATGCTGTGGTGCGGTGCGGTGTACCATCGATGAGGATTTGATAACTGTGGGCAGAACGAAGACGAATACACCGACATCATGTCTGATCGGAATTACTGGACTGTGTGTCCGAGTTATAAAAGTCAGTTCGTTTCAGGAGGCTTAGTCAAACGACCCAAAAGGTAACGACGAATTTAAGCATATTACTGTAACGTTATATTTCCATTGATGTATATTTCCATTACTAATCGACAAGGTTGGTCCGCAAAACTTGGTCTAACTTGAAAAAATTCCACAAGCGCTACTGCGAGCAATGTGCTTGATAAAGTAGATCGAGAAACAACTACTATAATGAAAAAATATGTCTTAACACTCTCGATCTTGTTGTGGACAGCATACACTGTTTTTCCACCCAGTCCGTTTTTGTTTCCGATAGTAAACGTGGCCCATGTACGGCTGAGCGTCTGCTGCTCATTGTCCTGTTGGCGGTGGATGGTCATATTCTGTTTTCTAGTCTTCACATAATGTTTATAACGTTACAGTTAAACCGTCTGTATGTTGGGTCTGTGATGACTGTGTCATTGTTATGTCGGTTTGACGCCTTTGTCAACAAAGTTAGTGTACGCAATAACTAGGCTAACGTTAGTCTGTCGTCAAAAGTTATACTAGAGTTGAGGTTAATTAAGGCGGTTTTTAATGTTTATTTTTAATTCTTATTATAAGTCTTACGCATTATATTAAACGTTTTGTGAGGAAAAAGTGTAAGAAGCATGTTAAAAATGTGTATGTTGAACTGCAACATTTTAGGTGCAAATTTTTACTAATTAAAAAGTTTTACACATTAAAAAATAAACAGTGCTTTAAAAATGTCTCATTAAACTGATATATGCTCATATGAGATGAATACTCCTGTCATTTCAGTCTTGGAGATAAGTGTTTTATTATGTTTATTTCTACATAGAGAGGGTCGCCCTCTCATGGGTGCTGCCATTTTGATGTCACATGACCAGTCTTGTTGTTCATTTGAGTGGGCACTAGAGAGATGCACCGATGTATCGGCTGCTGATATTTAT
Organism: Rhinichthys klamathensis goyatoka; assembly: GCF_029890125.1. NCBI lineage: Eukaryota > Metazoa > Chordata > Actinopteri > Cypriniformes > Leuciscidae > Rhinichthys > Rhinichthys klamathensis. The sequence goes on along the minus strand of NW_026606920.1, from coordinate 707,801 downwards.
CGGCCTATTTTTGATCAACTTAAAACCATCTTCATTTCAACTATAGCACGGAAAAGGCAGATAGATGGTTTTGATTAATTAACTGCACGAAGGCATTGAGTTGAATGTCTGTGGCATAATTCAACGTTTTTCTCTGGGTAAAATAATTAAATATTTGCCAAAACAAAATGAAATCTATACAAAATATAGCAGGGCTCAACAATACGGCCCAGTGCCAGCGTGAATGATGCTCGGGACAATTAGTGGAACTGTCACTAGCTATGTTTCCATCACCCTGTTTTTAACACGCATTTTGAAGTATTGCATCAGAAACGAGTGATGGAAACGGCAAAAAAAAACTAAATCCCTTAATTCGCAAAAAAGTTTTTACGATCGCTTGAGGTGGTTTTTGACTTGTGAGAAAAAGAGTTCATGCGAATAATGGGAGATTGAAACGCATTTCCCGAATAATTTCTGATGGTGTAACCGTACACAAAGCTGACGGTTCGGTATGTACCTCGGTTTTGACGTCACGGTTCGGTACACAAGGGAGGGAGAAAACTAAACACAAAATTGCTTTTTTCTTATTAACCATTAAAACAGTGATTGAGTGTTTACACAAGATATACGTTTCAGTAAGTTACTGAATCTTTCAAAATGCATTCAGATGTTCATTCATATTTATTAGGATGAGATGATCGCGTTCACTCGTGCTGCTACTTACACTGAGGCGCCTATTGTGATCTGTCATGCCACGTTAAATAGTGTCAAAACCTGGGAGCAAGATTTTGAAAGGGGGGCTTTCAGGTGTTCATGGTGTTCACGAGTTTACACCAAAGATTCGACATGTTATTACTTGCAAAATAATTGCCTACAACATTCTAAAATCTGCCAGTTTAATGCGACATGTAAGCTAGGCTATGTATTGTTTCTTTTGCAACGACTCTATTATTTTTCCAGTCATAGACCAGCGCTCAAGCACTGACTAGAATCAGCATTCATGTGCTCAAAAATGTGTTTCGTGCTGACAACAATCCAGTGCTGACTAGAATCACGCAGCGGAGGAATGGAAAGTTGACAAGCCATTTAAAAAGTATTGACTTAAGAACCACTTATATATTTTCAAATATTTTCAATAAATCATGTTCCCATTCACTCCAGCGATGAATTTTAAAATGAATTAAACTAAATTCTATTTATAAGGTTAAACTTTTACATTTTTAGGCATTAACTAATGCCAATGCCTAATGCCACAATGTTTTCTTTGTTCACCAAGTAATTTACTGGTCAGGCATTATTGTTAACTCTTAAGACTGTAAGGAGAAAATGACAATTTGATGGATAATTTAAATATAATCTGTAATCACATTTTGGTAATGTATTAATTCCGCCGTCACATCTGAGCACGAACCGCTGCTTGGATAGTTTCAAGATAGTTAAATATAATAATACAACAATAATATTTTAATTGTTCATATGTGTTTATTCTTGTTAGAAGATCTTTTTTTTTTACTGATTATGAACACAAATGAATCATGACAAATTAATTGTAAATAATTGTATTAATTATACCATTAATGAAAACAAGCTGATACCAAGGTATTTTAGGCCTACAATTCTAACATATTTTTTCATGAAAAATCATGATTGTATTTTCTTTTTTCGAAAGTAAGGTTAATGTAAGCAGCTTCTTGCAATACTTTCCTAAATTCGCAATAAAACCTAAGTGCAAACATTACCGTTTGAATGACCATACAGCCTACGGTCGTTTTTACTGTCCAGTGACAGCCCATCTTTTATATAGCCTACTTTGAGTGGCATGGGAGAGAGTCGGAAGTTCATTTGTTGCCCCTATGAGTTTATAATAGCATATTTTAACAAGATTGTTCTTGTTGTTATTGTTCTATTTTATTTAATATTTTTACATTTAACATGAACAATCAAACATTTAACATAAAACAAGAATTTCACAACAATTGTTGTCTACTCATTTGTCCATTTTAAAATTATTTATTCATTAACATTTTTATGTTTTAATTAAATTGATTTATGCTATTCCTTATTCTTTCGGTTTATAAGGTGTCACAACAAATCCTGCATTCATAGTCTTCCATACATAATAGCCTCTGTGACATTTAGTCACTTATCAGTTCAAAATCACAGTCCACAAACAGTGCATTTAAAAAAAAAGATTTGTCCACTTTTGCGTGGGCAAATACACTATCATAAAAACAATTGAGCAAAATGGCGCCGCCGAACAAGAAAAAGGGACATGGATAATGGATAGGGGGCGCTGGCCCAAAAAGGTTTGAGAACCACTGTTATAGAGGAATAGAACAGAAAACCTCATACATCCTGGCCAATAGGTGGCACTGTAAATTCCAAAACCACTGGTACTATTGCACTGTTGGGACGAATAAGAGCCAGCAGACCAAAACTTTACTTAGTTCACCTTTAAATTCAAAGCCTTTTTCAAAAGCAATTTATGTACTTGTCATTTACACAGGCCTGTTAACAGAAACCAAAAACACTCAGTGTTGATTAAGGTACACCAGCAAGGAAAGGTTTTAGTAAACCCAAGTTGTGTTCCAGTACCAAGGACATTAACAGAGCATCCCTCTAGATGGCTTTAATGAAAACAGAGTATTTTTGCCTTTAACAAGAGTTTTCTTTCCACAGTAACCGGAACAAGAGGAAGAGTCTGGCTCCCTCACCTACTCTATCAAGACCGCTCTCACCCCTTCCTTTCCCAACTGGTAGCTATAATTACTTTGTTTTGCTTCTCTCCCAATTAAGATAATGATAGATGTGTGATTTACACTGTGCCTGATTATAAACACCAGGTAGTGTAACATGCTTGGACATCTAGCCCACTGTTTGAATATGCCAATGGGCAATGCCAGTAACACTCTGTCAACAAAGCCTCTTAGAGGAGCGCCACTCAGTACACAACCACTTTGGCATCCAATGACAGTGTAAACCAACCATAATGTGCGTGTTGCTCATGGAATGTGCATTTTCTACAGGCAGCAGTCCACTGGACAGTCCCAGAAATGTCTCCAGCAGTCCTTCGGTCAATTTCCCGTTCATACGGAGGTAAGAGCTGAGGAGAATGAGGCTGCACACTACAAACATGTCCAAATTTATACACATTATTAATTTATGTTAAATCTTGTCCCCCCTTTCATAATGGCAGTATATAAAACCAAGACATAAGTGTGGAAAAATGTCTAGCTGGCAAACAATAAGATTGAGCGTTCACTGCAGCTGCCCTTAAGGCTGTATCGGGGATGGGAAGCTTGGCATTTGTCACAGCAATTATAATGAAGTCAGCGTGTAGCCTCATTACTTTACACTGCCATGATTATGTACTGAGGCTCCATCCACTTTTATTAATGCTTGCTTAAAATGATGTGACCCTACCAGCCTCCTTGTACAGCTCAATGAAGATTGAATGAGTTATTGTTGTTTTTTTGTGTCCTTAATGTGCCCTAAAGCATACATCTATTTGTAGATAAATTATATAACTGGCTAGAGGATGTTCAAGATCTTAAAAGTGAAATGAGCTCTAGTTTTTTTTTTTTTTTTTTTTAGTTAATTATAATTATCCTAGCATTACTGTCAAAGACACAAGCTTTATCATTTAATAGCATTTTAAATGTTTCAGACAAACATGTAAATCTGTCTGGTATAAACACTACTGTTTAAAAGTGTAGGGTCAGTAAGATTTTTAAAAAAATAAGAAACCAATACATTTATTCAGCAAGGATTAATTAATTTGATCAAAAGTAACCGTAAAGACATTTATAATTTTACAAAAGATTTCTATTTAAAATAAAGGCTGTTTTTTAAAACTTTCTATTCATCAAAGAAAGAATCCTGAAAAAATGATCACATTTTCTACAAAATATTAAGTAATTAAATGTTTCTTGAGCACAAAATCAGCATATTATAATGATTTCTGAAGGATCATGTGACACTGAAGACTGGAGTAATGATGCTGAAAATTCAGCTTTGCAATCAGAGGAATAAATTACATTTTAAAATATATTAAAATAGAAAACAGTTTTTAAAATGGTAAATAATAGTATTTCACAAAACTAAATGGTAATGTATATGTATAAAGGAGTACACTGTCATTTGTTGATGGTTGAGGATACTCTTTTGTTTTGCAGCCATTAAAATAACCAGCACTTTGATCCATACCAAATATCTGAATGGAACCTGCATATAAAAGTGTCTTCCTGTATCTCTGCCCTATTTCAGACCGGACACACGAAGGTGGTCTGTGGCGTCTGTCTCGTCTGGATATGGAACCAATCCACCCAGTTCTGCTGTTTCAGTGAGTGAGCCCTCTCAGTTATTCTGAAAAAAACCTCTTTGTTTTCCTTTTCTTTAGCCATCAATCCAGTTCATCCGCAGTGTTTTTCTGTATATGTTATAACTGCACAGAGCATGTGTTTAACCTATGATCTATTAATATAATGTATATATTAATAGATCATAGGTTAAACACATGTGATCTATTAACATTATATTAATAGATCATAGGTTAAACACACATTATCTATGATCTATTAATATAATGTATATATTTATTGTTATATATACTATACACTATTTGTTTTTGCTTTTGGAGTGGCAGTACAAGTGCAGCCAGTTGGAAAAGAGACTAACAAGTACACAGCATGCTAGATTTTCTCATTAATATTGATGAACTTTACAGTGTTAAAGTATTCATGGTCCCCACAGCCACCTTAAAATATCAGGGAATGGAAAAATAGTGATTTCCAAGCTTTAAAAAAACCCCTGTAAAAGGCTGGGGAATTTCTTTAATGAATATACTTTTTCCTCATGCTCTAAAAGGTTTTTTGGCTAGATCAGGGGTTCTTAAACTTTTGGGGGCAGAACATTTTCCAGGGACTTCACTTATGTCCCAATATCCATGTAAAACAGCATCCTTCACATGCACAAAAAGGTGTTTGGAATACCGGCACAGCCTACATATTGTACAACAGACAATTTAAATTGAGCCAAATAAATTTTGATGATTTATAGACTATAGACACATTTCCATTACTGATTTGCACAAAACTTTTGCAATATTTTCCAAATTTCGATAAAAAACTATTGCGAAATGATGGCGTTTCCTTTAATTGTTGTTACCAACAGATGTTGGTAGGTTTATGTATATCCCAGCCACTGCACTAGCCATTATTTTTAATGGAAGGAGACGAAGGCGTGTTATCAAAGCATTAATGGCAAGGAAAGCCCTTATACTTATGACCAGCGCATATGAGGTGTTTCTCCCTCATATCTGCTTCAAGGTATTGATAAATGGTGGCATTTCTTTGTTGTTTAGAATCCAGTATTCCTGTAATTCTTTTGTCTTAAGTTTAATGAAGAACTCTGTCTCGTTTTCTGTCCAAACACCGTGCCATCTTAAAAAAATTATCGACTTTTACATACGTCAGGTGACCTGTAAATGCGAAAAAAGTGTTTCCATTGCAGTTTGTCTCGGCCTCCTTGAACTTCTTTCTGGAGCACGTCACAAAAACGAACCAAAACACAGCGAAAACCTGTTGCACAGACATGAGAAATACATCTATAAAAAACCTTTAAGTGTCTACATTTTGCTTATTTGACGCTAAACTAATTATATAATTCACTTTGGAATTTAAGTCGCCGCACGTTTTAGGTGATACAAAAATTTGACTTATAGTCCGGAAATGATTTTGCGCACCCCCTGGCTATTGGTTGCGAACCTCACTTTGAGAACCCCTGTGCTAGATATTGCTTTCCATAAAATTAATTGTTGAAATCATAGTAGTAATCGGTATCTTTTTATATCCTTTGTCATTTTGGGTAATTCTCAGTATACAGTTCATATTGTAAATTAATTTGTAGATTTATTTTCAAGGAAATCATTTGAAAAACAGCCTCTTTCTCTGATTTGAATTTTTATATGGCCATTCATGGCTCATGCGATGAGGTCAGCCTTGTTCAACAATGTCCTATTGAGCTAGTGTCAGTGAAGACTTTATTCAGAGGGAAGCTGTGAAGCTTCTCTGGTTTCCTCCTTCGAGCACTAGTCCTGTCATGTGCTCCTCTGCTCATTCTTCTTTCCTGAGATTTCAGTTTACGCTTAGTCTTGAATTACTGTCTGTACCACAGACTACTGCAAACCAGAGTGGAAAGTGTCCTGTCCTATAGTTGTCTTGCATAATTGCACAGACTAATAAGCAGCTTTAGATTGTCAGATGCTCACTACTCGTGTTTCATGCAATCTGAGCATATGTGCCCCACCTTGCTATGCAGACTGTTGTATATTCATTGGTCAACAACTGTTACATTTTTACACAACCAGGGCTCGATATTAACGCTTGTCTGGGACAAGTGGATTTTTTTGAAGGGACAAGTAAAAGAGCATTTCACTTGCCCGACCGGACAAGTAGCCTGATTAGAACCCAATAAAAAATAAATAATAATAACAAAATAAATAATAATAATAATAATTTAAAAAAACTAGGGAATCACTAAAATGAGATAATGATTATGATTTTATTACATTTACTGTAAGTTGTGATCGATAGTGGATAATAAATGTTTTACTGACGCTGTTGAGGCTCGTGCAGCCTCTCGAGGAGAAATAGAAACAAATGAGCGCAGCACACACAAAGAAACTCAGTTAACAACATACTGCCGATAAAAATAACGTTTTTATTTTTTTAACATATGATACAGTTAAGCAACCTCAGTTAAGATGATCCCCTTTAAAGGTGCAGATATTACAATATGCAGATTTAAATATATCAAAGCTGATTGAAATTAGAATTCTTTGAGAATTAGAGAATATTGAGAATAAATTATATTTACAAAACACACACACACACACACAAAAATTTTTTTGGACAAGCAACTTTTTTACTTCGGACAAGTAAATGACAGATTTACTTGTCCGAAAGACAAGCACATGAAAAGGCTTAATGTCGAGCCCTGACATCCATAATGTGAGGGTGACACAACAGGCACATGTAAATGTGATTGCTGTGTTTCTGTCTCTCTCTTTCTTCTGCACCAGTCTTCCTCCTCCTCTCAGGAGCTCCTGCACCAGCTGCCCTCTCAGCCCACCCCAGATGACCTCCATCGCCTCTTCAAGCATTTCAGGAGTTCAGAGAGTGTGACAGATGAGGATGGACAGCCCTCTATCTTCCGTGCTCGCTCACGAAGTCTTAGGTCTCTGCTTGTAGAAAAAAAAACAGGATCGAGAGAGAAATTCAATATATAAATGAAATGCAACATTTTCATAGAGAGAAAGCAATTCCGTTAGCTGGTGACTTATGTTTGCTTGCATAGAAAATGTGAAATCCCATTTGTAACTTCTGAAAGCAAATAAATAAGAATAAAGTATTAGTTTGGCTTGAATGTGCTAGAGCAGGGAAAAAGTTAGCCAACACCATATTTTAATGAGCTAATCCTTAAAAATCTGCTTAGTGCAACAATCTATACAGATTTGATCTTTTATACAATTAGAATGATTTATTACTCTGACAACATTGTCCTAAACTGTAAGAAATTATGACCCAACTAAATCTCACCTTCATGTACTTCCAAACCTATATAATTTACTTTATTTTGTGGAACACAATTTTAAGGGAAATTTTGGAAGACATTTTTCATGTTCATTTCCATGTAAAATTCAAGTTTAAAAAAAGGATGCAAAAGCACCATAAAGGTGTTATAAATTGTATCTTTTGCTCACACAAAGTTAGCATAAGGTCCTCGGAGACTTCAAATATACTGTACTGCAGTGTTATTTTAGTATTATTTTTTATACTATTATAGTATTAATTAATATTTTGAATTAGCTTTCATTTTTATATTTTCTGTTTTCATATCAATTTGAGTTTGAGTTTTCCATTATATTTAGCCTTATTTTAGTCAGTTATTTTCATTTAAGTTTTTTAAGCTTTATATTTTATTGATATTTTATTTCAGTTTTATTTCCAATTGCTGAAAATGATTTTTAATAGTTTTAGTTATCAATAACAACACTAGTATGCAAGTCATACAGGGAACATTTATGATTCTTTTATGATGCTCTTGTATACGTTTTCAAGCTGAAAAACTTGTTCCGCATTCAGTGTAATTTCACAGAAAATTTTTTGGAAGGAAATGGGGAATAAATAATGATAGAATTTTCATTGTGAAGTAAACTATTGCTTTAATGTTATTTGTTTGTGCAAAATATTTTGTAGTCCTGGGCGGACATGTGGCTCCTTTGATAACGAGATTGTGATGATGAATCACGTCTACAAAGAACGGTTTCCAAAGGTAACTGAGCTCTGACATTTAAATTTTGTTTTTCATCATAGACGTGGACGCCACGTCATGTCACATGTTGTTTACTTTGTTTAAATTGTGGCTGTGGGAAAATTGACGGCCTGGTTTGTCTAAACAAAACAAATGACAATTGTCACCTACAATTTTATCACTATTCCAGGCCACGGCTCAGATGGAGGGGCGTTTGCTGTCAGTGATTGCAGACTATTCCCCAGACAGCGCTCCCCCTCTTGCTGATGGAGTGCTGGGCTTCATTCAACACCAGCTGGTCGAGCTCGTCCGAGACTGTCTGGAGAAGTCCAGAAAGGGGCTTATCACATCCGGCTACTTTGTGGAACTTCAGGAAAAATTAGAAAATTTTCTACATGAGGTAGACAAAATGCCACATTTGTTGTTATGTTGATATTTGCATCTGAAAATAAAAGTCGTTTGCATAGATCCATATTTTACAATGTCACAAAAGACCAGAATTTCAGTACTCCATATTAGGATCAATACTAGTACAATTTTTAAACAATTTTTTTGAATACTTTACGCTAAGTATTAATGTAAATAATTATATTAATAGTAATTATATTAAAACAATGCAGTACGCTACCGGTCATATCTTTGGAGTTGGTAAGATTAGTTTTATGGAAAATTAATATTTTTATTCCGCAAGGACACATTACATTGATTGAAACTGACAGTAAAGACATTTAATGTTACAGAAGATTTCTATTTCAAATAAATGCTGGGGGGGGGGGGAGGAATCACAGAAGAAAAATATACAAAGAGAGTATGCAAAAGTAATTATTTTCAATAAAACTGCTAAAATTATTGACAGTACTGAAATATATTACATACACAGTGATTTGATGGTGGTAAAGTTCATGGCAGCATCAAAGAATTTTTTAAGGTTGATTGTTACAGCTACTGAAGTTGTCAATCCAAAAGCAATGCAAGTGTTTTTTCTTTAGTCAGTGTTGTTGTTTAATCAATATTAGCTACATAATACATGCATGAGTATTAGGGTGCTTTTAAACTGCAGGGCCTAATGCATAGATTTTGAGACTATTCAAATATATATATTTTTATTTGCCCTGCCTGTTTACAATGCACTTAGCCCAAACTGACAGTGCTTATGTTAACCAAGACTGGCCTTTTGACCATGGAAGTGCTTTTCACACGCTCCCTTCACAGAGTGCGCACATATCATGCATGCGTTCAAAAGCAGCTTCCTTTCTTTACTCCATATGACTTGTTTTTAGTATCGACACACATTTGACATCCTTAGTTTGCACTAACGTGACCATTCTGTAGTTCATACTGAGAGGTTTAATGCTCTCTTTTTAACCGTCAGCTGAATCAGTTAAACTGCTGCAGCCCATCTCATTTATAAGAGCGGTATTATTACTAAATGATTACTGACCGAGAGCCTCATGGCCTTAGACATAAGACCCCTGAAGTCCTGAGTTATTCTTTTAATAAGCACTGTTCCTGTCATGTTCCTTCTGAAAATGACATTTAGTGAACTGCTGTACCGAAGCACTGTGGTCTTTTCCTTTGTGGAGATGAAACTGTGTTGCATCTACAGGCACATGTATGCGTGTGTTTGTTTTAAAATAAACTTGCTGCTTTCATTCCTCATACCAAGCTGCTGTTGTCATGTGCAGTTTTTCTGGAAAGACGTGAAAAGAGCAGCAGTATTGCAAGGCACAGTAGTCATCTGCAGTGTCTGTGTGCTCAAGCAGTAATGTCGACACTGTGGAGGGAAGGATGGTTAATTAGGGCAAGTGAGAGACTGTTTTGTCTCCCCGAGGAGCTTTTGCTTCATGCTTCTGAAGTCATGAAAAGCAAATGAAGGAAAGAGGCTGATCAAATTAAGCAAGGGGAAACAGGTCGCAGTGGAATTTCCAAGTTGCTGGCTTATGGTTGATTTTGGTTTAAATATTTTAAATGAATGAAACGTTCTATGGAAAAGAGCTGTGTGAAAATTCTTATTTTTATTTTGGGTTCCACAGAAAAAATATGGTGTCATACGGGTTTGGAATGACATGAGGGTAAATTAAGAATGACAAAAAATGTCATTTTTGGGTGAACTAACCCTTTAAATGACTTGTGTGAAATGTCATTAAGAGCTTAAGGGGTTTTTATGGTCTTTTTCCATTATTACTTCTCTCTGTCCTCTTACAGTGAATTAGGTGGCTTATTTCTGTAACTTTTACAATTTAGAGAATTTGCTTTATGTTAATGTCTACCAAATGTTATGCAAAAAATGTAGGTTGTTTCGTTTTGCACTCGTAAAGTTAATTTGCATTGGCCCTGTATGTGTTTTTTTTTTACCCATAGGCATATGATCGGTCTGAGAGTGAGGAAGTGACTGTTATTGCCAAACTCGTGAAGAAGATTCTCATCATTATTTCCAGGCCAGCAAGACTTCTGGAATGTCTGGTAAAATTATGATTAACACTGTGATTTTCTTTTTTATTTTGGGACTGATAGACCCCAAATTATACCAATTTTAATTCATGGTTTTGAACTGCCCACTACAGTGACTCACTTTATTTTTAGTGTAAAAAAAAAAAAAAAAGCATTTAAATTATGTTAAAATCCCAATGTTATTAAATAAATGGTAATTTTGCCTCTTTATGTTTTTTCTTTAATAATAATACAAATCGCTCACATCATTGGGGTCTCTAGGAGCATAATCTCAGCAGATTGAGTTTTTTCCCATCAGAGTTCCAGATCATGTTCAAAACCGCCTGTGCCCTAGTAATCTACCGTTTCTAATTAATTACTGTGTGAAATTTGGACTCATTTTGATGCCATTTATATAATGCTTACTCACCATTTTTCTATTAACCAACAGGAGTTTGATCCTGAGGAGTTTTATCAACGTCTTGAAGTTGCCGAAGGCCATGCAAAAGTTGACCAGGGGATCAAGACTGACATCCCCCGATACATCATCAGCCAACTGGGTCTCACACGAGACCCCCTGGAGGGTATAATTATGATTTATCTAGCACCCCACCCTTAAATTATATGTTTTTGTCTATGTTGTAAAATGTAATTAAATATTAGCTTTAGGCAAACAAGTGATTGATGTATTTGAAGAGTTTGGTTCCAAAACGCAATAAATCCATTTAGATTAATTTGAGTAAAAATGTGTTTTCTTTACCAAGAAAGTGGAAAGATGAAAACCACTATTTTCTGTTTCAAACGTTCACATAGCATTTGTAGGTCATAAAAAAAAATAAAAAAAAAAATCCAGGTTTTGATTTTCAAAGATTTATTATAAAAACGGATTATTTTTTTCCCCAAAATGCAATAAATCCATTAAAAAAAAAAATCAAAATGCAATTAATCCATTGAATCAATATAAAAGTTGTTTTTTTTCATATTGAAACTGTTGAAAATACACAACAACGTAAGTTTATTAGTATAATATTTTTTATTAAGAACTGTAAAGAAGATTGAAAACATGTTTCCTCCTCCCGAGTGCCTCATCTTCTTAATCTCCTCACGTAAATGATTCGATTTCGATGCCTTGCGTTTCTCACCCACCGCAGAAACAACCACAGGTTCATCAATGCCTCAAAATTATTCATTTTTTTGTTTGTTTGTTGATCGAAAAGTACAAAATCGATAAGGAAACTAGGAAGCCGGGTGTATTTAAGGCGCTGCCGTTACTGTTTACATTGCGTGGAATGGTGCGTTGTGATTGGTTGAGAGCGGATATATCACATTCTGCAGAGAAGGGAGACTGGTGTTTGTCGCGGTTTGGAAAGAAAGGGAGAAAACATGACAGAATAACACGGCGGATATCGCATTTTACTTAAAATTAAACATTGACTTTTCAATACCAACCAGATACAATACTGATTTTTGCAGTAACTAATTTTTTTTCAAAATGGCGTTTATCGCATTTTGGAACCAAACTCTTCATTTGTTTCTTCTTCTTGTCTTTGGGTTCAGAAATGGTGCAGCTTGAGCATAATAACTCAGGCGGCCCAAGCAGAGAACTGGATGACACTGCAGAGGTAAGAAAATAAACCAATAGGTTTGACATAAAATCTTAAAGTCGCTCACTGTTTCTCTACACTACTGGAGGTCTCATACCTTCCTTTCCAAGAGGTCTAGTCTCTAAATTTCATTCCTAACCATGATCCAAGCAATCATACCTATAAGTGAAACTTATGTACAGTTGTGAAATGAAATAACCAATGTACATTGCAGAACTATTGGTACAAATTCATGTAGTAATGACTATTTTTGGATAAACCTTTGATTTAAATGAGTACTTCAGGCCATTTGATTTTCTCTCATACCCCTTTTCCACCAAAAACGAACTGGTTCGGAACTGGTGCTGGTTCAAAGTTGGATCGGAGTTGGTTCAACTTGCGAACCTTCTCTGAACCTGTTTGTTTTTCCACTGACTAGAGCGCCCAGCGAACAACGTCGTTACGTCACTGTGTACGTCGCCATACATCTTAGCTAGAAACGCTTGCAAGTACAACATTACTTTGGGATTATCTCTAACTCGTGAACCAAGAAGGCTTTAAAAACAATTGAAATATGTAAGTCTTTTAATCTTTTCCTTTGATATGTAATATTTTCTGATTAGTTATGTACTCCTGTCTTGTCTATTTTTTTCTTTCCATTTATTTGTTCTATATTGTGACTGTTTTCTCCTTTGCTTACATAACGTTTTCAATAAAAAAAAAAACTAAAAAAAAAACTAGAAACGCTTGCGCCAACTTCAAGCATAACAATTACAATGGCGGACTACATCGTGTTTGTGCAAATGTTTCTCCTGGCTTTGCGATCCTATATTATGTCAGAAAATATGTTATCTAAACCCGCCCCCAGCTCCCGAGGTAAGCATGACGTGGTAAAAGAACGGTTCTAGTCCAGCAAAGAGTTGGTGCCGCTTTGGAACCAGTTTTCCTGGCCGAGAACCGGTTCTTTGGCTGTCGAAACACAAAGAACTGGTTCGCGCGCAGGCACCGGCTCCGAACCGGCTCTCAAAATGCGTTGGTGGAAAAGGGGCATCAGTTGCACTTTTTTTTTTTGCTAACATGGCATCAAATGAATAAGTCTGTGCTACCATTCAAAAGTTTGGGGTTATTTTACTTATGTTTACCAAGACTGCATTTATTTGATGCAAGGGGGGGTGGACCCAGCAGTTTAAGATACTGTCAACTTTAAGAAACAGAGAAACAATTAGTGGATCTAGACCATCGCCTGCTAACTTGTGACTTATGACTTTCAATCAAATAGATGTTGTATTGTTCTGTTCTTCAGAGGTTTCTTTGTTTTGTGCCCCAGAATCGTCTTGGAACCACAACACCTCGAAGAAAACCTCTGGAAAGAGATTTTGAGACCATAAAGCTCATCAGCAATGGGGCTTATGGGTGAGCTCACATTTATTGCTATTTTCTTTAAATAAGGAATGGTCTGTTTTATAGTCACAAGAATTAAGACCACCAGTTGACTAAAGGCTGGAATACACTACACAACCTAGATTGGTTTACCTAGATTTTCGCCCAGATTTGCAGTCTGGACGAGTGAAAACTAGTTGCCAAAAGTCAGAACAGGTCTGCAGATTTCGGGCAGTCGGAGCTGACAGATTTGGCAGATAATCGTGTAGCTTATGATGGGCAAAGACACTCGTAGATTTTTTTTTTTTTTTTTAGCTTCAGACAATGAGTCCATCAAGTTGGAGGAGATTTATGGAAAATTATTATTATTAATATTTTGGAGCTGATTTTAGATCACATTTTTTCCTTTTGTCATGGTCTCCTAGTAAACGTTAACAGTGTGTTGTGTTCAGAATGGCTTGGAAGTCTAATAGTGTGTGATCTTCAGTCATTTAGTTTATGATGCCAAGTTTTTCTCTACAACCATTTACAAAGTCAACAAGTGACTGATTTTAAAGTGCCCCTATTTTACTATCTTTAAGGCTCCTGATTTTGTTTTCGAGGTCTCCTACAACAGGTTAACATGCATCAAAGGTCAAAAAACACTTTGTTTCTTATAATATACATTGCACATCACCACATTTTTCAATGATTCTCAAATGACTCGTTGGATGAATCAGTCTCTCTAAATCCTACCTTTCCGCGAGCCTACTGTGCTCTTATTGGCCAGACGGCCCAGTCTGTTGTGAACAATCAGAATATTATCCAGTTCCATCTGGTTGATCCGTGACCTACAGATAAGCGTCTTTGCGGCAGGGATTTAATCTTTAAAAATGTCTGGGATAAGAAAATCTAAAGTGCACACCTTCATAAAGGATATTCTCAAAGGCTGGATTTAGCATCAGGAAAAACATGTTCACACTTCTGCTGGCCACCGTTAACAAGTTGGTTTTCTTCTGGACATTCTAAAACGCTTAACGTGAAAACCGCTTTTAAAACGCCTATGGGGCACTTTAACGTGGCTTAATGTATATTAAGACAGTGATGTTAAAAGACCAAACTCAGTAAACACCATACTAAGCATACTAAGCTATGTACAGAAAAGTAGATGAGTGCAGAATATGAATGCGTTTTCTTTAGAATAATGGTTTTCTATGGGAGGAAAATGCTTAACATGTAATTAAACGCATTGCATTCATATTCTGGGCTTATCTGCTTTTCTGTAGATGGTATGCTTTATTATTAAGGTGTGTACAGAATTTGATCTTTTAATATGTCTTAGGATATCAAGCTGTTAAGCGTTTTTCGCATACAATTTGAAAAGACTCAAACGGACACAGACAGAGTGAAAGACTAGATTTTTTTCGTTTCGATCAGGTAGGGTATAAGTGATTTCAAAACATTTCAGCTGGTTCTAATTTGATTTTTGGATGCTGTGAACATGTTTAGCTAAAAAGACTGCCACTCCAGTTTAGCGTTTATTGTTGTCTCTGCAGTTAAAAAGACAAAGTTGACAATTCTGGCTATACTTTCATTATTTTAATGATTTCTTTGTTTTATTCATTGATCACTCAGGGTTATCTAATTTAACTATTTGGCTTGTATTTTGAATGTATGTTCCCCTGCACTTTGCACACATTTGTTCTGCAACATGATTCTGACTTATTTCGTTTTGTATTTTTATTTATTAGAAAGGTATATTCTGTTCTAATTTAATTCTGTAAATTAATTGTTGATTATTTTTCGGTACATCGATGTTGCGCTGTATTTCGAGTGTGCTCGCACAATCAATTTAGCCGATCTAATTTGATTTGCAGACAATCGAAATGCAAATCCTGTCTGCAGTGTGGCCTTTCTGCAGTTATTTGTTATTTCTTCGTTTTATTGATTAATAAAACATGCTTTTATACATTTTCTTCTGTATCTTTATGTAATGTTCTGTACATCGTGGCTTTAAAATGTTAAATTATTCATGGTCTGCATAGCGTTTACATTTACATTTTTCTTACCAAACCTGAAGGCTTTGGGATACTTTCACAACCTGATTGGTTGGCTTTTATAATGTATTGCCTATTTTGAGAAGGAACTGCAAATGATGGTATTTTGAGAACCAGCTGAGAACTCGTGAAGAGCTTATTAAATGTGTAAAAGAGTCAAAACAGTGGTAGGAATCCCTCCGTCACACAATATATCTGCTGCAAGGAGACGCAGTTCTGATGCCTGTACCAAACTGTGATGGCAACACAGTTCGGTATCAGAGTCTCATCTTCCTGTTTTTGGTTTGTTTACATATCTTTGGTCCGTGTTGCGTTTATATCATTCGAACTGCACCAGAGTTCATTTGGAAGCGAACCGAGACCCATCTTTTCGGAGGTCTCGGTCCTCTTGTTTGGTGCGCACCAGGGTTCGGATGGCAGCGTTTACAAATGAACCTCACTAACAGAGCACTCACACCAGGGCTTGTTTAATCGAACCAAACATGTCAAGTTTGAACACACCCTAAATGTTGTGTAGTGTGTTCCAGCCTTAAGAATATCTGTCAGATCTGTGAACCTGATTTGAGCTTTGACTCGCAGGGCTGTGTACCTGGTAAGGCACCGTGGGACACGGCAGAGGTTTGCCATGAAGAAGATCAACCGGCAGAACTTGATCCTGAGGAACCAGATCCAGCAGGTGTTTGTGGAGCGGGACATTCTGACGTTTGCAGAGAATCCTTTTGTGGTCAGCATGTTCTGCTCTTTTGAGACAAGACGGCACCTCTGCATGGTCATGGAGTATGTGGAGGGTGAGTCAGAAGAGTGATGCATTGTTTTTCTTGGTCTAATCTTATGACACACATATGCATCATTTCTTATGTGTACTATCTGATTCTGCAGCTGTAATGTTTTAATATGAAATTCTCTTTGCAGGTGGAGACTGTGCAAATTTGCTGAAGAATATGGGTCCCTTGCCGGTGGACATGACCAGAATGTACTTTGCAGAGACAGTTCTGGCACTAGAGTATCTTCATAATTATGGTATCGTGCACAGGGATCTCAAACCTGACAAGTAAGAGCTGATCTGAATCTGATGCAATCCTGCAGTTACGCATGACTCCATGTCCTGAGAATATTGCATTCACAGTGTTTGTTTCCTGTCTTCAGCCTACTCATTACATCAATGGGGCACATTAAACTGACTGACTTTGGTTTGTCTAAAATCGGTTTAATGAATATGACCACAAACCTGTATGAGGAGCACATGGAGAAAGACACAAGAGAGTTCATTGATAAACAGGTC
Organism: Rhinichthys klamathensis goyatoka; assembly: GCF_029890125.1. Taxonomy (NCBI): domain Eukaryota; kingdom Metazoa; phylum Chordata; class Actinopteri; order Cypriniformes; family Leuciscidae; genus Rhinichthys; species Rhinichthys klamathensis. Next base: position 690,798 of record NW_026606920.1, on the reverse strand, counting down.
AGTCTACCTATACATGCAGTTTTTCTAGTTTTAAGTGTTCACATTAAAAGACTAGTTTTGTCTTCATTTGTTTGAGTAATTTTCTACCCCATATTTCTTTTTATTTCTTCCATAAAACAAAACTTCCATTCAGCAAAATGTCCAAGCAACTATTTTATTTTACTTAAATTGACTGCCAAGTCGATAAAGGGGAAAAACAGATGGAAAAAAGGGGAAAATTACTTTAAAAAGAGGGAATAATGGCATTTTAAATAATACATTTTATTTGGGCCCAAGCACCGATGGTGTGAGGACCCTATTGGAATTGTTCTGTTTATTATTTCATTTTATTTTGTTTTATTTATTTTATATATATTTGTTTTTACTGCCAAGTTCCAGAAAGGACAAAACAGCATTATAAAATGAGATTTGAGTTAAGGGGAATGGAAGATTTTGAACAAGTTATGTCTTAGATTAGTTACTGATTTTATTTTATTTTTCATTTTATTACTGCCATGTTCCATAAAGGACAAAACAGCAATATACATTTCTGTTTTTAAATTTCATATGATAGCTTTGTGTTGGAAACAGAATTTGTGAAATTTAAGTCATTATTCACTAATTTTGTAATCTTTCCTATTGCTGGATTTCTCTAATTTAATTTGTAGCCAAGTATATTCAAAATTGCAATGTTCTGATCGATGTAAACCTCTCATGTCAAGGTTAAATATAAAATGAGATTTTCAAGTTGTGTGATGAAGACGACAATTTTGTGTTAAATTGAGTAAGGGAATTCTAAACTTAAATTAGTGATGTTTTTTCACACCAACTATTCAATGGCTTCAGAAGACTTGACACTTTTGACTTTTATGGGGTTTTTTTTAATTATTGTTATGGTACCAGTAAAAATTACCATTCCCTTAAAGGGATGATAGAGGATTGCTTAGACATTCTCCTTTTCCAATCTCATTTTGTGTTCCATGGCAGATAGAAATGATGACAACATTTTCTTGTTTTCCTGTTGTTTTCTAGGTCTGTGGCACTCCAGAGTACATTGCACCAGAGGTGATCCTGAGGCAAGGTTATGGGAAACCTGTGGATTGGTGGGCCATGGGCATTATCCTGTATGAGTTCCTGGTGGGTTGTGTGCCATTCTTTGGAGACACACCAGAAGAGCTCTTTGGCCAGGTGGTCAGTGGTAAGGATCGATCCCTAACCCTGCGTATTAAATAATGATTAATATGATTTCTGCCTGGTGGATGATTAAACGAGTGGGGAAAAGCTCCCATTTCCCTACATTGCAGAAGGGACCTGAGTCTAATCTAGGGATCAGAATATCATAAAAACTTGGGGGTGTGTGGGCACTTTTGACTTGGGCCAGTACGTAATGTCCTTTTTTTCATGTTGTGTGTGTGTCCGTATCTCTGTCACTACATAGATGAAATCGAGTGGCCAGAGGGTGATGATTCGTTACCTGTGGAGTCTCAAGACCTAATCACAAAACTGTTGAGACAAAGTCCCTTGGAGCGCTTGGGAACAGGTTGGTGTTTTGCCCTGATAAATGCCTGTTTATCAGTGTTATTTTAATATTATTTATATATTATTATAGTATTTATTTATAATTTACATTTTCTTTTCTTTTATATTTTCTGTTTATATTTTAATTCTATTTTAATTTTGTTTTTTTGTTGTGTGCTTTTGTAATTTTTAATAGTTTTAAAAATAGTTTTTAAACAAAACACTTCTATTTAGCTTTTTTTAAATATATTTTACTTAAACAACACTGCTGTTTATAAACTTAAAAAGCTGCCATAATGTAGCCAACATTGAATCATGTGTGGTATGACCTACAGGAGGGGCAGCAGAGGTCAAACATCACGTCTTCTTCCATGGTCTGGACTGGAGTGGACTGCTAAGGCAAAAAGCTGAGTTCATTCCACAGCTTGAAACTGAAGACGACACAAGCTACTTCGACAGTAGGTGGCTCCCTTGCTCTTTTAAGACATCTGCTGAATCATAAATATAATGTAGATGCAACTTAAGTTTCTATTTATCTGCTGTCCAGCACGCTCTGACCGTTACCAACACTCTGAGGAGGACGATGAGACAAACGACGATGAATCTTATCAGGATATCAAGTTCTCTTCCTGCTCGCATCGCTTCAGCAAGGTGAAATAGCTGAATGTGCACAATATTGTCTTTTAGTGATGCCTGTCAGTCAGTTATATTATGTTCTAATGGCAGACTGAGACATTTAACACATTAAGGAGTAGATTATGACTTGTTTTTGTGAACTAGGTGTACAGTAGCTCTGAGCAGCTGGCTTCTCCCTCTAACTTGAGCCTGTCCTCCTCTGAGCGGAGCTGCAGTGAGGAGAAGGAGGACCGATGGGATGGTCATTCATTGCTGTCTCCAGTAGAAACCCCCAGACAGCTTTTAAGTAGCGACAGGAAGCAGGATGCCCACAGGTGGAGGTGAGCACAAGGCTGTTTATGGAATAGGTTACTGTCACACAACATACTATTTCTCCAGTATATATTTTTTGTATGTTGCAGACATATTGGTAGGGTTGGGTATCGTTTCAATTTTAGCGATTTCGATTCTTATCGATTCTTGTTTCAAATTCCAATATTTTTTGGAGAGAAAAAAAAAAGGGCAAATACTTGAAGAATAATTATTTCTACCTTTTATTCTTGCCAATTTTAAGGATTAACCAATGAAATGGCTAAAGTGAAAGGAGTCTCTTCAAATAAAGATTGTGTTGATTACATTATTTCTTCAGTAGGTGGAAAAAATCGACTGTGAATTGTTTTTTTTCATTTAATCATTTATTTAAGAAGACTCAAGAAATTTATTCAAAAATGTTAAATCATCCATTAATTAAACAGGTATTTATGAATGATTCCCCTTTGGGGCCATTCATATAGCGCGTCTAATAACGCGTGGAAAACGCGGCTGCGCAGTTTTCTCCTTTCCACAAGCGCTTGTGCTCCTGTGGTGCATTGCTATGCAACCATGAACTGCGCTCTCCATGATGACGAGGAAGTATCAGCAAAGAATAATTGATTCCTAGCCCTTGCATTAGCTTTACTATATTTATGGAGATGAGAAATAAAAACCCGCCCTGTACAGCTATGATCAGCTGTTCGGCCGAGCTTTCGATGTTGTTACAGAAAGGTCGGTTGGTTTTTGTCACATGACCTGCGGTGCGCTTGCGGCAAACTGAAAAGTTAAGATGTTTTCATGGTGATGGTGATGATCATTTATTATACTACTATCTGAAATGTGATCTGCATTTTTTTTACAAGCAATAAAAATGTGCCCAAAGGGAATCACTCATTAGTGAATCACTCATGATTATAAAATAAATACTTGAAAATATGTATAATGCTGTTTAGTTGCTTAAAGTTTTTAATATCTCTTCTCAATCAGTCCAAGTCCGAGGCCGAGAGCATCATCCAGTTCATCTCAGCCTGATAGGGGCAGTAGTCCTCTTATTTTAAACAGCACTCAGAGCCTGGAGGCCATGCCACACTTCGCCTTTCCTGAGGATGAGGGTAACACATTTTTGAATGCATATTTTAATCTAACATAAGGTGAAATTAAAGGGCGGCTTGTGAAGTAGTCAGTCAAATTGCTCCATCTCAATTTTGAGTTTTCTTAAATTTTTGTTTCCTTTTAGAAGGTCTTGTCTCAAATCTCCAGCGAATTCGTCTACGCAGCAATTCCACTGGAACAAGACCTACTAATCGCAGGGACCACAAGGGTCCACGTCGCCTCGGGCTCCAGCAGGAGACCCCAGAGAAGCCACGATCACCATTTACATGCAAAGTCCCCAAGTCTGCCTCCGTGTCTGGCCTTTCCCTCATCGTCACAGCAGGTAAAGGGAGCTCAGATGTGTTCATGTAGATGATGTACCACCATGTGATATCATCACATTGAAGGCAACTGAAATTCATGTGACTAAAACAATAAACAAGTGAAGCAGGTGGTTTCAAGAGAACAATGAACAGTTGAGAAAAACAAAGATCTTATTGACAAAGATGAAAGTGAAACATTACTTGACATAAATAAACTGTGTTAGATATTTAGTACAATAATGTGGATATTGCAGATATTATGAGGCGTTTCATTTATATATGATCCTTTATTGGCATAGATGACATCCCTGGTGGGCTCCAGACAAGCCCTATGTCTTCACACTCCCTCTCATCCAACCCTTCATCTCGGGACTCTTCCCCCAACCGTGACCTCTCTCTCAGCGTAAGCAGTCTTCGTCCTCCTGTGGTCATCCACAGCTCTGGGAGGAAGTACGGCTTTGCGCTCCGTGCCATTCGGGTCTACATGGGCGACACAGATGTCTACACAGTGCACCACATAGTCTGGGTGGGTATAATGAATGTAGTGTGAATCATTCCATTTTATTCCATTAACAACTAGTGATGTGCCTAAATTTTGCTAACCAAAAATATTTGACTGCAAATTATTTTTTACATTTTGTCCGAAACAATTTGGGAGGGCGTTTAATCGGTGCTTCTCCAATGACGCGTTTTGCTGTATCAGTGTCTAGTCTGTGCACACAACGTGGATAACCTACAACATTTAAACATCAGCTGCATAGACAGTAGGTCTTTGTTAACAATATCAATTTGCCTTTTTTAATCTTCATTTTGTAGTGCCTACCATGCAGTAATTAGTTTAGTTTAGTTTATTTAAGAGTTTGACAAGGCAGGATATTAAAGGACAAAACCCTGAAATGTATCAAACAGAACACATACTCAAGACAACCGTATATACCTAATTAAAAAGTAAAAAAAAATAAAAAAAATAGAAGAAACAAACAGGAGGAGTAAAACAGATGCATACAAAAACCTGAAATACATCAGGCTTCATACAAGCAGAACCTGCAAGTTATTTATAAAACAGTTTAAGAGCACGTGGAATAAAAGAAAGTTCCTGTCTTTTTGATTTACTCCTGGGCACAAAAAGTTCTCTACGCTGCTGTAGTAGGTAAGTAGGTGTTGGAGCCACAGACAGGAAACAATGCAGTGGTGATGAACTGTCCTTGAGTAGTTTTGTAAAAGTACGTATAGTGGCCTCGTCACGCCGCTCACTCAGTGATGGGAGAGAAGAAGTTGGAACACCTATTATCCGACAGCAACGTTTTTGGACCCTTTCTAACTCATCAGAGAGACCTTTTGGTAGTCCACCCCATACTGGACTAGCGTACTCAAGTTTGTTAATATCAGTAAATGTAGTTTTGATGCTCTTTAATATGATATTTAATATCAGTTTCATAAGCAGAAAGATGTCTATAATACAGCTTGTAAAAAATGTCAGATAAGGCTACATTAAACTCTGTATAGCCATTCAATATTCATAAACTTGTTGGTTAGCTAGAAATAACAATAAAGAGTTAGAAATAATAGCATTTTGCTAAATATATGCACTATATTACTACATATTCCTTATATTTTTACTTGACCTGTTGAATTTTTATTATTTAATGTATGTTTGAATGAAATACAAATTACTCAGTAATTAATTGTAACAATCTGCTGAAAATAAGGATGTGCCATTGTCCACAATTTATGCATGCTTCATTGAGTTATGAGGGAAAACGCGACATCAGTGCTCCATCTATATACAAGGCTTTATGTGCCCCTTTGGGGGTTTGTGTGTTACAACTCCATTAGGAATATCTTTAGATCTGAGGGATGGTATGAATAAATCTGTCATGAAAACAAATATTTTTTTCAGCCACAGTTTAAATGTTTATATTTCAGCAAATTAATACTGTATCATTAAAAGTTGATATAATAACTACCTTATGTGCTGTTAAAATTTGTATATTCTACTCAGTTTATTCAATTTGATTAATTGATTGATTATTATTAAGTAAACTTTGTTTTCAGATAATGCCGAGTTCACACTGAACAATTTTAGGCCCGATTTTCGCTCGCCGACAGGTTTTGTGAGATCGCCGATAAATGCCCGAAATCATAGGCAAATCGGTGCTCGTTCACGTGACTGACAATCACTGAATTATCAAAGACGCGATCTGAGAGAATTGCTGATGAGTCGCTGACGCCTGTAAGAGAATTGGCATGCTAAATATCTGGACCTGTCTGCGATTCAAAATCCTGCTGTGTGAATGTGTTCTGACTGAAAACTACATAGGCGATGACCTACAGCCAATGAGAGAGCAAGAAAAAGGACAACTGGATGTTCGGGGAGGAGTTATAGACCAGAATATCAGTATATTAATAGATATATTTACAATTATATCAAACAAACAAAGCACAAACATTTGCTTGACCAGCAGCACATTGCAAAATTATTTATTTACCTCCAACTCTCTTTGCAGAACACACAATCCTTGCTCCCCGCATCTCCCCAACCATTTCCTCCTGCAAAATCTTGTTTTTCTTTTCTCCTTTTCACTGCAAATCAGCGCACATACAATTTGGATCGCAATCTTCTTGCAGGCTATCATTTTTAATAACATTTTCAGTCTCGCACAAGTACTCCGGTCTCACGCATGTGTGATCTTGCGTTATTTCCTTATCACTTCTCGAGTGTGTTTGGTTGTGAAATGCAGGCCTAGTTTGTGGACCAAACAGAAGTTGTCGGCAATTCTTTCTTTTGTAAAGTCATGCAGTGTTAAACCTCCTGTTGCCGATCCATCGTGCAGTGTGAACACAGCAGCAACTGAATGTTACCCCAGATAGTCGTGCAGTGTGAAAAGAACAGTGAAAATTAATTTTCTAATCGGCATAAGTGAAAACTAATTTTGGTTTCGGTAAAAAAATAATTTCGGTGCATCACTGTGGTTAGACATATTGAGAACCCAGTGTATAAAGATTTTATTGGTTTGACCCATTTAAATGTGCTTAATGTGTTACCTTTTTATCTAGAGCGTTGAAGACGGCAGCCCTGCTCACGAGGCCGGACTGAGGGCTGGTGACCTCATCACTCATGTGAATGGAGAGTGTATCCAGGGTCTAGTGCACACGGAAGTGGTGGAGCTTCTGCTGAAGGTGAGACTCTCAAATAGATCTGGAATTAAAGGCGACCCATTCGCTTTTAAAAAAAGGATGGGAGTAGATACTTGATTTCTTGATTTTCTGCTTGTAGAGTGGCAGTAAAGTGACTCTGCAGACGACTCCTCTTGAGAATACATCCATTAAAACCGGGCCCGCGAGAAAGACCAGTTCAAAGGGGAAAATGGCACGACGCAGTAAAAAGAGCAAAAGGAAAGATTGTCAAGACAGGTTGGAAAGATGTTTTATAGCATCTTCTGGAACATTTTAACCCTGTTACATCAAATGTAAGCCCACCTTTTATATCATAACTTTTCCAGCAAACGGCGTAACCCTTTGAAGAAGCTGCCCAAACACAGTCCAGGGATTCAGAACAGTCGCAGTTTCTCAGCGGGGTTTCAACACTCTCCTAACGACAGCCTGTCTGACTCTCCAACTCCAAGCCTGTCTCCTGGGCCCAACACCCCATGCAGAAGCCCAGCTCCGGACCTGTCATGTGGTATGACTCAGCCTGCCTCTCTCTGTCAGATCCAGCCTTTATATGCTACGGCTTGTAATTAGTTACGCCTCAAAGAAAAACGCCTCATTCAAGGAATCAAATTCTTGATAAAATTAGTTTGGCTGATTTAAAAAAAAAAAAAAAAAAAAAAATATCATAAGAAAATAATATTTTAACAAACTGCCTCACTGCTCATTAATATTTGAAAAACTTTTGTTTATAGTGCAGGCTATATATAAAATTTCTAAGATTTTTCCACTGTGTGATTAGTTTATTGGTGGAGCATTAGAGCACCAAAATAAATTGTCCTGACTTTATCACTGATATTTTTCAAGTAGTGTGTGATTGATTGGCATTGCTTGTACTCTCCACAGATTCAAACTCTCCACAGAGTTCCTCACCCTGCTCAAGCTCTCCAAATTCACCCATCCCTCAAAGTCGACCAAGTTCCCTTCACGTTTTGGGATCCAAGATTGGCCTTCGCTATAGCAAAGCAGGCCGCTGCAAGTCCAGCAACAGTATTCCCCCCTCTCCCCTTGCCTGCAATCCCTCCTCTCAGCCTCTGTCTCCGCAGTGTTCTCCATCTTCCCTCGCTGGAGTTCCCAAAAGCCTCCACTCATTTCATACTAAGATGATGTCCCCACCGACCATCGTGAGACAGACGGTGTGTCCCCGCAGTGCAGAATCGCCCCGTTCACCACTGCTGAAAAGGGTTCAGTCATCTGAGAGGCTCTCCGGTGCCCAACATGGAGACAAAAAGGCCTTCTCCATTCGAAGACACACTGTGGAGGTTTCTCAGTGTGAGGCTGAAGGGTTTGAGTCACAAGCTAGTGACATTGCCTCAGGTTTTGTGTGTGTTGGTGACCATGCTAGACAAGGGTTGTACCTGGCTGGTCAACGAGTGAGGGACTCCGGCGGTGTGGTTATGAGGAAGCTAAACTTATCTGAAAGACGAGATTCATTTAAAAAGCAGGAAGCCGTTCAAGAGGTCAGCTTTGATGACTCTGATGACAAGGATGTCGCAACATCTACACCAGTGCCATCTCATCCACGTTTCAAAGTGGCATGGATCAGCGCAACGCAGGCCGAGGGAAGCTCAGAGAATTCAGAGAGGAAGACCAATGAGCTTGGATCCAGGCTAAAAGAACAGAAGAAACAAGAGGATGGGTGTTAGCCTTAGATATGTCCAGAAAACTGTGAGACTCTGATGTGCAGGTGCTTCCATGATCATTTGAAACATACTCAGAGAAATGACAGGGGTTCAAAGTCTTTGTTTAGTATCATTTATTCATAAGTTAGAAGTCATTCACCTGCCAAACTGTTTTAATGGGATAGTTCACCCAAAATGGAGAATTCTGTTGTTCCTCATGTTGTTCCAAGCCTGTATGGTTTTCTTTCTTTTGTGGGACATAAAAGAAGATCTTTGGGAAATTGTCTCAATGTTGTTTTGGACCCTACTGACTTCCAAAAACTGTTGAAACTTTCTTAAAACAAAATATTTCTGTTCCAACGAAGAAAGTTATACAGGTTTGGGACGCCATGAGGGTGAGTAAATGATGAATTTTTATTTTTGAGTGGACTATCCCATAAAATTAGTTTTACCAGGTAACACAGTGAACTTTTGTAGATTTTGAAAATTTGTATTTTCTTTTATACGAGACGGGAATAGAAAGGTCATACAGTAGGATCGCTTTCTGAGAATTTGCACATATGTGGTCCTGCTGAGGTTCAATTACTTTTTTTTTTTTCATAAATATCAGTATCATATCATGTCTAATTGTAGTATATGTTGTTGACTTCCATTTAGTCAAACTCTGATGTACAAAAAATGATTCTTGTGTTCTGTCAGTCATACCCAATATTATCCAAGCACCTAAATAATGAATTTTAAGAAGCCATTTAGCCAATGTTGGCGTTGTAGTGTATCATGTTTACCTGAGTGTGCTTTTTCTCATTATTTGGAAAGAACAAATTGGCTTACGAATACTAATTTGGTAATAACTTTTTATTTATAATATTTTGGATCTGGTATGGTGTAGCAGTGTTGTACAACTGAAATCATTTTACCTATGTAACCTTTAACAAATGGTGGTTTTCTGTCTCTGTGTTTTGAAGTGTGACTTGTGGAAATGTCTTTTCTCTTGAATTCACACAACACCCATATATGGCTTTGTTTTTGTGACTACCCTATATAAATGCCATAGATTTAATCTGCCTGATGGCCTTCTGCAGTCTTGTCATCTGCTTGTTTGCTTGGAAAGAAATGGCAGAAATCATTGTTACCTCACTTGTAACATGAGCTTTTTGTGCAATGTTTTGGTTAAACTGGATTGCTTCCTGATTCATCGATCAGAACTATAGAGACAGAAGTTCAGATACTTGTGAATTATAACTTGCACTCCCAGTCTGACTTGTCTGTCTTTCTCTTCTTCTGTATCTCAGATTAATGTGCCACTATTTCCTCGAGTTCACACACTACCTTCATATTTTTTGTATGGTACTGTTCTTTTTTTAAGTAGAAGTTCTCTGTAATCTTTTTTTTGTTATTTACACAACCTGATTTAAAGGACTCAAAAAGATCCTAGACTCTCAAACTAAATCCATTCACCCACAACTGCATTTGTAAAGTTTGGATTTAACAGAGATTAAATGTGTACATAATTGCTGATAATCATTTCAGTGTCAGTGCTTTTCCTGTCGTGACTGTGAATAGTGTTAATGGCCTCTGGTATATCTATTGCCTCGAGGATTGATCAAAATACACTACTGTTTAAAAGTTTGGGGTCTGTAATTTTTTTTTCATGTTTTTGAAAGAAGTTCCTTATGCTCACCAAGCTGCATTTGGTCAAAAATAAAGCAAAAAGTTATATTGTGAAATATTACAGTTTAAGTCACTTTTAAAATATTTTCTAAACTATTTTCAGGATTCTTTGATGAAGAGTTAAAAATACAAATAAATTAGAAATTGATTTTTAGAAATTAGAAATTGATTTTACACAATTTAATGCATCCTTGCTAAATAAAATTATACCAAAACAAAATTACTGACCCTAAACTTTTGAATGTTTGAATACATTTTATACATTGCTTGCTGAGTTACATATCAGAATGTTTTAATGCTGCTTTTGAAATGTCTCAGTAGTACTCTCATAAACGATAACAAACTAGTGGCCATTTCGAAGAATGGCGTAATTTGAGATTAAAAATATATATACATATATATATCACTAGTAGGCTACATCTACATTTTTGTTATGAACGGTTTTTTTTTTTTACAGTACCTTGCCTAACCACAGCAGGATGGCGCAATAGGGAGCGCAAGAATGAGGAACGCTTCATGTGTTAAACGAGATTTACTCTTTCGTACGTTTTCGGCTTATTCCGCTATTTTCCGTCGAGCTTTCATTAGTTCTCACGCAGTCCTGCCCCGTTTTGTGCTGTGCTGGAAAATGGCAGTTCGGCAAGTTGAAAAGATCCGTGCGGAATGAAAAGAAAAATGATATCAATCCTGTAACTTACTCTGCTGGGGGAGTGGATGGAAGTTAAAAACGTAAGTCCAGCCGAGTGTTAAAGATCGCACATTTAATTCGCACGCGCGAAAGAAAACCGCCAAAGCCTTTGCAACGACTTGCCACGGGTAAGTTTTCACAAGTTTTGCACATTGCGTTACTGTAGTCTACTAAACTGAAAGGCTAGCTAGCAGTTTCCAAATGTGGGAAAATGGTGGAAAAGACACGAAGTGTGCTGCTTCAATATATCATATGTAGAGTGTCTGCTTCTAACGATAAGCCAACCTTTTATTTCTTTGCTAAATTTCGGGATAGCCGTTAGCTAAAATCTCGGATTTAGTGGGCGACAGAATGCAAACCGATATGCGTTAGGTTTGCAAGATGCACATGCATGTTCGCCTTGTCTGATCAAGGCAGCATAACGTTACACAGTTAACATTAACAGCCTGCAAGAGCTTCAGCGCGTGACAATGACTGAGCCTTCATAGTGCTCGAGCAGTTTCTGAAGTATTTATTCCACAAACTGAACTTTTAAAGCAAATTTAGACGGTTCTGAATTTGAAGAGTCCATTTTTTAGACACTGCTCGACGCCTACTTTCCACAACAGCAGTTAGTTCTAGCTTATGTTGTAGTGTTTTATTTTTTATTATTATTAGCACGGGGATTTATTTTTTTCACCGTTTGTCTCAGAGCGAGTTTCTCTCAGGATTGTGCGAAATCATGAAGTGAGATGAAAACACGGAGTGGAGCTGGAACCGGGAGGGTAAAGTTCCACTGGCGTCGCGTCAGACTTTACGATTCTGGCCACGATTTGGCCGTCTGAGACAAATCCTAAGATTCCTCTGCTTTTAAGCCGGGTGCACACTGTGCGATTTATAATAGTCCTTTACGATTGTTGCTTGTCAGACTGTGAACATGATCCTCACTGTAAGCCATGTCCAGTAACGTGCGGTGAAGTCTTGTCACGGGTAGGCTCCCAGCTAACACAAATACGTAACTGCAACGTAATCTGGTGACCAAACTTTCGTCGTGGCGACGTAATTAGTTACGTAGTGGCAACCGGAAAAGTGAAATTCCCACATACGTTGTTACAACGTAACTTTGCAACGTCGTGGATCAATAGTCGTGTCGTGTGTTGGTAACCAGTTGGTCATTTTAGTTTTAATTAATATGGGCGGACAAGCAGTGGTCTAATTTAACTTGTCCTCATTTGCCCAAAACTATTTTTTAAACTTTTCAACGACATACGAAAGATACAGACTCCGTATTTGGTTAATTCAGTTCATTTACTATAGAACAAAGCACAAACAACAGCAAAAACAGTGTACAAACAGGTTTATAAGCATTTAAATGAAGAAGGTTTTATATTAATATAATTAAAATACGGTTTTTCTATTTTAATATACTTAAAAATATAATTTAATCCTGTGATGCAAAGCTGAATTTTCAGAATCATTAATCCAGTCTTCAGTGTTACATGATATAATATTATACACAGGAATAAATTACACTACTATATTTTCACATAGAAAACAGCTGTTTTACATTATGATAATAATGTTTTTTTTTTTTTTGTCAAATAAATGCAAGCTTGATAAGCAGAATAGTAATGTTTCCAAACTTTTGACCAGTACTGTATATGATTTTATACAAAATAAATAGTAGTTAATAAGATTGACACTGTATTATATCTAGTATTATTGAAGCAAAACAGAGTCCCTATAACAGTGCAATTTGTAGATTTTAAGTCTTCGAGAAAATGTTTTATGAGTTGCAAACCTCTTTTTCTTTCCTTTATCTCTCACAAACACAACACATCAGTTACACCTTTTTAAATTCTTCATTGCAGGTGCACAAATCCTATTCTACAAATTACCAAACTCATAGGGTCATATTTTTGTTGATAAACAGTAACATTTTGGCCAATTCTGCACATTTCTTGGTGTATAATTTTGTGATCATCTATACTGTTTGGCTATTCTCATGTGGTCACACTTCACTTTTTATTCACAGTCACATATGCTCAAACCCCCTGTGTGGCCGCGCCTTAAATGTCAGCATACATTTCTTACTTTGTGATTTGAAAAAAATAAAAGTATTTGTGCACCTCCAATGAAGAATTTGAAAAGCTGTTACTGCAGTGTTTTTTGTGAAAGAGAAAAAAGTTTGAAACTTCTATAAAAAAATAAAAAAACTTTCTCTCTGTGACTTTAAATGTACTGATGTCTGACTACTTTACACCTACAGATTCCACTGTCACAGGTGCTCAGTTTTGCTATAATAAAACCTATACAGAACATAGTAGTAATCAGCCATCCATGCAAAAGCAGAGGTCGGTGTGGTGTTCAGGTACATCAGTCCAGGCCAACATCTCACGCCTTGATGCCTTCCGCTGCGGATCCCAGAAAACCTGCAATACAAACATAGTACAGTTCAAAATCTATCATACATACATCTCATCTGGTATCACAAATTATCATTCCAGGTTCAATTTAAAATTAGGGTTAGGTTACATGCTCAATATTAGGGCTGCACAATATTGAAAACCTTAAATAAAATATTTTGTTTATCTGCTGCTATATATATTGCGATATAAAAACAAATTTCAAGAGATTATTTATTTAGAGGAGTGAATTGCATTGAAAATTATAAACAAATTACAAGCATGGATAAATTCAATAGAAGAAAAATACAACTGAAATAAGCAGTGCATGATGTTTTTTAGGAAAATCTAACTTATCAGGTACGGAAATTGAATTATCGAATGTAAAATAAGTCTTCACTGAGGTACAGCCTCTCCCTACTCTTACAAAATTACAAACAACCAGCCTGAAAAACACATGTTGTATGAAGACTGTTTAAAACACCCCTCCTAATCCTCACAGAATTTGCAAGACAATGTCTATAATAAATAGTGTGTGTAATTTCTTCAGTACCGTCAGCAGAACCGATAATGTCTGGGCTTATACGGTTTTCCTTAATTTGGCCCCAGGGCCCGTTTAATGTTTAATACCGGGTTTCGGAACCTATCCCTACATATGGATGAAGGCCTGTTGTGTTCTGTCTCTTGGTTTGTGATAGTGGCAGCTATTGTGAAACTCACCTTCGTCATGTACTGAGTGTTGATGGCATCAAGATCTCGTCCTGAAGAATCACAGGGTCAAAGATATCTCATCTGGTAACAAGAGCATAGCCATAACTTTAAAAACTCTAATGATATCTTTACCCCCTGATATTGTATTGCGGATATACATTCAAACATTTTAAAGGCTAAGAGTATGAGCCATGAGTAAACTGGACAGATATCTGTGAAAAATAACTTGCGTGCCTAAAGTTGTCGACTCCCTGAATTCAGCATTTAAAAGTAAAAAGAATTTCAGTATTTACCAGTAAAAAATACATAAAAAATACCTTTGAGTTGGACAGTATGGTGTCTGTCTCATTGGCCAACATAATTAAAAACACACCTAGAGAAAAAAAAAATATATATATATATATATATATATATATATATATATATATATACCAATGACCATGATATCCTGTCATCATAATAGTTAAATGAATTATCACTATGACCATTATAACATTATATTTGCCGCCTGAGGCCTATTGTTTAGCTGATTATTTAGCCTACAGGCTTCTCAAGGACAATGTCAGTGAAAAAAACTGGGGTTAATGCATTTAAAGTGTGAGACTTCATTCAAAAGCATAAATCCTACAGACCCACAACTATTGAACAGTATGTTTGAGGTTTTGCTTAATAGTCGAGTTCATAGCCGTGGAGGTTGTCTTGGACAGGGGGTGCAGCAGGCCATCAGCATGATGATCTTCTAGAAAATAACATGCAATGTGTCACAGAGCCAACAATGTTACATAGAATTTACAATAGAACAAAGGGTTTATTACAAGGAAGCAAGCTAGAGCAGAGATGAAATGCAGAAAAAATCTTAAGGTAATATATTGTGCAATAAATGCATATGAAATTATTATCATGATTAAACAATAATTCCCCCTTTCTATCTTTGTAAGTGACGTCATTAACAGTACGTTACAGTGAATTATTTCAGGTTAAATAAATTAGCTTACTTCCAATCACCCATTGACAAATTACCAGCAAAACAAAACTATCAAAAACTGTTATCAACACAAAAATGTGGTTAAAAACCCAAACTTATGTAAAACAAGAGCTCAATTGTAACGTAAACTTAACTTAGCTCTTCTGAAAACGGTTGAGATGCTAACGGACTTTTTCCGTTAGGACACAAAACCATTTCTATAAAGTAAATATTCAACAGAAGTGTATCAGTTACACGTAAGAAAGATGTCAGGAACGTTTGTATGTATTATTTGTGTGATTTTGGTAACTAAACTTACCTGAAAGCAGTGAAAACAACAGTGAGAAACGCTAGTTTTGCTGTTTGTCAGTTGATGAGGTTTCCTCGTTTCCATGGTTTCCATCTGCTCTCGCGCGCTCCTGTCTTTGAATCAGATAGCTTTGAATGCGACTCAATGTTTACGCGCACGTACGCCCATTGAAACCATAGAACACGTAAAAAAGGCACGCAGCATTTAAATAAACATCTAGAATTATAACATTTAACAATTTAAAATATCATTAATTTTAAATAATAAATTTAAAACTCATTGTGTAGTTCTATGACCCATTCACTTCACAATTATGCTTTATTTTTTTATACCATTTTGCTTTTATTTTTATTGTAAAGCAATTTCAAGACATCTGTATTATATATATATATATTACATTAAAAGAGAATATGAATTAAGCACTATCTTTATATAAATTAAAGATGGTAATGAAATTACGGGCCCGTGACGTTGCAGTTTCGTTGCCAGTAAGTCATAAAATTACCAAGTTATTACGATTAGAGTACGTATCTGCGACGTTGTTGGTTATTTTATAACCTTAGGAGGACGTACTGGCGACGTTGTGGTTTGGTCATATGATGGTAATGAAATTACGGGCATGCGACGTTGTAGTTACGTTGCCAGTAAGTCATAAAATTACCAAGTAATTACGATTAGAGTACGTATCTGCGACGTTGTTGGTTATCTTATAACCTTAGGAGACCGTACTGACGACGTTGTCAGTTGGTAATTTGATGGTAATAAAATTACAGACATGCGACGTCGAGACTACGTTGTCAGTTGGTAAGTCATGAAATTACCAAAAAGTACGAATAGATTACGTAACTGCGACGTCGTGTGTTAGCTGGGCTGTGACCTATCAATGTGGCATATTCACAGGGGCGTAATTTGCCTCTGCGATCGGTGGCGCGGTTACAGTGTATCTCGTGGCTCACGCAGTCTTCACATGCACGCGCGGAGACTTTTTGTTCGTTCCGGTGAAATCACAAAACAAAAATGTACACAAACGTGTCCCTGCTTAATATAATACAACCACTGATGAACATATTCGGTTTTGATAAAAAAAAAAAAAAAACTACGAGTGCGGATTAGAACCCCGAACCTCTGACATCCTCGGCAAAAGTTCTACCACTGGACCATTAAAGGACTCACGTCAATTTGTCGGATCTTCATTTATTCATTTATACACACATACGCGCACACACATACACCTGTCCCACCTACTTTTTAAAACAAAGTTAAGCCACTGTATATTCATTCAGGTAATTTAGTAACCCAAGTTAATATCAGGCATCATCACATCGCTGCCTGCATACAGAACAAAGTCAGAATCGCTGATTGAGTGAGAGCGAGTGGATCACGTGATATGAAGCAGTCTCGGTCTCTGCCTCAATGTTGATAATTCAAAACAGCATGAGAACTGACTGCGCATGCGCAAACCTCCGTAAACTGCGTTCTATGGACCAAAGAGGCACTGCGAACCTCTGCCTCAATGACCATGGCCTTGAATTTCCTGCATGAAACAATGGTTTTTAGGAGCAAACTATGGCAAAAGGAGTATTATATAAGTATTCCTGATTTTTTTTGTTACAAAAATTAATATTTGGAATAAAACAAATGCAATTAATAATGTGGTGAATTAATAAAGCTCTTGGGATTAATAAATGTAATGTCAGCATTTCCTTTGGTGAGGCACTGCCTACCCTGCCTACCCTGACCGCACGTCCCTGGCCATGTCACACTGCAAGATCTCAGTTGTCATTAATGTCAGACTGTACGTCAGTCAAGACGTGTTAAAAATGGTCTACGCAAGAAAAATTGTCCGGAGTTTTACATCATCAATCAATGACACGTTCGTTGATGTGAGCTGCATTTACATGCGGGATTGAAACGTTTAATTTGGTCATAAAATTGTCTTTAAAAATTAAGACAATTTGACGGTCGTCGTAGAAGTCACACTGCAGGACTGTGAGCCAGATCTTCTAACACTGCCAGAATTTCGTCAGACGTAAAATTTGATCGCAATGGTCATTAATTGGCTGTCGGTGAACACGTCAAACTAACGATCAAAGACTTCAGATTTTAGCCAAGGATCAGAGGATTCTTTGAGGATTTGGCAAAATTGTCTCAGACGGCCAAATCGTGGCCAAAATCGCACAGTGTGCACACGGCTTTAGGCTAAAATCTGTAGTCTTTGATCGCTAGTTTGACATGTTCGCCGACAGCCGATTAATGACCATTGCGATCAAATTTTACCTAATTTTGGGGCACAGTCCTGCAGTGTGGCTTCTATGAAAATCAAAAACCAATATGGCCGGTTCACACTGGCAGTGGATGGGGAAAAACCGCAAGGTCTTGAGACACGACGTGCACGTCTTTTAAAAGTTGAACTTATTTCAACTTGAGCGCCGCGTTTTTAGAACACCGTATCATACGCAAGACATGAGAACAATGGTTAAAGACGTCTGTCTAGCGCGTTTACATTGAAAAACAATGGAAAAGTGCACTGGAATGGAAAAACGTGTTCTGTGTGAATGACCCCTAAGTGGCTCTTAAAGGGGTCATATAATGCCATTTTTGTACAAGCTAATATGATTCTTTAGGGTCTAAATTAAAAGTTTGTAATATACTTTAATTAAAAATTCTCATTAGTATTGTAAGAAAACACTTATTTTACCTGGTCAAAAACAGCTCTGTTTTCAGCACGTCGTTTCAGTGCATATGACTTTAAATGATAATGAGCTTTGCTCACCCCGCCTCTCTGTTCTGCGCATACACCGTTTGTAACACAATAACACAATAACCACGCGTTGTTCATTATAAAGGTGGGATTATGAATTATATTGAGAACGTTGTACATGGAAAACATGCTGTAATGTACCCTGAGTGTAAACCGACGCATTCATCGTGAAGCGTGCAGCTGGCGATTTGCAAAGATTATATAAATATTAATATAAAGATTAATAAAACGTTACACTCACTTTAGTTCTTCTGAAGGTTCAGCAGGAAGACGAATAGGTTCCGATCCTTTATTCAGGTGCAGCTTCTCAGCAAAACCAGCTTTACACTGATCCTCGTTTATAAAGCAGTCCACTGAGAAATGATTCGGCAAACATGAGAGCATTGACGTTGCTCGTGGGGAATATTCCCTTCGAAAACAAACTCAGCCACTGCGTCTTCAGCGGTTCGGATTTAGGAACATTAAAATGACTGCTGTGTT
Organism: Rhinichthys klamathensis goyatoka; assembly: GCF_029890125.1. NCBI lineage: Eukaryota > Metazoa > Chordata > Actinopteri > Cypriniformes > Leuciscidae > Rhinichthys > Rhinichthys klamathensis. Next base: position 672,158 of record NW_026606920.1, on the reverse strand, counting down.
AGTTATTACACCCAAGAACAGAACACCACAATCGCTTAGACGCCATTCTGCTCATAGACAGTGCTCCAGCATATCAACAATGACCGCGCCGATCCGCGCAGACTATGATTGACAGGACGAGCAAGGGCGGGTCTGTGTTGAATCACTGCTGTCAATCAACAATCGCGGGAGGGGCGTCCATTTTATTGACGTCACAAAAACGAACGGCTCAATTTGAGGCAGGGGAAAACATATAAGGAGATTAAAACAAAAACACTGGATGGATTTTTATCATTATATGATGGTTGTGTACAGGCACTGCCAACACACATTTCAGTACAATCAACTTGTAAAAGTGCATGTACCATTATATGACCCCTTTAAGGTGCATTCACGTGACATAGCAACAGGATCCCATTCATTTCAATGTAAAGCGGGCGATTTCCGGCGACATGAGCAACAGTGACCGGATAGGGCGTGTCCAGCGACGTGACAAAGTTGAGATATGTTTAACTTTATGCAAATGAAGAGCAACTTTCTGGAGCAACAACCAATAGGAGTGAAGTCAGTGGAGCGCACGTGATCCGTCACTCTTCAGTGCTGAGTCCGACCGAGGCAAGATGAATGAGTAGCTCTTTTTGGCAGTCAGAAACTGTCCTATAATTTATGATATGTCTCTCTGTACATACGGTGGTACTCGCCGTGCTGACTCCGAGCATGAATGGATTCATGAGGCCAGATAGACCGGCATTTGCCTGTTTGCTGCAGTTAAATAGCTGCGATGGCAAAGAGCACTCGCTGTTTCTCGTTCATCTTTAATATAAGTCATTTTATGAACTGATTCCATTTATAGTTAGACTTTTCCTTCCAAAATGTTTGTTTGTAGCGACAAGAAAACTGATTTGTTGTCTATGTCTACAACATGGAGTAACATCCGTCAATGTCATTCACAAACATTACTAGGCAACCAGTAGTGGGAACGCCTACTAGCGACCTCACCGCCAGCCACTGGCGCGCACGTTTCTCAGGCGCGTCAACGGTGCAGCGAGATGAAAAAATCAACTTTTCAGAATTCTGCAAGCGCACCACAGCTCATGTGACAAGAACCAGCTTCACACCACAAATGACAGCCAGCTCGCAATAATTGTTGAGTGCAACCAAGCCTCACCCTACCCTACTTTTTTTTTCTTGGTCAATAATCCGTTGCACTCAAATGGACGTCACAATAAGAACGAATAGATTTGTCGCTACTTTTGTTTCATTGTGATTCAGGTTACTCTTAAATAACTTGTAAAATATCCTTAAATTAGCATAAAACATTTCTAGATATTTTTCAATGCAAATTAAAATTATAGGTGCAAACATCTTAATACTTAATGATAATACAACAATAAGAAATGTGAGGTAGCAATCATTTTCCCTCTCATCCGCCATTAATGGGACGAGTGTGTAGTCCCATCCCAAACTTACACCATTGGTTGAGCCAGTGTTACTGAGTCGGGCTGGTCAGGATGCTCACACAAAGAGAGTAATGTTTTGAAAGCACCACAGTTTTTACACTTTTCGTAGGAATGAACATGCAAATGGCTTACTTCAAATTGACTGCACATTAACTTGAGAAAAGTATTGTAAAATAAAGGCACACTTCAACTTTAATTAGCAGCATTGTCCTCATCCTATCCTATCCTGTCCTATATCCGGAGGGTATGTTCTGCATGCCGTTCCTTCAGTCCTGCACACTCTAAGCTTTAAAAGGACATATTGTTTGGAGAACACTGTCTGTCACCAGACTCATGGGCATTAGTCAAGGTACTTCGGCCAATGAAATGAAAGGAAAAAAAATATTGCGTAAGCTTTCCATACCCAGATAATCGTTTTCCTTCTCGACACACATTTGCAAAATACTGTGACTGTCCTAATTTCTATATCTTACACACGTCCCATGGATAGATTAAACTCCTACCTCGGTAGCCTGAGGCTGAAGACATGCACAGCACGATAGAGAATCCTGATACTGTTTTCTCATTTGAACTCCAAACAGAATCCAGTCCTCTGCGTTTTAAAAATCCTAATGATCCTAATAATTTGCCATAGTCCTGATTAGACAACCCTCATTCAACATTTTTTGTTTAATTTTGCATTGCTTGTCTCTCATTCAAAATACTCATAAGCCTGTCATACAGGCTTAAACATATTCCTGTTAGTGGCAAAAAAGTGATCCACTGAAGAAAAGCAGGATAGTTTAGGGTTTTTGGGTTCGATCACTGCCTAGATACATTTTCTAATATTAGAACGTTTGCTTGATTTGCCCCAGCTTCTCTGGTGATTCTTGAGCACATGGCCATATGCTGCCCAATAGGAATGCAGGATTACCTTTTCCCTTCTGTAGCAACAGTGAGTTTCCTGGCTCAATTCATTAATTATTTTGTGCTCTGCCTTGGTCACAGTGTTTTGCGAACTGCTCTTCTCTAAAGGGGAGGAAAGGATGCGTACAAATCAGCCAGCCCCCGTCCTGCAGTTTAAGCCGTGTGCTTGACTGTAAAGATGAAGATTTCTCTCAGCAGAACTTTTAGTTTCAGAACTTGTACAAAGAAAGGACCTTTTCTCTTTTCCTGAATGAACTTCTTCCTACAGCAGAAGTAGCATTACACGTACTTTAGTTAAAATGATGAAAAGGCGGAAAGGGGGATGACGTATTTCGAAGGGGGTGTTTCAGTGGTGTGAGGATTGCGGGCTGTGGTTGGGTATGCCAGTGCCACGTGTCTGCGCTTGCACCTCTCTTCTCTACACAGAGGATGTCGGACTGAGACCTTAGTGCGCCTGGTCAAAGTGGGGTGAGTGCTGCCCTGTGATGCCTGCGAACACTTTGATGGTGTTTATTTGATTGCAATCCTTCCACAGGTTTGGCAAACCTTTAATGTGCCTCTTTCTTGGTATATGAGCATAAACCCCTGGTTCAAAGGTGCGCATGCGCATGAAAAAATTATATGTTTTGCTCTTCCGTCAAATAAGTGATGCATATTACAAAAAAGCTTGAACAAAATCAACTACGTACTGTATTACTTGGATTCTTAGACAAGTATGGACTTTATATTGGATGAATTTGAAACTTGAGTGACCGACACTCGTTTAGCAGTGCTATTTCCACAAACACCACCCCTCAACTGTGACGAATTTTTGGCAGACAGTTATCGTTTTTGGTAATTTGCTGAAATTAAAATATTTGGTTACTTGCTGTGCTATGAAATTAAGGGTGCTGATATTTCTAGATTTCATTGTTTCAAGGTAAGTAGAGACGCTTGTTTCTCTGTTTAGTTTGCCTTTAGATTTTGGTGTTCAAAAATTCACCTAGTCTTACATAATGACTTACTGTGTCCATCATATGACGCATGTATGAGGTGCATCATGGTTGGTGCATTTATACAGTATGCACTTTAAAAGTTTGATTGTTACAGTCAATCGTTACAACAAAATGTAAATGCTTTAGTCCAGCTAGTCTGTTATTTTTGGGAAGTCTGACTTACAGACCAAGATAATGCATTTAGAGCTCATCTTTGGTAAGCATGTATAATCGGACTACAGTAGGCCTTGGTGTTGTGCACTTTCTCTGAAAGACAAGTCTATTTAGTCTTTGTAATAATTAATTGCGCATTCAGTAGTGGTGATGTCCGGAAGGGATATTTGTTCTTAATGACCCTATCAGTTTGATTAAACCATCATAATATGAGGAAAATATTTTATATTTTAAATATGAGGGAAGAACAAAATGCTAAACTTGGTTTTTATCTGACAAAATAATTTGGCAAAAAAACTACAGCTACAAGTTTTATGCTAAAAAAAATACATAGAAAAACAAACAGATCGCAGGAATTGAGCATACATTGACTACAACATAATTAGGTATTAATATATTGCATTGATTCTCTCGTTTTTGCATGTTACAGTGTTAGCAAAAAAAATTTGTCCGCACAATTTACCATGTTTAATTGCATTATCACAAATATAACAATTGAATCTAAGCACAACTACACAATATGCTTAGAAAATCTTTAACACATTTTTTTATAGTATTTGAATATAGGGTGAAGAAGTCAATTTCCCAAGGTCGTTATTCACTTTTGGCCACTACTGTATACTTGGACTGAGATGAAAGCTGTAGCTGGACTATGCAAAAGCCTGCGGGAGCTCGTTTGTAACTGTGCATGTAAACTGACCAATTAAGTTTTGGCGTGTGTATTTTGTTATTTATTCTTTTAGAAAGAAAACCTCTGTGTGAGTTATTTTGCGCTTATTAATATACTTTTGTCTTTTTTCTTACAGTCATCACGTTACACTGGGAGGATCACATCTTGAGAGGGAATGTTGAGCAACCTGCTATAAGACGACACCAGCTGATTTGGCGAAAGAAATCTGTAAAGGACTTCATTCTTTATTTCTTTTCCGGTTCCTGAATGAGCATGCTGCATTCCCTTTGTTCCATCATTTGGCTGAACCGCGGGTTCAAGTTGAGAAAAGTGGCCTGTTCGGCTAACACCGGCCAGGTCTAAGCCTTTCCTACCGCGCATGCCAGCTTATGAGCTCCGGTCAGTAGTGCTTAGCTTTCAACTAAACGTCCTACTGTACGACATCATTCGCACCCTTGCAAAGTTTCACCCCCAGTCCGACACTCTTCTGCCAGGGGTGATTGTCATTTCATACTCTGAAAATGGCTGCTAATGGCTTCCAGTACAGATCTCTGTACGCCTACTGTAAGGACTGGGAGGATGACATTGACCTTGAGCCCGGTGATATCCTGACGGTCGACAAAGCGTCTCTGCTGTCACTGGGCATCAAAGAGGGAGATGAGCAGCACCCGGAATGCATCGGCTGGATCTTAGGGTTTAACGAGCGTACCAAACAGAGGGGAGACTTTCCGGGTACGTACGTGCAGTATGTGGGACCTGTGAAAATGTCAATGCCGTCCTGCCAGCCTCGTTCTCAGAGACCGCTTCCTGCTGTTCCCAGACCTGAGCCAACTTTGCAGGGTAAGACTGGGTGCTTTTTTTATTGGCTTTTACTGTGTTGACCAATGACTAACCTGCTTAATGTGTGCTAAAGAGAGGTCAAAACCGTTTTGTTTTGGGAACTGACTGATAAGCTTGTTAAATCAAATCTCAGATCTCTCATAATAAACATTTGTGGATTTCCCCCCCTTTTCTGTTGAAGGAAAATTAGGATTTTGCTTTTGACAGCTGGCTTCTACAGCAATATTAGTTAGGCATTGAATCATCAGAGATTTTACTCATTTTTTGTCATCTAGCACACGACCATCTAACTCTTTAAAGGGGCTATATGTAGATTTTGAAAATCCATGTTGTTAGCGACACCAGTGGCCTTTATGTCAACAGATGAGGTAATTAAAATTACACTGTTATGAGAGTTTGATTATAAATTATTTGAGACTACAGTGGTATTCAGTGGTATTCAAATGGAAGGAACATAATTACGGCGTTTTACTGTTTCTACAATTTAAAGTGAGCAGCGCGTCGAAACAATGGAGCGGTTCACACCACAAGCGCTCGGTCGTTTACGGTAATAATGGTCTTTCAGCGTATATCCTATAATATCTTTTATATATATTAATTTATTATATTAATATTAATAATATGTATTTTCTAGAGCCAAACGCACTTCATTCAAGCCCTTTCCGTTCTGTGCGCATCTGTTCTTCTTTCTCCTGCTAAAGATGTCGCGGTCGTTTTTAACAACAGTAGCAGAAACACGGTCAGCAGCAAAATAGATCTTTTTGCTAAAACACTGCAGAAAACAAAAAAGTACAGCACTCCCTGTTTTCAAATTTTTTATCATTAACATTATTCATTTTTAGCATTTAGTCATTTATTTGTTATAAACACTTTAAGTGGGTTATTAAAAAGGGTCAATTACACGTTGAATTATGTTTTTTAAAACACACGCAGAATGTTGACGTCATATTGTGACCGTTGCAGTGTGCATTAAAAGAATTTGTCCGCTTTACTCCTGAGCACTAGTCCACCTTCAGTGTTGTGTAAGCTAGGCAGGTTTTTATGTTCATTTTTATTTCCTGTCGCTGTGCAGGCTCTTCTATTGTATATGACAGTGTTAACAGCTCAATAACTTAAAATCTTAAGTTATGTCCTGTAGACCGGTACAAAACAGCACCCCCATCCGAAAACATCTTCCCGCGCCCCTGCACGTAGGTCTCTAAATGTAAAATAATAATCATAATAGCCTGATAAAACATCTGATCTAGCCTAACCTTTTGATATTAATATTCAATTGAGAGAAATATTAACTTAATTTTTTTTGGTAAATATTGGAAAAAATTCTTAGACATCACTGCTTTGGCTCTTTGGGCCCAAGATTCTCATCTTTGATGACTATTTTGTAGGGGTGTCGAAATTAATCGTTTCTACGATGCATCGCGATGCAGAAGAGGACGATTTGGTATCGGTTCAGTAATAGACCATAACCGATTATAATTTATTGACGCTTTTCTGACGTCATTTGTCGCGTATGTGCTTTGTCGCGGTAGCATACAATGGCAGAGGGAGGCGAGACGCGAGTGCGAGTAATTAAAAATGCTCCAACTACTTTAAAAGCCTACATCTGGGGCTGGGCACATTTCAGCTTTTATGAACAACCTGGTAAGCACGACCTGGAGAAGACACGCGCTGTGTACGCTCATGTCACGCACAAATAGAATATGCAGGAGGTAATACCACTAACTTGATAATTCCCGTTAGCCGTTTTCACCCCGAGCTGTTAACGCCTGGCAGAGCGGATGAGCTCCAACGTCACCCTAATCCGCAGCCAAATACAAATCATCCACCCGCCCCAATAATTTTCTCTGATTTAAAGGGACACTCCACCGATTTGCATTAAGCTTTTCATTGTTATAAACCCAGTTATACTTTTGAATGGTTGTGCAACACTCTCTCATTTTCCCTTGAGACGAGAGAAATCTGTTATTTAACTTTTTCACTTCCTCCTACAATGACGCAAAAATCGTCATTTTACGTCATTGTAGGAGGAAGTGTAAGAGGGGGGGATTTCTGTAAAGACTACAAGCACTAGATCCCTTTCAAACCCGCCCATAGGGGGTTGGACCTAATGCGCTAACAGACCTATCACAGATCAGTGCCACAGGGTTTCCGCGGGGTCTTAAAAAGTCTAAAAAAGTCTAAAATTTCACAATCACAATTTAAGGCCTTAAAAAGTCTTAAATTTGCTGAAGTATTGTGTTCTAGGTCTTAAATAATTTTAAACAGGTCTTAATTTTCCTACGTCCTGCCGCAGCGCTTTGGAATGTTTTTTTATTTTTTATTGCGTGGTGTTATAGTTCCTTATTTCGCTAGTCCAAATATAATTCACTTTAATTACGACTACAAAATAGACCAACATGCAACAGCCAATCAGCTTTGTGCATCCATCTAAGCTGTCTTCAGTACTGTTCAGTTTGAATAAATTAATTTACTTTGCAAGTAATTTTGAGACTCTGCGTTTCCTTTGTACGCTTTTTTTTTAATGTCGTGATATAGGTCTTAAATTTAATTCATAATGGTCTTAAAAAGGTCTTAAAAAGTCTTAAATTTGACTTTGTGAAACCTGCAGAAACCCTGGTGCCAGTACGTTTGATTTCACCGGCAGAAACTTTTTGAAAATATGGACGAAGTGTCTGAATGCGCAGACGGATGCATTATGGAGGATTGGGATTAAACATAGTGTCAGCCATATTTTTTTTTGGAAGCTAAGCTAGCAGCCTATTGTTCTGTGGAGAAAGCTGAGTAGTAACTTTAGGGGTTACCGTCCTCTTTTTCCCGGACATGTCCGGCTGTCAATGTCCGGGATTCAGCTTTTGCTTTCTGCAGTCGCCATGCATTGTTTACATGTACAGCTTTTGTTTCAATCTAACTAAATTCATTCTGATTGGTGAATCTGAATGTAGTCTTTACATGAACGCTAAACAAGTGATCGATTGATGTGCGTTTTAACATTGCTAAGAAAATTCCTGCTCCTCCGTGAGAGATACGAGACCGGTGCGTCTCACAGGTGTCGCTCATCAGTAATCACGCCATCGGCCTCGCGTCGTTCTCCACACGGCCCTCAATCTCGTCCTGCTCGCCACAGTAAACATAATGAATGGCGACTGTAGAACGCAAAAGCCGAATCGCGGACATTAGGCGATCTCGAAACACATTTTCGGGGCAGACACATCACGGAGACTCACTAGTAGCCTAGACTTGTTGTTTACCTACATCGCTGTTACCGGTTGGCGTGGCCTCCTAGGGCAGCGAAGTAAGTGCATTCTGGGAGTTGTTGTCTTTCATCCACATAAGCCAAAAATACATTTTCTGGCTTTTCTCAGTCTAGAAAGCTCCAAATTCAAAAATAATTTCACATTTCTTCTACATAAATTACCCATTTTAAATACACATTCATGACATAATCGTAATCGAACCGACAGTGAGACCAGTGTAGGTTCACACCCCTACTATTTGAGTGTTTAGGATTTTTTCTTTTACTAAGCACTACGGCTGCCCTGATGGAAATGTATAACTGTTCCAAAATAATATTGTTTGGACCTCCGCTGGGAAGGTAATATAGAGACCGGACCACTAATGGGAACTTTAATTTAATACCCCTGCTATAGACTATAAAGATCTGGCTATGTGAGACTATAGTTTGAATTAATCCCTTTTCTTTGCATGACACATTGACATTACAGTACAGAATGGCTCTTTCAGCATTATTCTGATCTGAACATTGCATGAGCATTCATTTCTTGTTTCATTAAATGGAAGAGAGGCTCTCGGGAGCTTGCGTAACCATCACATTCTTTTGATTTTCCCGGCAAAAATGTCCCAAGTCCTTCACATAAATATCAGTCTACAGGCTATATAACGTAGGAAGTTGGGGAAGGTCTTGTTTTTTAAGTTTCATTACAAGCTGTTCACACATTAACATTAAAAAGCGGTTAATACATGAACATTTTTACATATGATATATTCTCTTTGGACAAACTGTCTTTGCTCCTGTATTTCTCTGGTACTTTCCTCGAACCCTCTCTCCTCCTCCCTTTATGCCCTCAGGAAGCAGTAAATTATAGTATGTTTGGAGGCCTGGCAGTTCACCAGGCCAATTTGGAGAGTTATATGTATCAGGTAGGGCTTTCAGCTTCATCTGCACATTCCCACTCCATCAGGTGATTCTTGTTTCAATGTCTCCTTTGTGTCCCTTTTTTGGACTGTTAAAAGTCTGCAGTACGCACTAAAAAGTTGTCATATTCAATCTGTGATGCTCACTGACTAAAAAGAGAAAGTATGAGAAGTGTTGGTGTACTTTGAAGTGTTGAATTACAGGGGCGTCAGGAGGACCAGATATGCACCATTTTAGCTGCTGCTTCTGAGTAATATCCAGACCTTTTCACATTTTCAAGGCAAATCTGAGGAATACAAAGTTTTGAGTATTTAAACATGTAAGAGGTCACCATGATCTTGGAAAACATGGAAGAATCTGTGAATTTTTTTAAATTGTGATTTCCAGGCTTGAAAAGTTAATCTCTAATATATATATTTTTAGCTAGAAATCTTAAAATATTCTTTAGACAACTGGACAGTTTATGGAAATTCATTGGTCAAAACTTTTGGCACTAGTGTTGCTTTTCGAGTCTCCTTGCTGTAAACAGTAAGTTGGAACAAGCTAAAATCACTTGCACATTTCTTTCTGTTTTTCTAGTTATGTAGCTGTAGGAATTAACCTACACGCCTGAGACATTTGCCTGCTGCTTAAAATGGATTTGCATGAAAATGTAGCATCGAACAAAGAGGAATATAGAAATTATGCTCTATTAAGAAACTAAATATGTCATGTCAGATTAATAAAGCTAATTACATTTTCAAGTCCAGTATTTTGACATTCTGTGATGTTTTCAAAAATGTTTCACCAGTAATAATCCTAAAAAATATTTTACCAAATATTGAAGAAAAAAAACGTATAATAATGTTTGTTGTTATAATGATCAAAAGACCGCCTACTCTTCGCCTACTGACTTAGCCCAATGTGTAAACAATATGGGAAGCGCGCTAGCCAGATGAGATTTAAACTTTGTCGGCTGGAGACCCAAGTTTTGTTTGAAGGAGGAAAACGTACCGAGCACAATGTTCTTTCACCATTCCTGATTTCTAAAACCACCGCGTTCGCTGTGGTCTTGCGTCTGTCAGAGCAGAAACGAAATCTGCTGCTCTCCGTATGTTTTTCTGTCGTGTCCGGGTGCGTTAATATGTTCATTCCGTGAGTTTATTTTGTCCATTAGATCAAATCTGAAAAAACTCATACATTTACCCGCCCATAGACACTCCCCTTGAAGAAATCAGGACAGAAGTGGACAAAAGAGACGATTAAAACACCAGGTGTTAACGGGTATGTTTGTCCCTCGTCTCCTTGTGATCCGATCGACCAAAACACCCTTAATAACAGGTGTAAACAGGTCCATAGATGTTGGTATGGAAATAAAAACAAACAAAATACCAAGTTGCTTGTTTATTTTATCATAATTTTTTTGAGAAATTATCATCTATGATCTGTAATTGGTTATTTTTTAATAATGTAATGAATATTAAACTTATTTATAAAATATTAAAGTATTAATTTTATTTTTGGACTTTAAATTATTATTAGGCTATGGGCTTCATTATTTGATTGTTCAATAAATCTTCACTTCAGCTACTTATAGTATAACAACATAATATTTGTTCTCATTAAAATTTCAAAAACAATTTTTCTATTTATAGTTTTATATTGTGTAAATAAATACCCTTATAGCCAAAATGTTATGCTTTTAAAAACGAAAGCTGCCTCACTAGCAAATTGCAGTAGTGTGTGGGAATTGTGCAGGGACATTTTTTTTGTACTAACATGAATGTTGAAATATCTCACAGAAATCTTTCATGGTGAAATTATTTTATGGAAGTTGGATTTAAGGTTAAATTGGCATACTGAACACTGTTATATACTACTATTTATTAGGGGTGTAAATCGGACAGTTAATCACGATACGATACGATATCGATTCTCTCAGCCAGCGATACGATATTTGCCGATACCTCAAAAAATTCTACGATTCGATTACGATTCGATTCGATTCAGGGCTTTTATCGATCGATTAATCGATATTTAGATATTATGTGCTAAGTGTACACAACCGGTTACGTTTATTAACTCACAATACATCCAAATATATATAACATGAATGTTTAATTAAACTCTTTGAAAATTGCACACCCTCTCCCAATTGGGACATTTACAAGTTAAAAAAAAACATGATAGCCTATATGAAAATGAACAAGAACGCACTTATCTGTTTTTGCAAATGAACTCTTCTGTTATATTAAAGTTCATTGAAAGGATGTATATATATTGTGTGGCAAAAGCAGATAACTCCACATTTCATGTTTCAGAGTTAAACAAAGCCAAGTATTTGCTATGATACATAATAAAACACTTGGTTAATCTTTGTAACGCTAATCTCCTCAGCTGATATAGACGCCTGTCAAACTTTGTTGTTGTGATTAACGTACACAAAATACAGAGCTGTTCACTCACCACTAAACGTGCTGTTTTAGAAAGATTCCGTGACAAAGCTTCAGCTTTTATTTTACTTTTATGCCCCGAATATCACGGGTTCATCAAGTTCGCTGAAATCCATCCTCGATCACTTTTAGTCAGCTTGACGAAACTCCTCTCAGCTAGCGCGTATTTTCAAAGTGACAAGCAGCCTTGTCACCTGACATGAATACTGCGCACTGATTTGCTAAAACAGACTTTTCGGGGCTTGTTGTTTCTGCTGTAAAACATGAACTCGCGATGATAGTGGAAAATACCGGCTTCTGTGACAAAGGGTTCAGTCAATCTTGTCAGGCGTCTATTTCAGCGGAGAAAAGTTACGTGAGGATGTGGAGTGTGTCAAAATAAAGGTACCGTACATCGATATTTTATGTGTGGTATCGATGCATCGTATCGTTAGACGTTTGATCGATACATCGATCCATATCGATGTATTGTTACACCCCTACTATTTATAAGATGTGAAGTGCGCTACAAATAATGTTTAGTAAAGTTTTGTTCACTCAATCTTCTAACTTAAGACACACTTCATAAGACACAGTCTTTAAAAATGTAACTTGATTAAATTGCTGGAAAAGAAAAAGAAAAAAAAAGTTGTTCTCCAATCTGTCATAAAGGGATAATTCACCCAGGCCATCCAAGATGTCTTTTTTTTTTATTCAGTAGAATAAAATAAATTTTTAGATGATGTGGTCCTTAGTGATTTATTTTCAAAAATGTTTTTATTTACAAAATTAATACCTGAAGCGGGAGCTTCCTGTCGGATAATGACATATGCGCAGGAGCTCAAACGTTGGCAATCTGTGAAAAGTCAGTCTTCTCGTTTGAGATCGCGCAAGTGAAGATAATCTTAATTTTTTTATGTAGGTTGCGGCATCCAGGATAAGCACAAGTAGGGCTGCTACTAACAATTACTTTGATAATTAATTAGTTGGCCGTCTTTTTCTTCGATAATTGGATAAAAAAAGCCCAATTTTATTTTCTTTGACAAAACACACTATTCCACATCCTCACCAATGCTGTCCTTCAAACAAACATAGTGAATATATATATATATATATATATATATGCTAAATGCAAAAGAGCTATGTGCAAAAGGACAGTTTAAATCCCTACATTAAAAATAAATAACAAATAAAGATAAAAACACAGCTTCAACTCATGTGTGAGTTTGCATCCGTGCATACGTCAGTATGTGACAGGAAGCTTGCGCTCCAGACTGCCACGACTGACCGTTTTGCTTCATAAGACCTCAGTGTATCGTCAGGAGCCACGGGTATTAATATTGTTTGTCTGTATGTTTTTTTTTGACTAAAACTGATGGTAGCCATTGACTTGTATTATATGAATATAAAAAAGGACTACGGCATTTCTACTGAAGAAAAAAAGGCCCCCTACATATATTGGATGGCCTGAGGGTGAGTAAAATGTAAATTTTTGGTGTGAACTATCCCTTTAATATGGCAGAAAAGCATCTGTACAGAAAATGTAAAAAAAAAACATTTATGTGGTGTTTTCCCATGTCTTATTCAGTGTGAGAGAGATTTCATGTGATTTAGTTGAAATACACCAACACTGTCCTCACAGAAACGTTGCACAAAGTCAAACTTGGTTGTTTCGCTGCCTATGGCAGACGTTCTCCCTCTATTTTTTTCCCCTCTTTTTCTTTTCCTGGCCTCAGTTTTACTGCTTGTTGAAGTGAACCATGGCTTGGCATTTGTACAGTCTCCGCCTGTTCCTCCTCCCCTGTTTCACAGACTCTTCTGATACTGTCTCCAGGCAGCTATAAACTATCCACTCACTACAATTCTCAGAAAGAGAAGGCCCCTTGAATTTTCCCCTGGCTCCTTACCCTGAACTTTCTTTCACAGAATTAGTAGAGGGCTAGTTAAGGCCTCCATTCTGAGTCCGTATTAAAGAATCTTTCTCATGGTGCTTTGGCCTATGTTAAAATGCTAGGCATATTGTTACTTGGAGTGTACAGCATACTTTACCAGCACATTATAGTGCTGCACGATTCATTGAAATTAAACCGAAATCGCGATTTGGCTTAGTGCGATTATAGTATGTATTTTTTTCTGATTTTTAATTAAATGAATATATGCACAGCATGTTGGTGAAGCACGGCTCTGTGATCAGTAGTAAATGCTGCTCCATCTCTGCAAGCACTGTGAGTTTGAGTCGCTTATGACGTGGATTGCGTCAAATATCTTCCCAAACTTGTAATGCGAAGCGTTCATAAACCTGTTGTCCAGCAAAATACGACTCCAGACTCTCTTCATAACGTCAGTCGAGTGTTTGAAATAACTTCCTTTTGTGAGCTGATGTGGCTTATCGTAGAATGAGGCGCACACACACAAGTTATCATTTTATAGTATCTATACAGTGATACAGGCATTGCATTGTAAAATACTTTATTATAATGAAATTACCAGAGAAGGCTTGAAGAACTCAAATACACCATATATTGCGGCAGTCGTGCGTTTACCTCCACTTTTAGACAAACTTCCCTAAGCACTCCCCCATGATGGAATCCCTACTGCCAGGGACGTGCACAGGAATTTTGTGGGGCAGTTGCTCTGACCTGAAAAAAGGGCACTACCCCCAAAACTCAAGGGCTATATGAAGGAATATATTCATTTGAATTTTGCCCATACAAATTGCCTTATCTGATCGTGTTTATGTCCAAACGCAATGCCTCATATTATGGACTTATTATTATTTATAAAGATTGCAAACGTCAAAGATGAGGTTTATGATATACAACTTTGTAAACAGTATACAAAATGTATTAACAATATGTTAAATGTCACCAAAATACACATGAGAAAAAGAGTTCCTCATATTATTGTTTATTGTTTTTTAATTATTATTTGTATTTTTTTATTTTTTAAATAAATAATCTGGATTGAATTGACAGATGGGGAAAAACTCGCTTCTAATAAAAAAAAAAAAACGCTCAGATTTCGGAAAAAATACAATCCTTTTTTAACCTTTTGGCTTCCCGTACATTCAATTGTGCTTTTTGCTCATCTGGGCAACTACGCATGATTTGTAGTATGATTGCGTAAAGGGAACAGGAATTCCGGTAAGGAACAGAATCGACTGCTAAACCCAGTGCCGATCCTGACCTACCTGGGGCCCTAAGCAAAATTCTGCTAAGGGGCCTCTACCTGACCTGTGATGTCGTGAGCTATGTAAACCATTTGCCATTGCCACACAGTCACACCTGACACTTCAGTGCTCCCATACAATCCTCCCTCCTTTAAACAAAACAGTCAAATAATAAGTACAACAATATAGAACAGAATGAGGTTCAAACACACAATATTTATTGAATAGAGTATTTTCTATAGAATGTTAAGATAATAAGTGAATATTATTAAAGGAGAACTCCGGTCAATTTTAACACTGAGCTCTTTTTTTTTGAACATTTGGAGTGCTGTCAGTACAGACAAAAACGACAAAAATCGGTGTTGCCTACACCGTGTTATCCTATTTTTAAAATTCGCACCCTGTTGACTTCAATGGGGCAAGTTCTAAACCTGCTTTTAGCCTCTTAACATCCTTCCTTCATGTGTCATTACAAGTGCACAGCCATGTGAGTGGTGTTATTAAGAGTGACCACGGTCAATATGACTGCAGTAGATGTGAAAGATTGTCGAGTTCGCGCACGCGATCATTAGTTATATTAGTTACCAATGATCGCGCGCGCGAACTCGACAATCGACTACTGTGGACTTCGAACGAAACCAGGAAGTAAATACAGGTATGTGAGCTGGCTGAATTAACATCATTTTTATTAATATCTTTCACATCTACTGCAGTCATATTGACCGTGGTCACTCTTAATAACACCACTCACATGGCTGTGCACTTGTAATGACAAATCAAGGATGTTAAGAGGCTAAAAGCAAGTTTAGAACTTGCCCCATTGAAGTCAACAGGGTGCGAATTTTAAAAAGAGGATAACACGGTGTAGGCAACACCGATTTTTGTCGTTTTTGTCTGTACTGACAGCACTCCAAATGTACAAAAAAATGAGCTCAATGTTAAAATTTACCGGAGTTCTCCTTTAAGTAAGTGAATATTAACGTAAACATAAATAAGAAGAAAATAATAAATTATTTATAACCCTGAGCTTTGACTTTTGGGATTAACTTTGGTTCTTTCTACAGCCTGGGCATTTTCGGCATCAGTATGCTTTTTTAATTTTTTATTATGCATGTTGAAGCAATTCTTGATTTATGGTTATTATTTACTGAGGAATGTGCATCCATTTTGACCAGTATGTCCAGCTAATCAACATTTTAAATTCAATATAGCCTATAAATCACTAGTCAATCAATGTCAAATTGTCAATACATTGCTTTCTATCTTGCATAATTAGTGCAGTTGTTTAGAGTTTTTAACTACACTGAGACTAGATAATCAGTGTCTTGTTTTATAGTGTGTACTTTGATTGGGAGTGCCATCATTCACGTGCATCATGTATTGTACAGTATGTCTGGTCTCCACATATTTCTGCTTGAAAAATGCGAGTTTCATTTCGGCAACGCGCATATGAACGCACGATAACACACGCGACGCGGTTATGTTTTCCGAGCTGCAGTAAACAAACACAGTTGCACTTTGTCGTTTATCAAAATCAAACGTAATAAATACTTGTATTTTACTCTCACTTTTGTCAGCCACAAAGTGATGCAAGAGATGCACTGCCTGCCTAGCTAGGTTAGCAAGACCGAAAGACATCAAACTTAGAGAGGAGAGAACACAAGTTTACCTGATTGTTGTTCCCGCAATTCACTCACATGGTTTTTTTCTTCTTCCTCTTTTCGTGACCAGAAGGATAGTTTCGCTTCATTTTGTCGTGGATGTTGTAGAGCTACACATTTGACGGCGCGCTATGACTATGACACGAGATGGAGGCGTGGCCTTAATTTGCGTGGCCCTACGCCGGTCGCGTGCAGTCTATGGTCGCGTGCAGCGTTTGCCCTTCATACTGACTTTCACTTTCGGTGCCCGAATGTAAGTGAATAAGGCTTTGCGATTTTTTTTTTAAATCTAGGCCTACGTGAAATTCTGCATCCATTGTACGATTTAATTTTTTTCTCGGAAGGGCAACTTGAGTGAGAAGGGCAACTTGAGTGAGAAGGGCATATGGGCAGTTGCCCGGGCAACCTGAGCAACCCCCCTGTGCACGTCCCTGCCTACTGCCATTTTGAAGTGCGTTCAACTCTATTCTCGATTTTGACAGAGGGAGCGAGTCTACTCAACATGTACACCAGGCAGATCCATAGCACCATTTGGGACAGGGCCTAATTGTGGTCTAAGTGAGCATTTGCGGTCTTCCTACGTTACGTGACGTAACGCCGCTTTGACTGTCGGGAAGAAGTCTGTTGCAGAGCTCGCATCAGTGCGGGCTTGGCAAAAGTGCGCATCGAGGGCGCATATCGACCGCAAAGGGGGCATTTGCGCGCATCCTTCTGAAACCTAAAATGACAAATGGGACACCCTACGGTCTCATGGACTTAACGGACAAGCGCACGCGGCAGCCATTGTAAGTCCACAAGACCGAAAGTCCATATGAAGTGTGCCATTTGGGACAGGGCCATATAGGTCTGCTACCCGACCCGAGGCCGACGGGGCCCGAAGAACAATTACTGAGGGAAAACACGTTAGTAAATCAAATAGCCACGTTTCTCTCACGTCTCTCAGAAATCAGCTTTGTCAAAAGTAGGCTGCTATCGACTAAAACACTACATCATACACATTTTCTACTATTTGAAATGTGTATTTAAATGTTTTAAACCTTGTACGATATGATAAATGAATGAGTGCAAACTAGACTAAGCTATGAGTGAAATAAAGCGCGATAGCAAGTTAAATAGCCACGTTGTTATCTCTGTGCTTCTCTATGAATCATACAGTTTCTACCACTTGATGTGTCTATTTAAATGTTTTATTATAATTATTTATATAATTATTTTTTATTTTATTATTATATTGTTACATTTATTCTTAAATACTCTATTTTTTATTTTTAATAAATAATGAAAGTGTTATTACAATAATAATATTTCTTATTTTGTTTAATATTTTTATTTAGCAACAATAATAATCATCATCATAATAATAATAATTATTAGTCATATTAATATATAAGAACTAGATGTTGGACCAAATTGTGCAGCCCTACAAACAAGCACAACAAACCAGCTGTTTTCTTTTTAAATCGTGCATCGCAAATTTAACCAGAAAAATGGTAATTAGATTCCCCCCCAAATCGTGCAGCCCTAACATTATGCATTTTATTGTGGCTGACTAAATTCCAGAAAGATCCTCGGTTTAATTATTGCACTAGGTCATACTCTGATTGCAGTTTTTTATTTATTAGATTTGAAGCCCTAACTGGGAGTAAAAAGTTGCGAATGATGCCCACTTGGGATGCACAATATTACATTACTGGCTGATACCAATAAGCTGATAATAATTTTCAGAATCAATAAAAGGCCGATATTAAAATTCTATACTATTTTGTCAGAATTCAAATAAAACACTGAAAACCAAAATCAAGTGAATTTAGGCATTACAACATTATAATGTGCAGTATAAAAAGTAGATATTCATTTGGGGTTTTGCTAAAGATTACTTTTAACAATGTAATTAAATCAGTGTTTTAAAGATTAACTTTAAGTGCATTAATCTAAGATGACAAAAGGGTTCTTTCAAAAACATAAAAAAATCTTACCGACCTCAAACCTTTGAACAGTAGTGTACATGTGATATATTTTTGATATTTTAGTCTATCAAAATCTGTTCTTCCTTAGGGTTAGGGTTAGTCTGCTGCACTTTGTCTGTGCAGAGATCCTGTCAGGCCCGAAGCTGATTTTGCTCAACAAAAAGAAACTTGAGCTTTATAAGACTGTCTAATGTAGTTGCAGCTTTGGTGTGTTGTTTCTTAATACCGTTTGCACTGCATTAAGATTAAAACATGTCGAGAGGTTTAGAGCTCCAGTGAAAGGAAATGGGCAAGGCCTTTGGTTAGCTATGAATGAGGTGCCCAGATTACTGAATGCGGGTGAAAGTTGTCTTACATAATAATATTCACAGAGTACAAAGACATCATTTTCCATTAGTAGAGCATGGCCGAATCTAAGTTAATGAAGAGCACATCAGAGCACAAGTCAAGCAAAAAACCACACACACAAACAACTGCAAACTAGTCGAGCGCTTCGGCCTACCAAAATGTAGGCTGTTAAATTAAACTCAGCAAGCATAAAAATGATAAACAACAGAAGAAAGGTTGCTGACTTTTGTTAGACGGCCATTTATACACATATAAGATCATTTTGCCGTCGACAGTGCAGCCGTGAAGAAGTGACAGCTGAATAAAGTAATCATAGCATTAGTTGTTGCAGTTGTTTTTTCCCAGGGCACGTTCAGTTGCAGGCCAGCCAGATTGCAGACTACCAAGACGACTATAATTGGGTAATGATTAGTTGGTTCTCTCTCCAAAAACCAACAATGACTTCAGGGCCACAGCTGTTTTTCCTAAAAGCTGTATTTTGCACAAAAACCCCTGCTGCGGGTTTGACCATTTGTGCCAGTGAGTTTGCAGCTATAGTTTAGTTTGTTTATTAGTAAAGGAATATCAGTTTTGTGTGTTTTCTGTTATCGATGACCACACAAGCACAAGCAGACATTTTGTAAATGACAAATAAGAGTGTCCAAGATAAAAAAGGAAACTGCTTTTAAATGTTTTGTTGTTGTTTAAAGCACATCATGTGCGAAGTTCTTAGCAACATAATCTTTGTTCATGTTGGCTTTATGTGGTTTTGAGAAATATTTTTGCCATGCCATAAAAAGTTCAAATTATCTGAGACTTACTGATCTTGACACACCTTAAACAGTCGTCGGGGTCTGCATCATTTCCTGTTTTTTTTTGTTGTTGTTTTTTTCTCAGTGTGTGTGTTATGCATGAGTGTGTTACGTTTTTCAAATGGTAATAAGCAGTGGAGCGGTTTTATTAAATTCTAAGAAATAATAAACAAAGATTATATTAAACTACATTTCATGAATTTCATTCTTTTAAAGAAAAAAAAAAAATTATGAGACAAGGAAATTAGTATTACTTTGACATCTCTTGGACATTTTGGAGGTACCCCCCCCCCCCCCCCCCCCCCCCCCCAAAATGAAACTAATTTAAATTCAGAAATAAAAACTTTGTCATCAGAAGAACTGATACAGTAGGTCTGGGGGAAAAACAATGCTGTAATTTTACCTTAAGACAAAAAGTTTTGTAAGTAAAGACATTTGCTAAATTATATTTGTGCAAAATAGTTAATATTTGTAAAATAGCCATTTGTCTTCAGGAATAAATTGTCTTTGACAATGAAATCTCAGCCTAAAGTTGAAAATGAAAAAGATTAATTTAGTTGTTCTTCAGGGGCTGCATTACAGAAAAATCCCAACTTAGAACCTCATTCTATCTGTTTAGTAACCATGGTAACTTGACTTAGGAAATAGAAATCATAATTCAAAAATTAAGTTACGAAGTCTCTGTAATGCATCCCTAGGAATAGGATCTAGATATAATATGGACTAAGGATAGGACATGGATTCATGTTGAGGTAACTGTGAGATGAGGAAAGATTGAGGGCGGAAGAGGCAGGCTTCGTGTCCGTAAGAGGGAAAAGCGAGCAGACTTCCATGTTTAACGTGCAGTGGAAAAGTGGAATGTGCTGACATGGCACTTCGTCTGAACTCCAAAATTAATAATCAGACGTGGTTTAGCCTTGCACTGCCAGGAGGCGAAGGCAGCCAAGCTCTGGCCTCTTTGTGGTGGGCCTGAAAAGGAGGGTCTGGCACACGGCCAGTGGGGTTTTGCTTGTTCAGGATTTTTGATTAAATCGTTTATTGTGCTCCACTCACGCAAGGGGCCAAGCATCGCTCGCTCCAGAAGGGGTGGATAAGACAGAAGGAAACGGAGGGCTTTTTTCACCAGCTCAAAGCTTTTGTATGATAAAGACATTTTTTTTCTTTGTTTTCTTCTGTGTAGCTCCATCCATTTGGTTTTTTTAATACAATATTTTACTATATATTCAATTTTGAAATGTGTTCTAATGTCTACTTAATGTTATTCTAAATAGTTTTTGAATGAATTCAAGAGGGTTTTTTAACCAATAGAACAAGCGAGGTTGGAAGCACAATATAAAAAACATATGCAATTATACATCCCACAGTCATCACACCCTTAAGACAGAAGAGAAGGGGGAGACGTGGCCTGCGTTGAGTTTAGCACAGGCTCTGAAGTCTGAGATGCAAAAATACACAGATTTTATAGAATAGCCTTCTCATTATATCACATCAACAACAGCCTTATCCGCTGTTGCTGCTTTTGGCAGCTTTAGTATTCCACGAAGGACTGCATATTTAGCGCTATATTTAAAAAAGGTAACAGGCAAGTCAAAGTCAAATTTAAAACATTGGCCTCGGGACACTGAGTCACAACAGTAGGTAGAGAAGGCTGTAATCTTGCAAACCACAATTCAAAAATGAGAAAGAAGAGTGCCAGAGTAAATGCTGGTGTTAAGGCACATTTTACTTAAGATTTGTTTTTTACAGTATTTATGCCACTCATTTTATTTATAAAAAAGGAAACCGTCAAATGTGATCCCATGGGTCCATGATATGATGCTTTTTTTGGTCTGGATCTAACAGTAAAAAGCAATTAATTCATACAGTAAATTGAACGTACATTAAAATTCACCATGATAATTTTTCTTTTGGGGTATAAAAGCTAAATATAGAAAATATAAATAAAGAGAAAACCACTGGTTTCTTTGTCACAGAAAACCAGATTTTTGTGACAAAGCAATTATTTAAGGTTGTAAAGTGTCATGTGGTCTGGTGTGACTCCCCACAAACTTAATATATTTATGAGTTAATAATTCTTGATATTTGTAAATATATATATTTTTTTGTTACCTTGAAAAATATATTAAGAATGTGAATTATAATGAATAAGATGTGTGCTCTCACATGCATTCAAGGTGTTAATGGTAATGATAATTCAAGGTGTAAATGGTAATGGTAAAGGAAAATGGTATTAATTTTTACTTGATGGTTACACCACATGACAGTTGAGTGATTAAATGTTAACTTTTGTTGAAAATGGTATAAAGAACTTTGTGCTTGGCTTTCTTAAAAAAATTATATATATGTATATATACATATATTTGTCATTGACCCCTGTACAGAATGTTCAGTAAGTGATTGATATCATTTAGTTGTTGGTTTTGATGTTCATTGAATAAGCTGCTTCTTATTTTCAGCTGTTGTTTGGAAGCACATAAGCAGAGGTTTGATTTGAAATTCTCCTCTTTCTCTGCCGTTTCAGTTGCTCCAGTCCTGGACTTAACCAAACAGTTCACACACCTAGAAACTGCTCCCCCAAATCTTATTAAGTTGGTCGAAGCAATTGAGCAGACAGGTAATACTTTTGTGTCATTGAATGTCATGTAAAGGGCTTTATTGTTTGTGGTTTGTTCGTTAGAGAACCTGACATATGATATTTCAAATCCAGAGCGAGCAGGAGTCCCACAGAGCGCCTCCAACCACAAGAAAGAACGAAAATAAAAAGTTACCTTGGATTTCTTTTTTTAAATTGATTGTATTTTTAATAGATATTTCCACTTTGAAAATAATATTGGAAGCAGAAGTGTGAAAAATGTTTCTTATTGCGCCATATGGCAGTTATTACCATCCAGATTTCCTCTTTCGCTGTGAGCCGTCCCTCTCTTTGTCCCCTTGAGCGAGAGACTGAGTGACGCTCGGACTGTCTGGCTTGACTGAAGCTGTCTTCTCACTTCTTCACAGACTAAAACAGAGCTCAGGGATTCAGCTAGGCTGTTTTCCCAGTTCTCTCGATAGCATGACTGGATATATTTATATCTCCAGGCTTTTACATTTAATGTTTAGATGTGACTGCTTCTCTAATCCAAGCTGGCATGGAAGATCTATTTTTGAGAGATGAGCTAATGCCTCGATTTTCTGCTAGGTCTGGACTCTATGACACTTTACAGGACATCCACTGCTTCAGCCTCTGACAGTCAACGACAGAGCCTCGCTGGTAAGTTAAATCCGCTGTTCTCATCTTTTGACTGTCTTCTCTTTCGCAGAAGTGGAAAAGTTGTATTCACATACTTGGAAACATATACAGCGGCAGGGCTTAAGGATTTTGATTGCTTTAGTTTTTTTTTTTTTTTTTTTTTTCGTGTTATTCTTAGTAGCTGTAAGTCTTTCTGTTTGTCTCATTTTAGTGTTGATGTTAGCCTGTTTACATTGTTTAAATATTTTCTCTATATAACTAGGTTGTTTATTGATAACATTGTTTTTCAGCTGTAACATTGCTGAGAAATTATTAAAATGTCTTTTGCATTTTAAATGTAACTTTTTTAATTATATTATTATCACATTGGGAAAAACATTTTTACCATTGATCTCATTTTTTAAACAATTCTGAGATAATAATTTAAATAGTTCTGTGTAATTATCCATCCATCCGTCTTATCTAAAATAAATGTATTTATTCAATAAATATTATATAATGTATTGTATAATAATAATATTATATAAGTATAATATTTGCTTGTACTACTATTAATAATTACTAATAAAATGTAATAAATATGTATAGTTCATTTTACAGTTTCTTTGTTTTTATTTTTTAATCCTAAAATGTTATTTCCAAGTTTAAATTACATTTTGAAAGTCTCAGGCTTTTGAACCCCACTATATATACACCATATAAACATAATCACAAAAGTGTGATGACCAGGAGTGATCAGGCAAAATAAAATGCTGTTAAGGGTAGGATAAAATTCCCCAGCAATTAGCTTCTTGGTTACCATTAGTGAAAAAATATTTATGTAACTCTGTGTAACTCTAAAGTGCTTGAAAGGGATGTATTGGATTAGATCTAGTGGATTAGTGCATGGATCATGATGTGACCGGTCATTTGTCTTGTGCAGAGCTGCAGGAGTTGGACGTGGGACAGTGGGACATTCATGCACTCTCGGAGGCTCTTATTCGGTACCTGCAGGAACTTCCTGCCCCCATCATCCCTCCCTCTGTTTATACAGACCTTCAGGCTGCAGTGAAACTAGAATCAGGTATGTGCCACTTTTCACTTATTCGTGCAGGACGAAAGAGCACCGTGTATAGAAAGTAACAGAATTATATGAGCTCAGCGAACAAACAGCTCAAATGTGCTGAGTGTCTGCCCTGTCTTTGCCTGCGCATCTGATGGCCCATGCACTCACGGTGATGTCATTCACGAATAGACGTTCCCTCCGTGAGGCGACGAGAGCAGCTGTGGGAGGCACTGGGGAAGCCTGAAGTTCCACTGCAGAACATCCTGACGCTGCATTATTTGCTCAGACACCTGGAGAAGGTCTGCCAGTGCGCGGAGCACAACGGCCTTGACATTCACACCCTCGGCCAAATCTTTGGCCCTCTGCTGATCAGGGGCCCTGTGAGCGGGTGAGCGGGATGTTTCTATTGGCTGGAGACAACTTCTGGAAATGTGTTGCTGAAAATTTGCACATGTGCAAACTATCTCCATTTCTATGCGTTTGATTTTCAGGTCGGAGGAAGATGAGGGGTTTCCTGCGGTTGCAGTTGAGAGACTTCTTTTGGAGAGAATTTGGGAACAAGAGCCGACCCCTCCCGGTGAGTTACCTATTGTAATAGTAATGCTTTTTAGGGCGTTTTCACATCTGAAAGCCCGCACCAAGGTCCGAACCAAAGTTCATGTTTTGATACATTTTATACATTCGGTAAGTTTTGGTTTGGTTTCACATTGCAATTATGCGAGTGCACTAAAGAACTTTACATGACATACTTGCGTCCTGTCGTCATCATCTATGTGGGCTGCATCTTGACATTGATTGGTTTGTAAACGGACGTGCGTCTGACGTCAGCGTGTTGTCAATTCGGCGGGTAACTTTGACAAGAATGAATGAACAGACGCATATCGTTGCCACTATACTGTCATTATTACGGCATTACTACGTGCAGCACCATCTATACTCGAGGGTAGTTCAAATTCGCCAAATGAACGTCCTCGTTGTGCGAACATTTTATCGTCGCCGGCAGGAAAGGAGATGAAGACTGCAAGCAATCCTGCGAGAACCACCAGAACTTCCTGTAAAGTCTGAAGCATACAGAAAATGCGCTCACACTATAAACGAACCAAACCTTTGTTCAGTTTGATCCGGACTGAGACTACCTCTTTTCGCCTGACCAAATTCTGTCTGTTTGGTCCGGACCGTGGTCCAGGGGAGGTTTCACACCTGATTCGGATCAAACTGAAAAGTCAGAAAATCCGGACCAAACAAGGTTGGTGTGACCCTTATATGTGACCCAACACCCTTATTCACAGTTGTCAGGGGGATCTACCAGGGCCCTGTGGTGAGGGCAGCCCTGGATGCAGCCATGGTTACACTTCTGTAAACAATGTTATTTAAATTTTTCCCTTTTTGTTTTGCTGCATATTTTTAAACATTTATTTATTTTGTAGTACTGCTCATTTCCATTAAATATTATTATATTATATATACACACACACATGCACTAACGTTCAAAACTGTTGGGTCAGTAAGATTTTTTTCAAAGAGATTAATACTTTTATTTAGCAAGGATGCTTTAAATTGATCAAAAGTGACATTTATAATTTTACAAAAGAATTGTATTTCAAATTAATGCTGTTTTTTAAACTTCCTATTCATCAAAGAATCCTGAAAAAATAAAAATTAAGGTTTACACAAAAATTGAAAAACTGTTTTTAACATTGATGTTTAGGAAATGTTTCTTGAGCAGCATATTTTAAATGATTTCTGAAGGATCATGTGACACTGAAGACTGGAGTCATGATGCTGAAAATTCAGCTTTGCCATCACAAAAATGAAAAAAAAGAAAGAAATCAAGAGCTTTGTCTTCCCTGTAGTGTAGACATAAACCCTACTCCAGAAGAGAAAACATCATGTCATTGCTAAATATCTAAGCTGGTAACTGAAAGGTTGCAGGGCTGATCCCCGGGCGATCACCATTATGCCCTCGAGCAAGACAGGTGGCTCCAGAGACACTGTCGCTGTAATATAACATTGCACGTTTCTATGGTGACGATGCATGAAAGTCGAGAAAGCAAATGTTGCCCTCAGTCGTGTGGGGATAAACAAAGCTTATTATTTTTTTATTTTAAATATTTGTCTTATTTGCCTTGTTTAATTAGCTCTCCCTCCTAAACCGCCCAAAGCCAAAGTCATGGCCTCATCTGTGACCAATGGAAACAACAGCTTACTGAGTGACGCTGAATGGTACTGGGGAGACATTTCAAGGTAAACCGCTGATATAATTACCAGGTCAGCTGTTATTAAGATCTCACACATTTCTGTTTATGACAAATCTTTGTTTGATGCGCACGGGTTTAGAGAGGAAGTGAATGAGAAGATGAGAGACACTCCTGATGGTACGTTCCTGGTGCGGGACGCTTCAAGCAAAGTGCAGGGAGAGTACACCTTGACCCTCAGGTGAGCGCTTCCTTAGGCCAAACTGCATTTTGTTTAATATCTAATAGGAGATGAATGCATTGCATAGGTGTGCTGATGTATAATTTGTTTACTATGCATGATTACAAAGTGTCTAACAGGGACACAACATGATCAAAGCTTTGTGTTGTTTATTCCAGGAAAGGAGGCAATAACAAACTGATCAAGGTTTTTTACCGCGGGGGGAAGTACGGATTCTCAGAACCTCTTACTTTTTTCACTGTGGGGGAGCTCATCAACCACTACCGGCATGAGTCACTGACTCAGTACAACGCCAAGCTGGACACTCGCCTGCTCTTCCCCGTGTCTAAATATCAGCAGGTGCGATGCCTCCGCTCTTCACAGTGCTCAAACTGATGCCGTCTTTTCACATTAATGGTATAATTTGCCTAAAATTGACATTTCGGTCAATATTTACCTACCTTCATAATGTACATAAGAATATTCTTATAGATCTTTTCCATACAATGGCTGTTCATAGCAACCACAAATCGTCAGTTTCCCCCCAAAAAAATACAAGCACCTTAAAAGTGGTCCACATGATGTTAGATTCACATTTAAAAATTTTAGGGACCGTTTTATTTAGCTTTCTGGTATATAATAATATATAATACTAAATTTGTTATTAGAATTAATCCCCAACTTTAAGAAATGTTGTAAGACCCCTGCATGTTGTGCTTCACCTGGCTGTTTTGAACTCAATAGTAGAGATGCACCAATACTAAATTTCTCCACCGATAGCCGATTATTTAGAAAGATATCTGCCGATACAGTTTAGTTTGATTTTCTTAAGGAGAAAAAAAAACCTCCCCCAACTAATGCTGTGTAAACTATTCAGGGAACCCCTTTCATTTGGGACATTATTATAATATTAGAGGCTAAAATTAACAACAGAGCCCAAACTATTATATTCAACTAAATATTAAATTTATTTTCAGATATAATTAAACTTAAATAAAAACTGAAATGTTTGTATGCAACTCATTTGCACAAAAACACTTGCCTTCATGACACATGTATTCAACCATACATATATAATTAACAGTAAATAACTTTCTTGAGGTACATTAAGTGACTACGTTTTATTGACTACTTTCCGCTGTTGAAACACTGATTAAGCTATTTCATGAGACATGCTACATTTCGGTAATTTGTACTGTATCTTTCAACATACCTTTTGGTGTTCATGCATGTTGTTGTTTTTTAAGCTATAACTTGTATTAAAGTGAATGAAAAGGTTCGCACTCCGCGCTGCAGGAACTGAGGCTCTCTAGCGCTACAAATCATGTTTGGTGTTGGGAAAAACTGCGGACCTGTGTATATATAGTTCTACACATCTCTAGTTAAAACCAACTTGAGGTTAAGAAAATAATGAATTAATTTGGGGGGGGGGGAATAAGGCTTGTGAACACATTTTCTTGTGCTCTGCAGGATCAGGTGGTGAAAGAGGACAGTATTGAGGCGGTAGGAGAGCAGCTGAAGGTTTATCACGAGCAGTTTCAGGAGAAGAGTCGTGAATATGATGTACTGTATGAAGAATACACACGCTCATCACAAGTAGGCCACATTTCATCTCTCCTTTACATGCATTGGGATCTTATTAACAGAGTCACTAATGGAGATGGTCTGTTCAATCTCTCAGGAGCTGCAGATGAAGCGAACAGCCATAGAGGCCTTTAATGAGACCATCAAGATCTTTGAGGAGCAGTGTGAGACCCAGGAGCGCCTCAGCAGAGAGAACATTGAGAAGTTTCGCAGAGAAGGCAATGACAAGGAGATTGAGAGGTAGTCTTGTTTTTCATTACACATCAGAGCACTATATCCATACAATCCATAATTGCCTGGTGTAACTTTGAATTCAAGTCATGTTTTGGCTTCTATATCAGAGGGAAACTTTTTCACTGTCTATTCAGAATTCAGAGCAACTCTGAAAAGCTGAAGTCCAGAGTGACAGAGATTCATGACAGCAAGAGGAAATTGGAACTGGACTTAAAGCGGCAAGCCACAGACAATCGAGAGATAGACAAGAGGATGAACAGCTTGAAACCAGACCTCATACAGCTGAGGAAGCTAAGGGACCAATACCTTGTGTAAGAACAGCCCCCATATATTTCTATTTTAATTTATGTAAAAATGTCATTTATTCCTGTGATGGCAAATCTGAATGTTCAGCAGCCATTATTCAGATTATCCTTCCTAAATCTTACATGCTGATTTTTTGCTCAAGAAACATTTCTTATTATTATCAATGTTGAAAACAGTTGTGCTGGTTAATTAATTAAAAATATAATTTGTATAGTAGAAAGTTCAGAAGAATAGAATTTATTTGAAGTAGAAATCTTTTGTAACATTATAAATGCCTTACTGTCTCATTTGATCTATTTAATGTATCCTTGCTAAATAAAAGATAGTAAATTTGTTGAAAAAGTTCTTACTGAACCCAAAGTTTTGTCAGTTTTTTTTCCATTGTTGAGTGAAGCCAGTAAAGACAACACAATATAAAAACATTATTTTGCGGTACACAGGCATTACTGCAAGCTCACAATAAATAAATAAAATTCTGTGACGCTGTAGATTCAGGATACTCTGTACACTGGTTATTTATTCACAGGTAACCGCTGGTGATGTTAACAACACTGATATTCTCTTTGCAGATGGTTGACTCAGAAAGGCACCAGGCAAAGGAAGATCAACGAATGGCTGGGTTTAATGAATGAATCAGAAGAGTAAGTTCTGTTCAGTCTATCTTCAGAAGTGCAAATAGGATGTATGAAGCCAGGCCCAGGTACATTAGTCATTTTGGGATACCCATAGAACACCACTTTGACAATCTGAACATTAATTTGGACATCACAGAGAATTTGGACGTCTTAACACAGACAAATTATAAAAAGGGTAAAAATAATCATGAACTTGACTCAAGATTATATCATCATATCTGTAAGATTCCACTGTCAAGCATATGGCATGCAAGTTTTATTCAGATTTTTTTTTTTACCTCATTTTTTAAAAATTCTATCAAATATTAAATTGAAAGATTTTACCTTGTAATTCTACAGAGATATGAGTGGATTTATGTATTGTTTGCCTTTGTATGTTAAACCACAGTTTTTGCCATGAAAATTGGCTTTTTGGTGATGACATGGCATAAAGATTTAAAATAAACAACAAGTAGGAAGGTTAACTAAATTATCTTATTGCACAAAGCACATAAATTAAATAAAATCATGATATTTTGGATCGATAAATCAGATATAGAAAAACAGTCATTATTCCACTTCTGACCTTTCAGCTTCTATTCTCTGTTGGACGACGATGACGATCAAGCACATCACGACGAGTGCTCCTGGTACGTAGGGGACATCAAGCGCACACAGGCGGAGGATCTCCTGAGAGGCAAACGAGACGGCACCTTCCTCATCAGAGAGAGCCAGACCCAGAAAGGCTCCTACGCATGCTCTGTTGTGTGAGTTACTGAAGCAATGCTCTATTCACCTCATCCAGATTCACATTTGCAACAGCTAGCGTTTGCTCCTTATTCAGAACCGGTTCCATTTTTAATCTAAAACTTTCTGTTCTGTTAGTGGTTCTAAAATGTGTTTTCTTCCACTACTTATTCAGTGGCACCGCATCACCAAATCTATAGCGCAAAAAAACATTCAGTTTGACTAGAAAAACGAATGATTCTAATGAATCGGTTTTTATTTTAGTGATTCAGAAACATTCAGTTCATACAGTGTAGTCCGACTCCTGAAAAAAAGACACTTGTGATACATTTCTTTAGTGAATCAAACATACAGCTTTCAACTAGCTGAGACTTCATATGACATGACAATATGCAGTTATTTGTCCGTAGTATTTCCTAAAAAAAATATATAATTATAGCAGTGGGGATTTCTTCTTTCTGCAAGGGAAGCTCGGCTTCCCCTATTATGTCAAAAAATTAATGGTCAAATATGTACTATTGTGTTAACATTTTATTGACTAAAAATGCGTTAGAACACGTTCATCTCGAAGACGAGTTCGTTCAGAATCAGCTACATATAGCAGGTCTGCTGACTTGATTTCCTTCTCATACATTCCCGTAGCGTCACAGTGTATTTCCCTGTTGAAGCCGAGCGTCCATTGACTTCAATGGGGCTGCTTTGAACAGTTTTTTTCAGTGCTTCGAAACGAGACGGTCATTGGATAAATGCTGCGATTATGTCCCGCCCACGGACGCTCAGCGTCCTTGGGGGTGAATGGAGCAGTGGGCTGGCCTGGACTCCGGGCTTCTGCGTGATGATTGGAGGGTCTGTCGAAAGACTGCATCTCCTTTTGATTGATAGCGATTTTGTACTATAAAAAGTCGCTGACGCTGAAGCTATTCAAGCTCAGTCCCATCGCGGATTTTGCAAGTGTAGTCGAAAGACAAACTGCTGCAACCTATTTCTTGGTATTTGCTTAGCGCAATTGCTAGCCAATTTTCATCATACATTTCACACAATTATACACGACCACATTCCTTGTTTCAGTTTAACCTAATTCACACATTTCCCCTGCTGGCCATTGAGAAGACACTGGTCAAGTCACTGGAGAAGACGCCTAGTTGGTACGACAGGGTCACAGAGCATTTTCTTTAAGGAACGTTGGGCAGAATTTACGTATGAATAAATGGACAATTTTTATGATGTAGGCCGAAAATGAGCTTCCCCTCTTTGAAAGACCAGCAGGCGCCACTGAATTTTACCAAATTTTTTGTATTGCTGTTTAATATTATTGGATTAAATGTATGTAGTCTCTAAAACGACTTTAAAATGTCTCTAAAAAAGGTCCTTTAAAAAGTACTATACTTAGTTATTCAATTACATTAAAGTTATTGATAATATTAAATATCTTAGCAAAATAACAGCCTAATGGGATTTTATTAAACTTCAAAATGCTATGAATTAAATAAATGTGAGTGCTGCATGTTCAGAGTCTAAATGCAGTGCAGATTCAGAGCAGTTTGCAATTAATAAATATAGCACATTTATGCCAAGCATTTGCTTATGATCTAATGTTGATGAATTATAACAATGTTTACTTCATGATGTAGATGGTTAAAACAGTGTATATTTTATCTCCCTCATCTTTTTGAACTAGCAGCTGGAAGTAGTAAATCATAGACATTTAAAAATAAGAGTCCTGATGTATTTTGGGCTTGTTTATTATTTTCATTCACAATTTGATTGGTATTTTGGTTACACAATAAACTGTATCTAGCATTTAATTCAATGTAAATTCTTGTAGCTTCTCTCTGGGCCGCCTCGTCACAGGAACGAAAGATTAAGAATATTATTTAACACATTCAGTATATAGACATAGGTGGAGGTGGGAAAAAAAACATTTAAATAGATTTCCATGAGATAATTTCAAGTTACTTGTCGCTTAGCAACAACCTACACATCCGAAATGATTAATAATCCTAATAATCCTTTAAAAGTAGTGATTCATTTTAAGAAAGTAGCAATTCATTTTAAGAAAAGTAGCAATTCTTTTTGGAAAAGTAGCGATTCATTTAAAAAAAAAATAGCGATTCTTTTTCGAAAAGTATCGATTCATCTTAAGAAAAGTTTTGATTCACTTTTAAAAAAGTAGCGATTCATTTTAAGAAAAGTAGCTATTTTTTTTCGAAAAGTAGCGATTCATTTTAAAGGTCCCCTGACATGAAATTTTCACTTTGAGGTTTTTTAACATTAATATGAGTTCCCCTAGCCTGTATATGGTCCCCCAGTGGCTAGAAATTTAAATCGGTGTAAACCGAGCTTTGGCTATCTTTCTCTGCCTTTGAGAAAATGAAATCTGAGACGGGCTGATCTTGAATCTCCTCCGTATGACGTCATACGGAGGAAAGGTAACCTCCCCTTTCTCTGCTTTGCCCGTCCAGAGAATTTGGCTCGCCCATGAGAAAATGAGCTAGGAAGTAACGTTACGAACGCGCGAGCGGGATTTGAGTTT
The DNA here is from genome assembly GCF_029890125.1 of Rhinichthys klamathensis goyatoka. Taxonomy (NCBI): domain Eukaryota; kingdom Metazoa; phylum Chordata; class Actinopteri; order Cypriniformes; family Leuciscidae; genus Rhinichthys; species Rhinichthys klamathensis. The sequence continues at coordinate 639,945 of NW_026606920.1, read as the reverse complement.
TTCCTCGAGAGATATCATGGCTTGCAAACGAGCAAAGCATGGCAGTTGATCAGTGTTCGGATGTACAAATGAACACAAAAGTATTTTTTAGTTCCTTCATCCGAGCCTCTGAAGACACAATGGCTTAATTTTATTTTCTCTGGAAATGCGCCGACACAACTTCCCAAAGTTTTGTATGGTCCAAACATTTCACCGACGACTGTTTCCTCAAGTTGGGCCAATACAGAGCTGGCCTCGATGAACGTCTGAAAATAAATCGACAATAAAGCAACAATTTCTGATTTGTAACGTTAGCCTAATTGTTCAAGTTCAAAATCGTTCAATACTGTTTATGCATCAGTAAGTCAAGCCAGTGACTAAAATATCAACTTCACATCGTTTCTTTTAGTAGGATGAAAATAATCGTATTTAAATTGTGAACAAATTATATACAGAAAGCGATCAAAGTACAATCTTTCCACACAGCGTGTTTATCTGGACAACTCGTTATTAATCAATGACGCACGTTACACTGCACAACGAAGCTCTTACTGTATGTACATCGTGTTTCCATTGGTTAAAGCATTAGAGAGAGCAGAAACCGAGTTGCAATGATAAGATCTTCATTCTCGCAATCAACAGACTGTCCTCTGCTTGCTCAATGCTCAACATTTTATGTGATGGGAATAGATCTAAATACTTTAAAAACTTCTCACGATTTGTTAATCTCGATAGCTGTTATAGTAAAAACGTATAATAGCTGTAGTAAAAGTATTCGAGAGAGTTTCACATGTAATACGTAGCTATTTCATATGCAAGCATGTCAGCCAATCACAGCAGTGGCCGGTTACACTGAATCTAGTGAGTCAATGATTCAATGACCCATTCATAAAGACAGTCGCTTGCTTTGTTCCTGAATGAATCAGCCGTTTGAAAGAATCGATTGAATGAATGATACAGTGATTTGCCGCCCCCTACTGCTGTTTTTTTATTTATTTTTTATTCAAGTATCTTTTCAGTTATTTAAATAATTTAATATTTCTATATTCAACTAATCTCATGACATCGTTATTATGAATTTAAATGTCACCTTTTTGTTCTTTTATGCCACCTCTGCAGTGCAAAGATGTATTTTGTTGATAGGGATTTCATTTGTTTGGTAACTTATTCTTCCTGATTGTGTCTTATTATTCTCAAATAAATAAACTCAATTTATAAATATAAATTAATAAATTTGACATTAAAGATGACACATTTAATAAATTTAGAAAAAATGCCCTTACAAAGGTTAAAAAAATGCCCGGCAAAGTAATTTTAACCGGTGAGTGGATTCTAACTCAAACACCAAGAAATCAACAGTTATGTTTGTGATTGGCTACATTGCTCAGTGCTGGAAAAACATGTTTTAAATGGAAACCTATCCGAAGCGCAAACAGAGATACGCACTGGATCGTTTGCAATATCTGTTTTTCCAATTTGCTATTATTACGGAGAAAACTGATCCTAGACCAGCAGTTATGTACAGCTCTTCTCTCTAAAAGCAGTCAGAAGCAGCTGCAGTCAGTGGTTTGAGTGAGAATGTTCCACGCTAGTCTCGAATCCGTGGCCATGGGAAGGTTAAGCCTTGCCCAGCCTTACACACGCTTCGCTTATGTATATAGATTTAGTAGTATCAGCACAATAAACTTTTTATCTTGCCTTTTCTCACATATTATTATTGTATCAGCAAAATCCAATATCGATCAACTTCTTAATTCATATATTGATATATTAGTACAAACCAATTTCAATACGTGTATATATTAAATAAAACAAGTCAGTTGCAGTTGAATGTGTGCTTTAGCCTGTTAAGTAAAATAATCTGAGATACAGGATTTAATTTGAAATGGTATATGTTTGTTTAAATGGACATATGGTATTCATTTTATTTGTGCAGGTCTCAAAAAGTCTAAAATTTTATTTTAAAAACTCGTCTGAAATGTCCTATTTAAATGTAGCCAGAAGTGTTAACGAGGAATTGGAACTGGAATCGTCAAATACTTTACGGTTCTCTTCCTCAGTTGTGAGCTACACTTCCTTAATATCTCCCTCTCGCATAACACACGTTCTTCTTTTTCAACAGAGTGGATGGAGAGATCAAGCATTGCATGGTTTACAAGACGGCCACAGGTTTTGGATTTGCTGAGCCCTACAACCTTTACGGTTCCTTGAAAGACTTGGTCCTGCACTACAAACACACCTCTCTGGTCCAGCACAACGACTCACTGAATGTAACCCTGGCCTACCCGGTCCTCGCACAGCCGCCTAGATGAGCACCCTGACACGACACTGCCGAGGACACGCATATAAAGCATGATTAAGCACATTATACAGAGCAAACTATACTAACACCGAACTTTTACGTTTATCATAGAGAACAGATAAGCACAGTATATTATCGTAAGTAAGCGTACGGCTTTTTTGTAAGCCCATAGTTTTCCGTGTCAAAGTCAGCTGCAGTAATTACGGTAAGATCACAGCTTGTGTACTCTGTATTTGTTGTCCCAATACAAGAGAGAGGCAAGTGTCACATGACTCCATGAAAGCTCGAACTAGTGCCGTAGTCCTGGATATTTTCGATTAGGACATGGGTCAGGAATGAGATGAGGAATTAACTGAAAGCTTGCAGCTGTTGATAATCAATCTTTTAGCTGTTACGCTGCGTTCAAGCCATGTCGTAATTACCGTAGTCCTGAGATGACAACATCTGATTTTCTATTCTGAGCTGTACCGTAATTACGGTAATAACAACATGGCCTGAACTCACCTTTATGTCACTGTGTATTTGTTTGGTAGTTCGCTTCTGTCAACCATATCAATAGATTCCTCTTTATGTGAGTTGTCCTGTAGAAGATGTGAAATTATTTTATATATCAGATTTTGTTGAGGGACTCTGAAGTCCTTTTAGCTTCTAATCTGCCTCTTAAAAGCTAGTCGTCATGGTGAGAATAAATAGCCATCAACACTCGTGTACTTTTATTTGAGATTTTACACCACAGCGCCGAAGTCTGGCATCTTAATGGTTTCTGTGGGCTGGTATTGGTGCTTCCTGCTATATTTTTGATTCTTGGAACATGAGAATGATGCATAGCTATAGCGAACCGTTAAGATCCAGAGCAAAACAAACGTGATCCCAAAGCAATGACGCCCACAGGAACTTTCACTCGCTTGGAACGGTTTCAAGGGGCTAAGCAGGTTATTCAACAGGCGCAAGCAAAAATGGAACTGAAAAACACCTGGATATGATTACAGATTTTTTAGGTAATTATCAGGTGCAAGTGATATATTGTGGAAGTAAATAAGTCCTAATGGTGGTTGGGCATTTTGTAACTGTACTTCCCCTAGTGTTTCATGGCATCTTGGGCTTGTGCTGTGGCTCATCTTGTCAGATGATACACTGGTCTGTACATCATACAAGTCAGCTGGTTTAGAAAGTACCATTTTTTTGTGAGTGATCATAAGCAGAACCAGATAGCAATTTTATGTTTGCTTACTAAGAATCAGTGATCAAATTACATTTTTGAAGAGGGAAGTGGTTTTAAAGTGCCTTCTGCCCATATGTCCTTGAGGAGCTTTCCTGGGATTGGGGCAGTACAGAATGCTTCACTTCCATAGATTCACTAATCAGATATTCATGCCACACACACACACACTCCTCGAACCCTAAAACCAAAAGGAGGATCATCCCATCAAAGGCATTCTGTTCAGTACTTTAAAATAAAATGCTTTCTAATTGCAGTTGCATTGGGAATAGCAAGTTAGAGAAGACCTCTTATTTGTCATTAAACATAACTCTTTATTTGTTAGCTTGTATGCTTTTAATGAGGTTTGGTCTTAACCAGTATGCACTTTCATGGAAGTTAATTTGAGGTACCTTTTTAACAACAGGAGTAATTTCATCAATTTTTAAGGCCTGTTCACACCAAGACAAAAATTGAATGTGATAAAGATTTTAATTTGATTGAATGGCTGGTTATGCTGTGAGTTAACATTGTGCAATTCTGAGAGAGAAAAAAACGAGATATAAACTCGCATCGATAAAAATTCACAATTTCCTTTCTAATTGGTTTTATTCCGTGGCAGAAATAACCTTACACATATTTAACAATAACTTATAAACTGCTAAAGACTGACCTACGAAAAGTTGCATAGTGCTTTGGTACATGGTAAGCAGAGTATTTCTTCCTTTTCCAAAAGCGCCACAACTGTCAAAGAGTGAAATTACACTTTTATTCAGCCCATTTGTGGTTTTATAAGCATTGGTCTAAACACACAAGAAAATCTGACTGTTCCGAACATGTTGGTGTGAACAGGCTTTTATTCTGGATACATTTTAATAAATAAAATAGGCTATCAAATACAGATGCAGTGCATTTCAGTTTATTTAAAGGGCAAGTTGAAATACTTTAAAACCTTGAAACTTTACATTTGCCTAAATCTCGTATATTAATTCTTCGCTTTTGACATCCTCCTTTTAGATGGATTCATTTTTGTTTCTAAATCCACAACAGACAATAAGGTTTTAGTTTTGTAAGCGTTTTTGTCTGTATATTCCGGTTTGTTTCATCCTATCGATAGGATGAAGTTGTTTTGCTATGACGGTGTGGAGTGGAGCAAGAACAGAGACACTGGTTATGATTCCTTGAATGTGCTGACTGACTGACGTCAGGTCTTTGAGAGCACAGAGAATGAGCCAGAGTGTTGGATGGGACGAGTTTGTGTGAGATAAAGCAGTGGAGTAAAATCCTCTAAATGCACTATACAAGCACATCTTGAGGTGATTATGAGTGAGAATTAATGAAGCTTGACAGTCTTTATGAGCAACAGAAATAGGTTAGGTACACATTTTAGTTACAGGCCTATAATGTCATAACGTGTTATGATCGTGCCGTAGTGGGTCTGTTCTTTGTTTTTATTTTCTTTAACTCCTTTTTAAAGAGAAACTATAATTGTATGTCAAAGTTTTGTTTTTTCATTGTAAGTAATGACCTTACGGATTCAAAGATAAGCTAGCTTGAATATCTCTCTTCCATTCAGTACAGTTACAAATGTTTACATTATCTAATTAACCAAATAGAAGATGTTTTCAAATGTGCTCTGTCTGTCAGACAGGGATTCTTGTCTTTTTTTTTTTTTTTTTTTTTGCCTCTGCTGTTTTAAACTTGAAGATTTTCTTTCCCTTCTTTGTTCACTTTAAACAGTGCTCCCTCACCTCACAACATTTTCTCTGAGTAAAAATGCAGCTATGACCCAGAGCCAGCTTTTTCTTTCCATAGCAGACATATTTTTCAAGTTTCATAGAACGTTTCATTTTTGGACTTTAATCATTCTGACAATTATATCCTGATTTCTGTCCAACTTCCCTCTGTAGTCTCAGTTAAAGCAAGAACTAAAATTAGCAGTTCTTCCCCCCCCCCCCCCCCCCCCCCCCCTTCCCTCTTTCTATGACAAGATATACACCGAAAAGTAAGATACAGCAGGGCCAAATGTTTAATAGACATGAATTTTTGTATTTAGTGGTTATGACATAACCACTGATTATCCTTCACCTCTTTAAACTAAATGATACCTTACTGTCTTGTTTCCCCTGAGTGCATGAAGTAGCCTGTTGAAGATAATGCACACCAAAGTGCCATTAGACATGGAGGATGGGGAGCACTGTTTGTTACCCAGTACATTGTGTGTGTGTGTGTGTGTGTGTGTGCGCGTGCGCGCAAACTTCATGTACATACTTTTTCTCATTTTACTACTTCTGTTCTCTCCAGTCTGTTTTTGGGTGCAGATTTTTCAGTGTTCAGTTTGCATCAGTGTTTGTCTCTCAAACAGGTACACAAGCATTACAGAGATATGGCTCTTTAATAGATAGATGGAATTATTTTTAAGACAATAAAAAGATATTGAGTCTATTGCACCTTCTGGTCTGTCGTCATCAGTTTGATCTTGTGATGTTATTCAAACAACTGTTGCTTTTACAGGGAATGTCATGCTGAAGCAGCAGAAAGTGTCATACCTCAAACTTGTTGGGTCAGTAGTCATTTGACAAACACTTTGGCATGTGTCCTTAGATTACCTGGGGGTGGAAAATCTGTCCTAATATAGGGACAACCTAGAGAATGTTTCGAATTCAAAGTGACCAACAGCTGGATCAGGATGGTTTTAAATCATTAAATATACTGACCTAATGTCAGATGTCTGAATTTTATGCAACAATACTTTTAAAGTTGTGTGAAACAGAACTTCCCCGTTATGGCGAATATCTAAGTGAAACAGCTTCTTGAATGAGGAAAAAAAAATGTAGGGCAGGACTTGGTTTGAATTATAGATTACGAGGGCATATGAATAAAACAAATTAAATATATTCCAAAAATTCCAAGTTTTGATTTCACAGTGTCTTTAAAATCTACAGTTTTATAATATGGATCAGTCAGTTCTGTATTCAAAAATGTGGCTCTGTGTGAATGCTACATGTATACATACATTACATCTGTTTATGGAGCTTTGACACGGATGTCATTGTTCAGAGGAGCAAACTGGCATAAACAGCCCATGTGATTGTTTACACCAGTCATGTATAAAGGTCACACAGAAACAAGACAGTCTGCATATTCATTATATTTGACACTTTTCTGTAAAATACAACTCATTTTAGAACCTTCAAACTCAAGAAGACATTTTTTTGTCATATATGTTGTGATGCAGTGTGATCCAGGTAGACGAGCAATGATTATGTCAGTGATCAAATTATAAACAAGAAATAAAATTGTATTTTATAATGTACAATTATAAAGACAACAAACTGATCAAGTAAATATTAAAATTGTAAGCAAATAAGTTTCATGATAATAAATGATCTTAGTCAATAGATAATAAAATCCAAAGTAGTGTATCTAACAGATGAAGATTGTGACAATCGGAATATAGAGAAAGAAAGGCCCAAAAGAAGGAAGATATTGCAGAATAAAAAGAGACCAGAAAAAAAGCCATGCGTCTTCTGAAACCAAACATTTTAAATGCTGTGTATGCGTTAAAGGAAGGGACTAGGGAAAGTACCCATTCAAATTGTTTGTACTTCCCTTCCAACCAACAAGGATGCAGTCAAGATAAAAGGCACCCTAGCAGGTCTGATTAGGTCACCGTGTCCTTGTAAGAAATTGTGGTTTTAAGACCTCGAAGAGAATATAGCAGATCTTAGATTACTCATGTCTGCAGAGATGAAAACGGATGCACTTTGATACCCTGGCACATAATGCAATCAAGTATGAAGGGATTTACAGAACAGCTTTTAACTGTAAATGGAGACCTTAATTAAAATGCTTTTGTTAGAGACAACATATATCACCCCGTCCAGTCCTTCTTGGGGTGTCCTGTGAAATGTTATGTGGGATGAGGGCTGTCCATACAACAATACATTGAACAGGGTTTGAGCCCATGTCATTATTCACTCAATCAACATCATACATGATTTGGTTTTAAATATATGATTTTCTTTGCTGTTTTTAAATGATTCCATTATCATCAAATAACTGCTTAGCCATCCTATTTCTTATTCATACAGTTTTTTTTTTTTACTTGGAAAACATTCATCCCAATCATAATCATAAAACATAACAATCACAATACAATATTTATATTATTTGGAACAGAATCAGTTCCGTTCGATGGACATGCTGCAAAAGAAACAAAAGTTAAGTGTGGGGTGCACTTTAAAAAAAATTGCATGATCAATAAGTTGTGACAACATATGTTTTTACATTGCTTTAACTCATCAAAATATTACAAGATTATACAAGAGTCAGTTTAATGTAATTGTAATTAAGTTGAAATGACTTAAACATCCAAGTTGACTGGACTGGATTAAGGCAGCACATTTTTTGTTTTTACAGTCTGGACAGGTCAAATTTGCTTGCTCTCTATTTATTCAGCATTATCCGCATTGTGAGCCCGCTTAGAAAATTTGAATTCAGCTGTTCATGGCATTTTGTCTGCCTTGGTGCACCATCATTCACACACTTTTACGCCTCTGGACAGAGTATTATCTCTTTTTTGTGTTGTACTACCTCTGCAGTGCAGGCAGTTAACTCAATGGGGAATGTATTAAGGGTGGAATATCATCGAGTCTAATCGAATAAAACTGTTTCGATGACGGAAGAAACTATTGAACGTATAGGGACTGTCACCCACTGTGGCATTACCCGTGCAACAGTGTGAGTTTGGAATAACACTGCGGTCACAAATCCCAAATTTAATTATGTTGCCATTTTGGTAGTTCAATTGGGAAACATGTACATTTCACGGTCAACTATCATAAAGTTTCACTGCAAAAAAAGAAAGAAAAAAAAGCAACTTTTCAGCGCAGTCTTCCTCGTGATAGTAATAATATTTTGTGGCCATAATAAAAGTCTCCAGCATTTGCAGTGTTGGGTTTTGCCGGATTTTACTGACGTCACGTAAATACACCAATCAAAATCTCGGCCCTTCGATATCTGTAGCAGGAAGAAAGTTTAAAATGTTGTACACTACACATTTTCATTCAGAAAACAAGGCAAGCAGGTGACCAGGAATCATGTTCGGCTTTAAACTGTCTGTGTTGTTCTTCGCTGTATTGTCACTGAGTAAATGCAGCGGTAGGTTTGTTTACTCCTGTAAGTATCCACCTTCACAGTGGTGCGACTCTGAAGACATTGCAGCCGAATGTGGGGTAAGTATCGGGGGGGGGGGAAACTTACGACTTACTCCATAAATTTCCTAATATGAAACCATTAGATAGCCTAGGTTTTTGTATTGCTTTATTGGCAATAATTTTACTTGCACGAAAAAGTAAAAGCGCGCATTTGAAGTAATAGATACATTTAGCCTATGCAAATTGCCCTGAGTATATTTAACGTAAGCTTCTCGTTTTGTTTTCCGCTATCTGGGAAATCCCGAACTTTTTGGGCACTGATCATTTCCCTTTATTCTCTTCTTTCTTAGGTGCTTGAACAATGCATGAAGTTTAACGTGACAAAGCCCAACGCTGACAAAGTGAATGTGAGCCTGTACTATGAGTCTTTGTGTCCTGGATGCAGAGGTTTTCTTGTAGAACAGCTCGTGCCAACCTACATTATGCTGTCAGACATCATGAACATTGATCTGGTTCCATATGGAAATGCACAGGTATATTTACGCTGCCCACTGCTGCTCAGACAATTTACCCTTTGTACAAACAGCACATAACTGCTATTTACACTTTGTGTGAATAGAATCTATTTCTATTTGCATTCAACATGGTGTAAACTAGAATATATTTATTGTATTTGACACAATGCAAATATAGTACCTAACACAACTTACACAGTGCAAATAGCAACCAATTTCTTTTACAGTAAAAGATTTTTTAAAAAGGCTCACATTCATGTAAGTTACATTAATGTTAAATGCTGTTGCTCACAATTTGTTTTCATAATAGGAGAAAGAAGATCAGGGGAAGTACACCTTCATCTGTCAGCACGGAGAGGGTGAATGTCAAGGTAACATGATTGAGGTGAGGTTTTGCTATTTATTTCACCACTCAAACATTTTAAAAGCAGAAGTGGATTGGTGTTGTTAACATTGAACACATCTTGTTTAGAGCTAAAAATAGAGGTATAATAAATGTAATCTTTCCTGTCAGACCTGCCTGTTGGATAGGTTAGGTCTGGATGAGGCTCTTCTGGTCATTTTTTGCATGGAATCAGGACCAGATGTGCTGAAAGCAGCCCAGCCTGTAAGTAGTCATTACTATTTTGCATGCTGTTATTCTTCCTATCCATCCATCAACCCTGTTGCAATGCAATGCTAATCTGTACCTCCCATCTCAGTGTCTCGGAGTCTACAAACCCGAAATAACATGGGATTCAGTCATGAAGTGTGTGACGGGAGACCAGGGCAATAAATTAATGCATGGAAATGCAGTGAAAACAAATGCTCTGAAGCCCCCTCATGAGTATGTGCCTTGGATAACCATCAATGGAGTAAGGAAGTTATTTGTTTATTTATAAGGATTTTTTTTTTTAAATCTGTGTAATTAAATGGCTCAATGTTGTTCCTGCAGGAACACACAGATGATCTTCAGGATAAAGCAATGAATTCTCTCTTCAGTCTTGTGTGCAGTTTGTACAAGGTTTGTTTGCAACCTGAGAGGTGCCTGTTAGTGTTTAATACCATTTCAGTGTCTTATCCTATCAACAAGGAGTCCATCACATGACCTATTTTTTCTTTGTGTTCATATAGGGTGAAAAGCCAGCTGCTTGTACTCAAGGGTTGAAGAAGAAAACCACCAGTTACTGCATGAAGTAATCATTAAATCTGATAACAACACTATTCATGTCAGGAATGGAGAGATTATGTATGAAACATACATGCTGAAATGTATTTGAATATTTTTTGTTGTTGTTTCTTTGTCCATATGTATATGAAAGTGTCATTTTGAACATGGTTTTCTGCTGCTGACTACAACTGGTGATAAGACCATATTTTTATAGTCACGTTTTAAACCACTTTGTATGCATAAACAAAATTAAAGTACATTTCCATCACTTTTGCACTTTTTAAATCTCATTTGCTTGTGTGTTAATGATTAAGAGGGAAAAATCATTGCTAAAGTGAACTTTACTCGAGAGAAATGCTTCCTCGATGGTTTTAATTTTTTTTGCTTGTCTACATTTTTGCTTATCATTAACAGTCTTTCCACATTATTTTGACCAACAAAGTGAAAATACTTTAGGGTTTTTAACTGATATTATTAACTATCGTTAATATAATAACTATTAATAAAAAAAAGCGTCCGAAGATCAAGAAATTATGTCCTAATAGCAGGTATTCAAACGGGACGAGATTATTGATTGAGGTCAAAATGATGTGGCGACATTCTGCGCACATTGACGCAATCTTGATGCTTGTGAGCGCAACGTCATTTCGCGCGTGACTCGTCACCGGCTCCTTCAGGCTGCTCTGGTTCCGGTGGTTACATGAATGAAATCTAATCTAAAGATTTAAATATGTTAGTGAGTTAAATTGCAGCTGAATTTAGGCCAACAGACACACAATTCGGGGATATCGTAGCAACTGTAAACATCTATCTGAGAGTATTAAGGAAGATGCATTCCTTTCCATTTTAAGTTAACACTTCTCAATATTTAAATATATTTGTGTATCTCGTATGCCATTTATTCTGGAGTAAAGGAACAGAAGTGGCGAATGAAGTCGTCGAGCCGTAACTTGAGAGGAATTTAAGTTAACTCGGTCTAAACATGATATCTCGTCAGAGTAAGGATTTTCTCATAAGGATCGCCGGTTACTGGAAGCCGCTTTTCAGAGGCAGATTTCTGATCGTGACGAACACGGTGAGTTGTGGGGGGATGTTGGCAGCGGGCGACCTCATCCAGCAGACTCGAGAGACGCGGAAGACCCCCGGACGAGCACGTGACTGGTGGCGTACAGGTGACGAGAAAACAAATTATCTGTATGATATCACACACAAAGTCTGGCTTGTTTAAAAATATACATCAGCTCATGTTTGTAATGTATGTGCCAGTGCGTGACACGAAAAACTTTTAACTTATTCTTTTAAAGTATCGTGTGACTGTCCTGTCGTGAAAGTAACGCGAGATTAATGAACTCTCGCGGTGTTGCGCCCTCTATAGGTTGTATGTTTGCCGTCGGATGCTCTATGGGTCCTTTCATGCATTATTGGTACCTGTGGCTCGACAAATACTTTGTTGGCAATGGCATAAGTAATGTCTGCAAGAAAGTGTTTACTGATCAGATGGTTGCTTCACCAGCACTGGGGGCCTGGTACTTCCTAGGTGAGATATTGCTGCTGATTTCCATTCATTTCTGTTTCTCACTGTAATATAATTAATAAAATTCTGATAAACATTACACCTGTTTTATTTGTTTGTTTGTTTTTAATGAAGGTATGGGTATGATGGAGGGTCAAACTTTGTCTGAGGCACAAAGTGAATTCAGAGACAAATTCTGGGAATTTTACAAGGTATGTTGCTTTGATAAGCATGTGTTCTTAGTTCAACCTCAAATTATGTATCTTCTTGGCTGAGCTTTTCATAACTTGCTTCTTTTTAGGCAGATTGGTGTGTTTGGCCAGCAGCTCAAATGGTAAACTTCTACTTCTTGCCACCCAAGTATCGTGTTCTTTATGTGAATATAATTACCCTGGGATGGGACACCTACCTCTCCTACCTCAAACACAGTAAGACATGTTTGCATCTATCTCATAACACAAGGCATAACTAAAATCCATTTGTAGTATTTACTGAACAAAGATGGTGTTATATAATTATTAATCTTGTCTTGGTGGCCAAGTTTTACTTTAGCGATTGGCAGGTTTAAAATGAAAGCATGGGTGTGAGCTTCCTTTTGACAAGTGATGCATGACATTTGTGTTTTTCAAGGAGACCACGTAGAGGCCAAACGAGAAGCTGAATGAACTGAGTGAAGATGTCCGAAGAGGAGGAATATTTCAAAACACTGCTTTGATCACACAAATAAAAATAAATCAGATTATGTAAGACTGTTAATGTACAGCTTTCTGTATTTTATTTTATATAATAGAATTAATAGAATTTTATCCAGTAATGCCAGGTACATTGCACATTTGTTTTAATGTGTTTGTATTTATTTTGAATAATATAAAAGTGTTGAATGTAATTTTAAATAAATTTAACTGTCTGAAATCAGTGTATTGTTGGCATATGAAGAACAATTTATAAAATCATACTGTTTACAAATATATTCTTATGATTTCACCAAGTACACCATGTTCCTGGATTAATATCATTGTTCCTGGAACAACTTTCCAATCAACCATTCAGATTTGAGGGACAAGTTTACAGTTTGTTTCAAGTTTAGGCTTACAACCAGGGTTAGGTGCTTCTACATCAGTGTTATTCACCTATCATTTCCCCCCGATTTTTAGGGATTAGGTTATGGGTAGGGTTAGGTTTAGGGGTAGGGATGTGGTTTGAAACATATTTTCGGACAGGAATGTTGTTCTAGGATCAACAAAATATGTCGACCCAGGAACAGGTCTTGGCAAAATCACGGTGACTGGTATAGTATACAGATTATATAGTTATCGTCCTTCACTGTAAGAAATATTTTCATTTTTGGTTAAGCATGTTTATAATCAAAATAATGTGCCAATATTACTGTCATATATACTGTATGAATGCTGAACCCTAGGCATATGCTGCATAAGCAGTAATGTGGCTGGTTGTTTGTGCTTCTAGCCAGTTTCTGTTCCAAAGTTATGTTGTTCATAATTTGCCTTAACATTTTTACCTAATTATTAATTTCATTTTTTGATGAAAATGTTTGCTAGACACTTTGATATCTACATTGCCCTTATTTGACACTGTTTTGTAATGGAAGACAATAAAATTATTTTGTGTTTTGAATATTATAATTTAGAGAATGATTTTTATACATCATAACTTGTACTTTGAGGTTAAAATCCAAATTTGAAGGAGCACGTTTACTCCTCTATCAAGGCATCCATCTTTCAGTGGTGTGTGTGACAGTCCTTGACGGCACGTGAGCTTCTCTGCAGTCAGCACAGGCAAACCTGCTGAGTGAGAGTGGCAGGACGCTGTCTTCATAGGGGCTTCCAAACTGATAAAACAGGTGTTCTGACGGTGTTCTCACAAACAATTTGGTTTGGAGCTATTTAGGTTACTTGCCACAGGATTGGTAAACAACCTTTTTTTGGAAGTGACCAGAATGTGCAACTCTTGGATTGAAGATATGCTTCAAAATTATTTGAAGAAAACCACCATACATCTTGCCATGTCTTCTCAGTTTTAGAAGTAAGTGTTATTTGTTGCACACTTTACTGTTGTTTATTTAAATGATTGTTTTGTTTATTATTGATTGGTGCTTCATGTTTCTTATTTCAGGAACCTGAAAATTTGAGTTTCTACTTTTTGAACAAATCCAGTTTTGTTGTTGTTTTTTTATTCCTGAAACTGTATTTTCAGAAGTGCCTCCAACAATTGCTTTCAACAATATGAAGAGAAGTTCTTCTTTGAAGTCTTTCTGGACATCAGAGGTAGGTCCTATCAGTACATCAGCGCTCACAGTTATCCTCTCTGGTTTGACTCTTAAAAGATAAGTGTAGATTCACTGTGACTGTGCAGATTATCACAAATTTATAATAGGCTACAAAATTAAAGCGTACCCTAATATTTCCATTATTATGCATTATATTATTCAAGTAAAAAGCAAACTGTCTGGCAAATTAACATTAGGCCTAGATAGTAGGCTATTATTAGTTTATTATTGTTACCTACCTTGATAGTAATTATGTCAATATTACAATTGTCTTTTGTGCTGTTCTGGAGAGAGATAATATGTAGGTGTATATTATTTACTTGTTCTGTTTAATTCAGAGAGAATGGGACACTGTGAACCAGCAGGTTCTGCACGGTTCCAAACCCATGCCCAGTCACCGTACAGTTAAGAGGACATTTTCAGGGGTCCTTCAGCTTCCCCGTCTGTCCCGCCGGCTCTCGGCTCAGGGAGATTCAGAGATCACACCACGCAAGGCCATCTTCTGTCTCGGCAATGGCATCGCCAATGGCCTCGACTTCGATGCTTTTCAAAGTTCCTGGTAAGCCGCTCTTTTGTTTTATAAAGACACTTTGAATCACTTAAACTTAACCTGTAATCATTTGTCGAAAGGATTTCAATTTCAATCGAGTCCTTTGTAGCCTACTGTTTGTGAAGAAGAACGAGGAAAATCTTGTTTTTTTTTATCGTATGTTGTAATCAAGTGTAAGGTTAGAGGAATTTTACACTAAAACAGATTTTAGTCGATAACTTCGTCATGTAACGTTAGGCCTACCTGTTTTCAAAATAGTGGCTTCACGTCAGCAACTTTAGACGGAGGCCAAGCACATAACCTACTGTTTCTATGTTGTTTCTTGACTATGAGGTATAATGTCTTGTAATTTAACATAATGTTCACTGAACTACATCAGTATTGTAATAATTGTTGTTAAATTACCACATATCCCTATAATCAGTTATTCGTTAATTGATTTAGTATCCGGAGCCAGAGACGTGTTGCATTAGGCTATATAGACTGCAGAGGGAGCTGTTCTCTAAAGACCAGAAATATATGCTACCTCTGACAAGAAAACAGTCAGGACAAAAAATCAGTAATAATAATAATAATCCGTCAGAGTCAGTAAATGTGCAGTTACACATTATGATTATTTTTTTTTAATTATTTGCCAGAATCACTTTTCAGGTAACTTTAGTGGCAGCTGACATCATTAAGATATAAAATAATAAAAAGTCAAAAGAAGACAAGCATATTCTTTATTCACTAGGTTAATTGTTCATTGCTTTATCATTTAAAGAAATGTTGCTATGAACTATAGGTCTCCTCTAATGACTACCCAAATACTTACCAAGGGTTAAAACTTCAATTTTCCCCCACATATACAGTGGCTGCAAAAAACTTTTTTGGACACTTACAGCAAGTCACACTTAAAAAATCTGAATGTCATTGCACAGACAAAACACCAAACCAAGTGACAACTGCAAACAACTTCTGATACAGCTCAGCGCTGGGCGATATGACCAAAAAAAAAATCATATCTCTATCACTAAGGCTGCATTTATTTGATCAAAAATACAAACAGTAATACTGTAACATGTTACTACAATTCAAAATAACTCTCTTCTAATTTAATAATGCTTATTTAAAATGTAATTTATTCCAGTGATGGCAAAGCTGAATTTTCAGCATCATTACCCACACAAACTCCTTCAGAAAGCATTATAATATGCTGATTTGGTGGAATTCCACATTTTTTGTGGAAACCATAATCATTTTTTATTTTGGGATTCTTTGATCAATAGAAAGAAAAGCATTTATTTGAATTGGAAATCTTGTGTAACATTATAAATGCCTTAACTGTCACTTTTGAGCAATTTAATTAATCCTTGCTGAATAGAATTATTAAATAAAAAAAATATTCCCGACTCCAAACTTTTAAATGGCAGTGTATGTTGTTTTGTATATTGGAAAAAAGTAGAATTTTTTAATATAAAGTTTTAATAATAGGTTCAATGTCTTGTTTTGTAATGCAGAAGACATTTTGAAGTGTATCTAAAGTATGCAAATCCTTTTTCGGGGGCCCACTGTATGCATATTGTTTTTTGCGTATACACAACTCATCTGGCAGGGAACTTCTTCCCCTCTGATAATCAAAGCCCATGGGGCCCGTGATAGAGGGCCATCGTGACATGAGCCATGCTCTCTGTCTGACTTTATCTGACTTTGCTTTTTATAGTCAGAGCTTTCATGTGACTTCTCCTGGTAAACCTAGAGCATGTGAAAGGCATACGCATTTCTCGAAGGGAATCTGTTCGCCCTGATCAGCTCTGCGTTGCGCCGCTTGTGCTTTGGCTTTTCAGCACGCCAGGGGACTGGAACAGGAAGTCATTATAGACCAGGAAACACTGGACCTCGCACACTAATAGTCTTAATGCGGAGGTGGGGCCACTTAGAGAGCTCTATCATGGAGTCCTCTCATTGTAAATCACACTGCCATATTTAGTCTGTTGGAGGGAAGTCTTCCAAGTTATGTAAACAAAGCGAGTTCACGAGGGGAGATGTTCCATTGCTATGATGGCTGGTTACGTTAATGTGCCTGTGATCTCTGAAGCAAGGCTGGATTTCTCAGCTCTAGTGAAGGGTGAGAGATGTAGACTGTGGTTTTTGTGTTGAGAAAGCAGTGTGAGTGAGCGACTCATGCCATGACTAGACAGTCGTTCTGCCAGTTGTGAAGACACAGTAACTCTGCTGTCATGAGTGACATGAGTTCGGAAGAGGAGAGAACTCAGATACCCTCGCATCTCAAGCTTAAGGGAAACTCTCCCACTGGCTCCCCCAAAATGTCTCCGCGGGACTCTCCTCGGAGTTCGCCCCGCAACTCGCCTCTGCTCTTCCGGAGGCTGATGATGAATCGCAGCATTGCTTTGCAGAGACGCTTCACTTTGGCTCACACTCCCAGGTAGGATCTGAACTCTTCTGCATCGTTTATTTAGCATCTTACCGGGAGGCTTGGCTTCACACACACACACACACACACACACACAGGAGTCTTGTGGCACAGGCATCTACGTAACAACACATCACATGGCGAATTTTGTGGCTGCTTGAGACATTGCCCCCCGTCCAAATTTTGTATTGATGCTAACACTTCTAGCTAAAATTTATAATCACTATAATCAAGGAGGTGGTTTGTCTGCTGTGTGGAAGCATAAAAAGATGTCTTTGTTTGGGAAGATGTCTTGACCTGAGGTATTTATTGTCAGCCTATCTCATCAGTGATCGAATGAAGTGCTTTTTTGCACATAGTTATTCTGGTTTTGTCTCTTATGCCTGGTAAAGTCCAACCTGGCAGTAAAATTAACTATGAGCACTTGACTTTCTGAGAGAAAAGGCTTTGTTCTGCGTTGTATAATTTTCCTATTTTTTATTTTTTAGATATAAGTGCATGTATGCAGACTGCAGTGCTGGAAGCACAAAGCGTGACCTTTTTATATTATAATATTTTTATACTATAAAATGTAGTAGTTTATTTTGGCTACTTGACAAAAAAAATGTAAAGTGTAGTTTTTGGACCTTAATAGACCCAAGTCAGCATTTGTGTCAAATAATACTTGTTAGGTTGTCAACGTGGTTTGTAAGTTCTGCAAATTATTGGCCTTTTCTGGCTTAAGTTTTTTTTTTCTCTCCACTATTGTTCAAACGATTGGGGTTGATAAATTGTTTTATGTTTTTGAAAGAAGTTACTTTATGCTCATTAAGATGTCATTTATTTGATCAAAAATATTGTTTGTATTACAATTTAAAATAACCGTTATAGTTTAAAATATAATTTATTCCTCTGATGGCAAAGGAATGATGTCAGTGTCACATGATCCTTCAGAAATCATTCTAATATGCTGATTTGGTGCTCAAGGAACATGTCTTATTATCAATGCTAAAAACAATTGTGCTGCTGCAAAGAAACTCAAGATTCTTTGATGAAATATAATAGAAAGTTCAAAAGAACAGCATTTATTTGAAAAGGAAATATTTTGTAGCATTATAATCGTCTTTACTGTCACCTTTGATCAATTTAATAGTAAAAGTTTCTTTTAAAACAATTCCTGACCCCAGGTTTTTGAACAGTAGTGTGTTGCACCTAATGCAAATTAGCAGACATTTCAACAAGATGTGAATGTTAGAAAAGATGATGCCTTTCTTTCTTTCTTTCTTTCTTTCTTTCTTTCTTTCTTTCTTTCTTTCTTTCTTTCTTTCTTTCTTTCTTTCTTTCTTTCTTTCTTTCTTTCTTTCTTTCTTTCTTTCTTTCTTTCTTTCTTTCTTTCTTTCTTTCTTTCTTTCTTTCTTTCTTTCTTTCTTTCTTTCTTTCTTTCTTTCTTTCTTATTGTCCTCAAAACACACTAAAAGTAAAGAATCACATGATTCAAACTATGTAAGTGCTATCAATAAAACCCAGTATAAACCCGTAAAACTGCCCTTTTGGAAGTCATGGCCAAAATACATATCTAACGCCTGTGCCTTTGACATGTTACAGCCTCTGTTTTGAGTTGTTTTTGCGTCTGTTAAACTTCCAAGATTTGAGGAAGTCAGAGCCTGACAACACTGTAAACATCCCCAGCCATACACGCACATGCAATAAATGTTGAGAAACCATCAGCAGAGCTCAAAGGAGGTGTTATATTTCAAAACTATGAAATAGACATTACTTCAAATATTTGTTAACTGATTACAGTTATCAAGTATTTTGCCAAGAGGTGACCACAAGTGAACTCAGAAGTTGTTTATCAGAGAATAAATCGGCCAGAGAACAGTTTCAGCTCAAATGTTTAAACACAGGTCACCGTGTTCAAGTGGAAAGAGTCAACCTGCCATCCGTCTAATGGACACTGAAGCAGTTCTCTTGGCTCTGTGAACAGTGGAAGTCCACACAGGTCAAATGTGACTCTTAAAGCTGAAAAGATCTTTTGTGTGTGTGTGTGTGTGTCAAGGATTTGGGAGAAGAAAGAAACAGGCTGTTGGAGAATTATGGCAGGATGGTGTAGGAACAGGAACGATTAAACAAGCCATATCTCTGTCAGAATACTGTCCGCAAGAGATGAAGCAAATCAGAGCAAAAGACTTTATTTAACATTTAGTGTCAGGAACTTGAAAGTGTTTTAAACAGAAACAGCAGATCTGTTTGCTCTGAGAAGTCCTTCCACTGAGTGGTTAAATGTATCTTTTCTGGTTCTTAACTCCGCTAGATTAGTGCATCTCACCGTAGCAAATATTTTGACCTGTGAATCCCTCAATATTTAGGGAGCTGCACTTACAAAGCATGTGACTTCAGTGAACTAACACAATCTGATATGTGGGTATTTTAGAGAAGAACTATAACTTCCCCTGATTCTTTACCACCTGGATTTTGACAAACATAATTCCAAGAGTTTGTCTTTGTTGTTGCTGCTTCTGCTTTAACAACTTTTCAGAGATGCTAGATGTGTTCTGGATCCAGATCTTGTGTGTAAGGCTCACACTGCTCTTGACGTTCTTGAGCGTTATGCTGTCATGTGCTGATCTGCCTCTCAAGACTGTTTGGCCTATATCAACAAACCTGAGTTCAAGCGCCTGCAGCAGCCCTCATCCTCCCTCACCCTCGCCTGACCCATAAACAGATCAACCCAAACTTTCTATCTCCTCTCCCCCTGTCACGTACAGGCTGCTGATTCATCTGCACTTCTTTTATAATGACTGTAGGCTCTTCTGTAGTAGGATAGTTGATGAATAAACTATGTTTCAAGATTGTTAATACAGTTATATATATATATATATATATATATATATATATATATATATATAATTTTTTTTTTTAAATACATAATTTTTTATTTAATTAAACAAATTAAAAGAGTAAAACAAAATGAAAGCAACAAGATCAAACGTAACGGTGTGAGCCATACACAAACAATACCCGACAATGATGAAAGGAAATGAGGAACTTAAATAGACATGCAATTAACTAATTACTGGTAATTAATGTCCATGGTAACAAATGACTGGTGGGACAAACTAGAACAAAGGGAACAGGTAACTGAAGAGAAACAACTAAAAGTCCATGAAAATGAAACTAAAGAGAGCATAACTGTGACAATGCTATACAGAAAATGTATGGAAAAATGTTGCTTAAAACTGCTTTAGACGTTAAAAAAAGCATGTCACTCTGCAGGACATTTTTAGGTATTAAACTATTTTGATTATTTAACTATTTAAAATATATATATATATTATTAATGGTAATGATTCTCTTTCTATTGTGTGGAGGCCCAACACAACAAGACAATACATTTACTTTACATTTCTGCTTTTAGGTATATGTGTATTTGAAGTTCATGATGAATTACCACATTCACCTGAATTACTAAAAAAAATTATCATTTGGGTTTATGGACAAAATATAAGAGGAAAACGAATAAAGTAAATTTACAGTAAAATGTCAACCGCTCTAAGATTATATATATTTTTGTCCACTAGAGGGTAAAGCTGAGTAGCTTTTCCTTATCTTACTCCTTGACATCGTTGTCATTTTGTAATAATCTTGTTCTATTATTACAGACCATGCAAGTTTGTAAATGTAAAGATAACACTTCAACTTTTTATATTCTACTCAACTTATATTAGAAATATTTTTCCTGTCATAATTCCGAACACAACAAAAATAAGAAAGAATAAAAGAAATTTTTAAATTGAAAGTTGAGTTCAGAATGTGGAGCTGCTGTGTGTACATACCAGCTCCCTCAATCTATTGGATTTAGTGACACAGTGTCATTATTTCGCTGCAGGCAAGGTTCAGTTAGTGTTGCATTTGGAAACAGGCCAGTGATGTGTAGGACTCAGGCTATTACTTTTAGTGCGCTTGAAGATGGTAAACCAGCAAGTTGCAGATGTTGAGGTTCAGGACACTCCATCTCTCACAAACCGACCCCTGAAAAATACCTTATATACACATGCAACAGTGCTGCAGAGTTTCTCTCTCTCTCTCTCTCTCTCTCTCTCTCTCTCTCTCTCTCTCTCTCTCTCTCTCTCGATCTCTCGATCTCTCTCTCTATCTCTCTCTGTCTCTCTCTCTCTCTCTCTCTCTCTCTCTCTCTCTGTCTCTCTCTCTCGATCTCTCTCTCTATCTCTCTCTCTCTCTCTCTGTCTCTCTCTCTCTCTCTCTCTCTCTCTCTCTCTCTCTCTTCTCTCTCTCTCTCTCTCTCTCTCTCTCTCTCTCTCTCTCTCTCTCTCTCTCTCTCTCTCTCTCTCTCTCTCTCTCTCTCTCTCTCTATCTATCAAGGCTGGTTGTTCAGGCCAGAGTTTAGTTTCAGGGCTTTGGATTCAGAGAATGGCACCAGGAGGCTGGATGGGACGGCACACTCTATGGAGCATCTGATGGGATTATGAGCCACAGATTTTCAGACTTTTATGCAACTAATGAAATATCAGCAAATACCTTTTGATGTTTAGGAACATACTTTTTTTGCTGGGCTAATTTTTTCCCCCCTTATTCTCTACCTTTAAGGACTTCGTGAATCAAGAAGGTCGAAATTAGGAGTGTTGCGATTTCCTAAGACTTCACCCGGACTGTAGAGGCTATGGTAGGCCTTTATGCAGGCGATATAGTGGCCTATTTAAGTTCATGTCAACTTTGAGTGCCCAGCTGAACTGGCATCAGTGTTACATTCAGGGAAACAACTGAAACACTTTCGCTCTGCTGAGTTTTTGTTCAGCACATGGCTTCAAGATTGTCACAGCATTATGTTTCTCAGCGGATGGAGACCCTGGGCACATAGTGGACATGAGATCAAGATAAGAAATCATCTGAGGTGTTGCTTTTAGTTGTCACGCTCTTGCTGTCTAAAATTGGAAACACTTTCCCAAGTTGTAACTTTAGTATTCAAAAGCTAACATAATCCTCTCTCACAATGAACAAAGATCTTCGTTTTCCCAGGAAGACAATGCAGATGAACTACTCAACGCGACGGCACTCATGCATTGGGTATGTATATGACAATGACGGTGTCTTCACCTTCAGTTGAGTCGGTCATATGCTAAACTCACTTTTAAGCTTCAATTTTAAAATGTCATTGATTATATAATGACCTTGGTTGAACTCTTCTAAAGTGCACATGTTGTCACATTATGTAAATATCATTTTTGCTGTGTTGATAACATTTTGAAATAACTGCAGAATGAGATTTGCTCTTTGTGTGGATATGGTGTTTTTCCAGTGCTGCAGGCCTGACAGGTTTTTCTTGTGTAAGAAAGTCTTGAAGCAAACCAGTGCTCCCATCTCCACTGGATTTCTGACACCACTAACATCAACTCTGAAATGACGAGTGCACCGTCTAGTGGAGAGAGCTGCTCTGGAGTTACTTAGATTTCCCTCTTTTTCTGCAAGCGCTGCTGTAGTATGACAGTGTAAAAGCAGGCAGAGAGCAGCGCTGGCTGTTATGTGATGTGTTGTGTTGCTGCTATATCTGTGGCCTGGACAGCCTGAGGCCAGTAGAGGTAGAGAATCGATGGCTCAGCCACTGTCTGTTGATGTTCGCCTGTGGCAGCCAGGCAGAGTCACGATGGGCAGACACATCGCAACCTTACGCACACAGTAACCTCTGTGCTATCCAGCATGCCTGACATTATCTAATGTAATGATGGGTGAATTATGCTCTTGTACTCTATATGTGGTCGAGTTTGCATTGTTTCAAACGATCACATTCAAACACGCATACATTTTGATGAATGCTGAGACATTTTCTGTTCTTTGGAGAATACTATGACAGAGGTACTTGATAGTTTCCCTGAACTGAACTTAATTTGATCATTTCAAATCAATTAGGGATGCACCGATTTGGAAATTTTGAGCGTTATCAGCAATTTTTTATGTTTTGAAGCTGATAATAGATATGTTGGCCAGTAGTAGATATCAATCTACATTGATTAAGCGTTCTTCAAACAGACTTAAGAAAGTTACCATTCAAAAGTATGGGGTCAGTAAGATTTCTTTTTTTTTTTTTGATAGAAAGAAATGAATGCTTATATTTAGCAAGGATGCATTCAATTGATCAAAAGTGTCAGTGAAGACTTTTACATTACTTTCTATTTATCAAAGGATCATGATTTATTTTATTTTTTTTCACATTTTTACCACAAAAATATTAAGCAGGACAACTGTTTTCAACATTGATAATAAGAAATGTTTGTGAGCACCAAATCTGTATATTAGAATAGTTTCTGAAGGATCATGTGATACTGAAATTAAAATTTTAAAATATTATGTGATCATGATCATTTGGCTCAATATATTGGCCTATTTTACTAATCACACTTTAATCAATAACATTAATAAGTCACGTTTATTGTCAATTTGAGATATTGTTCATCCCTAGATAAAGATTACAATCAAGACACCAGTGATCACAGCCGCTATATATTTGCAGTGATTTTATTGGTAAGTCTGAACTGAATTTATCTCTTGTAAAGTAGATTCGTTTGAGCCTCTTTGAAACATTGCCACTCTTCAATCTATGGCTATCTAAAGGACCTGTCACAACTCCGCACAGCATATCACAATGTTTCACTGTTCACAAGAGGCTTTTCACTCAGAGACAACACTCTTACTCTCCATGTGACTCAGACAAAGCTGCGATTTGTTTCCTAGATGTGTCTCACCACAATAACCATTTAAAGCAGGGCAAGCAGTGTTGTAGAGCATCAACATCAAAACAGAGCATTTACCTGATCATTTCTTAGTTGTGTACTACATGCAGTGTTGTAGACCATCAACTAAGAGCTACACACATCCACCTGGTGATAGCAGGTGGTATAATATATAGAAGGAATCTTTTTTTTTTTGTTAAACAAAACACTTGAATATGCGGTCGTTGAAAACACTACAATAATTAAATTATTTAACTTGTACAACAATTACTTCAGGACAGACTTTTCAGCGACTCTTTGTGCGGATTACATCAGTTACCTTGTTATGCCAGTTCCGAGGCAGGTGGCTGTCATTGAATCATTATTTCAACCGATTCATTTAAAACACTTAGGACTGAGTGCGATGACTGAGTGCTGCTTGACGAGAAACGGCTCTGCTGTGCTTTCATTTGGAGCTGTTTTTGTTGGCGGAGCAAAAACAGAAAATGGAGTAAGGTACTAAATATTAAAGTCCCCATGAATTCAAAATTGACCATACTTACTTTGTTTGCCTAAATTGATCGTTTTGTGGTGAACAATTCATCCATGCAAGTCAATCCACACAAAAAAAATTTTTGGCTTCGTAATCTTTAATCAAAATCTGAAATTTCCCCTCCCCTCTGCGTTGGAGGACCTTGCCTGATGACGTAGGTTTCACGGTTTGGGCATCTTCTTAACATCCGTAATCACGCCCCTCCAACTGACAGTAGACAGGCTGAATGAAAACACCTACTTTTCTAGATCCAATCAGGTGCTAGTTGGGGAAAAAGCCACGCCCACCATTTTGCCTCATTTAGTATTCCGTTTCTCTCGGAAATACGTC
This sequence comes from Rhinichthys klamathensis goyatoka, assembly GCF_029890125.1. Classification (NCBI taxonomy): domain Eukaryota; kingdom Metazoa; phylum Chordata; class Actinopteri; order Cypriniformes; family Leuciscidae; genus Rhinichthys; species Rhinichthys klamathensis. The sequence continues at coordinate 615,292 of NW_026606920.1, read as the reverse complement.
ACAACACTGGAGAAAAGTCGTTTGCAACTTCCGGTTCACGGGGACTTTAACTTGATTACTGAGCTTTTGTATGAAAGCAAAATCGGACTGTGACTAAGTGTGAAAAGATATTTTCACGACATTTCAGACATTTTCTTTTTTTACTTAGTTTAAAGGGATAGTTCACACAGAAATGAATATTCTGTCATTAATTACTCACCCTCATGTCGTTCCAAACCTGTAAGACTTTCGCTCATCTTCAGAACACAAATGAAGATCTTTGTGGTGAAATCTGAGAGCTTTTTGGCCCTCCATTGACAGCTACGCAACTGACACTTTGATGCTTCAAAACATTCAAGAGATTGTAAAACTAATCCATTTAAATTGATCAGTTTTGTCCAAATTTTTCTGAAGAGACATGCGTGCTTTATGTGATGAACAGATGGAATTTAGGCTTTTACAAAGCTTTTAGGCTTTCACAAAATGCGAGACGCCGGACAGAATGGAACAACATCAAAGGCTAGCGATACGTTTTTTAATAATCAAACTTCTTTAAAAAAATTCTAACTAACCCACTGATGTCACATGGACTACTTTGATGATGTCTTTATTTCCTTTCTGGACAAGGACAATATATCGTACGTATACATTTTCAATGGAGGGACAGAAAGCTCTCGGAATAAATCTAAAATATCTTAAACTGTGTTCCGAAGATGAACGGAGGTCTTACGGGCTTGGAACGACATGAGAGTCATTAATGACATAATTTTCATTTTTGGGTGAACTAACCCTTTAACTTGAGCGCAGCGAAAGACGCGAGGGGCGAGTCAGTGGTCAAACATGTCCGCATGCACATGTTTACATAGGAGGGAAAAACTATAGTTGTCCCAAATGACACACTATGCACTGTGCACTGTGTGTTGTGGATGAATTTTATGTGATTATTTTGTCATTCAATCTGATAGTCCCCTCAGGACTAAAGCTGTGTTATGTTAACATAATTAAAGCTGTGACAGTTGAGTGCACGAAGTGTCCAACATTCCACACTTCATTTTTTCGGTGCATCATCCGGGCATTTAAAGTGCACTTTTTCTTTTTGGAATACTCACACTATTTATAATAATAATAATAATTAATTACATTTATATAGCGCTTTTCAACGCGCTTTTACATGGAAAGGGGAATCTCCTCATTTATACTACAAAACTGCATTGAATAGTGCACAAGTACATGAATTTCTACAGGGAATGCACAAAACACATTCTTTGTGGCCCCTAAGAAGAATGTCACTGCCTGATAATGCTAAACTGAGCTAAAATTCAGAATGACTAATAATATTGAGTTTGCATTACATTTTTTTGTGAGACTTTTTCTAAAGTAGTGGTGGTTGCAGCTTCTTAATTTTACTGGTTCAGCCCATAACTTAGACATCCCATCACATATTAGAGTAGAAACTGTCGAAAGAGAAAGTCAAGTAAGGTGAACCAATCATAGGACAACAGTGTCAGTAACCAGCAGTCCCAAAAATAAAACCTCAGAGCTCAGAATAGTCAATAGGCACTGATGCTGTGACTGGAGTCGCTGTGCGTCACTGTTCTGCTCCATATTTTCAGCATGGCTGCTTTCCCCAATGACTCCCACCACTCATTGATCTGTCAGCCTTTCTCACTAATGCCGGAAACCCTGCCAACCCGTCTGCCCTTTCTCCATTAAAAACCAGCAATCTAATAGAAGCTGTCAGGCCAGTTTTTTATACCTTGCTGTTTTTCGGTTAGTGTTACAGTGCTCTTGGATTATAGGCTAGTGACATCTACTGGTAAATTTATGTTACTGCAAAAATCACATATTAGATTGTTTGAAGAAATACTTTGCTTGTAGACCTATCAGCATTGCAGTTTATACTCTAGATTTAAAGGTGATCTGTTCTATCTTAAACTAGCCTAAGCTGGTTTGGTGGTCTTAGCTGGTCTTCAAGCCTGGTGCTCAACTGGTTTAACTGGTTAGCCGACTTACCAGACCAGAGAAAAGTGTCTAACACATCTCTAAAACTAAATAGAAGGCTTAGATGTTATTTCCCTAGTTAGGGCCCGAGCCCCGATGGTGAGAGGACCTATTGTTTTTTGTTTTGTTTTTTGATATGATACTATGGTAATAGGACATGTACCATATTAATACCATAAGATTCTTTGAAGAACCTTGGAGTACCAAATATATGCCATGGTAGGCCTATATGAATAAATAAGTAGTATGGTAAATATCAAAATATTTTATTATTATTATTAATACTATTTGACTCTCTAGGCAGTACTGTAACCCCTTTAAGAGATGGGGAGGGTGGGCTGAGCTCATGATTGAGTGGTCTGGGATCGGTTTAGTCAAAGAAACATCAACAAACATAATTCTACATTTTTCTGATGTGAATTTTGTGCGTGAAAGCTGTTGACACTTCTGTCAGACTCTGTTTAAGTAAAGAGTGCCTGAGAAAAACGCGTTGCCTAAGATTTTGATCCGTTATTCTAATGTTGTTTTCGGAACATGTTATGAAATAAAAAATCTCTCACCTCAGGACCACTCTTCAATTGCACGTGCAAATGCAGCAGCACAGGCTATATTTCACTCCATTAAATAAAGCGCAAAAGAAATTATGAGCATGCAACTCCGTAGTTATGGTCAATTAGTAAGTCATGGAATTACCAAAAACTACCAATAAATTACGTATTTCAACTGTTAGCTGGGAAGGATTTGTGCATGCAGGTATGAGCAGTTTCCCCATTTCATTAACAGGTCATGTTAGTATTGCGTATTATTTACATGGTAACTATTGTTTCTATAACCCCAAAAAGCCACTTTAGTGTTATTTTGTATATTTTTAAATGTCTGTGGTGGCTCATACCAGCTTACTAACTTTATTGTATTAACAAAAAAATGCTATTTTATAGCCTTACCCTACTGTTTATTCATCAGTATTTGTCATTTTCTTACAATTCATGTCATATTCTAACAATATTTAATAATTATATATACATTTTTAAATAAATATTTTTAGGAATTATGCCAAATTCTTAAAACTTTGCTCCTCTGGCTTAATCACCATCGGGGTCACATGCCAAACCAGTTGAAAGCCACTGGTTTAAACTAAATGTGGTCTTCCCGGATTGCTACGTGTAGTTCATGTCTCACCAGCAGGGGATGCAGTGGTCTAATGTCAATGCATCACATAATGAATGAATGAAGGTACATTTGCACATCTATCTTGTAACAAAGTCAAATCAAAGTTCAAATTAAAGTTTCAGTACTGATAACAAATCTACACTCGAAATGTATACATTTCTTAGCACAAGACCAGTTGAAATACTTGCTTATTAGAATATAGTATTTGTTTCAGAAGGCATCCTCACCGGAGAATTAGAAGCAGAGCTTTCAGAGCAGGTCTTTTCACAGACCTCTTTCATATATGTTCCATTTTGTGGAGAATTCACTTTTTTTTGCAATGCTTTTCTGATACTTAGCACAATGTTATCACAGGAATTTAGTCTCGAGTCGCGACGCTTTCAGCTGTTAGCCAAGCATTGTGACAAGCCTGTGACGTCAACACAGTGATGCTTCATGCCTGCTGTGACGTCTGGCTGGAGATTCATGCTTCCTCTGAGTCTCAGTCCTGGCAAAAAAAACATTTTGTTTTCCCACGGATAATGCTGTTAAAAGGATAGTTCACCCAAAAATGAAAATTCTGTCATAATTTACTCACCCTCATGTTGTCCCAGAGTTTCTTTCTTCTGTTGAACTCTAAAGAAGATAATTATTTTGAAGAATGTTGGTAACCAGACAGTAGCCATTGATTTCCATAGTATTTTTTTCCCTACTATGCAAGTCAATGGCTACCGTCAACTGTTTGATTACCAACATTCTTTAAAATATATTATTTTGTGTTCAACAGAAGAAAGAAACTCATACAGGTTTGGAACAACATGAGGCTGAGTAAATTATGACAGAATTTTCCTTTTTGGGTGAACTATCCCTTAAAACTGGCAAGAAGAGTTCAGTTATTTGGTTAGCTCAGGTGTGCAGAGAATGTAGAGGTGAATTTAATGAAATTATCATTTGGTTTTGCTTTGGTTTAGAGTCAGTACAAAGCAGGGCGAAGCTTGTCTCACTAGTTAATACATTTATTTGATCAAAAATACATTAAAAATAGTAATATTGTGAGATATGATTACAATTTAAAATAACCGTTTTTTATTTTTATTTTAATAGGTTTTAAAATGTAATTATTCCTGTGGCAAAGCCCAGTCTTAAGTCTTCAGTGTCACACAATCCTTCAGAAATCATTCTAATATGCTGATTTGCTGCTCAAGAAACAGTTATTATTATTATTATCAATGTTGAAAATAGTTGTGCTGCTTATATTTTTGTGGAAATCATGTGTTTTTCAGGATTCTTTGGTGATTAGAAAGTTCAAAAGAACAGCATTTATTTGAAATAATTAAATATTTTAAAAGTTAGTATTTAAAACAAAACAAAAATTGTAAGGTAATGCATGTATTTTTTTCGGTGCATACCATTAGATTAGGAGACAAAGACTGGAAAAGGATTCTGCACCAGTACCAGCAAGACATTTGCCAGGTATAAATACTGAGGTCTGTTTGCTATCTGGAGCTGATAGGTTTCCAGGACTCTGACTTAGCCTGAACACTCACATTATAACCCTGAGTAATAAAAAAATGAGCACTGAGGTGAGCACCGGAGAATTTTTCACTACGCTGCAGAGCCAAGAATAATACTTTTCTTTAGACATATCATCTTGACCTCGGGACTTTCATTCCTTGTACAGTAATTCATTAATCCGTCACAGTAATTGGTAATTCATTGCGCTGTGGAAAAATATTTCATTAATTCTTAGAAAATCCTGATACTGATGTTATCAACGCACAGCACCTGATCATTCAGTTTTGTTTAGTTATTTAACATTTCATTTAAAGAGCCAAAGCATCAATGTCATGAATCTCTGTTGGGTTTATTAAACTGGATAGTTTTGAGTTTTATCCTTGGATATCATATTTTAAAAGCAGATTCCAAACAGTCAAAAACCTCATGAAATATGTATTTTCTAAAACTTTATCTTAAATCAACACAAAACTGGCCATTGGCTGCTCTTTCTAACAAAATATCCCAGATTAACAGTTCTGTGGATGATCTACGGCCTTCTGTTGTTTTCCATATTTGAGTGCTAAAACATGCATGCTCCAGTTTGCTTGAATACTAAATCTTTCCAAATTTTAGCTTAAGTATTGCCCATCATCATTTTTTTAATCATGATTATGAAATCTTAGCAAATTGTTTTAACTTAAACATGTAGATAGTCCAAACAAGGCCATTTGTTTTAGCCAAAGATCTTTATCTGCCCTCATGCTGTCAAAATCATTAGCATAGAGAAACAAATACATCCTGGCAGTTTTAAGTGGTTTGAGTGGATTCATTGTTTTATCAGACAATATAATTTGTTTGCAAATGATATTGAAATAATTAGAGCGAGAAACTACAATTAGCATTTTAAATAATGAATATGTTTAGAAAGTAAAAGATGCTCTAAATCAGTGGTTCTTAACCCTGTCCCTTGAAGTCCACTTTCCTGCAGAGTTCAGCACCAACCCTGAACACAGTTAAACATGCTTATCGAGGTCTTCAGGATTATTATAAAGTAATAGGCAGATTAGTTTGATCAGGGTTGAAGCTATACTCTGCAGGAAAGTGGACTTCAAAGGCCGTAGTTGAGAACCCCTACTCTAAATAATTGCATACTGTTTGAAAACTACCTTTCTGAGGTGATTCTGGGAGTGTTATCATTAGTGGAAAAAGAAAAAGGGCCATGAGAGACCATGGACGGGATTTCAATACCACTTGTTTATTTCGCGGTCACTGCAAAGAAGTGTTTTACAACAGAGGAACCAGTTAAACCACTTTGTTTGAGGTAGCAATAGTAACAACATTTCAGTACTCACATGCTGGTCTCAAGTAGTTAGATGCCCCTTGAAGTCCCTTAAGATCTCAACTAAACTAATCCATCAGGAATGAATATGAAGATTAAAGGTAGGGTAGGCAATATGTTTTATAAACACTTTTTCTTATACTGGTTGAAACTTTCTTCACATCCTGATAGCAATCAATAATAGAAGTGGTCTAAATATTAAAACATGTGTACATATGTTTTCTAAAGTCACAGGAACCAAAAATGTTTGTCCGATAATCACATTCAGACTGAATGCAATGATACGATGTCCTACCTACCTGTCAACAAATGTATTTCCATACCTCCGCGCACATGCTCGCGCAGACATTATCAGCGCGTTCCGTAAGGCTATAGAGTTGTATACAATCAGCAAGCGCCACAAATGATCAGCAGCCACATTTTACAGTTCCTCCTGAACCAAAACAACGAGCTTATGCTGCGTTCACGCCATGTCACAACCGCTGTTTACGTCCTCAGACTTTGATTTATGCATTTCTATGGCGATCAATGCCAAAATGAACCTGGAGCAGTCAGGTGGTACAAGTAGAGCTCTTTAACCCTCTGGGGTCCAAGGTGTTTTTGGGGTCCTTGAGATGTTTTGACATACTCTGACATTTGTGCTTTTTTCAGTTGCTTATAAACAAATTACTGGCAAAGGTGTAATTACACTCTATTTAGCACAAACAGGGCTACCATACTATGTTATCAACATGTATGTACATGTTTGTATTTTTGAGAGAATATTGTTTATGCGTGGTTATTGAAAAATCTAAAACTTAAAGTTTCTGAAATAAGGCCACAAAACACATACTAAATATGTGTCCACAAGACTTTTGACTAATGGATGTTGTCGCCTAGAGTTTTTTCTTCAAAATGATCTGAAAATCATTCTGCCTTATCATTCACATAAAACAATAGATTGGTTTAAATTTAAAAATGACACTTTTTGTTTGGAAAGGCAATATGCGCAGGGGTGTGACCTGCTGTGATTCACACCTGAGAAGACAATGGGCCCGCATAATGAGCGCATAATGGGGCTGCATACTAATGAGCCTTTCATTCAGGTGTGTCACTGAGCCACAAGAATGCAATAACAATATATATATATATATATATATATATATAGGCCTATATAATACAAAATTGGTTCACAGTTCCAATTATTTATTTATTTTTCAAATTGTGCTTGCAAATTGTATAATATCAAATGTAAACATTTCTAGTAATTGTGCAGTTAATTCTCATACTGTATTTACAGAAAGTTTGGGAATATATCCCAAATGTGTCACTAATAAAACACAATACAAATAATTTAAAGAGGAGGCTTATATTGAGCTTTTAAGATTTACCTAAGATTTATTTATATGTAGCCTACATATATTTTTGCTATTTTAATAAAAAGGTTACAATTACAACAACAATTAAAATTTTAACTATATTTCAAATGTAATCTTTCTTTGTATATACTAAAGTATACATTTTATCATACATATTTCACAGTTGCGGATTAATTAGTTTGAATATAGCCTTCAATCGAACAAACACTATAATAACATCTTAGCAAACAAGCTTATTTGATGTGGCAGTATTTTACAGTAAAAACGACATCTTGTCTTTCATATGTAACATATCGTTTTTATGATTAGGACATATAAATGTTAATTTGCAGTTTAATACGTTGCTTATACAAAAATATTTTATTTCAACATATTTCAGTCGATTTTTACTCATCTCAGTATTGGAATATAGTTAGGTAAAAGCTGTTCATTCATTCACACACAAAAATGCGATTCATATTCAAACAGTCTTTTTGTTTACAGACACTATTTCATATCGCGATTAGAACAAAGCACTTGAAAATAAAGAATGTACCTATTCCTCAGCTGGATCTGTTGCTCCTCCAAATGAAACTACCTGCACTTCTGAGGTAATTTTTTCCAGGATTATTATTAAGATAGTATTATTCCTCACAGCGTCGTAAATATGAGTCTCTTTCGGTGGGTTATCCAGCTGATGTGGGCGTGGATCGCCTCAGAGCATTTGTGTTTGAATAAAGCGCGCGCTCCGTGGGCGTGGTCAAATTAACTTTAATGACCTGAGACGAGAACGACTATCATCTCTCTCTTTTCGTACAGATTACATAAAATGAGAAAATTTGTTTTTTATATAAATTACTTTAGAAGATAATTCAGGCTTCATGCCTGTGTGCCTGTATAACTGTTTGACTGAGTATTTGCAGAGTTACCGTTTATTTTTCGGACGCGTTTCAGAATGGACTTCACTGACAGAGAGAACGCAGAACGCGCATCATGTTTATTTTTCTTTATTAGGCGAAAAGGACAACACTTTGTTTTTATTGTGAGGTTCCACAAAAAAAATACAAACTTAACAGGATTGAATGATGTACAACACTTATATGTAAGATCAAAATCAACAGAGTAATTTGAGTCTCTTTTGCACTGATAAGGAAAAGAGTGAGCTGGTATCGCCGGCGAGACCGCCGACCCCAGAGGGTTAAGTTGTTTACGTTCATTATTATTGTAATGATATGTGCTTTGAGACATGAGGTAATTTAATGCCGTCTCGTGGCGCTTTGCAGAATCTGCTGTGTGGCTTTGGAGACGCTCTAAAGGAAGGGTGGGATCTTATGCTTTCAAAGCTAACTTGCTACTACTAGCCTCTCTGAAATTGCCTACCCTACCTTTTAAGAATGTAAATATCAGCCCAGGAAGTGATATGCATGTTTCTTTCAATTCTTGGCAGCAGTAGCAGTTTTTCTATTGTTATATTAGGCTCAGATCCTCTCTTGAGGGGAAGAAATAGACCTGACTTTTTTCTTGCCTTTAAAGTTTTTGATTCACATTTGTTTCTGGATGCAATATTCAACCTGATATTCAGGCCAGATTAAAGTCGGCTTGAAACGGATGTTGCGATAGTATTTTCTTCCCTATTGTGACGTATATCTGAGTGAAACAGCTTCTCAATCATGAAAAAAATGTTGGTCGGCTCGGGACTTGATTTTGTCCATCAGGAATTGAGGAATTGTTTGGTTCACTGTGGTTTGCTGTTGCTGTGATGAGTGACAGGTTGTGCCGCCCTCACGCCAGTAAACACGCTGTCAGAGAAGAGGAGAGATGTCAAAGGGGAAGTTATTTTGAAGAATAATAAATAAAAAAAAGATGAGCACAGACAAATCATTTATAATAAATACTTCAATATTCCATAAAGAAACAAAACAAGAATTGTCAATTGTGACTTTTAACAGCTGTGGATGATCTATCTTTCTGGATTGTTATTATTATCTTAGTGCGTGAGCACCAGTGTTAAGATGTGAACCTTTTGTTGCTGCGTCTGCAACTAATGTAGGCAAGTTTCCGAGTATAATTCGCTAATAGAAGACTTTGCAATGAAAATGTATTTAATTTTTTTTAATCTATTTTAATTTTAATTTCTATCTTTTTTGTTTATTTTTATTTTTATTACTATTATATTACTCAGCACCTTTAATCAGCTGCAAACAGAGCAAGAAAGAGTTAACGTCTCAAGGAGGCTGGAACTGCTTTCTTTGGTCCCACCCTCTTTCTTTAGCGTGATCTCAGAGTAAAGCGAGCTCCAGCCGTGGGACAGCAGTGGGCAAAGAGTCTAGCTTAAATATGGCACAGACTCTCCTACATGAGTCCAGCAGAATAGGACAGAAGCCTGAGATAGCTTCTTTTAAAGGATCATCTTAGAGGTGTCTCCATGAGAAAGTAGACTGGAGCTGATCGAGCTGAAGATCCATGTGTAAATGCTGCCAGAGCATCTCTTAAAGTTGCTGAGTGAAGCATGGGTTTTGACAAGGCTCGTCACTTAATCTCACATCCCCGTTTACTCGCAGAGGTGGCACAGAGGAGGTGAGAGCTGATGGACTGTTAGAGGAGGACAGTGGATATCATGCTTTGCTTTTTCTTGTTTTCCTCCAGAATTTCAGTCGTGTTGTAATTATTAACCAGAGGCAATGAGGAGTCATTTTGATCCACGAACAATGTTTACCTAAAAAAAGAGTGAAAAAAGTATATTTGTGTAATTTTTGTGAAGGAATTACTTGAGACAGAGACATCACTGGATGAGTGTGCCGGCAAGATGAGCGTACCGGCAAACTGTGGATTCTCTTTCTCAGCTGACCGGGCATTAAAGCCAAGGAACTGGAATTTGTATGGATCCCCATGTGCCGTCAATAGACCCATCGACATTGTGCAGAAACGCAGGCGGTAATAAACTTTGATTTATATATGTGGTTCTGGTCAACATTACTGTCAAATACAGTGGGGTCCAAAAGTAGTAGACCATTAGTGCAAATGCTTTCCTAGCAAATTCACTCATAAAAATAAAGGTTCTTTATGGGCATTGATGGTTCCATGAAGAACCTTTTAACATCCATGGAATCTTTCCATTGCACAAAAGGTTAGTGGAAAACATTTCTTTAGATTACTAGAATATATATATTTTTAAAATGGTTATTTTAAGAACTGTTCACTAAAAGGTTCTTTTATGGATCCCAAAATGGTTCTTTTATGTCATCGCTATGAAAACCCCCTTTAGGAACCTTTATTTTTAAGAGAGTTATGTTATCAGAATAACAATTTGAGTGAAATATAGATTTAAAAATTAACATTCATTTCGTAATGTCTCAGTATTTGGTATGTCTCTCTTTTGCTTAAATGACAGCATCAGTCGAGCTGCATGAACTCCACAAGTTTGTGTCAAACCTGATGATCATGTTCTTCGGAATGATTTGAGATGATCCAAAGAGCATCTTGAGCTTCGATATAGAAGCAAGAACACCTGAACGTCTGCACAATGAGTCATGATCAATGACACAAATTGAATTATTTGTTTAGTGCCCAAGAAATAGTGCAGAATCCTAAATATTTCATATTTCAAAATATAATACATTTCTAATAAATTTCAAAATCATATTAGTTTTGTGTGTTTATTGTCAGGTTTAAATTAGATCAGAATCCCAGACCCCACTGTATATTTTGAAACACTTTAATCTAAGGGTATTGAAAATCAAAATTAGGTGCGGTTGTATTGTATTCCATTGATAAAATACTTTTTTTTCTTTACACCTGGTGTAGAGACAGAGACAGACTGTCATGTGGTTTGGCTGAATAAATCAACTATGTCTATGAAATAACTTGTTGATATGCTCTGACCCATGGAAACTCTTTTCAGACTTCCTCAGACAAGATCTACTAGTTCTCTTCAGTTTGATGGCAGTAAAGCACTATGATAAATGAGCAATTATTCTGCCAGGGTTTTGCATTACTCTGTGTGCGCAATCAGTTTTCTTCTTTCGCATTTATTGTATCACAGTCTGGAAATCAGTTCATCCAAAACTGTTCCACCAAATGCCAAAGAGCCCTGCTCATGTTTCACTGAGAATATCCAGCATATTACACCTCACCTGAAATCAATAGGACTACATGATGAATGTAATTTTTTTCATTACATATTTTAGTTATTATTTTCTCTGTAAACCATTAACCAATAGCATTAAGAATTTGCAGTGAAAAAAAAAATAGTTAGTGGAAGAGGAAAAAGCTGAGGAATTCAGTTTTCTCTTCATCTGTAACAGTACTGTACGTTTGGATTGGTACAGAAGTTGAAGCTGAAATTAATTTTCTGCTGCATTATCGCTACCAAAAGGAATTGCAAAAATAACAACATGGTTTCAAACAGGTTTCCTGAATGCCCTCCCACACACCCCGTGTTTGACAAACAAAACGTCTCCAAACTCACACCACTGAGCCAGCATTGTGAAGGGATGCTGAAGCAAACAGAGCAGTTTTGGTAGTACAGTCGTATTGTTGACGCTTCTCATGGAAATCAACACACAGATGGCTTATTTTATAGTTGCTTTTTCATATTGACCCAGCAAAAGAAAAGAAAAAAACATTTAAATGTTGAAATAAAATGACACACTTTAACTTTAAGGCAGCGACAGTGAGTGTGGTGTTTGCATGTACATTTGTTCAGCTGCACACCAGTTATTATTCGGATAAAAATACTTTCAGAAAGAGCCCAACGTGAAGAAATAAAGGTTTCTGTGAACGCAGGATTTTCTTGCAAATTGGATTTAGAAAAAGGCCACCATCTAATCATCATTTTCTTCATGGCCATCTACAAAAAAATCTTTTTCATTTGAATTTCCTACAAGACACAATGTTCCATGTCCTGATAGAATAGTAATTTTGTTAGGGAAGTATGGGATTTATGAAATCAAGAGGAAATCTGCTTTAGTCAGAGAGGTTTTGATTTAAAGTGAACCACGAAGCCTCTGTCCTCCTCCCACAGTATCAGCCAGGCTGCGCAGACCAAGTCTGAGACACTCCTTTTGGACACATACACATTCGTTTCCCACTTGCAATGTCATCAATGTCAGTGTTGACAGCAGGATTACAGATAAAAAACAAACAAACATGATTTTCCATTTATTTTCTTAGGCTGTGTCTTGGTTTATCAGATAAAGTACAGGACATTTGGGAGGTAGTTTTTAATGGAAACTTAAGAGAGCATATTACTGAGGTGCTGTATTGTACCACGCAAAAGCTAGTGCTGAAATATTGTTTCCGATTTTAAGAACACAGCCTTGGTTAATCTTAAGCCATTAAATGACAAGATACATTGGCTTTATATATCACAATTGTGACTTTCTATAGCTGAATTTAACTTGTTGCGGTTTACCAGTTATACTTTAAATTGCACAATATGACTTTTAATTTCACAATTGATTGACTGTTTTTCATAATTGTGACACTTTCTCATAATTTCATTTTTATATCTGACAATCGATTTTATTTCGTCTTGAACACAATTACCTTTTTAATTTTTTACTTTGAGGTAGAAACAGGCTTTCATCCTTAGGACATTCACCCGGGACTAAACCTTTCGAGCTTTATGAAACATCAGTTTTGTAGGCTATTTTTATTACATTCCACATGTTTGTAAAACTGATCATTAGAATCATTAAAATTTCAAAGTTCAACTAAACGTGCGATGGCCAATACCAAAAACGAAAAGCCCCTAACGTGTAATCTATCGCTCATTAGGACTTTGTGTGTGCAGACATCTGCTTCTGTTCGTAAGTCCTTGGCTTGTGTAGATTGTCAGGACCTGTAAACGGTTGTAAACCATTTGTCAAGCGTTCAACATTTTCTAGAGCTTCATGTCAAGAAAAATGATTTATGGGACGCAGCGGATTATAATCACCCGAGGCTGGGAGTGCCACGTCTTCTGCCGTTAAATGTTAGCGGTGAGGTTGAGGCAACACTACTAGACGCACCGGTCCGGTTGGAGCACATTAAGGTTATTATCTAAGCACTTGGCCTTGTGCTGCTGAATTGTGTGACCTGACAGAATATTGCTCTGTAATGAATATGTTCAACTGTGTTAGTGTTTTCTTAATCTTTATTAGAGAGGTTTGCTGTATAACATTCTTTGAGTATATCCATTTGTCTCCCTCTTGGCCGGTGTCTTGGCGGAGTTAGATTGCAATCGTCTGAACATCTGCAGCTCATTCTTCTTGCTTTTTTTTTTTTTTTAAGTGAAATGTCACATGGGATTACTTTCACCCCCAAGAGATGCATCTATTTTCAGTTTAAGTCGACCAATTACAAAACGATGCTAGTGTTGTCTAAAACGCATGAGGTTCCATAGCTCTTGGTCTTTGTACGGACACAGTTCACATTACCTGTAGCCATCTCTGAAATCATCTCTGAAATCATCTCTGAAATCGTCTTTAATAATGTGATTTATTTTGAGTGTGTCTGTAAGGCTATATCAGATCTCTTTTATTCATAGTATGACTATTTTTTATTAGTTTTCCCATCACTTTAGGTTGCTTTCATAATATATGTTTTGCTGTGGGCATTTTGCACTGCTGTTCTGTTGTTTTCTTATGGTCACAAAATGATCCAAGGATAACAGACTGAGCCCCGTGCGTGCCCTCTGAGAGACCCTCTGCTGTGTTCACAGAAGTGCCCTGTCACAGACCCTGCATGGAAAATCTGATGCACTTCGTTAACTCTGTTTGTAATGATGGTCTGGCATGATGCATAGGCCAGCATGTATTTTCCTCTACATTTTTTATTTTAAGGATATTACGGTAACACTTTGCAATAAGGTTCATTAAGGTTAACTTTAGTTAACATGAACTAATAATGAACTGCACTTCTACAGCATGTATTAATCTTTGTTAATTTCAACATTTACTAATACTAATACATTATTAAAATCAAAAGTTGTATTAGTTAACAATGCACTGTGAACTAACATGAACAAACAGTAAACAGCTGTATTTTTATTAACTAATGTTAACAAAGATTAATGAATACCGTTACAAATGTATTGCTCATGGTTAGTTCATGTTAATTAATACATTAACTAATGTTAACTAATAAACCTTATTGTAAAGTGTTACTGATATAAAAATCCCTCTTCTTATGTATTTTCTTATTATTATTATTAGTAGTAGTAGTAGTAGTAGTATTTAATTATTGTATAGCTGAAAGTAAAAAAAAAAAGAAACTTTATTTTTGTTTTCAAAAAAATATTATTTTAAAATTAAACCATTTTAGTTAAGACACATTTTGGTAAGATATATGAGTGTTATTTTAATAGTGTTGATTTACAGATTTAGTGTGTTATGTAGGATCGTACACATGCTGCAAACAGTGTGCTTCATGTGGTAGCATGCAAATTAAATATTTAATATTTGTCAGAAATAGAATACCATTTACATTTTTGGTAGCACTTTATTTTAAGGTGACATAGTTACACGTTACTATACATGTACTTACTATAGTAAAAACAATAAAGTATGCATAATTACAAGTAGCTAACCTAAACCAAACCCTAATCGTAACTCTATAGTAAGTACATGTAGTTAGTTTATATTACTCAGTACTTATTTGAGTATGTACAATGTAACTTTGTCACTTTAAAATAAAGTTTAAAAAAATGATTGAAAGAAATTAATATTTTTATTCAGCACGAAATCTTTTTACTTGGCCTATAATTTACTATCAAATAAATGTAGTTCGTTTTAACTTTATATTCATCAAATAATCCTGAAAAAAGTATATGGTTCCCATTAAAATATTAAAGCAGCACAACTGTTTTCAACATTGATAATAATAAGAAATGTTCTTGAATGAATTATAACAAATTATACAGCATATTAGAATGATTTCTGAAGGATCATGTGACACTGAAGACTGGAGAGTAATGATGCTGAAAATTCAGCTTTGCCATCACAGGAATAAATGACATTTTAAAATATATAAAAATAAACAACAGTTGTTTTAAAGTGTAATATTTCACAATATTACTGTTTTAACTATTTTTGATCAAATAAATGCAGTCTTGGTGAGCATAAGAGACTGCTTTGAGAAAGAAAAATAACGTTTGAATGGTATTGCATTAATATATTATTTTATGCTGAACTAAATGAGTATACACAAAGTAAATGTTAAACTTTTAATCAAGTTGAAAAATATAGTTTAATAACAAGTGCATATGTTTACAGTGCAGACAGCTAATATTATTGCAGTAGGTAATTTACAGGGCTGAATTATATAATCAACACATTAAGTGTGTTTACACTAACTATAACAAGGGTTGGTTTATTGTGATCAGAAGCACTCTTTTCTGTAATATGAACGTATATTAAAGTCACCACCAGTTTGCTTTTGAGCAGGAAAATGTATGTGGAAATATCTGTGTAATGCGCCTTCAAATGTCTATGACTTAATTCTGGCTAACCCCCATGCATGTTTTAAAATGTCAGTCTAAATCAGAGACAAACCAAGCTTATTTTTAATCTTGACCATAAATGTTCAGTGGAAAGCTGAGATCACAGCACTGCCTCGCTCGCTCTCTCTCTCTCTCTCTCTCTCTCTCTCTGTGCACCCTATTGTGCCTCAGAAATCTTTATACAATCTCTGCGACTCTTACCGGTATGGATGTGCTCCACATTTGATGTGCACAATTAGGAAAAGGCAGCATGTACAGAAACGGTGATTAAACAATCGAGGACACATCCTCTGCCCGCAGTGTCTACGCACGAGTATGTGACCTGCTGGATGACCCTGTAATTAACCGCCTCACCAGATCGGTAACGTCTCCCGTTGTGCTTCTGTGAGACTTCAGTCTCAACGTGAAGCACCAAGAAGGGTCTCTTTTTTTTTTTTTTTTTTACTCAAATGCATGTTCACTTGTGGTTAACTGTGCTTTTAATCTCGCTGCACCTCTCAAATGTTCAACTTTTAGTGCTAACCATTTTATTTGTGAGGCAACAGCTGTCCTGCGGTATGTTCATGTATGTCTGGGCCCCTGGGTGTTCATTGACGTCATGTGACGTTGTGGCTCTCTTAAATGTCTTTTTTTTTTCTTGTTGATTAGAAACAATGGAGAGAGGAACAGGATGAACAGCCTTCTGGCTGCGTCCCGGTGGACCGGTTATTCAACTATGAGACTAAACGACTTCATGAGATTCATTTGAACTCATTGCTCCGCCTCTGTTCTTCTTTCTTTACATTAAATGCTGCATCAAAGCATATAAACAAACATGCCTCTATGACTATGTGGAGCCGGCGTTTCTTGCTTTTCGTAAGATGTTTTGACTGTAGATTAGTGATTGTGCTGCATTAGGCTAGTGTGTGGACCCGGGTGGGACATGCAGGCTGGGCTGGTAATGTGCCCAGATTAGGACTGACGTAGCACTACTGTCCCGTGACGCATGCTGGGTGTCAAGTGTTTCGATTCTGACAGTCAACATGCAGCATGTCATACGACTGTAGAGGATTTAGTAACGGCTCTTTTACTCCTCAGACTGGAGGTGCTCTTTAAACGTCTGAAAGATTCTGCTCGAAGCCTTTGTAGCGAGTTGGTATCCACTTTGAATCAATTTCAACCGGTTCCTGAAGGCAATGAAAAGCTGAGTTGAAGCCAGGGGTGTAAAATGATACTGTGTCAGACTTGTACTCAAGCCAAAAACATGTTTCAGTAAAAATTGGAAAGTTCCCACATTGTACTAAGTATTTTTAAGTCGAAAGTAAAAATGTTTTCTTAGATTTTGAAATTGACTGATTAGAGTAGCACCAATGCTTTGTTTATATGTAACGCTCTAGAACACAGCAGATGCTAAATTTAACACCCTGAAACCTTTACAGAAATGATTAAAGGGATAGTTCAACCAAAAATTCTGGCATTATTTACCCTGATGTTGTACCAAACCCATAAGACTTGCGTTCATCTTCAGAACACAAATTAAGATCTTCTTGATGAAATCTGAGATTGTAAAACGAATCCATACGAATTGAGCGGTTTAGTCCAAATTCTCTGAAGAGACTTGATCGCTTTATATGATGAACAGATTGAATTTAGACTTCTAGTATTCGTACTAGTTTTCGTATGGATTAGTTTTACGATATCTTTATGAACTTTTTGAAGCGTCAAAGGGATAGTTGTGTACATGTAACTATCAATGGAGGGACAGAAAGCTCTCAGATTTCATCAAAAAGATCTTCATTTGTGTTCCGAAGATGAACGAAAGTCTTTCTGGTTTAGAACGACATGAGGGTGAGTAATTAATGACATAATTAAAATTTGAGTGAACTATCCCTTTAAACATTAAATTCAGCTGTAATGGATTTTATAGTGACAGCTGTTTATGTTTACAGACTGAACAATGATATACTTGTATACAATTTTTCATAGCTTTTTACCTCTATAGCTTTTTACTTAATTTTTTTCTTTAATAATAATAAATGTTGTTGTTGTTCTTCTTCTTCTTATTATTATTATTATTATAATATACCATAAGAACAGAGTGGAAGTATATGCTCCTTAAAGGGATAGTTCACTTTGAAATTAATTTTTGATATGTTTTAGGTTACCTCAAGGGCATCCAAGATGTAGGTGTCTTTGTTTCCGCAGTAGTTTCAATTTTGATATTTTTAGGTCAAACCGTTCTTGTCTGTCAGTCATATAATGCAGGTCTATAGTCACCACCTCAAAGAGCATGCACAGAGAATTAAACATGATTTAGTGACTCGTAAATGTAAGTACACATTGATGGCCTAAGACACGAAACGAGTGGTTTGTGTGAGAAAACGAACCGTATTTATATCGTTTTTACCTCTTGTAACCACAGCACGTTGGTTACTCATTGTTTACACAGAGATTTCGGAAGTGTTACCTTTCACTGTGAAGATCTAAACATATTTAGATATACAGGAAATCGCAATGGAAGACGATTTCGATATATCAACAGACAACGTTGAATTTTTTTCGCAACCGCGCGAGAGATCATTTCCGGCGCTTTCCGGTGCTTGCGCAGACCGATACGGTTCTTTTCTCACACAAACGGCTCGTTTCGTGTCTTAGGCCATCAATGTGTACTTACATTTACGAGTCTTTAAATCATGTTTAATTTGGACTTCTCTGTGCATGCTCTTTGAGGTGGTGACCATAGACCTGCATTATATGACTGACAGACAAGAACGGTTTGACCTAAAAATATCAAAATTGAAACTACTGCGGAAACAAAGACACCTACATCTTGGATGCCCTTGAGGTAAGCTAAAACATACCAAAAATTTATTTCAAAGTGAACTATCCCTTTAAGACAAATGGTGACTATAACCAACTCAACTTATTATTATTACTATTATTGTCATCTTCAAGTTGAGTTGTGTTATGGTCACGATGTGCCTTAAGGCTCATACACTTGTACTCGGTACTTGCTACTGTCATCATGTCTTGACTGAAAAGGGCAGCTTCATACATGCTTATTCTTTCTTGAGCCACAGGAGGCATCCTATTCCCAGAAAAACAGCCAGGAAAATTGTGTATTTTCCACAGCACTGCAAGCACAAAGACTGGTCACAAGGAGGCTGGTTCATCTTTAACCATCTGATGATGCGGGCAATTGTCATAACAGTGCACTGAACACTGTTAAAGGGATGGTTCACTCAAAAATTAAAATGATTGTTCAGAAAACTATCTGTACTTGTCACAACAGATTCACATATTGTGGCCAACAGAACTCGAAACAATGTGAATTGCCAGTGAACTTGATTTTTTTATTTTTGCACAATTATCTGAATTTTGGAATAAACAAAACTGTGATACTAATCATATATCTTATCCCCTTAAATTTAGATAACTAAATTTAAATGTAGCTATTTAAAGCTAACAGAGAACTTGGCAAAATGAGGATCAGTGTTTCCCTTCATTTTCACTGAGAGAGGGGGCATGTCTCCTGCTCACCTGTGAGATACAGATTTTCCATCAGTATGTGGAAATGTTTATTTTAATTTAAGTTCAATGCACTGGTATAATATTGCATCAATAATAATAATAATTAGAGAAATCAAACATTTGAATTTTGGTGGTGTTTTACCACAAACTCTGATTAATGCACTGAATGAATAGGCTGATATGCCTATATGCACAATCCACTGATGCAGTTCCCACATGCAATATAAAAACCATTAAAAACAGGCTGCTTCACTGAATGATGAAATTCCCACATTCCCTTTGATAGAGGATGTCTTAAAATGGCAACATGGAAATGTGTGGGTGGATAGATGTGTGGGCCAAAAATAGCACAGTAGAAATCTCTATAAATATTCATGAATGGGGGGAAGAATCTGAGGCTACCTGCAGCTCTAAATATAGCGCTTCTGCTCGGATCCCTCGCACAGGGACGGGCTATTTATAGCAGCACTGCAGAACAGAAGTGCCTCGCTCTGAGTGTGCACAGGGACCCATAGGAGAACAGCAGTAAAGATGAGGGACGGAAGCAGAAACGAAGTGGAAGCGACAGCCTCTGCCCCAAGCACAGGTATTTTTAGAGCTGGATGCGGTGTCCCCTCACGCCAGAGCGTACAGTAGAGTGACTTAAAGAGATGTGCTATTGTGTATGTGTGTTTTGGTCCATGCAGAAGAGTGCTGCTCTCCCTCCCTCTCTCTCTCTCTCTCTCTCTCTCTCTCTGTCTATATGTTTCTCGCTCCTGTATGTGGGCATATGAATAGAGTGTACCGGGTTGATTATATAATACGTAAGAAACATCCGTCTTGTCCTCATGCAACATCTGTGAAAGGTCGATTTGGAGGTCTTTGAAAACCCCTGTTGTAGATGACAACATAAACGCTGCTTAACTTTGAAAGCGCCATCACTATAAGATATATTAAATTCGCTCACATGTTAAAGGTACAGATTGCACATATTAAAAAAAGCTGAATATACTGTATGGTGCTTTTGGTCATATTTGAACTTAATCAACATAAACTGCAGTATTAGTATTATGTGTTGGAACTAGAACAACAGAGACTCTAAATAGATCTCCAAAGTGTTGTCTCCTTTATCGTTTTATTGTTATTTATTTAGGCAATGCCTTTCCTTCTCTCTCAAATATAGAAAGAAATTGGCCATTGACTTGCGATGTTGGTTCTCTCCTTCACACTAACTTAATAACACACTGTAGAAGAATACCTTCATTAGTAACGGATCGTTAGTAAACAGACAACGCATCAGAGGCAAGGACCATTGATTAATGAAATGACCATATATGGTTCATGTCAATTTTGTGCTAGTTTGATTGGGAATTGACTTTACCTGAGGAGGTTATTTTTAGGCCTCTCATGCTTCCACGTCAATGAGCCGAGGCTATTTTTAGCTTCGCATTCCTGCATCACATTGACCTTGAAGAACACAGCCCATTTGCTGCCTCTTGTGTTTCAGGAGGTCTTACCCAATCTACAAACCCTGAATCTGTCACTGAGATGGACAGATTTACTGCACTCAGAATGTGGCTTAGAGGAGGAAGAAATCTCAAATGCATTTCTCTCATTCACTTTCACAATAACTGACGTACTAGATCTCGAGGTCGAAAGATGTAGCTGTTTTGACATTCTGCCAGTGTTGCTGTATACAGCAGTGTTTAAGAATGAGTCCACATACGAAAATATTGGATTAAAAACCTACAACTTAATAATAGAAACTTTTAGGATTTTTTAAAAAATGCTTATGATGTAAAATAATAGAAAAATAATAAAGATTCTGCATTATTTCTGGGTCACTACTCAAATGTATATTTATGACATTGATCATGTGATTCTTTACACAATTGGTCAGATGTTTTTGCTTCCATTGAAGCACAAGATGTTCTTTGGATTGTCTCAATTCATCATGTGTGCACAATATATTGCAGATAACAATATGTTATCTGCACTTTTTTGTGCAATTTTTTAAGTATTCAGTATTGAATATTTGCATGTTAGTTTTTAATATTTAAAAATGTCTACCTCTTTTTAGATTTAGATAATCGTCGAGCATTAATTTAAAGATGTAGATTATGGCAATAATTGAGCCCTTTAAGAGCATTATTTCTTCCAGAGCACTTTCCTTTAAGAGCGTATTTCGAATTGAGTGTCTGTGTAATATTTCTGTATGATTTTTGTAATATAATTATAGCTAATAATCACTATTTTTGTTCATGCACATATTTTATGTTTTATTTTTTTTAGCACAGTAATATGTTTTGTAATTTCGACCATTTATCAGTTATCGGCCATAACAAAAATATTACTTTTAGCTTATCGAAATCAGCCAAAATTTCAATATAGGTGTACTCCTATTGGATAACATGATTGGTAAGTTTTAAACAAACTTGTGATGTATTACAATTATATAATGTATAAAACTGTATTCACTAGTGGTCTCAGACTTCACTGTAGTGTCAGAGCTGCTGGCTTGATATTAGTATTAGAGGTATTGAAAAGGATCCTTGTGTTTATCATGGAGTCATGGAGATCACAGAGACTGTGATATACTTTTTATCTCTGTCATATTAACCTGCAAGGCTAGTGCTTACATCTGGATTGATGCAGGAAGTGTCTCACTTCACATCTGTGTGTAACCATTTTTATCTCAGAAGGTCTCAGTGACCTTCTATACTATTTGCCATTGGCACAGGGTATGTGTGTTGAGCTTATGGCGTCATTGGGTACAATTTATTTGAAAGGAGTGTAAAAATGGCAAATTAAAAGTTAATACATCATCCCAGGTAAATTGTTCATCTTTCTTTCTGTTTCTCTTTCCTCAGTTTTGATGTTGAGAATGGGCTGTCGGTGGGCCGCAGTCCTCTGGAGTCCCAGGCCAGTCCAGGCTCCAGCCGTGTGCTGCCGCCCAATTTCCCTCACAGTCAGCGGCGGGAGTCATTCCTGTATCGCTCGGATTCCGACTTTGACCTTTCACCCAAGGCCATGTCCCGAAACTCATCCACGGCCAGTGAGCTGTGAGTATCATTCGTCTCATTTATGATCCCCTAATATACTGAAGCTCAAGAAATGTCTGGACCCTCCGATGCATCAAGAAATCTCATACTATATGCATTTACGATGGCTTCTCTGAGTAGAAAAAGTCACATAATTTTTTTAAATAACTAACTTAAAAAAAAAAAAAAAAAAAAACTTGTTTTTAATTCATTTTAATTAATTACACTACCATTCAAAAGTTTTGTTGTAATCTTTTTTTTAAAGAAATTAATATTTGAAATTGATCAATTTTTATTTCAAATAAATGCTGTTCTTTTGAGCTTTCTATTCATCAAAGAGTCTTGACAAAAAATTTCACAATTTCAAAATTATTAGGCAGCACAACACTGATAATAATGAGAAATGTTTCTTGAGCAGCAAATCAGCATATTAGAATGATTTCTGAAGGATCATGTGACACTGAAGACTAGAGTAATAATGCTGAATATTCAGCTTTGCCATCACAGGAATAAATTATATTTTAAAATATATTAAAACAGAAAACATGTACTTGAAATTGTATTAATATTTCACAATATTACTGTTCTTACTGTATTTTTGATCGAATAAAAGCAGCCTCGGTGAGCACAAGAGACTGCTTTCAAAAACAAAAATCTTACCGACCCCAAACTTTTTAAGTTTCCAATCTCAGTTTTCATGCACATTTTGTGTGATTCACTGCAAGCTTCACGTGTTACAAACTGCACAAGTGTGTACTTCAGCTACAGTGTTTTGTGGCTGGAAGAGTTCTGTTAATTAGGACTGTAAACGTTGCCTCATAACAGATGTGGCTTACTCCAGCTGGTTGATTATGTCTGAAACACAGTTCTCCCAAGACACTCCATTTTAATAGTGTATTACATCAAATCATATTGCTCAGCCATTTTGGAAAATCCAAGGCACTCCTTATTATTACCACTTCCAGCTGTTCTTTCCATCTGAGCACGCTTGCATGTCAGCTCTGGTTTGCTGGGATTTCACAAAGTCGGAAAAAGGGCGCCACATTCTTGTTTTTTTTCTGCAGTTTATTTTTCCACTTTGCGTCAAAGCTAGTCGCCCAAATCGAAACACCTTAAGACTGGTTCACACCGCCCCAAAAAACACCAACTGGGTGAACACAACCCCCTCCAACTGCTGGTGTTTGTTAGGACGATGTGAACTAGTGTGCTTAAGTAATCGCAGGTCACCAACTCTTGTTGTCTTTTCAAAGGGAAGAGAGTTTGAAGCACTGGGAAGTCAACTGGCTCAATCGGTGAGGAGAGAAAAATATTAATTTGAAAGGGCTGTCCCTCATTTCTCCATTACAGGATCCAGGCCGGTTCTCTCTCCTAGTGTCTCACCTCAGAGCTTCCCCTCTGCCCTCTTTACCACCATGAGCGATCGGCATGCCACCAAAGAGGCTTTGGAATATACGAATAAAGGCGCAACTCCCAGTGTGTTCCCTAGTTCGACTTCTCTCCTGCTGCTCCTCAAATACACATGCATGACACACCCTGTCCAACCACGCTGAACCCATCTATGTTCTTATTACGTATTTCCATAAGCTTTTAATGTAGGATTTCTAATATCCCATTGGAGAGTCTGAGGTGCCTTCCTTATGCTGAGCTGTTTTCTTTATTTCCATTCAAACTGCATGTTAATAAAAAGCGTATTACCGCCCTCTTGCTCTCTGAATGATGGTGTGCTGTAACCTGAAGCCGACCACATCCTTAATTCTCCACAGTTAAACTCTTAGTCATTCTTTTTCACTGATCCTTAAGTAATTTTATGTGCCTCCTTTTATTATTGGGAGATTAAAGAGCTGTCTTTTCCAGTATGTCATTTTTGAGTTTGATTTGTGATTTGTTAATGTATTTTTCTTTTACAGACATGGAGAAGACATGATAGTTACACCATTTGCACAGGTTAGTAGTAGAGTGGGTCATAAAAATGAAAAGCTTGCATAGTCTGACATTAATAGGCAATTAGAGACTTTGCATCATGTGGTTTCAGATGACCACACTTTTTTAGGAACATGGCAGTTTGACTCTACACCCCCTATATTTTAAAGACAGATTAATCTCCTAATATTCAGCAGTGAGTTTTTTGTGTTAGTGGAGTGTGCTGCCTTTGGCATTGGCGGGAACAGCCCTTCCGCTCTTATGCAGCTTACTTTACGTGGGATTTGCGTCACCACTGTACTCAGTTTACAAAACAGGCAAGGAATCCAATACCGCATTTGTCGATATGGATGCTGACAGATGAGAAATCTGCATGGCTTTGGAAATCAGATACCCTTCATGTCCTTTTGAAACTCCAAATGAGCTGCAGAATTTAGGACAAACCAGGCTTTTTAAGCAAATCTTTCATTTACTAGGTCACCTCTCTATGTAACATTTATTCTCTCACTCACTCCAAAAATAATTGTATTAATCAGTGTTAATCTTGTTTGCAAGTAATATCTAAACATTGGTAAAACAAGATTAATGTACCTGTGAAGCAAAACTTTACTAAGTTAGTACTTAGTACTAAGATACTAAGACTTCCAAATTGTAATTTCCTGTTAAAGCATAATTTATAATAAAATGTATATTTATATTTATTAATAAACTGTATGTTTTATATTAATAATTTCTTTCGATATATTATAATAAAATATAAAATGGCTATATATATATATTATATATATATACACACACACACACACACACACACACATATATATATATAAAACATTCTTTAAAAAAGTATTGAAAGTATATTGCGCCGATTTGCTTATCGATTTTGCTGGACAATAATAATACAATCAAAAATACTGATAACTGATTTATTTATTTTATTTTTGCATTGCTAAAATATGAAGCTGTAAGTAAGTTGGAGTAACTAAAAAAGAAAGAAAGTACTTAGGATGTGTTTTTGGCATGGACCTACATTATTGTTCTTCTCATAGGTCCTTGCCAGCTTGAGGACAGTGCGGAGCAACTTTGCCGTTTTGACCCATCAGCAAGACCGTGTCCCGAGCAAGTAAGTCCTTTTACAGTCCTAGTAAACTGTGTAATCCTTGTTTAAATGCTTTTTAAGTCATACTTGATCTTATAAATCTATACAGGAGGTCCACTGGAAACTACCCACCATCCATGTGCAAGACAAGCCTACCAGGTTAGACAACAAACTCTTGTAGAAAAGCAAAACAGTACATTTCTTTGTATTACATATGATAATGAACTTATTTCAGTAGCCATGAATATATGAACTGTATTTTGCAGAGGAGCCGTTTCAGAAGCTGGCAGTAGAGACTCTGGATGAGCTGGACTGGTGTCTCGAACAGCTTGAGACTCTCAAGACACGCCACTCAGTCAGTGAGATGGCATCCAACAAGGTAGATCTACTAAAATAAAAGATGATTCATTACTGACAGGCCCATCCCCATTGTCACCCAGGGACACCCCACTAATAACACTCAAACACAATTCATCAGCACTTGCTGAAAACAGCAGCCAAATACTTAACATATCCTCCATATGAATTACACATCGGAACGGGAGTCATGCATGTCTTGAATCTCTCCCCTCCCCCGACCACATCTTGTGCTGAAAAATGTGAATGAGAGTGAAGTCATGGATGAATCTGATCCCCCACCCTTTCTGTCTCCCCCATTCCTGCTGGGGGTTTCATAGCCTGCGTGACGCGTGATTGGCCCACCCACACAGCAGCCACGTGCACGCGGACACATACTCTCACAGACACACATGTGCACGTATGAACACATGTTTGTGTGTTTTCACTCTCACTAACATCACTAACGTTTCTAATACCCGTTCAGCAATCACCCTGCTCTGGCTGAGGTGTAAAATATACTGTGTATATATATATATATAACTGAGCGTGCAAAAACCTTTCAAAGTATTTAGGTTTAAATAAAAGTACTGAATTTTATAGATAGTTAATTAAATAAAAGTACTGAATTTTATAGATAGTTAATTTAATACTTGTTTTTGTCATCAAAATTGGTAGTGCCATATTTTCATATTAGATCTGGTAGGAATGGCAAGTCATGGGGTGAGCTAAACTGCAACATATTTAGAGATATATTTGTTTTTATTTTTATTTTATTTTTTTATTAAGTTTTTATTCATGTAAAATAAATACTCAAATTTAAAAATTAAATTTAAAGTAAAATTAATAATCAAATATTTCGTGTACACTTATGCATTTTGTTTTGATGAGTTAATGTTCTGATAAATAATGAAGATGAATGAAATTACTGAATTGTACATTAACATTTAAAAGTTTTGGTTCAGTTAGATTTTTTTTTTTTTTTTTTTTGGAAAGTCTCTTAGTGTCTATGTCTGCATTTATTTGATAAAAAATATATATTGTGAAATATTATTACAATTTAAAATAGCTGTTTTTTATTTTAAGATCTTTTAAAATTTCCTTTAAAATGTTATTCCGGTGATGGCAAAGCTGAATTTTCAGCATCATTACTCCAGACTTCAGTGTCCCATGATCCAGAGATGCTCACAAGTCTCTGAGCTAGAGTCCAAGTCAAGTCTCAAGTCTCTGAGCTAGAGTCCAAGTCAAGTCTCAAGTCTCTGAGCTAGAGTCCAAGTCAAGTCTCAAGTCTTTGAGCTAGAGTCCAAGTCAAGTCTCAAGTCTCTTGTGGTTATAAGTGTTGCATCACGTACAGCAACCCATCCAGGTTGCTTAGAACACTGCATAACTTTATATAAGGAATTCGAAGCATGTAATATGTTAGGTTACACTTTATTTCGATAGTCCACTTTAGACATTCTACTATGTACATTTTCAACTACATGTCAACTAACTCTCATTAGAGTATTAGTAGACTGTCAGGTTATGATGTGGGTTTGGGTTTGGAGAACAAGTTGACTTGTAGTTGCCAAGTTACTTATAGTCAGTAGAATATCTGTTGGGGAACCAACAAAATAATATATTATAATACATAATTAGCAGATATTAAGCCTACTAATACTCTAATGAGAGTTAGTTGACATACAGCTGCAAAGTTACTTATAGTTAGTCGAATGTATAAAGTGGACTATCAAAATAAAGTGGTACCATATGTTATTATGACTCCTTTATCTATTAGCATACAGTATCAGCTTTGATTTTAGTATATAATCAGTGTAAACAGGCTATTGCAACATGACAAAAACACCAAGAATGCTTTACTTTTAGTTAATTTCTTTATTTTGCCTTGTAGCTTGAACATACCAAGACATAAGACCAAATATAGAAAATGATATAACTCACAACACTTTGACACACTCCTATTTAGTGCAAAACATCAGTGTAGCTAAATGCAAATAAACTATTGTGTCCAAATGAAATTAACACTACAGTGCACTTGCAAAACATTCAAATGCTCAAAATCTTTAGTGTATATGTGAAGCAACTGACCAACTTATGGCATGTAACTTGTTAAGAACAAAATGTTTAGAAATAAAAAAATCCAAAGGGTGAGATCAGACTGGTTAACCTTCTCTTCTCTTAACACACTCACTAGGTATGGGCCACAAAACATTTCTGGCTTCTTCTGGCTGCACTGCCTATGCAACTAATCATAGCTTAACGTTATACTGTAAGTCAACACATCCCAGACTCTCAAACCAGTGTAACGTTATAACTAAATGAAACTGTAACGTTACATAAACAACAATAATCCTGTAACCTGTTTGTAGACAACGGGCAGCCAGCGGCACGTAAATGATTAACGTTACGTTAATCGACCACCACAAGTTTGGCAATTAAACAATCGCTCATTCATATTTCATAAGGAAGACAATCGGAGTTAACCTCCCGTAACGTTAGGTAGCTAAAGCAATAAGCAAGCTAACGGTAGATGGTCAATGCTGAGCTAAACATGTTTACTCACCTATCAGGGTGCGTTTTCAGACGCCTAATAAAATTAGATGTAGTTGAGCCAGAATCTTTTATCGTGATACTGCATCATTTGCATTGAGCGCTTCTTTTGAGCGCGTCTTGTTTGAAGTTTTTGAACCTAAAGCTAACGATGAATGGCACAGCAGCGGCCGGTGCAGTCGAACTTTTTGTTTGTTATCCTCTCATGGTCGCGCGCGCGCTGCCAGCAATAGGACGTAGTACGTGGTTACGTAGGCAGGTTATAGGTAACGGAGGGAGGGGGATAACAGCGAGCTCATCAGACGTTTCCTAAAAATAAACATTGTTCACGAGTCCCGCAGCTCGAGTCCGAGTCGAGTCTGAAGTCTTTCGAGGACGAGTCTCAAGTCGAGTCTGAAGTCACTGTGTGTGGGACTTAAGTCGCACTCGAGTCCGAGTCTCAAACTCGAGTCCCCATCTCTGCCATGATCCTTCAGAAATCATTCTAAAATGCTGATTTATTGCTCAAGAAACCTTTATTATTAATAATATAATCAATGTTGAAATCAGATGTGCTGCTTAATATTTTTGTGGAAACCTTTTTTGCAGGATTTTTGATGAATAGGAAGTTAAAAAAAACAGCATTTATTTGAAATAGAAATCTTTTGCAACATTATCAATGTATTTACTGTCACTTTTGAACAATTTAATGCATAAATCTTATTGACCCCAAACATTTGAACATCTAAATCAATATACAATATAAATAATAACTGCATGAGTTATAAGTATTAATAAAACACCAGCAACAACATGACAATAGATGCAAAGCATGAAGAGGCTCCTAAAGCTTTTCGACTTCAAACCAAGTGCACATGGTGCAGCCCCAGCCCCCTGTATCCACCCCATCCAGCCCCTGCATGTGCTGTGGAGCCGAGAGCCAATCAGAAGCCTCCCCCTGACCCAGTCTCTGTTGCAAAACCAAACTGATTGGCTGGCGAGTGGCAGCGAGTAGGGAGAGAGGGGGCTGCTGGGAGGAGCCTGATCTCTGTGTTTACACATGAATCAGGCAGAGTAGGAGAGCAGAGCATGCGGCAGCGATGCAAACTTGCTCCAGTCAGCGGCACACGCTCTCAGCCCGCCACAGGTGCAGCCCATGGCAGCTGGAGCTCCCGGTGCTGGGCTGAGCTCTGTAGTGCCGCCACATCATGAGTTGTGGAATCGGGGAGCTCGGGCAGTCTGGACCGGAGCACAGAACGTGTCTGCAGCATGTGCACCGGCCGGAGGGAGCTTCTGTTTTGTTCAAGCTTCATTTGGTGCTGAAATGCCAGACGTCAGTTACTTGCTCTCTTTGTCGTGGATGTATGTTCAGGTAAGGCTTGTGTTGGGATTCTGCACATTCAGCTGTGCACTTTCATTTGGCAGCATCATGCTGGGAAGAAGCTCTTGCATTGTTTTTATCTGAAGTTGGAAGGGATGCTCATGTTGACACTAAATTACAGATGGTGCAGAGTGTTGGTGTGAGGATGTCATTCTGGGTGTGTTTCTGATGTCACAGTGTGTGTGTGGCTCCTACAGTACTACTGTACATTTGCTGCCTCAGTCAGAAGTGTTTCATTCTGAAACCTTGTGTATGATTACATAATAGCACTACACAGATGAAAGGCACTCCTCCTTCTTGGTCCAGCCCCTAATCTTGGATGCCTGTAGCAGCTGAATGAAGGGATGCTACCACTCTGAATGCAGCTATATTCAGATCTGAGCATCTAAGTCATGTGATTTATGATGACTTAGACCCCTTAACATTTCTTAATTAAACATGTTGCACATATTTGTAGTTTTGATCTCAAAAGATTCGATCGGGCTTTGTATGGAAATATGAAAATGAATTGTATGGATTTATTCAAATGAAATTCAAGTTGGAGATGCTGATTCTCAAAGTGTACGTGTTTTTTTGTTCTACAGTTCAAAAGGATGCTGAATCGAGAGCTAACCCAGTTGTCAGAGACTAGCAAGTCAGGAAACCAGGTCTCAGAGTTCATCTCAAGCACCTTCTTAGGTAAAATCGACTAGTGAAAATCTTTTTTCTTATTTTTTCATTTTGGATTATACTGTTGGCAAAGCACAAAAATATTAAAAAATAAGTATATAAGATTTTTTTTCCACAATTCATAATATTTTTGTTTTGCCATATATATATATATATATATATATATCTTTTTAGCTTTTATTTTTTATTTTTAGTAATTTTTGTACCTCAACTAATTTTCAAGGTTTTTTTGTTTAACTTTTCTATGTAATATCTTATTTTATTTCAGCTTTATTACAATTAACAAAGACATTTTAATAGTTTTAGTTAACAGTAACAACACTGCTTTAAAAACAACATTCACTCAAGCTGAGATGGACTCCTCAAATCCATGTTATCCAGCATGATTTAAGAATGTCGAGATTGAGAATTTGAGCATGAAGAGCATTTTGTGCATCAATGGAAGCAGAAAATGCTGACCTAAAATGGCCAATGTCACAAATTTGCTTCAGATTTGGTTAGTGACTCAAAATCATTTTACATCATAACATTTCTTTGTTTTAAATCTTAAAATTTACCGTTTATTTCCAGGTTTAAATTCTATTTTTGAAACTATCCAGGTTTTCAGTGCTAATTTAATGAGCTGTGTCATTGTGTGTAGTTATAAAAATGAATCTGTGTTGCAGAGAAGCAACATGATATGGAGATTATGTCCCCATCAACCAAGGAGAAGGAGAAGAAAAAGCGTCTCATGTCTCAGATCAGTGGAGTGAAGAAACCCACACACAGCTCCAGCGTCGCAGCTTCCAGCATCCCACGCTTTGGCATCAGCACTGACCAGGAAGATCTGCTGGCCAAGGTGAGCTCTCACGGCCAGTAAAACACCCTATCGGCAACTAAAATCACCACAGTTAACATGGAGTTTATCTGCGGTAATTATAACAACGTCCGATACTGTTTTTAATTGCATCCAACTCCCTTTTGCAGGAGTTAGAGGACTTTGACAAATGGGGTGTGGATATTTTCAAGATATCCAAGTATTCTGGCAACCGACCGCTAACAGTAGCGATGTACACAACATTTCAGGTACAAAACGGGGAATAGAAAACTTCTCATGTAGTTTTGTTCAAACCATGACAATAACAAGTGTCCTGAACCTGTAATCCACAGGAAAGAGACCTGTTGAAATCCTTTAAAATTCCTGTAGACACATTCATTACCTACATGATGGCATTGGAGGAGAACTATCACTCAGATGTTGCATACCATAACAGCATCCATGCAGCTGACGTGGTCCAGTCCACCAATGTCCTGCTGTCCACCCCTGCCCTGGAGGTTTGTCTCAATCAACTCCCTTTTCATCATCTGCTCATTAGTCTCTGAAGCGAGGCTTTTCATTTGCGGAATTCTGTTTTGCTAGGCTGTATTCACCGACCTTGAGATCTTGGCCGCAATGTTTGCTAGTGCAATACATGACGTGGACCACCCTGGAGTGTCCAACCAGTTCCTCATCAACACAAGTGAGTGGCCACGGCAGAGCAACAGCATCTTGTCATTGTGGTTGCACACTGTGTTGTTTACTAAGAGCCTAATACTTTTCTTCAGACTCAGAGTTGGCTCTTATGTACAACGATTCCTCTGTTCTGGAGAACCACCACCTGGCTGTTGGCTTCAAACTGCTGCAGGAAGAAAACTGTGACATTTTCCAGAATCTGACCAAGAAACAGAGGCAGTCTCTACGCAAAATGGTCATTGACATGGTGAGGAAATGGAGGCATTGACAAATCTGTGAGGCTATGATGAAGAGGTCCAAGCCTGAGAACCACAATCAACACTTGGTTTTATTTATTTATCGTGTATTTAACTCCTTACAGGTACTAGCCACTGATATGTCAAAGCATATGAACCTGTTAGCGGATCTCAAGACCATGGTAGAGACCAAGAAGGTGACAAGTCTGGGTGTGCTATTGTTAGACAACTATTCTGATCGCATACAGGTATACTTTCAGCTTTCGTGGCTCAAAGCCATTTTATACTGATACAAATTGAAAGTCCATAATTAAAAATGTATGGTTAATCAAATGCGTAGGTTCTTCAGAACATGGTGCATTGCGCTGACCTGAGCAACCCAACAAAGCCCCTGGAGCTGTACCGTCAGTGGACCGATCGCATCATGGTGGAGTTTTTTACTCAGGGGGACCGAGAGAGAGATAAGGGCATGGAGATCAGCCCCATGTGTGATAAACACAATGCTTCCATTGAGAAATCACAGGTGAGTGAGGGGAAAATGATAGGCCTTCAAACAGTCTTTGAAGACTTCGGGCCTCATTTTGTTATTGAGATTAATCTATAGTTTTATAATAGTTTTGTTAAATTATAATATAATATATTTAGTGTGTTGATAAAAATCATTTATGTTAATTGAAATAAAGCTAAAATAAAATATAAATATAAGAGGAAAAACGTAACATTAAAAAACTAAAACGACAATTAGAAATGTTGCTTTGGCAACTAATTAAAATAAAATAAGTTGTTATTTATCTAAACTGATGTAAAATTAATTAAAGCTGAACATAAATCTAAAACAAATGTACATAAAAAAACTAAATAAACAAAATTTTAAAAATATTAATGTAGACTATAATAATACATAAATAATACTAATATAACACTGATTCCTGCTCAGCACTCTGGAGGACCATAATAAAAATAGTATATAGTGTGTATGTATATATAAAGATCAAATATATGGATATATATAAAATTCCATATCTATTTTTCATAATATCTAATATAGGGATACTATATCTGTAAGTAACATGAGTACCAACACTTGTATACAATTATTAGTGAAAATCCACTTTTGACTGTGTACGCTTCATCCATCAGGTGGGCTTTATTGACTACATCGTGCACCCACTGTGGGAGACCTGGGCGGATCTGGTTCACCCTGATGCCCAGGAGATTCTCGACACGCTGGAGGACAATCGTGAGTGGTACCAGAGCATGATCCCTCACAGTCCCACTTCCACCCCTGAGGAAAAGGGCGGTGTGGTTGGGATGGGAGCGATGGGTGGAGGCATCGCCTCAGCGGGGGAGAAGTTCCAATTCGAACTGACCTTAGAAGAGGAAGGGGAGTCTGACGTTGAAAGTCCGGTGGACGAAGAATTCACCACCATTGCACAGGATTCCTCCTGGACAGATCCAGAAAGCAAACATCCGTCTTCGGCTCCCCGCACACATCACACCAACCTGACCGCCCGCTCCCCTGGCTGCAGGACAATGTCTTTTAAGATTGGTGAGCCGCCAGACAGTGAAGATGAAGATAGAGAACTTGACCAAGAAGGGAAAAGCGTATCGTGCCTGCGCCTGGGAACATAACACTAGTGCACTTTTTCGTTTAGTTTTCGGTTTCTTTCGTACCTCCTCTTCGCCACCTCCCTATCCCTCTCCATCCCGTTCTTAGCTTCCTCGGGCAGAGGCGACGCAGTGCAGGAGAGCAAAGGATAGGTGGGAAAGCTTCCATGGGACGTTTTTTTATACAGTAGTCACCTTGCACTGGAGAGAGCTCCTACTCTACAGACTGTCAAACCATGAAGCTTTCTTAAAACGTTCTCAACAGTTTCATGACTTCGGGATGCTGGGAACTGCCTGTGTTATATGGACAGAGGAAATGTACTCAAATGTCTTCCTGTGACATCCCAGGTTTAAAGTTAACAAACAAGTGGACCTTTGAGAGCCGTCCGAACATATTGATTGATAAACAGGACACTTTTTGTGTGAGACATATGTGCACTAAAATGTTTTTAAAAGATACACTGTTGACTTAAAGCTGGTCTATTATTAGCTGAACAAAAACAACCTAACCTTAACACAACAGAACATCTCAGGATTCAAAGAAACGATTGCTTTCATGTAGCAAACAGCTTGAGGGTACCCACATAGTGAACGCCGTCTTCCTTGGATCGCTAAAAAAATCTGTAGACTGAAGTCGAGCCATGATTGTGATCTTTTGTATTTGTATGTGACGCCACCTAGTGCTTAATAGTGGAACTGGAGCCACATTTATAGGATTTACCACTCCAGCTGAACACCATGGCTTTGTATTGTTGTTCCTTTGCACAGATGAAACTCATTTGACTATTATAATTTTAACTTAAAACCCTCCTCACATTTATTTGTAGTATTGCTGCTTTAATTTATGACATTCACATGGTTTACATATGCTTCTCGTTTATTTTTCTATTCTGCTTCATCCAAAGCATGAGCGCAAGCATTAATACGTTGTATGTCACTGTTTTAAATCGGCTTGCTTAGGTAGCACTTTAGAGATATCTTTGTCATTACCAAACGTTGCTCCATCATTAAGGGCTGGAGTCATTATTAGCGTACAGAAGACTATGATTGGCTGTGGTCAGCAGGGTAACCAGCATGTGTACGTACCCTGTAAGGTGGTCTCTGGAAGGCTGAGCTAGAACGGAAACCCAGATTAGCTGTGTAGGAAGTGATCTGTGTCCTTAAACCACATCTGTACTTTCTCTCTGTTTCTGTGCTGGTCACACTGAAAAATATGAGGTATATTACCATCTGTACAAATGTATGTCTAAACAGAAGTGAGCAATTTGTTCTAAAACAAGAGCTGAGCGCTGCAAGAGAAATTCAGTTGTCTAACACTAAAGCCAAAGTTCGTTTTCTGTGCCAAACCGTTTATGTTCTTTTGTTTTTGGCGATTGATCAGTGCTCTGCTCTTCACAGGGACATAGCCAATGACAGTACAAGTGCCAAGCAAGCATGATCCATGCTGTACTGTAATTTCCATTGTGCCACTGGCTAATTTCCATCAATGACATCTACTACTGTCAGTAACATACTGATTGGATCATTTAGTTGTCTTTCTTCTTTATTCAAAACTGTTGTTTTGTCAAGCTGAAATTTTATTTAAGATTATTCATGATAAATAACAAGTCTTTCTGACGCAATGTGCTCATTGTAAGTCAGATTTGTTTTGTGTCCTTTTTATACCATGGTATGAATTTTAATATTGGAGACAGTGAATCTTTGTATGTAAACGGGGCTTTTAATTATTGGCTATATGTTCATTTTAATGTCAGTCTGTGCTTTTAACGGCAATGTTTCGTGTGGTGAAAGAAATGCTGAGTGGCCATGCAAAGTTTCGCCTGACTGTACAACGCACACCTGTGTTTGGTCTCATTCTGTCGCAGATCTGACAATCCCAACAGTACTGTTTACCACTACAACGCTGTTACTAATGTTGCTGTGATTGTTTTCCTGTTCCCAATGCCAAT
Source organism: Rhinichthys klamathensis goyatoka (assembly GCF_029890125.1). Classification (NCBI taxonomy): domain Eukaryota; kingdom Metazoa; phylum Chordata; class Actinopteri; order Cypriniformes; family Leuciscidae; genus Rhinichthys; species Rhinichthys klamathensis. Next base: position 579,759 of record NW_026606920.1, on the reverse strand, counting down.
AAACAAAGAAATATTAGTAAGCTGGACTCTTTGTGTTATATGGAAGGCAGCCCATTTTTGCCACATGAGAAAACCCCTTCTTTGGTAAAGAATAATTATGACATAAAAAGTCACAATTATGAAAAAACTCAATTGTAACATAAGAAGTTGAAATTTTGGAATCATAACCATAATTATGACATCGAAAAGTCAAATAATTGAGACATATTTTGACAAAAATAAATAGTCTGGATTATGACATAAAATGTTGAAACTGTTTCTCTCATAATTTCGTATTTCTCATAACTTTTGTCATAACTTCATTATTTCAACTTTATGATGTCATAATTAAGAATTTTCATTGAAATTATGAACTGTAGGCTACAAAATTATTATAAAATGGGCTTCCCTGATATTAAACAAAAACGTCTAAAAAGTCTATAAAAAATAACCTCTGGTTTCACAGACGAGGCTTCAGCTAGTCCCAGACTAAAATGCATGTTTGAACTGTTTTAACTGAAAGCAACTTGCTCTGACATATCTTAAAATATGTCAGTGCTTGCATCTCAAGATGCACACCAGTAATGTTTTTTTTTTTCTAAGGCACGTTTATAAAAGCTACTTTAATGTCCTAATTGAACTAAATCATGGCTTAATCTCTAAACCCTGTCTGTGAAACCGGGCCTACAAATCTGAATAGTCTTGTTGCTTCATGCATCCAGAAGACCGCTAAAGTGACATGTCAATCATTGTGTAGCCCCGCCCCCAGCTGACTCCCGTCGAGTGACGAAAGCACGAGCGCAGGTGCACAGGCTGGGAACTGCATCCAAACCACACCAAATAAACCTCCTCTTACGGTAAGCTGGGCTTTCTCTAGCAACATCATGACGCTTAATCTTGCTTTTATTTCGAAATGATCCAAGAAGTCGAATAGAAACTTTAGGAAATTAGTGGTTTTAATTTTAAAACAGCGTAACCTACATTTGACATCGCTAACTGGGGTGGCTCATAAACAGCCTCTGCTGTATAATAATCCATCGCTGCATGCTAAAACATGTCAACTGGCTTTTGACACTCAGCACACTGTCGCTCGCTTGCAGTTATGATGGATGCTATCTGTTTGTTTGTTTGATCGATGCTGTGTTAGTCACTCACTGACCCGAATGAAAATGGAAATCAGTCCGTGTGTTAAGCGGATAGATGCTAACCAGAGCTCTACGGACTTAACCATTATCAGCCATACAGCAGCCAGCAGACTCGCTCACACAGGCTGCCGTTTATTGTGAACGTAGCAGCACTTCTCAAACGCGACGGTTTCCTGCTCCTATCTTGTACGCCAAGCCTGAACCATATGTTTGAATTTAGCCTTGATGTGTCTGCTGACTCTGCTCAGGTGGCCTGGTTAATTACAGACTGAATAAACCAGAAATGAACATTAAGAGAGGTTGGTTTTTCCCTATATGGGAAGGAAACCCCTTGGTCTTCCACTAGAAAATGGAAATATATTTCCATAATCTTTCCCTAACAACGTCGTGTGCTCAGTTCCTGACAAGCTAAGCACAGGGTTTAGCCGGCACAAACCCTTTAAAATCCCTGGCTACACTGACCGCCTAGCTCAATCCAGAAGGATACAGGGATAGTGCCAGTTACACCCTCTATTCGCTTTGAATTTGTATTGTAATTCAGCAAACAGAAAACAAATAGGAAAACACATTTGTTTTCAACACATTGCCAAGAACCGTTTCTGATGCCTTTGTGCAATGCATATTGAATTGTACTGTATATGAATAATCAACCTTGTATTTATGTCAGTTGTCCTAATTGCTTCCATGGTAAATGTTTGGAGAATACACGAGAAGGACTTCAGTTTAGTTTATTGGGAAAGACACATTATCCAGCAGTTATTTGTTTCTACTTTTCAGTTGTGCAAAATCATTGTCTTTCTGTGTTCACTAAAATAACCTGTTCTCATAAATTGTGTGGCTTTGTTAATCTGCAATACTGAATTACCATATTTATTATTCAGAGAGAATATGAAATGGGTCAGTCCGTCTCAATTGTCCAAAAACAATGCAGTTGGTTGCTTGATCAATTTAAATTTTTTCAAATGTATTTTTTTATTGATTGATTACCTCTATGAATTAGTATTGCAAATTAAAACCAACTGTTTTTTTTATTTTACTTTAACCATAACAACTGTCTAAAATACTGCATTTGTATTATGTTTATACATCTGTTAATTTATCAATGCACATGATAAGGTCCCCCCCCCCCCCCCCCCCCCCCCCCCGAAATCTCAAACTCACATTTATTTTACATTTACATTTACTAATTTAGCAGATGATAAAAATATCATAAATGACTTAGCCCATATCTGTGAAAAATTCCGGTTCCTCTCTCTCAGAGACCCTCTAAAAAGGATTTAGGACTGAGACTCAAATTTGTCTGAAATTTGACTCAAAGGCTGTTTCATGTTGATTTGAATAGAATACTATTATTATGTATGGTTTGAAAATAAAATAGCTATTTTAAGAATGACCTTCTTGGGCAGTGAATCTGTTTTGTTGTTGCAGATGGCCTCAGCAAATGATGCTCGATATGGACAAAAAGAGTCTACGGATCAGAACTTTGATTACATGTTTAAGATCCTGATCATTGGTAACAGCAGTGTTGGAAAAACCAGTTTCCTGTTCCGCTATGCTGATGACTCCTTCACACCCGCCTTTGTCAGCACTGTCGGCATAGACTTCAAAGTGAAGACCATCTATCGGAATGATAAGAGGATAAAGCTCCAAATATGGGTAAGGAGTTTATCTCTAAAGCATCCTGTCATTTTCAGTTTTTCTTTCTGCTTGAGTCTTAAGTTTTGATTTGAGCTACATTTCATTGATTTTGGTTAAGGGGTGTTTTTATTAATAGAAACCACAAGACATTTTTATTCCAACTATTGTATATTTCAGGACACTGCTGGGCAGGAAAGGTACAGGACCATCACCACTGCATACTATCGTGGAGCTATGGGCTTCATTCTTATGTATGACATCACCAATGAGGATTCCTTTAATGCCGTTCAGGACTGGTACGATAGTGCTTTTTTTGTCTATATTTCATAAAATTGACACATTTGCAAAAATATGACATAGTTTCTGTCAAAATGCAGGCTGTCCTGAGAGCATACACTATATATTTGCATCAGCCTGGTTTGATGTGATATGGTTAAGCCACTGGTAATTTATCCACAGATTCCACACTGAACACAAAATTGCTACACATGACACGATCACAGCGAGTCCAAACATCTGTGATGTTAAAAGTTGGCATGGAATGAAAATACACCCTGCCTCTTTTCTAAATGAATGTTATTAATCTTATTGTGAACGATTCTTCCTTATATATGTTTCGTTTTTCTTTTTTAAATTTGACCTCACCTAAAGGTTTTATCAAAATTTTACAAATCAGTCTTTCAGTGGAATGAAACAACTTCTCTCTGTACACATTTAGTCTAGAACTACAATAACCATCATGTTCACACAACTCGGTTGTCAATAAATGGGAAAACAAACTAACTTGCATGACTTCTTTGAAAAAGTAACTGATATTTTGTTGTAAATTTGAAAGTAATGCGTTACTTTACTAATTACTTGAAAAAAGTAATCTGATTACGTAACTTGCGTTACTTCATGCGTTATAACCGATAATGCATGGAATGGAACCAAACAACGATAGAATTTCATGGCACTTTTCGTGGTTGCAGCTGGTTAGGATAAGAACTTTATATGATTTACATGAGAGTTTTTAATCACTTATTGTTTTACCACGTCATGACTGGTACACAAGGACACAATGTCAAAAGCTTTTATTTTATGTGCCTTTTTAAAGGGAATTTATCTGGTTTTTATTATTATTTAATTTCTTTATTATTTAATTACAGTAGTAATTAGGCGGTTAAAATGCATTTTCCTAATGACCTCTCATTGTTCTTAGGTCGACCCAGATTAAGACATATTCATGGGACAATGCTCAAGTGCTGCTGGTGGGAAATAAGTGTGACATGGAAGACGAGAGAGTGGTTGCTTCAGAGAGAGGAAGACAGCTGTCCGAACAGTTAGGTGAGTTTTCCTGAACAGAATGTTTTTTTACATTTTTGCGTCTAACAAGACTTTTTCATATGCAGGATGTTTTTCTATAGCTCTTATTTTAATTTGAGGCTTTTGACTGTCACAGGCTTTGAGTATTTTGAGGCCAGTGCCAAGGACAACATCAACGTGAAGCAGGCATTTGAGCGTCTGGTGGACATAATCTGTGACAGGATGTCAGAGAACGTGGAGTCGGCGGATCCGTCCGTCGTCGGTAACAAGCAGGGCCCTCAGCTTAATGAGCAGCCACAACGCTCCAACAAGGACTGTGCTTGCTAAGGGTCGCTTTCAACCTCTCAACCATTCCCCTGCAGATTGAACAATGGACCGCTCTACGAAGGAAGGCTTTGGTAAGAAGAGCTGATGGGATGCGGCTGAGAGCCCGTCTTCTCTCTGTCACTTTTGCGAGGTTGACATCAGCGCGTTTGTGTTTTTCTGATTATGTTGGTATCGGTAACCAATGCTCCTCTCATCTCTTAATAATTTAACTGAATCTTTACAGTACTTTTTGACTAAATTTCGGAATAATTAGAAGTATATTTTGTGTCAAATGAATTCCAACGTGAAATGTTCATGAGCATTTTTATGTACGTTTTGGGTTTCATCAAAGTCAAATTTACACAAATATCCCGAATACATTGCCAAGAGATATTTTATTATTTTGTAAACCGACCAATATACAGTTGGGACTGTATACAGACTGTTGTGTGGAAACCATCAGCATAAAGGCTCATCCCAAGATAGGAAGTTTGAATGAATCCTACGCTTGAATGTTTCGTAAAGTACTGTTTCGCTCTTTTATTTATTTTTTTAAATTAAAGAGTGAAAACTGAATGAAAACACTCATTTACTCCCTATTACTTTTAAATAACAGCAGTTGTATTTTGTAAAACATATTATATAAGAAAAAATGGTATATGTGTAATAATAGATGTAATTAGGAAGAAAAGACTGATGCGCTTAATTGCTTCTTGTTTTTGTAATGTGAAGGAATTAATGAATTTAAGTGTTTTTTCAGTTACATGTTCTGCTTTTACTCCAGTTCCTACACATAGTGGACTCAAACTCCCCATTTTACCATGAAGTAAAAAGCGTGAGTGTTTGTGTGCATGTTAGTATGTCATCCTAGTGTAGATATTTAGTTTCTACAAGCTGAAAACACAATTATACTTTAATAAAGAGAAACTCCATCAAATAATAGCAGCTAATGTGTGGACAAGATTACATTTTGAAAAGACAGTAATATTAAAACAAAATCCGTTATCATTTAGGGATCGGAAAAACTACAAATACTGCAAAGATATGAATTAGTTACCAGGTTGAATATGCACCAGTTATTGATCATGCGTGTCAGTTAAATCACTAGATTGTTAATTATGTTGTTATTAAATGTTAATTTACTGCTTTATTTATTGCTTATTTATTTACATGTGTTTTATTGGTGTACGTGTTCTGCGTTAGATCAAGGGGACTACTGCTATTCTTATAAAACAGGCCTGAATCGCTGAAATGTCTCACTTTTATAAATCAGTTTTAAACACATAAGAGGATGTGCTGATTTTTCCCTATGCAATTCAGAAGCTTTGTTATACCAAATAGTCACTGGATATGTGGTGTTTATAAGGTGCGTAATTTATACCTTACGTTTATATCCTGTTTACAGTCCGTCCTAAACAAATAGCAAACCACTGGGATTTACTTGGGTTTTTTTTTATACAGAGAAGTTTGACACTAGTACGCTTTATATGTAGAGTAATCACTGTTAAAGTACGAGTCGTAAATCTTAGTTTAGGCAGAAGTTTTGGTTTTGATTCTCGTTTTGTTGTTGGGCAGTTTGAGTTTTGTTCGTTTGTTTTGTAAATTGTACAATAGTTCTCCAATTCCCACACTATGACACAAGAAAATAAAACATTACGGATATTCGTCATATAATGCAGTTTTTCACCCTGAGAGTGAATGGGTAGAACCACTGTATTAGCAACTGATAGAAGCAGGACTCTCGATGTTATGAGTTTTATTCTGAATGAAATGGCCTCTTGCATCTGTTTGAGTTAAATAAAAAGCTATGTTTGAATCCTATTGTGACTTACTGTCATTGGTATTGACCTGTGACCTCATTTGAAATGTAATTGGGGATGCTGCTGGACAAATGGATGCCCAAAGGTGTGATGTCGGTTTTTGTATAATGATCACTTTGCTTAGTTTATATTGAATGTGTATTTGAGACATACTCTTGTGTCTTCAGATTATTTAATTATTTTTTGATGAATGACAAGGACACAGATGCTAAACGAAGAGAGTCTTGGGAATTGAAATCATCCGCGTGTTAAACGTACTGTATAAATCACCTTCTTTCCAAGCCTCGTCACATAATCTAAACATTTTCTCAGAAGGATCAAAGAGCCATTGAGATCCGCACAGATTCATGGATGAACGTCGCAGTGAACTTATAATTGGAGGCCTACAAAAAAACCTGTTACAACAAACGCTCTGCATTATATTACAACTTGTACAATATGGCTGCGTTCAGCTCTTGTTTTCAGATGTTTATGGATAATACCGCTGATGTCTATAGCATTTGTGATGGACAGATGATGATGTCATCCACCGTGGATCTTTTGCAGTGTAACGAGAGTTTTTTGGAAGTTTCTTGGGGACAGCATGATTCTTTAATCTGTACGGACGGGTATTCTTCTGTCGTGGAGGACGGTTATACACACTTGACTCCAACAGAAGAGCTTTACACCACACAGAATGGACAGATACGAGGAGAAAGTATTATGTTCAACGGCTCAAACGCAGACAGACCAGAGATCAGTTTGAACACGAACATGTCGAGGTTCACCTGCCAGTGGCTGGAGCAACAGTGCTGTAAGAAAACCTACTGCACAATGAAGGAGCTCATCTCTCATCTGACAGCGGAGCATGTGTCAGGGCAAACCAGTTACATATGTTTATGGGAAGATTGTTCCCGTCAAAGGAATCCATTCAAGGCCAAGTACAAACTGATCAATCACCTGAGAGTCCACACGGGTGAAAAGCCCTTTCAGTGCTCCTTCGGATGTGGAAGAGAGTTTGCACGGGCGGAAAACCTGAAAATTCATGAAAGGACACATACAGGTGACACTTTATTTGTTATTCCTGCTTTTTTACCATATTTTTGTTGATGTTACATGAAGGGATTTTAATTCTCATGATATCATTTCATTTTTAAAATCTTTTGTTCCAGGTGAAAAACCTTTCAGATGCCCTTTTGAGGCCTGCGAAAGGCGTTTTGCAAACAGCAGTGATAAACAAAAGCACATACGTGTCCACTCATCTGACAAACAATACATTTGCATGTACTGCTATAAATCATACTCTCATGCCAGCTCCCTCAGAAAACACACAAAGGTAAGTTATAACTTACATTTGTTATATATTTTATCTTATAAGTTTATATAAGTCGTTTTACACAATCTATTTTTCTATCCAAATTGTGCTGACATAAAATATAAAATGTACTTTGTGATTCAATAACTGAATGATATATTATGTTAATAAGTTAGAAATACTTTAACTCTCACTTTAACTTTCTATTTGCATTTCTATCTTTTCTCTCTCTTTTTCATCACTGCAGGTCCATCTGCCAGTCATGGAATACACTCAGAACAGCTATGTGACCAGCTATAGAGATCCAGCCTTTTTCAAATAATATTTAAGGTGTGCTCTTGTACAAAAAAGTACCTTTTTTTCATATCCATTTTTGTCAGAAATAAGTGTTAAAGAGAAAATGACGTTCCACACCTGATGAATAATTATATAATTAAATAATGTACACGGAGAAAAACAATTACTGTAATTTGATTGATTATCCAGCAATGAAATTTGACAAATCTGGTAGCTGTGGCTGAACAAACACCCTGTAAATTTTACAACTTAAAACTAATTTGGAGGGGAAAAACATTTAAAATGTATTTACCTCTTGTCCGCTGAAGTAGCAAGTCTATGCTGCTACTAAAATCTATTTTGTACTTTTAGTATATACTGACATGCACCATAATAACACGTGGTAAAGAGGAAAAGCCACCTGAAGAATCACAGGTCATGACAAGCAGCTGAGGTAAATATTAATTTATAGAAGACTAATATGCAGTGTCATACATACAAATACTAAACACCATCATGGTAACACAAATTACACTAAAATAATACAATAAACATTAATTTAACAAAATATCTAACATAACCTAACTGATACTGAAACATAATTCTAAAACATAATTATTTAAATGAACATCAAATGTGTGAGCTGTCACACGGTGAATTCGGGGAATGTCCGTTTACAGCTTTTTCACTGTAAATTATAAGATGATTTGATGATTATAAGACTATTTGTTCTTTTTTACTTCCAAAAACGGTCCATTTAACATTTTACTGTACAGTTACATGAAATGTTAATGAAAAGTGAAATAATATATTTAATAAGCATCAAATTTGACAACTAAAAACAGTTTGCATGTTAGAATCTTATAAGTTGCACGTTAGCATGTGATATTTGTCATGAACGAAAATGTGTTACCTGTCAGTAACTAAAACACAAATCTCAACACAAATGTAGAACATGTTTTAATGCAGAATCATCTGAACTTTGTTGTTGTCTTGTAAAGTGATCATGTTCTCTTCAAGTGTAATAAAACATGAAAAGGCACATTTCAGTTTCCTTCCGAACATTTTTGATTAGGCACACAATTAAGAGCATTGTAAATGACACAGCTATAACGAAAGGTAAATTGGAATGCTAATGTGCTGCTCATAGTCATAACATTAGATGAGGGTGATTCTGGAAAAGACAACGTGTTCTGTTCACCTAGACAGAATAAATCACCCGCGCATTGATCTGGTGTCTCTGATGTCAGCAGTAATTGTGTTGATAAGGACAGGCTAATCTCTCTGTGGATAAAAGCCTCTAATACATTAGCATCAGGCTACATTTAATTTAAACTGAACTTAAATTTCAATTCCTGTGCGATAGAATAATTATGTTTGGATTCTTTGTAGAATTCGGGAACACAATCTTGAGATTGTGAATGTGATTAGGTCCTATAAGGTCCAGTAGGTTAGCCTATACTAATGGTTCTAAACTATTCAGTGTAACTGCACACATGCAGGCTAGTTAACATGCTGTATGAATGTGTTTTATATTTACTATTTTATAAATAATTTTATATCAATTCAAAAAGGACATATTAAGTCCAGTTGCTACATCCATCCATTCTCCAAACCGCTTTATCCTCTGCAGGGTCACGGGACTATACATGATAAAAATAAAAATAAACTTTTTAAGAGTGATCCCCAGCGATTCTCATTTGAAAGGTTCTCCCACTGGACCGAACAGTTAAAGCTGCAGCTGTCATTTCAATGTGCAGCTGTCAGAAATACCTGCATGCATTTCTCATTTCCAGCAGTATATGACGGGCCTTCAGATGTCATTTGCATACTTCATTGATTGATGTTTTTCCCTTGAGTGTTTCCTGAGTACTATAGCTCTTAAAATCACACTCTACAGCATCAGTGCAGATGTTAATGTGTTCACTATATGGTTACTGTTAACAAACGTTTGTTAGAATTAAAAGTTTGTTAGAAACTTGACTTGTAAAACTGTCTACATACAGGGAGCCACATGGTGGCAGAGGTGAGACAGTTCTTGCTATGACAGGAAGGATCAAACATTATTTCAAAACTGGCTGAAATAGAGATGATCTCGGATGTAAAACTTGCACTACTGAACTCATATATGAAAATGACTGTTACATGTCAAAACAGGCATTTTACGTTTTTTTTTATCCTAATATTATAATGAGGCAATCTTGATCATGTGTAGTGTGATATATTTATTTATTTATTTATTTGCAAAATCAAAATATTAGGTAATCAGTACTTCTCATCTCAACTCTACTTTATTTATAGAGCACTTTCTAATATGAGAGTTTTAATAAAACAACTGTGATTTTACCAAGTGCAATATGTTCCTGGGTCGACATTTTGTTGATTTCTGGAACAACATTCCGGTCTGAAAATTTAGTCCTAACCCCATCCCCATCCCTAAACCTAAGCCTACCCTAATGTATCCCTAAAATCAAAGGGAAATGATAGGTTAATAACACTGATGTAGAAGCACCTAACCCTGGTTGTAACCCTAAACTTGAAACAAACTGTAAACTTGTCCCTCAAATATTGGTTGATTGGAATGGTGTTCCAGGATCAACATGTTGCAATTGGTGAAATCACGTTCACATAGACTATACAGTATACACTGTTAAAATGAGGCCATGACAGCATATGTTTTTAACATTAACTCAACTTTAAGTTATACAAGATGCAACTGAAATGACTTATACAGCCAAGGTAAGGTGATTGTACTTAAAAATGTAATGCAACTGTTTGGTGAAAAAGACAGTCAGTGTGGCATAACCAAAATTAAGGAAGTCATTATTTTGCCATGTGACAAGAAAACCATAAAATCATTAAAATAACACATCTTTAGACCCACATGACTGTGTGTCAAAAAAAAAAAAAAAATGAAAGTCTGACTTTTATGAAAAGACACTTTTATTAAGATCAAACAGAGTAACCAAAAAACATTTTGATATTCTTGACATGATATATTTTTTAATTACTTTTAATCTTGATTGTTAGACCAGTCATTAAATCTAATTGTTTGTTTTAACATGGTACATTTTTAATTCAATTTCAAACAATTACATCCATTCGTCATTGACCATAATTCAGGTTAGCCTTTGGAAAAGCAACCCACATAATATAACATTGTAACAGTGTACATTGATGAGGTCTCCAGTCAAAGGTGCTTCTGTGTGGTGACAAACCTGACAGCTGTGATAACGAACAAAAGACATAAGTAACCAGTGCAGAAGTAATTGAAAGTCTGTTTGAAGCCTCGGGCCCTCTTCTCCATACGGTTTAGACATCCATTAGTGAGCTTGATTTGGTTACAGTAACAGCAGAGCATGAAGGGCTGCTGCACTTTCCTGATGGTGACTGATGAGTGTACGTGATAAAGAGGACTGGCAGGTGGAGGCTTCATGACGTCAGATGGTCATACATCATATTGTTTGTAGTACTGTACGTTATGGCTTCCCTGAAGTAAAAGCCAGCTGTTTAACAGTAGATATTATAAACCTGACTTGACAACAGAAACAAAACTACTCTTCTATCATGGTCACATAGTAAATAGTATGATTTCAAGTGGCAGCTTCTGTTTTACAGCTGAACTGGAATAGAGCGAAAATAAATAAACATTCTGTTTGTCTTGTCGAGTCAAACACTGGTCAGCTTGTTGTGCTCTCAGTCCCTCAAACAATTCTGCGTGGCTGACTTCTGGGATTTGAGGCTTTTTTAAATTTCCTCATATGTATGGTAATTGACAATGATTGGGCCACATAAAACTGAGAAAATAAAAACATACTTGTTCTAAAATAAACCTTCCTGGTGATTCCCTTCTTTGAGTTTTCACATATATGTTAGAGGTCGTTTGAACAAGAAACCTCTAACCATATAATTTAATTACAAAAACTTTGACCTTCATCCCACCCCTTTTATTTTATTCTTTAAGGATGAAAATAAAAATGGAATGATGATAGGAATAAATTCAGAATGACTGGAAAGTAGTAAAAATAAACATGGAAAGATAATGTTACAAAGAATAATTAAGACAAATCATAACTGGTGAATATCCAGCTCAGTCCATCTCATCTGCTTTTCAGGATGTTCTTTGAAGTCTGTATATGTTCAGTCAGCGCAGCTCTCTGATTCATTTTAATGTGTAGCCTCCTCAGTCCAAATAACTAGTGTACATTTTACATAGATGATTTTCAAATGAAAATTTAGTATGTTAAAGTTGGCATAAAACGTACTCGGTTACTAACGTAACCTCAGTTCTCTCTAGAAGAGGAAACGAGTACTGCGTAATATCTTACGCCACAGGAAAACTTCTTTTCCACGAGATATTGAAGCCAAAAATTATCCTTAATTTTGAATTAATGTAAAACGCGTTGCGGCAGCATGCTGCAGACATAGGCAAGACGGCTCGCGTGTCTATTGGCTGTCCTGCGGCAACTGCAGGAGCCTATCGAGAAAGGTCCTTGGTGACGTCAGATCCAATGGGGGCGCTTCGCGCCCACTACGTCACGTCCCGCCGAGACGGGCGTGGCCTGGGGCTATAAATACACCTCGATGGGCTGATATAATCTGTTTTTTCATCGCCGAAGCGAACCAGAGCATGTTGCAGGCACGGCAAAGATACGCAGTACTTGTTCCCTCTTCTAGAGAGAACCGAGGTTACGTTAGTAACCGAGTACGTTCTCTTACGAGAGGTTCTCTCGCACTGCATAATATCTTACGCTAGGGGAACACAAAGTAAAACGCCGTGCGTGCTGGGGTCCAACACCAAAGTCATATAGTGTATAATCCCCAGGGACAGCGAGTCTGAGGAGAGGTTAGAAGCGTCATTCCCAATAAGTAGCATCCTAAGGGAATAAGTAGCATCCTAAGGGAGCTAACCACATCAACAGTGTTTCACACAGCCAGGGTGAAAATGTTCGGCCTGAACTGGGTAATGGTATGGGTCTTACTCATTGCCCATGGGGTTATTTTATCGATCAATGAGCGGTGCTCAAGCGGTTTCAGTATTCTGAGCCGAAGCAACGGGGCAGACAGTACTGATCTTTAGACTGATAGTAGTTTAGCCTGTAAGGCGGGAACCTCTTGGTTATAAAACCTTATAAATGTAGATGGCGAGGCCCAGCTAGGCCGCCATACAGATATCCTGCAAGGTAATCCCGCTAGACCAAGCCCACGACGAGGCCATGCCTCTTGTGGAGTGCGCTCTAACACCCAAAGGACACTGTAAGCCTTTAGAAGTGTAGGCCAGCGCTATGGCATCAACTATCCACCTGGATAGGCTCTGTTTCGATGCGGTTAGTCCCTTAGCATGTCCGCTGAACGAAACGTATAGCTGCTCAGTCTGTCTGAAAACAGACGAGCGAGACACATAAGCTCTTAATGCCCTGACTGGGCAAAGGAAGCTCGCATCCTTTTCCTCGTTGTAAACCGGTAGGGCAGACAGGGAAATAACCTGAGCCCTGAACGGTGTGTTGAGGGATTTAGGCACGTACCCGTGTCTTGGTTTGAGTATGACCTTCGAGTCATTTGGCCCAAATTCCATACACGTTGCGCTTACTGAGAGCGCTTGTAAATCCCCTATGCGCTTCACTGAAGCGAGAGCCATAAGAAACACTGTTTTGAACGACAAATGTTTCATGTCCGACAAGTGGATTGGCTCGAATGGGGCACCTTTCATGGCTTCCAAAACCAAAAGGTCCCACATGGGGACTGAGGGGGGTCTGGGAGGATTCAGCCTCTTAACTCCCTTAAGGAAGCAGATGACTAGATCGTTCTTCCCCAGTGACTGGGCAGTCGCGGGTTTAGTAAACGCTGCTATGGCCGCCACATAAACCTTGAGCGTGGATGGGGTTCTGCCCTTATCCAGTAGCTCTTGAAGGAAGGAGAGAACTTCCGTAACCCCGCAGTCTAGGGGTGAAAAGCCTCACACTTTGCACCAGCCAGAAAACACAGACCATTTTGAGGAATAGAGTCGTCTAGTAGACGGGGCTCTAGCCTGCGTGATCATGTTTAACACTCCCTTCGGGAGGTTAGCGGGTACCCGTTGATGGCCCATGCATGCAGGGACCACAGCTCCGGGCGAGGGTGCCAAATCGAGCCCTTGGCCTGAGAGCCAAGAACCAAGCCTGGTTTTTCTAGAGCGGAGCCACAAGTAGCACTCAGCATCCCTTTTCCCTGATTCGTTCCAATACCCGTGGCAGGAGCGAGACGGGGGGAAAAGCATAGAGTGGGCAGCGGGGCCAGACGTGGGCCAACGCATCCCTGCTCTTGGAGAAAAACTTCGGACAGTGAGCGTTTTCTTGGGACGCCTCAGCGCGTTGCCGACTGCCATCATTTCTAGACAGTTTATGTGTAGGAACTTCTCTCGTTCTGACCATCGGCCAAAGAACGGTCTGCCCTCGAGCAGCGCTCCCCATCCCGAGATGGAGACGTCCGTGGACATGACCTTCACACTCAAGGAAGTCCCCAGGTTTACACTTGACTGATACCAGTTGATCGCTCTCCAAGGTTTCAGAGCTGAGACGCATTTCTGATCGACCTTGAGGCGAAACAGACCGGAGGCCCATGCCTGAGGTGGTACTCGCGCTTTTAGCCATAACTGCAGCGGGCGCATGCAAAGCAGACCCAACTGGAGTACTGATGATGCTGAGGCCATGAGACCCAGCATTTTCTGAAACCTTTTGAGCAGGACTATAGTGCCGCAGCGGAAGGATTTCGTGATGCGCTGAATGTTCAGTCTGCGCTCTGGTGACAGTCGCGCTGTCTGAGATGGCGAGTCCAGTTCTGTGCCCAGAAAAGATATTCTCTGACTGGGAGACAGCAAACTTTTCGCCCAATTGACTTTAAGACCTAGATTCTCGAGATGTTCGAGTAATATGGTCCTGTGTTCTATGAGCTCTGAGTGTGATCGAGCTAGAATCAGCCTGTCGTCCAAGTAGTTCAAAACTCGCATGCCCCGAAGTTTCAGGGGTGCGAGAGCCACGTCCATGCACATTGTAGGGACAGGCCGAACGGTAGATCTGTGTATTCATATGCCTGGCCCTCGAAGGCGAATCTCAAGAATCGCCTGTGACGTGACGCTATTTGTATTTGGAAATACGCGTCCTTCAGATCTATTCACATAAAATAGTCCTGTTTGCAAATCTGCGCAAGGATTTTCCTGGTTGTGAGCATTCTGAACTGGCGTTTCACAAGCACTTTGTTCAGCTGTCTTAGATCTGGAATGAGTTTGAGACCCCCGTCTTTTTTCGGTACCAGAAAATATCTGCTGTATAGGCCCCCTTCGCTCTGAGCTTGATATAAAGGCTCTATGGCCCCTTTGCTCAATAGTTTCGCTATTTCAGCTCGAAGTAGATGGGCTACTTCGGTTTTTACCGTAGTTTCGACCCGCGGCGGGGACAACGAGCGAACTGCAGTGAATAGTCTCTTTTTATAGTGTTCAGCACCCATTCTGATACCCCGGGAAGCTTTGCCCACGCATTTGCATGAATAGCTAGGAGTAGAATTAGATCTGGGCTTTGGCCGCAACATAGTGGCGACCGGAGAGCTTCGGTGTGCTGTAGCATAAACGCTGTGCTTGCAGCGTTTGAGGCGGGGGGCGCGCTTTTGTGTGCAGGCAAGCGGGCTGTGGTACCGGCTTGTTTACTGCAGAATACACTGGAACAGTCGCATTTTATGGAACTGAACGAGCGAGAAGTTTCGGTGGAAGTCTGGCCGCGGCGAGACTTGAACACTGTCGTTTTCCTAGGAGGGGTAGGAAGACTTTGAGGCCTCGGGCTTTATCTCAATCTTCGGCTGGGGCCCACGCAGAGGGGGGCGGCGGCCGGCAGAGCGAGAGCGTGGTCTCTGGTCCCGGGCTTGACGGCGCTGTGAAGCGGCGGTGGCGGGCTGCGGCTGCGGCTGAGAGCTTCGAGCAGATGGCTGTTTTGGGCGGTGAGAGAAGCCATGTTCCGCCCCATGGCCTGTGCAGCAGATTTTGCGGCGCGAAGGGCCAGGTCCGTAGCACTCCTCAAATCCGGCACGCTGATAGCTTCCGGCCCTTCCTCATCAAGTTTTTGGAGAACGTCGGCTTGGAAGATTTGCATCACGGCCATCGAGTTTAATACCGATACAGCTTGCCCAGCGGCGGCATAAGCGCGACTGTGCATGGAGGAAGTAACACAGCAAGCTTTAGAAGGTAGCGCCGTCTTAGCTCGCTGTCCAGCAGAGGGCAGGCAAAGATGGGCCGCTACAGCTTCTTCCACTGGAGGAAGAGAGAGGTATCCTCTGTCTTTAGCACCGTCCACCACGGAGAATGCTGCTGAGAAAGAGGTGCGCACTCTGGCTGAGAAGGGGGCGTTCCAGGACTTCGCGACTTCTTCATGAAGCTCAGGAAGAAAAGGCGCGGGCCTAGAAGACGGCGGGGCGCGGTCCCTTTTCAGGAAACATCCATCCAGCCTGTTGTGCGCGGGCTGCGCGGGCGCCTCCCACTTGAGGCCGAGGCTCGCCACGGCCTGTGAGAGCAGACGTATCAGCTCTGACTCGATGCTGGCCCGCTTCCCTGATGACTCGCGGGCAGAGGGGAAAGATCCACAGAGCTCGCCCAATCCTCACTGTCCGACGCCAGGATAGAGCAGCTGGCCTCCTCTACAGATGCAGCTGGCTCGTCGTCATCAATGGCGGAAGCGGCGGCGGCGGACGGCAGACAGCGGGCGCTGTCTGTCGGTGAGCGACCCGAGTGAAGCTGGCGAAGCTGGCGGGCGAACCGGCGAGCTTTCGCATGCTGGAGAAGGCTCGGGGACCCACTGAGTGCGGCGTTTTTTACGGCGCGGCACTATAGCGGGTGGAGGTGCAGTCTCTGAGAAAAAAGCCAGGCGAGTCCTCAGAGTTGCCATAGGCAATAGCTCGCAATGATGGCAGCCGCCGTCAGCGAGCGCGAGAGCTGCATGATTCTCACCCAGGCAGGAAACTCAGATGACATGGTGGTCCCCGTCACTGAGTGCGGCTCGGCACGAGCCACAAGAATGAGACCTCTTTAAAAAGACGCTAGCTCTTTTAAGAGAGAGAGAGAGAGTGTGTGAGTCGCGGCAGCGAACACACATGCAGCAGAGTCAAAGGATATATGCGCCGGAAAGTGTAACAGATATGGCGACTGAAGGCGGCGAGATGAAGGCCAGCGGCTTCAGATGCAAAGGCTTGTCCAGCAGAAGGCTTTTTTTCAGACGGCACGGCTTCTTCACTCAGGATCCTGCGATGCGTGAGCTTCGCTGAAGAGATGAAAAATCTGATTATATAAGCCCATCGAGCTGTATTTATAGGCCCAGGCCACGCCCATCTCGGCGGGACATGACGTAGTGGGTGCGAAGCGCCCCCATTGGATCTGACGTCACCAAGGACCTTTCTCGATTGGCTGCTGCAGTTGCCGCAGGACAGCCAATAGACACGCGAGCGGTCTTGCCTATGTCTGCATGCTGCCGCAATGCGTTTTACATTAATTCAAAATTTTGTCTTCAATATCTCGTAGAAAAGAGGTTTTCCCCTAGCGTAAGATATTACGCAGTACGAGAGAACCTCTCGTAAGAGAACAGAAGATGCGATAGTCTTTTCATCCCTCTTGTGATGTATTTCTGAGTGAAACGGCTTCTCGAACAAGAAAAAATGTAGGATGTGACTTGATTTTGTCCATCAGAAACTGATTGTATGGTTGTGGTTTGCTGTTGCTGGGATGTCATGTGAGTGACAGGTTGTCCCGCCCTCACGCCAGTAAACAACATCAGAAAAGAGATGTCACTGCAAGAGTGAGGGGAAGTTATTTTGATTACGAGGACATGAAGTAAATAAAATGAATGATGTGCATGGATAAACAATTTTTTTTTTACAAATGCTGCAATATTCCATAAAAAACAAGAATTGTCCATTTTGATTCCATGGTGACTAGCATAATTACAATAGGACAATAACAACGATGCCCTAATGTTAGTAACAATAACATCTAGTCTGCTCCTGATAGACTGAAACTTGATTAACTTCCCCAGATAGGACCATCTTTTTAATATATGTATTTTTGTTTTTTGCAAGACACCAATGAGATAAATACAGAGCTAATGGAAACTTGTGCTTAAAGGGATAGTTCACACAAAAATGAAAATTTTGTCGTTTACTCACCCTCATGTTGTTCCAAACCTGTATGAGTATCTTTCTTCTGTTGAACTCAAAAGAAGATATTTTGAAGAATGTTGGTAACCAGACAGTTCATGGGCCCCATTGACTTCCATTGTATTTTTTTTCCTATATGGAAGTCAATGGCTACCGTCAACTTTTTGATTACCAACATTCTTTAAAATATTATATTTTGTGTTCAGTCAGTAAGTGATTGCAGAATTAAAATTTTTGGGTGAACTATCCATTTAAGTCTTCTACTTCTCCTCCCAACAAGATACTCATACATGCATCTTCTATTGAGTTTTTAGAATTTTTATTATATCTTGTGTAATGAAAAAAATGAAAAAATATTTGTGTATGTGCTTACTGTATTTCTTTTTTTTATATAATCTTTTATTTTATCTGTGGAATTGTTGGGGAAAAACTAATTGAAACAATGATCATCCACAAACATTTAAAAGGTCCCCTGAGTAACAAAAGAGCAACTTTTCAGCAATAAAACATTTCCTCTGGGCAGTTAAAAGCATGAGAAGGCCGATTTATGTGTTTGCATATCGTCATGACTCAGCTTATATATTTGCCATTCTTTGTGTGTGTAATATTCTCTCATGACTTTACTGAGGAATAGGGTGATTGGAGGAGATACTCTGGGTAGTGAGGCTCTGCTCTTCATCAGAATTCCTCAGTTGGTGTTGACAGAAGAGCAACAAGGCATATCAAAAGCTGCAGACTGCATGAGGGGAATGCATGTGAGCAGTAGCCTAAACAATAGGCCTAAGTAGATAATGCAGTGCTTGCCAAGTCTGCATTAGACTTTATATTGTGTACCTCCATGAGAACCACTATGTCCTTGCTCCACAGTGGCAGTCTAAGTGGGACATATACAGTAAGGTGGGAATGGTACAGTAGTGTCATCCAGGATGTTTTTCTCATGTATGTGACTCACATCAGCAGTGGCAGCAGAGGGTAAAGGTTAGGACCCCAAGACTGACTCGTGTTGTTATGTCAAGCATGTATGACAAATTCATAACCCGGCATTGAGGTAAACAACGGCAAATGTTTTATATATTGGCTATTGTAAATAAATAATTTATAAATATTTTAGCTAAACGTTCTTGTTTGCCTCTAGACTAGAGATTGGTTAGACTTTTACTTCTTTTCATATAGGCCTACTGCCTTACGGTAGTTTAAGTTGAGAAGAAAAAATCCAACACCTATATTATGTAAAATATTACATATTTGTTTATTAGCACCATCAGGAGGACAAATGTGTTTTTGGGAGACAACATGAAAATCTCAAATATCTATGCAAACAAACTTTAAAAGTCCCTGAGGGTTTGTTGGTGTGTTTGGTTTTTGCTTCGCCTCGGGATGGCCATGTTGATTTAGGTGTGGACAAACTGTGGTGCTCTCCAGGGTAAAGCTGCATGGGAATCAGAGATGTGAGTTTTAGACTAGGCTATTATAGATCATTTAAAAAATCTCATTTTCATCTGAGATTGCATTAAATTAGTCGTAAGGTTATACGTCTTGATGTAAAAAAAAGATTGTTTAGCATTATTACGCGGCTCTTTCCACTACTTGATTCTGATTGGTCAATCCGGGCATCCAGTTGTCTCGTCATCCATATAGTTAGTTGCTTATTCCCCCAGAAACAAGTAAAACTGACTGTAATATAGGCCTACAGAAGTTTTTTCCGAATTTGCACTAGGCTATATTCTTAGACACAACTTTCTGTTTTGTACATTGTAATAAACAATTTTTCCTTAAATATACAAGTAAGATTCAATATTTCATGCCCACCTATTTATTCATTTGGTGAGTAGTTGTTTAGTCAGCAAGATGAATGTATACAGTCAGTCTGATTGTACATTATCCCTTGTTTTATGATTAAAACTACATTTACAATAGATCCAATATTTAATATCAACATCATTTTGATTACTATATCAACAGAATTCTGATTACTATTAGATATGTGCTCTTTAACATTTACCCAAACAAACAGGTGGAATAAATATCCTTAATAGTGGCAGGGGAACTGCAGACATCAGCATCCACATTGCTCCCTGAAGGCAACATTAACTTTTGAGCACATGAGTGTATTGAATTAGCCTTCTATTGATGCAGCAATACGTAATCCACTTACCATGAGACTTATGCACCGCACTCTCTGTCTCTGGGCAGTCCTTTTGTGTCACTGTTAAACTGACCATATTTATTGTCACTTTTTTTTGCATAAAAAAACAATCAAAATTCTATTATGTTCTCAATTATATACTGTACCATTTAGAGCCACCTCTAGTTACATCTAGTAGTAGTATTTTTTTGTCCAAACATTAGAGAGAAAGTCTCCCGATGCTCTGAATGTTAAGTTTCCATTCTACAGCATTTCTGGTACAAAATAGCTGCATTAAAAGTGGAACAGATTAGCACGATGTTTCTCATTACGTTGAGAAATCATATTTTAAAGCAACTCTCTCACAATTGAATTGCTTTTAGTCATGACATCACTAAGTTTTGTTTGTTCGCTAGACCTTTAGTGCTGCATGCAAACTAGCCACTTTGACTGACTGTTTAAGGGAAGAGATGAAAGGCCTGCAGCGGAATAGTGAAAACACCAATGATGAAGCAGTTGGAATTGCCCTTGGGAGTTCTTAGTAAAACAGGCACCAGAGGCCGGAGTCCCCAGAGGCCTCAAAAAATGAGGGAAAGATTAATAGTAGACAGTCACTAAAAAAAGTACGTAGTTTTAAACTCGTACTTAAAAGAAACTATTTAAAAAATGTCCATGGCTTCATATGTGCTTTGGAAAATATAGTGTGTTATAATGTGAAAAGCGCTATTTAAAAACATTGCAATGGTATTTATTCCAGTACCTTATTTGATTCTGTCTGCAGCATGTAATGTCACTGAATCACTCTTTTCCTGCTTGGTCTCTTTCACAATAGACATCAACATAATGTCCAATATGTTTTCCTCATGCTTTATGAAAGTGGCTGAATGCATTATTATTCAGCTATGTGAGCTTGCTTTAATATTCACAGAAGGCCATTTATATATTAAGCTGTTCATTTCACAGGTTTAATACCTCGTCCTGATAAAATGCATTAATATAGAGCCCTCAGAATGAATCATGTAAATGCCCATGCTGCCTCGCTATACCAGTTTTTACCTTTTTTGTTATGTGCTTAAAGCTTGGATAATCATTTAATGTGTCATATGCTAATGTTGAGGCTTTTTGCCAAACAATCCATTGAAGAAATTTTGTTTACAAGTGTGTGGAAAGAGAACAGGACATTTCATGTTAAAGAGAAAAGGGTGCCCAAACAAATCATGGGAAAATCTGTCTCTGCCCTCAAGGGTCTCTCTCTCTCTCACCCCCACTTTTTGCTTATGACCATGGACGTATCCGGCCCCCACAGCGCAGCCCCCGCTGTGGGTCCCTGGTGTAGTTGTAGGACTATGGGAGAGGTATAAGAGGGGCGTAGAGGAAATGCACCGGGCACTCTGTCATGACCGAGAGTCAGGACGTATCTCTTAAAGCTAAACGCTACATTTTGGAACTGATGGAGCAGCTTGGATGTCACATTCACTAAAGGTAAAAATTGCCTTTCCCCCCCGTCTTTATCTACGGTTTTATGTTATTATATTTCTAATTATTACCTTCAATCACAATATTTAATCAGAACCCAAATAGATGAGTAAGCTTGTGAGTTAACAAAGAACATGCATTTCAGATTATGTTTTACCTTCAGATAACACACAGTAAATGTTTCATAGCATTTTTTTAAACTATAAAGCAGTATCTAATGTTTGTGTGTGTGTGTGTGTGTGTGTGTGTGTGTGTGTGTGTGTGCTCTGTTGTCTGTCTGGTCATATAGCCTACAGTGCCTTTGCAACTACTAACCTACCATTGATGTCAATGTTTCATGTGTTCAGCTCAGCACATTAAGATTCTCTGTCAATGTAAGTACAATTTCAGAGGACTTTAATGTTATTGTTACTCCATCACAGTTTGAATGCATAAACTTTCCTTCACTCAATTTTGTTAACAGGGCTGATCATATCCATCATTGTAGGGAGGACAAAGATTTTCTTAGACAACCAAAATACAAATAAATGAAAACAAAAACAAAGATCTCTTATCGGTATAATTAATTACAGTATTCTATTAGCCATAACTTCCTGAGCAATAGCGGATGTCTGATAAGCATATTAAAATAGATTGAGTGATATTCAAAAGACATGAACCTTGGAATGCCATGTCTTCTGTTATTGGTCGCTTACATAATATGTGGTTTGTCGCAATTTTAAATGCTAATACGGAATAAATGCAGAATTAGAATTCAGTTTTATTGGCCGAGTTACACTTACCAAGAAATTTCCTTGATGGGTTATTCCAGAAAAAAAAAGGTTTTCTTTAAACCAGTTATTTATGATACAATTATTCATGATACATTACATACAGCATACAATATGGACATAACATATTTAATATATCAACATACTGGATATGAAGCCATTTCGAATGTCTAAGTATGCTCGTAGGAAGTAAGTATGCTCGTAGGAAGAAGAGATCAAATCTGAAAATAAAAAAAATATGTTGCTCTTCCCTTTGTGATGGCGAGAATCTAGCGTTCATAAGATATAACCAGCTAGAAACACATGTTTGACCTTTCGGAGAGGTCAGAAGTTCACCCAAGAGAAGCAGCCCGTTCCCATTATAGTACAGATGTGGGTGCAGCTTTGAGAGGGTGACCAGCCTTAATTCTATCTATCTATCCATCTATCCATCTATCCATCTATCTGACATGAAATAGTTCAAAAAATCTAATTCAATTTTTCGAACATTTAGACAGAATCTAAATGACAATCTAAATCAGACAAAGAAACGTTTGCATATGTGTTTGATTTTGAATATCATATTTCATACATCAGGATTTATGGCTCATAGAGTATAATATAGGAGAATATGGAGCTTATATGGAGGAGGAAAAAACACCTCACTTTTATTCAGGGGCCCATATTAAATAATATTAGCAGAGAGACATCTGGTGTTTGTTGTATAGTATCGCACCTTCCAAATGGATATAAAAAACCTGTTGAGAAAATGCATGGAACATTTTTGTCATATTAACCATCTTTATCCACTCTGCTCTTACAGGGCTCCTTTACTGATGCAACTCTTTAGGCTGTGAAAATAAGTCTACAAAATGGACAACATTACTGCTAACCGTAATTTGGGACTCAATCTCACGTGTAACATGACCGGGAACCACAAATTCATCTTCATGTTCATCCCCATAGTCTACAGCTGCAACTTTATTATCGGAATTGTAGGCAACAGCCTGGTAGTCACTGTCATCTACTTCTGTTTGAAACTGAAGACTGTTGCCAACATATTTGTTTTGAACTTAGCCGTGTCAGACTTGACTTTCCTCCTAACCCTGCCCATTTGGGCCATATACACCGCAACAGGCTACCAGTGGCTTTTTGGAAGCTTCCTATGTAAAGCCATTGCTGGTATGGTTCTCTTTAATCTATATACTAGTGTTTTTTTCCTCACCGCTCTCAGCATTGACCGGTATCTGGCGATCGTTCATCCCGTCCGGTCCCGGCGGTGCCGTACGGTGGTCTACGCCCGTGTGACGTGCATCTTGGTTTGGATAGTTGCTTTTCTTTTAAGCCTGCCCACAGCCCTTATCCGTAAAACCCACTTGATCCAGAATATCAATGTCACTGTATGTGGCATCCTAGACAAAGGAGATATTCCCAATGTGCTGGTAACTCTCAGTCTGATGAAGAGTGTTCTTGGGTTCATTCTGCCTATCACCATCATCCTCACGTGCTACTGCCTGATCGGTCGGGCTCTGCTCAAAGCGCGGGACATTCAGAGGAATTCGAGATCGAACGGGGACGAGGTCTTGAGCATGCTGGCCGCCGCTGTGCTGTCGTTTTTCCTTTGCTGGGCACCGCATCAGATCTTCAACTTCATGGACATGCTTCTTCTGCTGAAAGTGATCACCAACTGCGATGTCATTGAGATCATTGACACCGGAATGCCGTTCACCATTTGCATTGCCTTTTTCAACAGCTGTATGAACCCAATCCTGTACGGTTTTGTTGGGAAGAACTTTCGCAAGAACTTGCTGAAGCTGTTGAGGTGTTCCTCGACTTCTGTGGCCTCTCACCCCACCCTCAGCTCCAAGATGAGCTCTCTCTCGTATCGAGCCACGGAGTCTTTCCACCTCTCCGTCATTAAAACCTCCTCGCTACCTAAAGCCACATGAGAAAACCAGGAAAACAAGAAGGGATCATTGATTCAATTCAGAAGATAACTTGTTTATTGTGTTCTGTCACTTGATACTGGAATGGGAACAAACTATAGTGATTACTCTTTCTAAAAGTCTTTTAGGGTATAGTGTGTAAGTTCAGTGTAAATACACTGCAAACTGTCATTACTGATATGCTGGTCTATGTAAATTCTGTCCTACAGCATTTTGTCAAAGCAATTTTATGACCAACTTTTCACCTTGCCTGCCAAAGGGACCATAACATGCTGAATCTATATATATATATATATATATACATTTTTTTTTTTCATCAACCAAAGCTGAAAAAGTGTCTCTTTTAAATACCTTTATGTTTCATCACGTACTCTGTTACCCTGGTTCATGCGTCTCATAGACCTATTGATCAGTCCAGGGGTTTTCAAAGTTTTTTATGATCCTTCATAATTCATGTACAGTAAAGACCCATGCATAATAATTAATCTATTTAGAATTTATACATAAATAAAAATATTAATATGTATATCTGGACACTTTACTGTCTAGTAACAGTACGTTTACGTTTCTATTAACTCTATACCCACAAGTATTTTATTCTGTAACACCAATAGTTTTATGTTTCTAATCTATTAATTCTCTATGAATCTAAACTTTTCCACAGTATCCCCTTAGCACTCCCTTGTGGCCCCCTGGGGGTCTACGGGTCCCAGTTTGAAAACCTCTGGATTAGATTGTCATGGGGTCCAACAGGATATAGTCATTTTCACATCTGCTGTGCTATCATGGTTACCATCACTGTCTTGATATAAATGATAATCTATAATAAAAAGTTTTATTTTGTTCCCATCATAATGTAGCTACTCCAAAAAAGGTCTTGGTAAAATTGAGTATTCTTTTGATAAATGGTATTTTTCAATATTTTATTCTATATAATGTACTTGAGTCTGAAAAATGTATAGGTTAAGTGGTATCTTTTAACAGGAAAACAAAAAATAAATATATGAAAGTATCCTCAATTAATGACTAATTCAAGGCTTTGTAATCATTAGATGGCTTCAAATTATTTTATTTTTTAATGTTTGTGAAGTAAATTAGACGACACTACTAAGACAATAAGGAGCTGCATTCGAACATGAACTAAAACCTTTATCACTTTAAATTACATATTTAAAAATGTGAGTTTTGAAGTGTATTTCACAGAAATGTTAAAAGCGAGTGGTAAGTGTGGGGGGCGTGTCTGTTGTCAGGGGTCATGTGACCATGTAAAGTCATGTCACTAGTATAAATCCTCTGTCAGACACGTACTGCTTCTCTCCCAGCGTTTCTAACAGTGGACTTGTATCCGGTTCGGTCTAGCTGTTACATGAGTCATGGCAGGTAGGCAACATTATGGACGTCACATATCGTCTGTGCCGGTAAAATGAAGTAAATTACAGTTGTGTTTACGCAAGTAACATGTAGTCCAAACCACGCGCTGCTTCAGAGGTCGCAGGACTCGTTGGATATTAGAGCTTACATTTCATATCATTTCAGCATTGTGTAGACTGCGTTGTCCTGTAATATTTGCCGATGTAAACAGTTTAGAGTGTGCTATATTGCGTAAATGGCCTAGTCGCCTCTTGTACGCAGTATGCGTGCAGCCGTTGGCCTGTCATGCAGGAAGAGCTGCCGTTAGTTTGTCACTTCTATCCCGGGTGATTTCAGTGTGATAGTACAGAGAGTAGGCTATCGATCACACAGCGAGTACGGTGCTAAAAGAGCGTTTTCCCTCGCTCGGATGTATTGCAATCAGTTTATCTAACGTTAACATGCGCTAGTGCATAAGTTGTTTTTAAATTAACGCCAACATTAAAGTTGTTGTTGTGCAATAGTCATTGATTGGCACACGAAATAACAGCATGAAAGTTATGTACGTTATTCTCCACGCCTGTTTAGTGTCATCTGTTCAAAATACCAAACGAGTGCTGCGACGTGACATATAATTCCACCCTTCGCTCAAACCGTTCTGTTATCGTCCGTCCAGCTCCACTCCGGGTTTTGTGGTTTCTCATTAGTGATGGAAATCATGAAAACATGTACGCTGTGATTTTCAAAATCCGTTTCACTCCGCAAATCCGCATCATCACATAAGCTGGTCTGAAAAAATTGAGCTCTTTGTCAAGAGGAGTGATCAACGACGCTTGGCCAATCAAAGGAGTTGAACTAACTGTTGTATTCACCTTTTTCAATGCAAGACTTCCGATTTATTAAGGTTGCAATTACATCAAAATGGAAATCTTTTACAATTTTGTATGGCGTACTGCGGTATTTATACATAATTTATCCACGCACCACGTCATTATTTAATTCACATACACTTGTAATCTTGAATAAAAATAACTTCCCTTAATGACTCTCTCCTTTCCTCTGGTGTTGTTTACTGGCTCGAGGGCGGGACGGCGACGACCTGTCATGAGAACACCGCATTAGCAAACCACAATGATCCAATCAATTTCAAGACCAAAATCAAAATTTAGACAAAATCAAGTCTCACCCTACAATTTTATTTTTTTCTTGTTCGAGAAACCGTTTCATTCGGACATATGAAAGCTTGTTTCTGCCACTGAATAAAAAAATAATTAAAAAGGTAATTGCGACTTTCTGACTTTTTCCCCCATAAATGCGTAATATAAATTTGCAATTCTTTTTTCCCTCAGAATTCTGATAAAAGTCAGTAAAATGAGTAAAAATAAAGTCGGAATTGTAAATTGTTGAGAGAAAAAAAGAAAGTCTATATATATATATATATATACACAATTTTTTATTTTTTTATTCCGTGGCAGAAACTAGTTTCAATACAGGTATGTCTGTCACAAATAATGAGGAAAAGAATCGCAAATTCCGTTTCATGTCAACTTTAAGTAACACAAAGAATAACAAAGTGCAGTAAATGGTAAAACTATTTAGGCTACGATGATTACGATAATAAATTGAAATATAACAAATACCAGTTTGCATTATTAAGCAGCATAACAGACCATTTTCTACAGTTAAAACAAATTAATTTGCCAGGCTTCCTTTGTCAGGCACTTCCAAATTAAAAATGGCTGCACCCACTCTTTCGTTTTAAAATAAGGTTGATAATGGCTATTTTGTATATGCAATATAAAGATATTACATATGAGAATGCATAAATGATGGTGATGATTGTGTTTTTGTTTAATCCAGACCAGGCTTTTGTCACCCTTGCTACAACTGACAGCTATGCCAAAGGAGCAATGGTACTTGGCAAGTCCTTGAGGAACCACAACACATCGAGGAAACTAGTGGCCATGATTGGCCCCCATGTCTCAGAACCCTCCAGGTAGAGTGTTTGCTGTGTGTTTTTAGCACAGCACAAGTAAATGGGGTTTCAACTGCCTTGCTTACAGTCACATAGGGTATTTGTTGTGGTCCACAGTGCAGAGTGTTATCTATAGATCAGTCAACCTCACTTTGTGCTCTGTGTGCTACATTTCAGAGCAGTGCTTCGTAAAGTCTATGATGAGGTCAGGCTGGTGGACGTGTTGGACAGTGGGGATGCTGCACACTTGGCTCTGATGAAGCGGCCTGACCTGGGCGTCACCTTCACCAAACTTCACTGCTGGACTCTTACAGAATACTCCAAATGCGTGTTTATGGATGCAGATACCCTAGTGAGTCCTGCCTCTCAGTGCTGCTAGTGATGTTTTCATGATGTCTTTGAGGGTTTAACAGTGTTCCCTCTTGTCGCCAGGTTTTGTCTAACATAGATGAGTTATTTGAGAGAGAGGAGCTCTCTGCTGCACCTGATCCCGGCTGGCCTGATTGCTTCAACTCTGGTGTGTTCGTCTTCCGCCCGTCCAATGAGACATATGGGAAGCTTCTCACCGCCTGCTCAGAGAGTGGCAGCTTTGATGGTGAGTGACACTCTTTAGTCTTGTTATATTTATTGAAGAAGCTATGGGAGGGGAGGGGAGGGGGGGTGGGGGGTGGGGTGTTTTAATATTCCTGGACTTATATTGAGGTTTGCAAAACTGCAATGCATAATGTTTTGTAAAATAAGCTTAACCATATATTTAGGAATTCGTTAGAAAAAAAATGGTCCCACTCCTCCAGGACAACTTGTAGGGTATACAATATTTAAAACTCGGTCTGTGAAAGTTGTGCAAACTTGAGCTCAACATGGCAATGACTGAGTTCTTTATCAGTCATGTAGGCTGAACACAAGGTGGCTCTGTGATATATATATATATTTTTTTTTGGGTGCACCACTCCACCTGAGGGAGTTATTCCTAAAGTCGGTGTGGGATGAAGTAAACAAAGGCCTCTTGTATGAGAGACTCCTACTAGACCTTTGTGAAATCACTTTTGGTTATACTTTTGACTCAGGAACCCTCAGAGTTTATACCTGATTACATTATCTTTCATGATATACCTCAATCCCAGTGCATTTATGTGGCTAACTATTGAAGATGCTGTATTTGTCACTTCATCAATGTTTCTGTGTTTTGATGTCTAACCCAAAATGGTTTGCTCTTTATTTAGAGACCTAATCTTGGACAAAGAAATGAGCCTCAGAAGTTATCAGCAGGCCTCTTTTGAAGGTCTTGGAGGCTATCATATTTCTGTTTTATCTCAGTCACTCAGAGAGATAAAAACATGATGCAATTGTGTGTTTTTAAAAGCAATGTATATATAGCACAACATACAGACTCAGAGGGTTCTTGTAGTGTGATTGATTAGTCCCAGTAACAATGCCTAACAGCCTATGGCTCCTCATCAGAACTCCTATTTGGGCTCACCTAAAAGAAGAAATTTGTCATCCTAATGTTGTTCCAAAACCATATAACTTTCATTTGTCTTTGAAACACAAATAAGGGTGGTTTTTAATGAACCATATAGAAAAAAGATATGAATCAAGCAGTTTAATGCAAGCTTGAGCTTCTGTTTATCATATTTTATGTGCATTGATCAATTTTTACATGCAAATAAAAACCTTAGTTAAATCTGGTCATTATATAAGTGGTCTTGTCAGTAGACTTGGATTTAAACCATTAAATTCATATTAATACTTTTTTTTTTTTTAAGGTTTCATTAAACATGTTGTCTTTTGTGTTTTGCAGAGAAATGAAAGTTATGAGTTTGGAATGACGTGAGGGTTGTGAGGGGATTGAACGATCCTTTTTTACATGTTCTCAGTCATAGTCATGAAAAGCACATGATGTCCTATACATATGTAACATGAGTCTCATGTTCACTGATAATCTGAGGTCAGCTGGACTGAGGTCACTTTTCTTTGCTGACATGCCCCTTAAAAAAACCAAGTAACAAGGTTAAGCAAACAGCAAAGCAAGTGTATCCTGAAGCAATCTTCTAATTGCTTCATCTGGTTAGGGAAGATTACAACCTTCTGTAAATATTTTTTCATATTTTTCACAGTGGAGCGCCTGAAACGTTGCCTAGACTTGAGGACCGTGCTATTTCTTATTCGTTTTGTTTTCATCAGGTGGGGATCAGGGTGTTCTCAACAGCTTCTTCGGTGATTGGGCAACAGCAGACATTTCGAAACACCTTCCTTTCATCTACAACCTCAGCAGCATCGCCATCTACACCTATCTCCCAGCATTCAAGCAGTGAGTGAGATTTTAACATGCTAGAATTCTCACAGGGTTTTGGAAGTGGGTGTTCGAGCAGATGGGTTACTTAGTTCTTCACATGTTGCCTTCATTTGTTCTCGATTTTTATTTTATGAATGTTAGGATTGCTTGCAGATGTTAAGTATTTGTAATTAGTCGTGCCAAGGTCAAATGAAAACCCAATCACACAGCAACATTGAAACAAGAGATGAAGCCAGCACCAGAAATCCTCTCTGTTCCTGGCCTTGCAGTTCAACTTCCTCCAAATACATTCTGCCCTCCAAAAATAGTGGGGCTATTTTAGGGTCTATACACAGAGCCGAAATGTCATTTTGAATAGTTTGTTACATGATCTTTTTTCCACTAGCAACACATTCTGTTATCTGGTTAGTCAGGCTACCATTAGGATCTAATTTAAATGCACAGGTTGTACCTATATGCCACAAACTGACAAAGATTTTAACATACCCATGAATAACATTTGGCTTTATTAAAATAAGTTTAGCAGGCAATTTGAATATAACTGGCAGGTCCCTCTTTAGCACTTCCGGTTGGCCAGTGTTTGGGATTTCCGAATCCTTGTCATTTTGCCGGTTGCGATCTGATCATTCCTTGTTCCCTTAGATATGGCCGTGATGCCAAAGTTGTTCATTTCCTTGGCAAAGTCAAACCGTGGGATTACAGTTATGACACCACAAGCAAGAGTATAAAGGGACAGTCCCAGGATGCTTCTGAAATGCACCCCAACTACTTGATGCAGTGGTGGGAGCTTTTCTGTTCTTCAGTATTGCCCCTCATGAAGGAGGAATATGGTGACCAGCTCTTCCTTTCCGGATGCACAGAGGTAAGCTCCGCTGCTGAGACTGGCACAATGATCATTGTATAGGCAGTTTTTGGCCAGTATTGTTGGGGGGGGGGGGGGGGTTTGTATTTTTTTTTTTTTTTTTTTGTATTTTTAAATGTGAATGGATTTTTTTGGGGGGGAAATCCATTTGGAATTGATTGGATTGTATAAGTGTCATTAATACCCGAATGCTGCTTATTAAATTTTTACAAGATTATAAAGACAAACTTTATACACTGAGACAATTTCTTTTAGACGTTGTTTTCTGTTGGTCAACACTTAAATGGTTGTAATTCAAGAATTATTTGGAAAATAGATGTAAGATTGGTATTGTTTTAAAGAAGACATTTGGCAGGTTTTTTTTAGAAGTGAAATAAATGAAAGTGAAAGAAAAAAAGTTATAGATGTTTGAGTTTATGAAAATGTACAATGTAAAAAATTGAATTATTCATATTTTATATAAAATGTGTATTTTCAAAACCTGGGCGACTCTAAAACTGCAAAAAAAAAGCAAAGCCAAAAATCTGAACAGTTGTGTTTTAAATTTTAGGTTGATAATGATATCTCAAATGAGCTTTCAGTGAGATTTTGTTTGGGCGCAGTACCAAACTTTTTCACTAGATGACAACCAGACTCCATTACTGCCCATATAAGGGTGCCTCCATTTCCATATGTGGTTTGAGTGATCTGAACCATTATTTCCACAATTTTCATACAATTTATGAAGTAGACATCCTATTCAGAAGTAATATGAGAAGTTTGGCAGATTTTAATATGAATTCAACCTCTAAGAAACAAAGAAACGCATATGTGCGTTATAGCTCGCTGCCACCTCACAAATGGATGCTATCCATTTTTTTTCTTTGTTTAAAACCTTTTCAGACTTAAAAAAAAAAAAAAAATTGAATGGATACTATCTTTTGAACTCTTGGCATGAAAACAAACTGAGGTTTCTACCCTTCTTTCATGAATTTTCATGTTCAATGCTATTTCAAAAAGGTCTGAACACGCCTTAGTAGTATGAAAATATTCTTGTAGCAAACTGATAAATTACGGCTCCTCTGTAATTGATGTTGAATCAATCACCAAATATGGAAACAAACTAGAGATTGTAAGCTTACAAATGATATATAGTTTATCAAGATTAGTTTAGGTTTAGTATAGGATATTACCGTTATAAAAATGTAATGGATTTGGGCCCGTGACACTTAAGGGGTTAATCTTCTGATTTGTTCCACTGAGTTTGTTGTTTGATCAGTAGTGCCATATGTTACTAGGAAAGTTATTAAATCCTTTATCTGTTATAATGTTACTGATAAGGTTATTTTATAGCCTTTTAGACGTTTTTACATTTTACTTTTTTTGTTTGATTTTTGCTTGCTTTTTTCCTCCCCTCAGGGTGATATTCACAGTGATGTGGCTGAGATGCACATATCCCATCATCCCCCTCCACCTCAGATGTCGTCTCAGGAGCGGAAACAGAAGTGGGAACAGGGTCAAGCTGACTACATGGGACTGGACTCTTTTGACAACATAGAGAAAAGGCTAGATTCCTTCCTAAAGTGAAAGGCGCTTAGGATCAGATCTAGTTTTGTACTTTGTACAGGACATGAAATAACATTAAAAAAACCCCCCAAAACCTATGATTTTTATACTTGTCCAGATCATCTATGCAGCTCAACTACTCAATCTCTTACACAGTGTGATTGCGACACTTGTTCGAATGACACAGTATGTCATCTTGCCTCATTTCCAGAGGAGACATGACACAATTCAGGCATGGTTTCTGATCTCACTGAACAAGACACTTGTTTGTTTTTTATTATCCAAAATCCTATAATATTAATGGTCTTACACCTTTCAGGTTTTACCTCTTTCATTTGCCCTTCATGTGTTTGTGAAGATCAGAAACATTAGTAGGAAACGAACAGCAAACAAAATTATACTAAACCTTGTAAGTGACTTCAGCATCCCAGATATACTGAACACCACTCCACATTCAATGTTAATCATCTAATGACTGCCTTTGCAATGATATCGTTTACAAAACACATTGTTTGCTGCCAACTCGCTTAAATCGTCATTACTGGCTCTGATACACCAACTCTTATTGTATGAACCAAGGTCACTCCGCTCTTGTCTACGGAGCAGTCACTCCCTGTAGCAGGGAAAAGACACAAGGGTTTTGCTGCACCTAGTTACTACTGTTAATGCTGTAGCTGTTAACTAGTTTGAAACTTTCCTGTAACTGTCCCCACCTGAAATAAAGAACTAGTAACAAAATTCCCTATTTACTGTGGTTAAAACCAGTTTATGCACAAAGAAAGGGTGCTAAGTGTTTATTGCAATGAACATTGTTCGAACAACCATACAGACATTGTGTAGATAATGTGTATTTGGGGAAAACAACCTTACTGAACAATTTGCAAGAGTAAAAAAGTGCTGTCTTTA
Source organism: Rhinichthys klamathensis goyatoka (assembly GCF_029890125.1). Taxonomy (NCBI): domain Eukaryota; kingdom Metazoa; phylum Chordata; class Actinopteri; order Cypriniformes; family Leuciscidae; genus Rhinichthys; species Rhinichthys klamathensis. Next base: position 546,599 of record NW_026606920.1, on the reverse strand, counting down.
AAGTAAATAATCTGAAATTAACAGATTGCAGTTAAGTTTAGCTTGGTAAAACTAAATCTCCATGAGGGTTCGGATCTCATCTATCCGTGCCTGTTTTAGGTTCTGTGTGTTTTTCCCTCCGAAAGCTTTCTCCACAAGCTCCTGCTTCTTCTTCTGAATCTTCACCATGTTCTCCTCCACAGAGTCTTTCACAATAAACTAAACAACAGAAGACAATGAAAGTGGTTTCATTTATCAACTTTTTTTTTTTAACTTTCTTGACCTTTCAAAGCACACTCAAACACTGATTACCTAATATGAACCTAATAGCTGGATAATCATTCTAGTTTATGTAAACTTATCAAGTTTAGTATAAATTTGTTTTAATTTGATACTGTCAGTCTAATAGTCCTATTACCGGTACTGTCCAGTTGGCAGCCCTAATGTACCAAGTAAATGTCACTCTTTATTCATGTCTGATTGAAAGAGAAATGCAGATTATTTTCAAAATATCACTCAGCTTTACAGTCAATCCAAACTTACAATTTAGCCTCAGAATTCTAGACAATACCTTTTTATTGCAACAGACCTCTGTTGTGAATGTGGATTTTACTTGCTGTCATATTACACACCAATGAATCTCAGTCAATTATTTAATGACAATTACACTAGTCTCACAAACTGGTTTATGGTTCTTGGTTCATTTTAAATCTTGTATAACTGTTCAATGTCATTAACGAAATAATCAATTGAGAGAATGGTCTGATTCAAGCAACTAACTTGCTGCAATGGTCCTCACTGCAGAACACGAAATCCAGGGGAAGGGGTTGGATCCAGATCCAACTCCTCCCACCTTACATATACCTAAACCTACCCATCTCCACCCCCTGATCCCTAACTCCACCCCTAATCCTACCCATCTCCACCCCCTGATCTCTAACCCCACCCCTAATCCTACCCATCTCCACCCCCTGATCTCTAACCCCACCCCCAATCCTACCCATCTCCACCCCCTGATCTCTAACCCCACCCCCAATCCTACCCATCACCACCCCCTGATCTCTAACCCCACCCCTAATCCTTCCCATCTCCACCCCCTGATCTCTAACCCCACCCCCAATCCTACCCATCTCCACCCCTTAGATCTGGATCCAACTCCGCCCCCTGGATCTCATGTAATGCAATGAGGTGCTACTGGACTTGCTTGAGAAAAGTTTGGGAATCTTTTAGTGATTTGTTAAGGAACCGTTTCATGAGTCTAATCAAGCTTCACTGCTCACTGTGTGTCTATTAGTATGTGCAACAAAAAAATAACATGCTTAAAGGGACAGTGGTTGCACTTTATAGACCTGTTACACATGTACATACTATGTACTTATATCAATGACAATAACTGGGTTATAACTAGGTACTAACCCTGAACCTAACCTTAACCCGTGTCGTTACCTTACATTACCAGTGCTTTCTTAGATAAGTCCACTGTAAGTACACGTACTGTTTAAAAAAAGAAAAATAATAAACTAACCGGGATTGTTCACACAAAATTGTTTACTCGCCTTCATGTCATTTCATACCTGTATGACTTACTTCAGTGGAACATAAGAGAAGAGATTTAGAGAAATGTCTCTGGTGTTTTTTCTTTCATCTATACAATGGAAGTCAATGGTCTGCAAAACTGTTTGGTTACCAACATTCTTCAAAATATCATCTTTTGTGTTCTGCAGAAGAAAGTCAGTCATATGGTTTGGAGTGGGTGAGAAATTACAATTTTCATGTTAGGGTAAACTATCCCTTTGTTCAGGAAACATCACACTCTAAAGATGTAACAATCCTCTCCAACTGTAAAACTAGTTTTTTGAATTCTTGATTTGTTTAAAAAAAAATGTTAACCAAAATTGTGACCATTGTAGTCAATCTGGGGCCCTCATTGTTAGCCTCAAAGTTATGAGCTAATAAGGAAGCCATTAACATCATGTTGTTGCATTTGTCGGCACTGTCTGTTACCACTGAGAAAAACGTCAGGCGTGCAATAATAGCCACTGGGATCAGTCGCTAACATTCCTCTGTGTGCTTGCCATGGCATAAATCAAAGACTGTACCTTAGTGATCACCACATCTCTGCTCTGGCCCAATCTGTGACATCTGTCAACACACTGATCTTCTGCTGCAGGATTCCAGGCCTGAACAAACAGTAGAATAAAGACAAACAAATGAGCTCTTTGAGTGTGTGAACCTCTATTCATTCCCTATTATAGATGCATTGACACAGAATCAAACCATGACATCACTGCCACCTAGTGGCTGACACTATCCTAGGGAATTCAACTCACAGGATCCATCAGAAAGACGTGGGAAGCAGCGGTTAGATTAAGCCCAACTCCTCCAGCTTTGAGTGACAGTAACATGATGGTGGGGCTTCCTGGAGAGGAGTCTTGAAAGTCCTGAATGGCCTTTGCTCGGGTCTTCTGATTCATTGAGCCATCCAGGCGAGTGAAAGAGAATCCATATTCTCTGCAGACAGCAGCAGCAGCGTCAGCACACTAAACCACTAATGGCTACTTATTTTTTGCAGTATGTAGTACAGTCTAGTTTTCAGTAGCCTCAGGAATGAAAGCTGTACCTCAAGGGAAGCTCTATAACATCCAGAAACCTGGTAAACTGAGAGACCACAAGACTCTTCACAGTGGGGTCTTCATTGCGAAGCTTCAAGAGGTTGCTCATCAAAGCATCAACCTGCATAAAGAAAAGCACTTTATTGAAACATGGCTGCTCATAATGACCAACACAAAAGACTCTTTAATCGCTGAAGAAACTGAAGTGTTAATGTTTGCTCATCTTACTAAGCACTGTGAAAGCCCTGAAGGATTTATTTATATTTAACCAAAAAAGCTAAATGATGTCCATTGTTTATCCACTGGATCTTTATGAAATTATTACACTACTGTTCAAAAGTTTGGGATGGGTAAGATTTTTTTTTTTTAAATGTTTTTAAAATAAGTCTTATCCTCACCAAAGCTGTTTATTAGATCAAAAATACAATTAAGAGTAATATTGTGAACTGTTTTCTATTTGAATAAAGCTGAATTTCCCATCTTCAGTGTCACATGATCCTTCAGAAATCATTCTAATATGCTGATTTGGCGCATTTATATGAATGATTTGAAACCAGTTGAGTGCGCGAGACTTTCACAGTATACTCCTTTGGCCGTGAGCATTGAAAGATGTGTAGTGGACTTTGTTTTCAAGTGCTCAAGTCACTCGCACGAGGACAGCAAAAGTATACTTAGGGCTTTAGTAGCCAGTAAACTATATATTAACCAACACAATTGTATAGTCCCCTTTGAGCTACATCCAATTTCACATTGACCAAAACAGCCTAAGATGCATAAATGTCAAGGTTACTTTGGAACTTGATTGCCAATTCTCCCCAGTTGCTGATTGAGCCTCCACTTCCTCTCCAGGATACTCCACCAGTTCTTTAGTCTTGATCTGAGCACGACACAAGGGACATTTGGCCTGCTCCTGAGAGACAGGAACAATCAATGTACAGAAACAACATCCAATAAAGGAGTCTTCAGCAAACCTCTGAGATGCTGCAGTAATGCTGACCTTCTCTGAGCGGATGACCTCACAGATGCAGGGCCTGCAGTACACATGAGCGCAGTAGGTGATGACAGGCTGACGCAGGGAGTCTAGACAGATGGCGCACTCTTCGTCCGAGCCAGAGTTCAGCACCAATGTGATCTTATTGATGAGACGCTCCCGCAGCTCACTGGGTGTCCCAAGATCACCTAACACACGTTCCCCGAAAGAAGGGGTCATCCAAACACAACTGATTAGGGTGCTGTTAAAGCTTTAAATGAACTTTAATGTAAGGTATGTTTTTAAAAATAATTTAAATTTGTATTTTTTAGTATAATTTAATCATATTTAATTGAATGTAATCAGCGACTGACTAAACTCTAATTTACACCTGCCACTGTGTATTTGCCCACAAGACTGGGGTGACAGCAGCACTGCCTCAGACGGACCAGGATGGCCAGCACGTCAGCATAGTTCGTCATGACCGTTCCTTCTTGGAAATACCTGTAAAGACAAATGGTTTCCGACTTTAAACCTTTGTGTAATATTGATGCTCTTCAAATCTGTAGCAAAAGTGTGCCCACCTGCCGACGATGTTCCTGCCCTCCCTCTTGACCTGTTCATACTCCTCCCTCTCTTCCTCAGAGAGAGTCACATGCTGCACAAACACTCTCCGTGCGGGTAACTGCACCAGCGGGTGCCCAGCCACTTTACTGTTCTTGGTGCGCCTCAGTGTGATGCCCTTCACCAGCGCTTGCAAGTTCCTGATAACAGTTATATGATAGAGAAGTTAATTCAATTCAATGCACTGAAAGTGGGATTTGGGACACAGCTATTAACATACTTTAGTCCAAATCTGTCGCCCATGGTCACAGGTCTCTGAATGATTCTGTTCCACCACTCCTTCACATCAAAGGGCTTCAGCTTCAAAAAGGACAGCAGCATGTACAGATCCTTTAGGGAGTTCTGAATGGGAGTTCCTGAAGGTAAAAATACGCATGATTGACGTCGACTTCATAGGCATTACGATGAATGATCTGTCCTTTTGATGGTATTCACAGGTGATGAGGTAACCCAGATGAACGCACCAGACAGGATCCACCTGCGCTCTGACTGGAGCCCCAGCACAGCTTTGCTCTGAAGAGCACTAGGGTTTCTGATGACGTGACCTTCATCCAGCACCACCCTCAGCCAGTTCACTTTGTGCAGAGGACTGCTGGCTTTATTCTGCAGGCAGGGTCAAAGTTCATTTTTTATTTCACCATTTGTCCAAAGTTTTTAGAGTGTCTTGTTGACAGACGCTATTTACACTAACTCCACCAACTAGTGTCTAGTTTAGCCACACAAAATTACAAGGGAAATGAAGCCAGTAACTGGGACAGTGTCGTGAAGAGTAACGCCCGTTTCACACTGAATGTGCAAGCAGAGTGGAGGCAGCCCAGAAGCTGTGCATATGCAGAGCATTGTGCTTTCACACTGGCCGCTGCTTGTGTTTGTGTACTGCAAATACAGACGAGTATCGTTCATTCTGTCACCTTTCAGGTGTTCTCTGACGACCAGTCTGTCACGTGCTTTGATTTATGACGGGCAGCATACTCTGCTGCGATGGGACCGTGTTCCCCTCCTACTGTCCCACACACATATGCATATATCATGCTGTATATAGTTTACATGATAAAAGTAATCTTAAAGTGAATATATAACTAGTTTTAATCGTTTAAACAGGCCTTTGAAGTTTGGGCACAAACTCCTGGCAATGATGTGTTTTGTGTTTTTTTTATTTCTTTCTTTCACAGCACTGAATATGGTGATTGTGAAACACCGAACACTTCACTTAAATGATTTTATGGTGAAATGTGTTATTTTTCGTGCTAATCCAGGTCTATTTTGAACAAGAACAATGCACTGTGGCTTTAATTCAGCACGAGCTGAATAAATTCCAGTCCCAATCAGCACGTCGGAGCTTGTTCTAAAAAAAATATATATATAAAAATATTCAAAAAGTGGAAATAAAGTGCCTAATTTGTATTTAATACTAGGAATAATATGTTTAACATGTATTTAATAGGCTTATAAATAAAATTGGATGTGGTGTCCTCATGTTGATTGGACAGACTGGTATATTTTGACCAGAGTGCAGCCCATATTGTTACCATGGCTCCCTTTCTAGAACTTAAAGGACACTTTTTCTGAGGAGCAGATCAAATATGGAATGATATAATGATTTTAATAAATATAAACTGAAAGTTATTACTGGATACCATTTTATAATGTCCTACAATATAATACCGAGGTGTAAATAGGATCTGCCAATATTTGCACTAGGTAGCATCCAACTCTATTTAAACTTAGTATCTAACTACTGTATCACACAATAAAAAGATTTTCTTTGCACTAATTACACAATATAAATACTATCTAACTTAGTGCCTCCAGCCTGGCTCAGCAGCGTCATGTAATGACAATGTCTATGCAAAAAAAACAGCAGGACTGTGTTTTAAATCCACCCACCCCAAAATCTGATGAAAGCACATTGTATGTTGTGAGAACCACATCTTGCCCAGACAGAAGGCTGACAGATCGGCTGCGCTCAGGACCGTAGTACAGGTACACTTTTAATGTGACATCAGCTCGAATATGTTGCTCAAACTGGTCCTGCACGCATATGAAGCACAAATGAGAGCAACGTGAGTTAAAGATTTTCTTAATTTTTCATAAAAAAACAGATTTTCAACACTCACCAGCCAGTTGCTAAGGACAGACAGGGGACATAAAATCAAAGTGGCTCTGGCCCCTGACCCCCCACCGGCTCCAGATGGGCCCTTACCAGTGCCTACAACACACACAAAGCAGATAGATTCCTGTAAAACTCTCCCATACCATAATAAACAAATGGAAGAAATGGTCATTAATGTTACACCCACCAGAACTCTTCTTTGCACTTTTTTTTGCTGGGACAGCCTGTGAGGAAGTGCACTCCAGAGCGGCAGCGAAGTCCACATCATCCAGCACAACCGCTCCTGTGTATGAGAGAGTGAGAACAAAGACAGTTGACACTGAAAATATATATTAGAAATCTGCCTTTCAGTTTACATGAAAAATAAAGGACAGGAGGTAAGCATACCTTTCTTGGTGTTGGCAGACTTTTTAGCAGTTTTCTTCGTGGTTTTTGCTATAAGAAACACAAATAAGTGTGATACAAAAACAAAATCAACAATTATTATTAACATTTACTTTTAATGACACACTGACTGACTACTGTTTAACAATTTGGGGTCAGCAAGATTTCTTTTTTTGAAAAAATTAAGCAAAGATGCATTCAATTGACAAAGACTCTTAAATTGTTACAAAAATCTTGTTGTAGTAATCTTTCACAATATTTCTAATCAAATAAATGGATCCTTGGTGAGCATAAGAGACTTCTTTCAAAAATATTTTAAAAATCTCACCAACCACAGACATTTGTACATTGCATCAGGACTTAAGAGAAACTAACCTTTCTTCTGAGGTGCATCTTCATCAATGGTGTCAGCAGTGGCACTGTTAGCATGCAGTCTTTTCAATGGAGACAACCCCACTGGTTCCCCAGACTCTCCAGGGTCTCCACTTTTCTCTGTAAATAAAATATATATAACATTTGTGTATCTGTGCGTCAGTATTCTACTACAAATGTAACTTCTTCACTTCAGAATGGATTGCAGTTTTACAAATTTGTTTTAAAAACATATGTGTCATTTTTTACCTTTTGAGGTTGCTTTTTTTCTGGTAGTAGAAGAAGATGGTCCTTCCTGAAAAGTTGTATTTTTAATATGTTCATGATTAAATTCTGGCTGCAATACATGCAAGGTCACAGTAATCAGTTAAATTCAATATATCAACAAAACTTCATTTACACACACATGCTTTATTTGTTAAAGAAATTTTCATCTGCATCTTACACATTGTTCCAGTGGCAGGGGTTTCCCATTGTGAAAATTAGAGACTATCAAGGCAATGGTGGTGAGGGTTTTGCCCTGAAACACAGCATACAAGTTCTGAGCACTAGTAGGGCTTATATTGAGCACTAAAAGAACAAGTCTAAGATCATCTCACCAGCCCCATGTCATCAGCCAAAATCCCACCAAGCACTTTCTCAGGCCTCTCCTTCACAGCAAAGTTAGTGAGAACGTTAAAGTAAAGGCCATTCTTCTCCTCCCAGAACGGGGGCAGATCGTTGCTGTTTTCACGAGAGGTCATCCATGAGAGCGCCTGCTTTTGATGTGGGAGTAGAGGAGTGAACACTGCCTGTACGGACAGACATTAACAGAGACATCAGTAAGTGACTGATGGATGAGATTGACAGTAAAAAAAAAACAGCTGTGTTCTTTCTGTCTGTGCTCACCTCTGCTGGCTCCATTTCTCTGGTTTTATCCTCCATCAAATCATCAAAGAGCTTGTCAAAGGCATTTTTCAGCTGATATGATGTAACAAAAATAAAATTATTAGCAATTTCATTGAAGTTAAACAAAAAGCATCAAACATACAGACTGGTGGTTCTCAACAGGTGTGTTGCAGGCAGCACTGTTTGGTCATAAACAGCATGCTAAATTAATAATAAATAATGCTAAATGTAACTAACCATATAAATGGGTATGGCTAAAACAGAAAAATAAATAGAATTATTGCCTATTAAAAGGAAAGACAAAAAGCTTACCATATTATGGCATTAACAGGTGTGCACCTGATAAAACTAAATTATGCATTGAAAAAAAAGTATGATACATACTACATTAAATACACTTTTTTGTAATTTATTTCTTTTTTAAATGTATTTTTTTTTTATTACTAATATTTTTTCATCTTTGATTATACAGACATTTTTGTTAGCACTGTGTTTGATGTAAAAAACAACAACAGAAAAAACACAAAACCACTGATAGTAAAGCATACTAGACAAATAACAATCACTTATTTTAACATCTTATAGCCAAAATCTGTAAAACAGACACTTGATATTCAACATTATTATTAATCTGCCTGCATTGACACCATTGTATGATAACTGAACTGAGCTGGACGATTACATCCCTGTTGTATAGATACATAGGCTGTATAGATAAATGAGCTAAATTAATAATTAATGATATTTACAACAGAAATGAGCCAACACCGAACTTACTTAAGCTGGACAATGACACTATTTTCTTCTAGAGCTGCTGTACAGCTGAAACAAACTTTGTTGGATAATTTTCCTGTTATCACTGTAAAGCTGCTTTGAAACAAACGGTATTGTAAAAAGCGCTATATTAATAAAGGTGACTTGATGAAATTTACCTCTTCAACAGTCAAAGGAATGGCAGATATTTTTGAGGACAATCCAAGCAGATCTCTACCCAAAGATGTTTTGGTAGCACCTCCTAAGAGAATAAAATAATGTCAATCATATAAGCATTATATACTCACCAAAGAACATTAAGTAGTGAATAAATAATGGCATGCATACACTGTCAGTCGGGAAACAACAACAACAACAACAACAACAACAACCACCTTTCAAGTCAGAGCCAAGTCTGAAACCATAGCGTCTCATCTGATTATGCACAGCTTCTCGCTTCTCCTCTTTGCCCCAGAACGTGAGGTTCACAGGCATTGTGAATGTATTAGTTTTCCCAAAGGGCACAACCCTATTAAGAAATCAGACACAAAAGAGATCTGTTGCAATCAATTTGCAATAAAAATCAGTTGCATACTTAATACAAATTACTTCAAAAATATTTTTAGAAAAGAAGAAACTACAGTACCCTTCCACCCTTGCCAAGTTGTTGTCCATAATGTAGGCCATTGGGGCTGCCAGCTCTTTCTTGATGTGCCCCACCTGACTGCCATACACATTGGCAACCATCACTGCATTTCGGTCATAGGGATTCTGCGGCTCTCTCACCAAAGACACCATCTCTCCTTTATTGACCTACAGCATATGTCACAATCACACATAATATTCCTGTTATTAAACGAGATTGAATGAGCCATTATAGAATTATTCTGTGTTTCGAATAATAAAACCACTAGAGGGCAATATACACAGTGTGGTGGAACAGGTGTGAGATTACCTGTTCCTGTCAGGTGATAAGGGCGTCAGAGGAATTAAACCGGTACAGATGGCGGGGAAATACAGGTCATGGCGAAGATATAAAACTATGTTGTACTGCAGTAAATTATAATACTGCATTCTTGTATGTTATGTTACTATTAAACAGCAACACGACTCAAAGAAATATAGCAGTATGGAAAATGGAAGTACACAATTAAAAGAAATATATAACACCGTGCAAGTGGTTTTTAGATATTTTGATACAAAATTCTTACATATTGTACCTTTAAATGTGGAATACGGTCATGTAACAATGCACTTAGAAACCCTATGTATGCGCACATACACACACACACATACATGCATGTATATATATGTATTTATACATACACATACATAAAGATCCCTACCATTCCAGTGTAGTAGCGCAGACCAACAACTGAGCCTTGAATTGATCCGATCTGAACACTCTCCTCTGCCTCCAGCTCCTGCCCTCCATCTTCTGTTAGATTAGCAATTTCTTGGGATATGGTCACTGTGCCACCGACATCCATGAAATCTATAAAAGCTGGTGTTGGATGACAGGAATCATAATTAATATTAGACGTGACAACAATTGATTCAACACATTCGGAGGAGATATAATAGGTTTTAGTTTAAACTATAGTTTGCTAGGGACCATTATTAATCATATTCATTTCACAAATGTATTTGACATCTGCTGTTTTTCACCGTATCGCGGCGAGGCGCTGGTCGAGGGGTTGTGAGGGTGATCAGCAGTTCGGGCACTTGTTGATTTGTTTGATGACTGCATGTCTGCGATCACAACACAAACACGAAACGTCACTGAGTCAGGTCCTAACCAGAAGAAACAAAGTGCCATTCGAATGTATAATAAACCAAATGTAAAGACGTTTAATTGCATATAATGACACTTTATAGTGATATAAAAAATAAACTGATTCATCCAACTAGAATGAAGTGTTCATAACAAGCGAACACGCTCTCGTGGATTAAGTTAAACTGTTTAGCTACAGGCCACACTCACCTCCCGATCAAGACTCCAGTACGACAAAGGAATGCTGTATGTAAACTGATGCAAATCCAAATTCTACATAAGCGATGAATATTGCAGTACTTATAGCTAGGGGTTTATTGTAATTCACTCGTCATTTACTGCCTACAAGTTAAGGCTTCAGTGACGCCTGTCCTGTCAGTGGCGCGAGTGTTTTGAAACTGTACGCTTATTTCCGGCGCCAGATTCAGACCTCACGTCACCGTCACGTGAACCAACCAGCAAAGACTACCAAAAGTCGTCACTACAAATCTTTTGAATATATTAATGCTTTAGGCGGTTTTTTAAATTAATTTGATTAATTTCATATTTGTTATTCATATTATGTTATTTGTATTTATTCGATGTATAATCTTTGTTTATGGATTGTGATGACTGTTTGTTTGTAAATTGAAAATTTTTTGTTGAAAAAAGTGCTTTAGGTGTTTTAATCAAACAAAATAAGATTTTATCATTATTTCAAAAAATAAAATAAATTTTTTTTTGATTAATTTAAAAAAGAATACATGATTCTAAATAATTTTATCTTGCATGAGCCAGAAAGAATAACACATTTTTCTTACTGTGGTTACTCTGGTTATGCAAATTTTTTTAATGAAATTACTGAATGCATTAAATAAAAAGGACGAAAATTGTATGCTTTATTTTTCAATGTTACACTTATCAAGTCAAGAAATGATAAGTAAAATTTTTTAAAGTTCACTGTGGAAGGATGCATCATTCACAGTTTACAAGTTGTTACAAATGACAAATTAGTAGTAAAAAAATTGATAGGATGGGACAATGGAAATGTAAATATAGTCTTGACCTCTGTAAAAACCCAATGTAGATTGAAGAGACAGTTTTGGCACGGGCAAAAGAACAACATATGAGAATTCATGAAATCAATGCTGCAAATACAAATGTATCAGGAAAAATGCTATCACACATGTGGTTTAAAGTTACTGTGTCCATTCTCTCACTGTCCTCTGAGGGGCTCTTGATATTAAATTAAACAAATTAAATGTAAAGGAAAAAACCTGACTGCAGTGATATTTCATTCATTCTCCACTTTTTAAGTGTCTTGAATAATCACAAGAAGCCTATGCAAGTACATACAAAGATGAAGTGAAGTGATGTTGGACTGCTGGACTGCTGACTACAAAGATAGCTTATCTGATATCAACTGGAGTTTGCATTTAAAATAGCTGAATATCCCAAATTGGAGCAATGCTAAAGCAAACACATACTGAATGTAACACTAACATTTACATTTAACCAAAGAAGTTTTCACACTTTCCCAATGCACAGTCAATATAGTTTATTGTTGTTATTGCTGATGGATGGCAGAGTTAGATGTTGCTCTTGTAGGCTCAGTTTAATGCTTTAATCAGGTACAGTTTATCTCCCTGCTCACTGGTAAAAATGGGGGCCTTTTTGTAATGTTCCACCAAATCCTCAATGGAGCTGAACTTGCGCTGACCAATGCAGTACAGTCCATCTTTTAGCTGCACCTTGAAATGTTTGTTCTTGTACACTGCCTTCAGAGAGATAGAGAAGTCGTTTGGCTGGAAAGTAAAAAATGAAATGTTTGTTCATAACAAGGCACACACTAAATAAAAAAAGTAGGCTACTTAAGTAAATAAATATGCAAAATTCCATTTCTACTACCAGAGGCTGGTAATATATAAATTAGGAAAAAAAGTACATTTATATTAATAAAAAAAAAAAATAAACATTTGATGTTTGGACACAGTTTCAATTGAATTCAATTACCGTAGACTCGCTGTCTCTGATGAGGAAGTCACCATCCGCACCCCTCTGGTTCAAGACCATCTCAGCCTGGTGCCGTGTCAGTTTCCCATAGTACCATTGTTTTCCTCCAAACTTTCCATCCATAGAGGGCTTAATGTCATAGTTTGAAGTAGGTGGTCCTGAATTCCCCAGTTCTTTGTGTGTTTTCTGTACAACTGTAACATAGTTCTTGGGCACTAAACCCACTTGCCCATTTTCTTTTTTACACTTCCACCATTCAGGGTCATTCTCAGGTTTCTCCAACACATCCATAAGTTCATCCTTGTTGAAATTCAGCTCCTCGACATTGCCGGAGCTGAAATGATAAAGTGCCTGTACAGTCTGCAGAACCTGAGAGCCGTTGTTATTGTGCCCCACTGAGGCCAGTTTATCTTTGAGAGAGCTCATGGAATCGTCCCTCATTGTCCTGTCCACATCCTCTGTGACATAATTGGAGGGAAACCACCCAGAAAGGCCATTATAGGTTCCTCGCCACCAACCGTCGCTGCACTTCTCCGTGACGATGACCCTTGTGCCCTTCACCAAAGAGAGCTCGTCCTCCCGCTCCGCGGTATAGTTGAACTTCACCAGTGCGGGCAGGTTGAGGTCATACAGTCGCTCATCGCCATCATATTTCTCTGAGCTGGAGGGCAAATCTCGCACACAGCCTTTCTGCTTCACCTTCCCAATCCCTGCAGTCACAGAAAATGTTAATATGAGCAATGCTTTTTTCACTGTTTTTTTTGATAAATGAAACTTAACTAATGATACTATTGGTATCTTACCATTGCAAACTGACATTATTTATCTTCATAATGTGCCACATAGACTTTTTTCTTGTTTCAACACCTTGAAATTAAACCCAAAGCTCATAAAAGTAATAAAAATGTTCTACCATTCAAAGGTTTGCAGTCGGTATATGTTTTAATGTTTTTAAAAAATATATCTTATGCTTAACAAGGCTTCATTAATTTGATCAGAAATACAGTAATACTGTGAAATATTATTACAATTTAAAATAACCATTTTCTATTTGAATATATGTTAAAATATAATTTATTCCTGTAATGCAAAGCTGAATTTTCATCATCATTACTCCAGTCTTCAGTGTCACATGATCCTTAAGAAATTATTCTAATATGCTGCTTAATAATTTCTTATTATTATCCATGTTGAAACAAATGTACTGCTTATTTATTTATTTTTTGGAAACGTGGTAACTTTTTTTCAGGATTCTTTGATGAATAGAAAGTTCAAAAGAACAATTTTTTTTTAAAGAAAACTTTTGTAATTATAAATGTCTTTAATGTTTATAAATTTAATGCATCCTTGCAGAATAAAAGTATTAATTTCTTTTAAAAAACAAAATCTTACTGAGCCCAAAATTTTAAATGGTAATTTAGTACATCAGAGTGACTTTAGTTACGCTTAATCCCAATTATCCATGTGAATTTTCTTAAATTGTTAAAATCATTACTAAATTCAAAACAGTTCAGCATTTGGGTTCCAAGTTTATGATCTCACACTAAGGGCCGTGACATATGGAGCTAGAAATGTGTCTTTATTATATGCGAGAAAATAAATGATCTGAGAGAAGAAAAAAAAGTTTGAGAGAAAAAGTTATCACACTGATAGCAAAAAATATATATTTAAGAATTTTTTTCAAAGTATTTTGAGAGAGATTTTCTTTCTCAGAAATAATTTTAAAAATGTTAAATTTATATTTTTTATGTTCAATGAGAAAATACTTTCTCTCAAAACTTTTTTTAGTCTCAAATATTATTTTTCTTCTTCTCTCAGATCATTTATTTTGTCGCATATAATAAAGACACATTTCTAGCTCCATAGTGACAGTCACTGGCGGGAAAACCCATAAGGAAAATTACATAGAGGTACATTTTGTTCATATAAACACATAAAAGTTTATTTACAGAAAATACAACATTTTGTATAGAATCTTTTTTTTCCCCTCTGTCCCACTTTTGGTTCACTGGTACAATAACAGTGTTACTGTTGCACAATCACAGACCAGCTGACAGCCAAGTGTTACAGACTTCATATCTGCACATCATTAGACTAATAATTGCTAATAATGTAAATATTGACAAACTGACATGTTTTTGACAAAAGACAGGTTTACCATCTCGCATAAATTGTTTTACATAACTACTAAATAAAACCTGTAATGTACATGTCAGACACAGGCTTGTGACAGGACATGTCACAAGCATTTCAGTGCACAGTTCTCCTTAGTGTTAACTATGCAAATGATAAAATGATGCCTCTTGACTCTTGAAATCAGGAAAATACACCCTGATCCCAAAAGAGAAAATTCTAATTTAGTGATTTGGTAATGAAACATCAGTTTGATCAATTTAACATACTCATTTCTGGGCCTGAATCCACGGAGCCTGTGTCTACACAAATGCTAAAATAAACACCCAGCGCTGTCAACATCTCCTCCTCCTTTCAAAAAAATGTGGATCAAAAAATGACAGAACTCTGCACTGTGCAGCAAAAAAATTTACACAACCGTACTAAAAGTCCGGAATCGCTATGTTTGTTTATGTTTTTCAAGAAACTGATACTTGTTCACCAAGGATGCATTAAATTAAATGAACATATTCAGCTGAAGTTTCATCTGCTTTCTGCAGCGCTTCCCACAGGTGTTCGTGTTCCCATAAGCTTGTTAGGGCATTTCTCACTGGCCTTGCAATCGAATTGTTCCCACAACAGCACACCTTCTTATTTATTTATTTAAGTTTCAGATTAAACTTTATCTGTGAAACTCTGCCTAAAGGCCAGCAGCTTCCCAGAGGCTTCTCTTCTTCACTGTTGCTGATGAAACTGATATTTGACATGTACTTTTCAATGAAGCTGCCAGCTGAGCACCAGTGAGGGGGGCTGTTTCTCAAACTAGAGACTCTGATGTACTACTTCTCATCTTGTTGTGCAGCAGGGCTGTCCACTTATCTGTATACTGGTTAGAACCAGTTTGCTCTCACTCTTCTTTCAAGAGAGTATAGTTCACGGAAAAGACTTCAGAAGAACAATAGGCTGATGAGTTTCTAGAGAAATGGGTTTTCTTTTTTCCCGTTGTTGAAACAAAAATTGGACTTCAAAAATGTGAGTGTCCTTAAAGGGTTAGTTCACCACAAAATGAAAATTCTGTCATTTATTACTCACCCTTATTGTTCAAAACCCATAAGACACGCGCGTTCACGCAACAAAGTCTGCTCCTGCGTCAACACAACATGCATGCGTCGTTGTGCTCTCGTGAACTGAACACGCGTTGCAGGTTAATAGCCTACCTTGAAAATAATGTGGTAAATTATGTTTGTTTGTTTTTTGCCTAGACAAAGCACTCGCGTCGCTTCTTAAATTTGAGGTTAAACCACCGGAGTCACACGGATTACTTTTATGAGGTCGTATACCTTTCTGAGGTCGTATACCTTTCTGGGGCTTGAAAGTGGTAGTTGCGTATAGTGGTCAATGGAGGGACAGAAATCTCTCAGATGATTCCATTAAAAAGATCATCATTTGTGTTCCGAAGATAAACTAAAGTCTTATGGGTTTGGAACATGAGGGGGTACTAGTAGTGACAGTGACAGAATTGTCATTTTTATGTGAACTAACTCCAGGAAATTGTAGTTTGCACATTGTAGCACAATCATTTTCAACTGTGCTAATAATAAGAAAGTTATCTTGAGTCCCAGTAAAACTATACATGTATACATTTTTAATTCTATTTGACATTTTTTAAATTACATTCAAATTTATTAATGTATAGGCTACATTTTAAATTCTTTTTTACATGTTTTAAAAATACATTTTAATTTGAAAAATCTAAAATTGTCATAATGATCCCAAACTTTTAAATAGGCTTTTAGCTGAAACATATTGGTGGTGTATGTAAATGGCATTTTGTTTTATGTAAATGGCATTTACAGTAATGTAAACAACACAAATTCTCTTCAGATACAATTCTTTACTGACTCAATCATCAACTTTTAATAAAAGATATATTATTTACTAAGAAGATCCGTTCATGGGAGTTATAAACTTATTGGAATGACCAAAAAAATGGCTAAACCAAAATATGTCCCCTCCAAATGAAAAGGAAATCTAATTTTTGCCCATCCATGAACATCAACAGGAAGAACAAAATAAATACCAGTTTCCTGTAAAATAAATACCAGAAAAAAAAAATAGGGCAGAGTGTTGAAATGTAAAACACCCTCGTGATCCAGTTACCTCGTTCACATGTGTGGAATTACAGAGCTCATCTGCTCCATCAAAATCAAACTTTCCAAACTCATCTGTAACAGTAGTTGTATTCCAAATAACCATGGAAACATAAAAGTTACAGGCATAAAATTGGAGGGAAACAAGTTGTCAGTGATTAACCACTATCATGATCAATGTGATGCAACCATTTTGAGAAGTAAAACCATCATGCGGATGTGTGGAAAAGCCAATAAAGTTGAAATTTTATTTCAATGGAAAGTCCAGGCCACAGCAATGAAAGCATTACTGTCTTTATGACGTGACTCAAGGATGGAGCTTGAGGCACTGTGTCCTGTCTGCTTTTGCTTCATTTCCTCTGACAGCCAGAATAACGGCAGCTCAGCTTTCCAGTCAATTTCCCAGTTTTCCACATGCGGGAAAACATTCAAAAGCAGAGATAAGGCAGAATTCTTCCTAAAGTAAAAACCTTGGCATCACAGGTACTGTATATATTAAAACATAATTGAGACTGTCATAAAGTCTTCAGTTCTTCAGAGTTCAACCCAAAAGCTGAACAGAGATGTAGGGTTTGTAACGAGTTTGTATACGTCTGACAAAGTTTGCATGTGGCTTTTTGTGCAATTTCATCATTTTCCCCATGAAACACAACTGAACATCTTGAATTGACCTAATTTTGCTGTCATCTGCCCTCAACATTGAATGAGATCTCTCGCTCAGCCCAGGTTTTTGAAAAAGCTGAGTGTGATTATCAATGTAACGTGACCCGTGGCAAGCTGCTTTCTCATATCCACGACAGGAACCGAGCGAACGCAGCCAAATCACCCTGCCTTTGTTTCTGTTCGGGCTGAGCTCACTCCACTAATGACATCATAAGACAGATAGCCTCTTCACAAACAGATGTAGCGTCCTAGAACTGTCAGCAAAGGTAGCGCCGTTAATTCTCAGGTGACGCAATACGCGCATCCACACAAATATAAACCCGTGATGAACTTCAGCATGTGTTTCTGTTCACTTTTGACCTCACAGCTGCTCTGTCCTTTTCTTTCTCATTTCAACCGACAATATGTTTTGCTTTGTGGCTAATTTTCCGCAACAGATTTTTGAATGCAAAATTACACAAATAACACTTGAGACATTTTCCCTTTGTGCAGGAATCGGTCACGCCTCTGTTTGGTATACAATAGCCTCTCTGAACTTCCACGGCATACTAATGCACAGAGAGAGAAAGAGAGGCAGACACAGAGAGCAAGAAAGAGAGCTGGCAGGAGGCCATCAGAGAAGCCTGCAGTTTTTTCCCTCTTCTCCTGAATTTTCCCGAAAAGTCCGGCTATTCAAAAGTGAGCAAATAAAACAAGTGCAAAAAAAGAGAAAAGCAAATAAGGAGTCTCATTTGTTGAAGTGTTCTGTCCCGTCGCTACTGTTCTTTTGTCCTGCAAGATCCGCTGCTTCACTCTGCCAAGTCACGACACCCCACTGTCTTGTCCACTGTAATGCGGGGAATAAAACACTGAAATGCTGAATGTGTTACAAAGGGGAAGAAGAACGTAATGAGAGAGAAAGAAACCCAGAGTCAAAGGCCTCAATTATTCATTGCCTCACATCCTTCTGTTTTCCTGCACTAGAAATCTGCGTTGAATTAGACAGCTTCCGGCCGCCTTCACAGAGCAGCTCAAGTTGACAGTAGAGGAGGTGGAGGGGGCCTGCATGGGTTTCTGCTTTGATTTTTGTTTTTTAAGACTGTCCAAGCTACCCCGAAGAGCCTGCTGCTATTTCCTCCCTCTCTTATGGCAAATTTTATAGAAAAAAGAAAGTATTTGAAGTACCTGAGTGTAGCCTATACTTACTGCCCTGTAAAATGTAAGTCAATGAGCTTGCAGTTGTGCATATAACATTATATGAGTGACTCATCTAGGTTTACAACCAAAGGACACACAAACCAAAATGTCATTAAGCACTAAACTCCTAATAACTTTTTTTATTCTTAATATAACATAAGAGAAACACATTCTAAATAATCACAAACTGAACAATAAACCCTTATCAGCCCACTTTCAGCTGATCTTTACCCTCAAAGAAGGCAAGACAAACACAAGGACAGTTACAAAGAGCTGACAACACAAGTATATAACTTAAAAATCACATCAAGTATGAAGAAACTCGCAGAAATTGTTCTTTCTTCAGATTAAGTTAATTTGTCAACAGTACATGCAGGGCAATGGCAACAACTTTGTTGAGCAAAAGTGATATACTTCTGTGGAAAAGATTATAAATATGTACTCACGAAAGAAGTGTTTAAAAAGGTTAGCCATATCCATTCCCAGCTCTGTGAGCAGCCCCCCTTCCTCACACACCACGGCTCTCTCCTTCTCTCTCTCTGTAACAGAGCAGCAGCTATTCCATGAGAACTTCCTGAAAGTCCAGAGTTACAGACAGAGCGACTCTCCACCCCACACACATGACTGTCCTTAACCAATGGCTGTCAAGAGGTCCTTTCTGTAGACTCTAGTGGCTGGATGGGCCTCAAACACACAGGGTCTTCAACATGACAACACTGTAAAACATTTCTACCTATTTCAACTGAAAAACTTAAGTTCAGTTGCTGGTACTGGTCTGTATAGTCATTTAATCGTAAATTATATTAAGCTGGGTTAATATAAATAACTGGGTTGAGTTAAATTGAGTTGAATCTCGTACAACTTTTTGCTTTTTAAACAATTGCTTAAATTATTTTGATGAGTTAAAGTAATTTTGTCATGAGTTTTTGATCATATAATTTTTTTTACAGCGTATAATTAGTTTACGGACAGAGTGCATGCTCTGGTGAGCCACAAAACATGCAGCAATTTTATTATATAAACACACACACACCATCAGCCGTTTCTGGCCTTGTCTGATGCTGCAGGCTATACTTTTCTTGCTACTTACCCACTTTATGTTCCTGATTACCTTGCTAGCTACTGTAGTTACCTCATCCAAGTCAATCTCCAATCATATTCCAGTCATCCCTTGTCTCAGCGTTGTTCCCTCGCGCGTGTGTGTGTGTGTGCTCCAATGATTCTGTAAGACAAAGACTCAAAGTCAACAATACAAGTCTCATCTGCTAACGATCTCAGGTATCATCTCTTGTTTATGCATTGTGTTACTGCCATATCTGCAAACAAAACTGCCTGTTTGAGTTTTACCTCAGTTTCTGGTCCTTGCTTTCAAGCCTGAGCATGACAAAATGAAACAAAATATAAATATTAGATGGAAAAACTGACTAAATGAAAATTAGAAATGTTGCATTGGCAACTAACTGAAATTGGTTTAAGTTGAAGCACTAAAATTACTAAATGGAAATAAAAGAATATTGAAATAGAAATATATAAAACTTAAATAGTAAAAATTAATAATAGTAAGAAAATTAAATTTATATCAATTTACAGTAAATTTATATTAGGGCTGTCAAATGATTAATCGTGATTAATTACATTCAAAATAAAAGTTTTTTTTTACATAATATATGTGGGTGCACTGTGTATAATTATTTTGTGTATATATATAAATACACACACATGCATGTATATTTAAGAAAAAAATATTATTTATATATAAAATATTTATATTTATATATAATATAAATTATATATAAATCTATATACAGTATATACATGAAAATATTTCTTAAATATATACAAGCATGCGTGTGTATTTATATATATAAAATAATTATACACAGTGCACCCACATATATTATGTAAAAAAAACTTTTATTTTGGATGTGATTGATCACGATTAATCATTTGACAGCCCTAATTTATATATATGCTGACTGTTGTATACCTTTGTGTAACACTTTTTACAATACACATTGTTCCAAATCAGCCTTACAGATATAGAAAAAGGGGGTTTAATGTAGGGCTATATATGTAATTTTGTTGATATTTTGTATGATAAACAGATGTATTGTGATGATATTGTGTTAGGTCAACACTGTTGTTCAAAATCTAGTTCATGAAGCAAAACCAGTTGAGTTCTACTGATCTAGATTGGTGAGTGAATCTAAGGCTTTATATGGCCTGTACGTCAGTTTATTGACCTTATGTGGGTCTTCATGGCATGGGATATTCAATATCGGTCCCCCAGTGGTTCCATATACTGTGAGTAAACTACACTGAATGAACAAGTTCTCACAGTTCTCTCAACTCTTCGGCTGTGCGAGTGCTGTCATCTGTTTACAAACCTGCAGAGCTTGTGAAAGAGAGGCTGTCAAATGCACCTCTGGAGCACCTGGTCCAGTGGACAAAGCTGTAATTTAAGGGAATGAGGTCACAGTTATGGAGCCGAATTGCTTCCTGAGGGGTGTGAGAAGGTCCAGTGACTGAAAAAAGGGACAGGCACAGCATGCTATAAGCAGCATCCATAATATGAAAAACAGACATAAAGAGGCAGAGATGCAGATAGAGAGCGAGAGAGAAAATAAAGGTTCTTTTAAAATGGGTTCTATCAAACGGGTTCTTCCAAATGTGTTCCATCAAATGGTTTCTTTCAAATGGGTTATTTCAAATGGGTTCTTTCAAATATGTTATATCAAATGGCTTCTATCAAATGGGTTCTATAATGGGTTCTTTCAAAATGGCTTCTATCAAATGGGTTCTATAATGGGTTCTTTCAAAATGGGTTCTATCAAATGGGTGCTTCCAAATGGGTTATATCTAATGGGTTCTCTTTCAAAATGGGTTCTTTCAAATGTGTTATATCAAATACTTTCTATCAAATGGGTTAATCAAATGGGTTCTATCCAATGGGTTCTTTCAAATGGGTTCTTTCACATGGAGTATTGGAAAGGCTACACATCTTGAAATGCTAAGTATACTTTAAATTAAGATAAAAAGTTGAAATTATGAAATAAAAAATTAAATGAGATAAAAATTAATTATGAGATAAATATGAGATATATTATATATGCAATATTATTTTTATGCAACAATTGTCGGAATTATGACAATTATAATATCTCATAATTTTCTCATAAATTAACGTTTATTTCTCACAAATTATTTATCTCTTAATTTCAACCTTTTGTCTTAATTTCGACTATTTGTCATAATTGTGTCTGTTTCAAATCATAATTATGACTTGTAAGTGATAATGGATGTGTATCTCAAATTTGACTATTATGCATAATAAGTCATAATTATGAGATATACGTTAAAAGAATACTATATCATGATTATGACTTTTTATGTCATAATTTTGACTTTAATAATATAATCAGGATGATCATAATTATATGACTTACCAAAGCATTTCTTTTTTCTAATGTGGTGGAAATGAGCTTTCATAACCACCAGCATTCACTCTGTCATGATTAGACAATGATGAGATATATTGAACATACAGCACCTGAAAATAAACCTCACTTTCACTTTATTTTTCATAGTAGCTTGAAAGGAAGGATAACAGAGCCCACATAAAAGCACAAACACTTCAGTGCTTGTGACCCATCCAAAACCTACAAATGCAGGGCAGCTTTACTACAGGATTCGCCTGCAGCTGCCCTGCACTGGAAACAAGAGCCAACATGCTGGGCTTCATTTCATGGATTTCATGCAACAGACAAATAAATAACGGATAACAAATAAACGATTCCAAAACATTTGTTAAATATACATCCTTTATTTAAATTTTTTAGACATTTGCATTACTATTTGCATTTCCAAAAACACAGGCTTAGTGACAAATTACAATACCTTTTCAGCTCTCTTGCCATGATACTCCCATAAGTAGCTAATACCTATTTTCTAATGTTAGACATATGATTATCGGCAAAAAACAAGGTCCAATGCTGCTTATTTTATCCAGGAACTGCATAGAGAGGATGAGACTGCCGGACCAATATTAAAAGCAACCAATCACAGTTTGTTTGTGTCAGTTTGTAGCCGAACACATCTAATCAATGTGGTTGGCCAAGTATAAACCAAACCAACTGAGGCCTCCTTCCTCACAACACTGAACTTCCATTTTCAGAAGCAGTGCTATGGGACAAAACAGACTGAAATGAGTTCAGGAACGTGAGAGTTTGGGGATATCCAAAGCTATAAAGACAAAACTGCCTGTATGAGAAATATGACATGAGACACTTCACAGCTAAACCCTCTCACTTCAGGTTTACACATCCTGTTTTAGTTCTCCCTTCCTCATGCGGATCATAAAGTTGCATATTCAGATTCTTTTCAGGAGACCCATAAATCATCTGCGTCTGGAGCCTGGAAAGACCTTGATTTGAGAAGAAGAAGAAAAAATATATTTCTAGCAAAGCTATTTACTATTTAATTTAATTTAATTTATTTATTTGATTTTATCGGGTAGTGCTAATGATTATTGTTTTACTAAGTTCAAACACATTACAGGCTCTTTTAGATATGTTCTGATGAACATGTTTTCAAGCAATGTGTGTCTGTTTTTTTTTTTTAAATCAGGCAACTCAAGTCAAGTCAAGTCATCTTCATTTATATAGCGCTTTTAATAATGGAGATTGTTTTAAAGCAGCTTTACAGAGATAAACATTCAATTTACGGTAACAGAGATTGTTTTGGCTTTATAGCGATTTTTAAATAGTGTTATTTCCAGCTAAAGTTGGTTTTGATTGATTCACTTCCAGCAAAATTATCATTTGTTATTACATTAGGGGCCACTAAGACGACGGCGTTCTCTCTAAACAGACTTTAAACGCGAACCTGTGACCTGATGGCGTTCACATGCACATTAAAAATTGATTCTATAGTTATATTCGTTTGAATATGTGTGCGCAGGTTTGTAATTTCCCAACAAACCATGCCTAAACAAACTACTTGTCTTGCCTATAAATTTGATACAGAATTTTATTTTATCACTTCGGGGTACGCGAACCAGATTTTCAACAACGCTTTATCTGTAGAGTGCAAGGGAGGTTGACACTTCAGCACTGCATTGTCATCTGGTCCAGGCGAATCTCCTTCGTCAGATCTGGATACGGCCTGGATCCGGCGTGCTGCAGGAAAACCTCGGGATAAACAAAGACACTAAAGTTAGCGTAGATGCCATTCTTCTTATGATGTAACGAGTACATCAGGATTTAAGGGAAGGGTTCCCAGTTCCGGCTGACCTAATCTTTGCAGCCTAACATTGAATTATCGAAGTCTATAGGGTATTATGTGTATGCTAGGTCAAAGAGATGTGTTTTTAGTCTAGCTTTGAACTGACAGAGTGTGTCTGCTTCCCGGACAATGGTAGGAAGACTGTTCCAAAGTTTTGGTGCTAAATAAGAAAAGGATCTCCCGCCAGCAGTCGATTTTGATATTGTATTATCAACTGGCCGGAATTTTGAGATCGCAATAGACGTGAAGGACTATAATGTTTTAAAAGTTCACTCAAGTACTGCGGAGCTAAGCCATTTAGTGCTTTGTAAGTAATCAACAATATTTTAAAATTTATACGATGTTTAATAGGCAGCCAATGCAGTGTTGACAGAACCGGGCTAATATGGTCATATTTCCTGCAGGGTTCTGGTAAGAACTCGAGCTGCTGCGTTTTGAACTAGCTGTAGTTTATTTATTAAGCGTGCAGGGCAACCACCCAGTAGAGCATTACAATAATCTAGCCTTGATGTCATGAACGCATGAACTAATTGTTCTGCAATTGTTCTCTAATTCTCTAAAGAATTAAAAGTGAGTGATGTTGTGAGAAGAAGTCCACCGAGCAAGCGACCACATCTGCAACTTATGAGGCCTCTGAGTAATCCCTTTGGACAGTCAGAGAGCTAAACTCCAGCACATGCTCAGGTTTCAGTGAGCAAGGCCCAGCAGACTCACATTCTTTGAAGCAGCAGTGAGAACATTGATTGTCATAGATCCTTGATATTTCTCAAGGGAGGCAATAAATGCTTGCACATGATGTTACGGGATGAAA
The DNA here is from genome assembly GCF_029890125.1 of Rhinichthys klamathensis goyatoka. NCBI lineage: Eukaryota > Metazoa > Chordata > Actinopteri > Cypriniformes > Leuciscidae > Rhinichthys > Rhinichthys klamathensis. The sequence goes on along the minus strand of NW_026606920.1, from coordinate 521,943 downwards.
TTTAGCTCTGTGTTGTAGATAACAGTAAAGCTACAAATCTAAGCCTACAAATTTCAATGTGCTGACATTATTTTAATGTGTTTGCTATGACAATATGGTGCACACTGAGATGATGTAATACAGCCCACAGATAAAATGACATATATAAATGTGTATGACATACTTTGTACTGCCATTATGTATTGGCTTCAATAAATAAAACCTTTTAAACTTGAAACTTAATCAATAAAATGTAATTAAATAAAAAATATATGGTAACGTTTTAGTGTTACGGGTGTGGTGCAGGTTGAAGGAGAAGCAGCAGTCAACAGGTCCAATTCAAATATACTTTACTAAATAACAAAACAAGGATCACGGGGGACAGTAACACACCATACACAAACGAGAACCGACAAGGAGTGAGGGAGAACACAGGGTTTACATACACAGAGAATGGATCATGGGAACAAGACACAGCTGGGGCAAATTAACTAGAAACAGGTGAATGAACTGAACACAAACGAGGAGCGGGAAAACTGGGACACTGGACTGAACCAAAAATACTAAACAGGGGGAAACACAGGACATACATGTAACATTAGCTCCCCCTCCTGCAAGGCGCGTCCTCGCGCCGAGTAACATCAATAAGGGTGGGGGGGTGGGCGCCCTGGAGGCTGACGAGGGAGTGGCCTACCCGGAGCAGAAAGCCTCCAGGGCGGAGCAGGACGTGCAGGAGGCCAGGGCGGAGCAGGACGTGCAGGAGGCCAGGGCGGAGAATCCCCTTCGGGCGGCCATGGCGGAGAATCCCCTTCGGGCGGCCATGGCTGAGACGCACCTTCGGGCGGCCATGGCGGAGACGCACCTTCGGGCGGCCATGGCGGAGACGCACCTTCGGGCGGCCATGGCGGAGACGCACCTTCGGGCGGCCATGGCGGAGACGCACCTTCGGGCGGCCATGGCTGAGACGCACCTTCGGGCGGCCATGGCGGAGACGCACCTTCGGGCGGCCATGGCGGAGACGCACCTTCGGGCGGCCATGGCGGAGACGCACCTTCGGGCGGCCATGGCGGAGACGCACCTTCGGGCGGCCATGGCGGAGACGCACCTTCGGGTGGCCTATATCCCCCCCCCAAAACTTTCTTGGGGGGAATCACAGGCTCTGGGACAGTCTCTGGGTGGGCAGAAGGGACATGGAAAGTCTCTGGCTGGGCTAGCGGTGAAGGCCCGGCTATGCTGGATGGAACCAGCGGTGAAGGCTCAGAAGGGCTGGACGGGACCAGCGGAGAAGGCTCTGAAGGGCTGGACGGGACCAGCGGAGAAGGCTCTGAAGGGCTGGACGGGACCAGCGGAGAAGGCTCTGAAGGGCTGGACGGGACCAGCGGAGAAGGCTCTGAAGGGCTGGACGGGACCAGCGGAGAAGGCTCTGGCTCGGCCGGCGTGACGCGAAGCTCCGGCCCGGCAGGCGTGACGCGAAACTCTGGCTCGGCAGGCGTGCAGGGAAGCTCAGGCTCGGCAGGCGCGCAGGGAAGCTCAGGCTCGGCAGGCGTGCAGGGAAGCTCAGGCTCGGCAGGCGTGCAGGGAAGCTCAGGCTCGGCAGGCGCGCAGGGAAGCTCAGGCTCGGCAGGCGTGCAGGGAAGCTCAGGCTCGGCAGGCGTGCAGGGAAGCTCAGGCTCGGCAGGCGTGCAGGGAAGCTCAGGCTCGGCAGGCGTGCAGGGAAGCTCAGGCTCGGCAGGCGTGCAGGGAAGCTCAGGCTCGGCAGGCGTGCAGGGAAGCTCAGGCTCGGCAGGCGTGCAGGGAAGCTCAGGCTCGGCAGGGCTGCAGGGAAGCTCAGGCTCGGCAGGGCTGCAGGGAAGCTCAGGCTCGGCAGGGCTGCAGGGAAGCTCAGGCTCGGCAGGGCTGCAGGGAAGCTCAGGCTCGGCAGGGCTGCAGGGAAGCTCAGGCTCGGCAGGGCTGCAGTGGGGCGCTGGCGGGCAGGCGACGTGAAGCTGCTGTGCAGGCTTGGCTGGGCTGGACGGAACCAGCGGTGAGGGCTTGGCTGGGCTGGACAGAACCAGTGGTGCAGGCTTGGCTGGGCTGGACAGAACCAGTGGTGCAGGCTTGGCTGGGCCGGACGGAACCAGCGGTGAAGGCTTGGCTGGGCTGGACAGAACCAGTGGTGCAGGCTTGGCTGGGCTGGACGGAACCAGTGGTGAAGGGTCGGCTGGGCTGGACGGGACCAGCGGCGGAAGCTCTGGTTCGGGATCTGTGCTAGACGGGACCAGCAGTGAAGACTCGGCCATCTTGGGTGAAGTAAGGGACACGGAGTTCTTGGAGAGGTATGCAGAGGGTTCCGGATCGAGGTGAACTGGGGCGCCTACATACTTCCGGATAGGAACTGAACGATGATTTTGACTATCTTCTGCATAGTCAACGAGGAAATCAGAACCATGTAATTCTAGGACATAATTAATAAAGTCCGGGACGGATTTATAACAATTCTCCACGGAGATGGAATAAATTATCATCGTCCAGTCCCAACCGGAAGCAGCCGTTAATAGTGGAATCACCCCAGTTCACTAGATGGGAAACCTCCAGGAACTCCTCTACATACCTCTCCAACGAACGGCCATTCTGCTGCAAGTTGAAGAGTCTGTCTTCAGCCATCACGCTTGTCTTTTGGTCGGTTCTTCTGTTACGGGTGTGGTGCAGGTTGAAGGAGAAGCAGCAGTCAACAGGTCCAATTCAAATATACTTTACTAAATAACAAAACAAGGATCACGGGGGACAGTAACACACCATACACAAACGAGAACCGACAAGGAGTGAGGGAGAACACAGGGTTTAGATACACAGAGAATGGATCATGGGAACAAGACACAGCTGGGGCAAATTAACTAGAAACAGGTGAATGAACTGAACACAAACGAGGAGCGGGAAAACTGGGACACTGGACTGAACCAAAAATACTAAACAGGGGGAAACACAGGACATACATGTAACATTTAGATTACAGCCCGGAAAGTACTGGGTAATTAAAGCAATTTTACAGCGTAACCTTCGGTAATTATAGTGTACCTATAAAGTACTTACAATATAAGGGAACAATGTTTTAAGTTTGGGGAATAAAGGGGTAACAACCAGAGAATTAAAAAAGTATTAATATTGTGAGTATTATAGAACTAAGGGGTACTTATTCTACTATTATGATACAACAATCTTACATTTGTGATCAATTTAGCAAGAACATACACTGCGTACCTTTTTGAAATAATGGTGAACCAGTACATACTGTATAGGCTTTATAAATAGATATAATAGATATGTACCCTGTAATTTTTAAAATGTAATCTTTTTAACAAAAGTGCACTGAAAACGAAAACTATTGCAACTTTTGCTTAAATATTGGGGAAAGATACTCTTGTTTCATGCAGCTTGTTACCCTCTTGTTCCATGTAGTTACAGGGTAAGTGTGACATTGCGGGCTGTAAATTAAAGTGGTGCTTGTTACCCTCTTGTTCCATGTAGTTACAGGGTAAGTACAATAAAAATACACAATCTTATATCACTGACTCGGAAACCTTTATTTATTATACAAGCACCACTTACCCTGTAAACACATGAAACAAAATATATTTCCCAGTATTTAAAAAAATTGCAATAGTCTTAGCTTTTCTTGCCTTGAAACATGTTAGCCCAAACTTAAACATCTGCACTTTTGCTATAAAAAATATAGCAATCTGCAAACCCTGACATTTTTAAAAAGCCAATACAGTATGTATGCCTTGGTACACAATTATTACAAAAAGGTATGCAGTGTATGTTCTCGCTAAATTGCTCCCAAATGTAAGATTGTTGTATCATATAGTAGAATAAGTACCCCTTAGTTCTATAATACTTACAGTATAAATATATTTTTAATTCTCCTGGTTGTTACCCCTTTATTCCCCAAACTTTACATATTGTTCCCTTACATGCAAGTACTTTATAGGTACACTATAATTACCGAAAGTTACCCTGTAAATTCCTCTTAATTACTTTCCGGGCTGTAATCTAAAGCGTTACCAAATATATTTATTTATTCAATTTCTTATGTATTTATTTTATCATTTTTTGAATCTATTAAAATATAAATTCACCACTTTCATCCGGTTTTTATGGTAATTATTCGGCCACTTGTGGACACTGTGGAGAATTCCTATAAAACGTTCAAAACAAGGACAAACAGTTGTGCTTGAACTTTTGTTTTCTTTTTACAGCTTAGCAAAAAGTGTTAGATTCACATAAAACGCATGCTGAAATCAATACATGCTTTTATTAAAGAGAAAACAAATCATTGAAAATATTTCAGTTTGAAACAGTACACTGTTTGCTCTTATTTTTAAAGACACAATAGGGACATTCTCAGATTTGTCTGTACTGTTGTTTCTGGGAAAAAAAAAGTTGTAAATGACATGATTATTATATGAACAATGTTTGCATATATCATGCATTGGCTTTTTCATCCGCAGAAAATTAGTGTTTTCAACCCAGGCAAAAGTTGTTGTTTTTTGTGATGCCTTTGTGATGTTGCATGATCTGCTACAGAGACTATGCAACCATTTGGCTTTAACCTCAAATATGGGAATTCTAACTCCTTGCCAAACATATAGCCTAATAGTTTTTCCCAATGGTTTACACACCAAAATTGGAACTTAAAACGCAATCACCAAAACCTGAATGCACCAAATCCCTGAATCAAGTATGCAAAACTGCAGGCAAAGTCCCTGCTTTACCCTCAGTTTTCAATTCTATATCACACTGTTTTCAAAACACTACACACAGTTCTCTATATTTGGCACAACATTCCAAATCTAGTTCCTTTGGAAAGCAACGCCAATCACAATGCCAAGCTCTTTGCAAAACCAGTTCTTCACTGGTGTAACAGCAGTTGCTGAATTATACAATTAGAAATCAGAGCTTTGGCGCAATAAAAAGACACAGATGAGCTTTTCCTTTTTCGGAGGAAACTGGAAGTCAGTGGTGATGGAGGAGCTAGAGGTGAAGGAGTGAGAGTACGAGGATGAGGAAAGACAGTTGTCTCTGATAAGTTCAGAGGGGGTTGGACCAGAGCAGAGGTATGATGTGATCTGGGACAACATGAATTTCCGCCAGACTGCTCTGGTCTTCAACTGACCACCCACGGTTTTGTTATAACATATTCCTCATTCCTAAACCTAGAGTTGTTTTTTTTCTTTTTTCTGGCATGATGATGGAAAGTGTATGACTGCCTCATATGCATGCTTCCTCTCATGAGACTGGAGAATGCATGTGGTGAGGTTGTTGCGAAGGCTTTTGGCAGCTGGATCCATCACTCCAGAATTTTCATTCCCTAGTTTAGCCAGAAACATCACTTGAAGATAAGGTACTTTGACCAGACCAAAATGGGAGGCAGGATGCAGCCTTATTTCTTTTTTCTTACATTTACGTTTTGTGTGTGTGTTTAGAGTTTTGAGAAAAAGAGCCACTTTTATTTGTAACTTTTGTACAGAAAACCCTTTATCTTACTGAATGTTTTATACAGTTTTCTCCAGGGTATGAAAAGTGTTACAAAAAGTGTTCAAAAATACTTTAGAAATACTGTTAGAGTAAAGTTTTTGGTTCTGTATTGCATTTGTGTGTTTTTACGTATATTTGAGTAGGCATATTACTGTAACAATCCTTCCATTATGGGATTTCATAGTGTTTTCTGTTGAGCACATCAGTGTGTTGTTGGTTGGTAGACAGATCTCTTTATATGAGATGTGTGTGTGTGTGTGTGTGTGTGTGTGTGTGTGTGTGTGTGTGTGTGTGTGTGTGTGTGTGTGTGTGTGTGTGTGTGTGTGTGTGTGTGTGTGTGTGTCTGTCTGTCTGTCTGTCTGGTATTCCCATACGTTAGGGGGACCAAATGTAGTAAATTTTGACCTAAGGAAAACAGCTTATACATCATACGTGTTTTATAAATCTAAAAATGCAGAATGTTTTCTGTGATGGGTAGGTTTAGGGGATAGAATATACAGTTTGTACAGTATAATTATTATTATTATTATTAAACATTTTGGAAAGGGACAAAACTGTTGAATGCAGTTTGCTTTAGCTAGATATTTGTAGGATTTTACATTTTGTGTTTGTGGTTTTGTGTAGAGTTTTGGGAAAGATTCCGTAAACGTGTGTAAACAATTGGGAAACATTGTATTAATACATTGGTGAGAACTTTTGAGATCTAAGTACTCTATAGAGTGAATAAGTGCATGACTCCAGCAGTGTTTCAATATTCCTCCTTAAACTGGAAATGATGGCATCCTGCCATGAGAAAAGCTCTGGCAGACACCAGCCTGAATCACTGTTTCCAAAACAGATTTGATTCAATCACTTTTAGGCTTTACCAAAAAGTGTTGCTCCACTTCTCAGGGTCAAATAACCACTATATACCAACAGGGGGCACTCTTGACCAAGTCAACATGGAAAATAGTGCATATGAAAGTATCCCATGTTCTCATTGCATCTCCTCTGCACAGACATTTATTTGGATGCTCAAAACCAAACATGTTTGACATGATAATTACTTAATAATCGGCAGTAAAAATCAACAACCTCTTTGAGCTTCACATAATACAGCAGTCAAAGAAAGACAACTTCACAATGGCACTTCATCAATAGACACAAACTTCACATAGATTTTTTTCTCAAACATTCACGATAACCTCAACCACAGGTGGGTAAGGCCTAAAAATCAAACTCCACAAAAATATTTATAAACAATAACTCTGTAATTGTTTCACTTTATCGGTGAATCGAGGATCTCTTCGTACTCCTGTCTTTTGCTCTTGCCCACCCAGTAAAGCTTTACGGCCGTCAGCACGACAACACTGATGATGATGATGACGCCCCCGATGATGTCATACACTGAAGGAACCATGTGGAGCACAATCAGCTGCAGAAGCATTGCCACAACAATTTCCATATGCTGCACGGTGCTAACCAGTGCGGGATGGAACTTGTTGAGGGCGTAATATACCCCCAGGAATGCCACGGTGGAGCAGACGCAGATGCCGATTAGATACCCCCACGTCTCTCCGTCCAGTGGAATGATGGGCTCCTGCAGGATGAACATAGTTGACAGTCCCCACACCGTTCCAGTCCAGCCGAAAGTGAAAAGCGCTGTCCACATGCTCACCTTCTCTTTGATGGCTCGGTATATGATCATGGACAAGGCCGCCATTAAGCCTGCCATCACCGTCATGGTGTAGCCGAAAGCCTCCTTCCAGAAACCCAGAGATCTGTGCTCACCTAAGATGTTGGGAATCATGACCAAGCAGAGGCCGAAGACGCTACTGACAACCGTCACCACGTCTGTCATGCCTAGTCGCTCATCGATGAGTAAAAACGCCAGCATGGCGCTGAAGACCGTCGTGGTGGCCCTCCACATTATGGTGCCGTTGCTGGGCGGCACGATGGCAAATGAGGTATACGCACACGTGATGGAGATGACATTGCACACGCCATAGAAGAAAAGACGCAGTCTGTAGCCTTGGGGCCCGAAGGGAGGCTCCTGGTAGTAAAACACCACCGCAATGGACAACACCTGGATGACCGAGCGGATGAAGAGAAGCTCCAGCGACGGCACCCTAGAGCGGTCGGCAGCCAGGCGTGTGATGAGAGCCACACAGCCGTGGGCCAGAGCCGCCCCGAACAGAGCGGCCCACGTCATTCGTGAGGCGAACACGGAGGCCTCCCCGAAGCTCTGCAGCTGACCTCCGACCCCTTTGTCTTTTTGGTCCCCTGGCGGTTTGGAGCGACTGTCAAGCGCACTAAAAAAAGTCCTGGCCGACTTGCTGTCAGTAAGGTTCTTTCTGTCTGAGGTCTCTTCGACAAATGAGCCAAAGTCTTCAAAAGATGGAGCGTCATCGTAGCCCTCGTCTCCAGGCTGGGGGAAATGAGTGGCATATTTGACCGTCACTGTGTTCGGGTGGATTTTGACTCGCTTCTTCGAGCCAAGAAGATGCTTTGTTGGTGAATCCTCCATTTTCTTACAATACCAGCTGTCGTGAAGCCCCTGAATGTAAAGAGAAAGAATTGTATGCAAATTAAAACTTAAGACAAGATGTACAGCTCAGTATCTCAAACAATGTTTTTAAATCGACAGAAATTGCACAAAGACTTCTCAAGCAAAGGCATCAATGGCATATGCGTCCTGGTATTTTTGGATCTGGATCGATTATCAATCTAAATGTGTCACTCACAGCATGAAACCTAAGGAAAACTCTTTCTTTACATAAACTGAGATTAGTTCATATGATATGCTTTTTAATTTTACATGCAGGTAAAATTTGATTGTGTATAAATAAATATAAATATAAATATGAATAATATTGTAAGATATTTAAAATAACTTTTTTTCTATTTTAATATATTTTAAAATGTAATTTTTTCCTGTGATGGCAAAGCTGAATTTTCAGCATCATTACTCCAGTCTTCAGTGTCACATGATCCTTCAAAAATCATTCTAATGTGCCAATTTGGTGCCTAAGAAACATTTCTTATTATTGTGTCTCATTATCTCATTATCTTATCAGTGTTGAAAACAGTTGTGCTTATTAATACTTTTGTGGAAACTGATCACTTTTTCAGGATTCTTTGGTAATTAGGACGTTCAAAAGAACAGCATTTATTTTAAATAGAAGTATTTTGTAACATTATAAATGTCTTTTCTATCCCTTTGATCAATTTCATGGTTTTTTTTTCTAAATAAAAGTTTTACTTTTTTTAAAACATAATTTTAACAGTGGTGTTTATATCAATATATGTGCAACCTATTTCTCACAAACTAGTTCTGATGTGTTTTTCTCTAACAGTTATTTTCCATGGTGGTGTCATCTGTTCATAACCGTAAATTAGCCTATATTTTATGCTGTTCTTTGTTGGGCAAGTTTACAAATATATTCTAAATTAGGCTAATTTAGGATAGGCTAGGCTAAGTATACAGTTTATTAACAACAATATTCGTTGGTCAAAACAATTGTTAATCGTTGGCAATAATTGTAGGCTACTTTTTACATTTTTGTTGTCAATTCTTTAAGGTATCAATGCATACCAGAAATAAACCTGAGAAATATTCCCTGGAGTAAAAAGTGTGACAACTAGCCCCGTTTTGCCCTACAAGCTATTTTGAGGACATGGTCAATAATGACGCCTGCTTCGATGATGTCACATGACGCAGAAAGCAGCGGATGAAGCTGTCGATTGTGAGTGACATTTAGCAGAGAGGAACCGATAGAACTCCTGAGTCCTGATACTGATTTTATGAATGGAGCAGAAGGGACGCTGTGTCTAGTAGCCTACTACACTGTATTCACGCTCTGCCTGTAATTCATACGGCAGTAGCCTACCTAACAGGCTACATGATGACTTACCTTAATAGCCTAATATTCCTTTTATATAAATCAATGTGCCCATTTATAAGCAGGTGAGTATGATATCTCTAATCAAAACCACCTGCGCAATGACAAAGAAAAACGGCGAAATCTTACCTGTTCTCTCAGATGCTTCTCGCAATTGAAGATCCGCGAATTAACGTATTAAATCCAGCGATCATTGTTGTGTTTTTGAGGCAATATGCTTATTTCCCCCCATGTCTTTTCGTATGGAAACGTTTATAGATTTGTCTAAATGAATAACAGCAGGGCACCCCGCCTCCAGTCAGCTCGCAGTAGGTCTCACAGTGGCTTGTTTCTGGATTCTGAGATCTCAGTCGAGCTGCATGCATGGCATGGCATATGATGAGGAGCATTTGCTCTAAGCGTGCGTCATCATTCAGGAGGAGCGTGTCATTGACGCAGTATAACTTCACCTAACAGCATTTGAATCACTCTATCACTCTTGATTCGCCTGTGACATGAATACCATTTATAGGCTGCATTAACAGAAATGAATAAATGCAGAAAATGAATTAGCCTAACTTCAGAGCAAGGTGCAGAGTAAAAGTGTGACTGTAATGTAAAACTCTGGGTGGCGCTTGCCATGAGCCAATATCGGTCATATAGTCCTATCAATACCTATCAAAACTGCATATGGCTTTATAGCCAATACATTTTTTCAAGGTTTTACCTAAAAAGCTCACACAGGCATTAGCCTATATTTAAACCCGTTAAACAGGTCAAAAGCCAAATTAGTGGATTTGGTCAAAAACTCATCTCTTCCGTGAGCACTTAAGGGATAGTTCACCCCAAAATGAACATTTTGTCAGTAATTACACACCCTCATGTTGTTCCAACCCCGTAAGACTTTCGTTCATCTTCGGAACTCAAATTAAGATATTTTTGATTAAATCTGAGAGCTGTCTCACTCCTCCATAGGCTTCTAAGGGATCGAAACTTGCCGGCCCAGAAAAGTTAAAGACACCATTCAAATAGTCCAAGTGACTACAGTGGCTCAATCTTAAGTTTATCAAGCGACGAGAATACTTTTTGTGTGCAAAAAAACAAACAAAAATAACGACTTTATTCAACTATTCATTTCCTTCTCTGTGGGCCTCGAGATTTCACATAGTGTAACTGCGCAAAGCTTCTAGGTTGTACGTCACACGTAGGCTCACTATTGTATTCTCATCGCTTGATAAACTTAAGATTGAGCCACTGTAGTCACTTGGACTATTTTAACGATGTCTTTAACTTTTCTGGGCCGGCAAGTTTCGATCCCTTAGAAGCCTATGGAGGAGTGAGACAGCTCTCAGATTTAATCAAAAATATCTTAATTTGTGTTCCGAAGATAAACGAAAGTCTTACGGGGTTGGAACAACATGAGGGTGTGTAATTACTGACAGAATTTTCATTTTGGGGCGAACTATCCCTTTAACCTCATCATAAAAAAAATCTATACTTTCACTTTCCTCTAATTCCTCCCTATTCTTGCTTATAGCCTATACTCTAGATGGCTATCTGAAACTTCGTATTTTGAGCACTTCTTGTGTTTATTACTTCATGGTGAAACGCCTGCTGTAGGCCTCATTTGTAAATCGTTTGGATAAAAGTGTCTGAAATGAATAAATGTAAATGTAAACTCATCAAGCGTATAGTTTTCAATGTTTATTTCAGAAGAGTCCCATAATGGGTTAATTATTTGTGAATTTTTAATTAAATTTACAAACCTGATTTTTTAGAGGTAGCCTATAAGCAAAGATCACATTGAGTATAAAACAATGATTGACCGAAACCTCCATCCAGAATAGCTAAGAGCAGCTGTCATATAGAAATCATAAATTATCCATAACAAGCTGTAATAGTAGCCTAGAGCACACTGTCCTATGACATATCTTTAGCTACTGTATATTTAGAGCAAACAATTCTGTAGTATACATTGCTAGTAAGAATGACAGCCATGGCCACCATTCACTTATATGGAAAAAATATGCAGTGAATAGTGGCTGTGACTACCATTATTTTGCCCAACTTCTCCTTTTTTGTTCCATTGAAGAAAGAAAGACATAGAAACACCATGAAGGTGACAGGATCTTTTTAAAGCTGTATAGAAAATGAAAACCGTACTGCCCTTTTCATCATTTAAAACCTGCTTTCCAAATGTGATCAGGAGCCAAAAACCGCATCATTCATATTTCATGATATGATATGACCCCTGTGACTTGTGTAATTATAATGATGGGAAATCTCAGCATGTTTTAACCTCCCATCAGCTGGCTGACTATCTGACACAGCTATAAAAGGGTTATAAACAGATAGCCAATTATATCCAGGTTTATAACGAATAATGTTAAAACATCTTGCTGGGATTTTTGCTTTTCTTTTTAGTCTAACATTATGTCAAAGACCAATTTATATTCCTTTGCATTTTTTATCTTAATGAAGCATTTAAAAATAAAAATAGTTTGACCTTGTTATCATGTCTTGAGTGAGTTTGTATTGCTCCTCTGTTTCTAATTAGACTCAGGCAGCTTTAATATTTATATTATAACAAGGGTGTGTGAAAATAGCAAGGCCCTGTTTCCATAGTAACTTATGAGGAGGAGGAGGTTTTTTTATTCACATACATATACATGTATTCATATGCACTTAAAATGAAACCAAAGAACAAAAAAGATGATCATGTATGTGAACTGGTCCCCAAAGAAGCTATCTAAAGCTTATACTTGGGGGCCATGACAATAAAAAAAAAAAAAAAAAAAAAAAAAAAAAAAATAGAAAAATGTGTGGCCATGCAAAAAAACATTACATACAACATTCGTACAGCTAATGATAGGGGATCCCATTTCACAAGTACAGTTTTGTTTGACAGTTTACCTTGAGATTATAAGATTAATACCGACATACATGCATAATGAGAAATAGTACATACTTCAAGAAGATGAATACAGACTCAATAATTGATTCTTGAGATTTTGCTTAAAATAAAGAGAAGAGCTTGAATTTTTCAAATTTCCATCCAGCTTGTTCCAAATCCGCGGTCCCCGGCACACTACACTCATACCAGTGCTTTTTAGTCTCCGTTTTTTCCCAATAATAATGTGCTTGTTTCTAGTGAGGAAAGTGTAACTACAAAGTACAAAGTAACTACACCGGAGAGTTCACCAGAACATGCAGAGGACCAACCATTTATCTTAAAGTGTTTCTTTTTCATGTTTAAATAGGCTGACTGTGAAGCTCCCTGAATAAACAACACATGGGCAATTTTCTATCAACACTATAGTCATTGAGACTCTCCTTCTGCTGTCATGCTGGGTTAATGAGGTTTTCTTGAGTCAGACAGGAAGCTACATCACATATGCTACGCATCACAGCTTTCAATTCTTATCGATTTCACATATTTTTGGAGTGGATCAGGAAAATATTGCCTTTAGAGTCTCATTTTACATATAATGAATTATAAATGCATAAAGAAGACATGATTTTATGTGAGCCGTCTGACAGCTCTGTCTGTTAGCGACCGTTTTCCTGTCTTTGTGATTGTGACAGATCAGTGAGCGTATAATCCCCAGACACCTCTAAACTCTTTTCCTCTCTGTGCTGGTGTGGAGAATGATGGATGAAACTCATTCCACCGACACAGAAGAACAAAGCCAATAGGCATCAGGGCCATTTTCCCTGCAGGACAGTGAAGGCGCTTTGGTGTCCTTTAAAGACACATTACTGTGTCAGTATTAACTTACAAAACGTATGCATATTATTTAAACTGTTCTTTCTTTAAACTGAATGTGTGTCAGGATTATGTTTTGTTCAATGTGCGATAACTACAACACCCATGCGTTACAATGTGTTACTCTTAATTGAAAGTGATTTAATTTTTGCCAGCCCTATATTTCAAATAGTAATTTCTCTTTTATAGATTTAACAGGTTTTTCAAGTTCTTGAAGTTTCGAATTTCTTTCTTCTGCTGAACACAAAAGATGATATTTTGAAGAATGTCAGTAACCAAACAGTTGATTTTTTTTTTCTCATATGGAAGTCAATGGCCATCAACTGTTTGGTTACCGACATTCTTCAAAATATCTTCTTTTGTGTTCAGAAAGAAATTCATTCAGGTTTGGAACAACTTGATGGTGAGTAAATTACAGAATTTAAATGTACGTGTGAACTGTACCTTTAAGTGCCCCACGGGGTATGTGTCTCCCTGATGGGGAATTACTGTAGAATAATAATATAGAGTCAGTCAAAATAAATGGGAATTATTACCTATACACTTAGGGTGGTTGCTAGAGGGGAGTTAAAAAGCTGCTTATAATAAATAGACTGAATCATCTCACTGTTATTTTAAAAACATTAAATACATCAACTCATTCTACTCAAGAATGCAAAGGAAAATATTGATAGACTTATATAGGTAAGTGAAGCAGCAGAAACAATATAAACAACCATTTGACTGAAGAGAATATAGCAATATCTGTTTTTATCCATTTCTATTCGGTCCTTTCAATATTTATAAACACTGATGCAAAAGTCATTCTCTGTTTTATGTTTATTATCATAAGCTATCATAAAAAAATAATAATTGAACATCAAGCTGATGTCATCAAGTCATATCATCAATCAGTATAATCAATAAACAACTGAAAACATAAAAAACTTAAAGGAGTTTAGATATAGATACAAATATCCGTGTTATTCCCAGTATATTCAGAGAATATTTCCTACATAAATACAGATTGGCATGCTAACAAAGAGGATGAAGGTCCATTCTTCGTGCACAAAAGGAGCAGGTGTCATTATAAATCCAGAAGCTGCAGGCAGGATCCAGCTGTCTTGTTGAATGAGGATGCTGCAATACAGCTGGCATTCTATGTCATTGAAATCATTTATAGTGCTATATCTTTTCAGTGATAAGTGATGTTATTCTTGAACATAAGTTGTTATCTTAGATTTTTGCAGATGTTTTTGAATAAAATCGTAGTTGTCACGGTTGAGTTCAAGCTAAATAACACGATATTCATACACAGTTCAAATACTGAAATATGAGCTCCTATCTGAATACAGCTCTTCTGTAGTGCGCCAGCATCAAGGCTTTTCAACAAGCCTGTTGTGCAACTCTTGAAAGAAACTGCCACATATCTCAGACTTAGTTATCTTGTCAGTCACAGACTTTTCCCCAATGCTACAGGAGCCAAGAAAAACGAACTAAGACGAACTGTTGTTCAGGATGTTCTGTTATTGATATAAAGAAAATGTAAAAATAAATATGTAACAAAAGCTGATTACTTTGAGATCTGAAAATACTTCTCTTTCTGTGAGCTGAGAATGTCAGTGTAATGGATAAATGTATTCTGTCTGGGATGCATTTTATATAACTTGATGTGCGATCAAAACATTTTAATATGTCTTTCTAAACAATTCCAGTGGACAAAACAATCAGAAATTTTTTTGACATTGCAACCCATTGAACAGGCTGCATGCAAGCCTCACATCCAGCCTAGTTTTCATGAGTAATAACCTGAATACGGTTTATTAGCTTAACTGATACAGATGACAAAAGTTTTGTGTGCTATTACTGTAGAATTAGATGCTCTGGAAGCAGCTGCTGGCCTGAGACACAAATGCAGTAAACATTTAAAATTATTTGTGTTATTTTAATAATTACAAATATGAATAAGTTTAACTGACTGTATCAAAATGATGACAGTTGCCACAGTCATGTCCTGTTTAGTTTTATTGCCATGCTCTGTTGTTTTCAGTTCTCATTCGTTCATTAGTTGTCATGGTTCCTGATCACACGTTCCCTGTTCCGTTAAAGCTCCAGTAGGGAGTTTTGAGAAAACGTTGACTTAGCCTGAAAATTTGAACAAGCACAACTTACAGGTCCCACCCCCTTGCTCTCTGCATGCGCTACAGCCCTCCCTCCACAGCTCGTCCTCCACAGCGGAGCCTGTCGTGAACGCGCAGGCTAGTAAACAGGGCCACCGATAACAGTGGATAAAAAGTTATATGGCACATTCACTAATAGGGACTAAACGTCAATAATATGCTTTACATTGACTATGGCCTGCCCATACTTTGACTACAAACTTGGTCCTCAAATCATTATGTATTTTCCAATGGCCTACATGTAACTTTATAACGTTGCACTCTATCTATAAGTTATAAATAGCTAGTAAGATAACGTTAATATAACGGTAACTAACGTTACAGTATGTAAGTAATTATTCTAGCGATATATAATGCTAGATAAGGTGTGCTAGTCCATTATTTCAGCAACATGACAAGCCAGTGAATTAGCAGGTTTCAATTGTAGCTTAGCAGAGTGCGTGACATTTTATTTATTACGTTACGCGGCTAGAGTTTTGACACCGAGTCAATGGGCTCTGTGTCAATCTTTCTTTTTCGCTTGTTTATCGTCATCAGTCTTTTTCCTTTTACCTCTTTGTTTGATGAGCAGGTGTCACTCGAGAATTGGCAGTTTAGCTTGTTTCTCCGTCATAAGCACAGCTGCAGCACGCCGGCAATCTTGAGTTTGAACGACGGCTCGCGCTGTGCAAGAGAGGGGTGTGATCAGCGCGTACACGAGCATGACTGACACTGCTAAGACATTCCTCCTGGCTCTGATTGGTTGTTTCTGACCGGGAGCGTGTATTTCTTGCAAATGGCAATAGGACGACTGGGAGGAGCCAGAGGAGCTTGATTTTTACCATAGACAGTAAAAGAAATGGACAGAGCCATCTCATTGGAACTCAGTTGAGACAGTTGAAGCCCATTTCTAGCGATTTTTGAGCACTTCCGTTCCTGACGTGCAGACTCAAACCGACTCAAACTAAGCTTGATGACGTGAGCAACCTGTCTGACAGACGCAAATCTTCTAGTAGCGGTGCCAAGAGGAATCTGAATCATTCCCTTCCGAAACTTGCAGAGCCGGAGATCGTGAGTATTAGCTGTCCATGAGCTCGCAGCAGGAGCAACTTTACAACTCTCTATGGGCTTCTCCCTTGACTTTATGCCTCCACGTCCCCCCGATTGCGCGCGAGTTTCTACTTCTGTCTATACGGTATATGTTCTCTAGTGTGCGCCAGAGAGTCGCGTGTTATGACGCAATCGTTAGCCTATTTTTACAAAAACGGCTTCTACAGGGTCATAACGTAAGATACAAAGTAATGGAGCCTTTTATACATTGTCGTGTTTCTTTAGAAATAAATACTGGACAAATGGAGTCTTTAAACGCCTCAGATGTAAAGTTATTCGCTGTCAAAGTGACACCAAAATGAATGGGAGTCAATGGAAATGCTAACGCAAGTGAAGTTCTGCTACAAGATGGCGGTACCCGGCCGGCTTCAACTTCCGGTCGATGGATTACCCCCTTGATTTTTACACAGATTATCTGTCTAATATTCTACTGTCAGGACATAATGACAGTTTTAGCAAATACATTTTTTTCAAAAGTTACCTACAGCAGCTTAAATGATCTTTCCTTGTGTATTTAAAGGGTTGTAGGCTCACTATTGGCCAGCATCACAAGCATCACACACATGACCAGCGTCGGCCAATAGTGAGCCTACGTTCTGACATACAACCCAGAAGCGCTGCGTTGTTACACTACGTCAACAGCTTAGGAGAATGACATGGAAGAGAAGAGATGGTTGAATAAAGTCGTTATTTTTGTGCACAAAAAGTATTCTCGTCGCTTGATAAACTTAAGGTTGAGCCACTGTAGTCACTTGGACTATTTTAATGATATGTTTTACTAACTTTTCTGTGCTGGCAGATATCAATGACCTAGCAGCCTATGAAGGAGTGAAACAGCTCTCAGATTTCATCAAAAATATCTTAATTTGTGTTCTGAAGATGAACGAAAGTCTTACGGGGTTTGAGCAACATGAGGGTGAGTAATTACTGACAGAATTTTCATTTTGGGGTGAACTATCCCTTTAAGTCCTCAGTTTTCCTCAGTTCATTCATTGTCATCATATTGTGTCACGCATCTCGTCTGTTGGATTTACGTTTACAACAGTGTGAATTAAATTCCTAAACAATTATTTGTTGCTTTTAAATAAATACATTTTTAAGGACTACAACAAACCGCTGGTAGGGACTACACGAGATTCCTCCCGGGTTAGTGACATCACTAACCTTAAAATGTACATAAACCCCGGCCCCGGGAACAGAGTTGTTATAGTACAGCACATTTGTGAGTCTACTCAAGCTGTCGCATCCATCTTTTCACATGCAATACAGTACGTAACACAAATGCAATAGCATGTTACTCTGTAGGCATCTTACAACAATTCCCACACAAGCGATTTTATATATTATCAAGACAGAATATGCTAATTAAAGACTTGAAGATAGTTAACTCCACATCAGCAACATAAATTCATCAACTAACCATTCAGAAACGTCCTGTTACATTCTACATGTTGTCACTTCTTCTTGAGTCAATCCATCATCGTCCGACTCCATTTTAAACATAAAAGGCAGAACAGTTTCTGACATTTTAGTGCTTGTCTGTAATCACTAATCAGAGCTGCTTACACACACGAGCTATTGAAGCTCCGCCCTTTGTGCCGGGAGCAGTAGCTCATTTGCATTTAAAGGGACACACACAAAATGACAGGTTTTTGCCAAGTGGGTAATCCATCAGCCGGAAACTGAAGCTTCGCTTGGGGGCCGCCATTGTAGCAGACCATCACCTGCTGTTAGCATTCCATTGACTCCCATTCATTTTGGCGTCACTTTGACAGCGAATAACTTTACATCTGAGGCGTCCAAAGACTCCATTTGTCCATTATTTATTTCTAAAGAAACACGAAAATGTTTTGTATCTTACGTTATGGCTCCGTAGAAGCAGTTTTTGTAAAAATAGGCTAACGATTGCGTCATAACCACCCGACTCTCTGTCGCACAGTAGAGAAATTACCGTTTGGCAGGAGGAGAAGCTTGTGGGCAATCGGGGGGATGTGGAGACATAAAGTCAAGGGAGAAGCCCAGAGAGTCATGAAGTTACTCCTGCTGCTAGCTCATGGAGAGCTCCTACTCACGCTCTCCGTCTCTGCAAGATTAGGAAGGGAATGATTCAGATTTCTCTTGGCACAGCTACAAGAAGACTTAAAACTGTCATGGTGATGATACACAGGGCAACTTTTTGAGCAATGTTGATGGGCAATGTTGCCGTCAACGGGCAACCAGATGAGACACAGGGCCCACGACCGACCTAAATTATCCAGATAGAAATGTATTGCCCATTTTCAATGGGAAAGTGCCCAAGCAACAATCGCTCGGGAGGATTGCCCAGCAACATTGCTCAAAAAGTTGCCCTGTGTATCATCACCTTCAGACAGGTTGCTCACGACGTGAGCACGTCACATCACAACACATCTACTTCGTCAAGCTCAGTTTGAGCCTGCGCAGTACGCTCAGCCATCAGGAAGTGAGTGCTTCTAATTGGCGTCACTTTTCTCCGTTGAAATCAATAGGGTCGCTGTGTCCATTTCTTTTACTGTCTATGGTTTTTGCTTACCCTCAAAAAGGGACAATTATAACATGCTGTAAAAAAATGTGTGGGGTATTTTGAGCTTAAACCTCACATAGAAACTCTGGGGATATCAGAGACTTATTTTACATCTTGTGAAAAGGGATTATACCACCCCTGTAAAACTATTCATGTTAGGTTTATTTTGCGTAAGATAATGGTTGATCTAATATCCAATATTTCTTTTCAAAAAGTGTCATAATGCTTTTTAAAAACTGTTCTAATTCTTTGAGAATAGTATAATAACAATGATGAAGCAGAGGAGTGATCTCATTGGAATGACTTTCAGAAAGAATTTCTCTAGATGATGAATTAAAAAAACAATCAGTATCTATCCTACTTTAAAGAGCTCGAGCATTTCAAGCGGCAGAGGACATAACTGCATACCAGAACATCATCGTGTGTTGGTTGGTGGGGGTGGGACATTGTGGGCCCCCCAATAGATATAGGTCCCCCATACTCAGTCACTTTTCCCTCCACTAGTGACGCCCCTGCGGAAGCTAATATATTATTATTGTTAATGCTCTTGATGTGAACAGGGCTTTAGGGTCTATGAAAGTGTCCAAGGATCCTATTTTCGCCTGCCTCTTGAGAAAATACATCATACATCAAATCCCAAGCAATTAATGGGAAGTGCTCCTTGACGACATGCTTGTAAGGCTGGAGGATAAGGGATGGAGCTTGAGTGCTCGGTTTGACCAGCCAATGATTAGCCATCATGATCATGAGTGTATATAGAGTGTTCCTAACCTCATTCATTTTTTATTGATGCAAGAGAGCGCAGACACCAACGAATGGGGAGGAAAAGCGAAAGAGCTGCTATGGGAGCTCAGAGCAAGGTTACTGTGTTGTAAAAATAGCGATAAGCTGCTGGACATGTATGGTTGCTGTCCTTGCTTCAAAGACATTTGCTAGACATTGTGTGATTAAGGCTAAGGGAGTGACACTGTGTTGACATGCTGTATTGTTTTGCATGCGCCAGCTTTTTTCTCATCATGATGATGGCCCTGCAGAATTTTTAAACACAAAAACTATAATCACATGTAATTTTATGGACAGCTAAAGCAATAAATCCTTTGTAAAAATTACTTTATGAGGCAGTGGCCTTTTCCTCTTGACATTAAATTGTACATATAAATGTTCTATGGACATAAAATTACAATATAGCTCAAAAAGCACAATATTTTGAATCCATACAGCTGTGAAAGAGGTGGTCAGACTCAGGATGAAAAACTGCTTCAGAGGCTGTTACTGCAACAATAGGTCTTATTAGCTGTTCAGAGAAAAATGCTTTAAAGATTTATCAGAGATTTAACTGCTTTCTGATCATTCTGCCTCAGTGCAAAGGTCCTGCTCTGCTTGTTCGAGATGGCAGAAAGCAAGCATTAAGCATTCAAATTGATTGCAAGGCAGTTACTCATGGCAATAGGCTGTGCTGAAAAACTGCTAGCACTTTATTTAACAGTCCTGTTTCCATGTAAATACTACATTATAGTAATGACAATAACTGTTTAATAACTACTAAGCCTGAACCTACCCCTAAACCTAACCTTAACCCACGTAGTTACCTTATATTATCCAGTGCTTCCTTAAGTACACTGTAAGTACATGTATAAGTGTACGTATACTGTAAAATAAAGTGCAACTGAAAAACTTGCCACATCACTTCTGTGTGTGCGTGTGTGTATAGACATTCCTATTCTAAATAGGTCTAAAGTGTTCCTTTAACGTTAAATAGACGTGTGCTACATTCTGAATCACAGTATAGAGAGTATGACTCACTTATGACAGCATGTAACAATATGATTTTAATAGCTCATCACTGACCTGTGAGTCAGGTAAAATTGTTACTTTTCATTCCACCTAACATTGCTCCCTCCCACTGATTATGTCACAGAGGAACGGAAGCAGGGGATAAGCCATCTTCAAGGACTTTTGGCCAGGGTAATTACATCCCTTATGTCAAGTTGCTATGGAGACAAAGAGGAGAGCAGCAATCAGTGCAAACATAGACTGTGTCTGCTAAGAATGGCTTTGTTTGAACTTTGGCATCTGATTATAACCGAGAAACAATTATTTAGCTGTGAAATATCTTGTGTGATGACATGCATTGTTTATATACAGCAGTGAAATGTTCTTTAAGCTGCAAATCATGACGTACAACGAGAGAAAAATACAACGCTTTAAACAGTAATGGCCCTAATTTGTCTTTCCACTTGTAAACGTCCAGGTTTTTATGGCCTGCAAGTGGAGTCAGAAATATCGTATTTTCGAGTTCCGACCACATGAATGACCAAGCGAGTTGTATTTACAAGTGGTTGTATTTGCATAGTTGTTACGTCGGAAGGGGAGTGCTGATGCGAAAAAGCACCAAAGCATTTTAATTAATGATTTAGATTTTTTTTAATTCAAATTATTATAAATATTCAAATTTTCTGTGATTTATTTCAATAATATTAGAGTACTATGTACAAAATACTTATAGCTTGTAGACAAAAAAGTAATGTTAATCACCTACCTTTTGCTAAATATATTTTTTTACACACACACACACACACACACACACACACACACACACACACACACACACACACACACACACACACACACACACACACACACACACACACACACACACACACACACACACACACACACACACACACACACACACACACACACACATTTACAGTATAAGCAATATAAATGAAAACGATATAAAATATAAATAGAATAATAAAAATAATAGAAAACTTTTATGACTTCTACAATTATTATCACTAAACATCGGTGCTGGCATGGATGATTTCCATTGGAAGGCACTTGCTGCTACCAAGAGTCTCTTTATCCCTCTCTGTCTCTCAAAAGGAGGAAGGTGTCTGTGACATATTTATCTCCTTTGAGCATGTGGGATGTCTGCAGGGTTAGTGCTCAGTGAAAGACTGTGATAGAGACATACATACATTGATTGTATATCTCAGATAGGGGTGGACCAGTATTACTTTATTTTTATTTTTTATTCTAAACTGTTTTAATTAGTCTTATTTGTTTTGATTATTTTAATTTCTTCTATGTAAAGCACTTTGAATTGCCATTGTGTATGAAATGTGCTATATAAATAAACTTGCCTTGCCTTGCCTTGCCATTGATTGCTGTTTGAACTTTATACAGACATAGACGTTATGACAGAAGAGGGAGCAGAGCCCAATGAATGAGTCATCACTAAATAGCCTATCATCTTTGAAGATGGCATGATATAAAAATGATACAAAAATGTTTTTGCTTTTAGTCTATGTCTTGTCAATTAGGCAAAATATTGTTGCAAGATCTCAAGTGCACTCAAAACTACAACGCATGAGATCTTTGAAAATAAAGTGGTTGCTCGGGAGTGTGTGTTCAGCGACAGAAGCCATGTGTGTCACCAGCTCTGTTCTCATCACTGAGTCATTCTTTCCACCCCTGGTCTCATTTCCATTTCCATCATTCTTCTCTTGGGAGAAGAATGAGGCCTAGTGAATTCTCTTTTGTCCTGCTCATAAATCTAGAGTCAGCTAATTGGGTTAGTGCATCTCGAATCCATCAGCGTACTAACAAAAGCCACCACTGGAGAGAGATGCTATAGTGTACAGAAACAACACTGGGTCTAATTTGATGATAAAACCAGTTGGGGGAGGGAACAGGAGGCCTTGAACAGGAAATACAACTGGAAAGAGTGTGCATGTAGATGGGTAAAAAAAGCGCTCCCTTTGGTCTGGGGTGTTTGTGAGGAGAATAATAAGCTGGCCTGATTTTCATCAGCCTCACAAATTAATGTCTCATCCAGTATTGTTCTGTCTCCAGGTAGTCTTTATCATCTGCATTGTAAATAGTGTGAAACAGCAAATAGACACAGAGTGGGTTGGTTGTTAGCAGCTTTAGCCCGGTGTCGGAAATCACTGCAGTGTGAGGTCTGCATTGTGGGATTTATCTCTTCGATTAGGATCTGTCCCCACATAGCTTGTGACTCTGCTGCAGCCTTTAACAGCTCCTAAGAGAAACAGCTGCGCTCACCGGCGACCAGGCGAGGTGAAACACATTACCTTTTAATGACTGAGCAGGGGAGAGGCAGGGAGATGAGGCATGAAGGAGACATACACCGTACTCTCCTTAAGCATGTTAGCACCGTTCCCAGGCGAGCTCTCACTGACTTTAAGTGATTCAGAGAAATCACTAAACCAGTAGACACCATCTGTCATACTCTATCTATCTGTCCGTCCATCCATCTGCAATATACCACTACTGAATTGGTTATTGTAATGATTCCACTGGAGGCGAGATTGACAAACCCAAGTGCAGTATTTCTTTAACAAAAAAGTGTACAAAATAAACAAAGACTTGACTAAGCATAACTTGACATGACATAAACTAACACTCACCAAACAGTGGTTACACAAACAATACTATACCAGAAACAATGGGAAAATGAGGGCTCTTTATACACACAAGACGAATAACCAAACAAGAAACAACTGAACACAATAAAACAATGAACCGATAAAAACGTGACACATAAGACAAGGGAAGGACAAGACATGATCACATGAGGGCAAGGAAAACACATGACACAGCAACCATGACTGTGAGATATTACAAAATAAAAGACATGAAACTATAAAAGTGAGCCAAAACCCAAACCAACGTGACATAACCCACCTCAAAAAGATGCCTCCAGACACCCAGGGCTCCCACCCAAAACACAAACAAAGAGTCCAGGAGGGTGGAGGAGCAGAGCAGAGGCAGACCAGGGGAGGGATGGAGGGCCAGGCTCATGAAAGGGAAGAGAATCTGGATCATGACCTGGACTCTGGAGTGGTGGAGGGCCACGCTCTGCATCCGCTGGAGCTTGGTAGCTATAGCTCCCCCCAAAAAAATCTCCTGGGAAAACTGGGCAGTCATGATGTGAAGGGGCTCAGGTGAGCCTGCCGTGACGGGTGGAGGCTCTGGCGTGGCGGCCGTGACGTTAACAGGTTCTGGCGTGGCAGGCATGACTTGAACAGGCTCCCACAGTAAAAACCCACAGTAAATGATGAGCAGGTCGGGATTAAAGCATAGTATATATTGAGCCAAAGTCCCTGGGAAATTGCTCTCAGGCATAAGGTAACTTAGAAAGTCATCTAGTCCATAGCGAAAAATGTCCTTTATGGCAACCTCATTAAAGTCCACCACATGGCAAAGTTCACAAAACTCTTCAACATAATCCTATAGGACGGTCACCTTGATGGAGGCAACCTAGGGACTGCTGGGTTCATTTTGGGGGTCTTCTGTCATGATTCCACTGGAGGTGAGCTTGATGAACCCAAGTTCAGTATTTATTTAACATAAATGTGTACAAAATAAACAAAGACTTGACTAAGCACGACTTGACTTGACATAAACTTACACTCACATAACAGTGGTTACACGAACAATACTAGAAACAATGGCAAAATGAGGGCTCTTTACACACAGGACTTTTTTGAGAAATATACTAAATAAAAGACAAACTATGAAAGTGAGCCAAAACCCAAACCAACATGACAGTTATCAGGCAATATATATATATATATATATATATATATTATTATTTATTGGTATCAGTTAATATTGGATATGCTCATTTCAAATACTTACACATTTAAATAACATTAAAAAACTCTAATGGTTTAATAACACATTCAAATGTAATTAATTTTTTATCTATTTTTTATAGTGGACGTTATAATGTTGTGATGCCTAAATTGGCTGGTAGTATTTAAAATTATTATTATTTTTTGTTATACTGTTATAATATTATAAAAATGTTATACTATCTAAAAAAACATATTTATTTTATTTCTGGTAAAAAAAAAGTATTATACTTATTATATTTATGTATATAATTTTAATTTATGTCTGAATTGTTTGTCTCTATTAAATGTAGCCAGATCTGAGCTAGATACATATTTAGATTTTATTTTATTTTATTTTATTTATTGATTTATTATGGGACTGTAAAAAATAAAATAAACAACATGGTTCCAAGCTGAAAAATATACATTACATAAAGAGGATAGCATATGCTAATTTGCATCTCAGGTGCCTAAAAAGGCTTTTCTAAGAAAAAATAAAGAAAAAAATACCAGCCCTGCTTATAGGTTAAAACGTGTTACTAGATGTATAGCCTACAAACATACAACCTAAATATCTCTAAAAAAAAACATATTTTAAGGATACTTCCAACCCTGGAAACATAGATTATTTAAACAATAATTAAGTACATTTAAATAATGTTTTAATATAATATTTTTATGACAAGTACTACAAACTATCTTAAAATGATTCAGAAGAATCACATTAAATATTTTTAAAATGAGAACTTTTTAAAATGAGAGTATTGTGCCTATTGCATAGTCAAACAAAATGTGAATAGCCTACACTAGTCTAGAAATTTTTTTTTATTGTTTCACACACATTATATGACATATTTGATGTCTCAATTTTTGTGTAGGCAAATAGCACAGAAACAGCCAAAAATAACATGTCATCCCATTTTGTTGGCACAGCATCTGTGGTGGTCTGACAGGTTGTTTTTATTGCGATTCAGGCCTTTCTCTTAAATTTGAATGACTCATCAGCCCTGCAACAAGAGGAGAGGCCAATGTGGACCAGACTACAGCTCTAGGCCATCTCAGTGTGAAGACCACCCACAGTACACTCCAATCCCCTGGCGCAATTACACAAAGGTCACTAGTCAATTGCTGAAGACTGAGAGCTTTATAATTTTATGTTGTTTTTCTAATAAATGTAAATGCGTAGAAGAGCACAGAAAAGCCTGCCGACGAGATTCAAATAAAGGGCCCCTATTATAGTATTTTAAAGGTTCCTAATCTAGTTTTGGAGGTTTCCTACAACAGGTTTACATGCATTAAAAGTAAAAAAAACACTTTAATTTTCTCATAATGTACATTGCACATCACCACATTGTGCATTATGCAAATGTATCTTCTAGTGACGTAGAACCGTAAAGTAGGATTCGAATAAAAACCACTCGTAAAGGTGGTTCAGAGTCGATTCTTTCTTTTGGGAGACAATAACTTTATTTAGTTAAAGGGACACTTTAATGCAACCAGAAATAAAGAGAAATAGGCCTAAAATAAAACATGTTCATACTTAATGATAAAACCAACTGATAATTCACTGGGATATGCTATGCTATTGAACACAAATTTATTTTGAAAGTTAAAAGGAATAGAAATCAATACATATTAGAATTATTTTATTAATTTCAAAGAAAGGATAGCAGGAGTTTACAATTTATAGCTCCTTTTTATGTTTATTTTTTATTATACAGAATTCAAGTACAAACAATTATGGCATAATTCAAAAATCATACATATGTTTTCGTGTTGATACAACACAAATAACAAAACAGAACCAAAAAAAAGAAAAGAAAAGAAAATAGGAGGGGGAGATGGTCTTAGTCTAATAGCCTAGCAAAAACAAGTCCAAAGCGGAAAGAAGTTTTAGGGCATTTCTGCCATGCATCCAAGTTTTACAAATAGCTTAAAATCATTCTTCCATCCGTAGAGCTCCTGAAATAATCAATACCACAATGAAAATAGGCTATTGTAGGCTATATCAATAAATCTTTTAATGCTGACCAATTATGTTTTATCATTCTATAGTTTAAACGCCAATAGTAACGAATAACTCGTCTTTCATGAGAAGAAACACATCAGCACCAAAATTGTGCTAATTTAGCGTGTAAACAGCAGACATGTCCTTGTTTTCATGAGGGTCTCTCCTCCTCCCCCTGCCGCCCGCCGAGTCTCGGCTACTCTCGGCTGTGTCCGCCAGAGGGCGCTCGGGCTCCGGTGTCAACACGCGCCATTCGATTGTGGAAAATGCCACCAGATGGCGGTTTAGGATTGCTGCTCTTCTGAAAGGCGCGGTTCCTTCTCCTGGTCCAATTTTCAATTAAAAAATCCATATTTAGCAAAACTTTTATCGAATTCCGAATAGCGGGAACGCCGACCTTTACGACCATGAGCACCCCAGGTGAGTTGTATGCGTTTTTGTGCCGTTAGTGGCGTGTGAAGTGTAGCGGGTCTGGAGATTAAAGATGGAGGACAGCGAGGCTGGTGGGGGATGGGCGGCTTCTCCTCTGCTCTCACACTGACTGCATCTCCTCAGGCCAGATCCACACACCCGCAGCCGAGCTCTGGCTGCTCGTCTGCGGCTCTGTGAGCACACACGGCTCGGTCATGAAGACACGGGCTTATTTTCTTAAGTGTAATTGAGCTCATATGTGTCTGCAGAGCTGTCTCGGGTTTGTCGCCGACAGAGAGCTGCACTCATTATATAATGATCCGTTTATGGCACTGATTTCTGCGGGTTTGAGTAGATGCTGGTTTGTTTCTCAAGTTTTTTTTTCTTAGGATATAATGAAGGTCCCGTTATTTGATCTGTCAAAGCCAAGACATTACAGACTTGTCAACAGCACGCTTAAAATGTAATCTGGTGTGCTTGAGTCATGATAATAAGATTAATCCCAGTGTAAGAGATGGTGTGAGGAGAGAAGGACAGGTGTAATACTGTTGCTATAATAGTGGAATATAACGTGAGAGACTCAGACTTTAGTGGGTAAATGTGTGTGTGTATGTGTGAGGGGGGAGGGGTTGAGTTTTCACCTTTGTTTTTTTTCGTCTGTACTTTCTCAGACTGAAGGAAGATTACACTAGGAGTGAAACTTCACAGTCAGCTCACACATCACCTGTGTTATTACAGTTATTTCTCTGTTTGACTCAGGCAGGTTTTCAGCATGTCAACTTGGCTAGTGAGGAAACTTATTTCTAAATGATTTTAAAGGCCCTTTGGTAAATGTGTTGTGGCTGAAATGTAATATTTGGGAGCAGTTGTCCTCAGTAAAGTTCAGCTTCATCTCAGAAACACTCCCAAATCTCCTGTTCAACATGTTCGTGTCCTCTGGTTTATGTTATACATGCATAGCAATTCCAATATTTATTTTTATTGTTTATTGGCTTTCCTGTGAGAAACTTTTTGTAGTGTAATGCAGTGTTTTAGTGCTAACTAAAACTATTAAAATAGTTCCATTACTTCAAATAAATCCAAAATAATACATACATTTTAAATGAAAATATTACAATAAAAACATAAATTAGATATCAATTAGAAATAGTGCCTTGTGAACTAAGTTGCAGTATTAAAGTTACTAAAACTGAAATAAAATAAAATTGAACTAAATATAAGCTAAATAAGAAAAGATGTCAACTTCTAAAACTAAAATAAAATGTTGAAAGCTAATTAAAATAATAATAAATACTATAATAGTGTATATATAAAACTAAAATAAGACTGGGTTGATGATGGAAAAAATATGGAAATTAAAAATCCACTGAAAATTCACAGATTTAAATATGAACAGAAAAGTCACTGAATAAAAAAAAATCATAAAACATGTCTTGGAAAATATTTTTTTCTACTTTTGTTTCTTATGTTTAGCTTTAAAATATGATACTTTTTCCACATTTCATATGATATATATATATATTGAAAGGCTGAAATATTGTTGGTCAAAAGGTGTGGGAACCCTGAGTGTTATTCTGAAAGTACAAAGGATTGAAATGTAAGCCTATATTTAGCTTGAAAACCTCATTGTCTGGTAATTGTTGTACTGTGATCATCAAAACAACAACTTCACGTTCTTACATTTTCAAGCCAGACAGCCCTGGAATTTACTGATCATTCTTATAAAGTCCTACAGTTTTTTTTTTTTTACATTGCATTATGATTTTTTTAATGATTTCATGCAGTATTCACTGGACTGCAATGTTAAGACCTTATGCTGTGGCCTCTTTTCAGTCTTAAAGGTCCATATTGTAATATTGCTGTAATTTTGAAGTGCACGTGTCCCGCATAGAGTTGCACTTCGGGACACGCAGCGGTCAGGAAAACCACTCGCTGACTTTTTCTGTGATGTGCAAATAATGTAACCCTTTTTTTACGCCCTGAGTTACCCAAAGGAAATCAGCACGAGCACGTAGCACATCCTGTGGTTGAAAGTGTGGGCATTAAAAAACCATCTGGAGAAAACTGACTCCAGTTCAGTTTGTGAAATGTGTAGCCTACCTGACTGACAAGAGACTTTTAAAACAAGCCAACCATGTACTTGCTTTCCTACTTTTCCTAATGGACTGAAAGTATAAAATCCTGCTATGCAAAGCTGAAAGGTGTTGAGTTACGTTCAGTCAGTGATCTCAGGGTGCATCAATAATGAGACCAAGATCTGTGATGTAGTTTAGAAGCGTTTAACCGTGGCTCACCAAGTCCTTGCAGCCAAAACCTGTTCTGTGTCCAAATCTAATCCTCACAACACAATCGTTATGACATCTTCCTTTTTAAGAGTACGTTAGAAGGCATGTGTGTACTTGTATGTCTTTCTTTGTAATTGTGCTTGTTCAGAATGATCCGTTTGACGTCAACAGGGTTTACTTTAGTGTCATGCCAGACATGTAGAAAAAAATATTTTCATTTGGGGAAAGGCCAACACTGTCTGCATGTTATCTATTCTATATAAACCAGATGAATCTGACATTAGTGCATGTATATACAGTAAATCATTTATAAATCATGCTTACTGTATGATATAAGTGGATATTTTGTGTTGGTTACTATTTCTGATCTTTAGCTCAATACATAATATACTAGTCTTGATACAAAATTAATAATGACGTACCCTCTACTTTTGGAGGGTTCAAATCTGACTCGGCTTCTTTGCATCAGTACATGCCATTTTACCAGATCCCTGATAATACTGCCTTATCTTTGCTGAAGGATTGCTGTATGTCTGGGCTTTTATTCATGCAAAATGATAAACACAAAATTAGCTTTACCCAAGTTTATTTTGAATGGCTTTTGAGTTCATTCACTTGGCACGGTGCAGCAGATTGTTTGCTACAGTTAATCAAGTGTCTTTGTCAGGCCTGAGGCCAAAGACTGTCTAATGAAAAGGGTGAATGAGTTGGAAGGTTCAGTCTGTTGATGCAAAAATCATATTAACATGTGAAAGAGGCCGTTTTACCATGAAGTGCTATCTACTTTGATTTACTTGTATACCCCTTTCACACAGAGAGTGGATCCCAGAAAATTGCCATATAATTGCTAGAGTGCCTTCCGTGTGAATGCAAACACATCTCGGGATGGGGACCTAGTAACATTGCCGGGATCAGTCCCGGATCGCGCCCTGTTTGAACAAAAGGCAGGACCAATGCCGGAAGGGGTGTGTTGTAGTGATGACACTGAACCAGAGATAGTTTGTCAGCTTAGTGGAACGGTACACAATGTGCGAGTTTATGATCGAATCAGGAAAAAAAAATGCACGAGCATGGTTTCTTGAGAGAGAAATCACAGATCATAAGCAAACTTAGACACTGTAGAGACATTACTGGTCTGTACGCACCAGACTGACTGTAAAAAAAAGATGGACGACAATCTCTCCCATTGGTGAAAAGTGAAGCCACTTAAGTCCTAATATGGCACTGACATCTTGCGCAGATTTGGGACCTGATTCTGCGCAGTTGTGAACGTGGGACCCGAGTCTGCGCAGTAGTGAGGGTGAACGGCCTCACTCCCGCAGAAATGGGTACTACAAAGTTTACTGTGTGAAATAAACAGTTATGAACATGTAGAAATTAAAGATGAAGCTCCAATCTCCTCCCAAAAATCCAAAAAGAAGTCCGTTGGTGCCTCAGTAGTCTCGCGTAGCCAGACCTTCAGACTGACAGCTGAAGGTCTGGAATTCATAGCAGCTTTCTTTGGCCAAGGCCCGCCCATAAGGCCGTTTGACCGACATGTAAAACAACCAATTACAGTTCGTTTCGTTCAGCGTCACGTTTCGGGACGTGGAAATGTCCCCACAACAACAGACCGGCGTGCAACAAGTCAGTCAGCATAGAAAATCAAAGAAGGAGAAGAAAACTTCAAGAGTCTATGCCGTGAACCTCGCATACTTTTGAGAATCCTACGTTTAGCTGATCTTGATAAATGCTCATTGTCACTCATGTAAACACAACCGTTTTTCTTCCGCAATCACATGTCTGCACTTTGTTTCCCGGCGGACCGAAAATAAACGCGACACTCGCGCCCCCCGGAAATCCGATAAAATTCAACCAATCGGATGACGACTTCGACATTCCTGAAGTGTTTCCAGTTAAGTGTACCATATGCATCAGACGTTTAGCCAATGTTCGGTGGGCGTGACGTCTGAGGCTGAGACTAGTGCCTCAGTGACTACTTCGTTTAGAGAAGCTGTCGATCATGACGTCACATTCCTGTTTTTATAGTCGAACACTTAAAACTTACTCCAGCATGATAAAAACTACCTAAAATGACAGAAAACACTTTGAAAAAAATTATTTGAAGTGTAATTTGATTGTTTAGTTTCCATCGTGTCCCATTAGACTACATGAAGAGGGCGGGGTTTATGACCTATACTGGGACCAACCACGCTTGGGAACGCACGCACTGATTCTGGCAGTGTGAATGAACCGAAATCCAAATGAACACATTATCAGTGTTTTTTCCGGAATCTCTGTGTGAAAGGGGCTTTAGGTTTTTCATCAGTTTTTGTCAGCTTGGGGCAAATTCAATCGTAGTTGGTAGATTAGGCTACAAAACAAGGTGTTTAAACTGACATAGCGAAACTCAAATTAAGTCAAATTTCTTCTGCTCTAATAATTCTGACATTAGTTTCCATCATTGCACTTTATCAATCTCGAATTTTAACATCGGCTCATGTGGTTGGACTGTCAAAAGATTTATAAATAATTAATATTTTAATACAAAAATGTATTTATTTCCCAAGTTAACAAATAAATATGCAACATAATGAGGTCATGTGACAATATAGCATGTTACTGTTTGAAATGTATATATTTTTTTCTGAACTTTTAGAAAATAAACTCAACACTTCTTACACTCTTTTTATTTTGTCTAATAACATTGTCCAGCAGTGAACACACATGATGCATCACAGGAGAATTCTGCTGTTGTCAGTCATGAACATTTTTCATCTCAAGCAGTACATTGTGTGTAATAAAATACTGCGGCGGAAATGACAGTGATGGAAATGACATTCTCTTGGTAAACAAGTACACTAACCTTTAAAAAATTTACATGGGGGAAAAGTTGTTGATTATGGTGGCAAAAAACTGATGGATAGTCATAAATGGTTTAAAAACGTGTATGCATTTTACTAAATAAATATAGAAAATGTAGCCTACTTGTTTGTCACTTATTTCGATTATCATAATAATATGTTATTGTCATAATGGCTTTTATAATGAAGATAAAAAGTTGCCAGGGTAAAATATTGACATAAGAGTAATTAAAAAAGTTAAAATTATGATGAAGGCATGGTCAAATTTTCTATGATACTTAAGGCCATCATATAACAAAAGAGGAAAACGTAATATTAGTTTTAGCAAAGTTCATTACTGAGTCATTAAATTGGCCATAGTCGAAGAACCACCCTCATATTGGCAGTAACTGTGCTCCTCCCGTCAGACGGGGGTCTGTAGCAGATCTGTGAGATTACCAATAATATCACCTGACATCTTCAGTTTGTCAGCACACTGCTCCGACACGTCTACAGTACAGATATGTGATTATCTTCTCTGCTGATGTTACCCTCAAAACAGACGTGAATGGTCCTTTGTGTTCAGTGAAAGCATGTGAAAACAGCTTTTTAATGTGCAGCAGTTCTGAGAGCAAGACGGCTCCATGCTGAGTCTCTCCTCCCTCTCCTTCAGTCTCCATTTTGAGAGTGCCTGCAGCGGGGCGGCCATGACTGCTGCTGCAGTGACACAAACACAAAAGCACTCTGCCTGTCCCATTCAACTGCATGTGACCAGTGCAGACTCACTACTGGGGATGAAAGTGCTTTTGTTGTTGTTTATATTGCTGTCTGTGAAGGATTTAATGGTATTGTCTTCTGGTGAAACACATTTGCTAGCCTCTAGTGAAGCTCCCAGTGGATCTGTCTCATCAGTTATTACTGCAGTTTCTCACACATTCAGCTGCTGGTGTGTACCGGTATGTGTGCGTGTAACCTTAGAGAATGCGAAATGTATTTCTCAGTCATCATGACCTTCTATTTTTCACAGTTAATGTGTGTTAGGTGTCTCTGCTGAACAAACCCTCCAGAATAAAAGCAGGAAGTCAGCACAATGTCACGTCTCAAACTAAGCCACAGCTGCATTCACACAACCCACATACTGTAGTAAAGTGATTTTACGTCAAGTCTGCCTTTGTTTGTCAGGTTTGATGTGGATTATTATGTATTTTATTAGTTGTACCAGGGTTTGGTATATGAATGGTATCACCAAAGGATATCATATCATCATATTATTATTTATAGGCTGAAATGGCAAAACAATGCTGGCCATACCACAGGTAAAACCATGCTGGATGTGGATAATCACTACCACGGTCAAATTGAAAACACGGTTTTCAAACTTTTTAGAGTCAGGGACTAGCCTGGTCCTGCCAGACTCTCGTACACATTTCATTTGTACAGAGAGTCTGGCCACTCTCCATTGACAAGAGTTAACTTCCTTGAAGGCGGGTACTCTGTTGAAGTTTAAAACTATTGGATCCGCCCAGAGTCACTCTGGATCTGCCATAACCTATCGCTAACGTTTGGTCGCGAGTGACGTAAAGTATGTCTACAACTCAAACTAGTGCACCTCAACGTCACCTCAGCCACTCCCTCTGTTCACTGATTGGACCGCTAAAAAATTGATCGGAGAAAGCCCAAGAATATACAGCAAACCCAGAAGTAGTACTGAAGGAAAATGAAAATAGAGCGGAAGTACGTACGAGGGCGGAGCCAGGCTAGTCAGGGACCCCTTATAGGGTTGAAATTTTTTCCGAGGACCCCCACACAATTATAACAGTGATTAAACCCAAAGTTAATGTGGGTGAAAGAGAGAGAGAGTAATGAACATAATATGCTTGATTTATTGGTGCAAACAGTCCCTATAATAAATGTACTTTTTAATAATAGGCTACAGCTCAATTTTATTATTTACCATATTTTCCAGAAAATAAATTGCATCGGTGGAAGTCACATTTTATTATTAGATAAAAAAAAAAAAGTAAAATACTGGTAGGCCTAAATAAAACGAAAACGTTAACAAACTCTAAACACTGTAAACGTGTTTTACTTCTCCTCACTCTAAATCCTTTAAACTTAATGGCTTTTAAACCTTTTAAAAGACTAACAAACTTATTTAATGTGAAACTGAAAAATGCCTCTCATTCGGCAAGAATTGCTTCCATGAATGAGTCGTTAGTTGCTAAACTATTATTTATTATGTATAGAAGGCTTTGTACTTCTCCCGTGTCCCAATATCTCAAAATAGCATCCGTCACATACTCAAAAAATGTGTTTGGAATAACACCACGGCATACTCACGCTGAGCGACGCAGCCTACATGTTGTACAACAGGCAAATTAAATAACTTTTCTGTGTTAATATGAAAATGTTCACCTGAGATTTGGAACCAAATCAAAAAATGATTTTATAACGATTTTACACAGAGATTGGTATAGGTATATTTCTCAAATCTGTTGACTTTAGCAAATTAGCAATCTTTGTTATATTATTTGCAATTGGTGGCAATTTGCATACCTGTGACTCAAGAAGTTTTAAAGATATCTTTATATCTTTTTAAATGTTAATCTTTACAAACGTTTTTGTTGGTATCTAATTTTTAAAGGCTGTATATGGTTCATTTGCAGAGATAGAGGGATTTGAATGTGAGTAAATTGAACACATTTTAAGGGGTCAAAAACCAAATGTAGGTCACTTTGCAAACAGCTGATACTTTTTTTTTTTTTTTTTTTTTTTTTTTAAAGAGGAATGTCTGAAGAACAAATAGTTGAAACTAGTAATGTAGCTTGTTTCCCTCTATGAAAGTAATTGCATACCTGTAACTCTATGGCCTGGTTTCACAGACTTTCTTTGATTAAGCCAGGATTAGACTTTAGTTCAATTAGGACATCCTGGTAGATTTTATAAACATGCCTCAGGAGAAAAATAATACTGGTGTGGATGGTGTGCATCTTGAGACAAAACAATGGCACTGACATATTTTAAGATATGTCAGTGCAAATTTCTTTCAGTTAAAACAGTTCAAACCTGCATTTTATTCTGAGACTATTCTTAAGCCTTGTCTGTAAAACCGGGGGTGAAAGTATATTAAATATATCGTAATATCCTTTTATATTCTGGTTCCTAAAGGTCATTGCACACTGAGTCCGAAATGTTCCGTATGCGTTTTTTCTAGTGCTGTAACGTGATTAATCATCCAAAATATAAGTTTGTGTTTACATAATATACTATATGTGTGTGTGTATAATTATTTTGTATATATAAATACACACATATGCATGTATACATTTAAGAAATATTTGCCTGTATATATATTTATACCTAATTTATATTATATAGAAGTATAAATATTTTATATGTAAATAACACATAGTTGCTCAGCACTAATTTTTTCGTATTCGTCTGTCATTTGGTGGATCTGAATTGTCAAAACACCTCTCAAAATGCTTGCTACAGATGCGAAAAACGCAGAAAATCGAACCTGATCCGAAAAAATCTGATTGACACAACGTGGTCGTATTTTTTTTTTTTTTTACGAGCGAAAATTTCCGACTCAATGTGCAATGACTTTAAGGAATGTTTCATTTGGAATCTTCATTTTTAAAGGGATAGTTCACCCCAAAATTCTGTCAGTAATTACACACCCTCATGTTGCTCAAACCCCGTAAGACTTTCGTTCATCTTCGGAACTCAAATTAAGATATTTTTGATTAAATCTGAGAGCTGTCTCACTCCTCCATAGGCTTCTAAGGGATCGAAACTTGCCGGCCCAGAAAAGTTAAAGACATCGTTAAAATAGTCCAAGTGACTACAGTGGCTCAATCTTAAGTTTATCAAGCGATGAGAATATTTTTTGTGCGCTAAACCCAAACAAAAATAACGACTTTGTTCAACTATTCATTACCTTCTCCGTTGGCCTCGAGATTTCGCGTAGTGTAACTGCGCAGCGCTTCTAGGTTGTACGCCACACGCATCACACACATGACATGCGTCGGCCAATAGTGAGCCTACGTGTGATTTACAACACGTAAGTTGCGTTGCGCAGTTACACTATGTGAACTATCTCGAGGCCCACAGAGAAGGAAATGAATAGTTGAATAAAGTTGTTATTTTTGTTTGATTTTTGCGCACAAAAAGTATTCTCTCCGCTTGATAAACTTAAGATTGAGCCACTGTCAACATTATTTGTTCTTTAAGTTTAGATTTTCCTAAACTATCATATGTATTCAAAGTGACCCACATTTTGTTTTTGAGCTTTGATAATGTGTACAATTTATTCTTTAAGCCCTATTGAGATTCGAATACCTCTGGGATTAAATCGAACCTTCAAAATACCAAAAGAAAATTTTAGGAACCAAAATCTAAAAGTATAACTTTAATACTTTTTGAGTTACAGACATACAAACTTTAGGGGGAAAAAAACAGAACCATTTTTGAACTGTTACCATTAGCATACAATGCAACAAACATTGCTAAAGTCAACCGATTTTACAAATAGACCTACCCTTACTGTGTAAAATTAAAATGATGCTGAGATCTTTCTAGACACACTGAGCATTTTTTCCGCCTGTGAGCTTTTCCTCCTGCTGCTCTGTAGTATTGTTTAGCAGACAGTGATGAAGGAAGATTATAGCGAGCCCAGCGTTCAGGGTTAATCCTCTAGACTTCCCATCAGTGGAGTAAGATCCCTTATGATTAAGGGCTTCTCACGTCCCCTGGGTCAGTCATCTGCTGTTTTAAGCACCTTATCTCATTACTGTGCTGCAGTATTGTGTCTGTGAGATTCAGATGTTACACAGAATTGCTGCTACAGACAGTGCTCCTTCATAGTTCCATAGTGCAGTTAAATACTTAAAAATGTATGAATGTCATTGCATTAGACTTGCAACCAAGTGGCTTCTGCAAACACATATGATGCTAGACCTTTTCTCAGCAACTAACTTTACCTTTTTGAGCAAATTGCATTTCATTATTATCAAATTGTTCAAATGTAATATACTTCTATCCATGAAACTTTGTCTTGAGCCAAGTCAATATTTCACATTTACATTAGATGTAACTTTTTTTGTTCTTAAAAATGTGTTTGTACTACATTTCATTACTATATAACTATTAAATATGAAAAAATGACAAGAATGTGTATCTAAAAAATTAAATGAATGCATTTTTTCAATTGTGGCCATTTTAGGGGGCACTGTATGAAGATATTATGATTGTCTGTAATACAGTTAATATGTCTGGATTGGTTTTGTCTAGTAATATCTAGTCAGACTGACACATTGAGCATGGTTATTATAATACAGTTAAGTATACCATAAGATATTTGTTATTTGAAATAATAATATCATTCACTGAAATAAAATTGAGAAAAAACTATAAAAATATCTCAATACTAAAATAACACTGATATTGAGCAAGCATTTCAACTCTAGCTGGTTCCTATTTTCGTCCATAGCTTTTCTGTTTCTGTCTGTCTGTCTGTGTGTGTGCTTAAGATTGCAATTCTTAAAAAGTCTCTCTGCTCAGCCATCATCCCCTCACCTGACATTCCTCTCCCGCAGGTGAATGTCCTCTTTGTAGCGTACGTCTCAGAGCCGCGGTCGTGACGATGGCTTGTCTCAACAAAGCCCTTTTGTTAACACTGACTGCACTCGGCTGGTTATGTGCAGACTAAGGCTTTTACTTAATCATGTTCCGTATGTTCTATATGCAATGGGCTCTTTCCTACGGCCAAGACGGGGTCTTGAAATATGTGTGATTTAAGGAGAGCAGATGGAATTACAGACTGTGGTGAACAAATCAACAGTGAACTCAAGCTGCTGCCTTACACAGATCCGGTTTCATTATTGTGTTTTGTCATGTAATGTAGTTCTCCTGTAAGGCAGAAAGTCTCCACTTATCCAGTCAGACGGATCATAAGTTTGGACGAATACTGCTTTTTGCAACTGCACCTTTTTACGTGTATAACCTCAAAATCATGCACTGTCGTTATCTTGTTTTTCTCTCTCTGCAGGACAGATGGGAATTTTAGTAATCATGAAAATGAGTGTAATTTCTGTCCCACTAACAAACAGCATTGCAAGTAATCTGTTTTAGTATATTTTTTTGAAATGCCCATATTAGCCTTCATTTAGTTTTCATTATTATGTCTGGTAATGGTGGACCAACAATCTGCAAGAGTCTTTCATGTAGTTTATGTATGTCCCAGATGAGGAAAACTAAAAAGCCTTAATGTGTGATTGTACAGCTTTGAAGAAATCCTCATTTCTCTTCAGAGACATCTGTTTCTGTAACCTAGAATGTCATTTCACCCTCTTATTCTGCCCTGTATCACATTAAGAGACGATCAGTTTAGCCTGTTCACCAGTCTCCCATCAGCTTCCATTGATTTACTCTTAATAGGGTTTCTGCCCTTGACCGAATGGAGGGAGAGTCATTGAGCTAATGCCTTCATATTTTGAACGTGGCTGTGATGTCTAGATTTCATAGTGCCCTGCTAAAGCATTTGTTCTTTGGTGAAAAATTAATGTTTATTAAAGTTAACATGAAACCCCATTTTACTGTGATGTAACTGTTGTGAATGCTGTAAATGTATTCTTCCATTTCAACTGTATTCTTTATTTTCATTAAAGATCACAAAAATTACGGCAACCAAAAAGAAAAAGTAATTATTTTCTTGGCTTTAAAGGCAGATATATAGTTGTTAAACAACACATATTTCAAAGGAAAATTAATAAACTTTGTAAATTATGCAACCCTCGAAATTAAAATTCTGGGTCGAAACCGAAAATTCTGGATGCTCTTGGTCGAAAACCAAAACCGAAAATGCTTTAAAAAAAATATTTATTTATTACTTTAAATTAGCTTATTTTTGTATAATTGTATTAGTATTAGACTTTTTAAAACAATTCTTAATGATACTGAATTTAAAAAATACAAGCCAATATATAATGCCTTATATTACAAGCTAATTACAAGCATATAGATAAATACAGTATAACAAAGTTACAAATAAAGTAAGGTCTAACTGTAGTGTATTGAGGTTCAGACATGTAAAATAACTATAGTGTTCACTGTATAAATTAAATGGATTAGTCTTTTTTAAAGCTGTGTTTTGTTGTTTGATTAACTTGAATGACTTGGCAGCAGGTATTTATTAGGCTGCTGTCACTTTAAGACCGAATGCACAGATCCAATATAATGATACACATCCGTTTTCTTTCTCAACTCTTTACGTTCACTTAAGACATAACCGATTGTGTTTACCAGAATACTTGCCGAGACTGGTATTTTGACATAATTATTATTGTGTATGTGTCCGTTCAAGCGCACGGAGAATCAAAAGAGGAATCAATTCTGATTTCAATCTGAAGCTCTCATCTCTGTGTGTGTGTGTGTGTGTGTGTGTGTGTGTGTGTGCGCGTGCCCTTTGGGTGTGTGCAGCTATGCTGTGCGCACAGATAACAGCGCACGAGTACCAAATTGATGGTGAAACGTAGCAATTATTTCGCAAAACACATGCATCCCGAACCGTGGGACCTGGTCCGTACGGATCAACTACGATCCGTTTAACCTCACACAGCTCAGTGATAACAGCTAAAGTGAGAGTGAAAACTAAGCGCTGAACACTGAGGGGCGGGGCGGCATTTTCGACTCATATTTTCAGCCGTTTTTCTCTTTCGACCAAAAACCAGAAAATGCCATTTTCGGCGGTCAAAATTTTGGTGCATCCCTTAAAATCTCACAGTGAGTAAACCTACAAACCTAATGGACCATTTGCACATTTCCAGGGTTATCAGAAGCGGTCATAGTTGTGTAAACGTCTATAGTGGTGAACGGGAGATGACAGAAAATGAAATGTTTTTTATCCCCATTTGCTCCAATGGCAAAATAAAAAATCCATTGCATTTCCATTACTCTCTAAAAGAGGGAAAATATCGAGAGATTGATTACAGCAGTCAGAGGAGAGAATGATGTGAAATTTGCCATCACTCCCTCAGCCGTTAAATTTGAAACATCCTCACAGCAACGTTTATTAGTCTTTGTAATTAACTGCCAAGGTAATATAACAAAGTATAGCAGTATACTACATTTTTCAAAAATGAAAATATAAAACCGTGTCATCACAGTCTGAAAAGGGTCCATAATCCAGATGGTTTTTGGGACACAGCTCTGCTGATGTACTGTTGGGCTTCATCCCAATATGTTTTCTTTAAGAGCTGATGTTTTTATTCCAGTGCATTCTGGCTACATCTGACAAGTACAGCTTCTTGATAATTTAACAGCTGTCTGATACTGCACAGAAAAGCTGCTCAATAAATCAAGCAATACATGAATAGACCAAATATGTTGTCTTTTTCTTTTCTAACTGTATAATATAAACATGTGCAGGTCTCTATATATAGATTTTGCGCTTTTCTAATATGATACAGCATTGTATTGTTATTTATTTATTTTATTATAACAATTTAAGTCATTTTTACAAATGAAGTAATAATTTTGAACATTTTCAAAATTTCTTTTATGTCCCAATTTTTCTTTTAATTGGATCAGGATTGAAACTGCATGAACTCCACAAGTTTGTGTCAAACTTGAAGATCATGTTTTTCAGCAGATGATCCAAGCAGCATCTTGTGTCTCAAGGGAAGCAGGAACGTCTGTACAGTCACATCATCAGTGTCACAAATTTTTAGGGATGCATGATATTACATTTTTGCCGTTATCTGACATGCCAATATTTTTCAACTCATTTTGGCCGATGGCGATACCATTATATCTTTTTTTCCTCTCCTTTGCAGGAATTCTAAATGGATTATTTTTCATTTCAGTTAGTATTGATCAAAAACTGAATTTTTTTCTTGAGTTCTGAGGTCTCCTTACCAAAAGGTTACTTGTTAGAGCTAAATATGTATAAATGTTAAGAAAGTTCTTTTTTTAGAAACTGATGGAGTTGTAACCTAAACATTTTATTTGTGTATTTGAAATTGGTAGCCGAGTCAACGCGTGAAGCGCGGGTGGCATGACTTCAGTTGAAGAATGGCGCCTTTATCTTTAGACCAAAAAATTATTTTAGAGCTCTTTGGATTCAGGTTATTTTCATCATCTGTTTAAAAAGAATAAATACAGAATAATAAAAAAATATTTTTTATATTTAAAGATTTTTATTCGTCATGTAGGCTAGGCTATAGCTTCTGACAATTAAATCAAATCAGACTCATGAATTTATGACATCAATTACTGCTTGCTTTATTCAGAAACAGAAGTAACTTAATGTTATTTTTGTATTATACTTTTCATTTTATTAGTCTAACAACAACGGACCCCTTAAAGGGATACTCCACCAGTTTTTCTTATTAAACTATGTTATTCCCTTAACTAAGACGAGTTGATACATACCTCTCTCGTCTCAGTGCGTGCACTATATCGCTCTGTATTGCCGCAAAACTATGTTAGCACTTAGCTTAGCCCATGCATTAAATATGGGCCAAGCAGAGAAGCGACCAAACACTTCCACGTTTTCCCTATGTAAACACAGTTACTCGAGTAGTGTAACTTGACCTGGGCTGGTGACACAAAATAAACCGTTGCGCTTTTCTAAGCGTTTAAAATTGATGACTATATTGTATGGCGGAATACCATAACAAGTGCTTTTGAGCACTTCGACTTGGCGCAATAATATCTTCACTCGTGAAAAGTCCCGGCTCCCGCTTCCTCTCCCCCTCCCTCCGACATTTCCGTCAATACAACCAACGTGACTTTTACTACCTGTGCTGTGCTATTAGCAAACTGCAGATCATTTGCAATGGCGGACTTTGTAGATGATTATGACTTCTTTGTAGAAGACCCAGAGCCATATCTGTTTGAACCCGAGTACACAGAGGAGGAATTAGCTCTTATGGACCGTGAGAGGGAAAGATATGATCCAGAACAGACCGGAGCTTTCCCGAAAGCAGCTAACCAAGCTCTCCGCTGTATGTGGTGTGTTGGAATTCGGTGAAAAATGACAGCACTATGTACATTCTCCTTATTTTCACAACCCTTTACGATGCACGTTTTAACCATGATTGTATACAAACTAGCTTCCAACAACCTGTTACTTCGTCAACTCCGCTCAAACTACTACTACCGGCGCATGTCACGTTGGTTGTATTGACGGAAATGAGAGGGAGGGGGAGAGGAAGCGGGAGCCGGGACTTTTCACGAGTGAAGATATTATTGCGCCAAGTCGAAGTGCTCAAAAGCACTTGTTATGGTATTCCGCCATACAATATAGTCATCAATTTTAAACGCTTAGAAAAGCGCAACGGTTTATTTTGTGTCACCAGCCCAGGTCAAGTTACACTACTCGAGTAACTGTGTTTACATAGGGAAAACGTGGAAGTGTTTGGTCGCTTCTCTGCTTGGCCCATATTTAATGCATGGGCTAAGCTAAGTGCTAACATAGTTTTGCGGCAATACAGAGCGATATAGTGCACGCACTGAGACGAGAGAGGTATGTATCAACTCGTCTTAGTTAAGGGAATAACATAGTTTAATAAGAAAAACTGGTGGAGTATCCCTTTAATAAATAAAACTCCTTACAGGGTGGGCACTAGGACCTGGGGGAGGCTGCTACTGCAGAGACACTGCTTACACTAGTGACTGTTGTATCGCCCATGCCCATAGATATCCATAATAAAGGCTAGATGTCTTACGGCGGAGTCTCTATCGTCATCACCGGCGGCCATCTTGTCACAGGCAAGCTTTCTGTGGTACCTGATGTGAGATGAGTGATCAGCACGAACACAAATACTCTTATCTCGTTGAAATCTTGACGGATTTACAAACGGTTTGGTTTCTTACAAACGTTATTAACGTGGCTATAATTCTGGATGATTATTTATTTATACACTTATTATTCATAAGTATGCAGTGTCATAACTACATCTCTGACGTTTATAACAAACCAAACCGTTTGAAAATCGGTAGAAAATTGAGCAAGTTATGGTTATTTAAAAAGTACACGCACCATTAAAACACAATGTTACGAGTGAGCGAGCTGCCTGTGACAAGATGGCCGCCAGGTGCGGACGTCGACCTCCATTGGCCAGCAGCGCGGACGAGACATCTTGCCTTTATTATGGATATCTATGGTATCGCCCCTTTCAAGGAAAGTCTGTTCACTCTGAGCAGCCATATTTGCAAGCCTCTGGACTATTTCGGGCATCCAAGACTAAGTCCTATCTATTTGAATAGGGAAATCCTTAAATCTCAAAAACTGCTTGCAGAACTCACAATAGAATAACATATTTTAAATTAGCAACAAAATCTGACATGAACTACCCCATAAATGTTGTTACTTATGTAAATTATGCTCAAAGCTTATTTTTCACATTAGATCCACCAGTATGCATGCTGTCCTTAGCGCGCATCTTAAAACACTGACTGTTTTTATAGCAAGGTTCTAACAGCAGCTGCAGCGATGCAACGACTTTATCAATCAGCGATTGGCCCTTTTATTTTGAAGGCGGGACTTAATCCGCCATGTTGGGCGTTGTAGCCTACTTTCTCCCATTTATAAATAATTGAATACACTTTCTTTGTCTAAAGTCTTTGGTATCACACACAGGATGCGCTCGGTGCGATGATCACATTTTAAGCCTTTATCGGCCGATTCCGACATTGTTCCGATAATCTTGTGCATCCCTACACATTTTATTTGATTAGTGACCTAGA
Source organism: Rhinichthys klamathensis goyatoka (assembly GCF_029890125.1). NCBI lineage: Eukaryota > Metazoa > Chordata > Actinopteri > Cypriniformes > Leuciscidae > Rhinichthys > Rhinichthys klamathensis. The sequence continues at coordinate 478,106 of NW_026606920.1, read as the reverse complement.
AATTGTGCAGAATTGTAAATGCCTCTTTTTCATTTTAGCTAATATTTTTTTTGTTTGTTATGCATTTTTCAAAATTCTTAAACTTGTTTATCCCAGATTTGTAATGTGGTCTGTGTAGTGTAACCGCATTAACTAGTGTTTTGCTGTGGTCTTTTGAAACTGGGTTAGGTGTTAGGCCAGTCTTCTCATACAGTGCTGCCTTGATGTACAGCTATAATGTATACATTTCATGGATTCACTGTGAAAAGCCCTAGAACTCGCACCTTGTGCGATCCACCTCTTCAAAGACTGTCGTAAGAGTGTTTGCCCGGAGTGACTGAATGAACTTCTCTCTCTGGGTGCATTACATTTAAGTTGACTGTAAGTGGATGTTATTTAATCAAAAAACGCCGCCTTGTGTAATCTTAAAGTAATTCTTCCTGAATCGGTCGATATTTGTGAAAGCACACATAGTGTCTCTCACACGTGTGTGTTGTTTGTGGCTGCTGGATTAATAGCTCCTTTGTGTGTGTGTGTGTGTGTGTGTGTGCGTGTGCCCGTGCACGTGTGTGAGTGAGAGGTTTAGTAGTAGTTGCCAGCGATGTGAAAGTGCTCCACGCATGCGCGTGTTGCTTTTACTGTAAAACACTTAACATGCATGACATGTATTCCAGAAGGCAGGCATTACCATGGCAACCCTTGTAGGTCATAAACTGCAGGTTTGATTTGATTGGCTGAATGAAGCAAGCGCACACGGGAGAGATCAGTCAGTGGCAAGGACTGTTTATCTACAGGATGTCCTTTTGGATCTACTCAACCAATCTGATTTCTTTCTTGAGCTATTTTATCTTGAGAAGCTATACGAATTGTTCTGGCTTTCCGTATTAAAACATGCTCCAAGTTTCATATTTATTTTGAGAATTGGGATTGGCTCTGATGTGTCTGAACTTCAGTACTGGATGCTGTTTTAGTTTGTGTAAAGTCAGATAAGATCATCTTCCGATTTTTCATATGTGTTACTTGCAGTTTTCACCCTAATCACAATAGGGGTGGGTGCCATGGCCAATGTTATATCACGGTATGATGAGTCATTTATTTCACAGTAACGGTATATGACAATATCACAGTTTGTTTATTTATTTAATTTATTTATTTATTTTAATTATTTATGATAATCCAGGTACTTTCTTTTTATGTTTAGATTATTCATAATATATTTAAATGAATACTTTTATTCAGCAAGGATGCATAAAAGTGTACATTCTTTTACATTGTCACAAAAGATTTCTCTTACAAATGAATGTGTTCTAAACACAAAGAACTTGTTTTCAACATTTATAATAATAGGATAAGGATAAGAATTGTAAAAAAATAACATTTCTTGGGCTCCAGATCAGTATATTTTTTGAAAGATCATGTGACACTGAAGACTGGAGTAATGATGCTGAAAATTCAGCTTTGCCATCACACAGGAATAAATTACATTTGAAAACAAATAGTAAATCAGCATCAGTTGTATTGTAATAATATTTTACAATATTACTAGGGTTTGCTGTATTGTTGATCAAATAACTGTAGCCTTAGTGAGCTTCTTTCAAAAACATTAAAAAAAAAATCGTTTTATTAATATATTATACATTACCAGCAGACTCTGTTGCAGATGGGCCTTTGACACTACATGCTTGTTTTCTTTTTGCATGCAGCCCAGAAGGACAACTTAATAGAAACTTAGACTTCACATTTAATATTTTACAACTTGGGTAAAATAGGATTTCTTTTGTGCTGTAGATTCAGCAGTGGTGGCCTCAAGAACACTGGTGCAGAAAACACTGTAATTATTGAGTTACTAATAAAAGACAGTTAAGCTAGTATTGTAAAATGAATAGTGTGTCAGGCGCCGTACATGTGAACAATTAATGCAGCAAGTATGAATGACGTTGATTTATTGGCAACTGTAAACAACTAACCTCTTTGCAATGTGCTTAACAAACACCCCTCATTCATAAATGTGTACCTGTTGACACATTTCTACTGTCACATGGCACACATTTACACCCACTAAATGTTTTTTATATCACAGTATAAAAATGGAAAATTGGTGTCAGCATTTTGTCAAAATGTTTAGCATTTTGTTGACTACAATTGAATAAAAGAAGTCATGAACAATGTCTCCTCTTGATGAAAAACGTGTCTTTTGTAATTCAGTGGATAAATCTGACATGATCGCATCATGTGACTACATTTATTCAGTCACATTTTTCATTTTACATCTTGGTCTGTTGAATGGCTATAATACATCACTGCAAATAATGAATCCTTGAGGAGTAAGACATTGTCACGTAATGTTACATTTTACAGTGGCCCATAGCTGCCACATACATATATTCCACATCATTATGTCACAATAAGGAGAGATGGTAGGTCATTAAAACAATATATTTTCTTGTAATTACGCGATGCTATGTCGTTAAAACATAATTTTTCACGTTATAATGATATATTATATAGTTAAAACTACATGTATGTACGTGACGTGACAATGCGGGAAATAGGACTTTATCACAGTCCATGCGTCACATGCGGCTTCGATAGCGTAATCGAGTTTCTGCCTGCATTAGCCTACTGTCAGTGGATAGTTGCCAATTTTGAAAAGTAAACTAACCTGGTTGAACTTGACAATAAAGATTAGTATTTCAAAAGATTTCTCTTTAGCTTTACACAATACCCTACCATGTGTGCAATCTTCCATTTTTATCGTGCAACGTGAACGAGGCGATTGCTAGCGCTGCCGGTGTTGAGTCATAAGATAAATGGATCTGTTTTATTTTTAATGTTATGATTTTATTATGATTCATCCCCAATCTGTCTACAATATAATGCTATCCAATTATTGCGCTCAAAGCCTGAGGTTTTGAAACGTTTAAGATGATCAAACCAGTTATTTTTGAATAATCGACTCTGGGCTGGAAATGCTTCTTTATTCGAAACACTTCTGATTTAACACTTGATTATTGTATCGGAAAGTAACATTATCATTGTTTAATTTGTAGAGTCTTTACTCATAATTGATGTTTTATGGAATGCATAACCTTGTCTAATTGTAATACTGTGTATGTTGTTTGTAATCCATTCCTGCATTTCTATAATAAAAACAGATGGTCTTGTGCACGCCCCTTTAAATAATGAAGAATGTGTCGGAATAACATGACAGAATTTTCCTTTGTTTCATTATACCCGACTAATGAAACTTTGGTTGGTGTGTTTTGATGAACAGGCCTACATCCATAAATCACAACACACCAGTGCTTTTGGTGCTGCCATTGATTCAGGCTACAACAGAATTTATTTTACTATACTATTAGAAGCTATTTGAAGAACGTGGACTTTGATAAGGGCCTATTTCCCAAGTTGTCAGGCCTCGTACAAAATATGGCGTTTTAATGATATAATATCTCGTTATAAGGGGAAAGCATAAAGTTTTTATGACATATCATTATTATGATAAAAGATATTGTTTTAATGACACATTATACCGTACATTGTGTCATTGTTTTAATGACACAATATACATTATACTTAATGTATTAACAAGAAAAATTACTTTCTAATGAGAAAAATTACGCTTTAACGACATAGCATCTCGTTATTCCGAGAAAATATAACGTTTAAATGACATAACGTCTTGTTATTATGATTAAAAAAATTGTAATTATGAGAAAATATATAATTTAAACTGCATAACATCTCATTATCACAGCATAATTGAGTGGAAAAAATATGTATGTGGCAGCAATGTGCCACCGTAACATTTACCTCAGGAAAGTAATGACCTTAAAGGGGTCATATGATGGTTGTAAAAGAACATTATTTTGTGTATTTGGTTTAATGCAGTGTTTACGCGGTTTTAGGTGGTAAAAAAAAAGTAATTATTTTACACATACTCTACATTATTGTTGCTCCTCTATGCCCCGCCTTTCTGAAACGCGTCGATTTTTGCAAAGCTCATCATTATGAAAAGCGCGGTGTACTTTGATTGGCCAGCGATCCAGTGCATTGTGATTGGCCCAAAAACCTTAAGCGTGTGACGGAAATGTAATAATAATGATAAGCAATAATGACAGGTGATAATGTCAGCACTACCTTATCAATTCGAGCTCGAATCTGATCCGGAAAATGCAATGACCAAGCTGATCAATCAACTTTGTCAGCGTGACTGGACCAGATCATATCGGATTGGTAAGGTTTTATTTCATTGGGGACATAATTACTGATTATAATGATTATACTGTCTTTTTACATGTCACGCCGCGCTACGGGTGTGTATGTAAACATAAAACTATGTCTGCATTTGTGATCGTAGAAACGACAAGCAAGTGCTACTCTATACTACTGCTCAAAATAGTCATTAGCAAATTCTTAAAATAGGAAAACATACTTACAGGCTGTGTGATCTGAAGCGCCACAATGTACATGCAAATATGGAATTGCTTTTTAGAATCAGCTTTGTGCACAGCCGGCCTTGTACTCTCCCAGGTTCTGGAAACTGTCCTCCAAAAAATGCGCAGCACACAGTCGAAAATCTTAGTTGTACTGTTCTGGAACAGTGTTGTAAATAAAGCTTAAGCACTGTTTTCTAATTGTGTCCTCTTTTGGAAGGGCTATATTGTTTGGCTTTTGCAACGAAAAACACTGCGTCTCCAAGACATGGTGGCGCCGGCGCAACAATAATACAGCGAGAATAAAAGTTACGCCTTCTGTTTTTACGTATACATTTGGGCGGCGTTATGAAACTCTGTCCCCACACACTGACGTAGATTTGTGGGGACGTGTTTGAACGAAGCGTTTAGGAAGGTGTGGCTGAGCCTTTACTTTTACAAAGAATATCTCTTTAGGACACTTTAAGCTTTGTAATTCTGCAGATCTTATACTTGCACTAACAGCTATATAACACACACACAAAAAAAAGGAAAACATGAAATCGCATCATATGACCCCTTTAAACTCGTTAGCTAGAAAAATTAACTTTAGAGTGGAGCATTTTGCTAAATATATGCACTTTTACATATTCATTATATGTATATATATATATTTTTTTTTACTGTTCTTCAATATTGAATGTATGTTTGAATACGTTGATTTAAAAAAAAAAGTGGAGTAGAACCATAATTATGTACGATATTTTATAAAAACAAAATTGTGTGTTATTTTTGCGTTTGTATACAAATCAGTTCATTTTAACCTACAATGTTATAGTAATGTTGTACAAACTGACTCCTGTAGTTTACAGCATTAGTAATTTTCTGTGGACCTGATATATACCTAAATGAATTGATATCAAATCGATTTGTAAGCTAGTGAGTCGAATCATGAAATTTGTGTCAATACCCAGCTGATCTGATCGGTTTGGGTTCACACTTCACACCTGTGTGTCTTTTCCTCCCATCACATACTTACACTCTCATGTGACATGCTGTGTCTCAGTATTAACATCATCATTGGCTCTACTGTAGTCTTCTGTGGGGCTTTAGACTCGATGGAGCAGTCAGCCTCAGAGGTGATGACAGGGCATGTGGGTAGTTGATGCATAATGTACTTTTTTTATCACCATCAAGATTTTAGGTTCAAATGTATACAGGAAAGTATAATTGTTGGGTCCGGTAACAGTCATAGGGCTGTTAATTGATCTCCAAAAGAATTTATGAATAACTTGTGGTTAAGTATAAATGCTTCACTCCACATTCATGCTGTTTAAGCATGGCTTAATGCAAAGTACTCTAGTTTCACTTTATTTTAACATTCATATATTTTTTGGCTGTTACAGAGTTGGGCTGCATGGAAGTGTGAATAATGTTGGACACAAAAACATTATTGCATAATGTTTATCACAAATATTATATAATATAATGTAATATCATTATATAATATATGTTTTGAATAGAAAGTGGACTAAGACTATAAAGAGGATCAAAATCAATAATTATTTGATATATGTTATTTATTTATTTATTTTTTAGTTTATTTTAGAATAAAATATTTAAAGTATTGTCCATACTATCCCTGTAAAATATTTCTTTCGTGTGAATTAATGTAGGTGTATGTTTTAATGCTGATGCTCACAGCTTTCAGTTGTCTGAATGTGTACGCATTATTTTGATGGCTTGAGCTGAACTCTGGCAGTGATAAAAAGTGATAAATTTTAAGTGCTGCTTGACTTCGCAGCTGGATGGTTCCTGTTAATGAAACAAGTGTGCGGCTTGGAAAGAACCGATATTGGAATATCTTGTGGAAATTTAGCATCTTGAAAAAACAGCATCTGTGAACGGCGAACATGTTCCCACCTCCTAAAATCAGACCGCTAGGAATGTATTGGTGTTAGTGGTTATTACATAATGTCGTTATATTTAATATTTGTCATTGTGTTACGGTTGGTGGTTAATGTAATATTTGAAACTGTTTTTTTTTTTTTGCTTTTGTTTTTGTAATGTTGGACTAAACATGCTGCTTAATGTGTCCACTGTTATTTTTGCAATGGTTTTCAAATCGTTTTCCTTCAAAACCATCTGAAAGGAGAAAATGACCAGAAGAGGAAGATGATTTTATTTAAATCTTGACACATTCTAGCTCTAATTACTGCTTTGTTATGCCATCTGCATAACATCTTTGTCAGACATTTTTAAACGGATCCATTTCCTGAAGCCGTATTACTCTAGAGACGCTCTCAGGTTGTGCAGCTTTATTGGAGACCAGACCAGCCCGAAACAGTTGTTTCACTCAAACACACTGTTTTACTGCTCGATGTGTCTTTAGAGGCTTGTTTTGGGCGAGTGCATTTGTTACAGGCCATTATGGATTAAAACGCAGCCGATGGTCAATAATATTGTCTCGCCTCAGCTTGGCAGCCGTCCTGGGTTGGCAGCCGGTGACTGAAGAGCAAACAGTAACACGCTGCAAAACTCTGACATAGTTTATTTGCATCCCTTTGAGAATGTTGCACAATTTCTGCTCTGCCCTCAAACCACTAGTGTAATTCAATAATAATCTGTGAGTAATAAGCAATTATGATGTTCCCTGGCAAGACTTACTTAACGGTTCAAATGCTTACATATCAAAAATGGCACTGAAGAGAGACTCACCAGCTTCACTACAAAAAACAAAACAAATGTCAGACATTCTTAAACCAACATATAGTTACTTGAGAAGTGCTTAATAAACTAGTTTGCAGAGAATATATCTTACATTTATTTTTCTTTCTCCATTGCCAGCAGGGTAAAGGCTCGGTCACATTACTGAAATTTTGGTGAAAAGGTCCATTGTCTATTGTCAAAAGTGCAGCAATCCAAGCAGCTTTCTTTTGTCTGTCAAATTTACGTGACCAGCTTCGGCCCTATTGCAAAATCTGTGTGGGGAACTATTTTACGCTCACGTGAAAATGAAATTACTGGATTTGTCCCTCAAAAATTCACCAAACAATAGTAAATGTGACCGCACCTTAAGCAAAATCAACTTTAATTTAGAATATTTTCTCTGGAATTATATTTTTGTCTCAAGTTAATTGATCTTGTTTAAGGACATTTTTTTGTCAATATTTTATTGTATTGGTTTTTACCTACCTTTCAAATAGTAAATTTGAAAATGTACTATTGTAAGTCAGTATGAGGAACATATCTGAATTATTCCTTAAATTAAGCCATCAAAATCACAATGGGTTGTCCTGTTTTGTGTTACAGCTACTGTGAGTTTACTGAGACTGACTGTGGCTCATGTAGGCTATATGATACTGTGAGTGACACAATTACCTTCGCTTAGGGAGGCTCCGATCGATCGGTCGCAAACCATCGGCCGATAATCACATTCTATGACTTGATCGAGAGCCACTAAATTTGGCTCACCTCATGAACTGATCGCAATTTAATGACTTAAAACGGTAAAAAGTTGCCTCCGACGCGAATGTAAACCGTGTACAGATGCGGCTTTTGCGCAACGTTCTGCTTTGTAACTTCGCGAAATATTAGCAAACCATAGTATATCACACATCTTTATTTAGAGCAGTTTGCCTCGATTCAAACGAGCCCACAAAATAACGTGTACTGTGTATATCTTGAGAAAATCATCACGGATTATCATGATATGCTGTGTGGCTAAAGCTACAGGACTTCCGGGATCCGATCGCGTGTGTCGCCATCATGACGGAATGTTTTCCAACATCATTTGAAAGTTCAACCAATGGAAACTGGATCTTGGGAATGGTGTATAGGGACGATGTGTCGAGACCAAGCGGCAACCTTTCGGTCTCTCTCTTGAATCCAACACGGAAGTGACTTAAACTGCAATTCATCGACTGCCCGCTAGAGACAGGCTCCAAAAAAGAGTCAATAACAAATACTCCCCAGGTTAATATGCCCAACTTTACAGCAGAAAAAAACATGTTTACAGCCTGGTACAAAAAGTGGTTTTGGGCTAATTTTGCCCTTCATGACAACTGTGAGGGGGGTGAACTGTTTTATAACTCCTTTTTTTAACTTTATAAATCCGTTTAAATTATATTAAGCCTTAAAGTTCTGCATAATTAAGGCCGTGGCCATTTGAGTGACAGGTGGATTGTCGCTGCTGTCACTACTAGCCGTTTGTCTACTGTCCGTTAGCCGTCACATCACCTCAGCTGATCCCACCTCTGCCCATTTTCGATTATCCGGAAGTGACGCACGTTGTAGTGCCCACTTTGGTCTTCAAAAATGCTATTCAGAAACCTACGGGTGACGTCACGGACACTACGTCCAATCGTCCATACTTTTTTACAGTCGATGGTCAAGACCAATCGGACATTGTTTTACAACTGGAACATGCTCTGATTGGGGTTTTATCAGTAGTGTTGTAACATAAGAACCTCCAAACATGATCTATTGAGACTATGTACTTGATGATACCTTGTGTTTTTGTTACTAAAACTAAGCCATTACTTTTAAGGATGCCACTCATTAAAAGAGTTTGCCAATCATTAAAAATACATTTAGGGTATAAGGGGTTAAAAGTGGCAGCCAACAGAGGGTGACTTATATCCACTTTTTTTTATAAAGCTTGAATGATCAGGATCGGTATCGCCCGATCATTATGAAAAGAAATAGGTAGTCGATATTGGCTGTTTGTTTTCGGTTAATTCAGTGTCCGTACATTTTACCAACTTATCAGTCTGTTTCATCGAAGCCTGCAGCTCAAGTTTACCACTCTTCTAAACTAACGGGGTAGAAGGTTGAGATTTAAAAAAAAATGTATTTTATGGTTTATTAGGTTGAGAGAGGAAGGGAAGGATTGCTCTGAAGGTCTGTGAGAGCTGTGAAACAAAGGTGATTATATCAGAGAAGACAGATCTTGTAAAAAAAAAAAAAAAAGCACTATTTTTCCTCACAGTAGTGTTCATTAATCATATCTCCACACCACTGGAGAATAAGAGAGAGAGAGAAAGAGAAACTGTAGAAGCAAACGACATTACCTGATTTTTTAGAACTATCTTCACGCTTTATACCAAAAAAGGCATTAGGCTAATTCTCGAAAACCCTTTAAAATATTCTTCCACTGAAACACATTACAGTGATTAAATAAGGACACAATGCTCAATGACTTTAAAAAAAGGCATTGTTGATGGACAGTACATTTAGAGATTCAGATTTTCGTCTGTTAATCGCTATATATTTATATGTGATATATTAATTTTGTCCATAACTGTTGTACTCATTTGTGTTCTCTGCTTCTCTTGCTCTGTTGTTCTATTTTCTGTTGTTTTGGCAATATGAAGCAATTTTGTTATGCCAATAAAACACTTGAGCGAAGGAGAGAATGAAGGTCGGTCACGACTGCATTAGCTGTTTCAATTCTGTTCCAATGAGGAACAGATGAAGGTTGTCTGTTTACACCCACGTTATTAATGTTTTCATACTGTAACTTTTTGCTAGTTGGTTTTTATTTTTCCCTTCAAGAAATTCTCATGGTGTAGGTGTAAAGATTTTATTTTAGCCCAAACACTCTGACAGCCTCTCATTTTAGATGTTATATTTATTAAATATATACTGGGTGATGTGTATTGACTCATGTTTGAATTCAGTAACACCAAGACTCAGCCACAGACTTACTGAATCACATCCAGACACAACACTGATAAGCTCTCAACACCTTTATTTAGACTTTGACCACTCATCCCTCCGCACAGTGGACTCAAAGCAAAGCCACAATCTGGAAAATAGCTGTTTTGATCTGGCTGGTGCATTGCTCCTTTCTTTGTTTCTTTTGGATGAACTATATTAGTTTTAATTAGGGAGTAGTGATGGCCATTTTGGTAAATATGTCTTGAGTACAGATAGATCATCCTAGTTACTGAGAGTAGAGTACATACATTTATAATCTCACACCAATTATGCATAATCCAACAACATATAAACATTAATCAGGTCTTTAAATTGTAAATTTTTGCCCAGTTGCCCAGTTTTTCTCTGGACTTTAAGGCCTTTATTGGTTGTTTTGGCATTTTATTTAATGTGGACATCTTCCATCATGCCTCGTTTTATCCGCGCTTTTTAAGATTTTAAGATGGCATTAAAAAGTGTAAGATAGAGCTGCACGATTAATAATTGAAAGGTCGCAATTTCGATTCAGACAATCTAAATGTCAGCGATTTGGCTATGTCTATTAAACCTTTGATAAGTGCGATCACAGCTAACATTTAGATCAGCGTTGGCTGCCGCTGAGCCAGAGAGAGCAGTTGTCACGTAGTAGTATGAAACAGCTTCACACTTTTCAACCACACGGTATCATTATTTCTGTTTTACAATAATTCATGATCTGAGAATATTGATCTCTATTTAAAAATACACCTCAATGCCTCCATTCAGTTGGCCTCCATCTTGCTGGAACAATGTGAATGCGGAATAACTACTTGGTTACTCACGTAACCTCAGTTCCCTGAGTTAGGGAACAAAGTATTGCGTAGCTATATGCAGTGGGAAAACTCCTTTTTCCTGATTTACTGAAACCTTTATGTAAAACGCATTTGCAGCTGCACAGCTAGCCCACAGAGCGCCTGGCTCGCTCATAGGCTGTGCTGCAGCAACTGCACATCCAATGGCGCCCGTCAAGGGGCGTGGCCTCAGCCTATATTAGTCCCTGAATTCGCCATTATAGCAGGTTTATACGACTGAAGCGACAACTAGCCAGTTTAATGCAGTGCGGCCGGCTATGCAATACTTCGTTCCCTAACTCAGGGAACTGAGGTTACGTGAGTAACCAAGTAGTTGCCTTTCGAACGGTCACTTCGTATTGCGTAGCTATACACAGTGGGAACACTATGCAAAACGCCGCACTGAATAACTGGTTGCCACTGCAACTCAGAGCCCTGAGCAAACAGAACAAGCCATAATACTAACTAAGTACTAAGTCAGTAACCGCCACCATACCACACTAATAAACCCAGACTCCGTTGTCTAAACGACGCAGAACGCTCCAGATAAATTCTCAGCGCCCTAACACGGCAGAGAAGATTAACCTCCCCATCCTCAGTAGAAGGGGGAAGACTCAATAATTTCACCACCTGTGCTCTGAACGGTGTTGAGAGCACTTTGGGCACATACCCATGCCTGGGCTTGAGGATGACCTTAGAGTTATCCTGAGCAAACTCCAGACATGCCGGGCTCACAGAGAGAGCCTGCAAATCACCTACTCGCTTGATAGATGCCAATGCTAACAGAAGAGCGGTCTTCAGCGAGAGAGGTTTGAGATCAACCGACTGGAGCGGTTCAAAGGGTGGACCCTTCAAAGCCCCCAGGACCGTGGAAAGGTCCCATGGTGGCACAGAGGGAGGTCTGGAGGGGTTAATCCTCCCACGGTCTGGATTCCCAGAGAGGAGCCACCAGGAGGACTGGGCACTCGCTCTCTCTGATCCGTTTGATGACTTGTGGAATCATCGAGACGGGGGGGGGGGGGGGGGAGTGTACAGGGGGCGGTTGGGCCAGGTGTGGGCCAACGCGTCCCTGTTCTTCGAGAAGAACATCTCGCAGTGTGTATTGGCTTCCGAGGCGAACAGGTCTATTTCGGCTCTGCCAAACACCTCCCATATCAGACTGACCATCTGTGAGTTCAGAGACCACTCGCTGAGGGGAGTGTAGCCTCATGAGAGCAAATCCGCACCCAAATTCTGGGGGCCAGGGATATGCGCAGCTCTCAATGAGCTCAGATTGGTCTGTGCCCATAAAAGGAGATCGCTCGCCATAGCATGCAGGTCGCTTGACCTGACTCCCCCCTGGCGATTTATGTAGGCCTAGCTTTCGTGAGGCACACTCGCAAGGTCTCTCGCTCTCTCCCTCTCTGCCGTGCTCGCACTATGTATGTTATGCGCGCAGTATGTTCTGTCTCGCATGCGCGCTCTAGATTCCGGCAGATTTGAACTAATTTGCGGGCATCAGGGAGACGCTATAGACTTGGGATGTCTGCAATGGCCATAGACAATTTGAGGAAGTGGTGGGGGAAGTGACGTATGCCGTAAAGCAGTCGAGTTTTGTAGTTCTTTTTGTGCTTAGTGTTACATAGTGTGCTTAGTGTTACATAGTGCGAGTAAAAGCGATACAGACCACGTCAGGCTATGGCAGACGTGTCATTTAACCTATTGTAAGTCGATGTACCATCACAAGGGTCTTGGAAATATATTATGAAGGTTGAAAAGTTCCATAGTGTTGCTTTAAGACATCTGCTTTAAACATTACAATCCTCATGATAACTTTCCATTAAGTAAATCCACTTCAAAAGCTAATTACTCCTGGACAGCAATGCCATAGAGATATACAGAGCGACCGCAAAAATGGAAGTTTAAAGACAATATTCTAAAGATGGCGGCGCCCTTGTTTCTCTGGTGCATAAGGTCTATAGACTGATGTAATACATGACATCACCATTTTCACAAATTTGCGTTTTGACAATAACGGTATTGTTTTTAAAAAATTGCACTTTGAAACCCGTTTTCAAATGTTTACATTTTCCGCCCCCTAAAACGCCATTGTCGTGTATGCCAAAATGCATAAAAAGTTTTCTGTTTTTAGTCGAAAACAGTTTTATGTAGGCTAAACAGTCCCTTAAACAGTGGATTTTAACCAGGAGCCCGCGCCTACTATGGGGTCTTCCAAACTTCCGAGAAGAGCTGCTGTCGTTCTTAAAACTATATAAATTTAGTTCTATTAACATAATCTTAATTTAAATGCTAAAAAAACACTAGAAATAAAAGCTGTGTATTTTTTAGTTTGTTTATTTTTATTACCACAGACAAACTATTGTCTGTTTAACCATCTCTGAAAAATAACTAATGAAATGAAAATGAGAACATTAAAATTGTAGCATTTTTTTGTTTAGTTGTTACTGGGTTACGATCAGTGTTCCATGTGTACAAGTTGAGGAGAAAAAAGTCCATTTTCATGATGAATCATTGCTGTCCCTTTAAATTACAATATGCAATATACTTTCACCTCTATGGTGGCATGTGTTCTTCTACAATATCTATAAAACCCATAACTAGATTGGCCTAGAATTGAATACTGTGAAATCTAATGTTACATAACAAGAATTATGAAGAATACGGGAAATTAAAAGTGGAATTAACTACAGGGTTTAAAAAAACAGTGGCATTTTCACCTCAATCCCTGATTATTTTCAGACGCGTGTGTGTTGTAGTTGTCTCAGTGTTGCGGTGGTGTCAGTGAGGTGTAATGTGGCTGTGTGGTGGTTGAGCGTTTAACGGCAGTGGGGGAGGGGAGGTCATATTTAGAGCGCTCCCATGTGTTCACGACGCCACTGAGGACGACGTTACAGGGTCAAATATCAACAACCAGATACTTTTCCTACACTTTTACCTACATCTATACTGCTTATTACTTGTTAAAGCTCACATAATGCATAGCTTTGCCTCTCTACACAAGAGTTTTTGTCCTTGTTACTCAGTTTAACTTCACAGCAGACTCGCACCTGTAAAACCGAGTTCTCAAGGACAACTACAGCGTACAGCCATCTAGTGGCAGTCAAAAGAGGATAATATTCACCTCATCTTTACACCACTTTACACTCACATCCCCATCCTGTAGTGCATGTTTCAATGAGGTTTGTTTAAACTCATATCATATAGTGATGGTCGGGATGAATAACTTGATTTATGCAATTTCACTTTCTTTTCCATTGTGACATATTTCACCTTAGAGTAGCTACATATTTCTCTGGAAATCATTGGCAGGCCTGGTTTTCCTTTTGCATCACTGTGAGAGTTTTCTGCATTAAAGGGAGAGAGATATGGCAAACTAAAGAGTGTAATGGTGTGAATCAAACTCGTGTGCATTTCTCATCTGAGCATTAGTGAAGAACATTTTAATGAAAACTTTCTTAGCCTGCCCCCTACTGTTGCCCAAGAAGTGCTTTACATCCTCTGGAGTTCAGCATTCTGTTAGTGAGAGAAAACTCAGTCTAAAAGCGTGTTTATGATCAGTACTGTCTCTTAGAACCAACTGAACATTAATTATAATTTTTATATGTTCGGAAATTCTCCAGAAACACATTTTGTTATGCCATCAAAGAATCATTAAAGGTCAAGTACTTTATGGTTCATACTGCCCCTAGTGGTGATAGATAACTTTAGTCAGAACAACATGCACATTCACACAAAAATTTAATCTTTTACTGTTTAACTGATGTTTTAAATGAAATGCTTATTATTTTGCCCCTGTGTTGTTTTAACAATCAAACAGACGCTTCTAGTCTTCTGTTGCTTTTGTGAGGCGAAAGCTTCATGCTAAATGAATCGGTTTAATTCACTTTTGGCCAGTCAGTAACAAATTCATTTAATATTTAACCCTTTGAAAAAGATCAAACTGTTAATTTTATTAGAAAAGAGAATTATCTGAACTTGACAAAATAGATCACCCAGATATTTTTCTCAATTATATCAAATATGGATGTTAATTTTTTCGGTTTATTTATTTATTTGAAGCAGAATACATGTGTGTGGATCTGTATAGCTCTTCCCTGTGACTATGTAGATTGACACCTCTGTTAATGATGTGCTGCTGCAGTTCATCAAATGACCAGTTGGTGTCGGTGTTTAGCCTTCATTTACTTCATGTCCATATTACAACGTTTCAAAAGTTCTGCAAGGTTACAAACCCTGAACAATGTGTCAAGTTCATGGCTTTGACATCAATACAAATGTGTTTAAGTAGCATTAATCACAGTATTTTAGTTTTATGCAATATAAATCAATCACTCATTTTTAAATGAGAAATATTTGCTTTGTATAAAGTCATGAATTATGGAATCTAGATCTTGTTGGTGAAATAATATTTTATAAATAAAGTGCATGTTTTTCTAGTGCCTAAAGACCTGTTTTCACAAACAAATGTTTAAGGCTTTTTTCCCTTCTGTCTCCTGCAGGCTCAGAGTTGCAGTGTTAATACGGTCATCAGCACCTGAAGCACACTGAAAGAGCTCATCTCAGCAGAGCACTACACACACACACACACACACACACACACACACACACACACACACACACACACACACACACACACACACACACACACACACACGCCAGACCTGTAACACACCAGACCTGCCCCTCCATCATCATGATCACCTCAGAACTGCCAATGCTACAGTAAGTCCCCACTTCATTTACACTCATACACTGGAGTTAACTTCAGCTACAACTAAAGTATATGTTCAACTACAATGTCATGATTTCTCTTACTCAAATGTGATTATAGAAAATTTCTGAAACATTTAGCCTAAAACATTGTGTCTGACCAACAACGTTCTAAGTGTTAATAAATTGTGATGTGCCATCTAAAACTCTATAAACAATGTATATAATGAAATGAGCACAGTAAAATATATTTTTCTGTTTATTTTATGTGATTCAGTGAATATTTTATGCTTGACTAATCTTTTTTAAGCTTATAAACAAAATATAATGGCCCGGTTTCATAGACAGGGCTTAGATTAAGACAGAATTAAGCCTTAGTTCAGTTAGGGCATTTAAGTAGCTTTTATACGTGCCTTATAAAAAAAACATTACTGGTGTGCATCTTGAGACAAAACAATGGCACTGACATATTTTATGACATGTCAGTGCAATTTGCTTTCTGATAAAACAGCTCAAACATGCATTCTAGTCTAGTCTGGGGGTATGAGAGTTAAATGAGAGTAGAACTGGGTAACTTTTGAACTTGGCACCTCTAAAGACTCAAATTATGTAATTTCTAGGGCTGTGTATTGGCAAGAATCTGGCGATACGATACGTATCGCGATACATGGGTCACGATTCAATATATTGCGATATATTTCGATACTGTGCATAAGGCAATATATTGCGATTTTTTTAAAGTAGGACTACAATTTAAGAAAGTATTATTTAAAAAAAAGACATGATGTGCATAAAATTCAAACAAGTTTACTTTAGATAAACAATTCAGTACACAGAAAATCAAACTGCCAGTTTGGGATTGTGGTTCACAGGTTCTTAGTGAGCAAATTTGTATATGCTCAAGTAGGCCTTAATAAAAGAAAATACATAGCCCCTGTCACAATACATAACATACACACATGTGTGCAATCTGAAAAAAGAAAAGACATCTGTCTATGTCAATAAAAATAAATAAATGCTTGCACTATTCCTAGTACACAGGGTACATCCAACACGTTTTGTGTTGCAAAAACACGAACACAATTCAAGTCAAGTCAAGTATATTTATATAGCGCTTTTCACAATTGTATCAAAGCTTCACAGTATAAATCAAAATAACATAACAATGTTTGTTTCTTAGTGGAAAAAACATCCACGTTAGGTAGGGCTGATCAATGGTATTAATGATTGTTTAATTAATTTGAATATCCCCAATTCCTAAAGGAAACATTGAGGAACAAATATATAAATAGTCAGTTAAAGAAAATACATAGCCCCTTACTGTGACATCTAGGCTAATGCATAACACATAAGGTGCAATCTGAGGGGCAATCTGTCATTAAAAAAATGCTTGCACTATTATTCATACAGGGTACATCCAACACATACCGTAAAACTTCAAATAATAGCGAGTCCCATATAGACGCCGGTCTCTTTTACACGCCTGATGTGGCGAGTGGCGACAGGTTTGGGTAAATAAAGGCCAGTCTCAAATAGAGGCGGGGTCTGTTTTTTAGTTTCGGGTTGTATTTAATCTTTTAAAACCCGTCAAATCGTCCGCTTTTTAGCGGCTGCCAAAACAAATTTGTGTCCCGCCAAAGCCTTTTTTTATCGGTGAGTGATGTAGAATAGAAAGACTGCTGCGCTTGACAGGACGCAAACGAGCAGAGAGAGAGAGAGAGAGAGACAGAGAGAGAGCGCCCCGGCCGCGCGCGCGCACTCTCACGTCTTCAAACAACACGCGCGCTGTCTTGCTCTCTCTCCCTCGCGCATATTAATCAAAATCATAGACACTGTAGGCGAGGACACTAGTGGTGCGTCTCATTCTAGCCATCTAGTGGTAGGGATTTAAACACAACATAAACGCGAACCACGGCAATAGTATGAATATTTTTGCACGTAAACTAAAAAAAAAATCGATATTGCGTTTTTGAAAATCGATACAGTATTGCAAAATAAAATATCGCGATACTCAAGTGTATATCGATTTTTTCTTACACCCCTAGTAATTTCATCTTCATTATGTCGTTTACAGGGACAGTTCACTATTGTTATGTAAATAAGTGGTGTGACAGGATCAAAACTCACAGACTCAAATTAATTATCCGGTTTTAATTCAAAATAATCACAACTTATCTTTTTAATTGATTTCAATTTATTGATAAAAAATATTTTAAATATAATTTGGCTGATTGGCTGTACTGACATGTAAAAATGCATTTATACTCTAATATAAAATATACCACCATGAAAGGGTATTTAGAATTGATTTATATTTAATTAATATTAAATTAATTATTTAGAATTAAGCTGGCAAAACACTTAATAGCAGAATTTTGTGTTTAATTTACTTCATCAGATGGACAAAAACTATTTAATTTCATGACTCAGATGTTCAGAGTTCATGGTGTGTTTTTCTCACAGGGACTCCGGTGAGTCGGGTCAGGACACAGTGAGTCTCAGTATGAGCATGAGTGAGCTGGACGACCCTGGAGATGGAAAGGCCAAGAAGAAGAGAGGGAGGCCTGCCAGACCACCTGTATGCCTCACACAAAAGCTGTTTTCTTGACTTACCACAGAAATATAAATATATTTAGCATTTTATGCAACTTAGCATTTTTTATTCCCCCTGACTCCAGGCTCCCAACAAGAAGCCTCGGAAGTCACCATCAGAAAAGGGCTTAATGGGAGCCCCACGGGGGCGGAAGGCCAATGGAATGGCTCCGCAGAATGGAGAGGGGGATCCCGGTACTCTGTTTGAAGTGGTCAAACAGGGAAAGAGCGCTATGCAGGTATTAAAACTCAAATATATAATTATAAGAGAAAACTGATCAACATGCAAATGAGCTTAAACTGGTTTTAGGTGCCTCATGTCTAATGAGTTATAATTGCATTTCACCACACAAAGAATGCAAATTACTTTTATTAAATATCCCATCTGGGTTTGATATATAAATAAATTATACACAATAAATGTCATTTTTTTTAATGAGTAAAGCATGCTCGGTGCTCGAGATTTGATCGGTTTTAGTCAGTTTATAGAAATTACACAGAACAGAATGAATTATACTGTCAAATTAGATACATTTGTTTACAGTGTTAAATAATGTAATTGTGTTAAACTTGTACACTACCATTGGATAGTTATTTTTTAAAAGATATTACTCATTTTATCGAGCAAAGCTACATTTAATTGATGAAAAGTTACAGTAAAGACATTTGTAATGTTACAAGATTTCTTTTTAAAAACAAAAAAAATTCTTTTCATCCAAAAACAAATGTATTATAGTTTCCACTAAATATTAAGCAGCACAACTGTTTTAAAAATTCGTAATAATAATAAATGTTTTTATTACCGAATCAGCATATTAGAATGATTTATGAAGGATCATGTGACACTAAAGACTGAAGTAATGTCTGCTGAAAATTCAGCTTTTCATCACAGGAATAAATGACATTTTATAGTATATTTAAATAGAAAACAGTTATTTAAAATTGTAATTATTTAAATGAGCATAAAATTCCTAAACCTTTGAACAGTAGTGTATAATTAATTGCATACATTAGCACATTAATTTAACAACTATAAAATATTAAACGGTGTGTAATTTTTCACTGTTAAATGAAGAGTGAAATGTATAGCTGGTCTCCAAATGTTTGAGATCAGGAGCAGATGCTGGATATGTAACAGCTGGAGGTGCGAGTTATTACAACCTCCATGTCAGACTCACTTAAGCCAGATTGTTCTGCTAAAAAAGCAAGTGTTTAGCAGCTCGTCCGCTGTGTTTATGTTAATAGTGACACAGCTGTCCCTAAATCTTTCAGTCAGTCGTTGATGACTGGATCGAGTCGTACAAGCAGGACAGAGATATAGCACTTTTGGACCTCATCAACTTCTTCATCCAGTGCTCTGGTTGTAAAGGTACGAATAACTTATGTTATATTATGTTATATAATAATGATATATTATTCATTCATAATAGTGATTACTGATCATCTTTCATTTCAGGCACTGTCAGAATCGAAATGTTTCGCAACATGCAGAATGCCGAAATCATCCGCAAAATGACAGAAGAGTTTGACGAGGTACCCTTTCTGCTGGATTCACAGAAGCTAGTGTAGTCGAACGACCTTTGAACTCCAGTCGGAGTAGGTAATTGTTTGTGTTTTAATTCAGGACAGTGGCGATTACCCTTTGACCATTTCTGGCCCTTTGTGGAAGAAGTTTCGCTACAACTTCTGTGAGTTCATCTGCGTCCTGATCCGTCAGTGCCAGTACAGCATCATCTACGACGAGTACATGATGGACACGGTCATTTCTTTGCTCACGGGTCTGTCAGACTCACAGGTCCGAGCCTTTAGACACACAAGCACTCTGGCAGGTAAACCCAAATTTGTAATTAGAAGCAATTATGAAGCAAAGCTGTTTTCAACAAAGTTCTGCCAAAATAAAAGTTCTATGATTTAAGAATCTATGAACAAGGAAATGAAGACAGCCATGAATATTAGTATTTTACTAATTTTATTGTTGCTCTGAAGGATAGATGATATTATTATTGTTATTATTATTATTAAATACTTGTTTTTTTATTTTAGTTCAACAGCATTAATACTATAGCTATATATTTCTTAATTGGTTTAAGTTTCGTAATATAATGAAATAAAAATATTTTAATAACAATAAAGGTTAAATAGGTCTAGTCATATTTAACGGGTTCCATAAAAACAACAGCGTGAAAGTGGCCTGAGACAACTGAAGTAGAGAGAAATATTTTAAAACTCTGTTAAAAAAATGAGTTTGCATACCTGTCCTCAGCCATGAAGCTCATGACAGCTCTGGTGAACGTGGCTCTGAACCTGAGCATTAACCAGGACAACACACAGAGACAGTACGAAGCTGAACGCAACAAAATGGCGGGAAAGAGAGCCACCGAGAAGCTTGAACTCCTACTCCATAAGAGGAAAGAGGTATTACACCTTAAGCTCTCCTGTCTTTTCATTTATAAACCCTTATTATTTTTTTGTAGACTGTTAAGATTATAACCAGGTCCACATGAAATCCAACACACAGAGATCTTCCACAGAATTTAAATACCTGGCTGTCACCAGATTTCCCCACAAAATGAAGACAGAAAATGTGAAAAGTCAGATAGTGTCAATATACGGTCACTGCTGATCATTTACTCATATGAACAAAATTTCTCACCAGCTTCAAGAAAACCAAGATGAAATCGAAAACATGATGAACTCGATCTTCAAGGGAATCTTTGTTCATCGTTATAGGTGATCAAAGTTGTATCTTCTCACAATAATAGCGTTCATGTAGCTGTGAGTGTCTGATCTCATCTTCTGTGTGACTGGCAGAGATGCAATTGCTGAAATCAGAGCGATTTGTATAGAGGAGATCGGTGTGTGGATGAAAATGTACAGCGATGCCTTCCTGAATGACAGCTACCTGAAGTACGTGGGCTGGACGTTACACGACCGGGTACGCCATATCCGAATACACCAAGAGCAGCACTTTTGCCCCTGTAATACTTCATTTTCCGTGTATTAACATCAGCATTCTCCATTTCAAGCAAGGTGAAGTACGCTTGAAGTGTTTGAAAGCCTTACAAAACCTCTACACAAACCGTGAACTGTTTCCTAAACTCGAGCTCTTCACAAACCGCTTCAAGGTAAGAACGCAGTTCAGGAGAGGTATTTCAATACTCTGAATGTCTTTATGACGATACAATCTCTTCACAGGATCGTATCGTGTCTATGACGCTGGATAAAGAGTATGATGTGGCTGTGGAAGCCATTAGACTGGTCACACTTATCCTTCAGTGAGTGAAGCTCAAGATGATATCAAATGCTGAACATAACTGCAGTCTGGATGCTTTCCTCCATGCAATGTTCTTCATTTGTTCAGGGGTAGCGAGGACGCGCTGTCCAATGAAGACTGTGAGAATGTCTATCATCTGGTGTACTCCGCTCACAGGCCTGTGGCAGTGGCTGCTGGGGATTTTCTACATCGAAAGTGAGCCAGCTTGCATAGCCTACTTTCTCTGTAAAATAAACTTGGCTTTTGTCGTATTATTTATTTGTTTAATGTTTTATTTTATTTCATTTTAAATTGAATGTTTATGTATTATTTTATTTTCAAAGTAATTTTATTAATTTTTTTGAGTCCTCTTTCTATGCTACGTCATGTTTAGGTTGTTCAGCAGACATGATCCTCAGGCGGAGGAGGCTCTGGCTAAACGCAGGGGCAGGAGCAGCCCAAACGGAAACCTCATTCGCATGCTAGTGCTCTTCTTTCTGGAGAGTGAGGTAAGGCCACAGCTGATGATCAGCTGCTTATCATGAATTATGATAGGTTAACACAATATTTGTCTCCTGAGGTGTCACTAGAATCCAGCTAGTTTAGTTTTTATTGGTCAGAATCTCTTGTGTTTGTGTCAGAGCTCACACGGTGTACGTGTGCTTTGTGTTTCCAGCTGCATGAACATGCTGCCTATCTAGTGGACAGTTTGTGGGAGAGCTCTCAGGAGCTGTTGAAGGACTGGGAGTGCATGACCGAACTGCTGCTGGAGGAGCCAGTGCAGGGCGAGGAGGGTACGGTCACCCTGAGAGGGGTTTCACTGCCGCAAATAATAGATCATAGTAGAGAGTGGGGCTAGTTGTCACAAAAGGCTTCTTCCCAAAAACCTTTGTGTTTTCAGATGAAAGTCTAAGTGTTTGTTGGTTTTGAAGACAGTTCAAAACTTGTCATTATTTGTTTTATGTTACATAATTGGTTCACTGATTAAATTTAAACGTCCTATAAATGATAGGCTTTACAGATAATGACACGTTTCATTGTGACGACTTACACTATGTAGTGTGAAAACATGCTACGCTACATGTTTCATGAACTGTATCTTTTTTAACTAGGCAGTAAATGTTCTCTGTTTGGTAGCCTTTTAAAAAAAAAGAAATTAATACTTTTATTCAGCAATGATGCATTAAATTGAACTTGCTGTTCATCATAGAATCCTTAAAAAAAGTGTCAAAAATATTATAGCAGCACAACTGTTTTTGACATTGATAATAATAAATGTTTCTTAAACACTAAATCAGCATATTAGAATGATTTCTGAAGGATCATGTGACACTGACGACTGGAGCTGAAAATTCAGCTTTGCCATCACAATATTTTGAAATATAATATAAAAAAGTTATTTTAAATTGTAGTAACCATAAGCACCATAAGCACGGCTCTATCTCTCTGATTCTCTGTTTGTCTTCAGTGTTGTCAGACAGGCAGGAGGGTTCTCTGATCGAGCTGACTGTCTGTACTATTCGTCAGGCTGCTGAGGCCCATCCTCCTGTCGGGAGAGGGACTGGGAAAAGGGTAAGACCTTTATCTCACAGGCATTTTATTATAAAACCATTTTTGCCATCAGTGTTTAGTTTAGTCTGTCTTGTTGTATAGGTCTTGACTGCGAAGGAAAGGAAGATGCAGATTGATGACAAAAACAAATTAACGGAGCACTTCATCATGGCTTTTCCCATGTTACTCTCAAAAGTAGGATGAAAAGTCTTCTGTTTTCATGCTCTCATACATCATAAATGGCTCATTCGTATGCTGAGAAACACGTTTTCCACTCACAGTACCAGACAGATGCAGAGAAAGTAGCCAACCTCCTACAGATCCCGCAATACTTTGACCTGGATGTGTACAGTGCTGGGAGAATGGAGAAGGTAAGCAGTTTCTCCAGCTGGATCTCAATGAACGCTGGTATTTCATTCCCCGTTAGCTGTGTAGCGAATTAACTCTACAAAATATGAATAATCAATAATAATTGGTTATAATTGATTATGAATATTTGGATCCGTTAATATAATTAACTGAATGTAGTAAAATTAATATTACAATCAACCCACCTGTTCGTCCTCAGCGTCAATTGTTTATTAATTCTAAGAAATGTCTTTCTTACTGTACAGTATTAAGAGCCTGTAGTCAAAATCTAAATCGTAAAGTAAACTTAGTTTCAAGCAGAGAATCAGAACCAAATATGTATTGTGCACAAGTTTTATTAACTAAATCACAAACATAACTAATCTAAACATATGCATACATGGGTAAAAGGGTGAGTGAAAGAATGGAATCGGAAGCAGGAAATGGAACTATGGGAAAGATCCATTTAACAATGAAAAGAACCATCAGCTTATCATTTTCAGAGCACCTCATTAAATTGATACTTGCATGGTATTTGCAGTGGAAACAATTCTTGAAGTTCTTGAAAAAGGATGTTGATGGCTCCGAGAGTGTCAAACATTGAAGTTGCAATCATATTCTTCTCCGTTGGATGAAGAAGATATGATGAACTTGCCTGGTTAGTTCGACTCTGTTCTGGTTGAAAGTTTTCTCTCTTTCCATGAGCACATGGCTGGGCCCATGCAGCTTGTGACCTGCCGGTCCTGGGCCGGAGAGGCCACGAAGGCAACCAAGCAGTGAGGAAGTCAGAAGAGTTGATGGTTGCCCATTCAGTAAATGG
Source organism: Rhinichthys klamathensis goyatoka (assembly GCF_029890125.1). Lineage (NCBI taxonomy): Eukaryota > Metazoa > Chordata > Actinopteri > Cypriniformes > Leuciscidae > Rhinichthys > Rhinichthys klamathensis. Next base: position 453,908 of record NW_026606920.1, on the reverse strand, counting down.
CAAAGTTGCAGTTTTCCTCTGAGTTGGATTGAAGAAACTACAGTCTGACTCTTTTGGGAGAGTAAAAGCATAGCAGGCTGTGGTCACAGCTTGCTTGGGCCCCGGTGGGGGGTCCCCACAGAAATCAACCAGCAGTTGAGAAGCAGGAAACGAGAGGGAAGGGCTTCTGGAGGTGCAATTTAAAGCCTGAGAAAGGTCCCAGACTTTCAGGGCTGGCTCGACCAATAAGAAAGGTGGAGTTTCCAAGGGGGAGAATTTGATTCATGGATCTTTTGTTTCAAGCGTGCTCATTTGCATGTGCAGCTGGATTGGTTGCTGATGAAGACACAATGAAAGATTCTTGTAATACTAATATGTTGGTGTTATGTACACAGTCATTTGGATCTTCAAAGTACCAATTTAAAGAGACCAAACATGGTGTGGGTGAGGTTACAATGACCGTTGGTTGTATAATAAAATACATACCGTAGTATCAAATACTTAATATACATAAAATACAAGACAGTAAATCATTCACAAAAATGTTCTGGGATGCATGCTCATTTATAGATCCTTCATCGATAAATGAACACAGGGAAGTCTGTTTTAAAGGCTGTTTCTGTCTTCCCCATCGTCTCTGTCTTGAACATGTGACCACATTTTTAACAGCAATAAAACCAACTTATCTGATCGTGGTCATGGTAACTAAGACCTATCTTGCCCCTGTTGGGGGATGGGACCACAGATCACAGAGTGAGCTCCAAACATAACTTGCAAACTATAACAAACAATTGTGTCTGATTTGTCTCAGTCGTTACAGCTGATAGACTGAATTTGAATGTTCCAGCACTTGGACGCATTGCTCAAGCAGATCAAGTTTGTGGTGGAGAAGCACACGGATACGGAGGTGCTGGAGGCCTGCAGTAAGACCTACAGCATCCTGTGCAGTGAGGAGTACACCATCATGAACCGCGTTGACATCGCCCACAGTCAGCTCATCGATGAACTAACCGACCGCTTCAACCACTCGGTGGAGGAGCTGCTGCAGGCGGTGAGGGCTCTGTGGAGGTGATGGACAGATTTAGAGAGATTGTTAAAGTATTAATTCAACTACAAAAGATAATCAGAAAAATGACAAATCTGACGTTATTTAATCAGCCTCATGCCATCCCAAACTTTTATGCTGTTATTTTTTCAAATTGCAGCTCTTTTCCATACAACAGTGGTTCATAGTGTAGTGATGACAGCTGAAAAGTGCATCAAAAATGTGTCATAAATAATATGATAGCTTTGTGTGAGGAACGGACTGAATTTTTTTCATTATTCACTGCAACCAAATGAGTAATTCAGGAAGTTGAACTCAACAGCTTTTTTGAGCTGGTTATGATCCAGTTCACAAATTTGTTCACAAAACCAATCAACTCGAATTTGAACATGTATAGCTTCAGAAAACTTGGCTACGGCTTTTTGATGTTTATTTGTGCCGTTTTTGGTGGTTAAAGGATTAGTTCACCCAAAAATGAAATTTCTGTCATTAATTACTCACCCTCGTATCACTCCAAACCCGCACACAAAAAGTATTCTCGTTGCTTCATAACTTTAAAGGCTCGTACACACCGGGACGAATATCGGCGCGCGTTATTCGGCAGCGTTTTTCAATGCGTTTTTTGTGTTCACACCCAAGCGATTTTCGCTGACGATGAGCCGAGTGAACATGCAAATTCATTCCCTGACATTAGATGGCGCCCATTTGCTCTGCAACACCACTCCATAACATTCTCTTTTATCAAGATTTTTGTAGTCGCTGTCGCGTTTGTCATATAGTTCTTTATGTACACCAACGAGACCAGCAGCTCTACATTCATCTTGCCTTGCATCTTCCTCGTCATATTTCTCCTCGGCAGTGTAGACGCTACTTGGCGTATATCTTCTTCACCGTTATGTATGTGTGCTCGGCAAGACCGTTTTGTGTTTGAGCGCCCCCAAGTTGTGTTTTACTGTAACTTCAGAAGCTCCAGACACGTGAGCAAAAGCGCCAATCTCATTGGTTGAATAGTTTTTAGTTGTCTAAACTAAAAAAACGAAACCGAGGCGTTTTTAAAAAAATGACGCTTTTACGCGTGGCGTTTTTCGTGTCGGTGTGCACACTCACATTGGCAACCTTTGTTTAGTCACAAGGCGTTAAACGTCGGCGAATATCGCGTGCGAAATTCGTCCCGGTGTGAACAGGCCTTGAGGTTGAACCACTGTAGTCACAAGGACTATTTTAACGATGTCTTTACTACCTTTCTGGGCCTTGAAAGTGGTAATAACGTTGCAGTCAATGGGGGGGTCAGAAAGCTCTCGGATATCATCAAAAATATCTTAATTTGTGTTCCGAAGATGAACAAAGGTCTTACGGGTTTGGAGTGACATGAGGGTGAGTAATTAATGACAGAATTCTCATTTTTTGGGTGAACTAACACTTTAACAGCACAGTCTTTTGTTTAAAAAAAAAATTAAAAATCATTCCCTCTTTTAAAAACTATGAGGCTGTTATTAGCTGAAGTAGAGTTGGTGAACGACCGTGTATGATTCTGAGATTTGTGTCAGGGTCGCTGATCAAACATTTCTGAATGTCTGCCTCATTTACAGGGGGAAGAGGCGGATGACGACGACATCTACAACGTTCTCTCCACTCTTAAGAGACTCACAGCCTTTCACAAGTACGCTGCTGTATTGTTGAATTACTGTGCAAAAGAAAGTTGCTTCTGTCCACTTGGAGTCATTGAGTGCTAATGAACAAGCAATGTGTCCTTCTCATCTCTCCATCAGTGCTCATGACTTGACCAGATGGGATTTGTTTGGGAACTGCTACAGGTTGCTAAGGACGGGAATAGAGCAGGGCTCTATGCCAGAGCAGGTGCGTCTGTTGCAGATATGAGATGGAGGAATCTCATAAAGCCTGTCAAGAACATGTTACATTTCAACACAATTAATTGGATTATGACATTAGTTTCATAACAGTTCTCAGTACTGTAATAAAAGCAGCATTCATTTATTTAATTAAGTATCTATACATTGGGTCTCATTCATGAAACACGAGCAGAACGAATTTTTGTGTAAATCGTGTGTAAAGTGGTTCTGGCGTAAATTTTCGGATTCATTAAAATGTTCGTATTTTCCAAATGTTAGTTGGTACACAAGAAATCTACACCTGCTCCCAGCCACGCGTAAATAGTGCGCTTAACACCCGAACGTTTTGCTCGTTAATAAGGCTGCATTTTAATTCACCTTAATCGGGTACATATTTGCAAAGCATTTTGAAAAAATATTATATATAGTAATTACATACGTTTTTTCTTATTATGAGAGCCAGTAATAGCATCTGCGATGGTGGTCCTTCTCCAGTTTGAATAGCTACTATTTTTCCGAAGTGAACTAATTCATTTTTTGCTCTCAAGCTTAATGTCGAACCATTTTCTTCTCACTTCTGGGAATGTTCGATTAACAGATGAAACTCCATTAACTGCATCTGTAATATGCTGCCAAACTTCCTTTTTTTTAGGACCCGATACGCCACTATGTACGCTTGAAAATAAAATGTGGCGTTTTGAATGGACTTCTGATAATAAAACTTCAATTTCTGCATCTGAGAATGTTTTTTTTCATTCGCATTCATGTCCACATATTGGACATGAATGCGCATCATGCCCATATATATGCGCATCATGCCCACATCATGCCCATATATTGTTGTTAGTCGAATTTAATGGGCGGGATTTATGGTAATTGAGAATGAACGTGCACGCGCATCCCATTTACGACTGATTGGAATTCATTAACACACACACACATTTCACTATCACATCTGACGTTTACGAAGTATTTGTGAATCAGGAGAAGAGTTTTCGGGAAGGTCTCTTTACGCGCAAATCACTCGCATATTTACTCGTATATTTACGAATGTTTCATGAATGAGACCCATAGTGTTTAGTATTTATACATTGTGGAAGTTTTTGTTGCCTGTTATTTACTAAATTTTACAAAACAATCTTAAAAATGGATGCTTTTATTAGAGTATGGAAATTGCACATTAAGATAGATCTATCTATCTATCTATCTATCTATCTATCTATCTATCTATCTATCTATCTATCTATCTATCTATCTATCTTATCTATCTTATCTATCTTATCTATCTATCTATCTATCTATCTATCTATCTATCTATCTAATTTTTTTCCCCATTTGATGTTAGATTTTTTTTCTCTCTCTCCATGAGATTCACCCAGTTATTGAAGATTTTCAGGTGACTAATGCAGATTTCATGTAGATCATGTTGTGTCCTGAAGCTAAGTGTGTTTCATTGTGTGGTTTGTAGATAGCAGTGCAGGCTCTTCAGTGTTCTCATTACTCTATGCTGTGGCAGCTGGTGAAAATCACAGAGGGATCTCCATCCAAGGTCTGTGAGGCATCTATTTAATGCCTTATTAATTAGCAGGTGGTTTTGAATACAAACTGATTATTGCAACTTTCAACCGATTTGATTTCAGGATGATCTTCTAGCATTACGGAGGGTTGTTAAATCTTTTCTAGCTGTGTGCCAGCAGTGCTTATCAAATGTTAACACACCGGTTAAAGAGCAGGTAAGCTAAAGACCTTCATCCTTTCATTCAGGACCGATGTGCCTGTGCAAGAGTCATTCACCTTCCCATTTCTTCCTTCCAGGCATTCATGCTGTTATGCGACCTACTGATGATCTTCAGTCACCAGCTCACCACAGGGGCCAGAGAGGGTCTGCAACCTCTGGTCTTCAATCCAGACAGCACCCTACAGAACGAGCTGCTCAACTTCATCCTAGACCATGTGTTTATTGACCAGGATGATGAGAATCAGAGCATAGGTGAGCCTACAGACAGTATTAATGATGTGGTGAATTAAAAATTAAAATTATAATATGTGTTTGTTGGAAAACATTTGCACGTGTGCACGTACATGCGTATAGTTTGTGAATGAGACCCAGTGAATGAGATGGATGTATCCAATGAGATATCCGTGCAGATGTAAGAGTCTGTAAGAGGCTTTTCATTAATGCTTTGAAGTCTAGCTGATGTGTTTTCATGTTTTTTACATAGAGGGTGACGAGGAGGATGAAGCTAACAAGATTGAGGCCTTACACAAGAGGAGGAACCTTCTAGCTGCCTTCAGCAAGCTGATCATTTATGATATAGTAGACATGCCAGCTGCTGCAGATATCTTCAAACACTACATGAAGGTAAGACAGCCAGTCATCACCTTACCTGACGTGTCCACTGGAGTGGAAGAAATCTTGTGGGGTTGTCTTTTATTTCTGCATCGCCAAAGTATACATATACTTTTGTCCAACCACAATGAAAGCATTCACAATTTTAATTCAACTTATTGTACTGATTTGCAGCTGTCTAGTGTTCTAGTGTTAAGTTGAACATCTGTTAATATCTGTTCTGTTAACCACAATCCCCCCACGCTGCTCACCTCCCATAGAAAAGGAGGTGAAAGTGCCTGCTGTTCTCTGCTCCAGCGAACAGATATATTACTTAAACTGTTACGCCAACATACATTCTGCTTTTACTACTTGTAAACTACTTGCAGTACTACAACGATTATGGAGACATCATCAAGGAGACTCTAAGTAAGACCAGACAGACGGATAAAATACTGTGTGCCAAGACACTCATCCTGAGCTTACAGCAGGTGAGATGACAGCCTCCATTTTGAGAGATATTCTGGCATAAGATGAACATGATATTCGCATTATCATTTTAATCATATGATAATTGTAATACTCCTGTTGTTATTTCTGTTCTTCAGCTCTTTAATGAGCTGATCCAGGATCAGGGGCCTAACTTAGACAGGACCTCATCTCATGTGAGCGGCATTAAGGAATTGGCTCGTCGCTTTGCCCTCACCTTTGGCTTGGACCAGATCAAAACCAGAGAAGCTGTGGCCACACTGCACAAGTAACTTCTGTTTCATGTTTGAATTATTACTCATCAAACACCAAATGGACCTCTTCCTTATTGTACCTCTCACAAATATTTTTGCTGTATTCAGAGATGGGATTGAGTTCGCCTTTAAGTATCAGAATCCTAAAGGACCGGAGTATCCCCCTCCGAATCTGGCCTTCCTTGAGGTTCTCTGTGAATTTTCCTCCAAACTACTTCGCCAAGACAAGAAAACAGTGTAAGTTGGTCTAAAGAGCACTTTTTTTTTTTATGCTTATATGCTTGAGCGCTGCCTTGTTTTAGTAATAGAGACTGACTGTGCATTAGAACATATAATCGTTCACTGAGTAAAGTTGACAGAAGTTATAGTTTTCATTGGATGGAACCTTGGAGAACCTGAATAGAAACATTGTATGATAATGTATTAAAAAGGAAAAACTTATAAAACTATAATTTTATTATTTTAATTATATATGTCGTTTTTTCTGTGTTCTCTCTTTGCCTGTACAGGCACTCATTAATTATATAAATAATAAAAGAGAAATGTGTGTGTGTGTGTGTGTGTATTTGACTGCGCTACAGTATATGATCATGCTATCATTCATTCAAGTGCTATTAAACCATTCAAGTGTTTTGTAATCGATTGACAGCACTAATATATACAGTATATACTCTGTATATATATATATATATATATATAGAGAGAGAGAGAATTTCATGTAAATGTATATATGCTTGCACATTATAGATGTTTTTATATATGATAATAGTTTTTTTATTATATTAATATATATTATATATGTTGGTGCCATTGTGTTTTCTCTTTGACTATACAGGCACTCGTATCTTGAAAAGTTCATGACAGAGCAGATGATGGAGAGACGGGAGGACATCTGGCTGCCGCTCATCTCCTACAGGAACTCTCTGTTGACGGGCGGAGATGAAGATCGCATGTCCATTACCAGCGGCAGCAGCAGCAAAGCTGGATCCATACGAAGCAAGAAGGGCCGTCTGCCCCTGCACAAGAAACGCATCGAGGGTGAGGATGCCAATAGATGTAATCATACTAATATAAGACGGGAGAACAGTGGGTTGGTTCAGTTGACTAAGATGCCTAAAAGTAAGCAGTCATGGGCTGTTTTGTGTGTGTTGTCGTGGTTCTGCAGAGGAGAGTGTGGAGGGCTCTTGGATGATGAGGAATGACACCCTACAGACCCCTGGAGCCCTGCAGACACCCCAGCTCACCTCCACCGTGCTCCGAGAGAACCCTCGGCAAGCTGCTGAGCTCCTCCCTGACCAGGACTCTGAGCCCGGGTCTGAATCCGACTATATTCATAAGTAAGTGACCATTCTAAAAAATACACTTCATGGTTAAAATAAGGCAAACACTTAAGCAACGCATCCATTTTATTTCAAAACCATGAACACCATTTTGGCCATGCTGTGAATTTTAATGTTGTTTTTAGTGTTATTTTAGTATTATTTATATACTATGTATGTATTATATTTTTTGATTTAACTTTTATTTAGATTTTTTTAGTTTTAAGAGTTTTACATTTTAGTGTAAGTTTGTCATTTTGTTATGTGCTTTTTCATTTTTATTATTTTATTAATATTTCTATTTAGCTTTATTTTTATTCAAATTTTAGTCATTTTAGTAGCTGCCAAAGCAATGTTTCTCATTTTTGTTTGTTTTTCCTCTAATATTTATATTTTATTCCAATTAATATTTTTTTTAATAATAGTTTTAGTTTACAATAACAACACTGGTTGATTTATGTCAACTAGTATGTGCACAGTATTATGTGGGTTTCCTCTCGATTAGTCCTCAGATGCAGATGTCCTGGCTTGGCCAGCAGAAGATGGAGGAGGTCAACAGGAAGGAACGCACAGCCATGAACTACATGAAGGCCCGTAGCGGAGGAGTACGACAGACTGTGTACGTGGTGAAACGTGTGTGGGATGTTAAACAAAGGAGGAAAGTGCTGTAGTAAATGTTACTTTGATTTCTCTACTCTAGACGTGGTCTCATGGAGGACGACGCAGAGCCCATCTTTGAGGATGTCATGATGTCGTCTCGAGGACAGCTGGAAGACATGAGTGAGGAATTTGAGGACACCATGGTCATTGATCTGGTAAGGTTCAAGCTGATGACACCACAATGACACACACAGACTATCCTGAGGGACATTTTTAAGTCCGCTTCACACTTCTAAGAGCCCTCCAAAAATTAGGCACCGGTAAATCTTCTGTAGCATGAGAAATTAGCAATTTGTATTTTGCTTACAAATGACCGTCAGTGAATAAAGACTCTCTTTCCACCATAATGGTGTAGTTACAACATTGCCCAGCACTTATAGATGATACTACTAAATGTTTCAGAATACTTGTGATTAAGAATTTTGTTTCTATATTTAATTACACATTATCTTAAATCCTGTGCAGCCTCCATCCAGGAACAGGCGGGAGAGAGCCGAGCTGAGACCGGACTTCTTTGACTCAGCAGCCATGATTGAGGACGAGTCGGTAAGAATGAGTCGCTATTCGCTAAAGCTTTCGAATCATTATATAAATATATTATTATTCAAGATTAAACCAAACATTGCATTATGTCTTAGTGTGATTATCAAATCGCAAAGGCTTCAATTCAATTAAATAAATATATATGATGCATGTTTCAGCATGGCACAGCATGTTTCCCATGATCCGATGTTTTCTATGTATCGGAATCACCCCGTATCGCAGTTAATGCTGCTCCACACATATTATATTTTACAGCAAAATATTACAATGGTAATATTTATTTTAGTATTATTTAGTAATAATAATATTTATTAGAATTATAATATAGTCATACTGATATAATCACAAAATTTTGCCAAATCGTACAGCCCTACAGACAATCACAATTTATCGAAAATTTTCCCTAAATCATGCAGTCCCAATTATCACCTGATTATTATTTTTATTTTTTTCTCAGGGTTTCACGATGCCCATGTTCTGAGATGCCACAACAGCTGGAAAAAGAGCTTCTGAATTGATTAAAGCAAGGGCTGAAGAGATGTTCACAAAGGAGCGGAAGCTCTGGTGATAAGGCTGAGTAATTCTGGAGCGAACTCTCCACAAACCCTCTTTTATCAGATGCCACAGAGAAGCTTTTATTCATCCACAGATTATTTTAACAGTCCAATCAGGTCACATATGGTGAATTGTTCTGTCAAACAGGTTCTTCATCAGCTCATCTGAATCGCACTGGATGGGATTTAAATCATGTTACAGATCTATCATGTAAGAATGTACGGTCCCATATGTTCAAGATGTACATATTTGTGTTTATCCATCCTACTATGTAGATGCCCTGTACAGTTAGATTATGAAGTCGCTTTTAATATCAGGTCAACGAACAGATTCTTCCACCAAAAAAAAGTAGTTTTAAACATTGGTCAATCTTCAATCGGTCTAATTTACATATAAATAACACTTAACAGTTTGCAATAGTCATAATTATGGTAAATGACAAAGGAAGGTGAGAAAAGAGTGTCAGAGCCAAAACATCTCTGTGTGTGACACAGTTGTCCTGAAGGGGGCGTTACATGTTGTGTATTTTGGCTTTCAGAAACATTTGAATGGTCAGTATTTTATTTCCAGTAGATTTAGGTGAGGTTTATTTGTGTGAAATATCTATACGGCAGGGTTTTCATCTGTCCGGATCAAACAGCAGATGCTGCTGTGCCGTGTGTTGAGCGAGGCCCATTCAAGTATTGCCTCCGTTTAAGTGCTCTATGGTCCTGTGCTCTCATAAAGTGAAATGTTATTCTGTCAAGAACTCGAGTTTCCCATGATCGTCATTACTCCCCACCCTGAGCCCCGGTTAGTTTTGCTAGTGTACCTGTAAATTGTACATTTTCAATATAAAATGGTTTTCTTTTGTACAACCTAGAAATTATGTACCACTTTCCCTTTTAATGGAAAACCGTTCTAAAACTTTTCTTCAGTGAACTTATGGAAAACTCACTTTTTCAGAAAATAAATAAATATGTAATCATGAACCGTGGGAGTGTTTTATTGACTTGAGAATGTTTAAATAACGGCATAATGCATACGAGTGGGAATAAGGCACCATGTGTAAAAACATGATATTCTCTCCAGTCTACCACAGTTGTGAAATGCTATAAAATTAGTGTTGAGAAGAAGTTTATAAGGGTATGTTAGCATGTTTTTTCCAGGGGTTGGTCTGTTTCTTGCTGGCGAGCACCTCCAGATCTCTACAGATCCTCTTGCGTGTGGTTGAGGGCTGAATGATATCATCCACAAAGCCTGTGAAACACATTCAATGTTATACACACATGTAGCAGCAGAACCGAGCACATCTGTATTGCAGTGTAGGGTAAGAGCTGTGATGACAAGCCTCAACGGCACTGAAGAAGATGAATGTATATTGTGTCTGTTGATAATATAAATGTTCTGTGCACCTCTAACAGCGGCGGGGAAGGGATTGGCAAACTTCTCCACATATTCAGCTTCAGCCTTGGCTTGATTCTCCTTTCCTCTGAAGATGATCTGAACTGCACCCTTAAAAATGAAATAAATACAGGGTTTCACACTTTCAATCTATTTTCATGATTTGTCCAGTTATTGCAAATCTTTAAAGAATTAAATTGTCAAATTTGGAGCCGAAGAAATACCTACATTTATACTGACTGATTGCGATTTTGTTTGTGTAATTTCATGACCAAAACCGCTTTCAAAATTGTCATATTAAAACAAATGGTATACACTGCATCAGGAAGAGTTTTTTTTGTGAAAAATTTAAATGTCATATGCTCACCAAGGTGGCATTTATCAAAAATAAATGATCAAAAATGCAGTAAAAACAGTAAATGCTGTGAAAAATTACAATTTAAAACAACTGTTTTCTGTTGTAATATATTTCCAAAATGTAATTTATTCAAAGCTGAATTTGTCAGTGTCACATGATCCTTCAGTAATGATTCTAATATGCGGATTTGTTGCACAAAAACAATTTCTTATCAATGTTAAAAACAGTTTTTGTGGATTTTTATGAATAGAAATGTTAATATTTCACAATTACTGTTTTACTGTATTTTGATCAAAGATAATTTTTAAAAGCATATAAAATCTTTATTCCAAGCTTTTGACTAGTAGTGTAGATTCAGTGAGCAAAATATTGATAAGATATCAATACCACTGATCATATGTCTCAATTAATTATAATTTTCAATTCATTTGAAATAGAAATATGTTGTAACATACATGTCTTTACTGTCACTTTTTATCAGTTTAATGCATTCTTAAAAATAAAAATAAAAAAAATCTTACTGGCCCCAAACTATATATATAAGCTATATAAAACCACACACATATATATATATATACATATATATATATATATATATAACCTTTTTTTTACTATATACTATAACTATATAACTAATATATTATATGGCTAATTCATTATAGGAATATCAATGAGCATCATTGTTGCTTTAGCGTCACTAATGGACACCCAGCAGAAATATTTATAGTTTGTTAGTTTGTACTTTAAACAGTCAACATGTGATATGATCTGTACTATCCAAACTCTGAGTCAGCAGCACCTGTTACTCAACTCACAGCTTGAGCCTCCAGCTCAGAAATGAAAAGAGTAGAAGGGACATTCACAAGCAACTTAATCACTAAAGAGAGCCAAGCATAGTGATCATTGCTGCTGTAAGTGTATATCTGGGCTGAAGCTCTCTGAACGCTCTCATGTCCATCTGATACTCCTCTGCACTGATTACAGGATAAAGAATTTCTTAAATCAGGCTTCTAGGACAAATATATTTATTTGGGGCCAATTTATCTACCGGTACATAAATAAATAAATAAATATATATATATATATATATATATATATTAGCCCACAAAATATTTAGCCATCCTGAGATTTAAATGCAGCTCAATGGTAGGTTTGGCTTTAAGCTCATAAATGCACTAGAAAGCCCCACAATTCACCCACAATGCATATTTATTATGCAAGTGCATTGGCCATATCACTTGTTTCAGCTCATTAGTCTTCAGTTTTACCTTTGCACCCATCACTGCGACCTCAGCGGATGGCCAGGCATAGTTGACGTCTCCTCTCAAATGTTTGGAACTCATCACATCATAAGCACCTCCATATGCCTGAAGACAGGACACACAGGATTCAGCAGACAAGCTAGTTAGAACCATCCACACGCACACTCATCATTCTGCCTCCTACCTTCCTAGTGATGACAGTGATTTTTGGAACTGTGGCCTCGGCGAAAGCATACAGCAGTTTGGCTCCGTGTCTGATGATGCCTCCGTACTCTTGAGCTGTGCCTGTGGAAACACAGAACGTTTCTGTCAGATTTTTTTATTTAAAAAGGGAAATGCATGTTGGCAATTTAGGCTAAAATGATTTTGAAAAAAACCCCCAGCAAAGTTAAGGTTAGGATAATAAAAAGTCTCCAGACACCTGGCAGGAATCCAGGTACATCCACAAATGTGATGATGGGAATGTTGAAGGCGTCACAGAAACGAACAAAGCGAGCCCCTTTAACAGATGAATTTATGTCCAAACAGCCTAAAATATACAAGAAAAAAGGACATAACAAAAAATGTGAAATGTATGTTTATATAATATGTAAGAATATTTTACATGTAATACCCCCTACTGTTCAGACGTTTTAAAAGAAGTCTCTAATGCTCACCAAGGCTGCATTTTTTTGATCGAAAATGTAGTAAAACATTAATATTGTGAAATATTATTACAACTTCAATATAACTGCTTTCTCTTGTAATACAATTTAAAATGTAATTTATTCCTGTAATGGCAAAGCTGAATTTTCAGCATCATTACTCCAGTCTTCAGTGTCACATAATCTTTCAGAAATCATTCTAATATGCTGATTTGCTGCTCAAGAAACATTTGTTGAAAACAATTGTGCTACTTCATGGTCATTTTTTTAGGATTCTTTGATGAATTGAAAGTTGAAAAGAACAGCATTTTGTTTCAAATATAATTTTTGTAACAATGCAAGTCTTTACTTTTGATCAATTTAAAGCTGCAGTCCGTAGTTTTTCCTCTTTGTCGCCAACTCTGTTCGAAATCTGCAATTGCAGTTATTCGCGGAATTATCAACTTTACGTGGGTTGTGCCTCGGCGCGGATGAATCCAATGTTTTGAGGAGAATGTGCGGCTGTCAGTCACCGCGCCGGTGTGGATACTGTCATTCAGAATCACAGATTCTACTTTTTGGAAGTGTGACCAACATAATAATTTTTACTGGTAAGTAACATCCACTTTTGTTCTAACCAACTAAGGGAAAAAAAAGCATTGCAGTAATCGCGCTGATTAAATCGAACAATCGCTTATCATATCACGTCAAACCGTGTAAATTATACTTTGTTCTCAAATTGTTAATGTTAACAACGTCAGCATTGCGTGACTACATTTAATGCCCTTCAGACATTTATCCTTGTTTTCGCATGGGTCCGGTTGCAGTCTCTTTTTTTCTGTAGCCACTCCGAAGTCCGAACGAAGTCATTTTACAACGGGTGAATCTGTTGTCACTGGTGATTGTCGTTTGAACCTTTCTGGATCCGCCATCAAATTGATAAGTTTAATTATATCAAGTGCTGTGAGAAAAGGCTATAAATCTCCACCTCCAACATCCTCACACGCATTATAGCCTACTAGCCGAGACTCCTTCTTTATGTGTACAGATGTGACCTAATGACGCAAAGACATGCTCGAATCTCCCGCGGAAATCCACCAGTACCACTGGAATTAAAAACATTATTACAAGCTACCGCTTTGAATCGAGCTAAGGCAAGCAGATAGTTTTGAACACTGGCTGGTTATGTACTTACTCAAACATTTATTTTGGATAATTTTTAACCCAAAAGTTACGGACTGAAGCTTTAATGTGTGAATAAAAGTATAAAATAAAATAAAAGTACAAAATAAAATAATAACCCACCAGATGCCACTTTTGGCTGGTTTCCCACTATGCCTACAGTCCGACCATTCATCCTGGCAAATCCCACCACAATATTTTTGGCGTAGTTGGGCATAATCTCAAAGAATTCTCTCTCATCTACTATCTGTAAGAGTGAAATGACAATCATAAGCACTGCCTGATGAGTTTTTGCATGACTTTTTGAATTGTTTGTTCACTAAAGATGCACATACACCATGAACGATGTCCAGCATGTCATAAGCTTTTGTGGTTTCAAAAGGAACAACAGTGTCCAAACCAGGAACCAGCCGGTCGCTGTAGAAAACAAATTGACATGATAGCAGCAGACTCCATGTGACTGAAAAAGCTGGTCAAGATAAGTTGACTGATAAAGAAAGAAAAGAAAAAGTACAAAAACAGTTTCTCACCGAGGATCATGGCACTCAATGACTGGAGCTGGATCTTTGTTGCTCAGTGGGAGAAAGTTGAAAAAGTCTCGCAAGTTCAGAAGGGCATCAACGTCATTCTCAAAGGCCCGATGAGCAACGCCTGAAAGAAAGCAAAAAGCTCTTTATATTACAAGAAAGCAAAGATAATCTTTAGTCAGATAAAACACATTCTGATGTACCTATATGTTAAATCGATAGACCTACCCGACACAGCGGTATGGGTTTTTGCTCCACCCAGCTCTTCCTGGGTAACATCCTCGTTTGTTACAGATTTCACCACATCTGGGCCTGTGATAAAAAGGTAGGAGGTGTCCTGCAAACACAGGTTAAAGTTTTTCATGAAAACTTGGTGTACCAGCAGGGACCTGATTCTAAAATTAAAATATACACAAGAAATCTGAATTCAAATGCAATATGCATTTACACTCAAAACTTTACTTTTCTTACCTTTACCATGAAGGTAAAGTCTGTCAGAGCAGGCGAGTACACGGCCCCACCTGCACACGGGCCCATGACGAGAGAGATCTGAGGAACTACACCTGAGGCCATCACATTCCGCTGAAGAACAAATACCATTGTGCAGTTAGTCCTGGAATATATGTCCGCTACCATTCAAACGTTTGGGGTCAGATAAAGATTTTAATTAATACTTTTATTCAGCAAGGATGCATTAAACTGCTACAAACAAAAACTATTTTAAATAAACACTGTTCTTTTGAACTTTCTATTCATCAAAGAAACCTGAAAAACTAAAATATTAAGCAGCTGTTTTTGACACTGATAATAATAAGAAATGTTTCTTGAGCAGCAAAATCATCATATTAGAATGATTTCTGAAGGATCATGTGACACTGAAGACTGGAGTAATGAAGCTGAAAATTCAGCTTCGCCTTCACAGGAATATATTACATTTTAAAATATGAAAATAAATATTTTTTTTTCCCCTGTTTTACTGTATTTTTGATCAAATAAATGCAGCCTAGGTGAGCATAAGAGAACATTAAAAATAAAAAATATGATCAAGCCCAAACTTTTGAATGGTAGTGTATCAAAAATGTTCCCAAGTTTACCAAGAATATGTCAGCATATCCTGCAAGGGACTCGACGCCTTCCTGAATGCGGGCTCCACCAGAGTCATTGAGACCGATTACTGGGGCTCCAACCATCATAGCCTGGTCCATGATCTAGGAATTAAATTGCAGTGATTTTACTGTTTGACAGAATTGTGCCTATGCATTTTTTTAAGACTTCAGTCAGATCCAAACCTGACCAGTCTCACCTTGCAGATCTTCTGAGCATGAGCTCCTGATAAACTACCTCCGAACACGGTGAAGTCCTGTGGACAGAGGAGCATTTCACTCATGACAAGAGAATGGAGATACCCGATATTCAAATAAAACATTTTAATGCTGCAAACCTATGGTCAAAAGCTAGTATCATACCTGGCTGAAAACATAGACCAGTCTTCCATTGATTCTTCCCTGTCCGGTCACTACACTGTCTCCTGGGTACTGAAAACAAAGACAGGGTGAGGCAAATCATGTGTCATTATTGTCCCTCATCTACAAGTGTTAAAAATAACAATGGGTGATGGTAACATTTACTGTGCTGTTATAGACCTCAAATCGTAACTAAAAATTCAGTATTATTTTCTTACTTCATGAAAATTGAGCTGTCACCAAACCTCTTCTCCTTACTGTATTATAATTATTAGAAATGTATTAACACGTAAACCCCACTTTGTCCAAGTCAATATACTTAGTACAAGACTATATTAAAGGCCCTCATATCTCAGCTGATATTGACATTGAACGCTGTTGTTATTTCATAACTTATGACATGGAAAAATAGGAATATTTCTGCATTCAGTATGTAGTTTCTTTGACCTGCGAGGAGGAGGTGACATACCTTATTCTGATCTGCCTCCATGCCGAAGTCAGAACAGCGATGCTCCACAAACATGTCATACTCCACGAACGAGTCCTGGTCCAGCAAGAGCTCCACTCTCTCTCTCGCTGTCAGTTTACCCTGGGCACAGGCATTACGCAGCTCTTCTCGGATTGTTGTGCTTTCACTTATGTCAACTGCATTCATTCTGCAGTAGGTTTTCATAACTTACCCTTTTGTGTTGTGCAGCTATCCTCAGCTGCCCTCCTCCTATAAGGGCTGCATTTCGCTTCTTCTCAATTCTCTCCTGCACAGACAGATGACTGACAGAATAGCATCTTGCATTTTGCAGTACTTTCGATTGGGTAATTGCCCCAGCAACTGCGCCGTACGGAATCTGACCTACATTTTTAAAATAACATTTTAGGCCATGTAACAGTCCCAGACTACTTCGCATTAACGTGTAGGTCGCCATCACTGCTACACTCATAGGCTACACTGAGGACACAGAAGCTCAAGCTGTCGGAAACCCCTATCGGTGTCTTAGCCAATCAGCAACAATCACTTACTTTTCAGAGCCAATTACTACTCGGTTAGCTAAGAGGGCGTGAGTGAATGAGCCAATCACTGCAGAGGTGTGCGTTTTTAGACGAACTTGATAGATGTAGTCAATATTAATGTCAACAATGATAAACTACAGTTCCCAACTGCTACCCAATCGCCTTTGAACAAATGTAACGTTAGATTCCTAAATGCGTTTGAAAAATAAAAAAATAAAGGCTGGATTTACTGCATTTTAAAAGTGAAAGGTAAAGGACACCTCCCTCTATATGTAAATATCTATTTAATATTATAATATAATATTATATCTCTTAATCAGTGAATCGTTCTTTACCAAAAAATAAAAGCAAAATTCTGCTGTAAAACCATTAAAACCTTTGAAGATTTTATAATTATAATTCCTCATTAAACACTACTGTTGAAGAAGATCTTCAATAGGGATGTCATTTAGATCTGTTACATAGGATGTTAAAGAAACTTTTTTTTTCTTTTTAGTGTAAGTAGTCCAAAAGACACATTGATACTCTAAAAAGTGAGAGGCGTACATGCAGAACTAGCAAATAACAAATAAAGGAAATTGACAACATCAATATGTTTAATTGTTGCTTTGCTCTACCTCCAGTTTGTTGTTTTTTAAGTGCTTTTGTGTAATGTATTTATCCACTGTAATCCTTCTATAATAATAAAATAAAAAAACACAGAGCCTCGTAGTAGCGTGTGATTTATACAGTCTCACACTAGGGGGCAGTACTTACTGGAGGTCGTGTTCAATTCCAAGCGCTCTTTTACTCTTGTTTGGTATTGTTCCTCTCAGGATGCAAAAGTTAACAGAGGAATAATAAGCAACTGGCTCTAGCACGGGCTAATGTATGGGAATATTCTGCAGAGTAGGGAATTCATTTGAATACTATATGAACAAATCGCTCAAACGGGAGTCTATCGCATTCGTTAGAGAGAGAAAAGCTATCTTATTCACCAACCCGAAGAAAAGTGCAGTCAGTATTAGCTAGCTAGCGAACTAGCAAGCAAGCGGACTGTGTGGTTTGTTCAGTTAAACTGTAAATAACCGCTGTGGTTGATAATTTCAAGGATTATACTTTTTGTGCAACGGATTTTTTTCTTTCTGTTTTTCCAATTGTTATTTGTGGACGGATTATTCGCAGAGCTCGTGTCGCCGACTGTACACCTCTGGCCTGTTGTGCTTCTCTCTAAAATGCTGTTTATCGCCCAGTCCTTCATCTCTGTGTACTTTATCACAAAAGTGCAGCGCTCTTCATATTGAGGAGACGTTAATCCGGGTCTGACACTAATGGAAGGCAGACTATAGTCTGTGCAGACTTCGTTTAACGTTACAGCAGCCGGGCTGGCCGTCTCTGGAGGATCCTCTAAACACTGACATGTTAACAAGCAGACGACAGAAAGCCGCTCGTCTGCTTGCGAGTCATGTCAAATTACACTCTTTGTTTGAGGCGTTGGGTCAAGCCTGGTTGATTGTGTTCTCCCAGTTATTCTGCTTCGGGAGTCAGTTCATCAGTCGCTCTCAGTAGCTGATCAGCCCGCTCCCCTTGTCCTGCTATTGACTGAAGTCGCTGAGATGAACCCGGTAAACGCCACCGCGCTGTACGTGTCGGCGTGTCGCTCTCTTCTGCAGTGCGACCCGAAGGATCCGGAGACATACGGAGGGCTGTTCAACGTCCTGCCTTTCTTTAGAGACTCTCTATCCTGCCTGGTGTGTGGTGAGTAACTTAACGTTACCTTTAAAACTAAGCAAAAAAGCATGTTTTGAATATAGTCACGGCTAAATGGCGTTGCATCACGGGCAGCGAAGTAGCAGTTAATAATTCAAATAATGATTCAGAATATACAGCACAGCCTCGAGTTTATTGATTTTATTGTTATTGGT
This sequence comes from Rhinichthys klamathensis goyatoka, assembly GCF_029890125.1. Taxonomy (NCBI): domain Eukaryota; kingdom Metazoa; phylum Chordata; class Actinopteri; order Cypriniformes; family Leuciscidae; genus Rhinichthys; species Rhinichthys klamathensis. Next base: position 435,175 of record NW_026606920.1, on the reverse strand, counting down.
TACTACTTAATAAAAGTATTTGAAACACGTTATTTTATTAATCAAATTGAGTCGCGTTCTTCCTCTAGAACGTATAGTCCGTGGATCTATATAATCATAGATATATACATATCTATATGGGCACAACAACGTTGTTACGCAATAAAAAGAGATCTTCTGTGGGTTCTGGGCAGTGATATGATGGAAAGCTGTATCAACCGATCAGCATCCAGGAACGCTTTCAGGGCTTTTTTTCAGAGAGGCTGCTCACTGCAGAGCCATGGGTGGAGCGTGAAGTCCAGCTCCCCCTCTGGATGTCCAGCTCCCTCTCACCCTACCCAGAGCCATATAGAGAGAGAGTTGCGAGAGTTACGGAAGTTCTAAATGCTTGGTTGTCACGTGATTCGCGGAGACCTCAGATAGTTCCAGGAAGTGCTTCGGCGCCAATTCAAATCGATGGAGGTAGAGAGCTGAACTGTGATTTTTGGTAGTTTGTAGTCAATAAATGCGTTGGTTTACAATATGTATATAATACATTGACATTTGGATGTAGTATGTGTATGTAGTTACAGCAATATTGTCTTTAAAAGATAAAAATCTGCTGATATGTAATGTTTATTGTGGTCAACCAGTGTTGCCTGCCTTTGTTAACATATTTTCTGGCTAACTTTACCTTGGTTAAAGACCGTTTTGCAGTTGTTTTGAAGTATTTTTGTGTTCTTAAACTTGTATGTTATTTAAGGGTTATCATGTAATGTTCACTATGGTTTCACAAGGACAGGAGACTTCCAGGAAACAGGTGATTGTCTTAAAAAGCCATTGCAAACAAGTAAAATGTAACATTGCATTCATCGTAATGTTTACAATGCTTATGCACTTATTACTATATAAATGAATACATAATATATTTCATTTTAAAACAAAACATGATTATACACACACACATACATTATTTTCTAAGTGTCCAAGTACATTATTTCCTTAACATAATTTGATAAATTCATGACATACATCACTTTAATCTATAAAACCTATTTAGTTTAAATTAATTTTTAGTACATTTAGAATAGATAATACATATTTTATGTTTTGTTATCTTAAACCCCCCCCCAAAATGTCAGGTTGTGTAACTGTCCGCACAAATGAACAGACTAAAATACTCATTTAAATGGTGTTTTAATCATAAAAATGAAATTCTATGGCATCATTTTAACCTTTCATATAAACAAATTTTATACATTTCAGTAGATTTATAGCTGATAATTGAAAACCTTTTGTCTAACAATTTGTATGTCAGGGGGGCACAACTGCAAACATGGCTCTCTTATTATGGTAATTGCAGTGTGCATGATAATGCATTGTCCAGAGGAGCCATAATGATCCTTGTAGATCTCTATCAAATACTGGTAATTGCTTTAAAGTTATGGGTAGGTTGGTACACTTTCAGGTGAATTTAAACACTTAGAAATGTTCACAACTGAAACTTGTTCAAATACATTGTTCATGACACAAAAATATACATTACATCAGTTTTGAAAAGAGGTCATTGACAAATAAACAAATAAATGTTTTTTTAATCTTTTCAAAACTGATGTAATTTGTTTATTTGTCAATGACATATATACACTTTTGCACTGAATTAGCACAATGGGATTTATAAATGTCTAATAAACTGCACGTCAAGCATGTTGTCTGGCCTTTCCTCTATGTTGTCAGACACAGAAAATATGCTCAAGTCAGGAGCAATCTAAATAGAACTAAACATTTTTTGTGCTAATCATACTTAGGTGTATCTGCACTTTTTCCACAAAGACCAACACTGGGAAGTTTAATGTTTATTAAAAATAGGGAGCAAGTAAAGTCTTGCAAAATCCAAGCAGCTGAGATTGATGAGGGTACAGCGTCAGTGCAGGACTCTTCAGGATCCACCGAATCCTCTTTGTGCTTCTTGTGTTGAAAGAGATAACGGAAACAAAAACGGGATAAATTATATATAGGAGTTAGTATATAATACAGTTATGGTATTTATAATACCCCATTTAGCCTAGTGTGATTTGATCTAGAACACGGCTTGCTGCCGTTTTAAGCATGTTTTTTAATCTTACTTATAAACTTCCATCTCCCTTTCCCATCAATACAAATCAGCTGAGCTAAATCATAATATAGAAAGGTAATAGTCAACAGAAACACAATGAATAAACGCCAACCATACGTTTTTCCTTACTCAAATATGAAATCTAAAATAAGGATTTTTCCCCGTTATTGCACATTTAATATGGAATGAAACCGATATTCTCATTTTATCAATTACAACTTTCACAATCCCCAATGTTATATTTAACCTCTGTTTAGAAGTATTTCCCTCTTATTATACAACAAAGGATAAACGTGCATTAATAGAACGGGTTTAAACATTAATATGCTGTTCGTGGTTTGTTATGCGGTACTAACTTTATCCAATGACCTTTATTTTACCTGATAACGTCCCCTAAAACTACTAATTTAGAGAGCAATAATCAACTAGCATGCTTTAATACAGTTAAAGTTACAAGTTAATTTGATTCAGATGTACTGATAATATACAATCTTATTCTTTAAACGTCTTACCTTTTAAAAGTGCATCACAAACGGTCTGTTCTGCTGTAACTCTACCGCGCTGCTGCTACTTCCGGGAACTATTGAGAGGCTCCGCGAACCGCCATTGCTGTAAAAAAAAACGTTCCATTGGAGTCAATGGAGTTGTCGCAACTCTCACTCTATATGGCTCTGACCCTACCAATAGAGCTGGTAAGTCCCGCCCCTTCCGCTTACCGCGCTGGACCTCTAGGTTGAAAAATCGTCAATGCAAGTGAATGAGAGAAAATAATTATTTTCTAACCCCGTTTGAATTTTGCAATGAATGTGAACATATGTTGTTGTCTGTGAATTTTTTATATAAATTTTCGTGTAAAGAATGCTACAATTTAGCGGGTAGAATTTTCATACGGTTAGACTTTGTGTGAGAGCACTTTGTGGACTAAGTTACAACTCTTCGCTGCTTTCGACGCTTTTGATATACGTCACCACCACTAGCACACGGATCCCGCTAAACATGCCTTTGTTTGAATGGTGACATTTGGGTACAAAACACACAGGCATCTCGATCTAATTCCTTAGATTATCGCACCGTGATTTGTGGAGGGAAAATGTGTTATGCGGTGACGTCACATATGCGACGTGTAGTCTTTCTCGTTATGTCTATTCCACAACTGCTAGCCAAAGAATCATACAATATACTGTCAAACTCGTTACATGAGAAATTATATAAAAAATTCACAGACAACATATGTTCACATTCATGGCACAATTCAAACGGGATCAGAAAATAATTATTTTCTCTCATTCACTTGCATTGACGCTTTTTCAACCTAGAGGTCCACTTGGAGTTTTACGGATGGGCGGAACTTACCAGCTCTATAACTATCCCTCCACCCATTAGATCCACAGGGGTGGGGCTGTACTTGTTCAAGCTCCACCCATGACGTCCAGAATGGGGAGCTGGACGTCATTTGGCTCTGGAGTGAGCACCACTTGGACTGCTATAAATGTCCCATTTATTTTCCCATTTATTTATATAACTCTAAAAAGTTATTTTAAAGAGTTATAGGTCATGAACCAAACCAACCTGCGACAAAGTGAATCACAACATTACAAACTTTGATTTAAAGCAAAAAAGTTTCAAGACTGTATACTTTACTGCTTTAATGAAGGAAAAATATATAAATCCCATGAATCACTGCGAATGATATAATCAAATTAAAAACAATGGAGAAATATAAGACTACAATTAAAGAATCATATATATATATATATATATATATATATATATATATATATATATATATATACACTCACCGGCCACTTTATTAGGTACACCTGTCCAACTGCTCGTTAACACTTAATTTCTAAGCAGCCAATCACATGGTGGCAACTCAGTGCATTTAGGCATGTAGACATGGTCAAGACAATCTCCTGCAGTTCAAACCGAGCATCAGTATGGGGAAGAAAGGTGATTTGAGTGACTTTGAACGTGGCATGATTGTTGGTGCCAGAAGGGCTGGTCTGAGTATTTCAGAAACTGCTAATCTACTGGGATTTTCACGCACAACCATCTCTAGGGTTTACAGAGAATGGTCCGAAAAAGAAAAAACATCCAGTGAGCGGCAGTTCTGTGGGTGGAAATGCCTTGTTGATGCCAGAGGTCAGAGGAGAATGGCCAGACTGGTTCGAGCTGATAGAAGGGCAACAGTGACTGAAATAACCACTCGTTACAACCGAGGTATGCAGCAAAGCATTTGTGAAGCCACAACACGCACAACCTTGAGGCGGATGAGCTACAACAGCAGAAGACTCCACCGGGTACCACTCATCTCCACTACAAATAGGAAAAAGAGGCTACAATTTGCAAGAGCTCACCAAAATTGAACAGTTGAAGACTGGAAAAATGTTGCCTGGTCTGATGAGTCTCGATTTCTGTTGAGACATTCAGATGTTAGAGTCAGAATTTGGCGTAAACAGAATGAGAACATGGAACCATCATGCCTTGTTACCACTGTGCAGGCTGGTGGTGGTGGTGTAATGGTGTGGGGGATGTTTTCCTGGCACACTTTAGGCCCCTTAGTGCCAATTGGGCATCGTTTAAATGCCACGGCCTACCTGAGCATTGTTTCTGACCATGTCCATCCCTTTATGGCCACCATGTACCCATCCTCTGATGGCTACTTCCACCATGTCACAAAGCTCTAATCATTTCAAATTGGTTTCTTGAACATGACAATGAGTTCACTGTACTAAAATGGCCTCCACAGTCACCAGATCTCAACCCAATAGAGCATCTTTGGGATGTGGTGGAACGGGAGATTCGCATCATGGATGTGCAGCCGACAAATCTGCGGCAACTGTGTGATGCCATCATGTCAATATGGACCAAACTCCCTGAGGAATGCTTCCAGCACCTTGTTGAATCTATGCCACGAAGAATTGAGGCAGTTCTGAAGGCAAAAGGGGGTCCAACCCGTTACTAGCATGGGGTACCTAATAAAGTGGCCGGTGAGTGTATATACAGGCCTATACTGTGTACATGGAGTATATCTCCATTGTTTTTAAATCAATTATATCATTCACAGTGATTCATGGAATTATATATATAGAGAGATTTATGCAACGAATATTGCAAAATATACATACAACTATTTGAAGTAGTTTCAGGGCATAGGGAGACTGACTGTCATGTCATTCATGGTGCTTCATTGGTGTTGGAGGGTGCTAAAGCGTTCTTTTGAAACAATTTGCTTGATTGGTGGAGATTTCTTTGCAGAATCATCATGGGGGATGCAGTTTTTCACAATGAATATTCCAGCCCTTAAAATATATGTTTGAAATAATGCGGTCTAATGGCTTCAACAAAAGCATTTACCATCGATTAACAACCTTGTAGCTCCCAGGTCTGTCTTTAATGGTTTATATGTTATCATTAAAAAAGTTAATTTCCCTGTGTAGAAAATGAATGGGATTTGTACTTGCATAACCCATCTGTTGCACTCTATAGAACGGAATATTGCATGATGTTATTTTGTTATGCTTAATTGTTTTCTTTTCATCTAGGAAATTTGCTTCAGGAGCCGCTTGCTCCAAAAGATTCCTCCTGCCAGCACTGTGTTTGCAAGGGTTGTAAAGGCAAGAAAATGCTATTGAAGCCATCCTGCAGCTGGTGTAAAGACTATGAGCAATTTGAGGAGAATAAACAGCTCCAGATTCTGATCGACTGCTACAGGAGTCTCTGCGAGTGTGTCTCGGTGTGCGTCATGACAGAGCAGAGTGCCTTGGGGGTCAAAGGTTACACTGAGGTCAAGAAGATGCTGGAAGAGGTGTTGGGGGTGAAGCAGGAACAAGAAGAGTTTAGTTCTGTCAAAGACACTGCACATGTTCCTCATCTCAAAACGGAGACAGACTCAGAAAACTCTGCTGACATCAAACCCTCTGAGCAGATCCCAGCTGAGCTAGAGACCCCCGAGCCTGTCAGTGCAGATGAACCTCTGAGATCTAACTCAGAACTACACATGAATACTGTCACTGTTAACGCTGTAAAGTGCAAAGTTAGTCAAGACGAAAGCGCTGAATCCGTGCACCTCAGTGCGGAGAACATAAGCATCCTAGAGGACCTTAAATCTGACATTGCGAGCAAGGAGGTGTCTTGTGAACTGACTAAATCAGCAGCAGAGCTATGTCAGCACTCACAAACCAGCGGCGCCCTTACGCCAGGACACCCTCCACAGCCTCAGACGGGCCTGACGTGCCTCGCCGCAGCCCACAGAAAAGTGCGCCTGAGCCGAAAGCGCTCTCGCTCTGAGAGTGACCGCGAGATGCTCCAACCTCTGCCCATCACCAGCCTCATCCAGGGGCCATCGGTAGCGGCCACAGCTCCGTCGAAAACAGCGTTTGAACCGAAAGCTCCCTCCCCGCCGGTTGTCGTGGTCACTAATGGAGGCGTTTTGAAGGTCAACAAGGCCATGCTGGATTCAACTAAAAATATCCAGATAAACACAGACCTGGCTAATAAGAAGGTTCAGGTCAAGTCTAAAGTGGCCGTCCCGAAGGCGAAGGGCAAGGCGAAGGACAGACTGCACTCGGCTAGCATGCTGCCAGGCCAGCCTCCTAAAGTCGTATACAAAAAGACACAAGAGAAAAAAGGCTGCAAGTGTGGACGAGCCACCCAGAATCCAAGTGTTCTTACCTGCAGGGGTCAAAGGTGCCCCTGCTACTCCAACCGTAAGGCCTGTTTGGACTGCATCTGCAGGGGCTGCCAGAACTCGTACATGGCCAACGGGGAGAAGAAGCTGGAGGCTTTTGCCGTGCCTGAAAAAGCCCTGGAGCAGACCAGGCTCACGCTCGGCATCAACCTCACCAGTATTTCGGTCAGAAACTCTGGCACGAACGCTGCTGGGGTCCTCAGCCTGTCCGCGGGCTCGCCCATGGCCTCTTTTCTCACGTCCAGCGCCGATGAGGACCAGAGTTTTGAAGATGCTCTCGAGATGCATTTTGACTGTTGATCGCTGTCCTGCTACTGATATCTCTCTTAGCCGTGGTTGATTCGAACAGAAATTGTTTGCCAAAACTCTTGTCTGTGGTTTTTCCATGTTCAACCTCTACCATCAAACACACGCACACACTGCTGTAATAGAAAGTTACTGTGAAGCTGAGCTTTATGGCATGTTTTGTTTTTATTTTGAAGGAACTGTATGCTTCTGCATGACTGTTGTAGTCACAATGAACTAAGGATCTGATAAACATCTGCTTTTTTTCTTTAAATGTTCGATGACCCAAACCTTTGATGAATGAATTTCACAGGTATTTGTGATACATTTGTCTGCTAACACGTATGGCTCATTATAAACTCTCCCAAAGCTATTCAATGATTAACATTTGTTTACATTCTGTGGTGACTTTTTTTTCAAATTTATATTTTTGAATATTTGAATATATATATATAAATATGAATATATTGCATCTAAACATTCATTGAAGGTAAAATTATACACAGCTATCTGTAATGTAAAATAATTTACTTATGGTGGAAAATGTAGCACTTAGTCCCAATAGTGTTAATGGATTTAGACACCTTTTCTGGTTGCTGTTAGTGATCAGTTCCTGTGTCATTTTGACTCTCATTTATAGGACCTTCAGGATATTGAATTGTTAAATTTTTTGGTTCAGTAGATGGTTCCTTATTTTTTTGAACAGGAAGTAGTGCTATGTCACTTTTTATTCGTCATGTTCAAGATTTGAAAGAAAGATGTTCAAATTCCACGTTTGTCAGCGGTTTTATAAGGATGATGAAGCACAAATATGTCATGACAGAAATGTTCCTCCAATTTTGAGAGTTGCTGATTCATTTTATCCTCACTATTGTTCATTGTTAGTTCAGACAGAGCTGGCTGTGTCATCAGTAAAATATCTACAAAGATTACTGAAACAAGTGAATGTAAGAGTGTTTAGTGTGTTACCTGAGAATGTATTCATGGCAGTGATGATATTTTAAAAGCAATATGAGAATCAAAATGAGAGAGAACCATCTTATAAACCCTTTCCCCACTCGAAGGCATCATATTTGTTTTGATGCAAACTGTAAACGAGTATTTCAAAATGTTCTGTTGTTTAAATGTATGCCTGAGCACCTTTTAGCACCCATTGATGCCTCTTTACTCTGATCCTGATTAGCTGTGTTTGTCTTGCAGTTGTGTTGTGATTCCTGTTTTAGGGACCAAAACTAGAAGTATGTGTTGAGAAAGGTCAGTGAACACATCTTTACTGTTACACTGCACCGTTTCATGTCTTATATAATGAAGCAGGGTAGGCAGTGCTTCATCTGTATCTTTAAATATGCTTGAAAACACTATCAGTAGGGCTTTGACCAAATATTGAAAATCTTCTTAGTTAAGTCTTGGATCTTAGTTGGATATTGTGTTGTATTTTCAAACCTTATAGTTTGGTAGCGTCGTTTTATTCCTCCCTTTTGCTTTTCAATGGTCATTACTTGAACTCTCAGATTTTAGTTTCTTGATTTTTTTTTTTTTGAATTACTGGAGAACCTCTTATTATTGCTGGTTTATTCACTGCCACAATGAAATAATGAAAATTGCAGAAAGCAACAAAAATAAATTATAGTTTTTTATTTCTTGTTTTTCAAAACGGTGTGTTGTGTCATGTGTTATGTAAGTTTTGTATAATGCAGCACAAATTATTTTCTATTTTGTTTAAGCCTAGTTTTTATGTACGTCACCATCTCAGCCGCTAGAGGGCAACATTGTCACTATATATTAATAGCTTTCCAGTTTAAAGCTGCAGTCTGTAGCCTTTGTGGGGTTAAAAATTATCCAAAATACATATTTGAGTAAATACATAACCAGCCAGTGTTCAAAACTATCTGCTTGCCTTAGTTCGATTCAAAACGGTAAGCTTGTAAATGTTGTAATAATGTTTTTAATTTCAGTGGTACTGGTGGATTTCCGCGGGAAATCCGAGCATGTCTTTGCGTCATTACGTCACATCTGTACACATAAAGAAGGAGTCTCGGCTAGTAGGCTATATTGAATCATTATGTCACATCTGTACACATAAAGAAGAGTCTCGGCTAGTAGGCTATATTGAATCATTATGTCACATCTGTACACATAAAGAAGAGTCTCGGCTAGTAGGCTATATTGAATCATTACGTCACATCTGTACACATAAAGAAGAGTCTCGGCTAGTAGGCTATATTGAATCATTACGTCACATCTGTACACATAAAGAAGAGTCTCGGCTAGTAGGCTATATTGAATCATTATGTCACATCTGTACACATAAAGAAGAGTCTCGGCTAGTAGGCTATATTGAATCATTACGTCACATCTGTACACATAAAGGAGGAGTCTCGGCTAGTAGGCTATATTGAATCATATTGGCCCTGTCCCAAATGGCACACTTCATGTGCACTTTCGGTCTTGTGGACTTAAGGCCAATTTATAATTCTGCGTCGAGTGTACGCCGTAGTGTACGGCGTACGCTACGCACGTAGGCGACGCCGTCATGAGCATTACTTCTGCGTTTAGGTCTGCGTTGCTCTGCAGTACAGCGCCGAAACGCTAGTTGGCGGCGGAGGGTTTTAATGTTCCACTGTGTTTAGATTCCTCGCGGCAAGAAGAAGAAGATTCCTCGCGGCTGTTTTGAGTTTAGGTTACTACAAGCAATGTCGACTGAAAGAGAGCAGATCATGTTGGAGTTGGAGCTTATCGAGGTGGAAAAGGTAATTTTTTTGTTTGTTTTTTTAACAGTTTCGCTGTAGCCTACTTAGAATTTAAAAATGGCGGGCGGTGCAGCCGACCAATCACAGATCTTGCGCTCCGCGTCGTCGCGACGTGTAGTTACATTTTTGAGGAGGTGCGCGTCAGGTTACGGCAAAGGGTACGGCGTATGGTACGCGTCTGTGCGTATGCTACGCCGTACCTACTGCGCGCACCCGACGCAGAAGTATAAATTGGCCTTTACAATGGCTGCCGCGTGCGCGTGTCCGTTAAGTCCGTGAGACCGCAGTGTGTCCCATTTGTCATTTTTAGATCTCAGAAGGGTGCTCGCGAGCGCCCCCTCTGCGGTCGATTTGCGCCCTTGATGCGCACTTTTGCCGAGCCCACGCTGATGCGGACTCCACAGCAGACTTCTTCCCGACATTCAAAGCGGCGTTACGTCGCGAAAGTGCGGACTCAGAGGAAGACCGCGAGTGCTTAGGGTTCCATTTGGGACAGGGCCTATGTCACATCTGTACACATAAAGAAGAGTCTCGGCTAGTAGGCTATGTTGCGTGTGAGGATGCTGGAGGTGGAGATTTATAGCCTTTTCTCACAGCACTTGATATAATTAAACATCAATTTGATCGCGGATCCAGAAAGGTTCAAACGACAATCACCAGTGACAACTAGAGATTCACCCGTTGTAAAATGCAAAAGACTTAGTTCGGACTTCGGAGTGGCTAACTTACAGAAAAAAAGAGACTGCAACCGGACCCATGCGAAAACGGATAGATATCGGAAGGACATTACATGTAGTCACGCAATGCTGACGTTGTTAACATTAACAATTTGAGAACAAAGTATAATTTGCACTGTTTTGCGTGATATGATAAGCGATTTTTAGATTTAATCAGCGCGATTACTGCAATGTCAGACCCAGAACAAAAGTGGATGTTACTTACTAGTTCAGATGACATTTTCCAGTGAAAATTATTATGTTGGTCATACTTCCAAAAAGAATAATCTGTGATTCTGAATGCCAGTATCCACACCGCCGCGGTGACTGACAGCCTCACACTCTCCTCAAACATTGTGTTCATCCGCGCTGTGCCGTGTCGAGTTACAACTCACACAAAGTTGATAATTCCGCAGATTTCGAACAGAGATGGTGACAAAGAGGAAAAACTGCGGACTGCAGCTTTAATATTTAAATTATGAAATTATCCTTATACCCAACATATTTGAATGTTTTTCCTTATAAATGTAGAAGTTAGAAGGACCTTGATTAGCACAATTATCCAAAAGGCATAGAACTACGACATATATTTACTACTTCCAACAAACTGCTTATAAAAGTAACATAAAACTGCAAACATAAAGGTAGTTTTTCTCATCGTTATTCAATAATATGAGAATATTTGAAATGCTATAATGTTGTGCTTTCTTGAATAACTAATGCAACTATAGGCAGAATATTTTATTGCAGCTTCAATACATGTTCCTACTTTATTCACTCAGTGTTTCACAGTAGAAATACAACTCATTTAATTGCAGGTCTTTGGAGTGAAAGTCTAGCACAAATGTTATGAAATGTATGGTGATAGGCTATATGACTTCTGTTTGGTGAATGCATAGGTTGTAGTAAAGACGAAATGTAAGTATAATTTGAATACTTTAACGTTCTGTGCACCTACTTGATATTAATGATGTCAGTATATATATATTCAAGAGAAATTCCTTTGTCATTTGGTTCTACATTAGTTTTAAAAAAATGCTTAAATCTGTTAGTCATTATTTGAAAGACATTATACAGTTTCAGTTTCTTGACTAACAATATAAATCATCTGTCATGCTGCAAAAGAATGCATCACAATGTGGAAATCTCTAATAATAGACGCATTTTAGATGTATGTCTTCTCACGTCAAATACCTACAAATGTTCGTCAATCCAAGCAATATAATTGTGCACTGCCCTTATTCCCACAGAGAAGTGTAAGGGCCAGAAAGCAAAGCTCACACAGCCATGGAAACCATCTTCGTAATGGTCATTAGTGACAGAGACCCCTGCCAGCTCCAGCCTGCGGGCATACATCATCCCATCATCCCTCAAAACATCGTGCTCGCCAGTCAGAATGTAAGCACGTGGCGCCATACGCAAAACCTCGTCGCTCGCCAGTAAGGGAGCAGCTCTGGAATCCAATAAGGCTGGTACATCCTTTAAGATACTAGGAGAGCCAGTCAGCGGAAAAACAGGCTTATAATGTTTTATCACTCGTTTGGGGAGGAGATTGGTCCAGTTCAGCTTTGAACGATTCAAGGACAGCATGCTTTGGTCTTGGGCGGTGTGTTTGTTCATCATAATGGAGTGCACGATGTCAGGGTCGGCATCTAAGTACTCCAACCAAAAACGGGCCATTAGCCTGCGATACAGGATGGGAACATTGTGGTTTTGCTGATAGGAAGCTGTGTTGAAGTCTAGCGCCTGGAGCACTGGGTAAATCAAGACCTGCAGTTTGAATTTCACAGAAGTACTGTTGTCTATTCCAATCTAGTGAGAGAAAACAAAAATGCAGGTTGATTACCGCAACCACATCACACTCTTAAAGGGTTAGTTCACCCCAAAATGAAAATTCTGTCAGTAATTACTCACCCTCATGTTGTTCCAACCCCGTAAGACTTTCGTTCATCTTCGGAACTCAAATTAAGATATTTTTGATTAAATCTGAGAGCTGACTCACTCCTCCATAGGCTTCTAAGGGATTGAAACTGTCCGGCCCAGAAAAGTTAAAGACATCGTTCAAATAGTCCAAGTGACTACAGTGGCTCAATCTTAAGTTTATCGAGCGACGAGAATACTTTTTGTGCGCAAAAAACAAACAAAAATAACGACTTTATTCAACTATTCATTTCCTTCTCTGTTGGCCTCGAGATTTCACATAGTGTAACTGCGCAGCGCTTCTAGGTTGTAAGCAAAATATCTTTTTATGATCACGGTCTGAATGAATCCGTTCGTTTGAGTCGGATCGTTTCAATAAATCTCTTGACTGAGTAAACGAAACTTGATGTCTCTCTGCAAAACTTGTTTACTCAGTCAAGAGATTTATTTCACTAATCGGATTCTCAATGATCCGGTAACAGTAGTTATTAAAACATTAGATTTTTTTTTTTTAAATGAATTTTACGGAGAAAAAAAAAATGCAATGCTATCGTATGGCTTTGCACATCATGAAATAAAGCTCACAAGCATTATGGACAGTTATGATGCTTGTGGTGTTTTTGTCAATTTTCGAAGCTTAAAGCTCCAGTCCCCATTCATTCGATCAGAACAATTATTTACATTTCCTCTGTGTTCCACAAAAGAAAATCATACAGGTTTGGAACAACATGAGGGTGAGTAAATAATGACAGAATTTTCATGTCTGTATAAACTATCCCTTTAACAGACAATATGACCTGAAATGAGGGCAATAAAAATGGAAGTGTACCCGCTGAGCCACTGCAGCGGCCAGGTTCCCTCCAGCACTGTCTCCACACACTGCCACTCTCTCAGGTTTGACCGAGTACTTCGCCAGCACTTCAGGCTTCAGGAAGTGCTTAGCGGCCTGCACACACTCCTCATACTGCACTGGGAAGTGCACATCAGGAGCCATGCGATAACTGCACAAAATGAACACTCAGTGTGGCTGATCAGAAGCGTAGATGATTTATCTCTTCCTATATATGAATGCGAGTATATACTCACTCCACCGTCACAACCACTGCGTCCAGATCAGCCGCCATCTGTCTGCAGAGACTGTCATATGACCCCAACTCTGATGGCAGATAAGCAGTCACATGAAAACACAACTCGCACATAATCCCATGAATGTCAAAATAGGACAGAGGGATTTCTGCTACCTGATTTATCATGACAAGTGTATAATGGTTAATAAGGTAACATTTGGACATACTTGGAGCACCCAAAGCCCATCCACCTCCGTGAATGAACATAACTGCTCTCCTCAGCTTTTCTTCCCGTCCAGGAGGGTGGTATACACGCACATGTACCCCATCAAACAGGATATCTTCAGCCTGGACCTCTTGGTTTGTGATCGGCACCAAACTCTCGAAATTGACTATGGCAGAGTTGATAACGTGCACACTATGGCTCAAACCTAGCGAGTGAGCAACATCTCCCTACAAAACAACAAGGTCAGAAAACAGTGAACTGAACTGACCGTTCCCCTCGTTGTGGTTTTGAAATGCAGTCCTCATGATATATTTGGTGCATTGAAAAAGAGAGAAAAGTTCATGAAGACAGAGAATAGAGAACATTTCATTCTGCCCTAGGGTATTATCTACAGTTTTGCCAAGTTGGTCAAAGTTCATCAGAACAGGCAAATCAAGGTCACGTCTCTTCAAAAACAGATGGTCCTTTATTAATATCAAATACTGGATGTTGTTATTTTATATATTATCAATAACCCTGAGATATTATACACTAAAAGCTAAAATCATTAGAGGAATATGTTCTAAATGTAATGGCAAAGCAGGTACAAACTTTTATTATTGTTATTTTGATTCTTTTAAAAAGTCTAATGACCTACTATTTTAGTTGAGAATGGAATATAGACATCTTTCCAGCCAATCAAAATGTTCCTTTCCTTAATTCACCTGGTGGACTGTTTAAATTGTGATACTTACCATACTCACAACTCCTCGAAATGTGGCATCCAACACCATCAGTTTCCATTGTTCTGGGATTTCCCTAGGCAATGGGATGTAGATGTAATAGGCAACAGCAACTGCTAACAAGGTAAAACTGCAAAGCAACTTCATCATGAAGTGATGTCTCTCTGCCCTTCTCTCTGGAGCTATCAGGGGGTTAGACAATATAACATTGTGCAATTCTACAAAGATTTTTTTGATGCTACTGTTACTTCCTGTGGATAATCCTAGCATTCTGGGAAATGTAGTTTTCATTCTTCAAAACATAAGTATTGCATACTGTGCTTACAAAGTCAAGTCACATTTTATTTATTATATAGCGCTTTTTACAATGCAGATTATTTCAAAGCAGCTTTACAGAGAAAACAGGAAAATAATGCAACAAAGTTTGTTTCCAGAAGAAAATAGCGTCACAGTCCAGCTTAAGTAAGTTCAATGATGTTTCATTTTTTTTGTAAAAAAGTTATAAGTTATCATTTATATAGCCGTTCTGGAGAAAACCGTGATGTCATTGTCCAGCAGTTCAGTTCTCATAAAATGGTGTCAATGCAGGCAGATCAATATTGTTGTTGAATATTAAATTAAATTTGATTAAATTAAATTTAATGTCCCCAACCAAGCAAGCCAAAAGCCAATGGCAACAAAGGTGAAAAAAGGGCGACTATTTAGGGTAGTGACAAAGTCCCTGTTTCACAGATGGGGTTTAGATAAAGCCAGGATTAGGCTTTAGTTCAATTAGGGAATTTAATTGGCTTTTATAAATGTGCATTAGGGAAAAAAAGGTGTGTATCTTGAGACAAAACAATAGAAGTGAAATATTTTAAGATATGTCAGTGCAAGTTGCTTTCAGTTAAACCAGCTCAAACATGCATTTTAGTCTGGGCCTATATTAAGCCATGCCTGTGAAAACGGGGGTATGTGTTTATAATACCTTGTTTAATGCATGCATATTCATTTTCACTAAGGAGGTAATTTAAATACATTTTTGATGAGGTCTTTTGAGGGAAGAATTTAGGCAAAAATCTATAGCATTTTCTTTTCATGCTTTTAATACAAACTTTATTTTTAAGATCAGCAATCTGGTTAAGGCTATATATATTTTTTTATATAAATGTTTAAGCTGATCATGTACAGTGGCATTAGGTAGTTTTACTCTTTGACTTCAGCAGTCATGTCAAATGTCCTCCACTAGGGGACATTATTGTTATGAGAAAAATATTCAAACTGTATGACCACTTACATGTGATGTGATGATGATATAGATCATGTTTGGTTAGACATATTTATATATTTGAATAAAAACAAAATATTAATAATTAATGTTAAAACATAATATATACATAAATAAAAATATAAAAATCGAATATAAAATGTGTGTGGGTGTATAAATATAGCACTTTAATCTATAATCAAGCCAATTCATTTTGATTGTTTTACATAATTGTGAGCATTAACCAACGTAAAAGCATAATTGTTTATTATTTACCATGGTAAATATCTTTATTGACAGCACAACGTTGATGCTTAATAGTAAAGTATAGTAGTGTCCTGGAAAAGTGCTCTCACAAATGTATCTTATGTTGCATTTCATTACAGCTGACAAAATGGATTGTGTCACAAAAATTACATATTTAGCATATACCAAGTGAGTAAGGTCTGTGTTGAGTAGAAAACCAGACAGGTTCTAATGGTAGGTTTGACGTTTACCATAATCTCTCCTCACCACAGTCTATGCATGCAGTGCATGTGCGCTGAGCTCTTCTGTCGAAACCATCCCTAGCCATTCAGGATTTTTGTTACTTCTGTGCAGTGATTACTGTAATTGGAAAAAGACTGCGGCTTGCTCAGGGGGAAAAAGCAGCGAGGGTTTCTGTCATACATTTGGCTCTTTGGTCTTCATGTTGTTTCTGCATTATCTATCATCCCTCCACTCTTATTATAAGACAATTGAGGCTAGCAACTGTTTGCTTTTGCTGAATGACTTTGGAAATATGATTCTGAAGAGACGTCAAGGATGGAGTGACGTTGAACCGAAGAAGCCGTTAGTTACCAAATTCAGTAAAACTAAACCAGAAAAAGTGCTCAGTAATTTACAGACAAACAGCACTGCTATAACTCTGAGATCATTTACTAGACCAGTTTTCTTTGGGATAGCTAGCATATGGCTAGCACTGAGAGTACTGTTAGCCTGTGGCAGTAAATCAGAGAGAAATGAAACATTGCTAAATGAAACCATCTGTTGTGTGAAAATAATTATACTAAATATACAAAATTCTTATGACTACAGGATTATAGGAGTTTTTTAAAGCTCTAAAAACCAGAATGATGCTGCTAAACCTGTGCTCAATGGGTTTCAGTGGTCTTCACGCATGCTATCAAAACAAACATGCTATCTTTCTTTATCAGAGACATTTCATTTCAGAGTGATCATTCCTAAATCTAAAAAAATGATACAAGAAAATTAGTTTGGTTTAACACTCAAAAGATCAGCTGGCTGCACTTATGTTGACATTTACGCATGAAAATGGGAATTCTAAATCGTCAACTCTGACAAAAGAAGACTGTTCTTACCTTAACCTCTCAAACACAAAATGTATTGTGATAATTTCTTGTTGTTTGAGGTCGTTTCACCGCTCATCTTCGCTTTTGAGATGACATTAAGTTATGTCCTCCACAAATGATCATGGGAGTCACTTCTCTGAAGGTGAGGACACATACCTATGTGACTAACATGATGTTTACCTTGCTAGAAAAACAGCTAACAGCTAGCGGGTTATAGCTTAATGTGGTCAGGCTGGTTTTTGAACATGGAAACTGGTTCCTGCCAGTTTAGCCTAAGTGGTCTACCACCTTTAGCAAGGTTGAGCTTGTTTAGACCTGGTTATACCAGTTAATGATCATAAATAACAAGCTAAACCACACTGTGCAGTTGTTCTCTTAAGAACTATACCTGACCCAACCCTAAAAAATTGTTTTGGTGTAACCTTAATTATTCAGTCATGTTCAGACCACATTAAAATCTATTTTAAACTTGGGGGAAAAAAAGAGAAAAGTATAGAGTTTTGTTTAAAACAGAAACATTTATGTAAGATGAGTAATAAATATTTCAGATTTATAATGCCATTATAAAAGGGATAGGTCACCCAAAAAGGGAAATTCTGTCATCATTTACTCACCCTCATGTTGTTCCAAACCTGTATGAATTTCTCTCTTCTGCTGAACACAAAAGAAATATGTTTTTTTTTTTTTTTTAAGAATTTGGTTACCCCATATTCCATATGTATACTTTTTTCACAGATGAAGAGGAACATGCTGAAATATTTTTAGACCCTCCTCTTAAAAGGTATTATCTCATTGTTTAGACATATACTGTATGTGGTGAATCATGGGAGCAAAATATTGAACTTTTTTTTTTAACCAAATCTCCACTGGTGTGCAGTATTGGGTGGACCCGAGGCTCCTCTTACCAGAGGTAAATGCTGGATGTCTGGAGGCTTCATTTCCCCTGTTCATACCATTTCTGTCCTGTCCTCGGGCAGGGTTGCAGGGTTCTTGCTGGTGAAAGGTATACAGCAAGGGGACAGTGACCTTTTCAGGCTGTTCTTTGGCTCCAAAATTTGCTCAGTGTTGACAGGTTGACTGATATAAATCAGATTTTGAGAGGTTAGTGTCAGGATCACATAGACTGAAATGAGACATGACATCTTGATATACACAGACATCTTACAATGAAACTTGCAATGAATTTAATTTTTTAAATGACTGATATAAGAGTAAAATTAATGAATAATTTTCCACAAATTAAATCACATTTAAAGGTTTGAAAATCCTCTCTAATATCTTAAAAGCTTGGCAACGTGATTTTCACGAATATATATATATATATATATATATATATATATATATATAATATACTTGAAATATTGAATTAAATTACGGAAAAAAAAACATTTGTTAAACAAAATCACATAATTGCATCACAATAAAATTAAAAAAGGTTGTTCCACCCTTTCAGGGAGCAACACCTACACCCTGTATAACATCAAGAAACAACTGTAAAAAGACTCACACTTGCTTTATAAGCTTTGATAATGGATATTGGCAAATCCATGGAAGACAAATCCAGGGAAACACCCATGAGAAGAGATGTGAGACAGCTAGAGGGAAAAAAAAGCTCGGAATAATTCCCTTCACATGGTGTTACTTGGATCAGTAACACTCGGCCCTCTGAGCAGCTTGTGAAAAAAAAACAGGAGGCTTATTTCTCCATATGGGGCATCTTTTATACACCCTAAACGAGAGATTCGTTTTACTCACAATGACATCATCTCTCATCATGTTCCACTGGGCTGGAGTTGCACTGCTGGCCCCAATCAGCACACAAACATCAGCCAACCTTCATTTACTGCTGCTCCATCTGAGAGAAGAGAGAGGACAGATGAAGTCAGAGAGAGGACAGATGAAGTCAGAGAAAGTCCTTAAAAGTCAAAAGACTCCTTTGTCCAGGCCCTTACTGCGCTAATCCAAAGCAGAGCGACTTTAATTAGTTTTTGAGATTAAAGTTCTTTGATACCCCTATCAGCTGCTTTGACAGAGTCACCAAGCTCTCGAGTCCCAAGAGGAATGAAATATCTGAGCTCCACACAGAGGACTATTTCTTAAGGCCCCACCACTGTTTAAAGGAATAGTTGACCCCCAAAATTACAATTCTGTCATCATTTACTCACTTCATGTTATTGCAAACATGACTTTATTTCCTCTGAAAAATTCCAAAGGAGATGTTGAGCTTCTTTTCTAACTCTAAAAAGTTCACTCAAAAGTATCATAAAAGCTAGTCCATACATTTCCAAGTCATACAATAATCACTGCAGACTGAAATTTGAGTCTTAATTCACAAAAAAAATCTTGTTTACAGGGTTCATTCACTGTCATTGAATGAAAACAAGCAGGTTGGACATTCGGCTATATCTTCTTTTGTGTTCCACATAAGAAAGAAAGTCTTACCAAACACGACGATGGTGAGTAAATGATGACAGGTGTTTTTGGGGGGGCTAAAACTTTATTGTGTCATTTATTTTAGGAGCATGAAAGCATTTAACAGCAGCACTGTGTTGATATCCATATGGGCAGTTGTTTTGTCACACATGCAGACAGCTAGTTTCCATAGCACCAGGATTCTAGTAATAATGTGCGGAAATGAAGGGATCGTGGACTATTTGACTGGAAATGGATTAGAGCTGTATATTAATTCTGAAAATGAATTCTTAAAATACCACATTCGGTCATGGTTATGGATATTTAGCTCATTAAGAATGTACAAAATGTACCTGCAACCATCATGTAGCAGCTTTAATTATAAAGTTCTAAAAATGTAAAGATATAAAGGAAGGAACAGAGCTCAGAGGATCAGAGAAATCCGAGCATGACACTGTCTTGAAAAATCTAAAAACATGTAGAAATAACCCTCAGGCGTCACAACCAAGCCACGCTAACCTGCACCTGTCTTCCGATTCATGTCATGACGAACTTGTACAAACAGGCACTTCACATTTGAATCCAGATGTAGAGTTGATGTATCCCATTCCCGACTCTTAACAAAAAGCCTTAAATATTAAAAGAAATGCAAAGTTTTCACATTTTTCTTACATATGTTTTACATATATTATGTTATGTACACACACACGTCTGCCGTGGTGAAATAAAAGGAGAGTTCACGCTAAGATGAAAAATTCATTACTCACCCTCATTTGCATTTCCGCCACAAAAGATTTGGTAAATCAAAATTATGACCGCAATGAGCTCTACACAGGACTCCTTTTTTTTGGACCCTACACTGTTTGAAGAAATAGTTGACCCCAAATATGATCATATTTATGACAAATTATGAGATAAAAAGTCCAAGTAAATCATAATTATGACAATTATGAGATAAAAAATCATCATTACATAAAAGTCATAATTATGACATCAAAATCAACATTAGACCCCTCTGACTTTCACTTTATGGACAAAAACAGACATTTAAAAAAAATATATGTTCTCACTCAATGTTTAACTCAATTTTTTTTACCACTGCAACTTTTTTTTGCAGAAAACATTCTTTCTTCTTATGTAATACCATTAGCATTGTACACATTACAGAAGCTCTCCTGTGCACATCTGCTTTCATTTTACCAGAGAAGGTGTTTCACCATCCCTATACTACATCCGCAGTAGGCAGAGAACACACACACACACACACACACGATTTGCTTTTGTTTTTCATCTCCGGCAAATAAAGAGGTGTGCAGCTGACATTCCTGTCTCCGAAATCAACACGAGAAGAGTTACAACTTGCAGCTGTCGTCAAAATGTCTTACATATGCACACGCATGCAGGCTACTAGTTGAATGTTTACATTAATTACAGTGTCCATTTTTTATTTATTTGAAGTTAAGGGGACTTGTATTAGACTCTATGTGCAAGTTAGCAAGCTAGGTTGTTAAAAAATAAAATTTCTGACATGAGAGTCTGGTTTGTCAAAGTCAGGGAGGGTTAAGTGACAGGACATAAGGAGGGTACACAATGCCCTCCCTTGCACTTGGGCCTGTGCCAGGCAGTGGCACAGTTGGAAGAGTTGCGCACAAAGGATTGTTTCATGGAAGTGAAGGTACGCTTATACAGTCATCCAGATCAGATTCCTGCAAATTCCACACTGACACTCCCCTCGGCAAGCTGCCCTTATTCCGCTCCAGATCTACATGTAATCAAAGGCCTGATGGAAGAAGATACAGTGTACTACAGAGAAGATATTTTACTTCAAAGCTGTTTTTGATGTCTTCTTGTTAAACATGACATATTGATGAAATGCTCCATCCAAAAATGAACTATATGGGGTTAGACATTTCACGAACGGCACTGATTTGCATTAGAATGAAATGCCAGTTATCGCTATTAGAAACATCTTGACAGTTGTGTTGTGTATAAATGAACGGCTGTCGCAGGTTCTGACAGGATTGGAGCAGTTCTTTCTCTGCTATTGTTGTTATCTCCAAAGCGGGATCAGAGCGATAGAGTCGAGAGATAAGAGTGATATTAGAGGGAGAGGACAGTGATAGTGGAAGCTGATGGTAATGATAGTGTGGGCTGATAAAAATCAGACAGAGATTGTTAGAGAAATGGACCACCAGCCGGGAGCAGTTATGGTTTGTTCCCCACTGTTGATGCTTCAAAAGTCAGGTACTGTGATCCCTTAAGACACCTCATTTCCAGTTTGCCCCGATCATAATAGCAGCACTAGCCCTCACTTTGAACCTCCTGTGAGACATACGTGACAATAATTCCATTGTAACAGGGCCTCACTCCTCTTGAGGGAAGAGGAGTGATGCAAGGAGAGGGAAGAGTGTAGTCATATGCTGTGTTTTCTAGGCAGAATGGTGACGCTGGTGGTGGCTGAGGACTGAACAGGCAGTCTGCACAGTATTTATGGGTGCTGGAGCAAGAAGCAGCCTGGCTCAGAGCCTCACACACATCACTGCAGACATTCATCAACAGCCGAGAGAACGTCGCACCCTTCCTTCAGCTGACAACCGTTAGCACTGCTAGATTTCACTGTCTCGCTTTCCCTTTTATTGCTTCTGCTTTTTCTAGCCCATGGTCATTCTCTCTTGTTTGCTTTATATCTCACTTTCTTTAGGGTTTCCTGCATGTTTTTAATGGAATGTTTTGAAGGAGTTACACCGCACTCACAATCTTCAAGGTGCCAGACACACAAGACTAAAGATCTCAATAAATAATGCTGAGTTCAGACTGCACGATTTTCAAAATAATCGGGTCACTGTTGTTTTCACACTGCATGACTATCTGGGGTAACATTCAGTTGCTGCTGTGTTCACACTGCACGATGGATCGGCGACAGGAGGTTTCACACTGCATGACTTTACAAAAGAAAGAATCGCCGACAACTTCTGCCTGATCCGCAAACTACGTTTCACAACCAAACAAACGCGAGAAGTGATAGGAAATAACGGAATATCACGCGTGCGTGAGACCGGAGTTCTCGCGCGACACTGAATTTGTTATTAAAAATGATAGCCTACAAATTGTCTGTGCACTGATTTGTAGTGAAAATGAAAAAAATAATAATAAACAAAGCAAAGAGAGTTGGGGGTAAATAAATAATTTTGCAAATGTCCTGCTGTTGCTGCTGGTCATGCAAATGTTTGTGCTTTGTTTCTGTTTGATATAATTGTAAATATTGGCCTATCTATTAAAATACTGATATTCTGGTCTATAACTCCTCCTCCTCCTCCCTGTATCTTGCTCTCTCATTGGCTGTCGGTCATCGCCGATGTAGTTTTCAGTCAGAACACATTCACAAAGCAGGATTGTGAATCGCCGACAGGTCCAGATTGAGATATTTAGCATGCCAAATATCTCACGGGCGTCGGCGACTCGTCGGCGATTCTCTCAGATCGCGTCTTGCTCATTCACACTGCGTGATTGTCACTCGCGTGAACGAGCACCGATTTGATTTCGGGCATTTGTCGGCGATTTCTCAAAACCTGTCGGCGAGCCAAAATCGGGGCTAAAATCGTGCAGTCTGAACTCGGCATAAACTGTCCACACTCTCAAATCCTTAAAGCAAATTTAATCCAAGCTTTCGGTCAAAAGACCATCCTCAGGGCATACAGACAACAAATGTAACAATCAATTTAACTGTGTTCAAACACATCAGGACAATCAACAGTGATTACCAACACCTGTGAAAGCCAGAGAGTCATGGAATGTTTAAAAGACAGTTAATATTATCGATTTGACTGCACTGACAGTATTGGATGAGAACAAAACTTGAACTAAATTGAGCTAGATGAGGACACTACTGTCTTCCACATAGCTGCTTTATAGCTGATTTAACTTTGTTTCATAAGTTTGCAACATCAACACTGGTATTGTATGCAATTGAATCAACACTGAACTGACATTTGCTGAATAACAACACTTTTGTCGAATAGAACATAATAGAACTCATTTCATTACTGATTAACTTTACACATTGAACTGAATCGGATCAACACTGAACTGACATGAACTGAACTGAACATGATTGTCTTGTGTTTTGCTGCTTTAGGCAGAATTTGATTTTGTCGCATTTGTTGAAGTTTGCAACAATCTGTTTTGTATAAAGCAATATATAAATAAAGGTCACTTGAATTTATTGACTTTAAATACACTCACCTAAAGGATTATTAGGAACACCTGTTCAATTTCTCATTAATGCAATTATCTAATCAACCAATCACATGGCAGTTGCTTCAATGCATTTAGGGGTGTGGTCCTGGTCAAGACAATCTCCTGAACTCCAAACTGAATGTCAGAATGGGAAAGAAAGGTGATTTAAGCAATTCTGAGCATGGCATGGTTGTTGGTGCCAGACGGGCCGGTCTGAGTATTTCACAATCTGCTCAGTTACTGGGATTTTCACGCACAACCATTTCTAGGGTTTACAAAGAATGGTGTGAAAAGGGAAAAACATCCAGTATGCGGCAGTCCTGTGGGCGAAAATGCCTTGTTGATGCTAGAGGTCAGAGGAGAATGGGCCGACTGATTCAAGCTGATAGAAGAGCAACTTTGACTGAAATAACCACTCGTTACAACCGAGGTATGCAGCAAAGCATTTGTGAAGCCACAACACGCACAACCTTGAGGCGGATGGGCTACAACAGCAGAAGACCCCACCGGGTACAACTCATCTCCACTACAAATAGGAAAAAGAGGCTACAATTTGCAAGAGCTCACCAAAATTGGACAGTTGAAGACTGGAAAAATGTTGCCTGGTCTGATGAGTCTCGATTTCTGTTGAGACATTCAGATGGTAGAGTCAGAATTTGGCGTAAACAGATCCATCATGCCTTGTTACCACTGTGCAGGCTGGTGGTGGTGGTGTAATGGTGTGGGGGATGTTTTCTTGGCACACTTTAGGCCCCTTAGTGCCAATTGGGTATCGTTTAAATGCCATGGCTTACCTGAGCATTGTTTCTGACCTTGTCCATCCCTTTATGGCCACCATGTACCCATCCTCTGATGGCTACTTCCAGCAGGATAATGCACCATGTCACAAAGCTCTAATCATTCAAATTGGTTTCTTGAACATGACAATGAGTTCACTGTACTAAAATGGCCCCCACAGTCACCAGATCTCAACCCAATAGAGCATCTTTGGGATGTGGTGGAACGGAGCTTCGTGCCCTGGATGTGCATCCCACAAATCTCCATCAACTGGAAGATGTTATCCTATCAATATGGGCCAACATTTCTAAAGAATGCTTTCAGCACCTTGTTGAATCAGTGCCACGTAGAATTAAGGCAGTTCTGAAGGCGAAAGGGGGTCAAACACAGTATTAGTATGGTGTTCCTAATAATCTTTTAGGTGAGTGTATATACACAGTCCAAATGGTGCCTCAAATGAAATAGCTTCACTGGAAGTTTATCAGTCATTGCACACAAGTTGACAAAACTAAATGTGCAAAAAATAAAAGATTAGATAAAAGATTAAGAGAATTAAGGTTCTTAATTTTTTTCTTATCTTTTCTTACATACAGTGTATGTATACGTTATTATTAGTATATTAGCTAGGTAAAGGCCCACTGAAGTACCTTGAAATAAGCAGCTCCTCTCCCCCTTTTTTTAAATAGCCAATAGCGTTTTGTTTATATCACAGCTCGGCTATGTGACATTCACCATATAGAAAATAGTAATTGTGTGAAGAAGTGATCAATTTCAGCAGCAGCTTGCAGCATCTATTTATAATGTAGGGGGCGGGACGCTTCAGATTCTAGAGAGCATTTGATTGGTCAGAAAATCTGATGAGAAGTTAAAGTGCAGAGTGATGTCATCAAAATCGTTGATCCATATTGGCGGAAGTGAGAGACTGTAAGTTTTGAACATATATCTTATATCTTCTAAATGTGTTTTGGAGCACACTAACTTATAGACAACTTTAAGGCTAACGTTTTAATTTCATGGGGACTTTAAGGCCCATTCACATCAAGAAAATAACTATAACTACTCTTTTAGCGTCTACACCAAGGAGCGATAATAGAAAGCTAAAGTCTTCTGTGTTTTTTGAAATTCTTGCCGTCACTGTTTACTCAGAGAAAACTTTCTGTGTATTGGTATTTCCATGCTTTATTGACTGTCTCGTGGGATTTATTTACTTTGCAGCTTATTTAATGTCTCACAGAAATACAGGGAGATGTGATTCATCAGTTGTAAATGATCCCTTTGAGGTTTGTTGGCTGAAGTATTGTCTGAGTTGCCAGCCCTGCTCTATAGAGCAGCAGCCCAAAACCATGAGATTTATGAGTTTGCACTCTAGTCTATAGTTCGGTCGCAGTGCACTTTATTTCAATTAAGTATTTTAAAGAGTTTTGAATGTCTGTGGTCATTAGTTTCTGAACAGAATAGCAGCCCGAGGCCATTTTAGGTAAACCAAAAGGAGTCATGCTGGGATGTCACATAACCCACTTCCTGAAACAAGGCTCCTTTTCAGTTCATTTGTAAAAAGAGAAAATACTTCAAAAGCTTACGCAGAAAAGCCATCAGTCAAACCAGGCAAAGGTGTGAAACTGACAGAGTGTAGACAGCAAGTGTTGATATGTGCTTTAGTTGTTGATGCTATTTTTGAACATATTATTAAAGGACCCTTATATTTTGAGATATGATTGTTATTTTCAGTTCACGATTCTGTATATAGTTCTCAAAATGTCAGAGCAATTACGTATTACATAAATGTCATTTTGAAAAGGTCAAATAATGAAAACTGTAGCCACAGAAAGAATGTCTGTGCTCAGCTAAGGGGCCTTTCACACCAAAACTGGAACTGCATCATGACAGAACGAACACATCACCCTGTGTCATTTCGCGTCCAGCTGCTTTGGTGCCATTAGTCTCGACAGTAGCGCATTCTATTTCAGCTGCATGTTAACACTTCGGATCATCAGCTTTTTATACTTGGGATTTGCAGATATTTCTGAAGCATGTTGTGCAAGTATAGTCTACTGTCCACCCAATGACTGCGACCCTCCAATGAGCCCAGACTTTCCAGTGTACACTTCATAACACTGATACTGCCATGACAGAGGTTTGGGAAAAAAAATTGAATTAATGTCAACTTTTTATTAATGATATTCAAAGCCAGACTGTGGTAATGCAAGAGGGAGCTGCTGAAATTCAAACACGGGCACTTCACTCAACAGCAGTTTTCATATGGAAAAAATGTTGTGTGTCTCTTTGGTTTGTCTACCGGGGCTCAATGTGGCTGTGGCTTTCAGGGCCACCAAGGCATTGGATCAAGAGTCTTTGATTAGGACTGTAGTTTCTGGACTCAGCAGCTGGAAATACAGGCCGCTGTCATCCTGCAGACAACTAAAGCAGACACTTAATAAGTTATTCTGTATCCAGCAGGCTTCAGTCACTGTTATTCTTGGCTCAGACAGAATGAGGTGTCCTATAAACCTTCTATGAATTGCCTCAATGCCGTATTTACAAATTCGAACAAAGTTTTTAATTTCAATGAACTCAAAATTTTAAGGCAACAAGGTACTTATACTTTAAGTTAAACCAACATCCATCCATCCCGTCCCTTCATTAAGATATGGTGTCTGCATTACCTAGCAGAGACTATACAAGATTTTCACTGGGTCTAATTAAATCCATGCATTTATAATGTTCACTGCTGTATGAGCATGGGGTGAATGCCACATGTAAAGCTGTCATTCTGAGTGTGAAGTTTGCTCTGGCTCTGGAGAGTTTGGCAACACTTACAGTAAACACTAATTATAACATGCTTTCTGACAACTATAAACCTAGTCTAAATAAGCAGCATTTTCTCTTGGCATCCCCCTGCCCTGCCATTCCACTGCACCAGCTCAGCTTATCTTCTTTGGTTGTTTTCATTCATTGTTTACACTTGATAGACTGGAACAATCATAACAACTGCCTTAATTGTGCTTCTTCAGGGCATGAATTTAAAATCCTCCCTCACCTGACTACTAGTGACCAGAAGTTCTGTTTTACGCAATTGACTAGGAGCGTAAGAGTGTAACCACAAATCTGTGCTCATTAACAGGCCATGAGAAGAAAGCTCATGTTCATTAGAGTCCATCTGTGTGGATCGCATCACATTTTACTCATATAGCTTTGAGGCAGAGCAGCAGGGTCATCTTTCATGGCTGGGGTCCAGCTCTCTGATGTGGAGGCCTTCATGCCTCAGTGCTGACCCCTGACATGGAAGCACAATGAGTACTGTGTTTCAGTTGCCAGTAGGCAACAGCAGCCCAGTGGCCTGACTTTGACCATCTACCATAGTGAACAATGAAGAACGGGCAGTGCACCAGATTCTTGACATTTAGTCCTCTTCCTGAGTGAAAGAGCTCTTTACTTCCTTTCCGTCTCAGCAGCTGACTTCTCTGTCTTTCTCCACTCTCTTTCCCACCGGCCCCTCTGGGATTTAATTGAATCCTGATGGTGGTTTTGCTCCTCTCTGTGGCCCGGCCAATTCTGATATATATTCCCCTCCCTTTGTTGATGTTCCGTTCCAGCTGTAGGCTGACTGTAGACGCAGAGCACAGACAGCTGTGACAAAAGTCAGCTGTGGGGCCAGAGTAATTCAGTGAGCAGATCTAGGACTGAAAGACAGTCCCAGGAAAACAAATATAGTCAATTGGAAAGTGGACATTGGTGTGTGTGGGGGGGGGGGGGGGGGGGGGGGGTAGGTTCTGTCACGATCCCCGGTGCTGTGTCTTGTGTTTTTTAAGGACTTTTATGTTGAAGTGTATTCTCAGTTCATATTGTTTCTGTGTTCTTTTCCTGTGTTTGGTTCCTGTTTTACCTTGTACCTTGTTTGTCGCCATAGTTGCCCTCATTAGTTTCCATGGCATCAATTCACCAACACCTGTCCCTCGTCATTCCCTTGTTAACCTATTTATTTTAACCTCTGTGCTTCAGTTGTTGTTTGTTGGCCGTTGTTCCTTTATGCGTGTTTCAAGTTGTTTCAATTTGTGGATTGTACTCTTGTCACTGGGATGGATTATGTTTGTGTTTTTTCAAATAAACTTGTGCTCGCATTTGGATTCTCACTCTGTCTCATCCCTGCTTACACGTTACAGCGTCTATTCATGCTATTTCATAATTAAAATCAGTGGCGGAATTAACTCCTAACTTCACCTGGGGAATCCAATGCAAAAAAAAAAAGTGATTTTCTGGGATGGAAATTGCTTCTGCTTGTGTTATTCTCATTTAGATTAAAGCACCTGCTAAAAAACCGCATGCAATGCAAAATGTCTTATTATTGTCGCTCGAATGGGGTTCTCAGAGTCAAAAGGCTCCAGGATTCTCATGTCCCCTGCTGCAAATGTTGATTTTGGGTGAGGGGCTGACCTTGTGGCTCGACTTTCTGCTTTCATACCGAGAGGAAACCTTTTCCAATAAGCTCAGCTTTTCTTTAAGCATTCTGTTATTTCATTTGCTTGCCATATGGATTCAAGGGAAATCTATGACTTGTTTTTGTAGTCTGATATACAGTATATACAAACATTCTAAATGTATATGATTTATTTCAGAGGAATGCCAAGTATGATTTGTATGAATGTTATTTTATTATCGAAAGTCTGTCTTGGGGAATATTTTCTGAATATATAATGTAATATATCAAATCTTGATGAAACATTGATTTGAACATATTGGCACAGCACAGTGTAAGCAATCAAATCCAGGACTCGGAGTGTGCATTGGACTCAATTCTTAAATGGCTAAACATTGTGTCTGTGGTTTGACATAGCAGGAAACCTGATGTATTTTTGGTTGGGTTTCAAAAAGCTACAATACCTTTTAGGAATTTGTTTGCTAGTTATATAAAGAGCCAAGAAAATATACATAAGAATCAGTAACTATATTGCGTTTAGAAATGGCTTTCCTCCAGAGCAGACTGTGCAACGTAATCTATTTGGGAGGCAGACAGTGCTGTTTAACAAGCTTTGAAATATAATCATACAGCAACAATTATATATGCACTTTACTGGCTAAAGATTGTGCTAATCCTGTTATACACCAAAAATGGTCTTGCCCCACAATGAAGAGGGGATAAATACACAATACATATGTTTTTTATCCTTTCGCTGGAGTCATAAAACATTGCAGTTTTTAGATGTATTTTTCCAAATTACACTTCAAAATGCATTGATTCTTTTCTTTATCTTCTAAGTTGCATCTGACAGCATTTGTCTCAAAGACTTTAGAAAGCTTGGGACTTTAAAAGCTAATCTCTTTGCGGTGACCTGTTTTTGGGATGTATCTTTGTTCATCCGAGTGTTTCCGAAATAGACACTCTGGATTCCTGCCCCAATCATCCCTTAAGACAAATGAGTCCCTGTCTAGCTGTCTCTGAGGGTCATGACATTGCCACATTTACTTAGTCTATGACGTGTAGTGAAGCTGTATGGAGAAGCTCTTGCTTGGAGGTAGCTTTTAGGTTAGTGCCTGCCCTGGGGTGAGAAATTCGGCTAGTAGTGACTATATGTGACAGTTGAAGACTGAGAAGGGTAGAGGTGCTGAGAGATGAGGGGTCTCTACCTTCATCAAGACCATGGACCATAGAATTTCAGGCATGACTGGGACCAATCCCCCCCCATGCTCTCCTCTATTCACAAATGTCTTCTCCGGTAACTGATGCCTGAAGGCTAAGCAGACTCAGCTGAACTTAACAGGCCCATTAGCTTTAAATAGACCTGCTCACCTTGTCAGGTGCCAGTATACTGAATGCTCTCTGTCATCTGTCATCTGGAGAGACGAGAAAAGACAGCCAGGGGACACAGAGATAAGTGTAGTTGCATAAGTGTGTCTTCCTCATTAGTAAAGTGGTTTAATCTTCTGTGTTTCATTAAAACTTCACAGCTAAGCAGCTAAACTGAGTTTAGATCCTCTTCAATAGATTGAATTAATACTTTATGGGAAAACGGCAAGCGGTCAAAGAGTTTGTGATGAATTACAGGCAAACCCTATAATATCTTTTACCTACATGCAGAATGATTGGTGAGTCATGCAGTGAGTTTTAGCAATTATTTCTTACCTCTGCACTGAAACAACTTTCAATATATAACTCTATTTATCTGTATCTTTTCAATCTAGAGCTGGATTCCGTAGGTAGGATATGAAATGCTATAGATCCCAAATAGACAACAATGTGAATGTAAAACACTTCTGAGAGGTTCCTTCCCTTCATGCAACTTATTTGTGCCACAGAATGAGTTCTTTTTCTAACTTCGCTCGGTGTTTCACTGGGAATCGCTTTGGGCGTGACCAACTACGGAAGCTCCTATGCCACCACGTCTGTCTTTGACATACAGGTCGACCTGAGATCAGGCTCCGCCCCCACCTACATCAGTCAGGTCGACCCATAACGAAGTCATTCTCGCTTTCTTCCCGTGAGGGATTACATCAAGCTCTCTCAGCACGTCCGACTTCATTGCTGATTTCGCAAAACTGTTCAACAGGCGGATCGTCATTTGGATTACACCACCGAACGCGACATCAGGTGATTGGACTGTGTTGAGTGTCACATCCGAATAGTGTCCGCGTGAAGGCGAGCTATTCTGTTTGGACTATCGCGCGTTATCACGACGCTTGTATTTTCCAGTGGTGTCAAGCCATCTTTAGGCTCTACCCGTTAAGGCGAGCCGTGAAAAGGGCTAACTACCCTAAGTGGACCATCGGACTAAGGTGTTGTGACGAGTCATTGAATCACTCGTTCTCTCTCCGGCCGTTATGTCGAAAGGGAATGAGTCGAAGAGCAGGGAGCCTGCACCCCGACCGTGTCCATCCTCATGTGGAGCAACCGTCTCGGGCAGCGACCCTCATCCCATGTGCATTGTGTGTATTGGCGCCAAGCACGCTCAAACGTCGCTTGCAGACCCGCAAACATGCACTCACTGTGCGTCAATGCCGGCAAAAATTTTGGAGAGAAGGCTGAGAGTGGCGGTGGCTAGCCAGCAAGACCCATGTCTGTCCGGTGCTGCCGCAACACCTAAGGCTACTGACCATCAGCGAGCAACCACGAGCTGGGCTGACATGATGGAAGCCGAATCTCCGGATATGCCTCCTCTGTTCGATGGCCTTCTCGCACACAAGGAGGAGGAGCCAGGAGACGAGGACGCGGAGGGCGACGCTAACTCTGACCTCCTTGACTTGGACATGGATGACGAGGAGGAGGAAGACAACTCTCTCTTCCCTGTCCAACAGTCTAGACGGTAACCTGCACGAGGTGTGCAAGTGAGCCGCGGCTAAACTGGGCCTAGCGTGGCCCGCGGCGCAGGATGCAGAAGGAGCAGAGAGGGACCTTTAAGACGGAAAAAGGCTACCGCCTGCTCAAACCACAACGAGACAACTCCTACCCGACGTGCCGGCGTGCATGAAAAAGATGTCCCGCCATTGGGTTAGCCCCTTTAAGAGCAAGCTCCCGACCAAGGGATGTTCTAAGCTGGAGATCCAAGGAATGGGAGAGCTGGGGCTGGCCAGACCCCCAGCGATAGAGTCTTCAGTGGCCTATCACCTCCATCCGAATCGACGCTCTATTTCTGCCTCATCCCAAATCTCGTTGCCGAGCAAGATGGAACGTTTGACAGCGTCCGTTTATCAGAGGATGTACAAGTATGCGGCGCAGTCAGTGTGCCCGCTGAACGCGGTGACTTTACTGTCAGTGTACCAGGCAGAGATTTTGGAGGAGATGGGGTGGCAACTAGACACGGGAGTGCCGAACCCAGCACTCTGGGACGAGATATGTGTGGTGAACGATCTAATTCTCCGCTCTTCTCGTGGCGCGGTTCAGGGCTGTCGCCGTGTGGTGGGCTTGGCCGTTTCAGGTGAGAGAGCGTTATGGCTAAACCTGTCAGGATTGAGCGACGCTCAAAAAGCAGAGGTGATGGACGCAGCGTTCGACCCAACCAAGGGCCTGTTCGGGCCAGCTCTCGAGAAAATGAGAGAGACCAGCACCCTTAGGAAGCAAGAGGATGAAGCTTTTAACCTCTGTTTACCACGCAAGCAGGCACCGCGACCACCCTCTCAGCCAGCACGGCCGGGCTTTGCAGTAGCCGCTGCTGCGAGAGGAAGACAGATGGGAGCTAGGAATGTGAGACCGGCTCCCAGCGGACAACAATCTGGCCATCGTCCGAGATCTGATGGCTCCGGACCATGGGCGATATGCTCCCCGAATTCAATAAACACAATAAAAAAAGTTTCACTATCGCAGCCAGGCAGACAGCCGAGGGACATAGATTGCAAAAAAATCCAAAGATTGAAGCGTGTATCCCTAGCCTCACCGCTGGAGGGAGCGCACGCTCCGTCAGAAGGGGTCTGCGCAGAAACTTCAATGACGTCATCAAAGCGCGGCCACGATGGGGAAGTATACAGGGGACCTCTCTCGGCTCACATACTCAGTTGGCGCGCATGCGCAGCTCATCCGTGGGTGGTAAACACGATTTCACGGGGATACAGACTTCAATTTGCCATGAAACCACCCAGATTCAATGTTATGATAGTCTCAGTGGCCGAAGGAGAATCAGCTCGCGTCCTGACGACCGAGATAGACACTCTTTTAGACAAACGAGCCATCTGTGTGGTGCCAAAGGAAGTGAGCTGTCAGGGTTTTTACTCCCGTTACTTTGTGATTCCAAAGAAAGGGAGCACATCCCTGCGTCCAATTTTAGATCTCCGTGTGTTAAACAAGCACCTACGGAAGTATTCATTCAAAATGTTGACACACAAGACACTTTGTCGATCCATCCGCCAGAACGATTGGTTTGTGACGATCGATCTGTCAGACGCGTATTTTCACATAGATATTTACCCGTCTCACAGAAAATATCTCAGGTTTGCATTCCGAGGCACTGCTTACGAGTTTCAAACCATGCCATTTGGTCTATCTTTAGCGCCAAGAGTATTCAGCAACTGTGTGGATGAAGCACTTTTTCCTTTGAGAAACAAAGGGATAAAAATATTGTCGTACATAGACGATTATCTGATATGCACCTCGTCGAAGGAGCAAGTGATCAAAGACGCAGATATGGTGTTAATTCATCTCGACAGCTTGGGATTCAGAATAAACAGGGAAAAGAGCCACTTAGAGCCAGCGCAGCACACAGAATATCTAGGACTCAGTATAAACTCCCTCGCTTATCGAGTCACTCTGACAGAGGGGAGGATCACGTCCTTCACTCAGTGTCTCTCCCGTTTTCAGACGGGGAAAATTGTCCCGTTCAGACTGTGCCTACGAATGCTGGGTTTAATGGCTTCAGCGATTTCTGTAGTACGGCTGGGGCGACTCATAATGAGAGATTTTCAGCGCTGGGTCGCGCATCTGTGTCTATGTTCTTGGTGTCATCTCAGCCGACCGGTGAGAGTAACTCATGTGTGCGCCAGAGCGGGGGTCGGGGGGGGGGGTTAAGGTATACTTAGCGGCTATATCTGCTTGTCATGTTGGTTTTGGTGACAAGACAGCAGGTCAGCACCCTTTAATAAGTCGTTTTATGAAGGGGGCACGGTGTAAGAGGCCAGTGGCCAGACGAATGGTCCCGTTGTGGGATTTGTCTATGGTTTTGGAGGCCCTTTCTCAACACCCCTTTGAGCCATTGGAAGCTATAGGGTTGAAGTTTCTCTCTCTTAAGACAGCACTGCTGTTAGCACTGGTGACAGCGAAGCGTGTGAGCGACTTACAGGCCCTGTCTGTCAGCCCGTCTTGTCTGCAGTTTTCTCTAGGGCTCACAAGGGTTTCCTTTCGCCCTAACCCTGCTTTCGTACCTAAAGTAGTGGACTCGTCTTATAGATGTCAAACTACAGAACTTACAGCCTTCCACCCTCCTCCGTTCTCTTCTCCGGGGGATAGCGACAGCGACTGTCCCATTGGATTGAAGAGGCTATCTCTTTAGCATATAAATGCAGGGGTTCTCAACCTCCTGAGGGCTTAAGGGCCCACTCCACTAGGGGCATGGCTACTTCATGGGCCTTACTTAAGGGAGTTTCACCTTACTTAAGGGAGTTTCACTTAAGGGGGCTACACCGCACACTTTTGTACGATTTTATAGACTGAATGTGTTGGAGCCATCCTTAGCTCATGCAGTGCTAGGAGCCAGCACATCAGGTCCCATATGATAAGTATAACGTATGTTGTGCAATCCGGGAGTGGCCTATATCTCCCATAGTGAAACACCGAGCGAAGTTAGAAAAAGAACGATGGGTTACTTAACGTAATCCCGGGTTCTTTGATAATAGAGTGAGGTGTTTCACCAACACTTCCCTCCTTGCACAGGAACGGGAAGAAATCTCTTTATAATGACTTCGTTATGGGTCGACCTGAGTGATATATGTGGGGGCAGAGCCTGATCTCAGGTCGACCTGTCTGTCAAAGACAGACGTGGTGGCATAGGAGCTTCCGTAGTTGGTCACGCCCAAAGCGATTCCCATAGTGAAACACCTCACTCTGTTATCAAAGAACCCGGGATTACGTTAAGTAACCCATCGTTACTGGGAATGGGCATTAGTCTTTTAGGATATGTGAATCCTCATAAATACTTTTTCCTACATGTGTTCATCACACCAACCACTCTGACACAAAGGTCAAGTAATCAAAAGATTCCCACACTGTGTGTCAAATTCCTTTTCAAGTGTAACTTAATGTTAACATGCATTTTTAAATATATTGCCACATTTAAATGTTGAATAAGCTTTACAAGAAATGTACATATTGCATTGCTTCTTGGTCTTCAGCCATTTGTTTGAATTATTTTCAGAATGCAGAATTTAAGTGCAGTGAGGAAATCTATTCAGATCAAGCAAGTAATCTCCCCTGGATTCTGCAAACGAGGTATGTTACAGTATAATATAGTGCATTATGTATTCAGATAATTTAAAGCTGCAGTCCGTAGCTTTTTTTTGGGTTAAAAATGATCCAAAATACATATTTGAGAAAATACAAAACCAGCCAGTGTTCAAAACTATCTGCTTGCCTTAGCTCGATTCAAAGCGGTAGCTTGTAATAATGTTTTTAATTCCAGTGGTACTGGTGGATTTCCGCGGGAGATTCGAGCATGTCTTTGCGTCATTAGGTCACATCTGTACACATAAAGAAGGAGTCTCGGCTAGTATAAGCTATATTGCGTGTGAGGATGTTGGAGGTGGAGATTTATAGCCTTTTCTCACAGCACTTGATATAATTAAACTTATCAATTTGATGGCGGATCCAGAAAGGTTCAAACGACAATCACCAGTGACAACTAGAGATTCACCCGTTGTAAAATGACTTCGTTCGGACTTCGGAGTGGCTACAGAAAAAAAGAGACTGCAACCGGACCAATGCGAAAACAAGGATAAATATCGGAAGGACATTACATGTACGCAATGCTGACGTAACGTTGTTAACAAGTTGAGAACAAAGTATAATTTGCATGGTTTTGCGTGATATGATCATAAGCGATTTTTAGATTTAATCAGCGCGATTACTGCAATGTCAGAACCAGAACAAAAGTGGATATTGCTTGTTCAGATGACATTTTCCGGTGAAAATGATTATGTTAGTCATACTTCCAAAAAGAATAATCTGTGATTCTGAATGACAGTATCCACACCGGCACGGCGACTGACGGCTGCACACTCTCCTCAATGTGTTCATCCGCGCTGTGCGGTGTCGAACTACAACCATAGACTACAACTCACGTAAAGTTGATAATTCCGCGAATGACTGCAGATTTCGAACAGAGAGTAAAGAGGAAAAAATGCGGACTGCAGCTTTAACAATTATTTAATTTTATTACATTTGAAATCTGAAAATTAAAAAAGTGTGTTATCAAACATGTATTAACATATTGATAAATCTAGCATTTATGCCTATAAATAAATTGACTAAAACTATTTCAAACTGACATCCACCTCCATCTCTGTCAGTCAGACAGGAAAGCTATACTATATTGACATAATAGGTATAACGTTAGGCCTATGGTATGCACACGATCTGTGAAACCTTATAAAAGAGGTAGTTTATTTTATTCTGTCAGGTTCTTTCTTTAAAATATTAAAATAATAGCTATCGTTCTATTTATCGTTCTATCGGTCTGTCTGTGTAGCGTCCTATCTGCGTCAAGGTAACCAGTTTTTGGTACGTTAGTCGTTTATAGTGTCACCGTTTATATATTCCCGCCCCAGTGTGTCTGTGAGGAACTGCCCTGTCCGCGCGCGCTGTAGCTCTGCTCATTCTGCACTGGCTGCTGTCAGCACGCAGAGTCTGAACGGCAAGGCGGAACGCTTTTACTCCACCAAACCGTGTGTTGACACGCTAGTCATGAAACTATCTCTTTGGATATCGGACTGTCCTAAAACCCCAGATGACAAGCCTTAACCCGGAGCGAAACGGTAGGTGTTTGTTGATATATCGAGTGCTTACCGCTCCCGATACTTATCCTGTGCATTTAAGTAGAAGTTAGGCTACAGTATGCGTTGTTGTCAAATAAAATGTCTCCGTGACTTCAAGGGAAGGACTGAAGTTCAAAAAGACTTTATTATCGAAGTTGGGCGTTGAGGAAAGTCACGGTAGGTTGTTTTTGAGATGATATTGCATAGTGTTTTGAGTTTCATACATGTGTTGTGATCGTGTAGTGATTTTACCGCATCGGCTGTGTATCAAACTCACGCGCGCTGTAAACTGACTGTGGTACACGCCTGCTTATGTTTGTATTCAACAGACACATTAAATTAGTTGTTTGCAGGTTCACTTTAGTCTTATGTAATGTCTGTCACTTTCACTTAACTAATGTGTTAATAATTTACCAGAAAGAGCGAATGTTTCTCCTCCTTGTTGCATTTCTTAGAGTTATAAGATGTAGAACTGTAAGCTGAATATGTTGCATTCCTTTCTTCCCCACGCTACATAAATTGAACACAATTGAACACATAAATTGAATACAATTCATCATAGTTTGCTGTTGCTAGGTGGGCAAGCTTTTGTTTTTGCTTTCAGACTGTTCAGACTTAAATGCAGTTTGCCTGAGGTGCTGTTTAACTCGTTCTTGAGCAGTAGGAACTGGCACAGTGCTTATGTCCTGTGCATCTTGGAAAGATCAGATCTCTGTCATGCTGTCTTTATAAATATCCCGGTGGGGTCTCTCTGCTGTGGGTGTAATTGGGCATCCCGCCTGCACTAAATGCATGCCTGTCCTGCTCGAGTGCAACCTTGAGCTGTGCTCTGTTCTTTGTCACTAGCGCTGATAACTTGACAGATACTGAGACGGCTGGGCAGTCTCAGGATCGTTTCCTCTCTAATCAGCCCAAAATAGCTCTGGATCACAGCTATGTGCTCCCTTGCATTAATCACTTCCTAAGTGCCGGAATTGATCGTCCTGGGTCAATCACAGCCTGTTGTCCTAACACAATATTTTTTCCTCACTCACAAGACTGAGTTATTCAGCGGCACAATATGCAGAAAATATGCTTCCTTACTGACATCCCGAGAGTGAAGTCATTTTGGCACCTGATTCGATTTCTCAGTCTCCACACATCCAGCCGCTCCGAGACTGCACGGGCCTGGTTGGCTGCCAATGAGCCACTGCGATGTGCATTGGTGAGGTTTTGGTCAGCTGTGGTTGGTCAGCTCTTCCCATTGTACCCCATCCCGCCTCTGTTCGCTATTGACCGAAGCTCATTAAACTCCACATGAAGGCCACAGCTGAACCACTGACCCCTACAATGAGATTTTTTTGGGCACCTCCTACAGTACATGTGTGTGGTCTTGCGTCTTGCACAGAGGTCTGTCCTCAGGCCCACAAGGCTGCTTGTATAGACAAATACAATGTGAAGCGGTGTGTATATGTATGTACGTATATATATTTTATATATATATATATAGGTTATAGATATGTTAGTCAGTGGTCTTTTGCAGTGCATGCATGCAGAATTGCACGCACTCACAAAGGCTTGAACATAGCAATTTTCAAGGCATGCAATTATGTTGCTTGCATAGTCAATCCACTTCCTCTCATTCTTGTTTTTAGTAAAGCAAAGCCTCGTAATTTTTAGAAACATTTACAGGGCCATACAGTCTATTTCTACTTGCATTTATGCACTTTAAGAGCTCAAATTAGATAACATTTTTAAGTAGAGGGAGGTCAGGACTGTTAGATCTAAGAGGGTCTTTTTGTATGTCAACAGCTTTGGTCACAGTGTGCCATGGAAGTAAACAGTCACTGAAGGATAGCTCTACTATACACTTGCATGCTGTAGATGTAAATGATTGTCCCATCATGTAGGACATGAAATGACAGCTGGACTTGAGTGACTTTCATGGAGGGCCACACCTGGAAGATCTTCAGGACGCGCAGACAGCACTGACTATCTCATGAACCTCTCAAACTTAACAGCTTTTTCCAGCAGGGCCATAGTCTGTTCGCTCTTACCACATAAAGAGAGTATCAAAGAAACAACAGTGAACAAAATAATTGGACAGTGATTGCATGTTTGTTTTTGATGATTAGTAGATTAACTTTTTAATTTTTGCTTCTCCAAACAATAGCAATATTTGGATGAGGTAGATGCATTGTTTCAGTTATTTTTCCAGCGTTAACAGGTGACATGTATTGCTCATTCATTATTTTTTCCAAACGCTCTCTTAAACCACCACATACCCGCTCCATTCTGAGCATGACATCTATAATGACATGTTAGGATTACAACACAGCTTGTGTTTATAAACCAAACTGGCTTGGTAAGCAGCATGTTTGCGTCAGTGAAAGACACCGTGTCAGGTTTGTCCCTTCTGTGAGCTTCTCTCAGCATAAACCCCTCATTGAATGTGCGTTGTCTATGCTGATTAAAATGGATCACCTCTGGAAGGTTTATGTCGATACTGGCCACAATCTCAAGTGCTGCATTAAGAAAACCCTCAGGCAAGTCAACTCTCTATTAAGACTCTACATTTGCCCCCATCACGTGTTTACTTCCATTCAGAACGCAAGATTTTCCATGCCACAGCCATTAGACATATTATTCAG
Source organism: Rhinichthys klamathensis goyatoka (assembly GCF_029890125.1). Lineage (NCBI taxonomy): Eukaryota > Metazoa > Chordata > Actinopteri > Cypriniformes > Leuciscidae > Rhinichthys > Rhinichthys klamathensis. Next base: position 395,625 of record NW_026606920.1, on the reverse strand, counting down.
AAAACAAGTGTTCCTTGGGGGGACAACTTCCCAAGAAGGCTCCTGATTCTGAATATAGTTCAATTTAGATGCAAAAAAAGCTCTAGCTGTGTGAGGCCCTGCTCCTTTTGCTGTTATTTCCATACAGCACAGACAAAACACTGCTGTCTGTGCCCTGAATAAAACTAGCGGCTCGAACTCGCTCCTATTGGAGATCTGAGGCTTGCGGAATAAGATGTGACAGCTTTCTGGTGATGCCCGGTGGAATTGTGGGGTTATGATCAAAATGTTTCAGAAACCATAACAACAGATCTTAGAAAAGCTCTAACATTTTTGCAGTTTCTGTTGAGATCTGGCAATTCGTACTGTGGAATGTAGGTAGAATGAATGTGGCAGATGGGGATTTGGGAAATGTATTCCCTGGTGTAAAAGGAGTGTTTCAGAGGGTCAAGGTCCTTTTCCCACAGTTCTTTATAGACTTGTGTCTTTTCACAGATGCATGTGGCGCCATGCAGAAGAGAGAAAAATGCTGGTTAAGTTTGTGTACTGGTTGGTCAGAGGGCAGTGTGTTTAGATTGGATTTTTTCCATCATTTGATTTCGGCCTCTGCAAGGGAGGCTGAAAGGCATGCTTAAGAAAATGCACAGTTCAGCGTGATCGTCAATGAATCATGTATTACACACATTGTGTGATACCAGTGAAGTAACTCCTGATAGTAACCACAGAATACAGAAGTAAACACAACATTTCACAGTCCATTTAGTGTTTTTTTTTATGGGGGGCTGCACTCTTGCAATGGTATTAGTCTCAAGCTGTGTTACAACAATATGATCTATTAATTATTTATGGCCCTTTTTTATTTAGAATGTACTCACTTAAGTTTTTTGGCACACGAGGATTCCTCAGCTGCTTTTGCAGGATGTGGAAACTCCCGCTCATAACTCATATCAGGCCTTATCTATTCAATCAGAAGTGGTTTGGAAAGTGTGAGAGCAGAGTTTCACTGTAGGCATTCAAATTGCAGGTGAGGGAAAAATCTGAAAACTGCTCTCTGCAACTTATTTTAAAACTCCGGCATTGCCATAGTAACTGCCTATCTGTTCTAACACAGCGAACATCTATAAGCGGAGAGCGGTTTTCCTGTGAATCAGATGATCCTTTTGAGGTAATTCAGGATGCTCATGAGGCGTGAAGAACCTGAAATGCAAAAGCACGTGCCTCAGGTTTAAATACAGCTAATGAGGAGGTGAGTCTGTCATACTGAGAGAAGGCTTTCATGAACTGTAATAGATATAATCTGAGCTGGTGAATGATGGACATCTATTTGATGCTGCAGAATTTTACAACTAATGACAGTCTGTCTAGATTACTAGCTTGATTACTGTTATGTACAAATCAGTACAAGGCTAAGCTCCTTTCTCTTGGGAACATTTTGGCTGGTTTAGTAAGTTGCTGACATATCTAATAATTTTAGCTCCCCTGCAAAACCAAGGCATAATGGAAGCACACCTGACGCTGAAGCTGTGCCAAAAGCAGGCCTCCTAAAATAACTTTTTAACAAATTTTAAGGCAGCATTGCATGTACCTTTCATTAAGATCACTGAGGCAAGCTGAGCAAAAAATAAATCTTAAGGCTGTGTAGTAAATGGCATACTTTCATACTATATAGCAGGTGAAAAACAGAACAGAATGTGCATCGTATTCATATAAACAGTAGGTAAAAAAGACCCCTTATGACCGGGTTTTTCTCACATCAAATTCAAAATACAATTTTACGGATGTACTGGATATTATTCGGCGGTGTGATGAACATCGCAATGCTGCGTTTGCTTACTCTGCCGTCATTTTTTTCGTGCCGTCTGGATGAAAATATACGGAGTAGAGACTGCGCAGTGAGTTGTGTTGACAGAGTTTAGCGATTTAAAGAAGAGAAAACTTCTGAGTAATGTCATTGAGTTCTTTTGTGAAGTTGTGTGAACAACACGCGCCATCCGTGTGTACGTATGCACACTTTGGTCAGAGTGGTAATAATGCGATTAAGGTGTTTACATGGCTGTTTATTGCGTTTAAAATGCCACAGTTTAATGCGAATATGGTTACTATGATTTATGAGCTTAATCGTATTAGTTTGATCGAAGTATTGCGTTTACATAAGGTCCCAGAAATCCCAGTATAATCGCATTATGAGGGTGCATGTAAACATACTGATTGACAACATGACGAATGTAGTATGTTTTTACATTCATACTACACGCTTTCATACTATAACATACTTTTTTAATGCAAAGTAATTACTTATTAAAAAGAAGTACCTATTTAGAGAGTATGCGATTTTGGATGCAACCAAAGGCTTTATCAAGTCCATTACCTTAGCAATATGTTAATATCAGACTATCCTTTTTCTGTGTCCAAGCCTCTACTCATTTCAATTAGGAAAACTTTATGCAGTTTATGAGTACTATTTATTCATATTACACATTAAAGCTAAGCTTTTAAAAACTCATTTTGCATACACTACAGTCTCTTGACTCACCGGAGTCCCGGATACCAATATTTTTTAACGATTTATAAAATTGTCTGTCCATTTGAGATTTCAGTAGACAAAGGTTTTGAGGGTCATGATTGTTTGGTAGTATTACTGCACACCATGAGTATATATATTAGCACTTTTGTTGTTTGTTTCTGGCTTCTGATAGAGTGTTGGACCCTGAAACCCTGAAATTTGTGTGGCATACAGAGTTGCTGCCCATTAAGTGTTTTCTAAAGTGGTCACTTATGAGGTTCCATCTCTGAAAGGACATTGGTCGAAGGCAGCACAATAGATTTTAGAATGGACCTATCATGCATCTTTGCACAGAATTCTCAACCACAATAGATGATTATGACATAATGGAATCAGGATTTGTCTTATCTCAGATTTACTCAGACAGTGGAGATCACTGTTTTGTCAGTGTAGTTTCTGGGCTGAATTATCCCTCATGCTGCAATCAGGATGCACAGTGCGCTGGGTGGCCAGTTCCACAAGGCCATGCCACTAACCCGTGTTTGATGCAAATGACAAAATCCTTTGAAACTCAGAAATTTGTATTCCTTTCATTGACTTTCACAGGAATCTAATCGTCATCCTGGTTTAGTTCTAAAACAATACCAAACAAGGGCTTGTGGCATGTTTACAGGGATCCCAGCGACAGGTCTTTCTCATAAACGCTACATTATGCACATTTCTGGAGCGAAGCCTATTGCCTGAGCTCCCTCACGCTCACAGCGGGATGTGTTTCCTCGGGGCAGCTCTGGTGTCATTGCAGGCCTGTAGCGTGTGGAATGCAGCGGGATGAGTAAATGTCCGTGTGCCGAGCGGCCAATCACTGTCCGCCACTCTAACACTGCACTCTTGTGTGTGCTCCACTCAGCCATGGAGGCAAAGACATTCTTCCAGTGCCAGGAGCGCTGCCAAGAGTTCCACAGGAAAATTAGAAAGGAAGGAGGGCAAATGGAAAGAGAACAAGAACAAAGCTATTGTCTGGCTTTAGTTACATGCCTCTCTTATTGCTCTACTTGAATGGCAGAGAACCTTATAGTTTTTTATTCATAAGGCTGTGTTAAATGTTTTATGGAAGGCGTTGCCTCTAACAGTGGGAATCATTCTCCTCTGGCACAATCTTGTTGTGGTTCGGATGCTAATTTGGGATTTTTGAACTTTACAATGACTTTGAGAACTGATAGAGTGCCATTAAATGTTTTTTTTTTCTTTTTATATTATGGAAAAGCCTGCTTTGGGGTGGATCCATGTAAACAGCAAGCATGTGGAATAGTAATAACAGAGGGTTGCAGCCCCATTTCCTTGTTTATTTTCTTAATGGTCGCAACCACAATAAAACACAATGACCGGTTGATACTGAGCTTTTTAGCACATGCAGCGTGGGATTGCAGGGTTATTATAGTTAACTAAAACATTTTATTTACTTGAAATAAAAGAAATGTACTAAAACTGAAACTTATTTTATTTCACAGCTTATTTTATATTTGACTCATATTCATTTAGTCAACATACTAAAATAACTAAAACTGAAAAAAAAAAAAAAAAAAAAACAGCATTTAAAAAAAACATTGTTAGTAATACAACGGTACTAAAATATAAATAACGGGGAGATTGCTTGCTCATTCTGCAGAATATGATCTTTTCTATCACCTCGCTGACCACAATACTTTTGGAAGCAAATCCTATTATTTCTCAAATCATATGGGATTGAATTTTTTCTGTACATCCCCAGTGTCATTGGCCCACCTGGAAAGAGGGGAAGACATGTGAAAGTGTTGTTGTTTAGAGCCTTCCAGCAGCTGTGGAATGGACAGGGGTCGTAACGGTCGCCCCTCCTCATCATGTCAGTGGGAAAGTGCTCTCCATGAATTCGTTTGCTCTTTCTCCACCCTAATGGCTCCATCGCTCTGTGGGGGGAAACAGAGATCATAAATCAGATTTGTCCCTATAGGGAAAGTGAGAGGACGGAAACCAGCATGAAAATGTTCATCACGTTCCATAAATGTGGGCCGTGTCGGCTGCTGATGTTGTTTATGAACGCTACCACCCTCAGACACTGATGGGTGTGATACCATGATGGCTTCTAGTCAGTTGTGGTTTATGGATTGCTGAATAAGTATGGATGTTAGCTCTCAGACTAAGGCCATTCTGAGGTGGTCTGTGGGCGTTGAGATGGAGCTCAGGGTGGCTGTTATCAGTTCTGGCTTTCAGGCTGGTACGCACAATTCCAGTGCATGTACAAGCAGTAATAACACCCCTGTGGACCATAGGACAGCGACAGGTAAAATGAGAAAAATAATAAGTGCTTGTAGCCTTGCTTTGCTTGCTCAGGTCTCAGAAGCTGGAATGTTATGGAAAAGTAATAATCAGGTTAAAAACATTACAAATGTCTTTATTAGGCATTTGTATTTATTTGCATATTTGTATATTTTGCTTAGATTTTACATTTAGTATGAAAGACTTTATGCTTAAGACCTTGTGGCTAATTTTTCAGATGAACATCTAGCTTTATATGGAAGAGGTGGTCACATGTTTTGCCCAAAACAGCTATTTATAAAATTCATCAGGGATCAGCTACCTAGAGGCCTGCCGTCGAATGCTGATTTGTTTCCTGTGAAAGTCAATGCTGTGTTTTCTTGAAATGTAAATTCAAAATACTACCTCATTACTGTGAGACGATTGAGCAGAGAGCTGATGTTTGTTTGTCTGCAGGCAATAAACTTTGCGCTTAGGCTTCTTTTTTGGAAAGATCTTCATGATTGTTTCTTGGAAAACGCCCTGATTATGGGTGGGTTCCCGGGTAAGGAACACACTGTAACGTAGCGAAGGTTGCACTTGCAACATGTCGACATGACTGTAATCTCAATGCTGGGCTGCTAATGAGGGGAAAGTACTATGCTAAACATGCCTGATTTCATATATAAGGCTGTTTATGTTACCTTATGTATTGCACTATCAAATCCTAAGGCTTTTGTGCAAATGATTCAAAACGTGCATTATTCAAAAGACCTTTGGGCTACATGTGGCCAAACCTGATTAGTATTTAGCTGCTTGTGTTCTTATTTTCACCCTATTTATTCTGGTGCATTACTAAAACACAATGGCACACTTCCTTCAGGCTGCGTTTAAGTAGTTTCCATGACTACAATTGCTCTTGCAGCTGGATGGGCAAAACGAGCAGAGAGCATGGACGCCGGTAATGTTCTTCCAAACACCCCTCCTTCACTCTTTCTCCACTCTCTCCCTAAAGGTCTTGTTTTGGCTCAGTAGGGAGGGATTTTCGGGAGGCTTATGCTGTAGTTAAGAGTAGAGGAAGTTTGATTGCACAGATGTTGCACCCCATCACAGGTGTGGCCTAACTGGAGCAGAATGGAGGAGCTGATGTGAAGAGATGAATAGATCGAAACACATATACGGGCATAAGGAGCAATTGGGAGCCAGGTTGGGAGAAAAGATCTAAGTTGGGAGATTCCCAGGTGGAGCTTTGGTCGGAAAGCCTTTGGTAAATGCATCAAGCGACTGTCGCATTCATTTGACTAGGCAAGGTATGTATTCGCTCCACATTTCATCTTACACTAAAGAATCGTCATGAAACAACAGAGACATTCTTTTAGGCTGAACATTTGAGGATGAGATTTGGATGTGAGGAGAGAAGAACAAAGTAATGGAGAGCCTGTACTGGTTTGAAATGTGAAGCTTACATTTTTAATAAGTAAAAGGATAAAGAGAACCTTTAAGCGTGTAAGACTGACCTATTGTATCCTTTCAGTAGATAGTAGACACTAGACACTAGACATTTTAAAATGAACATTTTTTCCATAATTTTCCTTTGTTCTAAACCCTTTATTTTCTTACGAGAGACACAAAAAGGAGATATTTTGATCTATGTAGTTTGAAAAACCTCTGTGCTCTGAATCTCTGCTTTTTTAAAGAAAAAAACCTGAGAATTGTTTTAAATTATATTCTTACATTAAATTAATAAAGTTTTTTTCTCCAGGCCTGACAAATATGGAAAAGAGTAAAATCTTAAAGTCATGTAACCGGTACATTTCTGCTCTTGTTCTGTTTGTAAACTACAAAATATAATCATATAATCAAGTATGTTAATTCAAAAGATTGACGCCTCACATAGAAATAGAAAACAGCCCAGGCCAGTAATCTCTCTAAAATGAAAAATCCTTATCCAGTAATCACAAACGACTTGAAATGTCATGGGGAAAAATCATTGCAACCTCTCAGGTATGCATGCATGCAGTCACAGGGAACTACACTAACATTTTCCACTGGTGGCACTTGCGCTACTAACTTTTTCAGTTACTAGCGCAAAACATGATTTGGTCGCACAAATTATTTATATAGTAAGCCGCTCTGGATAATAATGACCAATAGTGAAACTGTATTGCATACAGATGTGCTTTTTATTTTACTCTCCATCTTTTAAAACACATGCCTTCTTGTTTTCTTTAAAAATGGTTGGGATAGATTTACTGCAATAGAAAATACAGTTGCCTACACAATAAAGTGCTAAATTAATTTCTTTTGGATTTCACCATGCTATGGTTGGCACAGATGGGCAGACTTCTGAACTCTTAAGGAAAAGTAAAATAAATATAATATGTCATTGTGAAGCTTCAATGATTCGTGTTTGAATTGTTTTGACGCAGTTACAAATTTGGACAGTCCTGCAATTGAAGGCCCACAGAATTTACAGTAGGGCTGCACGATATTGGTAAAAAAATGACATTGCGATATTTGATTTTTCTGCGATATATATTGCGATATAAAAACAATTTCACCAGATGACTTGAATAGCTCTACTTGGAAAGAATGAATCATTCTAGAATGACTCTTGAGTTCAGTGTTGGACAGATCAGTTGTTATTTTAACCATTCATTAAAGTGAATCGGTTCAAAGGAGTCAGTTCGCGAATCGGACGTGTCATTAACGGACCACGGCACACGTTGTGGGATTATCCAGGTAGTTTAGGACATCGCACAAGATTTGTCTCAACACAGAAAACATTTCATCACCAGATAGATTTTTTGTTTTGTTTATTGAAAGAGTGGTTTATGCCATCTGAATGTGTGGAAAGCTTTTCAGAGAAGATGAGGCAACGTTATTTTAGCACAATTCACAACCAGTGGTAGTTCAGAATCAGAAAAAAAAAAACTTCGGTCTTCCGACCTTTTACCATCGTGTATAGAGGGAATGCATTGATGTCACGTGTCCCACGTGAACACGCCCCCTCAGCTGGACTGAGTGGCAAAAGAGCTGCTGCGTGACTGGATTTAATAGGGGAAACTGCGGAAACGAGAGTAAAACAAACGATGTTTGGACTCGATATAAGTGTTCCTTACAATTTAGGCCTACCAAAGATCCAGTTATCCATATTGACACGCAGCCATTGTGTTTCCTGACATTTGTGTGCCTGATTTCGACGCCGGGGAAATACGTGAAGCAAATTTGCCTGTGAACGCTTTATATAAATACAATATAGGTAGGTCTAAATCCAGGTGATCACTCATATCAATGTTATATATAGGCTATAATCATATCGTCCAGCCCTAAAACTTGTAGCCTATAGTTTTTTTTTGTCATGACAACGCATGTGGTCATGTAAACACGGGAAACCCGTTTTCTTTTACACTGGTAGTTTTTTGCCTCTTACTCGGATTTCGCATTATGTAAACGCATTAACCTGCTTTCTGCTTTTTTTTCTCATCTTGTGCAGCAGAAGTAGAAGTGGTTCAGTCAAAACGCTGCATCTGTAACTGCATGACATGAGAGAATATACGAGCTGTAAGTTTCCCGCTGACATGTTGCAAGCTTTATTTAACATCAACCGACAAAACAAATGAAGTCAGATACGCAAATGATTGTTTTGTCGTCACACGGTCATGGCCTGATTTAGTAATAGAGGGTATGCGCATGACGTCACCGTCGGCCGGAGTGAATGCGGTCACGCCCACAAGTGGCAAAAAGACTGAGCGGCAGCATTTGTTTTCAGCGTGAATGCCGTGAAAATCACACAAAACACATCTAAAACGGGAAAGAGCTTTGCGATTGACTGTACAACTAGATTTGACCAGAAATCTGAGGTACTGTATATTTTTACAGACTGCAAAAAGCTACAGACCAGACTATATTCTGCATAATTGGATGTTTTTAAATAAACACTGACAAAAAACTATACAAGTTTTAGGGCTGGACGATATGATGATATACAGTATAACATTAATGTAAGTGATCACTCGGATTTAGACCTATCTATATTGTATATAAAACGTTTACAGGCAAATTGTCTTCATTTATTTCCCCGGCGTCGAAATCAGGCACATATAAATGTCAGGAAACACGATTCCTGGCTGCATGTCAATATCCATGGATCACTGGATCTTTGATAAGTTGTAAGGAACACTATATCGAGTCCAACTTTTAGTTTAAACTGATAATAGTTTGTTTTACTCGCGTTAACGCAGTTTCCCCTATTAACTCCAGTCACGCAGCAGCTCTTCTGCCACTCAGTCCCGCTGAGGGGGGCGTGTTCCGGCGGGGAAGTGACGTTAATGCATTCCCTCTAAAAAGTCATGTAAACACGGTTTACTTGTGTTGTCATGGTTTGCATGTAAACGGGAAACTGGTTATTTCAATAAGCTGATATATGTGAGTTATCATCTTACTGGTGTGCATGTAAACGTGCTCAATGATAACTGCAAATCCACTTTTCTCTGGAGTCAAGTTGATTCTATGAATTGCATCGATCCATTTGCTTCTCTGTTCTGTAGCTTTTGGCAGTCTGTAAAAATATACCTCAGATTTCTTGTGAAATGTAGTTGTACAGTCAATCGCAAAGCTCTTTCCCATTTTAGATGTGTTTTTTGTGTTTTTCACGGCATTCACGCTGAAAACCAATGCTGCCGTCAGTCTTTGCCACTCGAGTGGGCGTGACCGCAATCACTCCAGCTGACGGTGACGTCATACGCATTCCCTCTATTCTCAAAGATATTCAGTCAACTCAATTCATTATTATGAGCGAGGGAGGGAGAGAGAGCGCGCGCGCGACTGGGGCTTTCACTCTCTCTGCTCGTTCTCTCAGTTAAACAAGCGCGAATCCGCGAAGCCAACTTGATGTGTTGAATGCTCAGAGCGCGTTATAAAACGTATTCTTAAAATACACATTTCTGTTTTAATAAATGCTCATAGTAAATCATAGCATATTGCCTAAAACATTAGGTAGGTACAAAAATAATCAAACGGTGATACATTTGCGACCCATTAAAAATTAGGGTCGCAATGGCATTTCAAAAGGTCGCATATGCGACCATTTTGGTCGCAGTGTAGTTCCCTGAGTCAAACAAATTTGCAATATAAAAATAGTCTATATGACTCATTCTGTCTTTGATGCTGCAAAACCCAATGGGCTTATTTCACCTCAGACATCTAAATATGCAGAGTTTGTTATTGATTCACACCCAGTCTTTAAAATGAATGATACAGTCAGTCCTCATATGGTTCCTCCCTGGGTGGGTCACTAATGGCTGTAAATTGTAATTGTTTTGCAACCATTCTTTCAGGACGTTAAAGGAACTTTCCTGTAAGTGCTTGTTTTGAAGGGTGTAAAAAGGATTGGGACTCATGATCCTTTTTTTTTTTAATTATTGAACATGGCAGGTCTCTAAATGTTATGATGACCTGTGTGTGAGTCAAGCTTGACATGGGCAAAATAACCTCTGCATTTGCTTCAGCATTTGCTTTTCTTCCTTGTTTTGACATGTTTTCCCCCCCGCTAGTGTTACTGTTAGCTATTATATCACATGTATCTGCCAAACTAGGTCCTATCACACAGTGTTTAAAATGGGAAAGTATTATATTTGCATCTTTACCTTGAGGTCAGGTCAGACTCAGCACTGAGCTCATCTGAAGGTTTCCAAAAATACAGACCTGAAATAGCCCTAACCTCTCTGAGGTTACAAGTTCAGTAGCTGCTTATATAGATTGTTTATCAGAAACGTTTAGTAAACATTTGGGTGAATCTTGTGAAAACTGTCAAAAACATGTCAGGATTATATTTCACCCTCAAATCAAAGAAATTATATTTTGCTTAAAAAGATCAAGCCTATTTTCAGAACTTAAAAATTGACCACAGTGTTGACATTATTTTCATGACAATTAAGCACAATTTTCATGTCTGTAATGTGAAAAAAATGTTAAATGTTAAAGTAATTATAATGCATATGATTCATCATAATTAAATTTCTTTTACAGCCATACATTTAGGCAGATTTAATTAAACAATGTATTACCTTGTTATATATATATTTTTAGTTTTTACTTAACTGGACATAATTGAGAAATTGTGGTGAAATTTGTTCAATTTGTCATATAATTATATAAAAATATTTGTGTTAAATGTCTAGGAAAAGATGTAGATCTGGTCAGTCTGTTAACAGAGATAAACAAACCAAAGGACCAAAGGCCAAGAAAAATAATCCTTCCCATTTCTGGGATTTATGCCCCTGACAAGAAAAATATATCATGGTCCACAGAAGTTTGCACCCACTCAATCACCCCTTTTTGTGGCACTGATTCAGGGGGCGAGCTGTGGCCTTTATGGTTTCTGCATACGTATGTGATTGAAACTTACATTGAAACTTGCTAAGTTTGGGAAGTCAGTATACGCAAACAGCTAAATATATCAGTGTGGCATAAGCAAGTGCTTATGTCACTCCAGGGCTCTAGAGTGCGACCAAAATTTGTAAGGGTGCGACAAGACTTTTTCCTAGGTCGCACCAGTGCACCTAACGTTCTCGCATGATCGCAATCGCATCCGCTGCCTCTCCACAAACGAGTCTTTTGTTCTCCTTGCACGCATGGTTGGATCATATCGTGGTCTAAACCAATCAGATATAGAGATTGGGTGGGTCTTTGCCTCTGATTGGTTGTGGTTCAGATATTCCTGTAGGACTAAAATGCTCCGTGCAGTGTGATTGAAATAAATTGCGACCTGTCATCTGAGCACCAGAGAATCAGTTATGGCAATCAGCAGCATCAGCTAAATAAACGCAGGAAAACAGACGACGAAGAAACTTTTAAAAATGTAGGCTACTTGAACTAGGTAAAAAATATTGATTTCTCGATTCTCATTGATTTTTACGAACCGTTGGGCTATCAGTTGATGAATGAATGGAACATTGTAGCGAGCATCCCATCCAATAAATCGCAATAATCTTTGTGCTTTGTTACTATTGATATGAAACAAAGTCTCAGATTTCAAATTAGGTCCATTTTCTTACGAAATTCAAAAACATAAATAGTGTATTGACGCTGTGGCGTGAGATCGCTCTGGCTCAGCTCAGCTCAAGAGAAGCAGCAGCGCGGAGCGCACATGATCTTCTCTTCCGCCTCAATAATACCAGTTACAGCGCGAAATAAACATGAACGAGCATCTGAAAGTCTGTTAAAAGATAGAGTACAACTTATCGAAATCCGTATCATGTCACATGGAATTGCTCAATCGGTGTTTCCGTGGAAACCGTGGAAAGACGTCAGTAAAACGCTTGTAAACAATGTAATGTAACGCCACATTTACCTCAGAAAAAACATATCCAGTGCCCATAAACTCGTTAGCTAGCTAGAAAAATTAACTCTAGAGGAGCATTGTGCCTAATATATGCACCATATTACATATTCATTATAATTTTTTATGTTTTTCAATATTTAATGCATGTTGTTTGAAAAAAATCTGGCAAGTTTTTATGCAGCCACCATTTAAATGTTTATATTTCATATAACTTTATTATTATAAAAAAAAGTGTAATTTAGGTGTTTGTGTACAAATCAGGTAATTTTTACCTTCAATATTATAGTAGGCTAATGAAGCATAGTGGGCTACAACTGACTCCCAGTTTACAGCATTAGTTGAGATTTGTTTTTCTTGAGAAAATTTGCCATGTACTGTACCTGATGTCCAATATAATCAATATTGAATCGAATTGTGAAATTTGTGTCAATATCCTGCCCTAACTTGAACAATGTAAAAACAGCACTTTAATAAAAAAAAAAAAAGATGTATATTTTTTATATACAGTATAATTGTGCTTCAAATAAAAAAAAAACTACACCTTATTCTTGTTTAAAAGCATTTACATAATATACATGAATATATGGAACGTGATAAAAAGGTGACCTTGAAATTGTGGCGTTAAAGGCGACGCGAGACGAGGAAAAATTTGAGTGCACCTAAATTTTGTGCTGGAGCACCTAAATAAAAAAGTTAGGCGCACCAGTGCAACCAAGGCAAAAAGTTAGTCTGGAGCCCTGCACTCAGTTGAGTTCTGGAGTATGGAGTGAGTTCTTCCAAACGCCACTGATTACTTTTTTAAAACTATTTTTATAAACACATCCACCCAGTCTGGGTGAGCAGAAAGAATGAATCAGCATATGTAATTTCATGTGACGTGTGTCGTAGTGACGTTATGATTATTTTGTGAAGTGATTTATCCCTCAGTGTTACAGTGAGTGAAGCTCTGTAATGATGGAACTGGTCACGTCAAAACCGCAGTTGAACTAATCCAACATTGCTCAACATTTACGACTCCTCGGCCGATAGCATCTGAAATTGCTTTTTAATTACGTAGCCATTTGGAATCCCATTATTTGCTGAGTAAGAAAGGATGGCGGATTGAAAGATTTAAAAGGAACGCTGACACTGGAACGCGTTTAAACCGTTTTTCCATGATGTTAGGAACTTTCTGGGCTTAGTAGGTCTCTGGTCCAGTGATTGCATTGCAAACTGGTTTTGGTGATTCACTTAAGACTTTAATGCAATAGAGTGGTTTGTGCGCTGCTTTTTCATGGTGTCATGTAGCACTGCACTGTGGGTTGAATTAGTCATTTTCAAGGGAAAAGTAGTCTTCACACGGTTTTAAGTGTAACATTTAATTATTCTCCTAAAATGGACCAGACCGTCAGGGGAGGGGAAAGTGGTGCACAGTATGTCTGTCTTTTATTTTAAAAAGCCTTTTTTTTTATCTTGTGAAAATGTCAGTGTTAGGTTAAACATTAAAAACACTTGTTGAACTTAAGTTTTGTGCTCTTTATTCCACAGGTAGGAGTATGAATCCTCTCTGGACTGCGAGAGCTGTGCTAGAGCTGGATTCAAAATAAAACAGGTAATGAATCCAAGGAGCAGGTAGCTAAAACTAAACCCATTTAATTGTTGACAGATGGTGCTTGTTTGTTTTCCTGCCTAATATAACTCAGAAGTGTGTGGTACTTTTTTATTTTCTTTATTTTACTGGAGTTCTGCAAACGTAATGCCTGGAGAAAGTGTGGAGAACCTATTACCTCTGCACCACTGAGCCCCAAAGGCACCATACCAACCACCTGTGTGTCTGCTCGGACCGAGTATTTGTCTTTTTTTCTGTTTTATAAGTTGGTAAGTGTAACATTTCTGACAGGGGGCTTTTTACATGCCATTGAGTAAACTGAAACATGGAAGCAATGATACAGCCTGTTGCTCTCGCTCCAGGAAGCGTATTCCAGTCAGTCGAAAAGAGAAACTCTCCGAAGACGTTGAATTGAAGCCATAACCTGTAAATCAAGGCAGCTTTGTAGAAACCTCTGCGTGGTCCATTTTAATGTAGACCATTGCTCAGAAACATACATGAGTCACACTTACTGCGGCGGTATAGCAACCTCACAATCTGGCCTCAGTCTCACGGGACATTCTTAAGGAGTGAGGTAAGACTGACCCAGGAAACCTCCCAGCATTTTATTCTTTGAATTATTTCTCTCTATGGGTAAATACTGTCACCATTCCCTTTTAGTGTTGTTCCCTTTAAAAGAAAAGATCCAGAGATCTAAATAAAAGTAAATAAATAAAAGTACTAAATAAAATTCAGACTAATGTTTCTGCACACAACCTCTGAAAATGATATAGATGGATATATATATATAGATAAACATAGGTAGAAATATATATCTATGAGATGGATGAACAGACAGACTGACCGATATGGATGGAATTAGAGATAAAGATGGATAGATTGACATCGGATGTATAGACAGACTGTGTTGTATTTTTTGTAATGAACAGGACAGACCTCAGGCTTGCTGACATGTTTTATTATTTATATATTTAAGATGTGTGATTCAAAGTAGAAATGTCTTTCTTCAGCATTTTTGCTTGAGTCAGTTGATGTGTGGAATCTTCATTATGTGGTCAGCAAGTATTTAAGCCAAGGGATCCTCTTACTGGCTTTCTTATCCTGCAATATCAGGCAGATTCTGCTTTAACTGATTTATAAATAAATTCTTATTTTTTTAATGATTTGTCATCTGCTCTTGTCTATGAAAGTCTGTTCCTGCTTCAGAGTATATAAAAATACTATTGTGTCTCACAATGTGACTATTTTAAATATTAGCTCTTTACTATTACTGGGGTTTTTTCTCGGTGGAAGTCCATAATTATCAGTTATTATCTGACAACGAGTCTCATCAAAAGACATTGAATGTCAGATAATGACAGAATTTATCCCTTTGCATGCTAAGAAATGCCTTAATGGTATTTTATTGCAAAATGTAAACCATTTGTCATAAATCACGACTAGCGGCTTTGATGAACCACATGGGGAGTTGTTTTCATCACACTGCTTTCTTGTTGGGTAGGGATACTTTTGTTGAAATATTGAGAACATGGATCATGTGAAAATAGTGCCAGCTGAAAGACAACACTTTCCTTTTAATGAAAGACTTCACCGATATTACATATTGTATGTACCTGTCTCAATCCGTGTTTTTTAACAAAAGTAAGTCCCATGGTCTCTGCTCTGTGTAATATATTGTGCAATCATGCATGATGGGAGTAAACCCAATGTAAGGATTGAGTTTGTGAAGCTAGAGTGAAAACACAAGCATGTGGTTGGAGACTATGACTATGTCTGTCATTTGTGATTGAGTCGAGTATGAGCAGCCCGCAGTGATGTGCCTAAGGCACATCTCCCTGTGGCCCCATGGGTTTTGTGGGATAGCAATGGTAATATTTTCCCTGAAACATAGTTGGCGGACTACATTGTTTTTGCATTTAATGGTTTTATGTAACCATTGCTAAGGCCAATTAGCATCATTTTTGTTGCATTGAAAATGACACATGACACAAGCCCATTAATTTGTCTGACTATTTAGATTTTTCCCACATTATTGCATTTATTACCTCTATTTATTTTTTTAATTTATCAAGAGCATACAGGTAACGGAGGTGTTTGGGGTGATTGGGGGCCGTCAGACTAATAAATCGCAGTCTGCACAGAGTGTGCACGTCATTCTCTGCTTCATTTCCCCTCTCCCTAAATCAACCCCAGTACAAATATATTCTCCAACTCCAGATGCTGTTAGCCAGCCAAGTGCAGACTGACCCGCTTCTCCAGATTTGACCAGCCCTCACTATTTTTGAGTCTTATTCATTGTTGGGAAATTACTAACTAAAAGTAGTGACATTTTTAGCTTGACTACATTTTTAGTTGAATGACCTTAGTAGGGCTGCACGATATATTGCTTTAGCATCGATATCGCAATCCGCGATAGTCACATTGCAGGATGTGCGATGTCAAGTAGGGATTGTAGTTGATCAGGAGCAGACCAGGCACCACGGTTCAAATCGCACATGATTCTCTGGATTAATTGCAAAGTTTGACCATCATAGAGCTAAAGTTTATAATTTGTACATGTTTTAGGTCCTGTCAGTTTAAACATTCAAGTGATTTTAAACCATTCTAGCGCAAGAAGACGTAAAAGAAAACTCAATTTGTTTAATGTTTAATGGGTAGATGGATCGATGAATAATATATAGATGGGATAACACACTGATCTGAAACCTGACAAACTTGTCTGTTGCAGTTGATTAGCATCTGTCTGTGTAGTATGACAGTGTAGACTTTATTTGCTTTTAAACGGTTGCTTGAAATGGGTGGGATTGCAAATATAAAGCAGAAAGTACTTGAACATTATTCAAAGTTGCTTTCCCATTTTACGTTGTAATGACACTAACTGTAGCTCTGCCAGGTCTTCATTTGACTTTGAGGTTTGAGCAGTGGCAGCTCTTGGATTTACTGAAGGCAAACCACACTTCTCTGTTACAAAGTGCACTTTAAAACCGAGCTGTCTTCTCCAAGAGTGGCTTGTGACGTTAGGGAAGTGGAGCCACCCTGTCTCTGTCAGACAGCTGAGGATGGATGGGTGAAGCCTGTGTGCTCTCTCCTTCATGGCATGAGCTCGGTTCTCCAGACCTGATCTGAGGATCACATGCACCAAGACAAAACTAAGAATAGATTACAAACATTTCGCCTTTCATTAAGTAGTTTCATCAAGGGTGGAGCTAGTGGACCAAATTGGTCTGGCAGTGGTTAGTATTCCCTGTTTTTTTTTTTTCTCTGGTGGCCCACGGAGCCCCTGCCCCCTTAATCGTTAAAATGAAAGTGCCATTTTTGGTCGTATTGCGGTGCTCCCCGGATTGCAATTTGTACCAACAACATTACACACTAGGCTGAGGCTCAGATTTTTCTCCTTAGCTAGAAAATCTCAACAACTTAACTTGACTTGGTGCACAATTTGTATTTAAAAGGCACTAAAGTAAAAAACAGTCCATAAATTCAGAGTTTAAGCTTAGGCCTATATTAAGAGTGTCTGAACACAGTATGATGTTGTTGACATCTCTTCTAAACTTTAGAGGAGACCATTGTGAGAGTGTTAGAAATTTTGTTTCGGGAGACAAGTGTGAGGAGCAGGAGATTTAAGCAAAAGTCTCCATTTGATGTTAAAGTAACCTCATTTTTGTTTAGGAGAAACATTTGAGATGTTAAAGAGATCTAATTTTTATTTTAATTTGAATTTCTATAACAGCCTTTTCAGATTTGGCTTTATAGTTAAAAAGTGGTTGTTCAGCGAGCAGACAAGCTTGTAAAAAGAAGCTCCGCCCAATATCGTCAGCATTAGAGAACTGTTGGGCACACATTCCAGCAGTGTCGAGTTTCATAATAAAACATAACACCGGCTCCACATCGCAGCCCCTGTGTGAGAGTGCTGTGGCCCACATATGTTGCCATTTTATGATTATTTTCCTCACTTCATTAGGACCCTCAGCACACAGCAACCAAGGGGAACCCACCCAAACCCATATTTAAAAATCATCCGCCACACAGCACAACCTTACATGAACAAATTTTTTGTTTTATCACAGCTTCTGTTCAGTCTGTTGATGAGGATGCAACTTTCTTTCAAAGGGCAAAAAATCGGATTAAATATACTAACTGTATATTTGATAATGGCTAAATGGTTTAGATGATGATATATTCTCATTAGGTGAAAGGAGCTTAACACAGGGACTTGACAGTAATGAGTCCTGTGATGAAGACATATGTCTCTCATAAAATCAGGGAAGTGCTTTCCAGGAATAGAACAGTTTATGGCGCCATCAGAATTAAAGTATCAGTGAATACTTGGGCACCCGAGATCTCTTCGGAGAACCCAAGAAGAAAATTATAATCAGACAGCTGCCTTCAACAGACATATGAGGTTTTTACTCTTTTCCAGTCCGTTTGAGAGACGGTCACACAATTATGCCTGAATTAAAATGCGAATATTATGATGGGTTTCTGAGTGCTCTCACAAGACACTTCACATACTGTCTGCTCACATCATAGTGATTTTGTCAGCCCTGTTAAATTGAATTTGAGTATAGACCAGGGCTATTCAGTTGGCGGCCTGCGGTCCAAATCCGGACCGCCAGTTATCTCCCTCCCCCTCTTTTCCTGGTGGTGTGGCTAAATTTGGTCAGCTTTACGGCTATACGCAATGTGTGCTCCGACTGACCTGAGAAACGTTTTCCGTGCGAATATTTCAGCAGTTAGTATGTGTGTTGTTATAGTATTGAATACTATATTATAGTCATTTATATTGCATTAGATATATTAGGTGGGTAGGGGAATATAATTCATTTTTGGTATGAAATTATGGCAGTTTCCTTGTGAAGGTGTGTGTATAGTTTTTACCTGTGTTTAGGCGTTAAAAAAAAAAAAAATAGGCTATAACATATAGATTCATAATATCATTTGACAGTGAGTAACCATGCATGGTTTTACCTGTGGTTACAGTCAGTCTTCCTGTCAGAATATTTTAATTTAAGCCTATAATAATTCTAAATAAAATAATTCTTACAATAATAATTTATTGTAAATAATTCAATAGCTATGAGCTTGTATAATTCATATATTAGTTCCAAGGAAAATAGTTGTACATAGCTGTAAATTATCAGGTTTTTTATTTATTATGGTCTTATACTTTTGGGTATCACTTTTCAAGTAAATACAATACTTTTCTTTGGGTTTACTTTAGCTTATTTATTTAAACTGTTATGTATTTCACTCATCACTCAAACTTAAAAATAAACTTAAACTAAAAAGAAAAAGAAATGTTGCCTTTGGCAAATAACTGTAGTACAATAAGCTGAAGTACTAAAAGTGTTAAAACTAAAACTTATAAAAATAAATGAAAGCTAAATGGACATAATTATAAACAAAAAAATAAACAAAAGCACAACAAAATGAGTTAAATTTAAAATGTGATTAAAATGAAAAATATATAAAAATAAACGCTAATTCAAAATATTAATAAATATTTGAATAGTATACAAATAAAACTAAAATATTTAATAAATAACTGATGAGATCGGGGTGGTTGTCCATGTTACTGTTTGATTGAACTGTTTTTTAAGTATCTCTAATTGGAAGATTCCTGGATTGGAAGTTTTACACAAACTGATTTATTTTTATTAAATTAAACTTTTCACTCAAATTGTTTTACTAAATATATGATTTGTAGTGGGGGAAATATAGATGTACTTCACTAGTGAAGTACCCATGATATTGTCAGCGCCATCCCGCTTACTATTTTAGCACACCCATTATCAGCACAGCCCTTCTTCTGTCACCCTTCCTGGTTTGGTTTGCAGTGATAATTAGAGGTGCTAATGAAAGAAGTGTTTTAATCATAAGTGCAGCACATGGTAACCCCTCTATCTGACATTATCTCATTAAATGGCCAACCTCACAGCACAGCATACCAAAATGTATCCCATCCATAGCAGCTCTCTGCAAATACAGCTGGGGCTGTCAGATCACTGACGCTCAGATGGTTTATTCATTTTAGGGTGCACCATGGAGCATCTTAGTACAGGACATCCTGTCCAGCATCGTTGTTTACACCGTATGTCTGGCCTGTTCCAGATGCAGACTGGACTAAAGACCCCACTTTCTCACATTTTAGAAACATTTTTCAACTGGATTTCTTTTGTTTACTTTATGTGAGTATGTGTTTTTGATACATTAACATAGATGCTGGGCCAATTTATGGCTGGTCTTGTCTTATGTCACCCCAGCTGTAGCGAAGCAGGGACTCTGGGGCCCCGTCTCAGGAGTCAGATGATCTGGAGCAAACACAGCTGTCTCGCACACCCTGCCTGGTCTTACACTCTCCCTGCCATACAATCCGCTCATCTTAACCACAAGAGATGATTATCTGCTAATTACAGCTAGCAGCTTCTCAGTCATTGCAATATAGGCAGATTAGATTAAGATGATTGCCATAAAGTCGTTGTCCTCCTGAAAGTCTGCCTAAAGTATCATGATGTTTTGAGTTGCACCTGTGTTTTATTTATGAAAGTTTATGAAGCATGAGCTGGGCTAATCATATTGCTGAGGTTAGCAAAACAGACGCCTTTAACTGAACCTCTAAATGAAGCTGTGGATCAGACACAAGACATATGAAAGAACCGTGTCTCATTACTCACATTTGTAGCATCTGGGCTAAGCGTTCCTGGTTGGTGCAATAATATTTGGATTATGCAGTACGCCCATGACATATTCATCAGATGGCAGATGTAAGGAAATGACTGCTACAGAAGATGAATGGCTGTGAGACATGACATCTGTGGAAAAGTGCTAATTCACTGTTTGCAGAGATCCTCCAAGGTCAGCAAGAGAAAATAAAGCAGATGTATGGGATGTCATGGCTGACCCATCAGTGTGTTTTAGAGCAGGTTTTTCCTGGCTTCTATACCAGGCCCTCCTTCTGGAGAAGCACATGGGCAAAATACTTGTGTGTTTTGCCCATAATGGAAAGGAAACTCATTGCTCATAATCATATCTAGGGTTAATGGCTTGTTGAGGAGAAGTGTTTGTGCCTAGTTGGCAATGAATGGGACCAGAATACAACTGAGACATGAGGGTGCAGGTTTGAAACAACATGAGGGCGAGTAAATGATGACAGAATTTTCATTTTTGGGTGAACTATCACTCTAAGCAGCCACCTAGCAACCACTAACGTTAGTTGCATTTTTTTCAATAAATCTTGAAATGTACTAAAAAAAACATAACATAGATGTATTATTGTGGTATTAGCTGATCTAAAATAAATACAAGGGTCTATGTTAACTCTTTTTGCACATAGCAATGGTGCTACAGAAGTTGAACGTTTTGTAGCACAGGCCACACAATTGTAGCACAAGAATAAAGCATCTGTTAACGTTACCATCTCTGAAAACAACCACAAGTAGTGCAGTCCATCACTAAAACAGGCACGTGACTGACAAAGGACATTAATGTTCCATTCAGGGCACACACAATACAAACCATAGCAAGAAATCTTTTCAGACAAACATTTTCTATATTTTATACATCTTATATATCTCGTATATATTTTATATATCTTCTTTATTTGCCAAAAATAGCAGGCCGCAGAAACATAGGTCACCAAGAAATTAAAATTCTGTCATTAATTACTCACCCTCATGTTGTTCATAACCCATAAGGCCTCGATCACACAGAACACGTTTTTCAGGTTAGAAAACGCGAGACGCACCAAACTGCCTTTTTTTTTGTTGTTGACTTGTTTTAAAGTCGTCATGAAACGGAAGTTGAGATTGTCTTTTTTTCCTTATTGTGACGTGTATCCGAGTGAAACGCCTTCTGAAATTAGAAAAAAATGTAGGGCGGGGCTTGATTTCGTCCTTCGGGAATTGACCGTTCGCAAAAGCCACGCCTCCTAGTTATTGTTACTACGCCCGTCAAACAAATGGCCAAACACGACCAGCGCGACAGATTGCCACGATGGGAAGAGGTATTCGCATGTGTGTCAGTGTTAGTGACCTTTTTTGGAGCAATACCTCCGCGATATCCTCCAGATCGAGGCACAAGGGGTTACAGTATGCAGTGGAGGAATATATTCAAAATATAAAAATACGCAATGAAGGAGACACGACTACTATCGAGGCGAATGCTTACCGGTCTCAAGCGAAATCTGAGAAACCCTATGACCTGTACCTCAAATGCAACCAGCACAGCCTTGAAGAAGATTTTAGAAGCTGGTTCAGTGGCTAATTGTTTGGAGTTAGAAATATATAACTCGCGCTGCATATTTAGTAATTTTACCTCAGATACATTCGCTTTAACAAGCAGGTTGTTCATTACCACGGCAACCGTTTGCGTGTCATGCTGAATTTTAAAAAGTAAAAGTAACTAACGTTACACATAAGAGACGGAAAGATGCAGATAACCATAAATTATTTAAGGTTATTTCTATTTGTTACGATATTGATATATGAAGTGATGTTGTCAAGTAAGCTTCATGCTTTCCCTGTTGCGAACGTGCACTCCTCTAAACTGTAGTCTACGGGTGTTGCACTGCTAGTTGACTGCTGCTCATTTCCCCCCAAGAATATCATGTTAACAACAACCCTTTAGAAAATGTAATTCCTTTGTGGATCCTCTTGATTTGCTTTCTCCATGTTTCTTTGACTAATCTCAGTGTCTCAGTCTCACGCACGCTGCATGCGAGTTAACCATGTTCGACACATTTAACTGGAGTGGGGCCGTCCACACTTTTTTTATCCATTGTAGGCACCGCTCACGTTGTGTTTTCGGCTTTGGAAACGGAAAGAACACAACTCCTCCAGACAATCTCTCGGGGTAGTGTCCGATTTACAAACACCGTGGGCGCACCGCTTCACCATCTTGCTTGGAGTCAATGTTTGACGGACCTGCTCACATAGTAACGGTTGCTATGATGTGTGATTGGACAATGGCCGTTTTGGGGGAGGGGCAGTCAAAAGGTCAATTGATTGGATCGTTGGAGGTTGGGCGTTGTTAACAAAATGGAGGCAGATTTGAATGCCAGTTTACAGTCAGTTGTGGAGAATTTCTCTCCACCGGACTCACCACCGTTACCCTTCCATGAAGAATTTTTAATTGAGGAACCCGACGATGAGAACGAAGACGAGCAGCCAAATTTTCCGTAAGGAAGCGGCGGGCAACACCGAGCCACAATTCAAATGCAGGAATTCGAGCCAGCGGGCACGCAGACAAGGTTGTTTAGGGATAGGAAAGAGGACGTGCGCAACCAAAAATGCACCTAAATACCTTATAAAACGGTTAGTTCCAATCCTTGATTCTGATTGGTCAATAGCTGTGCTTTATTCATGATAAAACACGGCTATGACCGCTTCACCCAACGGTTCTATTTATCACTGCGCAACACTGCAGTTCCTATGTTATTTTTATTTGAGCTTTCATGCATATTACACATTGGAACGTTGTTGCTGTTCACGGTCAGGGACTATTTTTTTTCTAGCTGAAGGAAGGCTTTTAGTGATTTTACTTCATGAAAGTTGCACTAATACATTTTTTTTTTTACTTTAATATTTTTACTGTGTGGTAACCGTTTTTTAAAAGCAATAAGGTACTCGAGGCAAGTGCTGTATCGTGAATAAATACAGCACAGCCTCTCGTACCTTATTGCTTACATATTTGCTGGCTGTCAGTGACACTGACAGGTTTCTGAGAGGCGGGCCAGAAACGAAACAGACCCCAATAGCCACGCCCTCTAGTAAGAGTTTTTGACCGGAAGAGAAGTCGTTTCGAGGGGGGAGGGAAGGGTAACGTATTTGATTAAAGATTATAAGGGTACATGAATTTAAAAAAAAATTATTAAGTGCACAGATTAATCATTTATAATAAACACTACAATATTACATATAAAAATACGAATGGTAAAATTTGATTTCATGACGACTTTAAAAAGAGCAGTGCGCTGTTTTTTTTGTTGCTAGGCAACCACCCGAATCAACTGTCCTGTCAGTATAATCAAGGATTGTAGCACAAGCGCTCTAGAATCTTTGGTTTGCTGTTAAGTAAACTGTCATATTAGCTTTTTATTAACTTTATTTACTTTTTGTTAACATTGTGGTAGTTGCAAAAAACTTGTGGTGGCTGTCGCGGGTTACCCGGAGCTGTAACCCGCAACAGCCACCACAAGTTTCTCCTCCATCATCGCAGTCTCTGGACATTCAAAGCAACTGTAAACGTTTGTCACTACAACAGAAGGCCCGCCTCTCCGTTCATTCAATTGGACAGTGGAAAAAAATGCGATGACGCCGGGCGCTTTTTTTCCAACTTCAGGCGCTTGGAGCTCTCCTACAAAAACTCGAGGCGCAGCAGGCGGTTAAAACTCGAGGCGCCCGGGGTGCATAAACAGCGCTCTTCAAAAAGCGTCAAAGCCTCTTCATAAAGAGATTGTAATTTCTGAAGAGACACGATCATTTTATATGACGGGCAGATTAAATTTAGGTTTTTACTTGAATATAAACATTCATCAACTCACATCAGTTATGATAAACGGAAGTTCAAGCATGTTTGCTTGACGTGCGAGAACCAATGAGGTTCATTCAGCACGTTTAAACTTCCGCAAGAACCGATGAGGTTTGAAAATACTGCTTCATTCTCCTGTATAGAAAGGTCTAAAGTTTTACTATAAAATATGAAATTATTATGATAAAAAATTTGTGATTGTAATTTCTTAATTTTTGTCAGGAAATCACATCCACTGAGAGAAACTTTCTTACCAAGACTTCAACTTTCTTTAAAGAGAAGTATTAACTTTCCTATTTTTCTCTGAACATTAGTGAGTACACACATAAAATGTAATGTCTGTTTCATTTATACTCATAGCTGGAGGGCGCCCGTCATAAAACATATGACGTTCCAGGAAATCCCTTATATGGACAAAGGCATCCAGCTATCCCTGTAGCAGAATAAAACGCAGATAGAGACTGTAATTGTAATGAAATATGGTTTATCTGTGTTCTTCTAAACATCTCAGGTATTTTCATAAGAATAAAGTATATTTATAATGCAATTCTAATCGACAAAGCCTTTATCACTGTAAGGAATACTATACAATATAGTTTCTGCATCATTCTGTAATGTGAAGCCTCATCAGCTCACAAAAGGAAGTTATTTCAAACATTCCACTGATGTTATGAAGTGAGTTTGGAGTAAAAACTTTTCTCATTACAAGTTTTTGAAAGATGTTTGCTGCGTGTTGCTTCTTCAAATGCACGTTATAAGTGACTCAAACTCCCAGCGCTTGCAGAGATGGAGCAGGATTTCTTGCAAACCACGAGGCACTCTGATGCATATATGTATTTATTTAGACAAATCACTATTTCGGTTGAATTTAGGTTAATCGTGTAGCCCTAAATTAACCTCACACTCAAACAAGCACACAACAAACTCTCACTTAACACAAACAAGCGGCTCTGCAAACTTTTGAATGATAATGTATTGCGGTTTCCACAAAATTATAATGCAGCACAACTGTTTTCAACATTGATAATAATAAGAATATTTTTGAGCATCAAATCGCACCAATTGATTTTTGATCAAATAAATGCAGTCTTGGTAAACATAAGATACTTCTTTCAAAAACATTTAAAAAGCAAAATTATAGCAAATTTAAAGCAAATAACTTTTGACCGGTAGAGGAGCACGTGCCCCTCACACACTCCTCAGTATTTATTTATTTCAGACCTGGCAAATTGATGTGTGACTAGTCAGATGAATGTTAGGATGCATTACTTACTCTTCTCTATTGCTGTCATGTTGTTTTCAGATGAGTTAAAGCAGAGACTATTTATATAGAGACATGCCACTTCCCCAATCCTTAATACAACTATATAGGGAAAACCCGTAACGCCAAAGATGGCGGTTGTATGCACATGCCCCGCCCCTCCCGCTGGAAAGCCAATCGTCTGCTTTTAACAGTCAAGCCGGAAAACATTTACGCCTATCGTCTGGTTCCACCGACGCATGCGCACAGTTGAGGTTTGCGACAGCGGAAAATATGTTACTGTTTGAAAAGGCGGCAGATTTGATGTGTTAGTTGTGTAAATATCAGACATCCCAAGTCTCCCGGAAGTTCCGGGAGTCTCCCGCAGATTGATAGCGGCTCCCTGATGACCGCAAATTAGTTCAAATCTCCCGGAATCTAGAGCGAGCGAGCAGTAGCGCGCGCACGACAGAGAGCGAGAGAACCCTTGCGCATGCGCAGTAAAAGTATAACCTGTGGGGAAAAAGGCGTTTTAAACCTTATTTTGGGGCGAAGTCATCACACTTTTTCAGCGATTTTTATCATATTTTATTAGTGTTTGTATACATGCAGTTTTTATGTCCCGGTGACCAGTGAAAGTGCAGTTCTGGGTCTCTGCCCATTCATTTATATAGGAGCCTGGTCTTGTTAGTCCGAAATAGCTGCCCGGAGGCGTTGCCAAGATGGCGGCCGAGTGGCATGACTTGCCTAAAAGGACTTTGGTTAAAGCCAGGGTGGAGTCTCCTGGTGTCACAACTGTTCATTAAATAAACTGATAACCAGCCCGGGAAAACACTGAAGAGTGTTGACTAAATTTCGATTCTTATATATATACTGTAGATGGTGTTGAAATACCAATGTGTGTCGGTTGAGAGCAATTGGGCAGTGTGATAAGGCTTATCAGAGAAAGATGCCGGATACTGAATTTTCATGTGTATTTTTACAGTTCTGATGCTAGTATATCAAGCTGTTAAGATCTGTCAGGATGGGAAATATTCCCAGCTCCCAGAGAAATGCAGTGTGGAATAATGGCCGTCCAGCTTTGCCCAGAATTCCTTGGGCTGTGGCGATAATAATTGATCTCTAATAGCTCTCACAGTCACTTATGTTGCCATAAATAAAGCAGTCTCTTTGAGATTTTTTTAGAGCATTGTCTCTGCTCTTCCTGTAAATTTGCCCGCTTTCCCTCAAGATCTAGCGCAAAGTATCATGGATTTTATCGACATCACTCAAAACCAAAAAACACCACTAATGGCCATTTAAGGACAGATCTTCTTTAACTGCATTACATTTTCACCCTGCCTTTTATGTGCAGTAATCACTTATTTGATTTTTGAGCTAAGTATGCTTATAGGCTTCAGAGAGTGGCATCAATACTTTTACAAGTTGTTTAAAAAGGCCTGCTGCGCTTTATACCAGTGTGTTGCTTTTCTTGAAACCTGCAGCAGGGAGAACGTGAAAGGCTCTCTTCATGTTCAGAAATGTAAATCTGACAGTGAGAGGAGCTATCCTGGAGGGCCAGCTCTCCAGATGAAGAGATGAAAGCCGACCATGTAGGCGCCTGCTTCTCATGTGACCCTGTGGAACTAGTATCAGGGCCCTAGTAATGGATGGAGACAGCCGGGTTCAGTGGACCCTACACTACACATTTGCTCAAAAAGGATCATTTTGCTGGACAACATTTAGTGCACTGTATGTTGTATGTTTTTTTTTTTTTTTTTTAAATAAGAGGCTTGGTCAGGTTAGCTCCTGCTGCTACATGTTGGCATATTTTTTTAACAAACTTTGGTGTGATTGTTCTGTTAGTGTGGTTCATTTAAATAAGTGTGAACTCTGCCATTGGAACCCTAGTGCGCCACAAACTAGCAGTCTGAGACCCACCTTTTCAGGTTTCCAAACGAACTCTAGTGTGGTTTGACTTAAAGACATCTAAAGTAACGACTGGACCAAAGAGATCTAAACAAACCAAAAACAGGACATGATGTCGCTTTCGTCATAGGAGCTACGTTGCCCATTACAGTTCGGTACAGGCATCAGAACCGCCACCCTCTTGCAGCAGATCTTCATTTGTGTGTGTGACGGAGGAATTCCTGGACCGGTTTTGACTTCTTTACACATTTTTTTCAGCTCTTCGTGAGTTCTCAGCTGGTAAAATACCATCATATGTACACGCATACAACGAGTATATTTAGCCTAGCACACATCATTGTTTTGGATGCTCTGTTACATCGCAAAATATACGTCATAAAAGCCTTTTTTTTTGTGTGTATCTTTAGGTTCGGTGTTAAAAAAAACGAAATTTAAATTTAATTTTAAAAAAATTGGTACAGGCCAGAAGAATCAAGAGAACCCAACTACAAGTGTGAACATACCATATGTTTTAAAGCTCAGGTAATTTGCTCTAAAACAATATAGTGCTGCAGTAATGAGTCCTAAAACCTGGAGCCGAGTTGTCGGAAGCTTAGTGATGGTGGCATTTAAATCATGCGACTTTGGCCTAGTTAATTTATAGTCTAACTTTTTACTTCTGCCG
Source organism: Rhinichthys klamathensis goyatoka (assembly GCF_029890125.1). Classification (NCBI taxonomy): domain Eukaryota; kingdom Metazoa; phylum Chordata; class Actinopteri; order Cypriniformes; family Leuciscidae; genus Rhinichthys; species Rhinichthys klamathensis. The sequence goes on along the minus strand of NW_026606920.1, from coordinate 367,600 downwards.
ATTGTATTTAGGCTTCAAAAATCGTTAAAGTTGTGTTGATTTGTGTAGATTGTCTTGATGAACAAAATGTGTAAGAATCATGAACCGTTGTTGGTCACAGAGCTTATTTTCTGCAATAATCCATTTCTGCAATATTCATGAGGTGGAAGATGGATAACAAAAAATCAGGAAACAATGTTGGGAAAGTTCAATTCATTGAAGCATGAGCTCTAACCGATAGACACATTGCACATTGTGTTTCTTAAACTTTTGTAGCAACTTTAAGACTAAGTGAGGGCAGTCTCTTATAGTCTTGGGAGTTTCAGGCAGTCTGAGGGGAGGCTCAGGTCAGACGTAGGTTACAGAGAACGCCATGAGCTTCTGTCGCTGATCCAGCATCTACAGACTGTGCAGAGGAGGATGAGGAAGAGAAGATCAGCTTACACAGTCTCAGCCACCTGTCTTTAATTTTGTCTCTCAAAGCTTACCTACATTTCACAGCACTTTATCAGTCTAAACCTCTGGTGAAACAACTGCAGAGTTGGAGATTTTCAGTTCATAGTAGAAGGACATCTTGTGCAATGATAAAAAAAGTTTTGTGAAATAAAACTTTTAATATAAGCACACTTATAGGCATTTTCCAAAAATATTGTATTCAAATATGGGGTGGTGAATACAAAAATATTGTATTCAAATCGTGGGGTGGTGAATACAAAAATATTGTATTCAAATAATGGGGTGGTGATGGGTGGTGATGGCGCAGTGGATAAGACACATGCCTTTGGTGTGAGAGACCCGGGTTCGAATCCACTGTGAGACACAAATGTGTCCCTGAGCAAGACACTTAACCCCTAGTTGCTCCAGAGGCGTGTGACCTCTGACATACAGGTCCTTCTAAAAAAATTAGCATATTGTGATAAAGTTCATTATTTTCCATAATGTAATGATACAAATTAAACTTTCATAAATTTTAGATTCATTGCACACCAACTAAAATATTCAGATGATTAGGTTAATGGCTCGTTTAGAGACCCTTTTCATGATATGCTAATTTTTTTAGACAGGAATTTTGGGTTTTCATGAGCTGTATGCCAAAATCATCAGTATTAAAACAATAAAAGACCTGAAATATTTCAGTTGGTGTGCAATGAATATAAAATATATGAAAGTTTAATTTTTATCATTACATTAGGGAAAATAATGAACTTTATCACAATGTGCTAATTTTTTGAGAAGGACCTGTATATAGCAATTGTAAGTCGCTTTGTATAAAAGCGTCAGCTAAATGAATAAATGTAAAATGTAAATATTTGAGCTCATAACATTTTTTTTATATTCGATTATTCATTTAAATGAAGTTTAACAAGATTTTTTATTCATTAAGTTTTTGTCACCAATGTGTGTAAACAACAAATATACAGAACAAAAGCTTATAAAGCAGACTGTGCCAATTATCATATAGAACGCACATATTAGGGGTGGGAGAATGATTTTTTTCAATTTTCAAGTCAGTAAATAATGAGGGAAAAAAAGTAGATCAAGAATCGTTTTGGAATCGGATTACATCGTGAGGTGCCTAAACATTCACACCCCAATATACAGTATACACTCGAGTCTGCATCATGTTTATATTGTTTCACATGCTCATGTTGAGAAAAACAAGAATATTCATGCTTGTGTGAAAGTTGTCTCCTCAGTCTGATAGCTATAAGGCCGGCTGCAGAGAAAACATGCTCTGCGACACAGATGTTGCAGGGACACAAAGGTAAAGGTGCGCTAAGCATTTCTCAGCACTTTATGTTTTCAGTCCTTAATCTGTCTCCCTCACTGGAACTTGAAGGAAGCATATGTCTCAAAATCATTTTGCTATCAGATAAGTTCTCTTCTCGGCTTGCTCGGGGTACAGCGGTGCTTACCTGCAGTCGTGAATGCGGTGATGGACAGCTGTCTTTCCTCACTGGTCAATAACGTTGGTGCTGTGTTTGGATTTCTTATGATTTCAGATTGTATTGGTGATATTATGAAAACTCAGTTTCACCTCACAATGTTTGCACACGGCATGTTGATTCATTTGATCAATATATCGTTTAGTAAGGTCATTTAGTAAGATCCTTTTGATCTATGTAATTCCAAACTTTGCTGAGCCCAGAGACAGACGACAACATTCTGGCATCAAATAGAGTCTTGTTTACACGCTCCACAACGCCACCCAAGGCATTTAGTTATAACTGTGAGTTTTACTTTGAATAGTATTAGAATTCATTTGAATAGTATTTACATTTTTTGAACAATTATTATTGATCAAATAGTCGACTGTTCTGACTAGAACTAGTACACGAGAGAGTATAGCCTGGTAATAACCCCAATTTTCTTGTATAAACATACAATGAGTAGCGTACGTGTTGTGTCTAAAGAGACACGTTTTCTGGAAAATGGGTACGGTTTATAATGGCTGAAGTGGGCAGGTAATGAAGAGGTTGATGGTTGCACATTTGCTGCAGCTATGGAGCGATGCAGACAAATTCAGGTCAGCTGTCAGACATGATTACTATTTAGAGTGGAAAAGGGATCCAGGATGCAGAGAAGTTCTGCTCTCTGCTTACACACACTTGCATAGCTTTCTTCTCTCTCTCTCTCTCTCTCTCTCTCTCTCTCTCTCTCTCTCTCTCTCTCTCTCTCTCTCTCTCTCTCTCTCTCTCTCTCGCTCTCGCTCTCGCTCTCGCTCTCGCTCTCGCTCTCGCTCTCGCTCTCTCTCTCTCTCTCTCGCTCTCTCTCTCTCTCGCTCTCTCTCGCTCTCTCTCTCTCTCTCGCTTTTACTCACTGTCACACCGCCCCTTACTCACCCCACCAAGTGTCTGACCAACATTCCTCCCCAAATGCTTTCTTGTTACAGAGCGCAGCCAGGTTTCAGAAAAAAAAAACACTTTGTGTTTTTTAAATTTAACAGAATCCACAAGTCTGTGCAATTTCCACTTAAAAAGTAAAAAAGTTTAATTGCTGAGTTGCCAGGGTAGAATAACTACCAGTAATGCTAAAGATCCATCAATGTTACCGTGGAAACAGGAATTGCAGAAAAACTGCTCACAAATGGCCATCTTCTCCCATAAAGTGTTGCATATAATGTATTCGAGTGAGTTTACAAGTTTAGCTTTACAAGTTAAAGTATAATAAGAATAAGTTATTCATCTTTACATATTTGATCTATATTGTAGTAAACATCAAAAGTAGGGTGTTTTATATTTAAAATCAGTAATAGTAAGTCAACTGATTTATATGAAACACTTTTGATTATAGAATTCAGAATCCATAATGAGATTTTTTGTGGATGTTTTTTATTTTATTTTATTGTTGACACTGGTAGATGACAACAAATCAGGAAATAATTTGTTTGTCGTTTTTTTGCTGAGTGCTGACTTTTATTGTTGCTCCTCTCCGTTTAATAAAGTCAGGATATGGCTGGGAGGGACAGTCTTTAGGTCACTTTATTATTCTGGTGCAAGTAAGCACTGAGCTGTAACATCTGCTGATGTGAAAACAGTCTCTTATTGAAGAATAAAGTACCTCCGTTTCATTTACGGGACCAGTGACCTGAAAGAATGGGTCATAGTGTTCATGTGAATGGACATATTTAGTTCATGCACTGGCTGATTCTCATTAGTTTGATGTGGCAGAACAATTCTCCACTGGGTTATTTGAACACTGATGTAAGTGCCATCTCATGAGCAAATCAAATTAGGATGAATTACATAAAAACTCACCCCTTTTTGAACTAGCACCTCTCTGCGTGTTACACAAACGAAAGTTCATAAATTGATGTAAATTATATGTTTGTATATTATATTATATGATATTATATTTTATTTCTATTTAGAAAAATATATAATCTATTTGACCCATATGTCCACATGGGACTTTGATGCTGTTGTATTGTAATTTTCCCAAATTTATAATGTGTACATTTTCTATTTAGGTTCCCAATTTAGTGTAATTCTCACATTGGCACATCAGATCACAATAGTGCAATCATAGTCTTCTGTAGTTGGAAGTTAATGGTGCAGTTTAACCGTTCTGAACTGTGTTTATTGTATCTGCGGCTTGTAACCTGACCTAGCTGAATTTTGGCGTCTTTGTTATTTTAGCAAAAACATTTGGATTGCTGAACAAAGCTGCTTTGAAGTGTCAGGCAGTCTTTCTGCACTGACACAAACTTAAGTAAGGCCTGTGTTGACACGACCCCAAAGAGAGTGATTATTTATTAAGGCTGTGCTTGGTGGAGAAAGGAAAAGAAGCCTTCTCAGCCTTATAAGGCCCAGCTCTTCTAAAACGTCAGGAAGTGCTGGATAAGAAAAGGCATGACTCATTCTTTCTCGTTTTGAACATGCCAAAGAAAATGTACCTTTATGTTTTATATTGTTCTTAGCGGATGGAGTATTTAATGCTTCTTTAGCCTGTTGTCTGTTTCTTTTTATGTGGCTAATGAGCAGGTCCACAATAAATCTGTCTGTTTTTCATATCCCCTGCCCCTTCATTTATTAAATATATTTTGGCCAATTTAATAGTGCTGTCAGTTACCAATTAGAGTATATAGGCCTATCACTTACTGTACCCTTGAAGTGAGAACAATTATGTACCTTCTTTTCAATTATACTAAACAGTATCATCAGAGGTCTTTCCTGTAGCATTAAAGGAACAATTATTGAAAAGGTTCAAATCTGTTTTTTATTTGTACCATTGTGCACCTTTTTTGTTCTGAGTGTATAGTACTCTCAGCTCCGTTTAACACGTTTTGTCTTTACGGTGTCATCTCATTTGTCCTCTCTCTTTTTTTGGCCGCTTAGTGCGTTCTTTCCCTCTCATTAATCCCAATCATGTTGTGTGATTGCCTTTCCCTTTTGTGTTTTTCCATACCACACATTTAGGTCCTTAAAACAGTGCAGGGCTGAATAGGCTGAGTTGGATTCGACCATGTTTGTCTCCAAATATATGCCTCTGCTACACGTAATGAGTGGAAATATGAGTGATGAGTGAATCAGTATCAAAATATAGCCTGTGGATGCTTTCTTTAGGAGGCCTTACAACTGAAACCAGTGACATCATTCTAAAAAAAAAAAAAAGACTTGGGAAAAAAGACTTGGAAAAAAGACATGGAAAGTTCATTAAAAATTAAAAGAATTCTTAATGGACCATTTGCAGCAGTTGGTCTTGGTCAAGTGGCTTTTAACTTCTGTCATCCTACTGCTTTTCTGTGTTTTTTTTGTAGCTAGATTAAAGAAATAGAGTCTGACTCAGACTGAGGGCAAACAAGTATTTGATTGCCAGTGAGAAGAAATGTTGGTCAGGAGCAATTATTTCCAACCGTGCCTCATATAGCGCACCTCTGCGCCATGATGTTAAATGGACTGTCAGACAGCATAGATGAATCAGGAAACTCTTAAAAAGTTAAATAAAGATCAGTACACCGTTTGGGTTTTGGGCCCAGAAAGGGATGTTGGTCTGGAATATGAAAGTTATGTGATCAAACACTTAGTACATTTAAGCCTCTTTTCATTGGATGTGAAATACATCCTGACAGCACCAAGGCTTTTGCTCCTTTGCTTCCATCTTAATTTTTTCACTCCCCTCTCTCTCCTTTTTCTGTTATACTCTCATTCTCTCTATCTCTCTCACCTCTATCTGCTAATCCCTTTTCAAGTGCAAACACACCAGTGTCGAGTCGACCAGCATTGGCTTGACTTCTGCTGAGCCGACGTGCCTGTCACTGAGATATAGAGACATCAGATGAGAATCAAACACAGCTGTCACCAGGATCAGGACTCAAAGTTTACTTTCATATCTACTACTGTTCAAAAGTTTGGGGTCAGGATTTTAATTTAAAAAAAAAAAAAAGAAATTAATACTTTTATTCCGCAAGGACACATTCAATTGATCAAAAGTGACTAAATTTATATAATGTAAAAAAGGTTTTCTATTTCAAATAAATGCTGTTCTTTTGAACTTTCTATTCATCAAAGAATCCTGGTTTCCACAAAATATTAAGCAGCACAACAGTTTGTTAATGATAAGAAATGTTTCTTGAGCGCGCCACCAAATCAGCATATTAGAAGGACCATGGATCATGTGACTGAAGACTAGAGTAATGGCTGCTGAAAATGTAGCTTTACCATCACAGAAATGTTACATTTTAAGATAAATTTTTAATTGCAATAATATTTCACAATATTACTGTTTGATTAAAAAAAAAGCAACCTTGCATAAGAGAGACTTATTTCTTATAAAAAACAGTAGTGTATGTACTGCGCCATTCCCTTAGTTATAAAATGGAGAGTTTACCTTTGAGCTTATGTTTCTCATTATCTCCTATTCCCTCATTAGCTCTCAGTCTCATTGTCAGGTGTTTAATCTCATCATCGTTTATTCATTAGATGTTGGGATTTCAGCAGATCAGTCCATTGAACTGTTATATTCTAAAACAGCTTTCAGCTGTATGACCTCTAGCTGATATGTAGTCATGCTGTAAACTGTGAAAAGTTCTCCAAGACAACTTCATGTGAAAACTTATCTATTTAAGCACTATTCTTATTTGTAGATAAGAAAGTGGACAAAACTTCCTGTTTGTCTGAAAGACGAGGGCGAGCGAAAAATTACATCCTCAGGCCTAACCTATAAAATATTTGTAGGGGACATATTTGTGGGGGTTGAGGTCCTTGCAAAAATATAGACTGAAATAACCTAACAACTGCAGACTAAAGTCTGCTGAAAAATAGTTTTTATAATATATCGTTTTAATTAGGCTTTTGTTTCATGACCATTGGCTACTGCTAATTTTACAATGTTATTATTTTAGTGCCCTTCTTGACTCTTTTTGAACAGGTTTATGGATTAATGTACAACATTGCACATGGAAATTCCATGATGACATTTTTAAGGACTTATTAAATATGTTCTCTGCAAAAAAAGAAAAGAAAAACTACCATTATGCAGTGAGTTTGGCCTTCCTGAATTAATGAAACTTGAATCATGAACTCTCATTGATAATGTATTATCTCTGGTTTGGTCGGTGTACATAATTGTGATCAATGAACACTCAGTGTCCTTTATGTAATAAAGAAAGTGGTTTTGTGAAACAGATATTTATGAGGCTCAATACTTATTCTTTTCTCTTTTGCTAACCATGTGAAACCACTTGACGCATGTGGAAGAACTTTTTCCAAAGCTTGAGGTTTCAGAGAGTTTCATGGTTTTCATCCAGTGGGAAATAGGCTTTTCTTTTATTCCTTGTTTTTCCTCCAGCTGAGGGTTTGTACCTGATAGTGGTTTTTAGGAGCTGTCATGTTGAAATGGGTCTCCTTTCAGCGTTCATCTCATCTTTAAAAAGGTTTTTTAAATCGCTCTAGTAGTTACAAGGAGAATACATTGTGATGTCAGCCACAACATCTTCCAATGGAGGATAACTAATGTGAAATAAAAATAAATTCAACTTGAATTTTTTTTTTGAATTATTAATTGGTCCTTAAAGGTTTAGTTCTCACAAAAATGAAAATCATTTACTCTTCTTTGTGTATCCTTGTTTACCATATGTAAGGCACTCTATGTATGTGTGTTTATATGTGAATAAAAGCCTGAATTAACTCTGTTTATCATATAAAGCGATCGGACCGGATCCATTCACAAGACATGGATAAACTGCTTGATGCATATGGATTCGTTTTACGTTGCCTTTATGAACTTTTGTGATCTTTTATGTCTTGACATTCAGTGGAGGGACAGAAACCTCTCAGGTGTCATTAAAAATATCTTAATTTGTGTTTCGAAGATTAACCAAAGTCTCATTGATTTGGAATGACATGAGAGTGAGGAAACGTAATTTTGTGTTAAACTATCCCTTTAAGGATCCCTCAGTTAATCTTAAAGTTGAAATTTGAGAATTAAACTGGAAAGTGCAGGATGTAGAAAATGACATGCGCTACACATGCAATGAAGTGGCCCTTTTTCTCATCAGAAGTTGAGTCACCGTGAAAAATTGTGAAATTCTCTGGACAGCTGGAGAACTAACACCTGCCTGCAATCGCTGCTTCTCACCCTCCAGCCTGTGGGAAAACCAGCAGTGCTCTTCCTTCAAACCCCTCTGCTGCAGGGTGCCTCATCGTCTGTTTGGTAAGGGGTGTAGTTGTGGTGACCGGCAGAAAGCACCTTTGTGGTATGAGCTTGAGTGTTAGTCAGCATTGCTCTGCGTTCCCGGACCGGACACTGATGTGTCTATCCTGGTTGACCGTGTCATCAGTATGCTGTTCTCCTGTGGCTGTCTATCATCTCTGTTGGATGGCCATACTACACTGTCACCAAAGTGGCGAGGCACTGCGGTATAGGAGCCAGGCTCGAGTTACTAATATCGGGGCGCCAGTCTGTGTCAGGATCTTCTCTTCCACCCCCATCCAATTGTTTATTAAAGGAGTCATAATGTAGTATTAACTTTGATACCCACGCTCTATTATAGTCATTTCATGCCCTTCTAAAAAAGAAAAATTGGAAAAAAATAAACACAGAGCTCGTTTGACCCTTATTTCTGAATGGATTATTGTCTCGCGAGATCTCATGCGAGGTTTTGGCTGTCGTGGACGGTCATTTTAATAATGCAAATGAGGGGCGCGTTGATTGGTGGCAGGAAGGAGGGGGCTTGACACCGCAGGTAACTTCAGCCTATCATTCCAAAAAGAGATCATGGCGCAAGTTGTTAATGAACCCGACCTGGCCGCGACCTACGGGATTCAACCGTATATGTTTGAGCCAGACTCTGAACCAGAGCTGGAAACGGAAGAGGAACAACAGTCAATTGAAGGACGTCTACATCAACATGTCTCTGAATGGTAAAGACAATTTTTTTGACTGAGACATACATTAACATCAGTAACGAGCTAAAACGTTTTTTTTTCTATTTTCTCCCACATAAGTTTAGCTTTAATTTAATGTAGATTACATTAACAGAGATTTAGTCTACTTTATTTTCAGCTTACAGTGGTTATAGAGATTAACGTTTGCTATAATGTGTTGTTTTTGCCTTTTTTGACGTTGTGGTTTTTTAGATATTTAATAATTTTCATCTGCAGACATGTAACGTTATGTTTTTCTTTGTTTATTAATTCTTGACTGTTTTTTAAATTTATCTATCCTTATCACATACAAGTTCCGCATTAGTAGTTAGCTGCTGTTTGTTACACAAAATATAGTAATAATAAAAACACAGTCTTGCCGTTTCAAATTCAGGCAAGTCCCTGATTGTTGGAATGGCACCTTTTCCCAAACGTAGCTTCGATGCCAGCTTCGCCTGATATTGCCCCAAATTTGTAAAAGATTCTTTTGTGAAATGTTTAGCGCAGGCACCTAACGTTGAGCAAGTTGAGATGGTTGTTGGAACAGCGTCATTAAAAATAAATTTCATCCACTTGTCCCTTGTAGTTTGGTCAGTTTTGGGTAAAGAAAAAACATTAGAATGTGGATTATGACAGTCAACCACAGAGCAACTCATGTGTGCACTAGTACGTTTCTGCATCTTTCTTGACTGAATATGATGGGGAGAGGGGCAGGGCGGGCCTCCTCTGCGGTGTCCATATATGGTATATCCGGCCCCGTCTTGACGTCAAGTCGGGGGAGAAATTGAAATCTCGTATTTGAGTGCGCGTGCACGTTGGCTAGTTTAAGAACCCTGGGGTAAACAAACGCTTCACTTTTGAATATCGGCATCCCGGCCAATGTATAATCGTTAGTCAATCATAACATACATTGATTCTCATGGAAAAGTGAAAATTGCACATTATGACTCCTTTAAATATGTGAATACAGTGTGCCCAAATTGCATTTGGACACTTAAGCCGCACTTAAAATGTCTAAAGAATGTCTAAAGAATGTCCAACGCTATCTCACGACCAATTCGTACGAGTGATTAAAAGGTGGTTAATTCGTACGAATTGTCTAAACCCACGTGATGGGTAGGTTAAGGGGCGGGGTCAGGAGTAGGTCATTCGCACGAATTCATACGAATTTAGCAAAAATCGTACAAATTGGTACGAGTGAGGTTGTATGAATCCGTGACATCATAGAGCTTTTCTCAAAACTAACTTTGAGTCCCTATGCAGTGACTTTTAAGGAACTGACTTCAAAGTGATTTTTAGCAATGCAATGCCTGAAAATAGGCTACCTTCCGTCAACACAACGGAACTATTTTCAGGCGCTGCGTCATATCATTACGCCTGCTGCACTCATGGTACGGCAGTAAAGTTTCTTGATTATTACGCAGGAATGAGAGTATAGTTCATAGCCATATCAGCCTAGAAAATCGCAACTTTACATTTTCCGTCGGTCTTAGTGCACGATGTAACTACAGAAGAGTCAAGTTTTAAATAGGAAAAATATCGAAACTCTTTGGTCTTTTTTTTTTTTTTTTAGAAATGCTAATGGTCTTGTCCACTTCAATGATGTATGCTAAGCTATGCTAAAAGTGGTACCGCCAGAACCGGAGATCGGCTAAATGGATTCAAAAACGGTAAAACTCAACAGTTTAACTCTGGAAAATGAGCCTATTTCCAAAAAAAAGTGGAGTATCCCTTTAAAGCTGCAGTCCGCAGTTTTTCCTCTTTGTCGCCATCTCTGTTCGAAATCTGCAATTGCAGTTATTCGTGGAATTATTAACTTTACGTGAGTTGTGGGCTACTTCGACACGGCACAGTGCGGATGAACACAATGTTTGAGGAGAGTGTGCAGCTGTCAGTCACCGTGCCGGTGTGGATACTGGCATTCAGAATCACAGATTATTCTTTTTGGAAGTATGACCAACATAATAGTTTTCACCGGAAAATGTCATCTGAACAAGCAAGTAACATCCACTTTTGTTCTGGTTCTGACATTGCAGTAATCGCGCTGATTAAATATAACAATCGTTTATCATATCACGCAAAACCGTGCAAATTTGTTCTCAAATTGTTAATGTTAACAACGTCAGCATAGCGTGATTACATGTAATGTCCTTCCGATATGTATCCTTGTTTTTGCATGGGTCCGGTTGCAGTCTCAGTCTCCAGATGATGGAATGAGCTTCATACAGTTTCAACTGTGGCTTAAGTGTTCAAATACTTTTTGGGGCCACTGTGTACAAGTCTTTTTTTACAGTCTATGGTACAAGTACTGCAGAGCTTCAAATGAGAATGCAGCAATGAGCTAGTGTGTTAAATGTCTCTAGATATAAAACCAATGCCTTAAAACCATTCATGCAACTAATGCAGTTTATTGATAGATGGCATCTGATGGAGCTTTGTAAGAGCTAACTATTGACTTCATTTACAGTCCACTCACGTAGTAAATGTGGAGATATATCAGCACTAGTTTTGACTTCATAAGCTCTGAAGGCTTTTTACATTTATAATGTGCTCACCAGGGCTCAGAGGTGAAGATTGTTTGATCCGCAGACTTGAATTATTCTGCTCTGGACTTTACTATGATAACTATACCCGTCTAGCTCATGCCTGCATGGTAGCAGAGGGCATTCTGAGTATTTCTCTAACATTGGGTCCTATCCAGGCATAACAATTACACCAAGGCTGCATTCAAAGCTATTAGCAGTGTAAAAGATATTTAGAATGATTGAAACACTACTACATTTTATTGTTTTTGAAAGAAGTCTCTTATGGTCACTAAGGCTGCATTTTTTTGATTAAAAATACAGTAAAAACAGTAATATTTTTAAATATTACAATTTTAATTAACTGTTTTCTAATATAACACATTTTAAAATGTAATTTATTCCTGTGATGGCAAAGCTGAATTTCCAGCATCATTACTCCAGTCTTCAGAAATCATTCTAAAATGCTGATTTGCTGCTCAAGTAACATTTACCAATGTAGAAAACATTTGTGCTGCTTAATATTTTTGTGGAAACTGATACATTCTTTGATTAATTGAAAGTTCAAAAGAACAGCATTTATTTGAATTGGAGCTCTTTTGTAACATGTCGAAGTTTTGATGTCACTTTTGATCGATTTAATGCATCTATGCTGAATAAAAGTATTAATTTAACCAAGGAGTTGACGAAATGTCCTGTCCTGGATTTTCTTATCAAGTCGTGACTGGATAGGGCCCTGTAAGAGTTACAAAGCACTCTTTCCTCTGATGCCTTTTTCTTGTTATTGTGTCTTGCATTCACTGTACTGTCACTCACTTTTTGTTTGGTGCCTCTCTCCCATGTGTCTCCTCTCCGTTTGAAGCTTTGGTTCTTTTCCCCAAGAAGTACCATCATGCTTGCCTTAAATGCACATTAAGTCACCGAATGCATAATGTAAATGTCTGCTTGGGCCAGTGGCTCTGTTCCAATGCTGTCTGGGATCCCTGTCAAAAGCTTCTGCTCACCATTTCTAAATTCTGTTGGAGTGCCCAAATGAGGTTGTGTGAAGAATGAGAGTAAGTGCAAAAGAGCAGGAATGGAATAGAATGAAAAGATGAACAAGCAATATGATACATCTGCTGTAAAGAATGAGGCCGGGGTCATCCGGGTCCCTTTACTTGTAAATTGAAAATATCATGGATTTTGTTAGTTTGCACAAAATGGACACGTATCTCTATCTCCTCTCCTTTGACTTCACTTCTACAATCAGTAGAAAGTAATGCACGGTGGATGCAGTTATTTCTGTTAGTGCAGCAGCTGTTGCACTGAATCGTGATTATCAGTGCTGAGTGTTTTTTTTCTCCCAGAGGCTTCTTTGTTGTAGCAAAGGGCCTTTGCTGATTAGCTGTTTTTTTGTCGGTAAGGCATTCATGCTGTGACATCTTCATACGAATGTGAATAGTTCGCTTCATTGTTCCGTCTGATTGGTGCGGTTTCAAAACAATAAACTCTAATTAAGATTTAATTACTAACTTCTGGTTTCCTCTTGCTGCAACAAAAATTTGGAGTACAATCTATAATCTCTCTGTCTCTCTTTTGGGGTGTATTCATGCTCCCAAAGAGAGCTTTGGAAAACATTTTGGAGGAAAAACTGGATTGTAGAATTAGGTCAATTGGTTTTTAGACTATACTGTAAGAAATGAAAAATAACAAGTGTGACATTTTGTTATTATTAAGTGTGAGTTTTAATATTACCAAGTAGGAGGTGCTCTATTGTTCTATCCTTTGTATTTACACTACCATTAATTATTTAAAAATAAAATTGGTAAAAGATTTAGCAATGATTCATTAATATGATCAAAGTGACCATAAAGCTATTAATATAATTAATACATTAAGCAGCACAACTGTTTTCAACATTAATAATAATAAGAAATGTTTCTTGAGCAGCAAATCATCATATTAGAATGATTTCTGAAGTATCATGTGACACTGAAGTAATGATGCTGAAAATTCAGCCTTACCATCACAGAAATAAATTACATTTTAAATGTATATTACAATAGAACATTTTTATTTAAATTGTAGTAATATTCAACAATATTACAGTTTTTTTGTGTATTTGTATGTAAATGCAGCCTTTGTGAGCATAAAAGACTTTTCAAAATCATAAAAAATATATATTTTGACCCCAAACCTTTGAATGGTAGTGTTTCTATCATTCTATATAGTATGTCTGCCATTCTATACTGTATATCCATAGGGTCTATAAACCTTTAAACTTTAACAAGGCTTCAAACCAGTATTCAGAATTGTCTTCTAGTTTTGTAAAAAGGTAATTCCGCATCATTCAAAATCTGCATCCTCTTTGCTACCTTAATTCAATTCAGGAAATTAATTTTATTTTAAAAGACATTCTCGATTCAATTCTAAATAACACACAACCCTGGTTCTTTTTGTTTTGTTTTGTTTTTTGGTCCAGGAACGTTTTTCGTCCACCTTTACGACATTTAAAATCAGAGGGAAATGGTAGGTTAATAAGAATGTCTGATAAGAACTTACCCTAAAATCTAATTATTGATAAGCATGTTGTTCAAAGACCAACAAGGATCCAGGTATGATTTGATGTCCTACTTAAATCATAGTAAATCTTCCATATAAATATGCTTTTGGCTTGCTTTTTGTTTGTTTGTTTTGTTTCTCATTTAGTTTGTTTGTTTTGTTTCTCATTTAGTTTTGTTGTATAGTACATTTATGTGTGTGGTAGTTTAAAAAATAAAACCAGGCAATTTGTATAATAGTCATCGTGATAATGAAATTGATTCAGGCCTGCTTTCTCTTCTTTGATAATTGTATGCTGCACTCCCTTCCATTCCCAATCTCTCACTCTGAATATGAATTAACCATTTCATGTCAATTTTACAACATTTCACTGAATTGTTATCTTCAGTTTGTAAAACATCCGTGTTTACCCTCCTTTTGTGACGTCCTTCTCGCTTTCCCCCTTGCGGCTCTGAAGGGTTAAATGTGCATCCTGGTCACCGTGTGAAGGAGTTAGTAGCCAGTGAGCGTGTAATCCTTCCTTTATTAATGTTTTGTTGTCACTGGGGTCAGGTTCTCTCTTGCAGCGACAGCTTTTGAAAGTCATTACTCAAGCTGAGACAAACAAAGCTCGCGGCATGCCTCCCTTTGGCAGCTTGTGCAGAGTGACAAGACCGAGCCTGACCACTAACAAGCGAGGGCTCACACAAACTCCCAATTTACCTTCCAAAGGGAAACTTTTTCGGTTTCAGGGATTCCTTAATGAGCTGTACTGTATATCAGTTCTTCATCCCTCAACTCTTAATTGGGCCAAATATAAGCAGACCAGCACGTCGTGATTTATTGCTCTACCTGGCAAAAATAACAAGAAAATCTGTTTTCTTTTTGAGGATAGTATGTTGGGGGTGTTATTTCTAGGAATCTTTTTTAAAGCTGACAACATCGTATAGCCCAGAGTCTTGACACTAAATTGAAAAGCACTGTCAGATGTGACAGGACACGGGTGCGACTTCTCAGCGTGACTGCTACAGTGTAATTAAACATGGAACGAATGCATGCCATTAAAGCACCGAGAGGAGAAAGATAATGAGGCTGCTGCATCCTCGTTCCTCCTGCTCCTGCCAGTAGAGCGAGTCTCAAAAATGTGGGTGGATGTTGTCTTGCTCTCCAAACAGTGTGTGTTTGCGTTTCATGCGCTGCTTTCTCCATAACAATCTCTGCATGCTAATTACAACATTAAGCTGAGATAAAGACTGTTGCCTGACAATACAAACATAATCTTCTAGGAACATTCATCTCAATTTCTATACAACATTAGCCATCCCATACCAACTAACCAGGGAGGTCCTATGCTGTAAGAAGACTCCCATCAGACATATAAGATGTTTGTATGGGCGTCCGCACTGACTGAGTGATGTGAAGGTGTGAAGGCTTCTGCTTTAACCCCCACCGGCCTGGAAATAGAAACGGCTGGCAAATTATAGAGAGCAGGATCATGTGTTTATCAGCCTATTAAATTGTCATTAAAAAGCCGTCTCTTTGCTACGGTCCACACTCTTCCTGTCATATTGAGTTCAGTCCGACTTGACAACCAGCTACGTCAAAGCACTTTGAAAGCAGACTATGTTATTGAGAGGCTCTGCTTGGGGACACTGAAGCTCAAGAGTGTTACCTTCTACGATAAACAACTTAAGTGTGTCTGTACTGAGCTTTGGCAATGGAAAGTCAAGGGTGCCCATGCATCTCTGGGGGAATCTCAGTTTACATTAGGAATTTTGTGTTTTTGTGTGTTTTCATCTACTGGATATAGGGGTAATTTCATGTCTTTTTTTAAAATAAAAGTGCTTTGTTTTGCCACAAAGTGTTAGTTTTCCTACATTTGAGCTTTTAGTTGTACAAATCATCACATTAAAAATAACATGAAAATTGGATAAAATTTAGAGTGACGGAAAAAGTGTGAAGCACTTGAAAGCCCTTGAAAAGTGCTTGAATTTCACTCTCAAAAGGCTGTACGAGCCTTGAGATGAATAATGTAAAAGAAGAGGAAAGAAATTCTTCTATTTCTGCCACAATGCCATGGTTACAGTTAGTGTTACTACATTAAATCTATGGTGAATGTTGGGGATTTGTGTACTGAAACGCCTTCTATAACTTCGGTCATGGCACACCTGCTGGCAGTGCGAATGCAACCAGGAAAATGGGCCTAGGGGAACATTTAGCTCTCAGGGAACCACCCTGGTGGCTACTTCCTATAACTAAGTTCCTATAGCTAGGCTACCCATTGCGAAAGCCCCTAATGTTTCTCCTGGTTTCCACGTCAGCGCTGTTTGATCTGATATGTGTGGTTTATAACAGAATCCTGCTCCAAATTTGAATGCTTCCCAATAGATCTTGCTGCCATGTTATTAATGTTGCAGCAAATTTAAACGCTTTCAAAAATTCAAACAGTAAAATTGTGAAATATTATTACAATTTAAGATAAAAATTTTAAAATGTAATTTATTCCTGTGATTACAAAGCTGAATTATCAGAAGTCATTAGGCTATGATTACTTCAGTCTTCAGTGTCACATCTATCAGAATCATTCTAACATGCTGATTTTGTGCTCAAGAAATATTTTGTTGAAATGTTGAAAACACTTGTGCTTCTTAAAGAAGTGTTGAGTTGATGATTAGAAAGTTCAAAAGAAACATTTATTTTAAAATTTAAATATAAATATGTTGTACCATTTATAAATTTCTTTCTCAATTTATTGCATCCTTGCATCCACTGCATCCAGTGACTTCATTTGAACAGTAGTGTACTACAGTAATGAAATAATTTTGATAATTTGTCATTTTGATTTGTAATTAAATAATCTTGAGGCCCATTTCACAGTGGGCCCAGTCTCCCTGGTTGGGAACCACTGATTCAGAACTGATTCATTTATTTGATTTTTTTATTAGTATTAAGTATTAATTTAGCTTTGTTAACTATTGGAGATTTCCATTGCTTATTGTATTTCATACCACAGTGTCTCTTAACTTATGGCAGATAAGGGACAGCAAGGAAATGTAATTTCCTCTCAAATAAGTATGTTACTAAAAAGGGAAAACTGTTTCATGCAAGTTTCATGACTTCCAGAAGTAAATCCTGGCATCCTGAAGCTGGATGCTGGATGACTGTTGTTTTTTGCATTTCATAGCTGTACTTCGTATTTTTGTAAAAGGCAGTGACTGTCATTGTAATGTTCTCTTCTCCCACCCAACAACAGCTTTTTGAGTAATTGGCTGGGCAAGCAGGACCAGTCCATTGCAAACAGTGTGGGTTGTCCCTGTAAATCTCACTCTCTGAATGTTTTTCCGATATTGTGAGGAAATACAGAAGTGTAATGCATTTACGAGGCTATATTGTGGACACAGATTATACTGCTTTAAATGTCATGCGTGGCCATAGTCAGAGTTTATATGAGGTGAGGTTGTGGTGGACATCCTGGAGACTCGTTCTCTGTTGTTACTCTGCTGAGACACAGAGAAGACAAGGCTTTAATGAGGCCTGCTGTGAGAGAAAGAAAAAATGGTAGAAAAACAAAAGGGCCAGAAGGAGTGAGAAATAAATTCAAAGGAATAAAACGAATTGGAGAATAAAGGAGCGTATTGCTTTGGTCGTGGAGAACAAATTTGGTTGAGACATGCTAATAATGAGCTCAAGTATATAAAAAAAAAAAATTCTCCAGTCCAGCCTCATAATGACTCATCTGTTCATTAATTATCATTAAAGAGAGGGAGAGTGAGCAATAGAGACATAAAATTATTATTTATGTCACTCCAAATCCATGATGTAATTTTTCTATGGACTGAAGGAGAAATTTTGAAAACTTTTACCTGTTAAAGGGATGGACTAAATGTTTGTGTAAAAAAAGTACTTTAGTACAGTTAAGTTTACAAGATTTTAGTAGCTCATAGAAGCAGGAAGTTTGTTGTTGGCTAGTGTTGGTCTCCAATAATAGACTTTAAAAAATCTGTCATCAGAGCAATAAGGGAAAGTTAGTTCCTTTCCTCGGGAATGATTCAGTATTAAACCTATGCTATAAGTACAACTGTTCAATTATGGAATCTGTGTATTTGAACAGCTCTGTCTTGAGTAAACACACTTTATAGGGAAGAGAGGCAGAGCGCGGTGTGTTGTCAAAGAAAGCTAATAGAGTGTCTGTGTACTTTCATCACAAGCTCTTTAACAGCTTCCAGTGATGTGGCCCCTTTGAAGATGGCTTAAGAACTAAATTTAATAACACAGGAGACTTAAAATGCCTGAAGCTTAGTTTTTTTTTTTATAACCGCATACCAGCATTAGGCATTACTGCACTACATTTTATTTTTCGGTTCGTATTTGTTTGATAGTTTGTGGTTTACTGCTGGCTGACTCTTATATGCATTTTGTAGTTTTCAACATTTTCATGTGGATTATATGTACCAAAGAGAAGTTAAAAGGGTAACATGCTCATTAACTAATAAAGAGAGATGTTAAACAGATTAAGCAAGAACAATTAAATGTGATGGTAACATTTAATTATGATCGCTTTTAACCACCATTAAAGATACTGCCTTAATTGTGCTGTCAAAACTGTACATCAATCTTTTTCTTTTGTGACCTCTTCAGTGATAAAACAATTATTCCAATTAACTGTTTGTTGTTGTTGTTGTTACTGTTTTGTCTTACAAAATACTCTGGGGCAGATGTACTAACGCTTTTGCGCCCACTTCAGGCGTATTTGTTTCACAAAGTGAACACCATAAACCATAAAACCATGGCGAGGTATGTACGAACGGGACGCACCGAGATGAAAGCGCAGACTGCCTGTCGCGGGAACTGAAAATGGCAAAATGCGCTTTTCGTGTCATGCATATTCATTCATGGGATGGTCAAGGGGAAAGTGGGAGTGTCACATAAAGAGATGGGATGGGAAGCGTAAACTGCGCGTAATTATGTATTCTGCGTTATGTACAGAAAAAGCCGGTGAAAGCGCGCCTCTATTTTGCGCTGAAAATTCTCCGCCTCTTAAAAGCAGGTGTAACTTAGGAAGTGGGTTTCCTGGCATATGCCCCCTGTTGAAATGGCAGCAGTAATCCGAGCAAGACGAAGACATAGGCTAAGGAGACGAGCTGAAAAGATTTTTGCCACAAGAATCACACTTTTTCAGTTGAGTGAAAACGAAATCATTAAGCGTTACAGATTACGCAGCTACACAATATTACAGTTACTGGAAGAAATCAAAGATGACATAGAATCTCCGACTCAGCGTTCAAGTTCCATTCCAGCAGTTGTTAAACTCCTCGCTACATTACAATTATTGGCATCAGGATCATTTCAAACAGTCACAGCATCAGCAGTGAGAGGAGGAGGCCCATTCAATTGCGCGTTTAAATACGCGCAATGTACAGTATAGTGGGTGGGGACAGGCGCTGATTACCTGATGAACTGCAGGTTTGGTACATAACAAGCACACTGTCGACTTCACATCAAGCGCTTTCTGCGTCTTGGCCATGTCGCTATTAACGCTGCGTTCGCAAATGTACGTACATCTGGCCCTCAGTTTCCCAAAAAATTGGATTCGATTCCCAAGGAATGCATGAATTGAAAAAATGTATAGCTTGAATGGAATGTAAGTCGCTGTGGATAAAAGTATCTGCCAAATGCATAAATGTAAATATAATTTTATAAAATATAATAAAATGTAATATACTTCACCCTGAAGCAGAAACAACCTTCTAGCATTCCCCTTGTGTTCTCTGAAGAAGAGCAACATGTATGTGGTTGTAGACTACTTGCATAGAGGCCGTTAGTTCAGTGTTGTTTATAGCTTACGCAGTCAGCCCAAACATGCGGCAGCATATAGGTCTCATAGACTTTCTGCATTTCGATTGATCTAAATAAGTGCCTTCTTTCTCCCCTAACCCACTTCTGTCTTTTTACTCACAGGTGGCTTTCACATTGGACTCTTAAACATCTGATTCAGGCCGGTAAAGCAAGATAAAGAAAGAGAGGGTTGAACATCTGCTGAACACATCAGCGGAAGGCTGTCACCAGGTGGGCTGTATGCTGTGGCTTTGGAGAGGAACTCAGAGGACTTCTTCATGCCCACAGGCCTCGGCTGTTCACAGGGGGGATGATCTGGAGCACTGCACACAGGCCTATCATTAGGCCATTGGGGCCCATGCTAAGGAATGGATAGTTTTGCCACTAAATATTATAGTGCAACTTCCCTTTAACTATGGGGCACCGGTGAATGATTGGTATGGAAATCTTTTTTTTCCTTGGAATCAGCTCAAGCAGCAGTTAAGGCTAAGCAAAGCACATTTTATTTGCTTTTTAGGATTGATGTACTTTGACATTTTTATATAAATGTGTCTTCATAGCATTTTTTTTTTTTTAGTTGGCTAGCATTATATCATCACATAACAGACTTTAAGATTTATGAATAAACAAAGACCATGGCGGCTACCTATCGCATAGTCGTCAGTAGCATAAACTGTTACAACAGCGTTGTAATAGACCGTCGTGTCCAACACACTGTACACTACTGTAATGGACCCTGTGGTGCACTAAAACATGGACTGAACTGCACAGTGGCTCACCGCAGCACTTGTGCTGAAGTTCTTGATACCCCCATATCCAGAAACTGTTCTGACCAGCCCATCTCTATTCTTGAGTCTAAAACATTGGAGAACGGCAACACCGTGTCTGGGGCCTTCTGTGACGACTACCACCAGGTCGTCCCCAGAGTCAAGAAAGGATCTGCCATCCAAAGCTCAGCAAGCCTCAAGGATATTACAGGGGAAGCCATTAACCTGGCCAGCGGGAAAATCAAGGAATTTTCATTTGAAAAGATTAAGTACTCCGCCAGTCATGTGACTTTCAGAAAGGGCCGTAAGGTTCGGCCAGACTCCTTCAGCAGGAGATCCACTGATCTAGACATAATCTATGGCCAGTTCACAGGCAATGATGAGAACTGTCCTCCATTTGGCCTGTTTCAGAAATCTGTACTCGAAGAGCATAAGCTGAGTCGCAGCGCATCCCTGGAGCAGAACCTAAACAATGTAGCCACGCTCTACCTGAATAGCCTCACAGAGGAGAACCTAATTACCCGCATACTTGAGAAGACCAAGGCTGACAGCAGTGCATCAGGAGAAGACATTAAAGCCTGTCTGGACATTCTCCTCAAGTGCTCTGAAGATCTGAAGAAGTGCACGGACATCATCAAACAGTGCATCAAAAGAAAGTCAATGGGGGGAAGCAGCGATGACTCTGGGAATCCTGAAGCCATTTATAAAAATGTGATGGCTCGTCTTTCCAACTATTTGAAGAGGCTTCCTCTTGAGCTGGAACAGGGGCAAACTGTGAGGCAGGAGCACAGTGAGCTTGCCGAACTAGTTAACAGTATACACGGGCTGCAACAAATCCCCTTCTCCCCTATTTTTGGCAATGAGCAACCTCCGCGATACGAGGACGTTGTTCAGTCTCCTCCGCCCACGAAGCCTCGGACTAAACCCTCCCAGTCTGAACCTCCAGATAGCTCTAGGGATCTTGTATGCAACGTGAAAGCCATTCAGAGCCTCCCTGGTTTATCAGCACGTACACCTTCATCAACTAATGGGTTCCCACATGGCAGTCTAACTTCAGCTTCCAGTAGCGGTTCAACACCTTTCAACTGCCACCACACGGTTTCAACCAGCCGACCGGACACATTCTCTTCCACAAACTCTCTTTTGTCTAGCAGTAGCGAAAGTCTCTGTAAGGATGCCATGGAGGCTCTGTATATCGAGGAGGAGGATTCAGATGTGGGAAGGATGCCTGACAGGGCAGTTAAAGGGGATGGGAAGCACAGCTGTAGTCTTTCAGAGCCCAGACCTTACTCCAAAAGAACCACTGGCTACTCTGAGCTTAGTGGTGGTGTTTCAGATAAACTCCATGAGCTTAGCAGAAACGGAACTGTGTTCAAGCCTAAAAACGACTCAACTGTCAACCAGATGTACTTGCCAAAAAGCACAGATTCCAGACTGTTCTCAAGGTCAATCTCACACATTAATAAAGGGGGAGGTGATGACATTGATAAACTTTTGATGGACCTGGAGTGTCTTTCCCAGAACATGCAAAAGGAGCCTCCACTGCCCCCTAAACTTAAAAACTGTGCCCAGCAGACAGGTTCCCCCCAGCATTTAATTGGTAACTCAGTGGCTAAAGATCTACCCGTGGTGTGTTTGTCTAGACCCTCGGTGGTCAAGCCACCCGAGCCAGGGGTTGAGGCCGCTGAGGAGGACGATGGAGCTCTGCTGCTCAGGATTCTTGAGAGCATTGAGAGCTTTGCTCAGGAGCTGGTGGAGAGTGGAGCTGGGAGAGGAACTCAGTCTAAGGAACGAGAGGTCATGCGTCTTCTCCAGGACACGCTGGCCAGCACTAAAGCAGAGGTGGCTCCGCTTCCACTTCCTGTGCCTTCGTCTGAGACTGCACCTACACCTCCACCTACACCAACACCCTCAAGTGCACCTGCTGCCATACTAACACCTGTTTCTACTGTGAGGGACACAGGCTCAACACTTCTCATTCAACAGACGCCCGAAGTCATCAGGGTGAGTTCAGCTAAACTAGGTCTGTCTGTGTAAGGTTTTCGTAAGTTGACATACCTGTAGCTCTTGCCGAATCTATGCAGTGTGCCATTTAAAAAAATAAAAGTGGCGAAGTGTTAAAAATGAAAGAAATAACAGTAATAACTTAAATTTTCATGTTTCAATTTTTATGTACCTTTGATGTTGCCTGCTTGAGCATCAATGGGTGTTTGCAGACTTTGTGATTGTGTGCATGAGTCTTTCCATTGTCCAAAGCTGGATTACAACATCATTGAGATACTTTGGGGATGAAGTCAAATGCAGAGCATAGGACTTTCAGTAAGCAGCTTCAAGGCAAACCAGAGACTCATACATAAATATAACAAACTACTACAAACAGTCTGATACAAAGGAGGCAAAACATAATATTATAATATTAAGAACCAATGGCATGTATAGTTGTACAGGATAATTTTAGTAAATTCAGTTATTTTGTCTTGTAGAAGATATAAAAATATCTTTCAGATTCTCCAAGAAGTATTTATTAATAACCAGCGACTTATACACAGCGACTTATATATTATATACCAGCGTATTATATACAGACAGAATGGAGGTGGAAAATCCATTTTACCATTAGCTGAAGCACAAAATTATAGCCTTCATAAACAGTAACCATTAAATCAAATTTCCTCTCTGAAATACTGTGGCATGTGCATGAACTGGGAAAAGGCTTTCTTTAGGGGAAGTGAAATTTATCATGAATATAAGCAGTGAAGGGTTTACCATTTTTGTATTTTACAAGTCCATATTTTTCACTGCTAACTGATCTTTTGGTTTAATTTCAAATAGTTGCAATTTAGTCAGTTGATAATGTTTTTTATTGTAATTTACTTGATGATTTTCATTTAAAACCATTGTAATTTCCCAGGTTGATTTTTGTTAAAAGTATCTAATAGCCTTAACATCTTACGGTTACCCATGAGAAATATAGCGGGTTGCATAAAAGCTTGTTGCAGTTAACGGTGGGGTCAGTATCATGTGTCTTTTGGAGCTGGCTGTCACCTTTAGTCTTTTTTATCTGCACATCCATCATGCTGGGGAGAAGAAAGCACAGTTTGTTATACTCTAGTTCAGGGTTCTTGGGTGAGACTCTGGCACGTACTGGACGTACTTGTTTATATGTCAATTGTTATCACAATTTTGAAATGTGTAAAAAGGTCTGAAAGCTGCATAGATGGGCACAACAACTCTCAATTCTCCCCCAAAAAAACTAAGGCATCATCTAATGCAAGTCTCGAGAAATGTGTTTTAGTGTTTCATGACCCATTTATTACTAACTCTCAGCTCTCTGACGTGTTTTCAAGCTGTTTATGTCCTGTGTCAGTTGTCCAAGCACATTTAACCCTCGCTCTTTATGTGTCCTGTGTTCTACCTCTCTCCCACCCTTTTTATATTTTCTGTCACTGTTAAATCCTCTCTTGTTTATTTTCCTGGCTTTGTAAACCAATACCAGCTCAGGTTCTATCTCGGGCCTGCTATTTATGACGTTGCCATGACATCTGTCAAGAGTGGAACCCCCTTAATAATGGGGCTCCTCCTCCAAATCTATTTATGTACTTGCTCAGCACATAACTAAGAACCCTTTAGGTTGGATGAGTCGCATACTTGTGCACGAACACACACGTACACACCCCTAAAAATGCCCTGATGGCTGATTATTTAGGTTTTGTAGACATGTCAGATAAATTAGCACATTTATGCTTCCCCAAGATGCCAAAAACTAGAGGTTTTATCTCGAACAAGGTTGAATTAGTTCACGTTTAAAGTATGCAAGTCATCCTTTGAACATTAGCGTCATTTTAAAGAAACGAGTGTGAGACGTTAAGTTAGAAAGTTGTTTTCATAAAATGCACGTCCCCTAGTAACTGTCTCTCATTGGTCCACATGTTATTTTGGGATTGAGTTGTGATGCTGTAGCCATGCAGTTGGTGTGGAGGACACACAGTCCTTTTTCGATAGCGCTGGTAGTTCATAGCAAGAGCAGGCAGCAGGGGTTTTGGCACAGACACTGTTAATGGTGTTGATTTGCCCAGGGCACTTCTCCTCCTCCTTGTCATCCACAGACAAAGGTGTCAGGAAGACTAAATCAGCTTTCTCCCCGCCTACTATTTCATTCCGCTAAGAGACTGGCTGTCGCCAGAAGGAAAACGGACCCAGTGTTGCCGTGGGGGTCACGGCTAAGTTTGGGAATAGCTTTCTGCTCACCCGATCACCTCTCTGGCACCCGAGGGAGCAATAAAAATAAGAGCGCTACGCCAGGAGCCCTGCCCACTGCCCCATTTAAACACAAAGCTGCCAATCACGGAGATCAACAAGGCTGCGGAAACATTAGACCCATGCGTTCTCCCTCTGAGCAGTTGTGTCATACCTGTTTGCTGTTTACGATGGGAATCTAGGGTCTTGTTTTTAACACGGTGCACCTGCAGTGCTTTTCTCGTTTCATCTCATTTAGTTCCTGCATGTGTCATCACGAACACAAAAGCACTGAATGGATCAAGATGTGGCCCATCTGTCAGCATCTCAGCATCTAGGGAACCAGCTCCAGATCTAACAGTTGCTGTTGTGCATTGCTACAGGACCTGAGTGTGGTCTTTTTGTTTGTGTGTCTTTTTCCGTCTCATGACTCATTGCTAGACCAAACAACAGGTGAGGCTGAAAGTGGACGCTCAACGGGTTTGGGCCTCCTTGCCTCTGTCTCAGAGCTGACAGGGTAATCTGTTGATCCGGATGCTGGGGCTAGTACTTCTCTCTTGAGATTGCTTATTTACTGCTTCCCTGTGTTTCTTGGTTTCACATGTGCATGTGTACTAAATACTTCATGTAGTATTGTGAAGATAATTAAAATGAGTTTTCAATGGCTTATGAAATGAGTCGTGGCCACTAGCATTTATTTGCACAAACTTATGTTGTGTTTAGTGACCATAAGCCATTAAGAATTATGCAAATCAGGAAACATTCTGTGATTTAAAAAAAAAAGGTATGATTTATATATTGTTTTGTATCTATTTCTTTACATTTAGGTTAATCTCTAAGGTAAAATAGAGTATATTTCACTATATAGTGTATATATATATATATATATATATATATATATATATATATATATTATACTGTATATTATACTGTATATTATACTGATCTTAAAATTAAAGTGAATTTCTTCCTGTTAAACATTTTTCATTCTATACATTATAATGTTGTGCTTCCAACTTGTTGCATTTGAAATGGTTGATTTTTAGTTTGTAGTGTTTTAGTTTTATTAAGACAAAATAATGATCAGCATCAGGCATGGTTGTGTGACAATAACAAGGAATGAATTGAAATATTCACGGTGCAGTGCTATTACTGCACAATTAGTTTAACCTAATCGCATTTGGTGTGCAGGTTTTTGAAAAAGTGGTGCAACTGTTTAGTGCATTCACCCCTCAGATTTGAGGCCTGCATGTAAACCTTCCTTCTGTAAGCCTAGAGACAGCTCTCTCCATGTTGGACTGGGGACCTTCCCCTGTTGGTTTGACTGCATGGTGCAGACAAGGCAATATGTCCTTCACTGCACCTGTCAGGAAGTGCTGTTAATCTCCATGGTGACAGGGAACACCCTGCTTGGCAATAAGAGTGTTACAGTCAATATAAATCAGGAGGATCTCTTCCAGGGGCTCAGGCCAACTAGTCATGCTTAGAGCCACAGACACACCACATTGGGTCACCACTGGCCAGGCCGCATTTGAGAGCGAGTCGACATGACGCCTCTGTTATATGAAGTGAAGAGAAACTACAGAGTGCCCTCGTGTTTTACTGGAGTTTAGCATTTAGAATGTGTGTGAGAGTGTGTGAGTAAGGTTAATCCAGGCATCACCGAAACATTGTTCTGAAGCGTTTATTTATTTATTTATTTATTTATTTATATAGCTACTATTGTAGTATTTATTACTATTTTACATTAGCTTTTGTTTTTATATTTTCAGTTTTTTAGGGAAGTTTTAGTAATTTTGAGTTTTTGTCATTTATTTTATTTTAGTTTTAGTCATTTTTGTGTACTTTGTTAGTTTGTAAGTTTGTCACACACACACACACACACACACACACACACACACACACACACACACGCATTGATTATCTCACTTTATACCCCGCTTTTTGAGCAACCTGATTCCTGTGAGGTTCTGGTTATGTTCAGATGTCTTTGGCAGTTCTGGCTTTTCATAGTAATTCTAAATATACTATAATTATGCATTATATTATGCTATTTCCAACCATGCCAAGGACACAGTCATACAAACTCGATTTCTTGCTGTAGGATGATCTCAATATTTTGCATCATTAAAACCCATATTAAATCGTCAACCTCATTCAAACTAACATCATCAGATAACTGAGACTATGAATTCTCCTAAACAATGTTAAAATGACATTCCCCCCAAAGGGAATACAGCCGTATGTTAATGATAATGGCAGGATTAGAATTTTTCACACAGTTCACCTGTTTGTAAACCTGGCAGTCAAATACATTTTCAAAGTACATTTTGGTCTTTCACAGTCAGAATCACTCAAGTTTTTATCACAAGTGACAAGTGTTTTTTTGCTCACTCCCTCAAGGACAGAATAAAAAAAACGGAGTGATTGAGGGTGCCTGTACGCCTTTTGTGTCCACCTTCTTATTTGCTCAAATTGTTTGGATAGGGTCAGCCGGGAATTACATCACCGGCATGGCTGCCCTGCACTGAGAGGAAATGAACTCACAGCTGAGGTTTGAGCCAAGAAACCCCTTTATGTGCAACATCCTCCTGTGAATCACTGCCTGTTGCTATTTGTGAAGAGTTTCCAATACAAAAAAGTAATGGAAGAGGCTATAGCTCTGGTACGAAACAACATACAAGTACATGGCAACAAGACAACAGCCTCCTCAAAATAACAGTTTGTATCAGTCTTAGCATTGATAGAGACCCCCAAGTGATGTCAACTTTTTCCCAGGGTTTAGGATGTCTGAGGTGCTAATATGGTACTTCAGCCTCCATTTGTGTTGGGGGCTGCTTAAGTCCTTGAGCTGGCATGGGGATTTGACAGAAGAAAAACAGGAGCTCTGTGTATCTTCCTGTAGCATGACCATCAGCGCTGAACAGTGGCTTCCTATTTTTCAACTTTGAAGCTGTTGCTCATTCATACTCTCAAACTATTTATTTTCTAATGGTTAGGTCAGTGGTTCTCAACCCTGTCCTGGCGTACCCCCAACACTACACGTTTTCCTTGTCTCCCTAATCAAACACACCTGATTCAACTCATCAGCTCATTATCACATGGGTTAATGAGCTGATGAGTTGAATCAGGTGTGTTTGATTAGGGAGACAAGGAAAACGTGTTGTGTTGGGGGTACGCCAGGACAGGGTTGAGAACCACTGGGTTAGGTGAAGAGTCTGATTGGATGGATTTGAGTTAACCAGATTTCTTGTGAGATGACCAAGTTTTATGTGATTTTTACAGCTATTTGTCAGAGTGATAGTTTTGTAAGATCTTTTACAGGAAGAACACAGTTCTGTGTGCGGTTTTGTGAGTGTTTACATCACTATCAGTTTAAAAATATAAAGACACTAGTGATTCCTTAAGTGTTTGTTGAAATGTATTGTGTTCATTTAAATGAGATTGCTTTTGTCAGAGAATTTAACTGAATCTTCAGACATCTTAAACAGCTTTTCTGTTAATCTACCAAACTAAGCCCTCAGAGTAATTTGTAGTTCTAATTGCACTCTGAAATGTCTCTGGAAATTGGATGGTGCATTGTTGTGAAATTGTTTAGAAATATTTCAGACAAATACACTATTTTTTAATTCAGAATATAGATTTTTATAAATGCTACAAAATATTTGTGAGGCATTCTTGTTATCAAATCAATGCTTAGCAAAACTAAACTTAATTAACTCATGGATGTGATCAAAACCATAAAATATGTACATGCAAAAGTAAGTTTGGGGTTATTTTTTTATTGAAAAATGTATACTTTTATTCAGGATGGGCACATTAAATTGATCAAATACACACACAAAGATTCCCCCAGGTAATCTGCCTTATGAACAGTTAAATGTTCTCCTCATGTGCAATGATAAATATGTGCAATACCACTTATATTTATTTGACAATTCCATTCCCTGTGAATTCTACTCTGCTGTACATAGCACACCTGTACATACAAATGTCTATTTTTGTTTATTTATATATTATATATACATATGTCTGTGTTATTCAAATATCTTTATTCTTTTTTATTTTATTTTACTTTACTGTTGTTGTCTCTGACTGTGTACTGGAAGCTTCTGTCACCAAAACAAATTCCTTTTGTGTGTGCAATATACATACTTGGCAATAAAGTTCTCTCTGATACACACACACACACACACACACACACACACACACACACACACACACACACACACACACACACACACACACACACACACACACACACACACACACACACACACACACACACACACATGCTGTATATAGTTACATATATGCCTTTATTGTTCTGGCAGAATGTCATGGGGGGTGTCCAGTAGTCAGGCAATTCTCTTCACTTTAACATGCTGTCTGGAAGTTGTTTTCCAAGAGATTACCCATTATCCTGTGAACTGTGTGAAAGACAAAAATCTCATTTATAATGGAGTTTCGAAACCTTCCAGACTACTCATGTGCCTTGCATTTGAGTAATCAAGAGCAATGTCACTTTTAATGCTTGAAGCTCAGCACTCAGCAGCTCAGCAAGTACTTATTAAGAGACAATGAATACAGGCTTGCTGAATTAAAAAACTGCAGTTGTCATTGAACAGTGTTAATGGCTGATTGTATCAGCTCGCTCAGAGGGGGCAGCGTTTTAAATGGATTCTCATCTCATCATAATGAACCTTGTCTTGTCATAGCCACGTCACATTAGATGTTGCAATACATAAAATCGGGGGTGAACAACAAGCTATATTTATTTGAAATTAGTCTTTTTTCATTCTTTAATCATTTTTTTATTAAAAAAAATGATCTTCTACAGTTTGTGCTAGAGATCTCCAAATCACGACATCTGAAACGTCGACGGCTATCCAAAAAAAGGAATATGTTTGAATTGGAGGAAAGCCTTTGATTTTGGCAGCGGTTTGTCTCTGTGATTAGTGTTGTCACAGTTTTTTAGCGGGATCCATGTCACTGAGTTCTGACGTTGGTGGGTATTTTTGCAGCTGGTGCTGCTGGTGGGAGTGAGTAGAGGGGAAGAAAAGAGCACAAGACAAAAGGGGAATGGAAAGTAATGTCTCAATAAGATCTGCTTAGATAATCTGACCAGAGAGTGCTTGCAATGAGGTGGCCACAACAGACACAAGGACTTATGTTCCCATGCTTTTAATCCTCATATAATGACTAGCCAGACCTGAAGAGAATGAGTGAAATATTCATTTAGTCTGACTCAGCTTTGGAAATTGTGCGTCTGTGTGTGTGTCCATGGCCTCCAGTAACCACACTATTTTACTGTAAATCTGAGTCGTCGACTGTATGGTCTACAGGCATTAAGTCCACTTAAATAGACTGTTCTTAGGTGAGACCATTCTGGTGTTTATGTATTTTTATTCAAGAATCATAGTCTGCCATCTAGTGTTTTAGAGAGTTCGCAACATGAACATAGCTTGTACACAGCATGTCATGAATGGAAAAAGACAAATGTTTGCCTGCTTGCATCACAAGGTGTTTTTCCAATAAGTCGCATTTGTTGCGGTTACTCACTCCTGACTGTATTTTCCACCTGTAATCCAATGTAGTCCATGGAATTTGGGAGGTGTTGGCCAATGAAAGCTTTATCCTCGTCAGAGATTCCATCTCCCTAGTAGACTCACTCTTCAAAGGCTATATTGCCCTAACTAGACCGTATCCCCTGTCTAGAGATGTGACAATGCACTTTATGTTGGAACTCCCTAATCCTTTATTCACATAAAATGAGGTTCGTAAAGTTCCTGAACTGTTTTATCGGAGTTGGCAAATACAGTGAAATGATAAATGAGACATTTCGGAATCCCAGGGTTCGTGACCTTGTGTCTCCTGGGTGGTAAATGGCATAGCTTAAAATGGTTTTAACAAGTCTAACAACCGCTTTAAATGTGGCACTAATGACTATGACTGTATGGGGTGAGAGAGACGCATCATATTTCAAAGCCTCTCTGTTCAATCCAGGTATTATGCTTGACATTCACATGGTTTGATTGATATAGGAATATCTGGTTGAACTGTTGTCACATTATTTGTTCTCTGTATCAACCTGTATGAATGTTCCGGTGAAATTTTCTCTTCAAATTATGAATTTGAAAAATGTTCCTATGGATATGAATCAATGTCTTTTTTTTTTTTTTTGAAAGGGTTAGTTAACCACAGAATTTTAATTATCATTTACCTCACCCTCATGTTCTTCCAAACCTGTAAGACCATATTTAAAGAATTTCTCAGTTTTCGAAGATGAAGGAAAGTCATGGTTTGCAATGACACGAGGGTGAGTAAATGACTGAACTTTAGCACATGATACATATAAGCTCATACCCCCATCTGCTGGTGAGGACTATAAGTGCAGCAGGCCTCGGCCCATAGCAGTTCTCATGTACCTTACACAGTAAGATAAACATGTGCCTGTTTTTAATTGTGTATCTTTCCTGTTTATTGCCACTGGTAAATTAGTTTTAGAAGACAGACTGTGATACTTCCAGTTGCACCTGTAGATTTGAAAGACACAAAACTTTGAAAAAATGCAGCCACCTGAGTAAAATTCAGACATTATATATATGCATATTGAGCTATGTTTGATTACTCTGTGATTCAGAGGCCTATATATGCTAAACACAGACAGTCTGATGTGCAGAGGTGGCATACATTTATTTATACAGGCATCACAATCATGAGAAACAATGTACATTACTACCACAGTATGTCAAGTGATATAGGTATCAAACAAGTTGTTCTCCATTGTTTAATTGTATTTGTTTAGCTAAATCCAATAGATTGTTTTGCTGTTTTTATTAGTACCTCACTTTTCTCTACGACATCATAAATGTATAGGTCAAAGGAGGATGCTAACGTGGCAGATGTGATATGTCCGGGATAGCTACCGAACAATGGTCGAGTACATGCAATGAAAGTACAGGAATTCTGACATAGTTAAGATATATAATGTTTTTCTTGACAACAGTAACATTTGTGGTGGATCATGCTGTAGTTCATCAATACACACTGTTTTAGTGTGGAGTTACAGTATATTCCAGGTTAATAATTGCATTACTTTCACAGTAATTCCACAGTAGAAATGTTCTATTATCTAACGGCACTCTTGGAAATTTCCTCTGTAAAATCTACAATATCATCCTATATTTCTACAGTGCATGTGTATTATGAAGGTACCCAGCATGCAGTGCAGCATGAATAGATGCTGTGGAGTTTCTTGATTTTTGTTGTTTTTATCTGTGCTCCTGAACATATTTTTGGTTCACTTTTAGCAGTTTGTGTTGTCTGTTTATTTTGTAATGTTCAGAATTTATCTTTTTTATTATTATTATTTGTTGAGTGTCACCATTGTTGTGTTTTGTATGTTGAGTATTGATGTCTTTGCATCATTAGGTGATAGAAGAAAAAAAATCTTGTGTTGCAAGATGATGTCTCACCTTTCAAAGATAAATCTCAGCAGCTGCTTTACTATTGTGAAATATCCATCTACAAACAATTATAAATTTACAATAAGATATTGGTAAATCTTTATGCTGAAATAACACTAATAATATAATAGTATAGTTTGACTAACTTAAAATAAGCCAATTAGCCTATCTTATTTTATATTCTAGATTGTTATTGTTTTAACAAATGTTTTCATTTGTCCCACATCAGATATTTTAATATGAATAGGCCTATACAAGGTCCAAAATCCCAAGCAAATGGAACACTAATCACCATTATGGTGACTTCCAAATAATTACAGTATTGAACAATATCATTTCTTGCAGTGGCATGGTTACAGACAACTTAATAATGTGAATTCACAGTAAAACAAGAGCAGTAAATTACTGTGATGTCAGCATCATTTTGCTGTTGATTAACAGTCATTTGTAATAAAATGACCCAGCATGCATTCATTTCACTGTAAATTTTTGACTACGGTAATTAATACTCTTTAATCCTGTAAATCACTTTTTAAAAGATGTTTTACAGTGCAGAAACTAAGCTGCCTCAATAGAACCTGCTTATTTTAGTATGGCTTTATTTGCATTTTTGCCAAAAGGTTTTCAAGATCAGAACCTTCTTAACTGAGGAAATTTAAAGACCCCTCACAGTTTCACTGCTCCCCTGCATTTTTTTTTCAGGCTCTCTGCTTATTTGGTTGAAAAAAACGTGAGCAGGGCCTTTGGCCAGAACCTTCAGGCTGCTCTGACCTGCCCTGAAATAGATGGCAGCCAAGTGGTAAACAACAGCATGTGGAGAATACATTGAGCAAGAGCCACAAACACAGGGCCACCACAAATCAATTGCAACAATTCTGCATGTTCGTCAGCTCAGTCAATTACCAAGATTTCATCTAAGCTCGGAGCTTCCAAGTCACTCGTTAATCTGTCCTGACAGATTGTTCACATTCCTAACAACATCTGCATTGTTTACTACTTTCCAATCAACAGTTTTTGATAATGTATCCAAATAAATTTAAGTGATGGACTATTATAATGACTAATAATTGATGCAATGAAATGAACATTCAGATGCCACTACTGAAAATGCTTCTATTTTGTATTTTGTATTTTAAAAAAATCACAAGACTCAAAAGCATTTACTGTAGGAAAGGGTTTTTAAATTAGGGATTCTTTTAAGCTCATTCCAAACTCTGACCGTACCCGAACAACTAGATTGATTTTTGTTGCTGATCTAATACTGTAATAAAAATAAAAAATAAAAATATATGTAGTAATTTACCTAACAACGCCTTCATTATGAAACAAGTAAATGCGTTTTCCTTTTCACGTATAACGATGGCCATCCTAAAGAATGATATAAAATACAATGGTGAGTACGAGAGCCGGTATTAATTACAAATTGTAGAAAGGCATGATATAAAGGATCAAGTTTTTTTTTAATAGTTAAGTGTACATGCATATGAATTACATCAGAGTAATCAAACACTGGTAAAATGGCTGTATGCACAATTTTAATTCTGGCCTTAAAAGGAAAACATTTTTAAATTTGAAAAAGAAATCCCAACTTTTACTTTTACTAAGTTAGATAAATGAACATTAAAAGTTTGTTTTTTAAAATAGATGAATGACATTTAAGTGTAATAAATGCATTTGATATTTAATAAGTAAATTATTTAAGATTCTATTTCAAATGCATTTATTTTTTCTTATGTCATTCCTTTATTTAGAAAAAAAACAATAAAAATAATACATTAATTATGTACTAATGGTTATTTTTTTCTTTTCACAATAAATTTTCAATTTTTTCCAGGTTTTAAATAAAAAAAACCTGTATATTGATATATTAAAATATAAATGTAATTATTAGTTGCAGTTTATGGATTTGACACATGAGAACATAAAAAAACCTGACTAAACTGACACAATCAGAATATTTAAAGTACTCCTTGTAATTTCACTTCCACAACCTGAGGGGTTGATTTAACATGTCCTGTCTGGCACTGAGTGTGTAAATACCCAAAGTCGTGTCTCTCTAAATGAAGTTCATTTAGAATATTCTGGCTTTTGAAAAGCTGTCCCATCCTCCATGGGCCCAGCCTTTGTGAACTGTCATTTTAATGGCACTTCTTTCAGTGCTCCCACTGTGTGGCTTTTCATAGAGGAAATCCAGCTTGGAATAGAATAGGCCCTCATAAAATCCACTTCCTCAATTCAACTCTCTGCCGAGTGTGTGTGAGGAAATAAGGCCCCTTTCATGCCCCCACATTCCTCAGAGGGACTCAGAAGTCCAGGTAAAGGGTTATCGCTATGGTGATGGCATTTGGCACTTCTATTTTCAAGCGCTCAGATTCAAACAGTGTGTGTGTGTGTGTGTGTGTGTGTGGTGGGGGTATGGTATTTGTATGTGTTTCTAAAGTCTGCCCAGTGCCTGCTGCAGAAATAAACTGCAAATTAGAAGCTTTATCTTTGGGGATCATTTTACACACATGGCAGTCGCTCCTGCGTCAGAGGGAGCGAGGGGAGGTGGGGGTGAGGACGAGATGGGCTGTCCAGTCCTGGTGCTCTTTTTCTGCACTGCAGTGGAGAGAGATAGACGGCCTCTGCCATCTGCCCCCAGTCACTCCAACTGTTTGGGTTCAACATGATATAACAGAGTTATATGTGTAGAGACAGGCTTATGTGTGAACACCAGTTTGCTTTAATACTGTGTGAAAGGCTAAAAGGGCGGTGTTGATATTAACAGGATGGTTGTGTTATTATTATATAACTCATAATAGATCATGATACTTTATAGTATGGTTATTTTAATAAATCTGATTGAAGAAATTAGAATTGCATTATTTAATACCTAATGCATGAAATATTGGCCTCACAACCAATCAATGTGTTTCATAACTCTCTATGAACAGGCCTCACCTGAAGTTCAGAATCATATATTGCAGTCAGTGCCTGTCTTTACGAACTTGCAGCATCTTGTATTTGGGTTTCGTCAGATTTTCCGAGCATCTTGTGTTTGCTTAAGAAAAAATAAGTTTTTGGAAAATATTTAATAATATTTTCATATATTTTTTTATATTTTATTAATGTTTAGTGCTAATTCAGTTTTTATCTACTTAATCTACATCATAGGCATTTAATTTGCCATTTTTTTTAATCAGTTGGCAGGACCTTATAGCAATGCATTGTATGGTGCCATGATCCTAACATTTGCTAGACTGTTCTGGTGTTTAATGTCGACATGTAACGTAAATGGCAATAGTCTTTTCATCCCTGTTGTGACGTATATTGAAGTAAAAAAGCTTCTCGAACAAGAAAAAAAAATTACGGCGGGACTTGATTTTGTCCATTGGGAATTGATTGGATGGTTTTGATTTGCTGTTGCTGTGATGTCATGTGAGTGACAGGTTGTCCCGCCCCCGCGCCAGTAAACCTGTCATCAGAGAAGAGAAGAGAAGAGATCAGTGAGGGAGGGGAAAACATTGATTAAAGATTATGAGGGCACATTTGAAGAAAAAAAAAAAATGTGCACGGATAAATCATTTATTAACAATATTCCATTAAAAATAAGAATTGACTATTTTGATTCCATGGTGACTTTAAAGATAACATGCTGGTTATTTATTTTTCTATCTATCCATCTATTGCTTTATCTGTCAGTCTTTATCCATCTATCCATCTCTGAAATGCAGGCACATTTGTCCTGTCCTCTTCTCGTCTCCTCACTTTCAGTAATGATCTAATATAACTGTGCACCTCCTTGGTGCCCCATCCTCCTCCAGTCTCAGAGTTCTGTGCTGCACTTGCTGTGCCATAAATCAAAGCACTAAGCATAGCTTTGAAAGCTGAAATTAATCTCTGAATAACTGCTTTCAGGCAGCTATGCAATTTTTCTAAGCATTTGGAGTGGAGAGCACCTTGTGATTGCACCGAGGTACCCATCACTGTCACACAGCCAATGCCAAATGCACATTGTGACGTTATAATGTTAGTGGGGTGCAGGGGTAGAGGGGTGTACCGCGCTTCAGCTAGCAATGGCATCCCAACACTGCGCAACTGAGACCTGCTGAAAATTGATGGAATGAAAACATTATTATTCCCACAAATGCAACAAATTTAGCTGGATTCTCTGGTTATTCGACTAAATGTGCCTCCAATAAGGCCAATACACCATGAGTATTTCCAAATCCTAGAAAGCCAGTGCACGTGTAGTGGAAATCTATCTTCTAAAGGTTAAGAAGATCATTTTGATAGGTCATGGCAGTGGACGGGTGACACCCGTACAGCACTCCAATACCTTTGGAATCCCACAGAACTGATTTGCTGTTAATTGAAGACTCAGCGTGGTGCTGGAGTGTCTGGGATGATGGGAAGGAGACAGGTGTGATGAGCCCGACTCCTGTCAGTGCAAGAACATACTCAGCACCTGCAGAGCCATCGAGAGGCCCGGGCACTGTTACAGCACGTCCTAGAACAAGCTGGCTGGCATAAGCAGGCAGACAGGTGTGACTCTGAAGTTGAAGCGGAGGGCCGTGGAAGTATTAACTCCTTGCTCATAGGATTTCCCAGCATTGCACAGCTCTGCCTGTCTCAGCGAATCCACTCATGTGCTAGCACTGACAAGCCCATCTCTCCTTTAGCACCCAGAAACTGTTTCATAATCCAAATATAGGCCATGACCTGTGGTAAATATTTGCCTGCTATATGCTGTTATATTTTGTTTATATTATTGTATCATTTACTTATATTGTTTATATTTAAGTCAATTATGCTTTATCATAATTGCAGCCTTATTACCTGTAGTCTGGGAAAGACCAACTAAACTAAAATTGAATGTTCCTCACTGCAGCTGAAATATTCCAGGTGTTCTGATAGTATGATAGTATTAATTCTCAGCTACAGTTGCATGCACAAGGCTTGAAGTCAAGGAGACTGCAATAGCTTGTTTTCATATGACGTCACGCCACTGCGTTGCCATGGCGCAAAATGCAAATGGAGGGCAGGAAGTGATTTGCTGTATTTAGAAAGCACTATAACAAACTCAAAATACCTGTTTTGCGTCGTTTATGGTTACTTAAATCGATCAAACCACGAGGAGTTTTTATCATGTACCAAAAGTTGTTGTTCATAAGGGGGGAAAATGCAAGAAATTGACCGAAAAACTCCGGAAAAACGGCTTGCAAACCTACGTCTGCGGTCGGGAGGAGCCGAATGGGAAAATGCCCGTTTGTGCAGTGATCACTTCGTCAAAGGTGAGTTAATACAACTTAAGTGGCTGTGTTTGTGTAACGTTTACGAACTTTGTAAAGTCAAAGTATGTCTGTAAGACGAGGTAGTTGCTGATATCTACCACCTCGATGGCAGGAAAATCTTTCAATTCAGTTGAAAAATCGCTCCTCTTCATAACGTAAGGATCACGTCCAACATATGTTTGATTTTTTGTTTATATCTTTCTCTTGTAATAGCGTGTAAAGTAGTACAGTACTGACTTTCCTCCATCTCGTCCATTGCGCTCTTCACTCCCTGCCCTCCATCTGAATTCCGCACGTCATCATAATCACGTGACTGAAACCCAGCTATATAATAATTAGTTATGCCAACAGTGGAGGGGGAACCACACGTAAGGTCTCTATTATGTAACCCTGGATCCAGAGCGAGTGCCGCTGGTTCCACAGGCACCCACTAGGCAAGGTGACACTCTTGCATTTATATTGTTCTGCAACTGAGGACAGGAAAGTCCTGGCCTGCCCTAGTGTTTCTAGGAATTCTGCCATGATTTGTCAGGCATTGTGACTTGTAATCAATAAATGTAATCAAATAAATTACACAAACCCATAAGATTCCTAATCCGATGTGTGCTTGATCCTCATGTTGTAAGTCACATAGTAAGTTTGGCCTGTTATGTAGAACGTCTGCTGGAAAACTTCTGTTGTCATTTTATGACACTTTTTGGTAACACTTTATTTTACAGTGTCCTTGTTACATAAGTTACTTACCATAGTAATAACAGCACATTATGCATAATTACATGCAACTAACCCTCAACCAAATCCTAATCCTAGCCTAACCCTATAGTAAGTACATGTTGTTTGTTAATATTACTCAGTACTTAAATATATTACACTGTAATGACACCTTGAAATAGTGTTACCCAATTTTTATCTCGCATTTAGAATTTTATTATATAATAATAAATGCATTCATCTTAGAATAAGTAGTTCATAATTAGCGTTAAAGGTCAGTTCCATAAAAAATTGAATGGTTGGTGAAAATAAGTATCTGATAGGATACCATACGACAGCTTGGTGTGAGGAACCAGAAAGTTTATCAAATGCTTTCTGGTTTGCTTTCATTTTAACAAAAAAAGTAAATTTACTTCAAATGTTAGAAATCGTAACTGGATGGTACAAGACCCGCGTATGAATGCGATTACTTAAAAACTAGCGTTTTCCTTTGACTAAAGAGATATTACTGTGCACTCTGTCACCAGCAAGCTGAACATAATGAAGCATGAGCACACAAAGAGCACACCAGTTAGTGTAATTCAGCTACAATAGAGTTAAAAGAAATGAAATATAAAAGGATAATAATAAGAATGAAGAACAGAAATAAATGAGCTAATCACAGAACAAACATGCAACAAAATGAAGAGATAATAAAGATAATAGGTCTTTGATCCAGAGAATATTGTTTTGTAACATCATAATAATGGTGAGATTGGAAAATGACTCTGAATTTGGGTCGTCCGCACAAAAGCGCCATCATGCAACGTGTTGGCACACGTGAACCGTCCACCAGGCCTTGTCCCTGCCTGAACTTCACTTAGAAAAAATGGAGGACTAGAATTTCTAGCTCCAGCCCCGTCCGTGGTGCAGCCGTAGCGCACGTTCACATGCGCCTTAATAGTGGTTAAGTGCTCATAGTGCTCCCGTGGGGATGCAGGTTCTGTGTCATTTTGCCGTAGTAGATCCCTAGTGTGCTAGAATACAGTGTGAGTCAGAAGCATGCTAACTATAATCTGGTTCTGGGGTTACTTGTTTCATGGAAAATAACTTCATTAATGTTCTATTTACAGCAGGTTTGTTTTTCGGGCTAAGAATTGGCCAACACAAGAATAAGTATTTCATTACATGCATTTGGAACTGTGCATGCATCTCTTCTCTTCCTCCAATGGCTAATGGTGTTAGCAGCAGGCAGGCCTCTTTATGTCTCTCTGCCCACAGTGGAATCTTGATGCGTTTGATATTCTCCTAACAGCTGCCGGAGACAGAACGGGGAATGCTGGGATTGCTATGTACAGCTGAAATGTCAGGAGGCCTCCTGTACAGAGGGTGTTATTTATAAGGCTTAAAGGAAAGCGGAGAAGATCTGCTGGGTGTTAGAGCTTAGTTACGCAAAGAAATCAGCTCCATTACCTCTGCTTTTTTTTTCTTCTTAAAAAGTTGGTTGGTTTATTTGTGCAGATAAAATGTAAACATGGCACTGATTAACGCAGCTGTCTGTCAATATAACCCACACACCACCATGTGTAAATTTCTGGAAAGATAGCTGTTGGATCATTTATAAACACAGACACTAGGTGTCACTATACTGATTTAGTTCTCTGTTTTGTAGTTCACACAGGTATAGGGGATGGTAGACTAGCAGTTAAAATGTTTACACAAACATGGACTTGATCCTAGGCAAAGTGTGATATTGTTTCTCATGATCATTGTCCTTAAAGGGATACTCCACCCAAAAATGAAAATTCTGTCATAATTTACTCGTATGAAACCTGTATGAGTTTCTTTCCTCTGTTGAACACAAAGGAAGATATTTTGAAGAATGATTGGAACCAAACAGTTGTTTGGCACCATTGACTTCCATAGTAGAAAAAAAATACTATGGAAGTCAATGGTGCCAAAGTTCCAATCGTTCTTCAAAATATCTTCCTTTGTGTTCAGCAGAAGAAAGAAACTCATACAGGTTTGCAACAACTTGAGGGTGAGTAAATGATGACAGAATTTTCATTTTTGGGTGGAGTATCCCTTTAAAGAAGACCTTTGTTTATTGTGGATATTATTAATAATAATAACAATAATAAATAGCATATTTTAAATTAATATTAATAATTGATAATAATATAAAATATTTTTTTCAAGAAAATGCTCTCGTAACAAAGGATCATTGTCTAGGACTGACTTCTGTTATCCTCTACTCATAAAGCTATGATGTTATCCTGGTTTTGGTAAATCTACTCCTGAGGAAGTTTGAGCTAATGAACCTTTTGCTATGACAAATCTGTGACCAGCTTCATAGAATGGAACAGTCCAGGGTTGGGTCAAATTGTCAACGGGTAACTGTATGAAGAATTGGACCCAGGTCAGTCTATGGAAACCTCAGGCCTTTGCAAACTTCCAAGGGGGCCTAAAGATGATTTATATATACGCTTTAAAAAAAAATAACTTGATTTTTTTGTTGTTGTTTTAGCTTTTGATTGTAGTGATTCACCTCCTCAACAAGTGTGTGCCTGCGTGCGTGCGTGCGTGCGTGCGTGCGTGCGTGCGTGCGTGCGTGTGTAGAAGAATAAAAACCTGTATATATGAGTTAGTCTAATTTTAAAAGTGTGATTTTTTAGACCTGGAAAAGTCATATAAATTAATAATGACTCCATGGGCATTTTTAAGTTAAATATACATTTTTCTAGTTATGGAAAGTCTTGTTAGGTAGAAATTTAGTCAAAATAATATTAGTAAAAATCCCTATTGTTTCTCCTTATCCAGTAAATCACGAACAGCTGGAAGAGTCATGGGGCCTTCAAATGTTCTTGTAGTGCACCAGTTGGGTTTTGTCTGCCTTGAGTATCAAGTTCATTTGTCGGTTAGTTTGAAACTTTCTAGAGCAGAGAGGAAGCTTTGTGCACTCCAGACATTAGTGTTGTTATGCTCTGGGTGCAGTGCCCTAAAACACTGCCCTATTACTCCACTCCCCAAGTGCACCCCATGAACTCTCGGGAGCCGTTTATCGCAGGGGCCTGGCCCTCCAAGCTATCTCCCCTCTCTCTCTGCCTTCCTCTGCACGTAAACAAAGTCTTGATCGAGCAATTTGAACTTCATCAGTGCTCTGGCTAACTTTAGCCTTTCTGTTTGGGGGTGGGAGGGGGCTTCCATTCCCATAATACAACTTGCTCACCCCTACGGACATTTGACACAGCTGATCCCCCTCCCCTCCGTATCGGTGCGTTCAGCCCCCTGCTCATCAGGACAGAACAGGCTAAGAGAGAGAGAGGGGACTGGTCCGGGAGGCAGAACCCTGAGCGGCTCATGTTTCGCAGGGCTGGGAACCCGTTGGCTATGGACTTGAGTTGAGATTTTGTGTTTTGTAGTTTCGAAAGGCAATCAGGAGGCTGGCGGCCTGGCCTCTTTGGTACAATGCTCCTGGATTCCAGCTGTTACAGTAGCAGGCACGATTCTAGGAATTGTTCCGTGCGCCAAGACGCATCCACCTTACATCCCTGGACAAAGCCTGGCAAATGAGAGTTTTGAAGTGAGTGGAACAAGAGCGTACGAGTGACACTGGCTAGAACGGAGTTCTCTGCAAGTTCCTGAACGGAAGCTGATCCTCCTGAGGACCTACTGTTGGAGTAGCTTGTCCAATTTCCTTATTTGGAGGGTTTTTCCTCATTTCTCACTTTTTGAATCTTTTGACATTGCCAATATGATGATCAAGGAGGCCTCGTTAAGGGAGGATCCCGACTTGCGGGGCGAACTGGCCTTTTTGGCCCGAGGCTGTGACTTTGTCCTTCCGTCACGGTTCAAGAAAAGGCTCAAGTCTTTCCAGCAAGCCCAGGTCAGTAGCCAACCTCTGTAGTTCAGTAAAGAATGCCATAGCTAACTCTCACATGCCAGACAAGACAAACTATTCACAGGCAGATACCAACGTGTTTATTAATAGGATAGTGTAAGGGGGTGAGGCAGGACAGGAATACAGTGTCCAAGTGTTGCGTACAGGAGCTTCGAGGAGGGGGGAGGGATCGGATGGTACGGGCCGGGCCGGGTTTGAGCCACAGCTGTTCTCTTCAATACGTCCATTTGGTCCTGTCCTGCTTGCAGTAGATTTCTTCAAAATTCAGTCGCACTTCAACAGCTCTTTTTCTGTTTGAGTAACAGTAAGACTGTGCCGTTTAGAAATAAGTGCACGCTATGACTCTAGGGTTTTACCCGGAGACCAGAATAAGAACAGTATGTCAAGACTATGTATAGAATGTGCTGGACATTTCCACAGCTTGTTATTAGAAGTTTAACCTTGGTCTGAAAAGAATGAAGTAAACTGACATCAGCTGTTAGTGTCAGGCCTGTGAATTAGACTGAAAGCATGCAGAGTTTTGGAGCTCCATGCAACATGTTCCAATCCTTTATCCAATCCACAAAAGAGTTGAGCCCAAATCACTCTACTTCACCATTATATCAATGAGAAAAAAATGCAGGTGGAAATAAAAGTAAACAAACTATCAGTCTTATTTTTTGCTGAGGAGTTCCTGTCATCACATCGGCAGGAAAGTTGATGAGGCCGAAGTTGATTGATCAGTGTGAATATGCAGAACGAGAGCCAACATCCTCGCACAGCAAGTACTGGGAGAAAGGTTTTCATAAAGATCGCTAGCGATTAAGTAGGCATCTTTAATGTCACAGAAAACTTTAAAGGCATTGTTTACTTGTTAATTTGATACCGCTATATTACTATAAATACTTCCGTAGAGATTGGATATGATGCTGAAGTAAATGCTTATTTAGAAGATGTGCACTAAATATACAATATATGTGCTGCCTTGATGTCTTCTCAATATTGGTTGAAGTTCCTGAAATTTTCTTTGTATTACTTATACATCTTGTCACGCGATGGCGAACATGGTATATTTATATTAAACAACCACTGTTAACACCATTTTTTCATATCTACTGTTTGCTTCATGCACATCTTCAGCTGAACTTTGTTTTTAGCTTGCCTTCTTGGATCTGTTGTGGAATGACATTCATATTCAGCTGAATTTCTTTGAGGTTTTGTGAAGCAAATGTAGAACTTGGCCTAAATGGCTGTCACACCCATGGAAATCCTTATTCTTTCTCTTATTGTTTCTCTCTCTGTGTCTCAATAGATCCAGCCTGAGAAGAAACCTGGAACACCTCCTCCAGCTCTTGCACCTGCACCCTCCTCGCCAACCCCACGGTCACCCAGTCCTCCGCCAGCCAAAGTGGTGGCCACGCCCCCACCCTCCTCCATAAACATTCCACGCTTCTACTTCCCCAAAGGCCTTCCAAACTGTGCAGCCAACTATGACGAGGCCATTGCCAAAATTGAGGCAGCCTTCACAGAGTTTGAGGAGGAGAAAGCTGACATTTATGAAATGGGGAAGATAGCAAAGGTGCATATGAGAACTGTTTTGCCTGAAATGAGAGTCATAGTCTCTGAACCATTCTCAATAGCCTTAGATTGACAGCTTTGAACATGCAAGCTGACACTTGTTTTTCGAAGTCTTTACCAGCAGATCTGCTTGCCAAATTGTATTGCCACAGCATTATGATGGATGCCGTCTCATAACAACATTATATTTTATTTTCTCACATTTTGAATAATATTTGAACAATAGCATATAATGAAGAAATATAAACAGAATAATCCATCCTGACATTTACACTCTGAGAATCAGATACTTGGACCCTTAAAGAGGATCAATCTTATAATTTACATAAATTATTTTTTGTTTTTACATAATTTAAAGCTGCTGTCCGTAGCTTTTTTTGGGTTAAAAATTTATCCAAAATACATATTTGATAAAATACATAACCAGCCAGTGTTCAAAACTATCTGCTTGCCTTAGCTCGACGCAAAACGGTAAGCTTGTAATAATGTTTTTAATTTTAGTGGTACTGGTGGATTTCCGCGGGAGATTCGAGCATGTCTTTTGGTTATTACGTCACATCTGTACACATAAAGAAGAGTCTCGGCTAGTATAAGCTATATTGCGTGTGAGGATGTTGGAGGTAGAGATTTATAGCCTGTTCTCACAGCACTTGATATAATTAAACTTAGCAATTTGATGGCGGATCCAGAAAGGTTCAAACGACGATCATCATCAGTGACAACTAGAGACTCACCCGCTGTAAAATGCAAAAGACTTCGTTCGGACTTCGGAGTGGCTACAGAAAAAAAGAGACTGCAACCGG
Organism: Rhinichthys klamathensis goyatoka; assembly: GCF_029890125.1. Taxonomy (NCBI): domain Eukaryota; kingdom Metazoa; phylum Chordata; class Actinopteri; order Cypriniformes; family Leuciscidae; genus Rhinichthys; species Rhinichthys klamathensis. The sequence continues at coordinate 323,181 of NW_026606920.1, read as the reverse complement.
ACCCATGCGAAAACAAGGATAATATCGGAAGGACATTACATGATGTAGTCACGCAATGCTTGCTGACGTTGTTAACATTAACAATTAGAGAACATAGTATAGCTACTTTGCACGAAATGATAACTTATAAGCAATTGTTAGATTTAATCAGCGCGATTTACTGCAATGTCAGAACCAGAACAAAAGTGAATGTTTCTTACTAGTTCAGATGACATTTCCCGGTGAAAATTCTTATGTTGGTCATACTTCCAAAAAGAATAATCTGTGATTCTGAATGACAATATCCACATCGGCGTGGTGACTGACAGCTGCACACTCTCCTCAAACACTGTGTTCATCCGCGCTGTGCCGTGTCGAGGGTGTTGAACTACAACCCACGTAAAGTTGATAATTCCGCGAATGACTGCAATTGCAGATTTCGAACAGAGATGGCGACAAAGAGGAAAAATGCCGGACTGCAGCTTTAAGTAATATCGAGATTTAATAAAAATGTGTTATCGGCTTTTATTTATTTATTTGACAGTACATGATTATAATTATGTATTAATTAATATTATAATTCAATGTCAATGCCATTTAAAATGCAACGAAAACAGAAAATTCATGCATTGCATTTCACAGGCATGCGGATGTCCCCTCTATTGGAAATCACCAATGTTCATTTGCGCTGGTGGAGAGAGAACAGGTTTTGTTTCTGTTCACTCATTCATTGCAACATTTAGAAAGTAAGTGTCAGCACACACTTCACATCTTTATACATCTTGTGTGGCATTGGATTGAGACTTTCTGCCTTTATTCATCTTTACAGGTTATTGCACAGCTGCTACGATGATGCATCCAAGTTTGTTTACTTGCTGGCCAAACCAGGCTGCAATTACCTGGAACAAGAAGATTTCATCCCTCTATTACAGGTTGGAACATTGCTCTTGTAATTCATTGTTGTTGTTTTTTACAGTGCATATAGCTGTGAAAAATAAACCTTTTGGTACCACCTGTATTTCTGCATCAGTGATTACTAAAAGTAGATATGAACATATGATAATGAATAAAAGAAGTCTTAGGTAAAGGTGAAATAAAAAAAATATGCGACCAATAGAGGATCTAAATGGTGCAGAATTTGTTTTGTTTTATTAAAATTGAGAAAAAACAAAATAATTTGTTTTCCAGCTTTATTTTATATTTATTATATTATATTATATTATATTATATTAATAATATAATAGTCTCGTGTTGGATATTAGAGGCTATATTTTTATTATAGTTATTTTATTGTTTATTAGTTTGATTTATTTTTGTGTTATAAATAATTTTACATTTAATAAATTCATTACATAGGCAGTCTAAAGGAGCTTTGTAGACTTAAACTGTTAGGTTAGGACAGTCATCTCAATCTTGTTTTTGTTTTGTTTTTTGATTAGGACATTGTGGACACTCATCCAGGCCTGACATTTTTGAAAGATGCTCCTGAATTCCATTCCCGGTACATCACAACAGTAAGCATCTTTATGAAGGGCTCAATCACACAGGCAGAAGTTTCTCATGGGGATAAGATTACAGGAATGGCGATTTTCTTGTCTCTGGAACATGCTGCTAAATTCTTTTTTTTTTTTTTTTTTTTACATCGTTTCACAACTTTTTGAGTGTCAGCGTCTGTCAACTGGAACATGACTTTGCTTTGTCCAGGGCTAATCATCAATTTGGCACATGTAATCTCTATTTGTAGCTTTGCTCCAGTATTTCAGTTTTGAGTTTGAAAGCCTTGTTAGCTTATTTAGGTGTTTACAGTAAATCAGATCCAGCTATCTGAGCTGAGCTGGTGAAGCGTCGAAACAGTGAAACGTGGAGTGCGCCTGTATGTCTGTCTGTCTGTCTGTCTTTCTGTCTGTGGGACAGCTGCAACACGTGCTGCGAAGGGAGATGGAGGGGGTGGGAAGGGCAATGGCGTCAAAGTGGCCTGACATCACGGAAACACGGATGCCACCAAAGGTCTTGCACAACCCCATATTTAGACACTTCCTTGCACTGGTGCACTGGCTGACACACCCCGGTACCAATTTCTCCTATGAGGACTGATCTACCAGGACGTGTTAATCCACACTGATGTCACTGTTTCTCTTGGAGCCTGAAGCATGGGGCCTTTGTCACCACAGGGCTAGATATAACCCAGTATGTCTCCATACGACTAGTCGCTAGACATCTGTACCTACAGGCAGAAAGAACTTCTGGATGGAATGTTCAGTAATATTTTAATACAAATTGAAAATTCTGTCATCATTTACTCCAAACCTGTATGACTTGAGATTTCAGAGCTGTGATGGAGGGAAGGTGTAGAATCCAACAGTTGTATAAGCTTAATTAAGATGTCCCATTTCTCTCTGGTTTCAATGTGCACTTGGGCTGTTAGAGTATCAGATTTCCACTACACTATTATCGTGGCCAAAATAGTCACATTAGCGATATTATTGCGATATCTATTGAAATTGTGAATCATCTCCGTGAATCATCTTTTGTGCAACCGTAGCTACAAACTGCGTCATCATCGTCATCTTTTTCTGTTTTATGATGAATGCTAACCAGCCGCTTACTATGTTGGAGTGTCATTCTGAATTATTTAGGTTATCATTTTTGTGGTTTATTTTTTATTTTTATTAAAGAACACTGTTATCATCAACACAAGCGACACCCCTGATAAACACATTTGCTCTGCAAAATATCACTTCTTATCAAATGTGGCATCACTGAAATCCAGAGTATCATTTCTCAGACTAGAGGCCATTATGTAGAGAGATTATGGGTTCTGGAACTTGTTTAAACATTTAGGGCCAGATTTACTAAACAGGGCAAATTAGCGTGAGAGCGCATTTCCAAAAAAGCGCAGATGGGAGTGGAAAGTTCTGTGTGATCTACTGAAGACGCACACATTAAAAAACACGGACGCAGCCGGATCATTTCCATAATGACCAACACGATCTACCAAGAGCAACGCAAATTAGCATCTGGTTTAAGACATGCTTTTTTGGGGCGTTTAATATTGGCACAAATACCAGTAAATTGACTTGCGCAAATCTTAGGAAATCACTTTGCATGATTCATTTAAATACTCTCCTCACATAAATGTTGCGCCTGAAAGGGAAATTTCTACAAATGCGTATTCAATAAGGTCAGCCGCAAAAATAACACTGTCCACGCCTCTTCAGCGCTAATTTTTCACTGCATGTCTTTAGTAAATCCTGACAATAGTTTTCTAATGCCAGAAGAGTTAGTAAATCTGGCCCCTAGGCTTTATGTATTTGGGTTTCATGATTATTATGATGTACAACATGTAGAGAACATCTTAAGTAACCGCTTCAAAGACTCTTTTTGGATTATGTCCAAAGTAGTAAATTCTTTTATTATCGATTGTTCCAAGATGGGGTGTTTCGGAGATTAAGCAAACACTTTAGTCTAGGTCTTTTAAACTTTTCTTTAGAACTTTTTGACATCCTTAACTCCATGATGTCCTTTCTCTACTCTCCAGGTGATTCAGAGAATATTTTATACGGTCAATCGCTCCTGGACAGGCAAGATCAACATGACAGAGCTCAGAAGAAGCAACTTCCTCCAGGTAAACACTATTAAGTGCCACCTTAACTCTAGGCCTTCAATGTGTTTAATTCAATTTTCCAAACTCGAAGGGACTTTTTCATCAGAAGCCACTCTTGCTGTCTCACTAGACTCTCGCCCTGCTGGAAGAAGAGGACGACATCAATCAAATTACAGATTATTTCTCTTATGAGCACTTCTATGTCATTTACTGTAAGTTCTGGGAGCTGGACACTGACCATGACCTCTTCATTGACCCCAAGGACCTGGCCAGGTACAATGACCATGGTAAGTACACAGTGAACCTGTTTTTGCACTAGATGAGTGTCATTTGTTAGCTTTTATCACTATTTAAAAGGAGAATTTACCCAAAAATGAAAGTTCTGTTATCATTTACTAATTTCTGGGTAAACTATCCCTTACATTAACTTGTGAGTCTCATTCAGATTCCAAACAGACTTGTGGACTGTGTGGTATTGAGAAACGGCTTTTGACGTGTCTCTACTCTGTTCTTCTTTTGCAAAGCTTCATCGAGCAGAATCATTGAGAGGCTGTTCTCAGGATCTGTTACAAGGTATAGGACCTCCTGGGGAGAAATAAAGTAGTATCTGAGATTTACTTGGGTGGCATACATGTGGCTTATGATACAAGTTTGTACTTTCTTCTAGGGGAAACTCAGTGCAGAGAGAAGGAAGAATGAGCTACGCTGAGTTTGTTTGGTTCCTCATTTCAGAAGAGGACAAAAAGAACCCCACGAGGTAACGACAGATGAGATATCACAAATATGAGAGCAAATTCTAGAGACCACGTGTTGTAATAGTTTTTGGTATTTTAAATAAATCTTTTACATGAACAGTAAAAATTAAGTGAAATAAGTACATTTGAGTTGAAGTTCTAAAATTATTAACTTGAAATACAAATAAATTAAAGGTATAAATACATATAAAAAATAAAACCATAACAAATAAAAATTATTAAAGAACATTACAAAATGGCTTAAACTAAAATTAAAAGGAAAACTGAACATATAAAAATAAAAGCTAATTCAAAATATTAATAAATATGATAATAGTATGTAAATAATACTAAAACGTTTGTTTTTAAAAAGTTGTTATGATTGATTGATAAATTAACTAGGCCCATATAAATTAAGCATCCAGTCTATCTTTTCTGGAACATAAATAGAGATTGATGGCCTAAAAGGTATTTAGACATTTAAGCTTAAGTTATGACAAAATATCAAACAAATATGCAATTTTTAAAGACAGGTAGTACAAACATTGTGTGAAGTGTAAAAATGCCTAAAAGTGGCCTTTTTAGGGCCTACTAAAATAACGATAACTCTCTCTGTTCAGTATAGAGTACTGGTTCCGCTGTATGGATATGGATGGAGATGGTGTTCTGTCCATGTTTGAACTGGAGTTTTTCTATGAGGAGCAGTGTGAACGCATGGAGGGGATGGGCATTGAACCACTGCCCTTCCAGGATCTCCTGTGCCAGATGCTGGACTTAGTTAAACCAGAATGCCCAGGTAACAGACCCATTCTGATCCTCTCAAACTCATAGCTCCATCTCACCCATATTATAATCAGTCAAAACGGGAAGAACATGAGGCTACCTCTGAAGTAGAAATAACACACATAGTCTTAGTGTGTAGTATACATACTTTAATGTATAAGTATTTCATACTTTTATACATCTTCTGTTCCGTGTCTGCAAAATGTAAAAATGCCAATGTAAGATACTGATAAATTGTATACCTTGAATGCACAGGAATTTGCCTGTCCAATGAATAAATGTATAGAGTATGTAATGTAAACAATTGATGATGTCTCTTGGCAGGTAAAATTACTCTTCGAGATTTGAAGCGCTGCAGGATGGCACATATATTCTACGACACATTTTTCAATCTGGAGAAGTACCTGGACCATGAGCAGAGAGATCCCTTTGCAGTGCAGAAGGTAAGAGTTTAACGGGTTGCATTTATATCCAGATCCACTGTGCTGAATGTTATCTATGTGAGTACTCTGAGCATTCTGTAACTGTAAGTGTGTGTGTGTATCAGGATTTGGATAGTGACGGTCCAGAGCCCTCAGACTGGGACAAGTATGCTTCCGAAGAGTATGAGATTCTTGTGGCAGAGGAGACAGCCAATGAACAGCTACGAGAGGGGTGAGTCAATGCGCTCTGTAATGTAATGAATTCGCTACAGAGTTCATTACATTGCATAGAGATGAGATACCAACTATATGTATATTTGAACTTCATATAGCAGAGGTGTATGAAGCTTAACTGGTGCATGCTTGCTTTTGCAGATCTTTCGACGACGATTACGAGTCCGATGAGCTCACGGTCTCCTCAGACATTGGAAGTAAAATGGATAAGCTGGTCATATCTGATTTATCTGCATAAGTTGCCATTTTTGTCTACACACCATGACGTTGAATGGATAACCACCACGCCATATTTTCCCTGACGTGTCAAAAAGGGAAAAACGTTTTTCTACATTTCATTAAGGACATTTGTGTGTGTGTGTGTGTGTGCATGTGTGCAATAGAACCACATCTAAAACCAAAAGGCTTCAGACTCCCACAAAAAGGCTTTATGTGCAATATGTCTTAACATGTAAATGTAAACTCAATGTTTTTCACTCTCATACTGATAATTACATCCACTCCCAAACTAAACTGCCGGCTGGTTCCATCCACCCTTCACAAAGACTTTGATGTGAAAAAAGGACTTTTTAGTAACTTAAGAATGAGTTTAGAATGTGCTTTAATGTGAGTGAAACTATATGCTGCCATATATTTTTAAAGGGTGGGGAGGGAAATACTAGAGAGACTTTATACTTGTGTGGCCCGTAGTTCACGGAAACTAGTCCTCTCAGATTAAACCAGACATTTAAGTCCTGAGATCAGCACATATCTTGTGCTATGCTGTGTTGCACATTATGTTTAAGGGACGTGGCAACGGTGCAAACGTGTTGCTCCCAGTGGTCACTGATGGTATTGCATGTTGTTGCTTAAAGATAAGACTTTTTAAGTGTTTGAACTTAATTACAGACATAAGACATATTTCCAGATGAACTGACCAGGACAATCTTAGACTTGAAAGTGCTTTTTGGAAATGTCCTTTCTCAGCTATATGATGTTTTTATCTGGGGTTGAAATGGTCACATCTTTTTCAAGAAATGTAAACGTAAAAAATATATACTATATATATATATATATATATATATATATATATTCATCATACTTTTCATCCTCAGTGTACAGAGACATTTGTCCTATAGCATTTTGTGTATGTATTTAATTTCACCTGTAATCATGTAACGAGAGCTGTAACATACTATTTATTTGGTGTGGACATTAACTCACAGTCCATTTGACCCCTGACCCCTTGGTTGACCACTCAATCAAGTCACCAAAATTCAGTGCTATTAACTAGAGTTTCCACATTTAAAGTCAATCATATAATGTGTAATGAATTGGAATTGCAAAAATAACCATCCCATAGTGGTCTGCCATTGGTCGGTCAAACAGGTAGTCCTGCCCCGAACGCGTCCCATTGGGTTGAAAGCGCCACAGACCCACAATGTTTACAGGGAAATCAACCTACGCTAGCTTACAGTTCTCTGCACATTAAATTGGAGGGATTGGAGAAATTATTTTATTATCCAAAATGACAGACTTCAGCTTTACTGATAGAATGTCTCTTAGTGCTGGCCAGCCAGATCAGTGTTTTACAAATGTCTCTCTGTGTGCTTGATGGCCAAACCTCGCTCCACTCGATCACTCTTTGGTTTTTGTAATTAGTGTAATATATTTATATATGTGAAGTGGTTTTGTTTGTTTGTTTTTGTTTGGCCAGCCATTTTATGGTTTACCAATAGCTTTTCCTTGTACTGTAGTCTAGCTCTTTTTTGACCTAGGACATTTATTTTATATAGCCACTGTAAATGTCTTTGTATTTTATTTTTCCCATGTGATTGACTCTGCCACTGAGTGGTAGGGGACATTTAAATTATGATATATCTCTAACTGCCAGTGTTATATAATGTGCATTAAGCTGAGTGGACAGGGGCTTTATGAAGGAATTCAATATGAAATTGCTGACAGGTGACAATCAACTGGACATGTTTCTGCGATTAATGACATGCAAGTAGCACTTAGAAAAAAAACAGAGCAATACAACTGCTGTAGTGTTACACTTTTATCAGGACTATTAGACATTAAAACACAAAGCTAAAAGTAAACTTGACTAATGCTACAATACTGGTTCATCATTTGTATCACTAGCACATTGAGCGCTATGCAAATCTGATCTTCTGGACAGCTATTGGCAGCTACAGAAGCTGTAAACAACAAAACTTGTTAGTGTGCAACTTTTTTCTTTTTATCTTTTTTGAGTTTTATATCTTTCCACGTGTTCTTTTGGATCTGATATGCATTGCTTGTAGATGGTGAAAGACAGGACTTGAGTAGCTTGATCTCTTTAAGTGCTCTGATGAGATGGCTCTGGTGTTCGCATGAATTTTCCCTCTTTTTTTTCTTTTGGAAAATTATGAAAATAAATAAAAATGTTAATTCATGCAATGCCTACAGGCTTTTCATTCATGACAGTAGGGAGGTGCATGTGCCAAACCTGATCTTACTTAAAGGGTTAGTTCACCCAAAAAACAAAAACAATTCTGTCATTAATTACTCACCCAAAAATGACTCCCTCAGTTCATAAAGAGATCGTAAAAATAAGCCATACGAATAGTGCTGTTTAGTCCAATTTTCTGAAGACACTCTGTCACTTTATATGATGAACTGATTGAATTTAGGCTTTTATTCTCATATAAACATTGATCGGCAACCATAAATAAAACAACTGAACCTGCTTGACGCGCGAGATCAAACTACTTGCGGAAGCTCAAACGTGCTGCGTAACACAAGAATGAACCTCATTGGATCTTGTGGAAGCTCAAACGCGCTGCGTAACACACGAGGATGAACCTCATTGGTTCTTGTGGAAGTTCAAACGTGCTGCGTAACACGAGAATGAACCTCATTGGTTCTTGTGGAAGCTCAAACGTGCTGCGTAACACGAGAATGAACCTCATTGGTTCTTGTGGAAGCTCAAACGTGCTGCGCAACACGAGAATGAACCTCATTGGTTCTTGTGAAAGCTCAAACGTGGTTCTTGTGGAAGCTCAAACGTGCTGCGTAACACGAGAATGAACCTCATTGGTTCTTTTGGAAGCTCAAACGTGCTGCGTAACACGAGAATGAACCTCATTGGTTCTTGTGGAAGCTCAAACGTGCTGCGTAACACGAGAATGAACCTCATTGGTTCTTGTGGAAGCTCAAACGTGCTGCGTAACACGAGAATGAACCTCATTGGTTCTTGTGGAAGCTCAAACGTGCTGCGTAACACACGAGAATGAACCTCATTGGTTCTTGCGGAAGCTCAAACGCGCTGCGTAACACGAGAATGAACCTCATTGGTTCTTGTGGAAGCTCAAACATGCTGCGTAACACGAGAATGAACCTAATTGGTTCTTGTAGAAGCTCAAACGTGCTGCGTAACACAAGAATGAACCTCATTGGATCTTGCGGAAGCTCAAACGCGCTGCGTAACACAAGAATGAACCTCATTGGATCTTGTGGAAGCTCAAACGTGCTGCGTAACATACGAGAATGAACCTCATTGGTTCTTGTGGAAGCTCAAACGTGCTGCGTAACACGAGAATGAACCTCATTGGTTCTTGTGGAAGCTCAAACGTGCTGCGTAACACGAGAATGAACCTCATTGGTTCTTGCGGAAGCTCAAACACGCTGCGTAACACGAGAATGAACCTCATTGGTTCTTGTAGAAGCTTAAACGCGCTGCGTAACACTAGAATGAACCTCATTGGTTCTTGTGGAAGCTCAAACGTGCTGCGTAACACGAGAATGAACCTCATTGGTTCTTGTGGAAGCTCAAACGTGGTTCTTGTGGAAGCTCAAACGTGCTGCGTAACACGAGAATGAACCTCATTGGTTCTTGTGGAAGCTCAAACGTGGTTCTTGTGGAAGCTCAAACGTGCTGCGTAACACGAGAATGAACCTCATTGGTTCTTGTGGAAGCTCAAACGTGGTTCTTGTAGAAGCTCAAACGTGCTGCATAACACGAGAATGAACCTCATTGGTTCTTGTAGAAGCTCAAACGTGCTGCGTAACACAAGAATGAACCTCATTGTTTCTTGTGGAAGCTCAAACGTGCTGCGTAACACGAGAATGAACCTCATTGGATCTTGTGGAAGCTCAAACATGCTGCGTAACACGAGAATGAACCTCATTGGTTCTTGTGGAAGCTCAAACGTGCTGCGTAACACGAGAATGAACCTCATTGGTTTTTGCAGAAGCTCAAACGTGCTGCGTAACACGAGAATGAACCTCATTGGTTCTTGTGGAAGCTCAAACGTGCTGCGTAACACGAGAATGAACCTCATTGGTTCTTGTGGAAGCTCAAACGCGCTGCATAATACGAGAATGAACCTCATTGGTTCTTGTAGAAGCTCAAACGTGCTGCGTAACACAAGAATGAACCTCATTGTTTCTTGTGGAAGCTCAAACGTGCTGCGTAACACGAGAATGAACCTCATTGGATCTTGTGGAAGCTCAAACATGCTGCGTAACACGAGAATGAACCTCATTGGTTCTTGTGGAAGCTCAAACGTGCTGCGTAACACGAGAATGAACCTCATTGGTTCTTGCAGAAGCTCAAACGTGCTGCGTAACACGAGAATGAACCTCATTGGATCTTGCGGAAGCTCAAACACGCTGCGTAACACGAGAATGAACCTCATTGGTTCTTGTGGAAGCTCAAACGTGCTGCGTAACACGAGAATGAACCTCATTGGTTCTTGCGGAAGCTCAAACGCGCTGCGTAACACGAGAATGAACCTCATTGGTTCTTGTGGAAGCTCAAACGTGCTGCGTAACACGAGAATGAACCTCATTGGTTCTTGTGGAAGCTCAAACGTGCTGCGTAACACGAGAATGAACCTCATTGGTTCTTGTGGAAGCTCAAACGTGCTGCGTAACACGAGAATGAACCTCATTGGTTTTTGCAGAAGCTCAAACGTGCTGCGTAACACGAGAATGAACCTCATTGGTTCTTGTGGAAGCTCAAACGTGCTGCGTAACACGAGAATGAACCTCATTGGTTCTTGTGGAAGCTCAAACGTGCTGCGTAACACGAGAATGAACCTCATTGGTTCTTGCGGAAGCTCAAACGCGCTGCGTAACACGAGAATGAACCTCACTGGTTCTTGTGGAAGCTCAAACGCGCTGCGTAACACGAGAATGAACCTCATTGGTTCTTGCGGAAGCTCAAACGTGCTGCGTAACACGAGAATGAACCTCATTGGTTCTTGCGGAAGCTCAAACGCGCTGCGTAACACGAGAATGAACCTCATTGGTTCTTGCGGAAGCTTAAACGTGCTGCGTAACACGAGAATGAACCTCATTGCTTCTTGTGGAAGCTCAAACGCGCTGCGTAACACACGCGAATGAATTTCATCGGTTCTTGTGGAAGCTCAAACGCGCTGCGTAACACGAGAATGAACCTCATTGGTTCTTGCGGAAGCTCAAACGCGCTGCGTAACACGAGAATGAACCTCATTGGTTCTTGTGGAAGCTCAAACGTGCTGCGTAACACGAGAATGAACCTCATTGGTTCTTGTGGAAGCTCAAACGTGCTGCGTAACACGAGAATGAACCTCATTGGTTCTTGTGGAAGCTCAAACGTGCTGCGTAACACGAGAATGAACCTCATTGGTTCTTGTGGAAGCTCAAACGTGCTGCGTAACACACGCGAATGAATTTCATTGGTTCTTGCGGAAGCTCAAACGTGCTGCGTAACACGAGAATGAACCTCATTGGTTCTTGCGGAAGCTCAAACGCGCTGCGTAACACTAGAATGAACCTCATTGGTTCTTGTGGAAGCTCAAACGTGCTGCGTAACACAAGAATGAATTTCATTGGTTCTTGCGGAAGCTCAAACGCGCTGCGTAACACGAGAATGAACTTCATTGGTTCTTGCAGAAGCTCAAACGTGCTGCGTAACACGAGAATGAACTTCATTGGTTCTTGCAGAAGCTCAAACGTGCTGCGTAACACGAGAATGAACCTCATTGGTTCTTGTGGAAGCTCAAACGTGCTGCGTAACACAAGAATGAATTTCATTGGTTCTTGCGGAACCTCAAACACGCTGCGTAACACGAGAATGAACCTCATTGGTTCTTGCGGAAGCTCAAACGTGCTGCGTAACACAAGAATGAATTTCATTGGTTCTTGTGGAAGCTCAAACGTGCTGCGTAACACGAGAATGAACCTCATTGGATCTTGTGGAAGCTCAAACATGCTGCGTAACACGAGAATGAACCTCATTGGTTCTTGTGGAAGCTCAAACGCGCTGCATAACACGAGAATGAACCTCATTGGTTCTTGCGGAAGCTCAAACGCGCTGCGTAACACGAGAATGAACCTCATTGGTTCTTGTGGAAGCTCAAACGTGCTGCGTAACACAAGAATGAATTTCATTGGTTCTTGCGGAACCTCAAACGCGCTGCGTAACACGAGAATGAACCTCATTGGTTCTTGTGGAAGCTCAAACGTGCTGCGTAACACAAGAATGAATTTCATTGGTTCTTGTGGAAGCTCAAACGTGCTGCGTAACACGAGAATGAACCTCATTGGATCTTGTGGAAGCTCAAACATGCTGCGTAACACGAGAATGAACCTCATTGGTTCTTGTGGAAGCTCAAACGTGCTGCGTAACACGAGAATGAACCTCATTGGTTCTTGTGGAAGCTCAAACGCGCTGCATAACACGAGAATGAACCTCATTGGTTCTTGTAGAAGCTCAAACGTGCTGCGTAACACAAGAATGAACCTCATTGTTTCTTGTGGAAGCTCAAACGTGCTGCGTAACACGAGAATGAACCTCATTGGTTCTTGTAGAAGCTCAAACGTGCTGCGTAACACAAGAATGAACCTCATTGGTTCTTGTGGAAGCTCAAACGTGCTGCGTAACACGAGAATGAACCTCATTGGATCTTGTGGAAGCTCAAACATGCTGCGTAACACGAGAATGAACCTCATTGGTTCTTGTGGAAGCTCAAACGTGCTGCGTAACACGAGAATGAACCTCATTGGTTCTTGTGGAAGCTCAAACGTGCTGCGTAACACGAGAATGAACCTCATTGGTTTTTGCAGAAGCTCAAACGCGCTGCGTAACACGAGAATGAACCTCACTGGTTCTTGTGGAAGCTCAAACGCGCTGCGTAACACGAGAATGAACCTCATTGGTTCTTGCGGAAGCTCAAACGTGCTGCGTAACACGAGAATGAACCTCATTGGTTCTTGTGGAAGCTCAAACGTGCTGCGTAACACGAGAATGAACCTCATTGGTTCTTGCGGAAGCTCAAACGCGCTGCGTAACACGAGAATGAACCTCACTGGTTCTTGTGGAAGCTCAAACGCGCTGCGTAACACGAGAATGAACCTCATTGGTTCTTGCGGAAGCTCAAACGTGCTGCGTAACACGAGAATGAACCTCATTGGTTCTTGCGGAAGCTCAAACGCGCTGCGTAACACGAGAATGAACCTCATTGGTTCTTGCGGAAGCTTAAACGTGCTGCGTAACACGAGAATGAACCTCATTGGTTCTTGTGGAAGCTCAAACGCGCTGCGTAACACACGCGAATGAATTTCATCGGTTCTTGTGGAAGCTCAAACGCGCTGCGTAACACGAGAATGAACCTCATTGGTTCTTGCGGAAGCTCAAACGCGCTGCGTAACACGAGAATGAACCTCATTGGTTCTTGTGGAAGCTCAAACGTGCTGCGTAACACGAGAATGAACCTCATTGGTTCTTGTGGAAGCTCAAACGTGCTGCGTAACACGAGAATGAACCTCATTGGTTCTTGTGGAAGCTCAAACGTGCTGCGTAACACGAGAATGAACCTCATTGGTTCTTGTGGAAGCTCAAACGTGCTGCGTAACACACGCGAATGAATTTCATTGGTTCTTGCGGAAGCTCAAACGTGCTGCGTAACACGAGAATGAACCTCATTGGTTCTTGCGGAAGCTCAATCGCGCTGCGTAACACGAGAATGAACCTCATTGGTTCTTGTGGAAGCTCAAACGTGCTGCGTAACACAAGAATGAATTTCATTGGTTCTTGCGGAAGCTCAAACGCGCTGCGTAACACGAGAATGAACTTCATTGGTTCTTGCAGAAGCTCAAACGTGCTGCGTAACACGAGAATGAACTTCATTGGTTCTTGCAGAAGCTCAAACGTGCTGCGTAACACGAGAATGAACCTCATTGGTTCTTGTGGAAGCTCAAACGTGCTGCGTAACACACAAGAATGAATTTCATTGGTTCTTGCGGAACCTCAAACACGCTGCGTAACACGAGAATGAACTTCATTGGTTCTTGCAGAAGCTCAAACGTGCTGCGTAACACGAGAATGAACTTCATTGGTTCTTGCAGAAGCTCAAACGTGCTGCGGAACACGAGAATGAACCTCATTGGTTCTTGCGGAAGCTCAAACGCGCTGCGTAACACGAGAATGAACCTCATTGGTTCTTGTGGAAGCTCAAACGTGCTGCGTAACACAAGAATGAATTTCATTGGTTCTTGCGGAACCTCAAACACGCTGCGTAACACGAGAATGAACTTCATTGGTTCTTGCAGAAGCTCAAACGTGCTGCGTAACACGAGAATGAACTTCATTGGTTCTTGCAGAAGCTCAAACGTGCTGCGTAACACGAGAATGAACCTCATTGGTTCTTGCGGAAGCTCAAACGTGCTGCGTAACACGAGAATGAACCTCATTGGTTCTTGCAGAAGCTCAAACGTGCTGCGTAACACGAGAATGAACCTCATTGGTTCTTGTGGAAGCTCAAACGTGCTGCGTAACACGAGAATGAACCTCATTGGTTCTTGCAGAAGCTCAAACGTGCTGCGTAACACGAGAATGAACCTCATTGGTTCTTGTGGAAGCTTAAACGTGCTGCGTAACACGAGAATGAACCTCATTGGTTCTTGCAGAAGCTCAAACGTGCTGCATAACACACGCGCATGAACCTCATTGGTTCTTGCGGAAGCTCACAAGAATGATGAACTAAAGTCTTAAGAGTTTGGAACGACATCAGGGTAATTACTGACAGAAATTTATTTTTTGAGTGAACTATCCCTTTAACTAGGCTGGAAAAACCCAGACAACTTCCGGCAAATTTAGATTTGCTCTGAAAGTTAGTCTGTCAAAGAGCTCATTCAAGCCCATTTCCAATCCGTCGAAATCGAAATCGACAGAAAGGTTGCTTTGACCCTATTATTTGTATTAAAAAAACTAATTTGAATTCATACTGAACATTTTGCATATACATTAGTGGCCAAAAGTCATGTACGGCCTAGGAAAATGTACGTCTTCACCCTTTATCCAATATTCAAATATATATGTATTGTGTTGCAGACATCATGATTGGCCAGGATTTCATATGAAGAAATTCTGAACACATGCAAAAATAAGAGAGAACCAATTAATTGTTTTATTTATTTTATTTTGCATAGAACAAGAAATCCTGTAGCTGCTGTTTTCTTTCAGATAAATGCTTTATTTAAGTTTAGTGTTTTGATTTTTTCTCATATTTAAAAAACAAAAAATATTTTCCTCATATTTTGATGGTTTAATCGAACTTGTAGTGTTTAAAAACAAGTATCCCTTCCAGACATCACTTTTGGCCACTACTGTATATATTCACATTGCATAGCTTCTCTATTGCATCACCATTGAAATATCAATAGTGATGTGATTACATTTTAAATAAATTATAATAAAATATTATATTATTATATTTAATAGTTTAAATTAAATTGTTATATGTAAAACATTATATTATGCAAAAAACTCTAATTAAAAATAAATGAATTAAATATGGGTCAGACTGCATTTTGATAGATCTCTTCATCACATTCTCTACTGCGGGATATCATGCTTTAAGAATGAACGTCCTACATGACAGTGAAGAAACCCCTTTTCCTATCTGTTATCAAATACAGTGGGTTCTAGCCATATATCGTATCATGCAATTTATATGCACATAGCAACTGCTTCGTGTTTTGGTACGTGTTGCCCATAAGCCCATCAGGAAATGGGATCCTAGATCCATATGTAAGAAACACAACACAATTTCTACACAAGTACATTTCTTACACATTTTCATGAAATTGGCCAATCAGACAATTCAATTTTTCAGCTGTGCTTTTGAAATCCATTTTAAGACATGAAATTCCCTTAAATGGAAATGGACAAATTCCCTTGCAAGATTAAAATCTTCCCCTAAAAACAAAACAAAAAAACTTTTCGTAAAAAGTACAATAATCTCTTTCGGTTGTGGGCATTAAAAGACTAATGTGTATCTAATGTGTCTTTTTGAACATAAACCTTCCGGCAAATTCTTTTCATCTGATGTATTGGAGTCTCTGAGGAAAAAATTAAGCAGCATTTCAGAATGATTTCTGAATTCTGGGCAGGAACTCAAGCAGTGAACTCCTTTAAATCCAGGTCATCTCTGTTTTTCGCTGTGTGTGCAATTCATTTTTTCCGCTATTTTGGTCTCCAGAGAGGAGTCTCACTGAAGAATGTCTTCGGTTTTCATTCCATCTAAAACGCTCTTCCAGGTGTCCATATAGGAAAAAGTTAATGTTTGTCCTGTTAATGACAAACTACATTGGGAAATACGTTATCTGATCAATACAGCCAAACACTTGTGTCTGTCTCTGTTTCTGTTTCTGTCATGAATTATCATCGCTTTCCATCCGCCTCTTATCTGGCAGACATGAGGAGACTGCATTACCCTGGTGTAAATGCAGAGTAGAAACACATGTTCTAGCTGTTGATGGGAATGTTTTCAGTTTGATTCAATAGAAAATGCTAAAGGGTTCCATACTGGCCAACCCGATCTCATGAGAAAACGAAGGCCTAATGATTTGTAGAAAAAAAATCATGGAGGTCCACCCCTAAACCTAACCAGCAGATTGTACGAAAACGTACACATGAAATTGTGTGAAATTATATTATGTCAGCTCAATTAAATATGCAGTCAATTGTCGATTTTAAAAAAAAAAGAAGAAAAGCCAAGATGCTAAGATGCCTGGCTCAGCTTGACCTTTGGCTTCACGGACCTACTGTTGATGTGTCCTCTGTTCTGAAGGAACCCTCACAATTGGCAATCTAAAACCCTATATACTAACTTACAAGATGTAGCTGTACTGTAAGTAGGCCTACCAACTTATTTGAAAGGACTAATTACTGAAAAATGATCTGCAGAAATGTCAAAATGGTGCATCCAACACCCAAACTCTGACACTTTGACTGAACACAGACAGTGTTGTTTAATCTTTTGGTGTTTTGATAACCACAACATGTTACACATGAACTCTGATTGTTTATATGGTATGGTACTGTGTGTGGTGTTTGTGCTGCTTCTACAAATATTTGAATGACGAAATATGCAGTCGTCAAGGTTTGCTGTGGTAGCAGCTAGGTATGTGCCTTCTTATGTTTAACTTTTCATCTATAAAGACTGCATTATCAGACCTGAGCTGAAGAAGGCAGGGAGAGAGAGAGAAGGAAGATGCTGCGAACTCTGTGTACCCGACTTCTGCCCAGCTAAGATATACATACACAAAACACTTTACCATTTGGGTAACAGAACATTGATATATATTTAGTTAGTAATAGTAATAATAACAATGGTAGAAATGAGTATAATGGTAATATTTATAATTTTTAAATATTTATTTAATTTATTTAGTATTATAAATGGATAGATAGTTGAAGGTTTTTTTTGTGTGTGTCCTACTATATGGGTTCATTTTGTTTGTTTTTAATGCGCTCATTACATATACAGGTCCTTCTCAAAAAAAAAGCATATTGTGATAGTTCATTATTTTCCATAATGTAATGATAAAAATTAAACTTTCATATATTTTAGATTCATTGCACACCAACTGAAATATTTCAGGTCTTTTATTGTTTTAATACTGATGATTTTGGCATACAGCTCATGAAAACCCAAAATTCCTGTCTCAAAAAATTAGCATATCATGAAAAGGGTCTCTAAACAAGCTATTAACCTAATCATCTGAATCAACTAATTAATTCTAAACACCTGCAAAAGATTCCTGAGGCTTTTAAAAACTCCCAGCCTGTTTCATTACTCAAAACCGCAATCATGGATAAGACTGCCGACCTGACTGCTGTCCAGAAGGCCATCATTGACACCCTCAAGCAAGAGGGTAAAACAGAAAGAAATTTCTGAACAAATAGGCTGTTCCCAGAGTGCTGTATCAAGGCACCTCAGTGGGAAGTCTGTGGGAAGGAAAAAGTGTGGCAAAAAACGCTCCACACTGAGAAGAGGTGACCGGACCCTGAGGAAGATTGTGGTGAAGGACCGATTCCAGACCTTGGGGGACCTGTGGAAGCAGTGGACTGAGTCTGGAGTAGAAACATCCAGAGCCACCGTGCACAGGCGTGTGCAGGAAATGGGCTACAGGTGCCGCATTCCCCAGGTCAAGCCACTTTTGAACCAGAAACAGCGGCAGAAGCGCCTGACCTGGGCTACAGAGAAGCAGCACTGGACTGTTGCTCAGTTTTGCATGTCATTCGGAAATCAAGGTGCCAGAGTCTGGAGGAAGACTGGGGAGAAGGAAATGCCAAAATGCCTGAAGTCCAGTGTCAAGTACCCACAGTCAGTGATGGTCTGGGGTGCCATGTCAGCTGCTGGTGTTGGTGCACTGTGTTTTATCAAGGGCAGGGTCAATGCAGCTAGCTATCAGGAGATTTTGGAGCACTTCATGCTTCCATCTGCTGAAAAGCTTTATGGAGATGAAGATTTCATTTTTCAGCACGACTTGGCACCTGCTCACAGTGCCAAAACCACTGGTAAATGGTTTACTGACCATGGTATTACTGTGCTCAATTGGCCTGCCAACTCTCCTGACCTGAACCCCATAGAGAATCTTTGGGATATTGTGAAGAGAAAGTTGAGAGACGCAAGACCCAACACTCTGGATGAGCTTTGGGCCGCTATCGAAGCATCCTGGGCCTCCATAACACCTCAGCAGTGCCACAGGCTGATTGCCTCCATGCCACGCCGCATTGAAGCAGTCATTTCTGCAAAAGGATTCCCGACCAAATATTGACTATTGAGTGCATAACTGAACATAATTATTTGAAGGTTGACTTTTTATTTATTTATTAAAAACACTTCTTTTATTGGTCGGATGAAATATGCTAATTTTTTGTGACAGGAATTTGGGGTTTTCATGAGCTGTATGCCAAAATCATCAGTATTAAAACAATAAAAGACCTGAAATATTTCAGTTGGTGTGCAATGAATCTAAAATATATGAAAGTTTAATTTTTATCATTACATTATGGAAAATAATTAACTTTATCTCAATATGCTAATTTTTTGAGAAGGACCTGTAAGCTGTTGGGATATCCAGGGTCTCCACTCCTCGACATTTGAGCTGAAGAGTGAAAACCCTGAATTCATTAAATCTATAAAAGATGTTGACTTAATTATATTGACAGAAACATGGTGTAAAAATGATTCTCTCATTCACTGTCCCCCAGGATATAACGAAATCATGGTGCCCTCTATAAAATTTAAAAACATACGTAAGGGCAGAACATCGGAGGGGATCTTGGTGTGGTACAAAGGAGATCTATGCAGTCAGATCTCAACAGTAAAACAGGGTAAATCCCATGTTTGGTTGAGAATAGATCAAACCCTTGGTATTACTGATAGAGATCTCTATCTATGTGCAATATATATACCCCCAGTTGAAGAAGATATTTTTGATACTCTCCATTCAGAAATCGCCTATACCAGGCCCAGGGAAATGTTCTTCAAACTGGCGATCTGAATGCACGAACAGGAATTGAACCTGATGTCATCGACCCACAGAGCCACAACCATGTATTTGATCAGGCCCCCCTGTTTACCACACCAACCATCACCCAATCGGAACAACCTCGATTGTGAAATTAATCAAAGTGGCAGGGAGATAGTGCATCTCTGTCGGGCTTTAGGCCTGTACATAGTTAATGGTAGGTTCAGACGGGACTCTTTAGGGAGATTCACCTACTCCTCAGCTCATGGATCTAGTGTAGTAGACTATGCAATCACTGACATGGACCCCTCAACTATCAGTGCATTCACTGTCAGACAGCAATCCCCACTTTCAGACCACAACCAAATAAATCTGTTCTTTAAACTCCCTGATCAATTAAATCCCAAAACAAAAGAACCCAGTAAGCTGTATGAGTTCAATCCTGGCTAGATGGGCCCCAGACAGTGGAGACAAACTCATCAAGCCCTTGAAATCACCTGATCTGATGAATGACATATTCATATATGACCAAACTCAATATGTCGCTACCAAAAGGCGATTGATGACATCAACACAATATTCCATAAAGCAGCTATCAGAGCTGACTTCTTAAAACAGAAACATAAGCCTATTAGAAGACAAAATGTTGCGAAATGGTTTGATAAAGAATGCAAGACCATCAGAAAGGACCTTAGAAATATAGCAAAAATGAACCTCAAACACCGCCAACCAAACAACCCGGCCTTACGCATTAGATACAATGACATTTTAAATAAATACAAATATACAATTAGGAACAAAAAACAAAATTATACACATAAAACTTGAAGATATTGAAAACGCCATTAATCAAGATCAATTCTGGAATATGTGGAACAAGTTCAACACAAAACTACCACAAGCATTACCCATTCAAAATGGTGATATCTGGAAAACACATTTTGAAAACCTTTACAAATACATACCAATTAAACAAATTAGACCATGTTACGTTCCCTAACTGTCTAGGGGTCGGAAGGAGAAGTAACAAAGGAAAGAAAACGTAAAATTAACATAAAAAAAAGGCGAGAACACACTTCAATTCCTCTGTCCCAGAGTGAAGACCACACTAGATGATATATGAATCAAAGAAAGGATTTTATTTACAATAGCAAAGTAAAAGACAAAACACAGGTAACTGGGAGCAATGGCTCAGGGGAGAGCAAGGCCCAAAATAACAAACAAAACAGCCCTCTACCTAATTTAGGAGGAATCCTAAATAACCTAAGATTAAAGAAAAAGAAATGAACAACATAAACTTCCCTCAACTCCCTCGCTATATCAAAAACAGGGACAAAAACAGTATTAAAGAAAAAAGGCACTCACCCCCTACAGCTTCCCTCACAAAAGAGCTAAACAGATTAATAACAAAATAACTTCTGGTTGATTTCGTAGTGAGAACAAGATCTCAAAGTACCAGCCACTGCTGAACTCAGTTAGCCACCGCTAACTCACAAGTTTAGTCTCACTATCAGACAAACGTATCACAGACGCAAACAGCGTTCAATCTGGGGCAGGGGAGAAGTGTGTCTTTCTCTGCAACACTGGACTGCACCCTTATACTCTCCGTCTCAGGCACACTCACAAACGAGATACAGGTGCTGATGATTAGGCCTGAGAATGAGTAGAGAGAGAAAGAGAGACAGCAAGCAAACAAAAACACAGGACACACAGCCATGCCCACACAGTCATAAATCATAATAACAAATAAATGAATGAATACGTCCTTGGACGTAACACTAGATAAATAAATAAATGAATACGTCCTATATGGGACGTAACAGACCAGAACAACATTTTATAAAAGAAAAACTCCGAACATTAGAACAAACAATTAAAGACAACCAAAACCCTCTTGATTCTCCAATTACTTGGGAAGAATTGATCACACAGACAAAATCTCTCCAGATGAGGAAATTAAGCTTGTGGTCCAGACAGCATTAAAAACGAGGTGCTCAAATGCAGCACCCCAGAGATGCAGGCTGCAGTGTTAAAGCTGTTCAATACTGTTCTACAGTCAGGATGTTTTCCTGACATCTGGTGCAAAGGGCTCATTTCCCCCATTCATAAGAGTGGGGACAAATCAGACCCTAATAACTGCCGTGGCATCTCTGTCAGCTGTCTAGGCAAATTATTCTATAGCATTCTAAATAAAAGAATGCTAGATTTCATTGAGGAACACTCCATCTTAAGTAAAAGTCAGATTGGTTTCCTCCCACAACACCGCACCACTGATCATATATATACCTTACACACATTAATTAATAAACATGTACACCAAACTAAAAATGGTAAAATATTCTCTTGTTTCATTGATTTCAGAAAAGCTTTTGATTCTATTTGGCATGAAGGTCTCTTTTACAGACTTCTACAATGTGGTATAGGGGGCAAAATGTATGATCTTCTATGTACAGGTCCTTCTAAAGAAATTAGCATATTGTGATAAAGTTAATTATTTTCCATAATGTAATGATAAAAATTAAACTTTCATATATTTTAGATTCATTGCACACCAACTGAAATATTTCAGGTCTTTTATTGTTTTAATACTGATGATTTTGCCATACAGCTCATGAAAACCCACAATTCCTGTCTCAAAAAATTAGCATATTTCATCTGACCAATAAAATAAGTGTTTTTAATAAAAAAAAAAAAAGTCAACCTTCAAATAATTATGTTCAGTTATGCACTCAATAGTCAATACTTGGTTGGGAATCCTTTGGCAGAAATGACTGCTTCAATGCGGCGTGGCATGGAGGCAATCAGCCTGTGGCACTGCTGAGGTGTTATGGAGGCCCAGGATGCTTCGATAGCGGCCTTAAAGGGGAAATGAAGCAGTCAGTCAAGTTTACATAATTTACAAGATGGATTACCACTATAATCAAAAATTATATAAGAAACATGACAAATGTTAACATATAAAAGAAAAAAGAAACACCGTTATATCTTTCGAGCGGCAAGGGCGCCGCCATTGTGCAGTATTATAACTGGTGACGTCACGGGGTTGGTTGGCTCTGTGCTGAGTTCAGTAAAATACAGTGAAAGATGCATGTAAGCTGGTCGATCCAGCGAACAACTAACGTTAGGTACAGTCATTGTTGGCTAACAGCTGTAAGCATGAAATGATAACTTAGTGTTTAGCTAGTGAACTTTATTAGTACCAGACAAAAAGACGACGTCTAACGTTAACAAACTGCACATGGAAACATTGTTTGTGATGTCTGCAATCATATTCCTGTCTCTTGTCAACACCATGGTCAAGATCAGCGTCTTGACAGCAGATGGATCATGCTATCGTGGCGTAATAATCTGTTTGGTTGTAAAATGTATTACCTGAATGAAATGAAATCGAATGTATCGTCCTGTGGAATCATTCATTCACAGACAGCATACGAAGATCTTCAACTAATAAAGATCTTCATCGCTGGCAAACAAATTGATAGATTTGCCGATTTGCTTTCACTAGACTGTACTGTAGGTCCACGGCCACTTCATCCAACACTCTTGATGTTCTTAAATCTTCCTGTTACAACTCCGAGTCGAGTGTGAATAGAAAGCGCGTAAGTGATTCAGTGCGTGAGAAAACTGAACAGATCATTCAAACTGATTCGCGAACCGATTTAGACAGATCTGCCAACTTGTTTGATGAAGTCTTTGAACAGAAACGACAAAAAAAAGAGTGATTCATTTGTAAATTGAGCATCGCTCGTGCCCATAAAAAAAGATACAGCCCAAATGGCCCAAATCTCGTTATATGCAGGGATGCAAACGCAAACGGCACACTTTATTTTAATGCAAACATGTTGTTAAAAGCGCAGTTTATTCCAAGCGCGCTGTATCTTTTTTATGGGCACGAGCGATGCTCAATTTACAAATGAATCACTCTTTTTTTTTGTCGTTTCTGTTCAAAGACTTCATCAAACAAGTTGACAGTCTGTCTAAATCGGTTCGCGAATCAGTTTGAATGATCTGTTCAGTTTTCTCACGCACTGAATCACTTACGCGCTTTCTATTCACACTCGACTCGGAGTTGTAACAGGAAGATTTAAGAACATCAAGAGTGTTGGATGAAGTGGCCGTGGACCTACAGTACAGTCTAGTGAAAGCAAATCGGCAAATCTATCAACTTGTTTGCCAGCGATGAAGATCTTTATTAGTTGAACATCTTCGTATGCTGTCTGTGAATGAATGATTCCACAGGACGATACATTCGATTTCATTTCATTCAGGTAATACATTTTACAACCGAACAGATTATTACGCCACGATAGCACGATCCATCTGCTGTCAAGACGCTGATCTTGACCATGGTGTTGACAAGAGACAGGAATATGATTGCAGACATCACGAACAATGTTTCCATGTGCAGTTTGTTAACGTTAGACGTCGTCTTTTTGTCTGGTACTAATAAAGTTCACTAGCTAAACTCTAAGTTATCATTAGCTAGTTCATGCTTACAGCTGTTAGCCAACAATGACTGTACCTAACGTTAGTTGTTCGCTGGATCGACCAGCTTACATGCATCTTTCACTGTATTTTACTGAACTCAGCACAGAGCCAACCAACCCCGTGACGTCACCAGTTATAATACTGCACAATGGCGGCGCCCTTGCCGCTCGAAAGATATAACGGTGTTTCTTTTTTCTTTTATATGTTAACATTTGTCATGTTTCTTATATAATTTTTGATTATAGTGGTAATCCATCTTGTAAATTATGTAAACTTGACTGACTGCTTCATTTCCCCTTTAAGCTCATCCAGAGTGTTGGGTCTTGCGTCTCTCAACTTTCTCTTCACAATATCCCACAGATTCTCTATGGGGTTCAGGTCAGGAGAGTTGGCAGGCCAATTGAGCACAGTAATACCATGGTCAGTAAACCATTTACCAGTGGTTTTGGCACTGTGAGCAGGTGCCAGGTCGTGCTGAAAAATGAAATCTTCATCTCCATAAAGCTTTTCAGCAGATGGAAGCATAAAGTGCTCCAAAATCTCCTGATAGCTAGCTGCATTGACCCTGCCCTTGATAAAACACAGTGCACCAACACCAGCAGCTGACATGGCACCCCAGACCATCACTGACTGTGGGTACTTGACACTGGACTTCAGGCATTTTGGCATTTCCTTCTCCCCAGTCTTCCTCCAGACTCTGGCACCTTGATTTCCGAATGACATGCAAAACTGAGCAACAGTCCAGTACTGCTTCTCTGTAGCCCAGGTCAGGCGCTTCTGCCGCTGTTTCTGGTTCAAAAGTGGCTTGACCTGGGGAATGCGGCACCTGTAGCCCATTTCCTGCACACGCCTGTGCACGGTGGCTCTGGATGTTTCTACTCCAGACTCAGTCCACTGCTTCCACAGGTCCCCCAAGGTCTGGAATCGGTCCTTCTCCACAATCTTCCTCAGGGTCCGGTCACCTCTTCTCGTTGTGCAGCGTTTTTTGCCACACTTTTTCCTTCCCACAGACTTCCCACTGAGGTGCCTTGATACAGCACTCTGGGAACAGCCTATTTGTTCAGAAATTTCTTTCTGTCTTACCCTCTTGCTTGAGGGTGTCAATGATGGCCTTCTGGACAGCAGTCAGGTCGGCAGTCTTACCCATGATTGCGGTTTTGAGTAATGAAACAGGCTGGGAGTTTTTAAAAGCCTCAGGAATCTTTTGCAGGTGTTTAGAGTTAATTAGTTGATTCAGATGATTAGGTTAATAGCTCGTTTAGAGACCCTTTTCATGATATGCTCGTTTTTTGAGACAGGAATTTTGGGTTTTCAAGAGCTGTATGCCAAAATCATCCGTATTAAAACAATACAAGACCTGAAATATTTCAGTTGGTGTGCAATGAATCTAAAATATATGAAAGTTTAATTTTTATCATTACATTATAGAAAATAATGAACTTTATCACAATATGCTAATTTTTTGAGAAGGACCTGTATTTAGAAAATATGTGTGCTGTTAAAACTGGCAACAAACAAACTGATTTCTTCACCCAGAGAAGAGGTGTTTGGCAGGGTTGCAATTTAAGTCCAACATTATTTAATATATACATCAATGAGCTTGCTGTTGAGTTGGATCAATGTGCTGCTCCTGGCCTCTCCCTTCTAGATAGAGAGTTGAGGTCCCTGTTTTATGCTGACGATCTCATTCTACTGTCTCCTACCATACAAGGATTACAGCAACAGCTAGACATAGTAGAAAAGTACTGTCAGAACTGGGCTCTGGCTGTAAATATGAAGAAAACTAATATCATGATCCTCCAAAAACGCCCAAGATGTCAGGAGAACAAACATCAATTCACCATTAATAATGATGTCATTGAACACAGCATGAGCTATACCTACCTTGGTATAACTATATCAGCATCAGAGAGTTTCAACATGGCAGTGAATGCACTAAAAGAAAAAGCTCTAAGAGCTATACATGCAATTAAGAGAAAATTCTATAACTTCCAAATTCCAAATAAAATCTGGCTTAAAATATTTGACAGTGTCATCCAGCCCATTGCGCTGTACGGTAGTGAAATATGGGGTCCACTCAGTCATCAGAGCTATACCCGTTGGAACAAACACCCAACAGAATCTCTTCATGCAGAATTTTGCAGATACATTCTACACGTACACAGAAACACACCAACAAATGCATGCAGAGCAGAATTAGGCAGATACCCACTGATAATCAACATCCAAAAGAGAACACTCAACTTTTTTAACCACCTGAAATCCAGCCCCCAAGACACACTTCACTCCAAGGCCCTCCGAACCCAGGAGCTGAGCCCAGAAAAGAGTCCCCTATGTCAATTGGTACTAAGACAAACTGCCCCACGTCAAGCAAATCATAGCACAATGCAAAGAAACATATCTGGAACATTGTAAAGAAGAAACTAAAAGCCAAAGTAGACCAGAATGTTATCTGACCCTAAAAAGAGATTATAAATTAGCAGAATATCTCTCTACTGTCAGAGATAGAAAGCAGAGACAGATCCAAACCAGGTACAGGCTCAGTGATCACAAACTGGCGATTGAAACAGGAAGACACAAAAAATCATGGCAACCAAAAGAAAACAGAACGTGTGATCACTGTTTGACAGGTGAGGACGAGGTTGAGACAGAGATGCACTTTCTCCTAAAATGTGAAGCGTTCAAAGACACAAGGAACCTTTACTTTAACAAATTTAACTACATAATTTCAAAGACCTGAATGAAATTTCTAAATGAAACTTTCTCCTGGGAGAAGGAGACAGAACTTATCTTGCTGCCCAATATGTACAAACATGCCACAACCTGAGGCGCAGTGAGTGACCGACACACACACACACACACACACACACACACACACACACACACACACACACACACACACACACACACACACACACACACACACACACACACACACACACACACACACACACACACACACACACACACACACACACACACACACACACACACACACACACACACACACACACACACACACACACACACACACACACACACACACACAAATATATCCAAACATTGTGTTAAATGTTTATATATATCCCAGGCCAAGCAGGGAGAGTGGATGAGATGGGAGAGTGTGGAACAACGCAAAATGGGCTGGCAAGACCTTTGGTCAATGGAAGAGAGTAGGATCAGTTTCCTTATTAGGTCAACATATGATGTTCTCCCATCACCGCAGAACCTAAACCTCTGGGTAGGAGAGGATCCCTCTTGTCCTTTGTGTTCATCACCTGCCACATTAAGGCACATTTTGACAGGATGTAAGGTGGCTCTTAGCCAAGGTCGGTTTACTTGGCGCCATGACCAAGTATTGCGATGTTTGGCTTTAGCATTGGAAGGCAAGCGTAGTATGACCAATAAGTTGCCGCCTGTTCTAGCAAAACATTACACACAGAAGACAATATTCCTCCGCCCAGGCGAGCAACCACCAAGAAAAGGTGCTAACACCAATTCTCGCCCAGGACAACTGGAAGCTGCTGGGGACTGGAAAATGCTGGCTAAACTTGATCAACGGCTTTTTTTTCCACCTGAGATTGCCACCACTAACCTACGACCAGATATTGTTTTGTGGTCTGGATCAGCACGCATTGTTCAACTGATAGAGTTTACAGTGCCATGGGAGGATGCGGTAGATGAGGCATATGAGAGGAAGAAACTGCGGTATGCTCATCTGGCCACTGAAGCAGAACAGCGAGGATGGAGAGTCCAGGTTTATCCAGTGGAAGTGGGTTGTCGAGGTTTTGTGGCACACTCTACAACCCGGTTCCTCAGAGACATCGGATTCAGTGGCCAAGAGTTGCGTCGCACAGTAAAGAACTTATCTGAAGCAGCAGAAAGGAGCAGCAACTGGCTGTGGTTGAGACGGAAAGATTCTAGCTGGCTGTGTACATGCCGCCACGCTACGGTTTCGTAGAATTCTTGAAAACTTGAAGAGTCTGTTGGTTTATTTGTATAGGTTGTATAGTATTTACAGTTGGTCCTGTGTATATTGCGTGAATGACGGGTGGTTGGGCAGATGTTGTGTTTTGCGGTAGGTGGTATGCCATACGGAACCGTTGCCACTGAAACTGCATTAACGCACCAGTGGGGCTCGACAGCCTAAACGGGTTGGCGCGTATGGTTGGGTTGCGGAGAGATTGTGAGGTTGTGGTTAGGTCTCAGCAGCAGGAGGGATGTAGAGGTCAGTAAGCTGGGCTGAGTTGAGTGGGGGACGGAGGGGGGTGACTCTGGGACGCCAGAGTCACTGTCGAGCCCACTTGAGGTGTCGTGGGCTAGTCGACGAAACACTGAGGACGGAAGGTGCCCACTTGAAGACCCTAGAGATGTCCCCTACTTGGCTCAATCCAGACGGTTGTCGTGCTGGTCCACTAGGGAGACCACACTGTAGTTGCAGCCGTCGTGTGTGCTGACGCGCCAAGTACACTGCAGTCGTTAACGCCGGACAGAAGGGGAGTCACACCACCATATGGAAAGAAGCGTAAATGGGTGAAGCATAGTTTACTGTAAAGCTACGTCTTAGTGTTGCTTATCTTGGCGAAAGCCGAGTACAAATCAGCATGAAGTTTTAACATCTACTCTCGTGTAATGGAAATTATATACAATATATATATATTTTATTTGTATATTTTGTATATGCTTTGGCAACATTGTTTCAAAAACGTTCATGCCAATAAAGCCCCTTTGAATTGAATTGAGCGAGAGAGAGAGAGAGAGAGAGAGAGAGAGAGAGAGAGAGAGAGAGAGAGAGAGAGAGAGAGAGAGAGAGAGAGAGAGAGAGAGAGAGAGAGAGAGAGTTGTGCTCCACGCCCTTGAAAGTGCTTTCATGTCAGAATCAGTGTATAGCCAGCTCTTCCTGTTCCAGACTGACACCTCTGACACTAGGGAACTTCAATAGAAGGGAACACCCTATCCTGTATCAGCCAGAAGCTGTCTGTGATTAAGAGCTGCACATATCCGTTAGAAGATGATCACTGCCCTTATTCACTCAAAATCTCCATCTCCAGGAAATCCCCAGACCATTCAGTCTCCATGACACCAACATTATTTCACACAGTCACAGAACACCTGGACACTGCACTTACATTATCCACATTTTCACCACACTATATTTTATTCAACTTATAAATAAAACTTTTTTGGTTCAACCACTTATGTTTGCTAAACCTCATTCTCTGCTTCTGTCATCAACATGATTACCATTCAGGCTCAAAGCAATGCATCTATGTTGTAAAACCTATCTAATCTTATCTGTGAGATAGGTTGAGACAAAAAAAATACTAGTCACCATGAAATCAAAACTGACCATTTTTATTTTGTCATTGAATATTGCAGTGTTTATTAAAAATAATTTATCCATTCACCTAATTTTTTTGGTCAAATCAAAATAACTTCGCGAGGGCGGGACAACCTGTCAACCTACAACCTACTTTTGTTCTTGTTCGAGAAGCCGTTTCATTCGAATAAACATCACAATAGGGAAGAATATACTTTTACAACTTCTATTTCATGGTGACTGTAAAGGCGGGCATACATATACCCCCAAGACATAAAATCCAAGACATACGCTACAGTAGCTCACATAAAAACGAAACATTTGACAATAAATAGTCTACATAAAAACGTATATTTTATTTATCACACAATGCTATCATATGGTTTCAGAAGAGCTGCAAAAAACAGTCAAATGATGTTTTTCATATGGCGGTCGCAGGTTTGGAACGAGAGTAGGATAAATGATGACAGAATTAACAATAATATTAATTATACATTTTCAAACGTGAACTTAAACTTGAGTGTTGATTTATAAGACACATGGGCCTACAGCAATTCAGGCAAAATATTATCACGGACCTGCTCTAGTGCTACTTGTTAAAAATGCCTAGCCTATATGAAATCACTCTCTCCAGTCACTATCAGACATTTGAAGGCTCGGGGTTGATGCAAAGGATTTTTTTGCAGTGAGGTCATTTCACTTTATTCCCATGAAAGAAATGTCCAATAATTCACTTAACCAAATTTGTCATTGTATGTGACTGTGTTAATGTTAAAAGAATGGCAAACCTCTGATTATGTTTTAAGTTTTAAAGTTTGGGGTCAGTAAGATTTTTTTCAAATGTTTTTGAAAGTCTCTTTCGAGGCCTCAATAAAACCTACAAATTTGAATTAATCCAATATCATGGAAGATAAATAATCATAACACGTTACAATGTGAGCAATTAATAAATAGCAGCACTAAACATGCTAGTTCATTGCTTCTCCAGAGCGGCTGTATATAAAAATTTACTAATTAATATTTTTTTTCACAACAAACAAACTTTGTTGCATCATTTCCCTGTTATCACTGTAAAGCTGCTTTGAAACAATCTGTATTGTAAAAAGCGCTATATAAAAAATAAATAAAGGTACAGTAGCCTAAATGCCTTACCTTTAACTGTCCTGCTGGTGGCAGCAGACACATCTACACCGTGTGACTTACCTGCCACTGTCAGCGAAGTGAAAAATGTAGGACAAGGGGCATTGAGTTTGTTCAGCTGTGCTCTTCTGATTTTGAGATTTAAAAAGTATTTTCAGCTACTTAGGCTACATAATTATGCCATGAGTCACGGACATGCAGTGGACTTAGAATAGTTTGGATACATGACAGTTTAATGATCCATCTAATTTTCTAAATTTGTCTTGTGATGACAAGCCTGCAAAACGACACAAACACAGGATGGTGCAGCAAACAGTGACCCACAATATAATAACATTCAGAGAACTGCAAGGATGTAACCACTTATTCACATTTCAGGGGTTCTAACGGTAATATTTAAAGTCTCAACAACTGGAAAACATTTTGATCAATGACACTTTTTAAAATAAGGTTCCATTAGTTAACTTTAGTTAATGAGATCTAACATCTATTAACATCGAGCATTACATTTTTTACAGTATTTTTTGTTGTTGTTATCGGTAGTTCATAAAAATAACTGTCTATTGTAGCTCAGGTCCATTAAGTAATATTAACTGATACATCTTTTGATTTTAATAATGCATTAAAAAAAAGAATAAAAAAAATGCTTTAGAATTTTTCATTGTTAAATCTTCCTTATGTAGATAATATTAACAAATGGAACCTTATTGTAAAGTGTTGCATAAACACAGGAAACAGCAATAAAAACCAACTATACCTTACTCAGTGTTGAATTACTTTTTTTTTTAGGAATTACAAGAAAAAAATCAGTGACATATTATGATCACATAGTCACACACATAAGAATAATATTGTATTATTTTGACAACAAAACAACATGTAAGTGTTTCTTTACGTGTTTTTTATAAAAAAATCTAATCAGTAATATTATTATAGTATCCACGAACACATAAAAAAAATACTAAGACTATTAGTGAGCTATAATAGTTTTCTAGCTAAGTAGTACATTTTTTTTGTTCGAAAGTAGTAATCTTTTACAATGACATTAATGTAAGAATTGAGTTGCCAAATTATTGTCCACGTGTCTCCTTGAAAGTTATTTATCCTATCACTGTAAAAAAAAAAAAAGATTTTTATTTGTTATCACACATTTTTCTTTTGTCAAATCAGCTTAGATAATTTGTGTGGTTCAGATAACATACTATTTCTAGTTTCTGTTGAATAAACACATATCCTTCATTATATTAACTCAAAATATTAATTTCAATGAACTCAACATTATAAGGCAACCAGTTAAACCAACTTTTTTTTTTTTACAATGCTATGTATTTTAAAATGTAAATCAGAAAATGAACCAATTTGTTGTCATTGCCTATTGATCAATATGTAATCTTTTAAAAAATCATAAAAAAACACCTATAATCTGATTTGGACTATTGAACCAAACATGAACCAAAGCATTAGTGATTGTGTCGTGTTGCTGTGTCATGTGCATGTGTCTGGTGGTCTTTGAATCGTTCCCTTCGGCTCTGAAGTTCGTTTATATGGTTGCTTACGGTAAAGGGGGCAGGATTAAGCTCACATGTGCTGTGGGACATAATTGACATGGCCGCGGAATCTCCCCCTGACTGAACGCTGCGCTGGTGGAGCAGACTGGAGGGAGCAAGGATTGCCAAAGTTGTGTCTGGGGTGAAAGTGGAGCTCTGGAGTTTCTTTCAACATCATTTTATTGCAGCGAGGTAAGTTTTTCTTATCGCTTACTAGCTCTATATTTGGCTACAGTTCGCGTGTGTGTGCTTTTTCCCAATTAAACGATGAAATATGTTTATAACGGAAAGTTGCGTGCATTTTTGTGTCTGGATGGCGGTGACGCCGGGAGTCTGGGTTAGTTGGCCAACAAGGAGATGCGACGGAAAACTTCATTATTCCGCAAGAAAACAGGCTGTATTGCATGGATTCTCCGTTGTTTACCCGAAGATGCTCAAAACCCGTCGTGCAACTTTAATGATTCGCGAAATTTACGAGAAAATTCGTAGTTTGACGTCTTCGTCGTTGAATTCCAACTTTGGATTTTTTTTTATTTAGCGCGTACTGTTACTTAAACGCTACAAAAGAGTTACACTTTAGCTTTCTTAAAAAGTATTTTGTTATATCCGTGAGTTTTGGAGTGATATACCAAATGTTTAGGTGAAATAGTAGAGATGCTGAATTTCGCTGTCTTTCCAGGTGTCTTTCCGTAGCGATTACAGTGTTGCAAAACAGTCAGTTGTTGGAATGATGTCGTATAATATTTGGCAAAGATTTAAGGAAAATGAATGATGGATGAAGTGAAGGTGGTCAACTCCATCATGCCCTAGTATTCCAGACAGCCTATTCTTCAACAGCTGTGCCTGTTCATGGAGGAAAACATTAGCTGCTGTTGTCCTTGTCCTGTCATATATTGTGCAGAAAGTATCTCGACTTCTCGATACTTGTTTCTGTTTTTCTTTCTTTTATTGGTTTGGTTTGGTTTAATGCAACGCCGTGCATCGTTTTCCAAACGTCAGAAGTAGGTATACTAGTTGCTCTTTCTTGCTGGGAATTAAAGCGCACTAATTAGCAGCTCTGGAAAAAATAGACGGTCGCTTTTAATCTCTTGGATAATATTGCTGGGCACTGAAATGACGCTTCAAGATAGTTTGTACCATGAGGTCTACTCCTGCCTGGATCCAGAGGGCTTATTGGAGAGAAAGAAGCCCAATATCTGTGAGAGGAGAAATGTGATCTGCAGAAAATGACGTCAGGTTTGCATTCTCCAGCTGAGTGAGGGATTTCATAACTTTTGAAAATTCAAATTATTGCACTGGATCATGA
The DNA here is from genome assembly GCF_029890125.1 of Rhinichthys klamathensis goyatoka. Classification (NCBI taxonomy): domain Eukaryota; kingdom Metazoa; phylum Chordata; class Actinopteri; order Cypriniformes; family Leuciscidae; genus Rhinichthys; species Rhinichthys klamathensis. The sequence goes on along the minus strand of NW_026606920.1, from coordinate 289,854 downwards.
AATCTAAATATCTGCAGGAAAATAAGATGTTGCATTCCTCAGCTCCTTATTATTTGACTGTCTACAAATCAGTGGTTCTCAACCAGGGGCCGGGGCCCAGTCGTCAAACTTCCAAGGGGGGGCCACAAGAGGATTTAAAATGAGTTATATGAAACAATTGCATATGGGTAAAATACACTATATGCATTATATTTGTCACTTTCTCTGCATGGTCTGTGTGGACTGACCCCCCTCCCCCCACTTTCTTCCAATAGAATGATACACACAATCCCTACTTGCAATGAATATGTTCCCACCTGCTTGTTTTAGGTCCTGCTACTTGCAATCCTTCATTTTATTTACTTTTTTCCCCATTGGAGATTTTGTCAAATGCACACAACGCTGACAATTTTTCAAGGTTCTCAAAGGTTGATAATCATTCTTCAAATGCATGCACTAACTAGGAAAATGTGCAGAGAAAATAACAGTAGAGCTGTAGTTTTTCATGCACCCTGCGCGCAGCACATAATTGAGATGCTTTCAAAACAAAGTAGCTTTATAAATGTTTGGTCGATATCTGATGGATTGGCTTCAGTAGCCTTTGTTTGGTCAGTTTAGGTGCTGCGCATGGAGAGAGCTGGCATGGGGAGTTCAAATTCCTGATTGGGCATAGCTACAGGAATGTGCTCTTCCTTTGAGCTCATGGGGTTGTACCTGTTGAGCTGGAGGGCTGTTTCCCCAGGGACAAGTCAAATACTACCCATCCCCTCCCCCTACAGGTCTCCATCATTCTGGGAGCAGCTCCGAGCTTTGATGTGTGCTGATGTTACGCAGTGCAGCGTGATAAAATCTGTTGTGATTGTTCCTAATTGCAGCGGAGAGTCCACTTTCTTGAGGACATTTCCTGATTTTCTCTTAATGGTGCCCTTTGAAACAACTTCACATCTCTTAGTCACACTTATTGCTCAGTAGATGTTGTAAAAATCGATTTATTCCATCTTGTGTAGGTTTCGATAGTTCTAGCAATGCCTCATTATTTTATTCTTTTTTTTCCTGTAACATCCAGTGAATTCAATGGCATTCATCTGCATTGTTTTGGAAAAAAAAGAGTAAATGATGAGCGGAAATGCATTAATGGTTTTGGTCAGCAAAGTCACATCATTTTTTCATTTGACTCTTTTCCCCTTGACCTCATTAGGCAGAGAAATCCAGCGTCTCTCCAACTGTTAAGCAAGACAGAACAAGTTCGTATCTGTGCTTTAACCATAAGTGGATGAGAAATATCCATGCAGTGATGATGTGGCTGTCAGCTGGTCCGTGAATCAGGATCATGCTGCTCATCTTGAATCAGCCCACCACGGCCACATATAGTGGCATTCAGAGGAGCTAAAAGTAGTGTTCTGCATAACAGTATCACTATAGGTTTTTTTCTCTCGCTGTCGGCTCTCGCACGTCTCATTTGCACTCTAGCATCTTATCCTGGTGAATGTGATGCATGTTTGTTTGGCACAGTGCTGCTATGTTTGCATGTAGGCTTTTATGTCTTCTTGGTGATTTACACTGTCTTGTTGACAGTTGATTTAGATGAAGATAAAAGAGGCCTTTCAACTCCCTTTCCCACCGTCTCTCGAGACAGTCGCCTCTCCACCTAACTGCACACCCATCACTTTACCAGCATTGCAAGCGACAAGCTGCTGGATGCCAGAACATACCTTCTTACGCTGCTTTATTTTGGATCTCATGCAACAACCAACTAGAGTTGAAAAGTATTGACTAGTTCATGTCAATTTTAGATTTGATATCTTTAGTCTAACATGTTGACAGCGTCTTGTGCTTTAGTTTTACCACTGTGTGCAATATTTAAAAAATTTTTTTGTACATGTCCTGCCACGTGTTGCACTTTTAAATGGTTCACCCAAAAGAGAAAAATGTGTCATCATTTACTCACCCTCATCTTTTACCAAACCTGTATGACTTTATCCAAGCAAGGTCCAATGCTGTTTTGGACCTTTAGGTCATGTGTCCAGTAAAGCCTTTTTTTCCAGAGGCTAGTGTATTTTTCCAATTGTTTTCAATGGGAGCGCCATGTTGTTTTTTTTCTGGTCGCCGAGAATTGAAGAATGTTCAATTTTGGGTTAAATGTCATCACTGTCACTTTTTACCCAGCCGTCCAATCATTGCGGAGGAATGGGGCAAATACCACAGCGACCGACCAACCATCACATTCTGCTTGTACAATGCTAACAAATGACAACAAGCACATATCTTTCTTCATCCAAAATGAGTGGCAGAGCAAGTACGTTACATTGTCAAAAAAAAAAATATTCAGAAACAAACTATTTGCGAAATCAGATACTAGTAACAGTTCCTCTGATATTTATTCTGTAACTGAAAGAAAACGTTGCGCTGCCATAGCTCTTTTAAGCACCCGCAGCAAGGCTTTTTTACAAGAGCGCTGATGTTTTCAGCTGGCTAAAGACAAGGCCTTAAGGTGTAGTCAGGTTTTCTACTGCTTGGTGAAATTTCGCAGGCACAATCCAGACATTCCAATAGAAATCCGTGTGAGGGTGAAAAAGTTCCCCATGCAGATTTTGATCATTTTCAAGTTGGTCTCATGAATTCGCCACGCTGATTGACAAAAAGCTGCCTGTTTTGAAAGTGACTTTTGTGCGAGCTGTGCTTTATACATCACTGTGCTATTGACAATAGATAATGGACCTTTTTTGCCTGCAAAATTTTGCTGAAATTTCGCTAATGTGACCACACTAAACAGTTAGACATTTGAAATGACATTAGCATGAGTAAATGATGACAGGATTTTAATAGGAATGATGATAAAATTATAAATAATGATAAATATTAATATTTATATGAATTATTATTATTATATTTATATTCTTAAGCCAATTACTGATCAGTTGACTGAAGTTAGATCATTTATCCGATACTGATTACAAAACATGTTTTATAATACATTGACCTATTTTCCTAATAAGGCAGATACGATAACATTAAAAATCACTTTAAAATAAAAGCTTTTTTAGTTGTAAAAGCGCATTGAAACTGCTTCAGTCCATTGCATTATTTTTTAGCTGTTTCGGAATGCAAGAATGTAGCTTTGTGGATCTCTTTTTTTGCAGTTGGTGGAGAGAGTGAGATGCTGCTACTCACTCCATGTCACTGACATGCATCCACTCTGTCATGCCAATGCATTATTCAAATGGCCAGGTCTGCACATTTAGCTAAAAGCAGAGCGGAAAAACACTCAGTGTTTGGTCAGGTGGCCAATGGTGTATGTTCGTGCTTGCATTAGCATTCAGAGTGCAGAGATGGCCGTTGTTAGCTGGACGATGGAAACTTCAGATGCGACAGCAGCTCATTAATGACGCTTTTATTTGACTGGAGACTGTTTTAGCCGCCGTGCATGAGCAATGAGAGCCTGGCATCAGATGCTGCATCTATATTGGTGCATTTATTGCCCCATCAGTCTGTTGTAATTCACCCAATGGCCTCTTACAGTGTACGTATGCTCTATCCGATCACCTCTCAAGCTATACCCTGCTTTAACACATGTCAGCAGTGTCACTGTGCATATATTTGTAGTCCCAGACTTCCTGTTTTCCTATGCCCACCCCCCTACCAGCAGGACCTTAGACCAACACCTTCCGCACTCCCTCCATCTCACCAGGTCTTGTTAACCCATCCCCCTCCTCAAGCACTCCCCTTTATAGTGTGTGAAATCTGGAGGCCTGATGGAAGATGAGGAATTTCACCCTTTGACCTCTGAGAGCAAGGAGGGATGGACGGGGGGGCTATCCATTCTTACTGCCCAGATTTGTTTCAGCCTGGGGAATTTTTCCAGCTAATTCATATTATTCTTTTGGATTAGTACCGCTCATCTCTCTTTGTTCAATAGCCATGTTTTGGATGTGTGAAGTTACCAAAATACGAAAATAAAGTAAACCGAGAGGTCATGGGAATGGCAGCCATTGCTGCGAGGGCAGTGGCATCCCAGGTGGCACTGGAGGAATGTGTCAATGTTGAACTTTCACTTTCTAGAGCATTCCAGAGTAAACACAGGGTGAACAAAGGCTGCTCCTTAACATTCCTGTTAGGGACTGCGGAATTTAGCAGTGATTTTATTTTTCTCGCATTTCTCACATTAAGTCAATGTTATTATTTATTTAATTATTTATTGTTAAATATACTGTATGTTTGCTTGTTTGGTATATTCACTCATTATCGTACAGATATTAAACTTATGTCCGATAATTATTGTGATGTTATGGCTGATAATTAACCGATAAATGACTGATAAAATTCTGTATTGTTTAAATAAATAAAATTAAAATACTAAAATATGCTGTATTTACATAAACATATTTATTTCTGAATATATCAAATATATTTAAAAATATATCATTTTTACTTGGAACATTGCACTTAAAATAATTAAAAAAGATATTTAAGATATTTCTTTTAGGAAACAAAAACTCCATTTATCTTTGACCTTTGACCTTTTACATTCACTAACAGCTCTATTACACGATTAAGATTTTTTAAAATATATATACTGAGAGGTATTTTGGTACTTTTTAAATATTATATTGCTCATTGATATATTGCACATTGGTAATAGAATTACAGTATGATGAGTGTACTATTTTTTACATTATATACAAATATTGTTAAATAGAATGACGTTGTTTTACATTTTTATTCATTTGAATAAAATTTATTTACTATACTTTTAACATCCACCGATTAAAAAAAATAAAAACCTCTAATAATAGCGGCTAATTATGGTACATCATGCATCCCTAATTTGAATTTGAATTTATTTTAATAGGGACAATGGACATTAATTAACATGAGCACTCAAGTCCATCATGTAAATGTGCAAGATTTAGCCATACAGGCTATTTTTCATCTAGTCCCTGGCAGGTTGATGGTAAAATCCACATAATTTGTAATATGCTTAGAAGAATAGTTATAGATAGAATAGAATAGTTGATACCTTTCTCTCAGTGACTGACAGTTGTCTAGGCTCTTGTCCGTAAGCAAATGACCAGATATGTTCCCTATACAGATGCTGAGTCTACTGTGACAGTCTTGTGTGAGAGGTGGAGTTGAGAAGCAGGACCATGTTTGTGTTTTTCGAGGGTGTCTGCAGACGCTGAGCCACACAGAGCCGGCTGTGTTTTGGCGGCTAGCTGTTCTTTCCCCCAAATGACCCAGTGAGGAGCGACGGACGGGTTTCTGTTTAAAGGCTTTGTGTGCAGCGAGGAGGAAGTGGTTATGTTTGTTTAAACTGAGCTGCCCCCTTTGAGCACGCTCAGCCATGTGGGACAAATGAGCAAAATCTGTCCCCCAATTTCAAACCCCCCCCCCCCCATTCCCTGTGTCTTCCTTCGACTGAATTCATCACACCCCATTCGGCTGGGGGTTGGGGGAGCCCTGAATGTTGGCTTGGGCATAGGATTCAGCCATACCAAAGTGTTGACTCATTCAGCATTCCAGGACTATAAAATGTCCATCCAAATCTGGACTCTGGGACGAAACTGCCCACTTCCGCATTGATGTGCAACCTTGTCTGGAGGATTGTGTGGGGAAACTTGGTTTATGAGTTGCTGTTTTGAAAATCCTTTACTGTAATGGTAAAACGTCTAGCCCATATTCTAATATGTTTGATTCTCAGAGTTTTATTTTCGTTTACCGGGAAGCGACAGATGGATGTGTTTCCTTGAGGAAAAAGCTGCTTAAAAATGGCACAAGTTAAAATTAGAAAGCGCAAAGAGTGCTGTAAGTTTAAAAATGGAGCAAATATTACAACAAAAGAATGTGAGAGAGGTTTGGAAACCATGTTAAGCATGTAATGTGCGCTGCTGAGGATTAACTACAGTTTGCCTATAAAGATGGTGTTGGGTAGATGATGCAATTATTTATCTCTTACACAAATCATTAAGTCATTTAGAGACTCCGGATGACACAGTCAGTCAGAATTAGTTATTTGTGCATTTAAGGCTATACAGCCTACACTACTTAGAAGTAAGTTGGAAAATGTTGGAGTACATCAGTGTATGGTCAATTGGTTAACTGACTATCTCTCTAATAGACCACAGTATGTGAGGATGCATGACTGTGTATCTCAAGTAGTGAAGTGCAGTATTGGAGTACCTCAAGGAACTGTTTTAGCCCCATTTTTGTTTACTATTTATACATCAGACTTCCAGTACAATTCTGAAACCTGTCACCCTAAGACATTTTCTGATGACTCAGCAGTTGTTGGATGTATAAACAGACCATTGTGAGGGTGAATATTGGGAGCTATTAAAGAGTTTTGTGGATTGGTGTGAGAGAAACGGTCTTAGGCTAAATGCTAGTAAGACTAAGGAAATTGTGGTTGATTTTAGTAGATATCCTCAGCAAGTTGTATTAGTAAACATACGGGGGTCAGAAATTGAGACTGTAACATCATATAAGTACCTGGGTGTATACTTGAATAACAAGGTTGATTGGTCTGATAATATGATACAAGCCTAGAAGAAGGGTCAAAGTCGTATTTATCTGTTAAGACGACTGAGATCCTTTAGAATATGTTGGGTACTACACAGTGGTGGGCCGTCAGGGCCAGCAAGGCCTTCTCTGCTGGCCTAAACACTATCAGAATCACTGACTTGCACTTTAATATATTTTTTCCATGAATGAGTATTAAATTATTCCCAATAGTTCATTCTCTTAATTTTATAGCTTTTCTCTTGGTTGCGCTGCTTCCAGTAGTGTATGTTTATTTTAGCGCTTTTATCCAATCATATTTCAGCCATCATGCGTTGCCAGGGTCAAAGAAATCTGCCTTCAGGCCTTCAGAATCGACAGTGCGGGCGCCTGTAGCTTACAATGAATGGCAATGAAACCGTTGCTTTAACCAATCAGATAAGCAGTCAGATTTAATCAGCCAATCAGATTTCGATTCGACTGCAGCGGGGCCATCTAGCAGGCATACAATAACGTCAGCATTTTCACGTTCTTTGATTGGATGCTCAGAGCGCGTACTATTACCGGTTGTCAGTAGGCTATCCGCATCTGTAGCGAACTGCAAACAAAAATATATTCCTGTAGATTTATTAGTTTTTCAACACACAAATTAATGTTTCTTTCCCTCCTCGACCCCCAGCAGGTTCAAACCTACCGGAAAAAATCCCTTATTCAGCCTGAGCTTAACGCAGAGTCACAGAACTCTATTCGATCTGTCCGGGTAAAAACTGACTAATGTAAGTTATGCCACGAATGATTTTGAAGGCAAAAGTCCCGCTGATCTCATTGCTTTCGTTCAAAACTCTGTGTGAGAGCATGGGACAGCGGTACACATCGTCAGGTTATGCGGTGCTTCTGTCGAGCAGACACTGATTCACTGATGATTTTCTTCTTAATTTTTTTTTTAAATTTATGATCGAAACTTAATTTTTTTTCAAACATCCATACTATTGTAACCATTGAACGACAAGATAAGGGAGGCTCCGTTTCTGAACTTATAATCGGAACGCAAGAACAACTGTACACAAACGCACCAGCCGAACTCACGCGCTCGTTTCTCTCTACCGGCCTTTTCCAAACTCACCGCATTAACCCAATAACTGCCGGTGCAAAATAAAAACAACAATTATAGAGTCTTTGCACTGCTACACTATTAAAAGTTATTAATTCAGGTAGGACAGAAGGCCTAGGTGTGAAATGCACGGCCCGCCACTGGTACTACAGTACTTAAGACCTTCTATGACTCTGTGGCATCACTATCATCTGTGATCTTGTTTGCTGTCACTTGTTGGGGAGGGGGATTGTTGGAAAAGGAGAAGAACAAATGAAACAAGCTCATAAAAAAGGCAGGTTCTGTTGTAGGCAGTGTGTTACCCACAATTGAAAAGATTGTGCACGATAGAATTATTGATAAATTGGTCTCTATAATGAATCATAATTGTCACCCCCTTCATGAAACAATTTGAGCCCTAGTGAGTACATTTAGCACAAGACTTATTCATCCCCGCTCTCACAAGGAGTGATTTAGAAAGTCCTTTTTACCAACTGCTATTAGACTGTACAATCAGTGCTATACAAGGTGATAGATTATATTATAGAACCATTTGGTATGTAATCATAATGCCTTGAACTGATACTGGTAAATAATGGTTGTTGTTGTGAATGTCTTTTATTTATTATTATTATTATTATTATTACCGTGTGGTGCTGCTGTGACATTAAAATTTCCCCTTGGGGATTAATAAAGTTTATCAAATCAAATCAAATGTGTGAGTGCAATCCCAACCTTCACACTTAGTACCTTCGCTAGAGCTGTCAATGGATACAGATTTCCTTTCTATGAAAAACTGAGGTGCGTACAGCATATTATTTTTAATATTCAATAACGCATTTGTTCATAAACTTGGACAGACAGAGGAAGACTGTTGCCCGACTATGTAAAAACGCACTGTAGCTTGATTATAACTAGGGATGCACGATGATATCGGGACAACATCGGTATATGAATATTTCTGCCGAAGAGCCTTGCCGATAGGGTGGCGTGTTTCCTATGCGCACGTGACGCGAACGAAGCATGAGCGCCAGCAACTTAAACTTCCAACTAGGGGTGTGCGTCTCACGGTTTTTGATCGTGGACGATTAAAATGTCTCCACGATCTGCTTTTGAAGAAAAATCATAGTATCGTGCATTCTATCAGTTCAATTCTGGCGCCTTCATCTCAACATACTGTACAACGCGACGTACATTCACATCACATCACATGTAAACGCAGAGGTAGAGTTACACTCACCGTCACGGGACACCGCAATTCACAAAAGTTCATTATTTGCATGTGCGTCAAAGTCTTGCTAGGTAAACATATCATTCACGTGCTGATGCGCTGTTCTAACATCCGCTTTTCTGAGCGCGTTACACCCGACGCTCACAGGAACTAAAAGCCTGTCACAGCGCCTGCATATACTGGACTAATCTTTCGAGTCTTATTGCGCTGATACTGTCAAATACACACACGGTTTACATAAACAAAGTTGGTTATGTCTAAAGAGAAAGCAAACAGAGAAAATCTGCTTGTCAAATGCGTGTATATTAGACGCGTCACGTGCAGTTCTTAAAGAGACAGTATAATATGCTGCCGCTTGTCCTTAAAGAGATACTGCACCCAGAAATAAAAATTCTGTCATTATTTACTCACTCTAATGTTGTTCCAAACCTGTATTCATTTCTTTCTTGTGCTTAAATATACTATGGAAGTCACTGAAGTACAGCAACTGTTTGGTTAGCCACATTCTTCCAAATAACTTTTATAATTTCAACAGAAGAAAGAAACTTGAGAGAGTAAATGATGACAATTTAAATTTTGGGGAGAACTATCTCGTTAATGTTAATAAAACAACAAAACACAAAGAGGAAATCACTCACTGCTCTTGACTGAGAACTTTAATAGAAGCTTTAATAAGCTTTTTTGCACTTAAAAAAAACACACAAATATATCGGTATCGGCATCGGGCAAAATTAGTCTGAAAATATCGGCATATCGAATATCGGCCAAAATCCTATTTCGTGCATCCCTAATTATAACTGCATATCGTGAATGTTCTGACAGCTGTGGATACATGCACTGATCCTCCTCACTGATCTGAACTCTTTTTCTAAGTACCAAGGAAAAGAGAAGGAAAAATCTTGAAGCACAGCCATGAGTATGGAGTGAGTCATTTTCATGTGTTTGTGGGAGTTAGGCTGCTTCCTCTCAGCTTGGTCTAAACACAAGTTCAGTGTGCCAAAAAAAAAAAAAAAAAGCTCAGGAGAGCTGAGATCTGCGAGCTGTGTGTGACCTGGCTGTTTACACTCTTAGTAGCGAGGTGCATATTGAAGGTATTTTAGACATTACTGTTTTTTCCTGTTTGTGGATAGACTGAGTCACCAAGTCTAGACCAACCCACTACAAGAGCCACTGTAGAAATCTTTCAAACTTCATTCTTTAATGTCACACACTGAACAGTATTCTTTCCTTTAAATGTGGTTATAATAAGGGGTTATTCCTTCAGAGCAGCATTAATGGAAACTTGAGTCTGAGACGTCACAGTTAAAGGGATAGTTCAGCTGAAAATTAAATTTCTGTCATCACTTCTGTCTCACCCTCATATTGCTCCAAACCTGAATGTCTTTTAGTTGTCTTTGGAAAACAAAAGAGGATATTTTGAAGACTGTTTTTGTCCATACAATGAAAGTCAATGTGGTCCAAAACAAAATAACAATGGACCTCTTTTACTTTCATTGTATTGACAGACATTTTTTTTTAGAATATCATCTTTTGTGTTTCGCAGTCAGTCATACAGGTTTGGAACAACATAAGGGTGAGTAAATGATGACAGAATTTTCATATTTAGGTGAACTATCCCTTTAAGTTGCAAAGCATTTATATTAAAGGACTTATTATTTTATATTTATTTTTATTTTATAAATTTTACCTTGTTTGTTTACATTTTAGTGTTTTATTAATAGTAATTTTCAGTTATTAAAGTATTTTTATTATTAAATTATAATTTTATAATGTGATTTTGTCAATTTTGTTTTTTTAAAAATGAATTACATTTTATTACTTGAAGCTTTCATTTATTTTATTTCAGTTAGTCGCTAAGGCAACATTTCCTATTTTAATTTAATCTTCTAATATTTAATGTTTTTCAGCTACATTTCAATTAACAACACTTTATAAAGGTTTTAGTTAACAATAACAACACTGTAAACAATTGACTTGTAAATAAATAACAAAATTAATCTTTGACAATTTTTATAAAATGTTTATAAATGTGTATAAAAATATAACGAAAGGATTTGAGGCTTGGACCCCACAAGATGTGAGACTTAAACTAAAACACAAGTCAGAGACTTGTGAAAATGTCTGACGCCCATAGCCACATTCTATTATTATGAACCTCTCCAAGTGATCATTATCACATTGTCGTATTACATCAAAACTGTGATATTGCAGTTCAATATCAGTGTGCTGTGTAGGCAGACAGGCAGATGTGCTTATGTTGCTCTGTGGGAAAGTGTTTCTGCAGGAATAAGGCGGGCTCTCTCCTCCTCTCTGTCCTCCTGCGCTAACAGCTACGTGGCAGTCGTACGTCGGTCAGGGACTTGGAATGAATTTTACTGCCTCCTGGATTTCTGCCTAGTCCACATCCAGATGGTTGGATGAGTTTTCTCTTTCTCTTTGGCAGTGTCAAGCTGCTTTGCTCTCATTGCTGCTGAAAGATAGACTGATGTTTCATCTTTTGAACCATTTTCTATTAAAATATCTCTATAGAGTTCCTGTCCTTCCTGACTCGGAAACCTTCGCTTGCATAAATCTGACCAGTGACCTCTCATATGGGACGTTTCTAGTACTAGTTCCTCATCTTGTGGCTTTAACTTGGTATTTTCTCTTCTTTTATTTCTTTTGAAAATGGTTTAAACTTGGCAACTTGTCTTTGAGTAACAGCACTTGAGACACAAACAATCAGATAAGTTTTTTTTTTTTTCAGTGGTAGCTTGCTAAATGTGACGGGACAGAATCTTTCAAAGTTAATTGAATAAATATGGTAAAGTGGACAAACAAAGATTTTAATTGTTCTTGATTATTCATTAAATTACTTAAAGGTGCTATATGTAACTTTTCTTCTAAAATGAATCCTTTTTTTATTGCCTGTGTGTGAAGGGGTTGTAATCACACATTATAATGATCCACTTGTCGGGTTTTGCGATTACCTCTGAAGGCCAGTATTCCTATTTCTATGTGAAGTCTCCGGGTCGGATTTTCTGCGAAATCCATCGGATGTGACGTGCATGCGCGCTCCCGAGCCTCTCTCCTTTTATACAGTCTATGCGACGGCACTGCAGCTGACGACATGGAGTCTGATAACACCAAAAAATGACCTGCCTCCAGCACAGCACAGACTCCAACACAAACTCCACATAAATATAAAAAACAAAACAAAAATGTATCTGCTGAAGCTCGTCAGGCCAAACGTGAATCGGATCGACTTAGGACGAAAACACGGATCAACATCGGCAGAGCGTTTGAATTATGGAGAGACCTCCGCTATTTTTATTGTGATAAATTACAAGTTTTCAGATATGCTGAAATAATGGTAAACTGTAATGAAATAGCAAGGTAAACTACAACATATATGAGACATGAAATGAATAGGCTACAAAAGACTTCCAGGATAACAAAAAGTAGGTGCTTTAGGATGTAACTTTTATTTTATGTACTAGATCTACTGTCTAACGTCACTCATCCCACTACTATCATATTGTTTATAATACACATTTCCAGACACGTTCAGTACAATAATGTTACTTCCTACGATGTACTGTTACACTGAAATTGTTCAGTCTAGTTCACTAACCGTTTTCGCTGTCATATTATACATTCACCTATGTTGACATTGCTGATTGTGAAAGATACACGAATAGCCAGGGAAATGCATTATGCTAGATAACACCACAAATGTAACGTTATCATGGTACGAGCGTGGAGCATTAGTTCAACGTCAAGCTGATAAAAGTAGCCTATTATTGTAACGTTGCAGTGGGAGTTTACATGAGTTTCTAGCATGTTGTGTGATGCTTTCTTCGGTGTGTTGAAAGTCTCAATGTGGCCGGTACCATGAGTGCTCGCTCTTGTGTTCGAGCACGAGCGCTCTTGTAAAAATTGGTTGCAATCTAAAACATAACCGATAGAGGCCGCTAAAAAATACATATAGCACCTTTAATGTGGGTGTTGCGCACATATAAATTTAATTCAGGTCTGTTCAAAGCTAAAGTCCTGTTCACACCAAGGACGATAACTATAACAATAATTACCAAGTTTTAAAGTCGTTCTAATTTTATGAGAATAGGGAAGTCCACACCATGACTATAATAATAACAAAATAGAGGAATGAAATCACTGGAATCACTTTCAAAATTATTATTTTTTTCCAGCTGATGAATGATAAAAACATAAGCAGCCAATCAAAATCCCCCTGATCTTAATTAATGGCATCAGTTTATATTAGGGATGCACGATATATCGGCCACCATATCGGCATCGGCCGATATATGTTCATTTTTAATGTTGACGTTATCGGCCCGATAAGAAAATTTGGCCGATATATTAAAGCCGATAAAAAATTGATTATTTCCTTCAGCTGAGACACTTCAGATATGCACCGTTCACCATGATGATTTTGAAGTGCTTGAAATATGAACTTCAAAAAAGAAAATTTAGTTCAATTAAAATTAAATTATAATGAGAACATTATAATTGTGTGGTTGGGACATGACTTTTTAATTGTGAGAATTTTGTTTTTGCAATCAGGCTCTCAAAAAATATATAAAAATGTGAATTTAGATTTATCGGCCAATATACCGGTTATTGGCTTTCAAATATAAATAATTATTGGTTATCGGTATTGGCCAAATTTGTCATATTGGTGCATCCCGTTTACATTCAAACTTTAAACTTTTATCCCAGTCCTTCTGTGATAATTTGAATATTTGTACGATACTGTGTGGTTGAAAAGACTTGTGCTGCGTCCCAATTCGCCTACTTATACTACGCCCTAAAAGTATGTACTCTTTTTGTGAAGAAAAAGTACATACTTTTGAGTGTGTAGCAAAAGAGTAGGCAAGCTTTGGGACATACTACTTCGTCATCTTTAACGGACAGATCTGTCGCTGCCCTGTCAATCATCTCGTCACAGTTAAAATCCTCCATTCAATCTAATATAACTTCTTACCATTTCGGAGAGAATTGTTGTCGCACGTTCATCTGCCAGTCATGGGTCTTTCATGCGGAGACTCTCCTCCTCATGTGTTTGGAATTTGAATATAATAATGCATTTAAAAGTTAATGGCTAAACGTATCTTTGCAAAAGTTCACAATGCTGCTGCAGATGCAATATAATGTGGACAACATTGAATAAATACATTTTCATCAGGTTAGATACGGATAATTAATCACTCAAACGACCCCTTTATCTAAACCTCTCTACATAACCGTCGGACTCGCGCGTCCTCCATGTCTGTAGTTTTTGAACACTTTTCATTCGTGTTTGTAGTTCTAACCGAATCCTCGTCCAATGCGCGATGGGTTGTGGGCAATATCAGCCGTTAGAGTGCGCATCGATCTGCACTTCGGATTCTGACCGGATATAGTAGACCATCCGGGTCTCTTTGGGACACTCATTTCAACATACTACGATTTGGGACGTACTAATTCTATTTTCGAATACTATTTAGGACGGATAGTATGCGAATTGGGACGCAGCATTGCTCTTTCTGGGTCAGTGGAATAAGATCGTGTGGGTGTCTGAATCAAGATTGCAATCTTTTAACGATTAATCATGCAGCTCTACTTAAAACACAAGGTGAAGTAGTTTTCTGCTTGATTAGTTAGAATATGTTGGCAATTGAAGATACTTGAGCAATAGTACGTCTATCTACCTAATTAGAGACTAGAGCTACTTTTCACCCCTGTGGTTTTCGGGAGCCTGTTTGGTTTAGTCTGAAATAGTCTGAGGTAACCATTGGTGATAATGATGCTGTATGGTTGGCAGAAAGAATGAGAAAGAACGTGTACAATTGGTCCATGCCTGTCTTCCTGCCAACGTTGCCTCAAAGAATAGTTAGGCTGCTGTTCCCAAGACATGTCTGATTTCCCTCTGAAAGAATGGTATTGTTCAGGGCAACCATTGCCTCATTTTCATATAATGGCTATAGGCCAGAGTTTTCCAGGAGAGATTTTTCCTTCCCCATAAAGGCGAGTTGCCTGGCGCAGAAACTATAAACCATGATGTGGGTTCGTTTGGCCGAGCTTCATTGTGTGTGGATGCTGGACTAGGTGGCCAGCTGGGTCGGCTTTCATTACCATCAAATGTGTGAGACTCCTTGATCAGATGTACAAATCTATTAACATTTATGCCTGACATAGGCTCCTCTGCAATATCTCAGGTGGCTGTAATATGGACTTGCACTGTTGTGACACCCCAAAATTAATCCTGTCTAGCATCCAGTAGGCTAATTTGTACGATTACTGGGATAAAATGTAATAGGATTGGCATAAAACATGATCAGCCTGGTGACATTTAACAACAGTCTAAGATCTTTGCAAGAGCCTTGGGTTTTCATGACCTCAGAGGAATGTATAAACAGGAACAAATTCCTACACATGAAAATTGGTAAATGTTAGAGGCGTTGTGTGCAGCTCCAATCATTACTTCACAAGCTCCACATTTGAAATCATTTGTACTGCTGCATGCCAGCGCTAGGCAAAGTTCTATCTGAAGAAATTCCCTGAACAACGGACTGTTTGGAGGCAAAAGGGAGATGTCGGGGGTGGGGGAAACTCCTGAATGACGTGGTGTGGAGCGAGTCCTCTCCTCAACTGTCTGAAACAGAGAAAGCAGTGTTGCTGCCGTCTACTGTCCATAAAGCCCACTGTGTGCTTCTATATATATGTTGATTATTATGATAACCTATGTGGCTGGTGCAACGGCATCCTTTCTTCTCCTTAAGTTTCCACCTAGATTTCTATCTCACAGATTCTCAACATGAACCAGGTTAATTTAACTAGCCAATCTTGAACTGCACCTGCAGAGGAAACATCTGACTGGACAGGTGACAGCTTGTCTTTTCAAACCTGATCCTTAATACAATGCATCTGTAACAGATGTTTTTTTTCTGTTTTTTTTTTTGTATGATTGTAAAAACAAACAAACAAAAAAACTTGCACAGTTTACCTGGACTTTAATGTTGACGCAAGACGTTTTATTCCACTTTAGAGTCTTTAGAGTGTCTGCATTCACTTTACATGCACACTGCTTTTTGGAGCCAATCAATGTAATTATATAACAACAATTATATTATTATTATTGTGTCAATTGATTGTTGTTATTTTAACCAAATTTTTTTAAAATTTTGTTTGTACTGTGGAAAAAAGCATTAAAATTATTAAAGCATTATTCAGTTTCCACCAAAATAAAAGCTTGACTTGTGAAGGTAGAACCAAAATATTCAATAGCTAAGTTTTAATTTTACAGTACAATAGATATATGTTTGACTTAATTTTTTGGTTACGAAATTCAGTCACACTTACTTCATACTGATTAATTATGATTGCTGTTATAAAAATTAGACAAAGATTAAAGGGGTGGTTGATTGCGATATCACTTTTTTAATTTTAAATAGTGTGTAATGTTGCTGTTGGTGCATGAACAGTATCTGCAAAGTTGCAGCACTGAAAGTTCAATGTAAGCAGAGATATCGTCTTTTAAAAATCAGGAAGTGTAAATGCCTACAAAAACGACTCGATTGGACTACAGCTGGGTTTTAGACATCACTAACCCATACATTTGCATCAACCCTCCCTCCGGAATACGCAAAAAAGGGCATGGCCATATTTCTGCGGCTTTGCCGAAGAGGAAGAGTTACAGGGGAGAGCTAGCCATGCCGTCGAAAGTGTTATTTTCATCCAGCTGTTAGGTCTTCTGTGTTCGGGCTTCCTACGGATGCTGTAGTTCGTCAACAATGGCTACAATTTATGTTTGATAATGTTTACAATCGTAATTTAGCTCTTTGTGCGGCACATTTCACTGAAGACAGCTTCGAATCTCCAACAATTCAATGCCGGATTCCACAAGAAACTGTTGCTAAAAACTGTATTACTCATGTAATCATTTGTATTAAATGTTTAATCAAGATAAAAACGTATCTCAAAAAGCTGACAAGCAGCAGTAGCATTTTCAAATATAACAGGGTATCAAACTTCTTATGTAATAATAGAAGAATAGAATAATAATAATTCAAAAACGTACCATTCAGAAACGTTTTGTAACAGCCGTGTTTGCGGAGGTTCTGTTTGACTCTTCATCGCCGCTTTCTGGGTCTGATTCGGGCTCAAACTGATATGGCAGTATCGACACCATTATTTACATTAACCGGAGCACATGACACTCACGCCCGTAAAGGTAAGGGGCGTGACGGTTCCGGACAACGTGCGCTACGCAGTTTAGCCAATTACAACACACCGGCCCAAACTAACCAATCTGAGCCCACTGCCTGTTTCTGAGGGAGTGGTTTCATAGAATCAGGAAGTCAACCGGTCGTTCAAATGACAGAGGAGAAAGAGGCTTACAATAAAGGTGAAATTTATGAAAAATAAGACTTTTAAAAAAAGAAAAACCACGAATACATGTTACATTGCACCCCATAAACACAATCATGCAAAGAAAAAAAGCAGTAAACCACCCCTTTAAGACAAATGTTACTAGTGTAGCCTACTGTAAACTGAAAATTTACTAATTTTATAAAACAAATATATTACTGCTGAACTTTAATAAATAATCAAATTAATATTAAGCTTTAATATTGTAAGCTATTGAATATTTCTTCTCACCTTCAAGTCAAGCTTTTATCATGATGGGAAATGGAATAATACTGTAATAATTTTAATACTGTTTCCTACACAAAATTCTCACAAAAGAACAAATTCAATAATCGGTGTCTGGAAATTTAAACTTAAGAAATCATCACAGTAAAATCCTGCGGAAGTGAAGCATTTCTTCATTGGTTATATGAAGCACATACGGCAGTGAGCCAGGACTGAGACACCTGCCTCTAACAATGTCAATGTACTGTGCCACATAGAGTTCAAAGTTGTTTAAGGATTGTATGATTAACCAGCGCGTGTCAGTAAGCCCTGGAGCAACCTGTCGTAGTGTTTTCATACAACTGTCAGCAGTGATGTTGTGTAAGCAGGAGTGACCTGTCTCACTGCTAATCTAACAGAATGATGTAAGGTTGATGTATCACTCTGCAAAGTTGGATCTGACCCACTGCTAGAACAGCATGCAGCACTACTTGAGTAAGTGACGGTAAATGCTCTGTTTGAGAACGTATTGCTTTACAGCTGACAAAATAGATGGCCAAACTAGAGCTGACTCCTAATGTTTTTGAAGGTGTGCGTGAATGGCAGTTGACACATTCTACTAACATCTGCAGACTCCAGATGTGTAAGGGGGATGGAAACTAATGCCAAAAACGAAAAGCCATTCTGGCTTTGTGTTACTGTAAAAGCAGACCCCTAAGCTGGTTCTCATCCAGCCCGTAACATTGTCTGTCATTGAAGTCAGACGTAATGCGAATAGGGTGGTGGAGCGGGAGGTTCTGTCAGATGGGGTGTGAGACCAGGTCCGTGCTTTGGGATTCTGTGCACAGCATCTGCTCCGCTTGTTTACCGGAAGAAATGTGGAGTGGAACCTTCTCTGCTGATGTTCCAAAACAGCTGGCTGTACTGGCCCTCCCAACAAAAAAGGCATTAAATCTCAGTGTTTAGTGAGGTTTTTTTTTTTTTTTTTTGTGTGTGTTTTGTGGAATTGCTGCACATCGAATGCCAAAAAGGATCATGTATAGTTTTCCTGGTTTCTCTAATTTGAGTCTGAATCAGTGCCCAGACTTGTTGCAAGCTCACTTTACCAACCACTGCCATGGGAGCGAGCTGAGCTCCTACGAGACCTTTGCAACGATGCGGCCGGGTCCAGACACACTGACTCCTCTATCACATGGGAAATGATGCAGGTCAAGCCAACTTGATCACTTTCCCACAAAGCTGACGTTCAACGGCTTGATCTCAGATGCCCTGTTGCCCCATTGGACGTTGTGACTGGGTGATTATGCATGGAAGTGTTGTGTGCTTCGCTGACAGGGTGTAAATAATGCCCTGGCGCTGTCTCAATTCCGTAATGACTTTCAAAGCAGCTGCCGAATGCTCTCATTCACTGTATCGAGCCAACTTCACCCTTCAACACATGAAAAACTCTCTCGCTCACCTTACTTAACGGAATATGCCAGGCTCAATAGAAGTTATTTACAACATAATTCACATCATCTTACCAGTAACCATATTTTTTCCATTAATCAAAATAATCGAACAATATTTTCCCCAGTTTGTCTATTGTTTATTTTCTGAATAGTCGATGGTTAATTTACCAATAAATAATAGCTGTAACTAATCTATGTATGAACTTTTACCTAATGATACTATTTATGACAAAAGATAAGGAACAATATCTCTCTCTCTCTCTCTCTCTCTCTCTCTCTCTCTCTCTCTCTCTCTCTCTCTCTCTCTCTCTCTCTCTCTCTCTCTCTCTCTCTCTCTCTCTCGCTAGGGATTGTGGGTAGTGGGAAGAATTAGAGTTCGGGAGCACATGAGAGTTTGTTTACTTTAATCTTGTTTTTCGTTTTCTTTTTATAAGATTTCGTTAAAGAGTTTAGTTTATGTAACAAACTTATTTTTGAACGCCGACTGAGGTCGGCAAACCTAGATAAATGGGGTCAAGCGGAGATTTCTCACGCTTGACTCTTAGACACGGTTTGAAATGCACACCTGATGATTCAATATCTGTGGAAGATGTGGTGGTTGCAGTCAGCGAACAGGTTGGTGGGTTAAATATAGTTTTTTTCAGCTTCAAGGATGAACAAAGCTGTTGTTGTTTTTCTTGCCGATGTCCAGATGGTTGATGGTTTGGTTGAACGCGGAATTACGATTAATGATACGTTTGTGCCAGTACTGCCGTTATCGAGTCCATCTAAGAAAATCGTATTATCGAACGTTCCTCCGTTCATAAAGAACGAAACCATTCAAAGCGTTCTTGAAAGATATGGCAAATTAACAGCACCTATAAAAATGATTCCGCTGGGTCTGAAAAATCCGAATATCAAGCACGTTATGTCTTTTAGACGCTTTACGTACATGATATTGAATGAGCAACAAGATCCGCTCAATTTAGCAGTGAAACTCAAAAACGAAGGCAAAGATTATACAATCTTCATTAGCTCGGATCACATGCGGTGTTTTGCGTGCGGGGAACACGGGCATGTTAGGCAAACATGTCCAAAAAACAAACAGATAAGTCATCTAATCCGCAAATAATTGAGCAACACGTTGAACAAAATAATGTTCTTGTTCCTGCTGTTGAAACAGCACCTAAAGAAAACACTGATGTAGGAAGAGACGTAGGATACGGGTGAGGAGATTGTAAATCTAGCAAGTGTAGAAAAATCTACTCTGATTGTAAATGAAGAGGACAAACAATCAGAAAAAGGGCAAACAGTTATAGAAGATGATAAAACAGAAGGCGAAAGAGAGGAAGCTGAGGAAGAAAGCTGTACCCAGATGTCCAATGTGAGTTCAGGATATGCTATTTCTGAAAATGATTCAGATCAGGATCTTGAGAGTATAGATAGTCCTTCTGATGTAGATGATGCTGAGAGATCGGAGTCGCTTGACGCTAGATTGTACACAGTAAAGCAAATCAGTGACTTTCTAGATAGTACTAAGGGAGCTCGTAAACCACAAATAGAGACGTTTTTCCCTGATTTTAAGCGATTTTTGGTGTCATGTAAAATGGCAATGAACAAAGCAACCGTTGAGGAATTAAGTAGACGGAAGCGTTATCGCCTTAAGAAAATAATAACAAAGGTAAAAAACACGGTAAACCGTAATGTAAAGAAGGTTTGAATGTTCTTTTCTTTTTTTTCTTTTTTTTTTAAATGGAGAGAAGAGAATTTATAGCCTGTGTTTGGACGCTTTTTGTCTCTTTATTAATAGTCAGCATCATGGCATCCTTAAACTTTGGATCTTTGAATGTTAATGGGTGTCGTGGTGCTGAAAAAAGGTGTGCTTTGTTTGATTTTTTTAATTGGAAAAAATCTGGTAGGCCTATAGTTTTTCTGCAAGAAACACACACAGATTTGAATAATCAGGTGCAATGGCTAAGTGAGTGGAAAGGTAAAACTTTCCTTAGCCATGGTTCAAACGTTAGTGCCGGTGTAGCAGTTCTTATTTCTTCAGATGTACAAGTACAAGATAGCAGAGCTGAAGAAGTTATACCTGGCAGAATGCAAATTATAGAATTTAAGTTATTTGAGTTATTTTTTTCTCTCATTAACATTTATGCTCCTAATGACGGTGTAGAAAGAGTTTCTTTTTTCAAAAAATTAAAAAATGTTATTTCAAAAATTCCAAATAATAGAATAATAATTTTAGCTGGTGATTTTAATTGTACTCTTGATTATACTATGGATCGGAACCATGTTGAACCTAATCTCAATTCGTCTGAAACTCTCAAAACTGTTATTCGTTTTCACAACCTTGTAGACGTTTGGAGAGAAGCCTTCCCTAGAGATAGACAATATACATGGTTGAAAATTAATTCGAACACAGTCTCTGGTGCAAGACTTGATAGATTTTACGTTCAAAAGAATAATAGAGGAAGGTTTTTTAATAGTAAAATTTTGCCAACATCATTTTCTGATCATCATTATATTGCGGTAACTATGACCATTAAACAGAGCACTTCCCACCATCATATTTGGCGTTTTAACAATAGATTATTGCAAGATAAGTCTTTTGTACAAACTTTACTCTTTTATGAGGATTTATATACAGCACAACCTTGTGACCTTGAAGCAACAAATCAGCTTTTAGATGGACTTCCACATCTTAAAAAAGAAGATAAAGCTGAATTAGACAAAGCCTTGTCATTTCACGAGCTAACTGAGGCTGTTCAGCAGCAATCCTCAGGAAAATCTCCAGGGTTAGATGGTTTGACCTCTGAGTTCTACAAAGCCTTCTGGTCCCTCATCGGACAGGATCTGTATGCTGTATTTTGTGAAAGTTTTGAATCAAAAATCTTACCCCTGAGTTGCAGAAGAGCTGTAATCACTCTCTTACCCAAGAAAGGAGATCTTGGCCTATTAAAGAACTGGCGACCAGTTTCTCTTTTGGGAACTGATTATAAAATATTATCTAAAGCTCTGACAAATCGTCTCAAGGAATTTTTAGCATCCATTATTCACGAAGATCAGTCCTATTGTGTACCAAAGCGGTCTATATTTGACAATCTTTTTCTTGTGCGGGACATGTTGTATTTAACCGAACTACATAAGTTTGATCTTGGTCTTGTCTGTTTGGACCAGGAGAAGGCCTTCGATAAAGTTGACCATGAATATCTGTTCAAAATACTTGAAGGCTTTGGCTTTGGAAAGCAGTTTACTTCATGGATTAGACTTCTGTATGAAGATGTTTATAGCATGTTAAAAATTAACGGAATTCTGACAAGACCTTTTTCTGTACATAGAGGAGTGAGACAAGGTTGTAGTTTATCTGGCCTCTTGTACACAATTTCCATTGAACCAATGTTGAGGATGTTGAGGGAGAAGCTGCAAGGATTGACGGTTCCATCATCTTGCCTCTCGAATACTCCATCAGTTAAACTAACAGCTTATGCCGACGACATCACAGTGATCATTAGATCTGAAGATGATGTTAAACATCTAATCTCATGCCTCAACATCTATGAGAGTGCTTCTTCGGCACGTGTCAATTGGGAAAAAACAGACACTTTATTATTAGGTCATTGGTTGAATCAGAATCTACCGCAACTTCCACATCAGTGCCTTTGGAATAAAGAAGGTGTAAAGATACTTGGACTGTTTTTTGGGACTGAACAGTTTATGGAAAAGAATTGGGTAGGACTTCTAGAAAAAGTAACAGGCAAGCTCCAGAGATGGAAATGGATTCAAGCTCAGCTTTCTTACAGAGGCAGAGTGTTAGTAGTGAACAATCTAGCTGCCTCAATGCTGTGGCATCGTCTAACAGTGTTGGACCCTCCCAAAGAGCTCTTATTGCAACTTCAAAAAGCCTTTGTTGACTTTTTTTTGGGGAGGCCATTATTGGCTCCCTCCAGGAGTTCTGTGCCTTCCAGTTATTGAGGGCGGTCAAGGACTAATTCATCTAGCCTCTAAGGTGAAAGCCATGAGGTTACAGACTGCACAAAAACTGCTTTACTCTTCTGACTCTGTACCATGGATCAGTTTTGGTCTTGCCATTCTACGAGAGAAAAACAAGATCGGTTTTGATAAACAAATATTTCTGAGCTCTGTTAATGTTGTAAAGGATATGTTTAAGATCAAGTTTTATGGATCTGTGTTTGAAGCTTGGAGTTATTTTAAGTCGGAGCGAAAAGAACATTTCGGCTTTAATGAACCACTTTTTCACAATCCCTGGTTTTCCCATACTTTTATGCCTAGCATTGATTTTTCTAGCTTTGGTTTAGTTGGTGTAACTAAAGTTGGAGATTTGATTGATTTGACTGATAGAGAGTGGTTTTCAGTACAACATTTAACTATAAAGATTGGAGGTAGATCAGAGAGAATTGTTGGGAATATATTGAAGAATTTGAAAACATCTTTTCCTACGTCTTTGTGAGAATATATAACCAATTTTATGTCGGGTAATAATTATTCAGAAGTTCTTTTTCCTGAAGTGTATATAACACCACAGGTAGACCAACATGAGAATGATGATGACGATAATGTGAACTTGTTGCTCTCTTTTAAAGGTTTACAAAGCCTTCCTTTTTCTGTTGTGAACAAGCAAAATTTATATAACGTTTGTGTAAAGTCTTTCTTTGCTGGACAATTAAGAGAGAGGAGAGATACAAAATGGAGATCTCATCTCTCATTGACGGAGAATAAATCACCTTCATGGCGGTTACTGTATAAAAACCCCCTACCAAAAAGGTCTGGTGATTTACAGTGGCGGATTTTGCATTGTGCATTACCAACAAAAGTTTTTTGTTTAAATGTGAATATTCAGATTCTTCTTTTTGTACTTTGTGCAATGAACTTGACACAGTTTTTCATGTTTTCTGTGAATGTTGTAAACTATCTCCACTTTTTAATGTTTTGGATAGAATTTTGAGCAGTTTAAGAATAATTTTTTCAAAAACAGTGTTTTATTTTTGGTTGTAAGTATTCTCGCGATAAGTGGGAAATCTGTACTTTTTCAAATTTTTTGGTTGGGCAAGCAAAATTAGCCATTTGGAAAGCTTATAGAATTGAAATGGAAGGACAAAAAGTTAATATGGTTAATCTATTTAAGGCCTTGGTTGAATCCAGTTTAATCTCTCTCTCTCTCTCTCTCTCTCTCTCTCTCTCTCTCTCTCTCTCTCTCTCTCTCTCTCTCTCTCTCTCTCTCTCTCTCTCTCTCTCTCTCTCTCTCTCTCTCTCTCTCTCTCTCTCTTCTCTCTTTCTCTCTTTCTCTCTTTCACTTCACTTCACCCCCCCCCCCCCCCCCCCCCCCACTGGTCCTGGAAGCACTGTTGGAAAAACTGACTCTTGAGTATTACTTGGGATATTGGCTTCTCGTACTTGAGACTGGGTCCTCTGACAACTTTTCTTCTTTCTCATAAGCGAACCACAGCTGTCATCATTTTGGCCTATTTAATGGATGTAAGTCAGTGCACCTCTAGAAATGTAGATCCACCTACTCAGAACAAGCCACAGCTTCTTTTGGTTGTATTCATGGACCACTTGCTTAGGCGGAAGGTGGTGCCAGCTGATGTTCCAGCAGTTTGAAGGAAAGCACGTTCTCTCCAAAAATATGCCTTTGAAAACTTTTGGGAACATTGGCTTGGTTGCCTTTATGAGGATGGAGGAATTTTTCTACTGCTTCAGTGTGGTTGATTTGGAATGTGAATGTTTTTGATTAGGGCTAAAAGACAGGGTCTGAAATTTTGTTTTTAGCAGAGTAGAACAAAGACAACGACGACTCTGAACAGTGCACTCATGGGGGTAGATTTAGAAGGAAAAAATGAAAGAAAAATGCTGAGGCTGACATCTGTCAAGGCCAGGTCTGGACATGTCAGAACTCTGGATATTTTTCTGCAAATGACTGGTATTTGCTGGAAGCCAGGTGAGGGACTGTAAGCTCTTGCTGTGGAATAAGAAGGTCTTACATTGAAATTGTCACTGGAATGTCAATAGCATCCAGGATTGCCATTTCGCTTGCATGCTGCTGCACTCTTTGTTTTTTTTAAGGGCTCTTGAGGTGCTCTTGTGTTCAATAAGCCTTATAAAAATGCTTGTGTCCCAGGCTGGCTCCATGCACACAGGGAAGCCTTTGTTCCTGACAACTCCCCAGTGCAACAAGCTGAGTCTATCAGACAGGCCTCCTCTCTTCAGGTTTACAAGTCAAGTGTCCCTCAGTCTTGTTTATCTGAAGTGGCATATGTGTTGCTAACACTGTCAAAACATAGTGAGATGAGGTCTCTGGTAATTATTGACAGCTCTCTTGTAATTATTGACAGAACACAACTTCAATGGGTGTTTGATTAGCCTTAGAGATAGGACATTGACTTGTTCTCTACGATTTGGAAAACATTTTAGATAACGCTTGATGCTGTATGAACTCTCACTGCATGGACGTCTGTGAGGGGCTCTCAACTTAGTGATACATGCAGTTGGGTCAATGGCATAAAAATAAAATTAATTAATTAATAATAGATTAACTTGCAAAAGGAGTGTAATTGACCTAGTTGCAGGTAGTTGAGGGTCCTACTCGTACACCAGGAAGCTTTCCGTTCTTTCGCCATCAGATGAAAAGCTTCTTTTTGTCCCGCCCTGGCAATAAAACAGTGAGGATGAATGTGGGCAGTGAGTGTCCTTGGACCCCCCTCTTTCAAGTGTGGATATAAAAATCCACTACATCCTCCCCGCCTCACCTCTCCTCCCCCACGCATCCCATTTCTAGAGCAAAACCTTGCCCTGGGGCTTCAGCTTTTCCTGCAGGGAGACCAGTCGAGACATGACTTCGCAGTGGGGGAGGTCTTTTTTTTTTTTTTTTTAGTGGAGAGGAGCTTTAGCACAGCGAAATTCCTGTGCTACCAATGCTCCTCTGCATAACGGCATGTCATTACTTCAATTACAGGGAGCGGGTCGACTCCACTTCACTCCGCTCAGTGTGGCCGCCCTAAAATAAACCCTTGCATAGTCTCTCATAGTCACTCTCTCTTTCTCTCTCATATGAAGTAAACTGTTCTTCTGTGTGTGGTACATAGACTGCATCCATGCTGTGCAGTTTAAGTGGGCAGGTAGGCACGCTGAACGCGTACCTCGGTGCATTATGCAGGTATGCACGTGTCCGCCCTCAGTGTCTGAACCTGTTGAACTCCCCTGGCTCGGTCTGAATGGGCGCACTCATTTAGCTCAGCCCTGCTCCGGAGAGACCTTATTACACATCTCCATCGCTTCTCAACTGAGCCTCTGTGTAAAAGCTAACAGAAGTCTCCTGCATTCCTCCCAACCCCCTACACCCGCCCTCGCCCCACCTCACCCAGAGCTGCCTGCACAAAGGTGTTCTACTCTGGGGCCAGGCTTTCTGCTCCCCTCTTTTCAATACCTATTGTTGGGTTCAGGGAGCTTAATGGGAGACGTGCGAGAGCTGGTTTCCCACCAAATTTGAGTACCCGCCTGACTGCCAGAAGAGACGTGGTCAGGCTAGGTGCCCCGTCATTGAGCTATTGGCCATTTTAGGACGTGATGGTTGGTTGACTAGTTTACAGTTGTCCAAAAGTGACTTACCGAACATTTAATGTGCACATGCTATCAGTTCATGCATTTTGTCTTTTAAAAGACTTTTAATGGCTTTTAGCCTTTATTTTTTATAATATATTCATCCACGTCGTTGAGCTGTGGTGCTCATGTGGATGATGCAGGTCCGAGTATGCCCTGCAACGTGCCCTAATTCCATTTTAGCTTTTTCCTCTATGATTTCCGTTCACCTTTGACTGCATTTGTTCTTCAAAGTAAGCTCTTCTCTTTTTGCTGGCCCACATTATTCAGCAAGTGTAGTCATTCAATACCTATTCTGATTTCAATGCCTCTGCAGAATATTCCCCAGGGTCCAGCTTTCATTGTATGGTGACACCTGAGAACATTCCTGTATGGATGTTGTGAAGTTCTGTAACAGAAACCATTTCACAATAGCGACTGCATAAAACCATTTAGTTGGCCAATGAAATGCAGATATCACAATCTTGGTGAACTTTACAACTTGCATTTCTCATTTGTTTGTCAGTTTAGATAAACACCTCTGATAAATGATTAAATGTGAATATTTTAAGGGGCCCCAGGCTGTTTCTACAAAATATCTCTTTGTCTATGGGTCAAGTATGGGGCAGGTAGTTTGTTAATGAGATGCAGCTCTGTGCTTTAGGGTGCAGTGAGAATTGTGGACTCTCTCTGGATTCCAGTATGTGATTTGCATACGTCACTTCAAGAATATATGTGTGCACCCCAAACTTGCTTGTAGTCAGCAGCTGAACTTCCTTTTTGTGCAGTGCCCTTTTCCTTTTCTTGAGCCTTAAAAAACACCACCATGGCCTGTGATTTTGGTGACGTGCTTATCGTTAAGATTTTCTTTCCTAATTCAATGGGTCTCAATATTATAAAAACAAAACATTTGTTTGAGTCACCTTATGTTGTTCCATGACAACTTTCAAGCAGAAAGCTGAGCATTGAAGTTCAGTGTGACCTGGAAAAAGGTAAGTTGATGCTTAAAGAGATGATGTTGCTATGAGAGACGGCTGTTTCCATGGCGTCGCTATTCGGTTTTCTGAAAACATCAGTTGTGAAGCCGATTACCTGTGGTGTACAAGCTGTGGAGGGTCTTGCTAGAAAATTCCTTTCAACATAAACTTATATAAAATACACACTCCAATGAAAGCATCCCACCTGTAAAAAACAGCCATGCATTTTGGATTTATGATTTTTTCTACACAGCAACCACTTGCTGCTAGGTTGCACATTTAATTGTCTTATTGATCTTGGCAGTTTTTTATTTCGGTCTGCATGGTGAGCTGTGTATTTATTCATATGTGTGGGGGTCCCTTGATATAGTGGCATTTTTGATTTGTTGGCAAACATCTCACTGCCTGTTTTGGTACTATAATTCAGTGAGTTGTTGTCATCGTCCAACCGGGACAAAGTGTGACTTTGGGCCCACTCCAAAATGGGCAAACTCAATATTTTTCATCATATTAGACCTCAGTTCATCTTTCAATTTCACCCTTAGTCCAATATCAACTTAATTTCGCTCTCTCTTTCAGTCCTCAGTTGTTTTTAAAAAATGGGTGTTTCCAAATGGATGGAGCCATTGGAAATGATACTTTGAACCACAACAGGCCAGATGCATAATTCTCTAGATCCAGAACACCCATACAGTGCAGCTGGACGCTGAACCTCTGAGTACATCTTATACTCATTCCAGGTCAAATTATAAGCCTTTCTCTCCCATTATGCAGATTTCAACCCAAGCAGCCCATTAGAGGGAACACTACACTCTCTCCTGCTTTTATTTATGAAGAGTTTCATGGTTGAAGAGATGGTATGAATCATCTTCATGGTTGCTTTTCATCTATTTCTGTTTATAAATTAACTCTTGTTTGCATTTTAAACCTCTTTATTTACAAGATTTTACTGTATTGATTTTTTTTTTTGGAAGCATTTCGTTTTAAAGAAAAGAAACATTGATCAAACGTTGAACAGGTATGGGCTTTGCCTCCAATGAGGGTACGAAAAAAAAAAAAAAAAAAATTAATACAAAATATATTGTTTGTATACTAGGGTAGCCATGCACAATACAGTAGGTTCTGCAAAACTCCCTGAATATTTACCATAAATAATTTCTAATCATTTTAAATAACCAGCTAATATTCATTAATATTCATTAAGAATATAGACAAATTTTTGTATTACTGCAATTGTCTAGATTGGCAATATGTGGTAAAAAATAAATAAAACAATTCAACACATGTAACTATTATTTTTTAACTACATTTGTGGAGTAAAATTAACTTTAAATAATTTTATAATTATAATAATATAAATATAAAATTTGTAATTTTTGTTCATGGTTTAGTGGATTTGTCACCTGGTGGCACTGGGAAAACAAGCTCTTTTCGCGGGTTTTGTTTTTGAATTTATTATAAAATACAAATTTAAAATAAAATTAATATAATATCAAATTTGAGCAATTTTATTGGACTGAAGTATGAAGTATAGCAAGAGTAGGAAAAGTCACAAAGTCTCATGCCATTTAGATGAAAGGATTTTCATAAAATTTGACAGTGGATGAGAAACTGTCTTGAATTGCTCCTGCATCATAAAGAACTACACATATGCAGATATCATAACAATCTATCAATAAATGCACACACATTGTCCTCTGCTTTTGACATTGGCGCTGAATAATGCATGCTAAAATGCGGGGATGACCTGAAGCCTGCCACCAGTTTCATATGATTTTTAATGGGGACTGAGGCGATCACGAATTAAGGATTTATTCTCAAATTTTTAGGGGAGCTGGGTTGAAATTTAGGGGGGCCAAAGCCCTCCTAATATGGGCCTAGTGATGCCCCTGTCGTGCAATAGATATGTATAATTTTTGTGTAAATATTTATTAGATAATATATTTAATAGAAAAACACACACAATACAGTATTGAATATTGTATTGAATTCCCATTTACAAAATAAAACCAATATTTCCATGGTGTTTTTTGGTAAGTGTGGAGCTTTGTCACGGACTTCCGTCTATTCTGTCGCTTTGCAGCATCAGCATTCCTCTCAGTTCTGTCAGTCTTCTGTCCCTGCGGGTTCTTCTGCCTGCAGGAGCCAGACAGCTACTGAGAATTTTATTAATTGCTTGTGTGTGTCTGAAAGTGTAATTGGTGTTCTCTGAAGCTGTGGGTCCGACGTGGCTTTGTGCAGCCTGTGATTAAACAGAGCTAATAAGCAGATATCAGACAGCCCTGGCAAACGCTCCTATCTGCAGCCAGCGGGGCGCATACCTACAGGTAGAGCTCATGTCTCCCTGTGGCTCATTTTCATTTTTTCCCCTTCTTGTTTCTATCTGTCCTAATTTTCCTCTCCTCCTCCTTTGGATGCCCACTGTTGGGTTATTGGCTGACTGTGTCGATTTCTTCATCTAGTCAGATCTTTTTGTGGTGTATTGTTGAGATGCTCTAGTTTTCTTGTGAGCTGGTTTTGGGACATATCTTGCGGGCAGTTTAACAGAAGAGTAGAAACAAGGTAGTGGAAAAAGAGGCCATTGCTTCTCTGTTTACCATAGCGCTGAATCTAACAAAACAACCCAAGTTTCCGTGCCTATGGGCCTTCTCATGTTTCTGCTCTGCATGTTAAGATTTGCCCTAATCTGAGTCTGTACCGACTGCAGCCACCACACACCACCTCACAAGAGCTCGAACACTCTTAAAGGGTCATGAACCCCTAAAACACATTTTTTTGAAATGTTAACTTAACAGATATGTACAGGTTGCACATCAATGAAAACAACAACAGCACTCATTATGTATATTATTAAGGGAAAAGTGGTTATTTTTTAAATTTTTTGGAACCATTTCATTCTTCTGGTTAAAAAAGCGGAGTTCAGCCAACGTCACGAAATGTGAGGTAGCCTATGTGTTCATTTCAAGTGATGATTGGCTGCCGTGGCTAGAGAGCACGCGTTTACGTCATCAGTTTCTGAGCTTTTATTATTCATTAACTCTTTTAATCCAATCACTGCGCTGTATTACGCGTGAGATTGCATTACAGCAGGGAATTCAAATGTCACAAAACACCATGATTTCAGCGCTGTTTGCTCACCTCTACCTGTTCAGCTTTGCATTGCTGTCCTTCAGACACGTCGTGTTGTTTGCATACTGCTGTCAGACTACCAACACATGAAAAATATGACTAACAATATATAAAGGGGTCTTGAAGTATTTTATTTTATTTTATAATGATTCCTGAGGTGCACTTAGTATGATTTTTGCATAAAAATTTGTCATAAGAAATAAAAGGCAATTTTTCTACCCTCTTATTTGAACGCTCTGTTTGAAGGGGCGTGTCTGCTCTGAGACTTCAATATAAACGCCCACTGCTATGATTGGCTAACATCTGTGCATTTGAAATAAGTATTACATGTGGAACTCTCTTAAAATATTTTTTACTATACAGCTTTTGAGATTAACTAAACGTGCTGTGTTAATAATAAATAGCGTTGTTTTTAGATCTACTCCAGTGGCATGAATGGTTGTAGCAGATGACAGACGTGTCTGTGAGCTCATGTATGCAGTGATTCATAAGAGATTCATTGTGCAGTGTAGAGAGCGTCATTGATTATAACGGGAGTTAATACAATTAAAATAAGATTACCTTTTAGTCCAGTGATGCTGTATCTCTCTTCTCTCCCTCTCATCTTACTAACACACCAGTGGGTGGGACCAAATATGCAATGATGTAAAAGTAGGCGTTGATTGGTTTCTGCAGAGGCGGTCTTTCATCGTATATAATTATACGTTATAATGTACGTTGGTTTCAATAACAGCTGTTTTTGGACTAATGAGGAAGTTTTGAATTCTGAAACTTACAGGATGTTTTTATAGTACAATGACCTCTTACATGTCAAAAGATCAAGGAAAATTTGATATAGAAAAAAGAGATTTGTGACCCCTTTAATATGTAACAACACATGCGGCGTGTGTGTGAGCGGCTTCTGCGTAGAACGCAGTGATGAGTTTAACAACACTTGCAGCGCGTATAACTTATAATGCTGATTTGTTGATATTTCTATGAATAATTTATAAAAATGTATTTGATTTGTTCATTATAGTTGCTAGTAGTTGTAGTTGTCATGACACTATAATGTCAAAACAATAAGATTCAGTATCAAGATGCTGTTCTGTTTTCTCCATATAAACTGTAAAAGTTGGAAAGATTAATCTGAAATGTGTTCCTCTACATTACTTGGAGATTAGAGATGGTTGAATATATTTATGCACTATAGTACTCAAGTTGTCTTATGTCACAATATTGAATAGATACACAAACACTGTAAAAAAAAAATGTAATGATTTTTTTCTTGTTTTCACATTTTTACTTGACCCCAATTTTTGTTTTTTGTTTTTTTATCGTTAGACTGGCGAGTCAACTTTTTTCACATATAATGGCAGAGATGTGATGGTAAAAATTAGATGTGTAATATTTTATATATGATTCTTTTAGTTGACACAATAGATTCGATTCACTGTTTTCTTATTTAATTAAAATGCTATTTTTTTCTGTCCAATGCATGAATCAGAATATTAAACACTATTTCTGCTTGTGATTTGTTTGTTTTTTCTTTATGAAAATCTTTATTTACTCAACCTCAAGTCACTCTTTCTTTTGTGGAGCACAAAATAAGTTATTTTGAAAAATGTCTTCATGTTTTGTTTTGTCTATACAATGAATGTCAATAGCATCTAATGTTTTAGACCCAGTGACTTTCGTTCTATGAACGAAAAGTCTTCTTTTGTGTTCTGCAGAAGAAAGAAAGTCATACAAGTTTGAAACTACATGAAGGCTGAGTGAATGATGACAGAATTTTCCTTTTTTGGATGAACTATCCCTTTAAGAGGTAATTGAATAGAGCACGAACTACCCAAAATATACAGCGCACTGAATAATACTGTATTTATTTGTCCTGTATATTTAGAGTATGCCAATCCCGGAAGTCTAATTCGCGGCTGATTCCTATGGGGTTTTATGATGGGCCTTTTTTTTTTTTTTTTTTTTTTTTTTTAGTAAAATAAAGCCTGTGGTAAGCATAACTTTATGATACTTTGACATTTTGTTCTACAACGTACACTGACTGCACACACTCAAACCCCAAGCTGTCTTATCTAGTTATTTATTTGCAAAATTTGCATTTTCACTATGAGTGTGTGTAATTTACGTTGTAGAACAAAACGTCTGTTTTACACATAAATGAAAATACCCTATAGGAAAATCTTAAAGCAATCGGCGGTGAATTAGTATTCCGTTTTCTGACGTCATACCAGCACCACTCTATACAGAGGCAGTTTTAGGCAGAGGATTCACAGTAAGTCTATGTTCTCCTGCCTGTGCACACAGAAGGACCATCTTTAGCTAATGGTTGAATCATCCTGTTGCTGAATGTCCTCTTCAACAAGCATGCTGAGCATAAGGAGATGACCGACATTGTTCATTATTTTCCTCGTCTCACCCACACCCTCCAGAGGGTTTCAGTCAGACCCAATGACAGAACATGCCTTTTATGAGGATTTTCAGTCTGTTAGCATCCCTGACTCCCAGCAGCTGGTGGCAAAAAAAAAACCTTTTAGTTAAGAGAACTCTTTGTGGAAATTCACTTATATATATTGTTTTTACGAAGTAACATGCTCAAATTCATGGATTTAATTGATTTGTATACTGTACAATTAGTGTATAAAGCAAATCGGGTAGTACTACCAGCAAATATTCAAAAATTATTCAAAAAAAGAGATAGCTGTTACAATTTGAGAGGTTATGGCCAACTTAAAGTACCAGCTTTCAGAACTACGCGGAAAAGTATGTGTGTGTCTGTGTGTGGCGTCAGGCTCTGGAATAACCTGAGAGCCCTACTCAAGCAGTGCCCATTCATTTATCAGTTCAAATTCAAGTATAAACAAGTTATACTGTCTAAGTACAGGACGGAAGAATATCCTTAAATGTGGAAAGGGTATTAATTGACGATTCTTCTTTTCTTGTCAAGTATTGTCCTCACTTGTCTTGGAATCATCACAATGGTTGTGAGTTAATTTTGTTGATTGTATGGGCACTGGAAAAGTTCAACATAAATATGTATCAATTGTTTTCTTGATTGTAGTAAATGTAACTACTGCATAAATGTATAAAAGGGGGTAGGCGTCAATAAGCTTAAGCTTCTGCCTACTCCTTTTGAGCATCATATTCACATTTTTATTTATTTTCTTACTTATTCATTGCGCATGTATCCTTCTTTAGTTTGGCCTACTGTGCTGACCTTTGTTACTATATAGAACTTTGTGGATCCTAGATGCTCAAATAAAAGTAAATCTCTCACTTACAAATATAACTGAGTCGTCTTAGCTCGAGGGGTTTGTTGCAGCCAGGCCCAGACACCTGGCATAGCAGACTACTTAAAAAATATAATGCTGAGAGCTTTTTCGGGAAATTCACTTCAGTTTGTTTGAAACACTCAGTAGTCAATTTTGGGATATTGCATAAAATTCTGGATGGAGGCACCGCTCAGTTCTTCAGAGCGTTTTGTAATTTATTACATTTAATGAAAGATCTACAGTTGCAACTTGAGTTGAAACATGGCTATTGAGCACAATTATTCCACTTTACTCGCAGGGTTTTCATGTTTTTCCACCACTAAACATAGAAAAATTTGATGATCGTCATTATAGGCCAGTCAAATTAAGCGTAACGTCAGTTCTGGCTGGTCACGTTAGTCAACTCGCATCAGCTGACTCTCAGCTGATCCACGTCTACCCATAGGAATATGACGTCTATCACTGTATACATTTAAGCTCCTTCAGTATTATCAGCAGCTATTGTGCTTCTCAGGAGCCAATTCACTCCTCCATCCCCAGCTCCTCCTCTCGTCAGTCAGGATTGGCATTCTGATTCCCCCTGAATCAGACTAAAATTCTCTAATTATGTTGTACATTCAAATGAATGATATCTGCAGTACATTTCATGTTGGTTCTGTTCTGTTTACCCTAAGGGGGGTTATTGCTGCTCTCCCTGCTCTTATCCATGCTAGGCTGCATGGATGCGCAGGGAGTTCTTGCCCAGAACAGAACCATACCACCAATCTTAACTGTATGCTAATTGTCAATTGTATTTGACGATAGTGGTCCTGACAGAACAGTCTGGATGGGATCTTGTTCTTTCACCACCACCACCACCATCACCTTTATCTTTGCCATGCGCTGGCGATTCTCTCCAAACTTCTAAATGCTGTTTACCAATTTCCTTTACTCTGCTTGCTGCCCATCTTTATTCAATAGTCGCCACACTCGAGTCATCTGAGAACTTCTGCGGGTGGCATAACTTGTTGTACAGAAGAGTCCCTGTACTTCAACACCTGAAGTGTTGGGCATGAAGAGGAAAAGAGATCCAATCCCTGTGGAGCCCCTGTGCTACCTCTGTGTATTTGTACAAGACCATTGCAAGGTTGAGGGACTCCCACCACCAATGGATGGGAAGGACTTTCAAATAATCTATTTGAAAGTGTTGTGAGTGTCCTGGTGCTCTGTCAATAGCTGTAACTGTCAGCCAATTCCTGGTGATGGAAGTCCTGTGGTTCACAACGGAGTCTGCTTTCTGAGAAAAGGATGATTGGCATTTGTTTCTCTTTTACCAAAAGGGTATAATTGGATGCAAAGCCATAATCTTTCCAAAAGGAGATGAGGAGCACAGGGGTCACAAGATGGCAGATCAGATTAGTATATCCAGGACTGTATCAACACGACACACCTGCATAGCTTCTGAATTCTCTCTATCAAGAAGCAAGTTCCTCATTAAATTCACCACTACATACTCTAATCTGCATTTGGATGCAGTCCCTGAGGTTTCAAAGGGTCCATGGCAATGTGCTGGACAAGGGTGGGGACAGTTTGTTGTTCGCTGTCCATCTGAACTGTTCCCTCAGCGTTTGTATTCTCTTTTGTTCCTTTTTTTGTGCCAATGTAGACTACGGAAGCTGAGGTACTGGACAAGAATGAGAGAGACAGGCAGACAGAGACTGGCTGTACTGCACGCCTCGCTGCCCAGACTGCCCTGGTTTTAATTAGTCTGTGTGATATTTATGCATAAATAAAAGTGGGAGCTGCCATATTTGCTCAGTCTTGCAGCCCACAAATCTCTTGCCTTGTGACAGCCTTCCTAAAGCCACAGACATACAGCTGTGTTGCAAACCTTGGCCATCGAAAGTCGCCAGGGACTTCTTTGTCACCTGTGACGTATTCCTGAAGTTCTAAACCACAGCTTTGCGTTCCATCGATGCCATCCGGAACTTTCCGTTTTTGTCTTAATTTCTATGCTTGCGTCGTGCTGTGGGAGAGGAATGTTGTGGATGTGGCTAGCCCACATCTCATGTCATGTGATGAGGGTGTTGGTGAGTTGTTGTTGTCCTGGGATAACATTTTGATGCGTCGTCTTGGCAAAATGCATGGTACGTGAATTAAGAGTGTGAGTTGTTTGTGAAAGACTAACTTTATTATGCTCCAGATGAGTTGTGTTAGCGTGGTTGTGCAATCATGACCCACAGCTGGCCCTTTCCGCCAGGCTGTCAGGAAACCGGAAAGTCAGGGTGTGCATGACCAATTTTTTATTTATTTTTTTGCAGTGCAAGATCTGGACTGAGGCGCTGTGGCAAATCACCCACCATCTGAATTGGCTGAGCAGAGTGTGTGCACGCATATGTATGTGTGACCGTACTGTACTTCTCTTATTGTCCTGCACAATGTTAAATATACAGTCTGCACTGAGCAGGCTGTAAAACAGGAAGTGGCTCAGTGTGTTTTGTTCTCAATGGGAGACAGTGATATTCATCTCCGGTTAGGCAAAGCATGACCCGTCATTCAAAAATCCCCTGCACCTTCATTTAAAAACGCCTTTCCTTTTGTTTTTCCCCAGACCTGTGCAATTCAGCACAAAATCTGGAGAACTAGTCTTCGCACCGCAGGGAGACTCTAGCAGGGAAGGAAAGGCATTGGTAGACACAGCAAAACACAATAGTCCAGTGAAGCCCTTAGCAACAGCGTTAAGCTGTTACACACACCTTACTGAGGACTCTTGATAGATTTGAGGAGGAAGAAATGAGCAGTGTGGCATTTCAAACAAGGAAAAAAATAAAACAGAAATGCCGCTTTGTGGGTTTTGATGCTGGTGATAAGGGACCACCAACATTACAAGTTGCCCTCGGCTAGAAGATTCCTCCCCTCCGTTAAAGCAAAAACCTTCTTTTCACAGCCACAAATGCACACAGGCACACTTTAAAAATGGCATGAAATAAGAATCTATTTTTTTTTCTTTCTATAACATATTTAATACAATGAATTCTGAATGCAACTTATTGTCACAATTTTTTTTGTCACAATTATGTTTCTATCACAACAGTCATATCATAAATTCAGCGTCTTTTTAGCTTAAATAATGATACTGATCATTTAAATTCTAGCTTAAACTGATAAGCTGTTAGTTTTCACGTGCATTAACTGAAATGATCTAAACTACTTTATTAAAAAATATTAAAAAGACTAAAAGTTTTGTTTGCACAGCTCTGCATCATTACATATACCCAGCAATTCACTTAAACATCTGCAATAACCGATAATATGCTTATATTATAGATCCTCCATCAGTATAAACCAATGTATTTTTCAGGCACACATCCAGTTAATGTCTTCAAGGCTAAATAAAATGGGTGATGACTCGGATACAGTTCAGATAGATGATTGGTTCTTTTAACTGGTGGGACTAAAAGGTGGGACTTCCATTTTTGAGTTACATAAATTTGAATCTCATTCTCCTCATACTGTCTCTGCTGTTGAGATTCAAGTTCCCAGGCATTATGAGTGTGAAAGGTATGCTTACATCTTTTACTCTGAAGCATACTCAGCCTGTTTTCATCTACAGTACCCCTAATGTAAATGCCAATTAGAGAGCTGTGTGTTGTGAAAGCTGCAGAGGAAGCAGATTAAACAAACGTACATGCTAATGGGTTCAATCAGCCCTTGTTTTTCAAGTTTAATAGGGTATTTTGTTACTCAAACTGGCTTGATTAATTTTTTTTTTTTTTTTTAAATAAAACCTTGAGCAAAAGAGAAGATGGTAGACTGCACAAGAAAGTGAGTGCTGCAAACAGCTGCTTTTTGTTTCTCAAATTGTAAAGGGAAATTATTGTGAAAATGAGGTAATGGACAGAGTAGCCAGAAGGCCAGGGTCTCCTTCATATATCCAATCATGACACTCCTGTGTCTGTCTACATCCAGATTTTGTGTACACACAGACTTTGTGTATTTTGATCACTCTGCTTTATTTTTGCCTGTACAACTGTTGACTTCTAGGTACGTGAAAGTGGTGGAGGTCAGATAGCTTTATGGAACAATTTCACAGACTCTGGGTTTAAGCTCAGCTGGGCCTCTTTGGTTCCGACTGGCAGATGAGGTGACACCTCAGTGAATTATCGTCTTTTACGTCCTCTGTTAGATTTGAAAGGCAGTCCTCAGTTTTCGCTTCCAGCAGAAAGCCTGGCTTCTTAACACAAGGCTGTCTCTTATCCCACCACTTCCCTCAGCCCCAGCGAACAAGCACCCGTTTGTTGCGGCCTATCCTTGAAGGAATTTTTCAATTTAACTTTTTATCGTCTTTTGGAATCGACACCTTATTAATCAGACATTCTTTCAAAGAGGAGGAAACTTCAAAGATTTTACTGTCGGAATAACCTTCACAATGAAAATCCATGGCCGTAACCGCGATCATACCAGCCGGAGAACAAAACAAGATATTTCAAACAAAGAGATAAAAAGGCTACAAAGTTTATGAAATATTAGTCCGGAATTTCTGTAAACGCAGCCATTAAGCTATCACAACCCATATCCATCTCATTGTAAGTTTCCACTGTAAGTTGTACAAATCCTAAAATAAATGCAGGCTTCAGTTTCAATGGAAATCCTAATTATGGGTGAGAGGCCGAGGCTTAGCATAGGCCCCATTAGCTGCTAAAGCAGGAGGGATCCAGGCATCAAAGCAGCTCAGCATGGGCCACTCAACTGAACTAATCTCAGCCTAACCGCCCAGCACTTTACCCTGTCGCCTGAGACCACGACTGCATCAGGACCACTCTTCACAGCCCGACAGCTGACTGAATTAACTCCGATGCCCTTTGTTTAGTTAAACTCATTTCCATTTCTTTCTCTCTCTTTTTGCTATCTCTTTCTTGCTGTTTTCCATCCATCCATCTCTCTCTCTCTCTCTCTCTCTCTCTCTCTCTCTCTCTCTCTCTCTCTCTCTCTCTCTCTCTCTCTCTCTCTCTCTCTCTCTCTCTCTCTCTCTCTCTCTCTCTCTCTCTCTCTCTCTCTCTCTCTCTCTCTCTCTCTCTCTCAGAGTCTTCCCCTCAGCTCTCTGGGACTGTGGCTTGGCGGCTCTCAAAAAGGTCATTAATTATTTCTGGTTAGCTGTAGGGTTTTTTCGCTGTGTGTGGCCGTCTGTTGGCCTGTCTGTCTGTCTCTCTCCTCCTTCCTCTATTTCTATGGTGTATTTCACAGCGATTCTGTCTGTTTATAGTTTTGACACATTCAGATGCCAACTTTCCTATCCATCCATTCTAACCTTCTGTCTCCAACAATAGCATCTTTTTTATTTCTTATTGTCAATTTCTGTTTTATGCTAAACCCTTAATCTGCACAGCAGTTCCTTCTCTGTTGACAAAATATTAACTTAAATCTAATCTGTGAATCATATGAGTGATTCTATAATTGGAGATACATTTTGCATTTCAAAAAGTTAAGGAAAAAAACCAGTATCTTATTGAAAACATATTCAATTGTAATAATTCGGTGCTTGCCAGACACAAGTTTTTTTTATATATTTTTTTTATATATATTTTATTGATTTTACACAAACAATAAACAAACAAGCCCAGCTATTACCAACATACAAAACAGGGAAAAAAATAAATAAATAAAATTCACACACAAATTGCACATCACATGTTACATCACATAATCTACAATATTATTGTTTACAACAAAACACATACATAAAATAAAATAAAAAATAAAAAAAGGAAATTTCAAAAGAATTTATGACTTATTGGTGAAAACAAAATGTGGTCTCCCATCCTGCAGCAAACCAGCAAGATCACCAGGAAGGTAGTCAAGAAAAGGTTGCCAATAATTATAAAACAAATTGGCATTGCCCCTTAATATGGCACTGAGGCGTTCCAAAGGAAAAACCTTAAATATTTCTCTGTACCACTGTGTGACCGAGGGAGGTTTTTCCTCAAGATTTTTTTCTAAAAAAACCAAACGATTTCTTTATAGTATTGTTTGTCAACTGTTACTGTCAATTCTGTTACATACTGTCAACATTGTTACTCCACCTTGGTAACAGAGTTTGACTGTAACGAATTGACAATTCTAAGCTTTAGCCAAAAACTCCATTCGCTGGAATAAATGCTAAGAGCACAATGCACATAGCACTAATGAAATCATGATTAAAAGACTTCTAAACAAACCACTGTGTGATCAGTGATGTGGATCTACATCTGGCTCTTTGGACATTGCTGGTAGTCCCCACTCTGCTAAAATACCAGATGGAAGATGGATCATTC
Organism: Rhinichthys klamathensis goyatoka; assembly: GCF_029890125.1. Taxonomy (NCBI): domain Eukaryota; kingdom Metazoa; phylum Chordata; class Actinopteri; order Cypriniformes; family Leuciscidae; genus Rhinichthys; species Rhinichthys klamathensis. The sequence goes on along the minus strand of NW_026606920.1, from coordinate 249,755 downwards.
CAGGTTGATCTTCCTACATTCCCAGTCCAGTCACATTCTGTTCTCCTTACTGCAATTAGAGAATGTCTGTGAGACAGCATCATCAGGAAAGGCTGGGATTGTGACTGGGCCTAAAGGAGGTCACCATCTGTTTAATCTGTTTACTCTTGTTTTGCCATGTCAATCTCACCTGATGTACTGCATAGACACAGAGCATGAGGAGTGGGCAAAAGGTAATGAAGGATGGATGGAAAGTCAAACAGAATAGAGATAAGAACGGAGATGCAATGAGCATGTGGATGGACCACATTATTACACAGAGAAATAATCAGATTTATGCTGTCCTGGTGTCCACAAACATTTATAATGTCTTCGGATGGGTATGCACCTCTCATTTAAATTGAACCAACTGCTGCCAAATAACTCTAGATTTATGTCTGCTTTTGTAGATCACACGAAACTAACCATTTAACATCAAAGGAAAGAACAGAATGCAGGGTACAATGGGACATGGTGTGCTATCTGTATCCGAGAAGGACATTTTATTGGTTCTTGCTAAGGCCATTAGTGGAGTCATTGTAATGTGTTTATATATATACATATATACATGTATACACACTACCGTTAAACAGTTTGGGGTTGTAACTTGCTGTTTTTGAAAAAAGTCTCTTGCCAAGGCTGCATTTGTTTGATCAGAAATACAGTTAAATCAGTAATATTGTGAAATTATTAACATTTTTAAAATAGCGGTTTTCTATTTTAATAATACATTTTAAAATGTAATTGATTCCTGTGATGGCAAAGCTGAATTTTGAGCAGCCAGTACTCCAGTCTTCACAAATCACTCTAATATGCTGATTTGTTGCCATTATCAAAGTTGATAGAGTTTTTTCAGGATTTTTTGATGAATAGAAAGTTCAAAAGAACAACATTTATTTGAAGTGGAAATCATTTGTAGCATGATAAAAGTCTTTACTGTCAAAAAAGTATGTCTGACTTGATATAGTCTCGCGTAGCCAGACCTTCAGACTGACAGCTGAAGGTCTGGAATTCATAGCAGCTTTCTTTGGCCAAGGCCCGCCCATAAGGCCGTTTGACCGACATGTCAAACAACCAATTACAGTTCGTTTCGTTCAGCGTCACGTTTCGGGGCGTGGAAATGTCCCCACAACAACAGACCGGCGTGTGTGCAACAAGTCAGTCAGCATAGAAAATCAAAGAAGGAGAAGAAAACTTCAAGAGTCTATGCCGTGAACCTCGCATACTTTTGAGAATCCTACGTTTAGCTGATCTTGATAAATGCTCATTGTCACTCATGTAAACACAACAGTTTTTCTTCCGCAATCACACGTCTGCACTTTGTTTCCCGGCGGACCGAAAATAAACGCGACACTCGCGCCCCCCCGGAAATCTGATCAAATTCAACCAATCAGATGACGACTTCGACATTCCTGAAGTGTTTCCAGTTAAGTGTACCATATGCATCAGACGTTTAGCCAACGTTCCGTGGGCGTGACGTCTGAGGCTGAGACTAGACTTGATACAGCAAATATACAGTATATGATGTGTAAAACCGGTATGACTTAAAAAAAAAAAAAAAACGATCGTCGATTTAATCGTTAGCATCCCGAACCCAGTAAGGCGATAAAAAGAACTCTAGGTGCTAAGTTCAGTACTCACACACTGAGCAGCGGCTTGTATGTGCACGCGTTTCAGGTGTGCACGCTTAAAACAGGTGTGTCTCTCAGACAGCGTGCATATACCAAAATGAGTTCTCTTTCGCTGCTTATTGTGCTTGAATGGTTTAAAATCACTTGTTTCTAAGGCTTAAAAACGCATTTAAACAATACGCTTTTGCGATGGCACCGAACGTCATAGGGGCGTAACCCAAAAAATCTCTACCAGTTGACAAATTTCTACCGGTATATCGCCCACCCCTAGAATGACATGAAAGTAGTAAATTATCAATTCTGTCAACATTTTTGGTTGAACTATCCCTTTCTCTATTTTCAGTCCTTTGCCTTCCGGTGAATCATGTGCAAGGGTCTGATGAAGTCAGGAATGTTCTTATCTCTTATGTATCTCTCTCTCTCTCTCTCTCTCTCTCTCTCTCTCTCTCTCTCCTCTCTCTCTCTCTCTCTCTCTCTCTCTCTCTCTCTCTCTCTCTCTCTCTCTCTCTCTGAGGATGTGCTGTGGCTTCTTTATGAGTGAGGGATCGAGAGAGGGATGGAGACATTGAGGGGGTTGCATTCTGATCCTGTAGGCTCTGCCACATGTTGTGCCTCTTACAGTAGTGGAGCTGTTTACACATGTGTTTATGTTGCAAATGGCTGGCCTTCCATCCAAAATAAAGAAATTGTGCATCGTTCATTGATGATTCGGTCATCTTTTTATTCCCCAAACTCTTTCCGCTCTCCTCCATTAGACCACAGTCACGCTGTCGCTGTACTAAACCGTCGGGTCATTACAGACTTGCTCAAATGCTATGTTATCAAAACCAAGTTTATTGTTAGTGGTGAAATCACTCCATAGTGCTATACACATTTCAAAACTCTAACTCTAGGGGGTGGGAGTCCACTTTCGTGTCGGTTTCACGCTCTTCTTGTTTAGGAGATCTTCCCTCGGGCCATCCAGCTCACAATGACACTGCTGTGCTCCACAGTTGGCTTCAGTTGCCTGCTGAGTCACTGCGGTGCAACTCTGCATCTTCCATCCATGTATGCTTTAGCCCAGTCACTCAAACGTCACAAATCAACCAAAGATTGTGAAATCATCTCAAATAAATGAACACATCCATCTTCCTCACAGCACACAACCAGGGCAGCCAAAGAGGTTGTGTTTGCAAGTTTGAGATCATATGACATGATTTTGCAGATCTTACTCTTTATTTTTCAGTTTCATGACAGTTTGTTTCTCTCGCTCTTCTCACAGAAAGGCAGTCCAGGAAAGTTCTCCATGAATGTACGTCACAATGATGATGACAGACCAGATTCCGCTGGACCTGCCGCCACCACTATTGAACGGGGAGGTGGCCATGATGCCGCACATGATTAATGTTAATGGGGATGGATCGCAACAGGTGAGCTTTACTCCGGATGATGCTTGAATTGTTAATGTATACCTGGAATGCAATTTATGCAACTTTGCATAAATGCCTCTGTTAGATGCATACATACACTCTAAAAAATGCTGGGTTGTTTCAACCCAAATTTGGGTCAAATATGGACAAACCCAAATGTTGGGTTAAAAATGTAATAAAAAAATGTACAGTTGAAAGTGAAAGTTGAAGTTGGGTTACATTTTTAACCCAACATTTGGGTTTGTCCATATTTGACCCAAATTTGGGTTAAAACAACCCAGCATTGTTTAGAGTGTATAAATACAAATGTAAGCTGCTACACATTCATAGACCAGGGATTTTTAAAGTTGTCGATGCCATGATGGAGCTCTAAATAAGATGATCCCATTTCAACAATGTAAAAAGTGTGCGTGTAGAAAGACCCATTCAGAAAACAGTATCAAATAACTTGCAGTATTAAATAACTGAATTTTATATTTTGATTGCACTAGATCCAAAATAAATATAATCTGGAAATGTTTATGACGTTAATGGAGTGAAACATTGTAAATTCAATTTATTTGTAAAGTGCTTTTCCTATTAAAATATTAAAAATATTTTCATGTATTGTTGAAATATTTCAAATATTGTTTCAAAGCAACTTTAGAAATTGATCGTGGTAAAGATGATGGTGGTGAGAAGAAACAATTGCAAACAAGATTTTTTTTTTTTTTTACTTTATGAACAGTTATAAATAAATAAATAAACAAAGCATCTTTTTACAAAACTATATGCAGGCATGTTTTGTTTTTTACTGTTAAAATGGGTTAATCAATTGATTAATTTAATGATTTCAATTATAATTAATTACAGAAAAGATAATTTTTCCATATAATAAATTTCAGTCACATTTGGCTTTACAATGACAATATTTAAACCTATTTATTAAATTTTGCATTCTGCAGATGATTTAATAAAACAACGCTGACTTAACCAATGGCTTGAGTTTGGGACAGGATTATCTGACCAATAGCAGACGTCCAGCAGTGTTCAGGAAACCTGTTTGAAGAAACCTGTCTTGTTTGGTGTCGCTGGCACATAAAATACACTCTTCACCTTTTAAAGAGGATCATTGCAAAAGTAATTTTTTCTTTCTTTCAGTTTTCTGTGGTTTTATGCCGCGCTGATGGAAAAGTTCATAAGTAGTTTGAGAGTTGAAAGTGAAAAGTTGACTTGCTTTGTAGCTTCTGGTCTCCCTAAATTAATTCTTTCTCACTAATTCCTGATGTAAAACAAAGCCAGATACATCCATTCTGAACCAGATCTGTATTTTGGTCCATGAGGAATGTTGTTGTCATCTTAAATTAGACATTCAAGGAGTGCAGTGAGCCCTCAGGCATGCTTCACATTTCCCCTCGCACATCTCTCTTTTGATCTGCGCTATCAGAGCGGATCAGTGTGTTCTGATCTCCTCTCCAGGTGCTGCAGATACAGCGCCCCGGCCGTGTTTCCTCCGACCAGAGCGGAAAGAGAATCAGTCCCTTGAGAGATAAGGAAAAGGGCGTCTGCAGCAGATAGTGAAGGTTAAATGCTTTGGATTCAGCCACGTCCTGTTTCTCTGCATCACTGTAAAGAAAAAAGATGGCAGGCACAATGACGAAGTTGTCAGTATGTACCCTGCGCCCTTGATCAATTGTCACATTAGACTGCCAACATGATCCGATGTCAGCCTGATATGCAAAGGTGCAATGTTTGCGTAAGGTCGTGCCAGCGTTCATTTGCATTCTGGTGACGTTGCGCATCAGGAGAGTCATTTATCTGCATTAGGTGTGTGCTGGGAACGGGAGGGTGTTTGAACACAAGGTTTTCCTCTGGAAAGCCGGCTTGACTCTTCAGTGCATGCCGTCGTTCCCATAGCAACAGCAGCAGCAGCAGACAGTGTGTGTATGTGTGTGTGGAGGCAGGAAGTAGGTGCCCAGATCTCCAGGGCTGGAGCGGGGAGATGGGAGATCCGCCTGACACTCCACCATCAGGGCTGTGAGGAAACCCGGGGCTCGTGCGACATGGCGGGCCTACTTTTTCACATCTACAGGCACGTTTGCACTCTCAACAACCTGTGCACTGACAACATGATGGTAAGCAGCCTGGAGCAAAAGATGGCATGACGACCGGACCATTTCGAGGGGGTTTCACAACATCTGGTTGCGTCATATTTGCTTTCTTGGCAGTTGCGTTGACTGTAGTTCACTAAATGTTCCATGGATCATTTTAATTTTATGGATTGATGCATTTTAAGGATTTGCAACTTTTTTTTCCTCTCTCTCGGATTGTGTTTGCAGACAAAACTTTGGCCTTGTGTCAGGAGTTTAGAGTTACACGCCTCTCTGATTTCCACTTGTTTTCGCAGGTGATCCTTGTGCAAGTCAACCCTGGAGAGACCTTCACCATCAGAGCAGAGGATGGATCCCTGCAATGCATTCAAGGTATGTTGTGCTTCCTGTCTCATGCAACAGGTTCCTCCGTCCCGCCGTCTCTGGAGCTAGTTTCTGGAATTGTTCCGAGTTCGCATATATGTTGTGCGTTAGAGGATGGTGCGAAATGTGGGATGGTGCCGCTGTTCCCTGTATTTCTGTTTGTGTGGTGTTCTTCTAGCTAATCGAAACCATGACTAGTGTGTTATTGGATTTGGAGCTGGTGTAAACCAATGAGAGGCCGGGCGCAGGGCCACGACTGGCATGCTTCTGAGGAGTATACAATGGCAGATTACAAAGCCTCTTTGTCTCATTACCCCTCTTCTTTAACATTCAGTGTCTTTGTAGCTAATTATTGATGGACACGATGGATTGTTTGCACACGCTGCGGTTGGGTTCTCTGAACAGCTGTGCAGATAAGGACCGTTCTCGCTGGGGAACATTAGTTTAAGAAGTTTCAGAATGTTCTTGTGTCTTGCTGCCTTAGAAAATTTTACTGCAAATTTCCTTCGGGTATTTTGTTAAAAAGGCATGAATGAGCCCCATCAGTACGCCTGAAATATACCTTCATCGACACCAACATTTTGGGGTCATGAAGATTTTTTTTAATAGTAATTAATACTTCAGCAAGGATGTATTAAATTGATCATAAGTGAAAGTAAAAACATTTCAACTATTCAAAGAATCATGAAAAAAAATTCCATAACAGTTTCCATAAAAATGTTAAGCAGCACAACTTTTGTCAACATTGATAATAATAAGAAATGTTTCTTGAACACCAAATCAGCATATTTTAATGATTTTTGAAGGATCATGTGAGACTGAGGACTGGTAATGACTGCTGAAAATACTGCTTTGCCATCAAAACAAATTACATTTTAAAATGTAATTATATCATTTAAAATAACCATTTTCTCTTTGAATAAAATATATATTTAGAGGCTCCATAAGAGAGTTTAAGATTCAGCCTTGCTGACAGACTTTTGCGAGTATGATTGCTTTTATAGAACCATTCTATACAATCAAGATAATCAATTATTTTTTTAGTTTAGACATTGGCAAGATAGTTTGACATTCTTGTTTTCCACTACTAAAATAGTTTCAAAAGAAGCCATAACATCAAGTGTCACCAAGAAACACAGAAATCCACTCCGGAGATTCAGTTAAACCTGAAAACACCCACTCTGACTTTCAACAGCCTGCTTCTCGCTGCAGGCAAAATCACAGTCCCATAAGAAAACACTGTCACTTAACATCGATTTCCTTGCGCAGAAGTGATCTTCAGGTTGCGGAGGCATAGATGAGTGGAGAACAGGGTGGATGGGCCGATGTTTTTTGGCCGTGAATGGCACATTGTTTTGATAAGGGACAGAAATGGGGCTCTGCAGGGCTTGGCAGCAAAATGTGTTGCCACAAGAATAAAACAACAGGTCACAGGCCATAGCACCGGTCCTGCTCGCTTCCACAGTGTGCCTTTTGTGTGTTCATCAACTATATATCTTCACCTGTGATTGCCTAATAGCTCTTTCTTGTGGCATCAATGCATTAACTTTCATCCATTGTAGTCTCAGCCACATTGAGAGTGTCCCTGTTTCTGCATTTGTCAAACCAGTTCCTCCTATAAGAAAAGCATCAATGCTGTAACTAATGTCTGTACTTGACTTTAACCTCTCCCTGTAAAAGGTTAAAAACAAGAAGGAAGTACTTAGGTCAAGCCTTTCAGGTCGTGCCATTGTGTTGGACAGAAGCACACAGGAGGCACATCCGACGCTTAGTGAAAAGGCACGGCTTATGGCATCATGGCGTTGAAAAAAGCAACCCAGCAAAACAACGAGGACAAGGTGTGGTGCACGGAGGAGAGGGGCATTTCAAACGCACATGTTTACAGAAAAGGTCACTGGGTTTAATTAGAAGTGTCGACTGAAGCAGAGGCTCTGAAGTAGCTACTTTTTACAGAGGCTTCTTTGTCATTATGCAAACCTCAGAGCAGAAGCCTAGATTTAGGATTTTATATAAAGTAACCACTGTTTAGCCCGTGGACCGCTGGCAACGCAAGAACGCACAGAGAAAACGTTTTGAAAAAGCTCGGGCCAAAATCGCATTTGGAGTCAAAAGATTTCATTTAAAGGGGTAGTTCACCCAACAATCATGATCATTTTGTCATCATTTACTCACCCTCATGTCATTCTAAGCCTCTGACTTTCTTCAGCGGCACACAAAAGAAGAATTTGAGAAACGTCTTAACTGAATTTGTCCAAATTGCTAGTCAATGTGATCCAAAACAACAACATTACAATATCAGTCATAGCAAAAACATTTCTTTCATTGTTTTGTTGTACAGAACAATGAATGAATGAATGAATGATTAAATAAATGATGATAGAATTTTAAATATGAAAGTTTGTGTCTCAGTCACGTAATTTGACTCTAGGCCCCTGAAAAAATTGAAGTAGGATAATGGAAAAGTGGAAAGAGGAGGATGTTGGGTAAGAGTTTTATAATCAAGGATTCTTATTGGTCGCTTTCCGTCCTCCCTCATCATCATCTTTCGCATAAACAGTACATTTTACTCTTCCCACGTGGAGATCCCACTCATCTCCTATTTTCGACTCACTTAGATGAATGTTGTGCGATTTATTTTTAGCATGTTAAGCCTCAACTTTTTAACCCAACTTTCTTAATCTTAACCCTTTGCCTGCCAGGTGCCATTGTTGGTCTTGCAAGCGCTATTGTCTTTAAGTTTTTTGGCTGAGTGGCAGGTCATTACGGCGCTCAGTCATATGTTTACTGGAGTTTCAACCCGCTCCTATCGCTGCTAATTAGAGTGGAAGAGGTTGAACTGTAATCTTTGTCTTGTTTAAACAGGGTGACCTTTTTCTTTTTCCAGGGGACCGCTTAACAAGTCCTTTCTCGGCAGTAAGGCTGCTTCGTGCTGCTTTCCCACACTTTTGCAAATGGAGGGCTGTCCTGTTGTTTGAGTTCAGTCTGTCCTGGGTTGGTCGTTGTCTGTTTTGTGTTTCTGTGTTTGCGCTGTGTTTTTTGGTTTGTTCCGAGGTCAGGGCAGTATAAATGTGTTATCTACAGTATTTCCCCACTGAGGAAGAGCTCAGTTGTGTTTTGACTAATCTAGCTGAGAGATGTGGTGTTTATGAAGGCCTATTGGGCCATGGGTAGATAAAGCGAGAGTTTTGGGGTTAACTGGGGACACTGGTTCTCTTTGAAGTGGTGATCCATCATCCATCTGTGAGCACTTCCTGTTTGTCATTTATTCAAGGACCAGGCCTGATCAGCAAGCCACTCTTATGCTTTTGGACAGACATTTACCATTTTCATTTGTTTTCCTTCTTTCATCAGTATCTGCTGATAAGGCTAACTGTTTGGGTATTAAGAGCAGTTTTTTCCGTAACCAGCAAATTACACAATGGCCTTCAAGGTTGTCAGAGAGTTGGGGGGGCTGATGTACAAACACACCTACTATTATAGCAATGAACTCTAAGTTTTCACACGCAAATAAACTCCACGTTCCTTTTTCAATGTTAAGTTGTGGATATTTTCAGAAAACAGTTTGCCCCAATCGCTCCCCAGGGCACTGCAGCAAAATGGCTGCCCACTGCTCCGTGTGTGTGTGTGTGTATACACGGTTTGCAGTGTGTGTGTGTTCACAACTCACTTCTCCTAATGTGTGTGCACTAACTTGGATGGGTTAAGTGCAGAGGATAAATTCCGAGGATGGGTTACCATACTTGGCCTTCACGTGGGCGATCTGACGATTTTATATTGTAATCGATCTTGAAGACGTCCACAATCTAATTTATACGGCATTTCCCACAGTAGACTGGATTTTACTAGTCACATTACATGATTTGACTGATTTGGACGTTAACCCTTAAACATGCAGCGCGCACCACAGGATTCATACTCTTTAGTCTCTTGTAGGAGGCATGAGAAATAATTTTTCATATAAATTCTGTTATCATTATTATCATATTTGAGTCTGTTTGACTCATGTTAATGGTTAATTTTTCATAGGTGTAGAAAGTTGTACTTGTTGTTTGCTTGTCACCAAAACAACCTTTTCCATAACCTGATTTACATATTGTTGTACATGGGACAACACTGTACATGCTTATTATGCACAGTGATAGTAAATTGGGGACATAATGCATCTCTTTAAATAGGAACATAAAATCTATAGTATACATAGATTTTGCAGTGCTTTCTTGCCAATTGAATTAAGATTTCATAGTTGAATAAGCTTGTAAGTCCTCTTCAGTCCAACGTGATGAAATTACATAAAAAGACCCAGTATCTGTGTCTGTACTGTGAGTATGTTTGTGTAATTAAATGTGTTTTATTGTTTCTGCTCTGAGGAGCCATGGAGAAATGCTTCTCTGGTGTAATTACAGCTTTTGCTGAGAGCACATTATTCTCATCTGCACACCGTAATTTAGCAATGATGCACAGCAAAAGAGTTGTAGTCAGCAAGCGCTGAATCTGATTTTCGGCACAACAAACACCAAAAAGATTAAATTTATGCCTCGGAAAGCATATAGAAATTAAACATGCTGAATGAATTTGTCAGGAGCCAATGGGAGTCAATATTGTCCAGAAAAACAAAGACCATAATGAGGAGGCAAGACATGATGCGTTCTCTGACCGAAAGAGGACAAAAGTGTTCTTGTCCTTGCCATCGGACTGTATCTACAGTGACTGAAGGTCATTAGCTATCTTTAGAAAAGCCCCATGAATGGCTATTGTGGCATGAAGTGAGTGACTTTCTCAGTTTACCATACTCCCACAAAGCACAGAGACAGAGAGGCAGACATTTCATGCCACAGGCTCCACCGAGTAGGAATGGACTTGAGCACCTGGGTAACAGCAATGGACTTGAGGACCTGGGTAACAGCAATGTGCTTGGCTTATTTTCAGTGTCTGTTGAGTACTCAAATAGTAGAAATTTGTAAAATACACATCCCTTTAGGTCTCCTCCTTGTGCATGTCTAAGAGACACATCCCATAGCAATTGCTTTTCCCGCTTACTTCACCAACAGCAGTCATTTCATAACTGATTAATCCTTGTCATAAGTCCATGTGCTTATATGTGGCTTATATGTGACTGAGCCTGGTTTCTCCCAAGGTTTTTCTCTCCATTCTGTCACCTGATGGAGTTTGAGTTCCTTGCCACTCTCGCCTATGGCTTGCTTAGTTGTGGACACTTAATATTCAACAATATTATTAATCTGACTGTACTGACGCTGTTGTATGAGAACTGAACCGAGCTGGATGATGACATCATTTTTTGCAGAACTGATGAAATTAACTAATTTAATTTATGATTTTTACAACAGAACTGAATTAACACTGACTGAACTGACTTCAGCTGAAATGCCTAATTTTCCTGTTATCACTGTAAAGCTGATTTGAAACAATCTGTATTGTATAAAGCGCTATATAGATATAAATAGAGGTGACTTGACTTAACTTACAATTGCACTCTGCTAAAGCAAATCGGAGAGTAACGGGTCAGATGTAATACAGAATCCATACTGTAGCCCTGAAGGCAGCTTTCCTGTCCTTTTACAGAGGTGAAAGTGTTACAGTTTTCTTTTAGGGTTTATTTATCTATGTCCACAAAGCAGCTGGGCTTCTATTTATGTTTTGGAGCCTTGTTGCCTGAGAGACAAGTCTAGCATTAGATAATAGGTCAGCTGGAGAAGGCACTCAGGTGATGTGCTATAGCATTGTGTTGATGAAGTTTAACTCTCTGAAGGAACCAGAAGGTTCTTGTTTTGTTTTCCAGATGGCAAAGGCAAATGTGCATATTTGTCAGAATGTGCGAGTTTGCTTTGCTGGATGGTGACCACCAGAGCTCCACCAGATCCCAGAGACCTGGAGTACATGCACAATTCAACGTTTTACAATAAAGTTCTATGTTTATGTTAAAATTAGTTACTGCAAGTGCAAGCATAAATAATTAATTTGTTCACTGTAAAAAGTGATCAGTTGACTTAAAATTAGGAGTAATAAACCATGTGTAATTTGAAAAAATTAAGTTATGTGAACTTGACAGCTAATTGTTTCTGCCTTAAATTAATACATCATTTAAATGAATACATTATTAGCTAACTGTGTGATTTGTATATGTACATTTATGAAATACATAACCTAGACACAGTCACATCTGATAACACCTAGATCACTTTAGATCACTCTAAATTGTAATGTGGACTCATGCATTTTCTGTAAAGCTGCTTTGAAACAATATGTACAGTATTGTGAAAAGCGCAATACAAATACATTTGAATTGAAAGTTTATTTACTTAATTTTAAGGCAAGGGGTTTCCTCACTTTTTTTCAACTGATCACTTTTTACAGTCTTAATGTTAATTTCTACATATATATTTTAACATTAATTTAAATTTAAATGTTGAAGTGAAAATTTACATTATTTCATGAATTATGAATGAACATGAGTATTTTTAAATTTAGCATTGACTTAGAATAATACATGCTCTAAATAAGTTGTTTATTGTTATCTCATGATACCTAATACATTAATTGAACAGTTTTGTAAAGTGTTCAATCCTAGAAAGAAAAGGATATGCCTCCCGGTCTACTAGGTGCTCAAGGTCAGGTTTGTCATCAGAAGAACGTGATCTCAGATCTTATTTTCTTAGGTGTGTTAAAGATTCTGAATTAACACGGACACAATTTTGGCACGTGTATTTGATAACTTCAGTTTCTGACCAAAAAGGTCAGTGATGGCTCATGGAGAAAAGCAGATTCCATGAGAAAGATCAAGGGTAGGCGAATTGAGAGAATTCCTCCTGTCTACTGGCCCAAGCGAGGAGGACAGTGTGGGGTGAGAGGGTTCATTTGGACAGGGCCCATTGACTGTGGCCAGAGAGGCACGGCCCAAGACGATTTGCCCGGCTTATTCCAGATGTGCCTCACAGGCTTGGCAGAAGATTAAAGCTCTGCTGCCCATTCCTCAGACACACCCTCTCAGAGCTGAGCGAGCAAGAAGGGAAAGATTGCAAACACATCAGCTCCATGGCCTCTTTAGATCTTTGCAGTTTCAGTACAATGTAACCTAAAAATGCTCCTTGCAGATCATTCCAATATCATAACCAAATATTGGAGTACAGAAGGTACCAGGACCAAACCCTACATGGAAACTAGATTTCATCAGGAAAGAATGTGAGGTCCAGTGAGTTTTTAGCTGTGCGTCTTGGTATGGCATCAGGGTAGTTGGTGTGATGAGGATCAGAATGCAAGAAGGAAGGATTGCACATCTGGAAGTGCCTTCCAGTTCCTATGCTTGTGACCTGAACTTTTAGGTCCTTTCAGGAAGGCCCATTTGATGGGTTGGAGTTTGTAAGATTTCTTTTTTTGTTCCTTTTTTTTTTTTAGCCATATAGTTAGTTGTAACATGGTTTGTTGTTAAGGGAAGGAGGAGGCGGGAACCGGCGAATGTTCAACAACTTAAATAAGCACAAAATGAAAGTAAAGCGGCAGCCCCTCACGGACGACTGCCACACACACATAAACAAAACACAACGTAAAATGGTCCGGGCCTGGTCCTCTCTTGTCCTTCACTGTCATCGCTCCTCCTTTTATGCTTCAGTAGCTCCTCCGTGAGAGATACTTTCTCACGGCCCTCGGCCTAGCCCTGCTTTTTTTTTTCTTTTGTAGTTCTCATTTGTCAATGGATGCCTATTTCAACAGTTAAATTGCAGCAACACAGTCAAATTTTTCTCAACTTGTGGTCGCGTGACACTGCATAATTTGCGCAAACCCTTGTGTTTTTCTTTGTTGCACCATCCTCAGTAGAATCATGTTTAGGTAGTGCTTTCTGACACCCCTAGTGTAGTGCCGTCCAGGTTTCCAGTAAAGGCTTTTTACTCATTTTCTCCTCCTCTTAACATCTGTCTAAAAGGTTTAGGAGGCCAGATGTGGCTCTTCCAAGAACGATTGCTAATGTTCATCTGAAATAAAGGGGTTTTAAACGGAACTGGGTTGGCTGTTCTCAAATCTCAAACTGAGCTGAACTTTTCGAGTATGTCAGCAACTCTGGCTACCAGCTATACGTCCCACCTTTTCCTCCACTCTCTCCTCCCCTCGGCTTCCCCTCAGCCAGACGCTTGCGTCCCGTCTTCTGTTTTTAATCTCTCCTCACGCTTTTCTGCGTTCTCACTGTCTCACTGGGAGTCTAGTCCTCCTCCTACAGTAATATTCCTTTGCTCTCTCTCTCTCTCTCTCTGTAGGCTGTCTGCTCCAGACAGCTTGAGTGCGACCTGGCAGCAGTTTTGTTTCCTGCTGACGTGGCTCTGCTGTATCAGGGCTGCTGAAACCCCTCTCTCTCTCTGTCTACCTCCCTCTATCTCATTTACTTCCTGCTTCAGTGGCTATCAGTCTGTACTGTACTCTCACAAAAAAAGTCCCACAGGTCTTTAATACTGATCATTAGGGTTCATTTGGATCTCGTTCGTTCCTCCTTGGTGGCGTATATGAGTTTTTTTTATTTTTTTATTTACCTTTATTTTACCAGGAAATAATCCCATTGAGGTTCAAAATCTCTTTTTCAAGCGAGTCCTGGCCAAGACAGCAGAATAGTTGCTCCATATAAAAAAAATGACACATAAAAACATCCGCATAAAAATGACACTTTGCTTTTATTACATTCTGTATATAAATACTTTAGTAAATAAAATGGGACACAAAATGGACCCCTGGGGGACACCATTTTGTGTAAGTAATGAGTTTGAGGACACACCATCAACCTGAACACTTTGTGTTCTGCCACTCAAATAGTTGCCAGACCATTTGACAGCTTTTGGAGACATTCCAATATCCACCAATATCTGAGACAGGACATAGTGGTCAACTGTGTCAAACGCCTTTTGAAAGGTCTAAGAACAGCACAGCACAATATTCTTTAGAATCAATAGCACTTATAAAATCATTTAGCACTTTCATAGTGCATAGTGGCAGTGACAGTGCTGTGTTTTTTACGAAAACCCAACTACAAATCATTTACAATGTTTTTTGTTACTAAATAGTCTTTCAACTGATCACTTATAAGCCCTTCTAAAACCTTGGCTAAAGCAGATAGCTTGGATATTAGCCTATAATTATTTGGATTTGATCGGTCACCACCCTTTAATAAAGGAATGACATATGCGGACTTCAATACACTCTGTATTAATCCAGTTTCAATAGTCAGGTTGAAAATGTGTGTCAAAGGTTCTGCAATATGTTCAGCAGCAATATTTAAAAAGTATGGATCCAACCCATCAGGACCAGCCATCAGGCTCCAACAATAAACTCCAACTCCAACCCATCAGGAGTTGAGTATGGATGTTGTGGTGCTGTACCATGTCTGTCTGAGGAGTCTGTGGTCTGTGCCGTGCAGTGCAACCATAGACACTGCTCTCCGAAACGTTCTGCTGATGTGGAGTCTTCTGTTCACCCAAAAATGAAAATTCTCACATAATCTGCTCATTCTCTTCGTGTTTTTGTTTCCTCTGAAATTGAGTTATTTAGCACAAATTGAGTACTGCATGACTTTTATATTGGGGATGCTCAATGTGCATGGTGAACGGTTATTTGGCTAATATTATAATATTTTTTAATTTATCGGTATTAGTGAATATTGGATCTTTTTTGTGCATTTACACTATTTTTACATTTAGAGTACATTTGCTGTCATCTAATAGTTAAAGATAATCTTTAAAAACACTAACTTAATAACACGGTTAAATGTAATCTAAACAAAATCTCAAAATTAATATTTTTCATACTACATTTTAATGTTGTGATGCTTAATTTACTTGTAGCATCTAAATTAATTGATTTTTATTTTTATTTTCAATAAATGTTATTTTTTTTAACTTTGTTACGTTTTATTTTAATATTGTACATTTAGCAGCTTTATTGTGAAAATAATTATCAGTATCAGCCATAAAAAGTGCATTAAAAGGATGTCATGCTTGCATTCATTGTAGCATCTAAATCAACTGAATTAGTTTTTTATTTATTTAAATAAATTTATTTATATATCTTTAAAGTTTTTAATTAAATTTTTGCCATTTATCAGTTATCAGCCTCAACATAAAAATAATTATCAGTATTGGCCTTTATTTTAATATCGGTGCATCCCTATTTTGAGCGTCCTGACAAGCCTGGCAACACTGGCTCAGCCAATGACATGAAAAGGCTGGGACTGTGTGGCTGACTGGACAAGTTTTGTGGAAACCTTTTTTAAATGTATTCTAGCAATTTCTTTTGGTGATATTAATGGTGCAGAAGTGACTTCTTATGGCTTAAAAGTTATTCTGAGACACTGAATATAATATCTCACTTTTTACCCTTGCTCTCTTTTGAGCTTTCACAATATTTTGAACATGAAATACTTTATTGTTTGAGCCACAGTTGAAGGCGAGATTTCCAGTGAATTTGTAGGTGAACTATCCCTTTAAGCTGCTTTATAGGCTCCCACCTCCCACTCTGTGGATATGGTAAAAGAGGACGAGAGCTCAGCAGGAGCTTTTCCTCTAGGTCTTGTAGGACTTCCTCTTGTAGGTCTTCAGCTAATCTGCGGTTCGAGAGTGGGACATTATCTCCTTGTATCCTCCATAGCATGTGGGCAGGTGATGATCTGTGGCTGAGCACTTCATATGAAGCTCTCTGTTCACTATTGAAGAGTCAAATGTCTTTTTATGCATCTAATTTCAACACATACCTTGTCAAATGCTATTGCATTTAATGAGGCCAAAAGCACATAAAACAGAAGAGGATGCCCAAGGCATAGCACAAACCACGTTCATATGCAGCCTCCCCCTGAAAGATCCTCTCTAATCGTTCCCTAGGAGCCACAGGCTCCAACCTAACGGTTCCTCTCATGTTAATGGAATCCATTAACTTAGTTGCTGGAGTCAATAACATCCCCATAGTGTGTGTGTGTGTGCATACGTGTCTTGCGTTAAAGGAATGGCTGTTTTTAGTATAGCAAAAATAAGTATATTGTAATGTAAAAGTAGGTGTGAGGTGTCCAAAGTTTTTTTTTTTTTTTTTTATGTGATTTTTTATTATGGTTTTCAAACATCAAAAACAGACAAAGACACCCTTGTTATAACAAAAATCTGTGCAATATGCCAAATGAAACAAAAATAAAACCAAAGGGGAGGATGACTATATACAAGGCCAACGTCTCTTTCAAAGTATAATCACAATAATTACAAAAAGTGAGTGTTACAAATCTGAAATTAATAATAAATAAATCAATAGTCCTTGAGGCTGGACAAAAAAGTAAAAACTAGTTCCCACATTTTGTCGAATTTTGCAGAATTCCCAAAAATGGTGCATCTAATTCTTTCCAGGTGTAACGTAGAAGTGAGTCCGGATAGCCAGTCAGAAAAAAAGGGGTGTAGTATTTTTCCACAAAAGCAGGATAGCTTTCTTAGCTATAGTCATACCATATTGAACAGGTAATCGTACCTTTGGACTGAGAGACTCCAGTGAGTCTGACCGACCAAGAATTGCTATCATTGGGTCAGGAAGTAAAACAATTATAGACCTTGGCAAAAAATGGAAAATTTCTAGCCAATTCAAAATTCAATTTTCTTGAATTTGAGCACAGAACCAAAAAAAAGATAATCCAGAGTACCCTCGGCAGCTTTACACTTATCACATATAGGGGAGACAGAAGGATATAATTTGCTGAGCTTTATTTTAGAATAGTGAAGGTTATGTAATACCTTGTACTGAATAAGTTGGTGCCTTGAATTTATGGAACATGAATAAACAGATAAAAGGCATTTGTCCCAATCAGTCTCCAAAATCTGAATCTCTAGGTCTTCTTTCCAAGCATTTTTCAAATGAAGGGAGGAAAAGTCTGTATTATCTTTTAAAGGTTTCCAAAGTTTTTTAAAAGTATTAAACTCTAGAGAGCTGCAGTCTACTGTCAGCTGTACTTTGTTGCAGCATGCTAACTGAAATGGAAGCTCATCATCCCAGAATGCATTGCAACATTGACTGAATTGAAACTTTCTGCATGCGCACCACACAAATGCTCAAAATGAGATGTAAACGAGAGGCTAACACAATTGACTCACGTTTTTACCACTGATTCCAGAGTCTGATGTCTGGTTTCTAAGATAATAATCTAATATTCTTCCAAGATTAAAACATAGTTAGCAAACACACAAATATATAAATGGTCAGTTTTTAATAAGATGGAACTGATTTTTGATACTTTTCAGTTTAGTAGTTTAAAATGGTCACTGTTCTTCTCTACACAGATTGAATGTTCCAGCAAGCTCTGCTTTGCTAAAGGGTTTGTTTCTTTTATCTGGTTCTTCTGACTAGAGATAGCAGATTAGGGAGAAGAATGTGAGGCCCGAGTCTGATAGCACCGTGAGGGACTGTGAATTTCAGCTATGGGAGGCATGGGCTTATCCTCACTCTTAAGCCTGGAAGGCATTCAGGCATTCTTTCCTTTGTCCTGTCAGAGAAAGTTCAGCTAGACCTTGAGCCTAATGAGGCCAGGCTCAGGATAGATATGCTGCACACACGTTTGGTCTCGAGTCTTCAGCGCTGTCAACTGCAATTTGTGATCTGTCCAAAATTTGCTTGATGATTGTTGGGATGTGGTGTTATTGACGTTATATACTGTCAGTCATAATATTTTATTTTCATTTATTTTTGTTTGTGTTCCATTAGATTAGTCCGCTACATAGACTACTACTCTGTTTTGCTTATCCCTAATTTGAGACTAATGTAGCATCCACCATCACACGCCTGTCAATCAGGCATCTTTCATACCAGCGTCGAGATGAAAGAGGAAAGCATAGTTGTTTTTCTCATGTCTTTCTTCTTCTTCACACAGACATACTCCACCATTTTCTTCTGTTTTCTCTTTGAGGCTTGAATCCTTTTTTTTAGGTGCTCAGGAATGGCTGGATGGAGCTCCTGGCCTGATTCTTTGCTGTTCGTTCACAAATTTCTGAGTTCGTAGAGCTGGCGGGGCTTGGCTGATGTAAAAGACTGAGTGAGGTGAAGGTGCTGTGGGGGAAACAGAGATGACTCTCTGAGATTTGCAGGATAAGGAGCTTGTGTGAGTTTCCACAAAAGCCCTTCGCCAGACTTGCATCCCTGGGGCTGAACTGCTTTACACATGGTGAGAAGAGGATGAAGGAAGGAAGATGAATGAAGTGATAGCCACAGAGCACATGGTGCTCATTTATTCCAGCCGAAATGTTGCATTCTGATGCGAGGGGCTGGATTCTTCAGCACTTGGGCTCATGGGAGTTCAGTTTTCATAAGTACTGCAATCACTCAGCCGAGATGAAAATATCTATCCAGAACATTGTTACTGTTACAATAGGATTTGCCTTCAGATAGAGTGAGATGTTGTAGCAGTATTTCTGTGAAGGGGTCTGGGGAAAGTTGCGCAGGTTTAGTGCATCTATTGTACGTCCTGCCGTAAGCACCAATCAAAGCTTTAAAGGGGCTGAATTAAAGTAATAGTTCACCCAAAAATAAAAATCGTCACAATTTACTCACCTTCATGTTGTTCCAAACCTGTATGATTTTCTTTCTATAGAAGGTATTTTGAGAAATGTCTCTATCACAAACAGTTAAATACTTCTTTCAAAACATTTAAAAAATCTTACCGACCTCAAACTTTTGAACAGTAATGTACTTGTTTGAAGTTTAGGTGGAATTTAGAGTTTGAGCCTCAAACAGCAAGTCAAACATATTATCCCTTTATCTCATTCAAAGATTATATATAAAAGTGCAACATTCTTTTGGTGTTTTATTTTATTGAGAGGGGAGGGGGGGGAGGGGGGATGTAAACAACGCAGGCCGTATTCAAACCCACAGTTCCTGCGTTATCACCACATATTAAGCAAATGTGCTAGTCGTTAGGCCATGGCTCCAAGAATTTGAAAATGCATTGAAAGCAGAAATCCAATGGTTCACTGCCATTCTGGCTTTATTTCAGCATCAGACACCAAGAGTTCTCTGGCTGCAAGAGCACTTGAGCTCGTTTTCACTATTGGCTACATTTTTAAAGGCCAGTTCGCAAGGCCAAAATTGACAAAAACCTTCCTGGACACCGTAGTTTTGTTTTGTTTACAGGATATTGGGGGAGGAACAGTATCCAAGGGAACTAATGAGGAGAAGTGTGAGAGCAGACTATTTTCAGAGAGCTTATCTGAAGGGCAGAGCAGGACATGGTGTAGTCTCAACCCCTGCATTCCTGTCACATGATCTCAGGACCCAGTCCTCTGCCTCCAAACACCCGGCATTACTGAACACACTTACAGGAGACACCGACAGGATGCAGCTTATGTGTGTGTGATATTTAAACGTCATCACTGGCTCCAGGTGTGTAACTGGGGTGATGAGAGTGAGACAGCTGCAGTAAACACAGCTGTTGAAACACACAGCGCTATCCCGACATAGACCTTTATAAGACTAGTTTACAGTGCCTCTCCTGACCGCAGGATTGGGAATCGTGACCCTTTCGGCTCAATGAATCCGGTTTCTTAGTGAACCTTAATGGTTCTTTTATTGATTATTTGGGGGAGAATAAAAAATGATTTGAAAGTAATTCAGATTGTGTTTATTGATCTTTAGCAGCAGTTTTCAAAACATAAGTGGCGTCATTAATCATGATTACAGCTTGTACACTCAATCCCCCCCTGGGCTTCATCTGCAAGCAGCAGTATATCAGTTGTACGTACAGTAATCACAATACACTTTCACTTTTAGTCCCTCTAGCAATTCGACTTTATTTGTATTAGTTGATATTAGATATGTATCAATTATTCTATTCATACTGTACATTATAAAGTATCACTTGTAACATTTTAAACGTTTTAAACATTTTAATGTTTTACTTTTAATTTAGACAGTCATATAGATTATATTCGTTTTCTTTTACATGTGACAAGAACATGTCATCTTCACATAGCTAACAACACAGTGCTTTTTAGTTTTATGCTTCATATTTTCTTTAACAGATTGAGAGGAAGATGAATGTATGACTTAATGCCTCTACGTGTGTACGTTTCTATACATAAGCTCATCAATTTTGTTCAATTTATTTGTTTTTTGTACAACATTTTAACCAGTACTATTGAACAAATTATTAAATGGTGTGCGTTTAGTTGGTGAACCGTGATCTTTTTTTTTTATTTCCTAATAAGAAATAATCCTAATACTAATTATAATAATGATATTATTGTTATTATTATCATATATTACGTTATTGTTAGTTGTAATTCTTGTTAATAATAAATAATAATATCAATTAATATTATTACAGACTTACAGGGTCTTCACATATACATATGTACATTTCCATACATAAGCTCATAATTTTTGCTCTTAGTTGTTTATTGTAAGACAAATTTTGGTAACACTTTATTTTACAGTGTCCTTGTTACACATGTTACCATAGTAATAACAGTAAATTATGCATAATTTTTAACATACCATCACTCAAAACATACCATCACTCAAATTGTTAACTGGTGTTTGATTAGTTGGTTAACCATCTACGTTCCTAGAATATACATTTTCTCCTTAAATATACAAATAGTTTTGGTTCATTTGTCTATCCATGCCAGTCAACACTAGTGCAGGTGTAAGAAATGAGCTGATAATCCTACCATTTCAACTGTTTGACTGTGTTTCCAAGGCAAGCATAAGAATAGAAGGTTACTGAGTTTTATATTCTTGCAAGTCTGGAGCCCTTTCCGGTACTGAGAGGCGTAGTGTGTGTTTATAGAGAGCATACGTCTTGCAGAGTGCCAGTGGAGTAATACAATACTGGCCTGAAGAGCTGGCTGCATGCTCTAGTCATCTGTATACCATCTGAGCCACACACATTCACACCTGTGGAGCAGGTAATGTTTACAGATGTGCAGATGAGGGTGAAGTCATGTTCTCGTGAGTAGCTTCTCTTTGAAGCACATCAAAGCTGCCAAACACACCATCACACACCCATTTGCATGCCATAGCCTCCTCCCTCTCATCACCCCAGTCCTCATCCTCCTACTTGGAGTTATGAGCTTATAAAAACATTACACTTGCTAAAATGATCCCCAAAGGAGGCTTTGAAAGACGTTTTAAACAAGTGCTCCCTCTTCAACTTTGACGTGTGTTCTCCTCTGAACTTGACTTGTAAAAACACAGTTTGGCTTTTAAAGTGTAGCTGCAGTGATCTGCTCAGATGATGAACTAGTACAGGTGGTTAGTCACCATGACATGTTCATGTACACGTACAGGGCTCAACAGTTAAAACATTTTTTTGCCCTGCTAACATATTCACTGGCTCCTCCACAAGTGTTATTTTAATATTATTGATATACTATTATATTTGTTAATATTTTGAATTAGCTTTTATTTCCCCGCCATTGACGGAATTTTCCGGCAATCCATGTTTTCACTGTTATACGGTAGGGGGAGCTATTGCGCATCTTCTGAAAGAGTACATAATCTCTGGATCAAAACACAGGCGAAGAAGCAGAAACAAGGGATAGAAGCATTGCTTATTCACATGTAAAATAACGTGATCATCAAACATTAAACCGCATATAACTCAAACTGCCTGACATTACCGAATGAAATGTTGAACCCACAACCTCTATTTTGATGATCGTTCTGAATCCAATCTTTGACAAAACGCAATTTTTTGTTAAATGAAATTTCTCATTTTTATTGAAATTTGAATCTAATATTTGTTTAATTTCAGCTTTTTCAAGTTAACAAACTCTTTAAAAGTTTTAATTTTAGTTAACAATAAAAAAACGGTTTCATTTGTAGGTGTTCCCCCCCCCCCACAATGCAGTATTATATTTGTCAATATGAAAAATGGATGTTCATTTTGAGATTTGCTGAAGATTACATTTTATTAAATGAATAGAGTTTTTAAAAGCCAACTGTTAAATTTTCTTGTTAGTTTTTCTCAGGTTTACAGCATTTTACTACAGAGATGGACTTCCCTATGCCTGAATAGACCATTTTCCTTCCACCTCGGAAGAAAGGAAGAAAGGAAGAAAGGAAGAAAGGAAGTTTATCTGGACTCAATTTATCAAGGACAGACAATAGTGATTGTAGACACAAGCAGTTTGAGTATTGGTTCAAAAGAAATATACATACACTCATTGAGGAGAGATGAAATTGCAATGAAATAATAATGAATGTGTCTCCATTGGTGGGCACATTGTGGCAGCCGTCCTCCCTCTCTCACAGGGAATGTGTTAGTAAAACAGAGACTTTCTATGCTGGAAACCTTCCTCAGGTTGACCTAGATTAAAGTGGATGGGTTTCAGTCTGTCACGTTTAGGTCTGTTCGAATGTGGCGCTTGAGTTCAAGAATTTGTCGTCTGCTTGAGAGATTTGGTGTGAAGTTCTTTGCTTTGTTTTCTTTGACTCATGAAGAGTTGTATGTAAAACTTTGTGCTATCATGGGCTCACTTTATTAACTGTTATCTGCTCACCCTCTCCTGATCTTTTTTTCTGGTATGTTAAATATTTGCCACAGTGAACGAGGGTTTGAAGGCGCTGCCAACAGTTTACAGGAAGTCAGCTCACAGATAAAGTTTAAAGCGGGGTCTTGTGTATCGCAATGAGGTGCGAGTCGCTCATCGTCAGAGGCTGTGTTTACACGCGCTGTCTGTCTCTCTTCCTTGATCCCAGGAGTCAAAGAGTTCAGTTTCTTGTTCATGCTCTCTCTCTTCCTTTCTTTCTCGCATTTAAGTTTATATGATGGTTTTGCATACAGTGTTGCCAAAGCATCAATATACACACAAAAATCAGTGACAAAAAATAAAAGGTCCCTGAAATTCTTGACAAATTTTTTCATTCTCTGTATACAACCATGTAGTCATTTTATTTTATATTTTTATTTTATTATTTTGCTTGGCTTTACCTTATTTTCTTGTTTTGTTTTGTTTAGACAATGAATGAACTAGTGAAGTTGAGATTTTCTGAGGGTGTGCACTACAGTGCAGTATAAATATATTTATTTCAATGACAGATACATGAGTGCCCTCACCCAGTAACACCTGCATTCAATCCCTTTTACACAGTTCACTCTTTCTACAGCACTCTTTTTCCTTTCTCTTAGAGTGTCTGAATCAGCAAAGCATTATTGGCGTGACTGTAAGGGATGTCGGTATTACAAAAAGCTTTCAGGTGCTTACAAAGTCCAGGTGTTATGCGTAATGGAAATAAAGTACAATAAAAAGAGTAAAACGGCATGTTGTCATCAATGTCATGTTTGACAAAGCCTTTAAAATCACAGTGGAAACATTGAACTGCAATATTCTTACAAAATATAATGAACGAAAGGAAAGCAACTGGATATGTCGACCGCATTAGCTTGTTTGTTTTGTTTAAATTCAGACATCAAAGGTTTTGTAATTTTCTAAAAATAGGCATTAGGAAAAAAAAAAGATAACTTTTTATATCTGCCAAACTAGAGACAGGTTTGATATTAAAATAAATACATAAATAAATAAAGATCTGCATCCCTGCTGTGTACACTCACATTAATTACTTCTAGTTCTGAGCCAACTCTCTCTTTCTTTCCTCTCTTTCGGAAAACCTTTGTTGGTGAGACTATAGCCAATAACAACAAAGAATTTTAAACAAAGAAAGAAAAAGAATGATTATGTAAACTCTAAATGATGAAAGGGGGCAGAGTCATGATTACATGGATGAAGTGAATTATAAGAGAAACTGCTCTCTTTCCCTCTCTTTGCCACTTGATGATAGAGGCCTGAGGTTGTTTCTTAAGGGTCTGCCAAACACAGGGAGAGAAAAGAGTGTTAAGCCTATTTACACCTGGAATTAAGATCCGTCTCTGGTCAAGACGAGTTGTTTATTTCTGGTATTAATGTCTCAAATGCGTATGTGACATATTTTCACTCACTATGTCAGTGTGTTTACACCTGTATTTAATGATGGGCATTTGTGATTGGATTAATAACAGGTGTAAACAGGGTCTCAGCTGGTCTCCAGCACTTCACTTCTGAGATCCAAAGCCTTGTTGCTGAGCTGTTCTTGAGCTCTGGGTTAGTTAATCCAGGTGTTGATGTAAGCATCAGTTGAAAAGTTTGTGTGTGTGTGGGGGGTTTGGCCTCAGCAATAAACCCCGAATTGTAGACTGGCCTCACTTTCACTTTGAAACAGGAAGTCTTCTGCTCTCGGGACTTATTTTTCATTTCCACGGGCCTACACACTCCCAGCGGTGACACCTCTATATGAGAAAGAAAGAGAGAGTGTATGTGTGTGTGTGTGTGGCTGCTGGGAACAATGAGTCACCAGGTTCAGGGTTAATAGACCGCAACAAAATGCCTTGCCATAATTAAAACAAATCATGGTATGCCTAAACTCCCCCTGTCTCTCCTTCCAAAGGTGTGTGTTTGTGTCTACATCTGTTCACATGCATAAGAGAAATGTCATAATCTCTCTCGGGTCAAGTTTTTTTTTTTTTTTTTTTTTGGAAGTAGGGATGTCAGTTTACATGAATTCCCATAATCTATCTTTGTAAATTAACAATCAAATTGGTTAATCATTAAACATTAACCTCTTAAATCTGAAGTGGGGGGTGCTACTAAGTTATCGAGTTATAACCACTTGCTTAACCAACACAAAATAAGTAGTTTTAAAAGGGCTGCACGATTAATCATAATTAACCCTAAATCGCGCTTAAACTTATCTGTCTTATGAAATTGCAAAGGCTGCAATTTATTACATTTTTTTGTAGCTTGTCAGTGAAGCACGGCTCTGTGATCAGTAGTAAATGCTGCTCCATCTAAAAGCAGTCGCTTATAACGTGCATTTGAAAAAGCAACACGTGTCAAACATCTTTCCAAACATGCAACAGAAGCAAGTTATTATCCAACAAAACATAACATATTTTTGTTTTTACTCCAAACTTACTTCATAACATCAATCGACTGTTTGAAATAACTGAGCTGATGTGGCTTCTTATCATAGAATGAGGCAGACAATATATTATTTCATAGTATTCTATACAGTGATATAGGCTATGTCGTTTAGCACTGAATTATAAATATATTTTATCATCATGAAAATACCAGAGAACGCTTAAAGAACTCGGATAATGAAATTGTGACATGTAAAATCATCGTACATAACAGATAGACTTGTCAAATATCGTAGAAAATGTCTCAACAAGAAAAATACAAGCAGCAAATTTGTTTCAGTTAGAGACCAAACTATACCAAGTATTTCTATTAAAAAACTGTGCCAACGTATTTGAAAACAGTATACACATGATGCCTTTCTGCCACGTTTTTGTTTGTAACTTTGTGAAATATTAGTCGCACATCTTTATTTAGAGCAGGTGGTCTCAATTGAGCTCAAACACAACATAAGACAATGCGCTTTTCTTGTAGAACATAGCTAGTAAAATAGCTAGCAAGAAATAGCTAGTCTGCCAACTAAAGACCAGCTTGGACCTGCTATAAACCAGCTGCCTTATTCCAAAACACAGTTGCCACCTTAAGCTGGATTTTCCAGCAGGGTTGCAGAAGAAGTATCTGAGGCAAAGTTGATACTTAAATTAAACCGAGACCTCCATTCAGTCTCCAGAGCTGTGAAAAGAGCAGATGTGTTGGGTTCCTTCATAGCCCAGACACTGGATACACACACATCTCACACTGTCATTTTGCCGATTTACTTTTAGCGGCTATGTGATTGTTGTTTGTGTGCCTCTTTCCATTCTCCACCCTTCAACTGGGTGAGCGGGGAACAAAGGCAGGCCTGCCGGCACAAGAGACATGACGTTAGCCCTGGCTCTCTGGAGCTCCTCCAGGCTCAGAAATAGGTCAGGTTAGTAAAAATAGGGCCTAACACGGGAGGGTCTGCTGCTAACTCTCACTGCTCCACGGTGCTTTTGTTTCTCAACGTCCACTGGCCCTAAACCCTCTGCAAAGTTCAAACATACTTGAATGGGCATCAAGATGATGGCTTTTCCTTTTGGTCCTCAGACTGTGGAGGCACCTCCTAATTATTGTGACTGTTCTTTGAAAATGTCTGTTAAGAAGTCCACAAATTTCCTCTCGGAAGTTTATGTATTGTTTACTGAGGCAGATAAGACTATTTCCTCCTGATAACTACACAGAAACACATTCACAAAGTCAATTTGTTTATCTGCACCACCCTACCCCCATCAAGTGAGAATATAAATATTGAGGTCAGAAGAAAAGTCTTGACTCAGCATTGTTTTCCCCTCCTCTCCTTTCATTATTCTCAGAGGAAATGGACATTTCACAGAAGGCTTCATGATGTTCACACTTGAGTTCCATTGAAGTCTCAACAAGTTTGTTGTTGATGTTTCTTCAAAATTCCTTAGGAGAAATAAAAATGGAAACATGTTAGATTGTTGTCCTACAGTAGTGTACACTATTCGATCAACGTGGATGGCATAGCTTAGATAACTTTGAGAATTTGATGAGAAATATTTAAGAAATAATGGTAACACTTTACTTGAAGGGTGTACATAAGACTGACATGACACCTTCATAACCATGACATGACATATGTCATGAATATGAAGTAGGGTTAATGCATGTTTATGACAACTGTCATTAAGTGTCTTTCGCTCAATAATGACATTTTGAATGCAAATATGACATTGTTTAAGATGTCTTTGTTATGACACCTTGACATAAACCAATACATCATAACCTGTCAGTGTCTTTGTCATGACAACTTGACATTAAATTAAGTTAAACTGTCATGTGGTTGGTTTTGACATTGGCTGTCATAAGGCCATTATAACTGTGTCATGAATATTTTTCGTGACCTCAACTACAGTGGTACAAATTGAATTTGTCATTAAACAGTTATAATGGCTTCATGACAGCCAATGTCAAAACCAACCACCTGACAGTTTAATGTAATGTTAACCAATAAAGCTAAGTGGTTTCTTAAGTTTGATAATTAATCTGCTATGTCATGTTTATGACAGGTTGTGTTGTCTTAGTAATGTCAAGTTGTCATGACAAAGACACTGACAGGTTATGATGTATTGGTTTATGTCAAGGTGTCATAACAAAGACATCTCAAACAATGTCATATTTGCATTAAAAATGTCATAATTGAGCGAATGACACTTAATGACAGTTGTCACAAACATGCATAAAACTTCCTTCATATTCATAACATGTGTCATGTCATGATTATGAAGGTGTCATGTTAGTCTTATGCACACCCCTTCAAGTAAAGTGTTACCGAAATAATAGCTTGATTGTTCTGTGAATATCAAGGAGACAAATCTGAGATGCAAGAAAAGCAAATGTAAATGTCTCCATTTATTCTCATTGCTGTCTTGAAGAAACAATTTTTAAAGTTTTTTTTTTCTTGCCCCCTTTTCTTATGAAAGAAACAAGAGTCACAGAACAAGTCTTCATTAGCTCTTCATTTTCTTGTTGTCTAAAGATCTCAGTTGTTTGTTTGTTTGTTTGTTCATTTGTTTATTTATTTATTGATTTTTACCACTTTTTCATACGAAAGTCTCTTTACTCTCCATTTACCATCATTGCTGCCTAAGAGACAATTTTGATGAGATCTAATTTGTATATAATTGTTCATTTTACTCCATTCTTATGGAAGTCTCTATTTTCTCTTTGTATTTCTTCTTATCTAATTTTTTATTTTATTTTAAATCTTTCATTTTTTATCTAAAAACTAATTCATGAGACCTGTTACCACAACTTAAATAAATGTTGCAAGTTAAACTAAATAATGCAAACATTATCTTTTTTAGTTCTGTTGACATTATAATGTGGATCATTACATTAACGTAAAATTGTGGGTAATTCAATCTCAAATATCTGCGTTAATTGATTTTTTGGAGGAAAAAGTTCTTACTTAAAGAACTTACAAGTTCTTACTTGATAACTTTGGAAATTGGGCAGTGGATTTCTAGTTCCCAGCATGCTTATAAGACTGGATAAGGAAAATAAACGTGAAATTAAGTGTTATAATTTGATTTATTTTTGTAGTGAAAGGAAAGACCTGTTAGTGTATAATGCTGTTAAGTTTGACATTTTAAAATAGTTTCTGTATATAATGTTAAAGTTTTTGTGACTCTCATTGTGCTGAAGGTAAACACTACGTTGACTCTATAAGCAATGACTGCGCTAATGCCAGTGACAAGTAATATCTTACTTATTCATTAAAGTTACATTTAGCATGTGCTATGAAATCTCTGGGTTTTAACTGAAAAAGTTAAGATTAGTGTTTGTTTACAGTGCAACAAATCAAGTTGGACTTAAAAAGTTAGAAAATGCTAAGTTCCTCTAAATTAATTTAGTTTGTTGATTGAACATAATTTCTTTCAATGTTGTTGTAACTCCGAAAGATTGATGCAAACTGTTGCGTTAATTTTTTGTTGTTGTTGAGCCAACACATTATTTTTTTTTGTTCTCCCTTCATTTCATGTACGTAGAGGATCTTTCTAGACTCTTTTTATGGATACATCTCCGTCCTCTCGCATGATTTTCTCAGTGCTGTGAAATCGCTCTCTATTACAAAACACCTCC
Organism: Rhinichthys klamathensis goyatoka; assembly: GCF_029890125.1. NCBI lineage: Eukaryota > Metazoa > Chordata > Actinopteri > Cypriniformes > Leuciscidae > Rhinichthys > Rhinichthys klamathensis. The sequence continues at coordinate 220,650 of NW_026606920.1, read as the reverse complement.
ATCCACCTCGGAGTCACAGTAGCTTATCGGACTCAGACGGAACAAGATAAGAGCAGGAACCGTTGCCAAGCAACTGTGGTTACAATGAAGAAGACGGTGTTTAGCAGAGACGACTCCTGACACACTTATTCAGTCTCACAGCCCCTCAGCTCCATGTGGTCTGCTGGAGAAGTGATGAGCTGTAGGCTAATTATGGACAAACACTGATGATTTGCTCAGGAATGTCAATCACAAGTTTGAAGGAGGATGCCATATCTACGTAAAGAAAATCTGGCGAATGCTTTAATATGAAAATTGTGTTCTCCAAGAGTAATACTGTAATTGCTCAGATGTTGCTTTTTCATAGCTCAGGAGGTTTGAATGGACAGTTACTGTTTGTTTTGTTAAAGTACCACCATTTTCTCAGATGTTTTGTCCTGAAATTTCTAAGGAAAATAATTTTTATCTTAATTGACATTTTTATTTTTATTATATTTTCTAAGACTAAGGTACCATATGTATCTGTGTGAATTGTTTGGATGCAGGCTAATGCAAATATGAACAGCAGGGCCAGGCATAACAGAGCCAGAGTGGCGGTGACCAAATGTCCTAGAGGTCTGAGCGCAGGACCAGAACAGGATGTCTGGGAGTTTGATCAGTGGAATGGGAAGGTGAGGGTGAACTTCAGGAGCGTCTGCAAGACCGATTCAGTGTTTGGCCCAGACAGGCCACCAGAACCACAGAGCCACAATATGCTGTATCACATCTTCAGAACACTGATCTAAAGTCATAAACTACACTGAAGCCTGTTTGGTTTTTGGTCTTTTGTGATGGCTTTATCAGAAGGAAAGAGAACACAGTGACCCAAAACTCTGCTCAGGGCTAGTTTGTTTATCTGTAGACAAAAAGGCACTTTTAATTTCTCAATAGTCCTTCCATTTGCTGAAGATCCTTGCTCATTTTTTTCTCCTGAGCAAAAATACTTCTGCATTCATTTATCTCCCTATTAGATTATCAGAAGAAATCTCAATGATGTCTCAAACTTGCCAAGATCTCAAAGTCTGTGAATTTATTTATTTTTGTTCATATCAAAATCTTCTTGTCGTTTTACTGTATGTCCACCATTTTCCATTTTCACCCCTGGCTTGTTGTCTGCTGATTCTTGTTTTTTTTCTCCTCTCTTTCTTTGAGGAAACATTTACAGATCACTCATGTCTGCTTTGCCAGAAACATTCAAGAAACCCAAACGGGGTTGGCAGTTGATGATGTGCATTTTGTGCTTGTATGTCTGTGTTGCTGTGTGCAGCAGTAAATCTGGCTCACGATTTACTCTGTCTGCCTCGGCACTATTTCAGTGGTGTGTCCTGTCTCAGTTAGTTCCTGCTCTCCCTCTCTCTTTTACAATGTTCTCATGTGGACTAGCGCTGGCAAGCAATAGCAGCAACAACAGGCTAACAACAATAACAGACCTGAGTACAGTACACATCTGCATCTTGTTCACCACACTTTTGATGTCCACTTCGTTCCTTCCCTCTCTCTGTCCCAGTCTTTCAAATCAAATTGTGGAGATTTTTTTTTAAATTAAATATTTTATGTAATTTTAATACTACTCCCAACTAATAATAATAGGTTCCCAATCTGGATCGGTTCGGCTTGTTTACATCACACTGAAAAAAATATTTATTTAATTTGAGGCTCAAATTAATCAGAAAATGTCATATTATAAAATAATTTGTTACAGTATCATTTTAATACTACTGCTATTTCTACTAACTATATTCAAAAGTTGCGTCTAATGGCATTAAGATGCTGAATCAAATTACTTTGGATGTAAAAATATGCTCAAGCTCATAAGACTCGTAAACAAAGACCACAATGTGGTGTTTATGTGTGGTCTTGTAACAGTCAGTTATGTCATCATTTGACTTTCAAGACAGTGGAAACAAGCTCCGGTTCTGGCACAATAAAAGATAAAATTTTGGTTGAAAAGCGGTGTCTGATAGGTTGAGCACCAGTTTAGCCCTAACTAACTTCAACCATTCTCCTCTCTCCTAATGGCGACTAGGGTGTTTTCCTCTCTCCAGTACGCCCCTGAATGTAGGTCAGCACCCAAAACAAAGCACCAGTGATGTGATATAGCTCCACCGCACCGGAGCTTTGCCGTTTCCTCTCAATGTGGTCACCACATGTGCTGCTTTTTTTTTGAGGCAAAGGATAAGGAGTGAGAGGGGCATGAAGCAAGTGTTAAATCCACATGCAGTTCTCAGGCTTTTGTTTTCTTATTATAACTAGGTTTGTCTGTTCTTTCGGAAGCATCTTTATCCCCACCCTAAAAGAATGACAACAAAAAGAGGTGGGTTTCCAGAGCTCCCACTCAGGTTTCATCAGAGAACATGACACAGCTCAGCATGTCATACTCTCTGTTGTGGGGAGAGGCTCTGAGACGCAGTTATTGTGGGAAAGATGACCGATTGGGACTGCAGGCATGGAGAGGACATGGAAATGTAACTCTAGAGATGGATTAGACATCCGATCCGTACATGGTGCCTCCCTGAGAGATGGTCACATGGATGTCTTTCGGAAGGAGAAGGTGCGATTGACAGGATGTTGTGAGAGAAATGTCTTTCAGCACTGCTAAAAAGATCATCAGCTGGTCAACAGGAGTGATAGATTGTTTCAGTGATGGATCGTTTCAAATTCTACTACGGGGCTGTTGAATGCTTGAATCTGATTGGTTGACAAACGTTCTAAGGTGTGCAATTATTTTCAGGGAAACGCACGGCTAAAGTAGTTCCAGGCAGGTTTTGATCGCATTACAGTTCAATATCACTTCGCCAAATGATTTCAGTTTTTTCAAAGGTCTTTACAGATTACAACTGCATAAGAACCAAAACCCACAATGACACAAAGCAAATAAACATAGGAAACAATAGGATAAAAATGACACATACATTTTTTATGATGTACGGAAAGCACATACTCTCTTTCTCACACAGAGTACGAACACACACTCACACAGAAACGTGTTGGTAGCGCTGCTCTGACGATTTTATCAGTAAAATAGTTTAACAACTTGAAGGCTACAAGACATTTCTCACTAGTGATGTAAAAACGGCTCTGTTCTTGGAGCAGATAAATGTACAGTTTCGCTACTAGTAGAGATCCTGCTGCCGAACACTGTTGAGAGATTCGCAGACTGAGGTAATTCTCTCTCTCTCTCTCTCTCTCTCTCTCTCTCTCTCTCTCTCTCTCTCTCTCTCTCTCTCTCTCTCTCTCTCTCTCTCTCTCTCTCTCTCTCTCTCTCTCTCTCTCTCTCTCTCTCTCTCTCTCTCTCTCTCTCTCTCTCTCTCTTTCTCTCTCTCTTTCTCTCTCTCTCTCTCTCTCTCTCTCTCTCTCTCTCTCTCTCTCTCTCTCTCTCCTCTCTCTCTTTCTAGCTCAAGCCTCTGTTACTTAATCAATCAATTTTTAGATTCTCATTGGCCGACAACTGTACCCCCTTGTCCAATTAGTGGTCATTACACCTTGGATCAATTACAAAATGTGCTGATACGCTTCCAGTGGAAAATTATTGTTCAAATTAAGGTATACATTTGATATTATTAGGTTTTGCATTTATATAATTTAATGATAGAACCCCATCCCTATATTTATTTAATATATTTTAATTACAGCACACTCTAGAGACCTACTTCTTTTTATTATTTATAAAATGGAAAAGTTTTTATTTCATTTGATTTATTTTAGCTGCTGCAACAACAACATGTTCATTCTTTAGCACGTTTGACCAGCACTCACCAGCATTAACACGTCTGGAGCAGCATGGAAATTCTTTTCAGCGGGGAGTTGCCACTGAGCGTCGTTTAAGAGACAGATAGAGGGTGAGAGATATTAAGGCTCCTAGAGATTAATGTTTCTCCCCTCTGAGTGTCTGTTTTTCCCGGCGGCTGATATAAATCTGTAAATTGCTCTTGATTTGGGTGTCTGCCTCAGCTGAACTGCCTGCTGCTTCTGCAGTGTTTACAGGACATGAAGTGTGTGTCTCTGTGGCCCTGCTGAGGTCCATATATAACCCGTAATCACCCGTAACGCTCTCTGGGAGATCTTTCGCTTTTGGTGTGGTGCATGTACCAGGCTGATGGATGGAGGACGAGCATGGCCCTGGAGGTCCTGTTAGTTTACGTTGTGTTGGAGGAGTTGTATTGGAAGGGTGAAGGACCACCCATGTGCTGGCCTCTCTCTTTCGGTCCTCCCTGCTCATCTGCACATGGACAGGAGGAATATACACAGACTCCAGCTTGACACAGGCATCCCAGAGAGATCCTGGGTCTTTGGGCTCAAAACCCTTCACACGCACATACAACATCTAAACAGAGTGGAGTGTACACAGATGCGATTTATGATTAGTAGGTTTACAGAGCTTTATTGTCAAGGCACCTGCATGCATATACACCATTCAGGAAACATTTCAGAGACGAGCAACACATCCGGTTAATGGGGAAAGTTCATAAGCGACACTCGGCTGATGGCAATGTCAGTATTTAGCGAGCACATTCACACTATCGTTCAAAAGTTTGAAGGTCTGTAAGATTTTTTTTTTTTTTTTTATAGGAGTCTCTTATGCTCACCAACGCTTATTTGATGATAAAATGTTATCATGAAATATTATTAGTGTCACATGATCTTAATCTAGCATCTAATATGCTGATTTGCTCAAGAAACATTTCTTCTTATTATTAATTTGTTTAAACAGGTTTTGTTTTCTTTTTTTCAGGTTTTGTTAACTTTTTTTAAGTTAAGTCAACTGATCACGTTTTACAGTGTTGATGAATAGAAAGTTCATTAAAACAGCATTTATTTGAAACAGAAATATTTTGTAACATTGTACATTTTACATAATAACTGTTGTTAATGCCGTTATTCATGCAAGAAGTTATTATTATTCATAAAATCTTCAGAATAAGGTTGTTGCTGCTGCTAGCTTTGGTCAGATATATGTACAGTAGTCAACATTTGAAGTGGACCAAAACCTTTCATCAAAGTTATTTTGAACAATACCCGTTCTTGTCTTAGTACAACTTTGATGAACTTTTTTGATCCACTTCAATCTTTGGAGACTTATTTTTTGCATTGCTGTGATATTGTACGCCCAGTGCTATACTACTAGTCTGAAACTGTTCAGAAACAATTGTCCAGGAGAGAGTTGTTTGAAGAGGCCATCATTTCATGATTTCACTTAACATCAATTCATAAAACACATTAGTGCACATTACTGTTTTGTGCACGTGCACGTGCTTTGCTTTTTCTTCTTCCATGGAGCAGTTTTTGGGGGAATAAAGTGTGAGCTGTCTATGTAAATATAGAGAAAGCCTGAGTAAGTCAGGAGGGGCGTGTGTTCTCAGGGGGGGATCAGTCTCGGTTCAGGGGCTTTCCTTTCCCACAAAGGCCTACTATACAGGGGAGCGATCCCAGGGGAAGGGTAATAGAAAACTGAGCTGGCAGGGAAGAGCCGGGCTGGGCCTCACTGAGAGAACAAGTCCTCCTCAGGGCACTGAGCTCTCAAAGGTTTACATGCTCCCAAGGTTTCAACTTTACGAGGCCTTATACCTCTACAGCTGTTTGACCTGCCTGTGAGTGAGGATGGGTGTGCATATGCTCTTCCATAGGGTGGAGGCAAGTATGGGGCATCTTTTTTTAGTAGGGGCAGTGTTCTGTGTTGATGAGGTCATTGTAAAGGACACGGGCAGGTAGGAATGGAAAAAGAGGATTCAATTAGATTCTCTGACTTGATGCTGTAGATATACACTCCTGCCAGCTGTTTGTTTTGAATTGTTTTTCTCTCTTTTTTTTGTCATTTTCTACAGTGTGTTTTTGCTTTTGGTAAAATTGATCTGCATTTCATATAGTTGTTGTAAAAAGAGGAATTTTTCAGAGGAAATTCCAGTTTTATTTGAAGGTTTTTTTTCAACAAGCATGCATTAAATTGCTAAGTGACAGTGGGTGTAACAATATATTGTTATATCGATATAACGTGATGTAAAATGCAACTGTATGTATCTGTGATGTGAACTATATGTATCACGATATAGAGTTAGTTTTATCCAAGACTCAGGTTAATGTATAGTATAGTTCACCCAATCATCATGTACTGACCCTCAGGTCGTTTCAAACCTATAAGATTTTCCTTCATCTTTCAAACACAAATTAAGATTTTTTTTATGAAACTTGAGAGATTTCTGTCCCTCCAAGTCCATTCCCCTAAAACTTAAAAGATCCCAAAAAGGTCATAAAGGTGTCACAAAAATAATCAATTGAGTGGTTTAATTAAAGTCTTCTGAAGAGACCCGATCTCTTTATATGATGAATAGATCTACTGATCAGCACACGCTGTAGTAAACACGGACATTCAAATATACATGCTTGCCAGGCGAGAACGACATGAGGGTGAAAGGGTTCCTACGCAGTTTGGAAAAGTATGGAATTTGATTTGAGTGATTTACAGGACTGGATAAGTATGAAAAAAATTATAATAATTGTCTTTCCAGACTATTGCCGCTATTCAGTTTTCTAGAATATAAAATTAATTGTACATTTTCATTATGCAAAACTTTTTGTCTTTACCATAAGCGAGTCTCTTTTGAACTTCACAAAAATAATGTTTACTTAATTCCCACTCAAAGCGATGCTTGCCTTTACAGTATTTATGAACAAGAAAAATCAAGTAAAAGCTTTAGCAGACATGTAAGCGAGAATAATAAGTGTCCTCATTAGGGTATTAGATTCTTGGCTACTGAGTTGGGTGGAGACGTGTTCAGCTTGAGCTGCCAGAGTTTAAAAGGACAGACGTGTAGGAGCACACCCAGCGCACGTTCCACGCTGCACACACTCTTTATGACTGGGAGCCATGTTTGACAGAGTGTTAACTTTTGGAAACATAGCATTTGCCTGTTTTAAAGTAGGAGCAAGCAGCTGCTCAGCGTCTTCTCCTGCAGGGGCAGGGCATGTGTGCGTTTGAGTGAGAACAACTGAGAGAAAAAGACAATTTTGATGAAGGAATGAAGGAATATATATCTAGGGGGCAGAGAGTAGGCTATGTCATCTCATTATGGCCTTATAAATGCAATGGGGTGTAGGCATGTTTATGACTTTGTTTAAATGTTCACTGGGATCCTGTTATACATTGGTTATTGTCTCTGTAGTGTTGGTAAGGATTAGGCCTACACAATTTGGGGAAATGTTTTTTGCTTTTTTGTTATTTATATATAAATATGAAACAAATTAACAAAATAATGAAGAATTGCTATTGTAATATTTCACTGTAAAAGAGTATATGGTGGTAACACTTTACAATAAGGTTAGGTTAACATTAGTTAATGTATTAACTAACATACATGAATGAACTAACAATGAGCAATACATTTGTTACAGTATTCGTGAATCTTTGTTAATGTTAATTAATAAAAATACAGCTGTTCATTGTTTGTTCATGTTAATTCACAGTGCATTAACAAATGTTAACCAATACAACTTTTGATTTTAATAATGTATTAGTAAATGTTGAAATTAATATTAACTAAGATTAATAAATGCTGTTGAAGTATTGTTCATTCATGTTAACTAATGAACCTTATTGTAAAGTGTTACAGAGTATATAATAAAAATATAATAATTATTATTTTATTTTGCAGTGCAACTGTAAAATTACTATGCTAATATGTCTTAATTTTTTTTCCAAACGTTAAACCATCAAGCTTTTATTTTGGCAGAAAACTGCAGAGTGACCTTCAAGCTTCTCTATTGACAACAGTTTTATTAGCACTTCTGTGAAGATAGCACATGTTGCATCCCCAAATGCACATTATAAGTTAGCTGCTCTGAGACACAGACAAACACTGTGGTTTCACAGACAAGGCTTAAGCCTAGTTCCAGACTAAAAATGCATGTTTGAGCTGTTTTAGCTTAAAGCAACTTGCTCTGATATATTTTAAAATATGTCAGTGCCATTATTTGTCTCAAGATGCACAACCAGTAATGTTTTTTTTTCTAAGGCACATTTATAAAAGCTACTTAAATGGCCTAATTGTACTAATGCTTAATACTGGCTTAATCTAAGCCCTGTCTGCGAAACCGGTCCTAAATTTATTTATTTAAGTTGATTAAATCGCAGCATTTGTGATTTGATAATCACACTAAGCCATATCACGATTTCATTTTTATTTCGATTAATTGTGCAGTCCCAGTTACTAGTTACTTGTTTGCTTTATCTGGCTGTATCACAACGTGTCCAGACCAGATGAAATGAGAAAGTGACAAGCAATAAAAGCTATTGCTTCTATACTAACCTGAGTTTTTGTTCCTAACCAGCCGCAAGCGATGAGTGGCAGGACATGTTGACAGTTGCTTGGATTATGTCACATTGCTGGAATCATGGTTAGGACGCATCAAAATGCAAACAAAATTACGTCACTGCTGATTTGCCTAGAGTCAAACTCCCTTTATTGCAGATCTGTAAGTGTAAATGCCGCTTTTTAAACCATCAGCACACTAAAACCCCATCTGAAGTGGCATCTCTAAATTTACTTATTTAAAGTACCGCTCATCATAAATGAAAAAAGAAAAGGATAAACTGGTCAAAATCTCTCATCATCCATCCAACAACCAACTATTTGACCATCGTCTCCCATCCCTAATTTTAGTGCAGTCTGTTTTTCAGACACACCTGATAAAATTCTCACATATAGATTGTGACAGACCGGATGTCCTTACTTTAACAGGTAACAAAAAACCCTTGGGGTTGTTAAGTGATATCATCCTATGACCTCTAGGTCAAAGGTCAAACCCTTTTGACTTTGGTGGTTTGATATATCTGTTCTTTATTTGGGCTTGTTTGATGTTTTAAGTGTTTGTAAGAAGGGAAGTGTCTTGAGCAAGCTTAGACGTGCACAGTCATATGTGACTGATACCATGCAGTCTGTCTCTCGACCCTGCCCTGCCTGTGGCGGTGTGCACGTCTGCCATTCATTAAATGGCTATACATGTGTGCAGTGTGGTTTTCACCTCTGTTTCAACCTCTTTGCTACTTCATTTTTTGTTATAAAGCCTCCAAACCTCAAAAACACATAATTTATTTATAAATCATCAGAGGTTTTTTGTTCCTGCACTTTCCCTCATGTTTTCATAAAGTAGCCTGGTAGATAAGGCTTCAAATCCAGCTGAATCTGCAAAAGACACTGGGATATTGTGATACAGACCTCTGATTGGTTCCAGAAATCTCTTAGGAAAATGTTTGAGTGTCACCCCCTAATCCCAAGTCATGCTTAGTTTAGTTTAGTTAGGACCAGATACTCATCAATTGGTCTAATAATACACTTGATGAGATTCTAATGGTGCTGGTGATGAATCGAGTGCGAGATCCTGCCAGGAAGAGATGATGAGCGCAGCTCTTTACTGGACTTCTAAATCACACTCTTTTATGGGCCCATTTCTCTCCTTAAAGGGCCTGACTACATTTGTACTCCTCTAATGTGACAGATGAGCAGCTTTTAAAGCACCATGTGGTATGCGAATGGAGTTTTCTAATGATGGTGTAAGTAAAAGTGTGTGTGTGTGTGTGTGTGAGAGAGAGAGGATGTTCCCTACAGACTGCAGCTGTGCTGAAGCATGCTTCATCTCTCTTTACAGTCAACCGCAGCAGTAAACACGACACTGTGAGCTTGTCTGACACTCTCCATCTGCATTGTGCAACAGCAAATGCATGTCAAGTTGATTAAAGCAACATCATGCTAATACATTCAGTCTCATGCATACTTTTTTAGGATTAGCAAACCAAATAATAATTTTAGAACAACCTATTGAAAACACATTGGTCGATCTCTAATCTCTCTAATCCCTATAATCCCTGTAGGCTCTGTAATACGAATATTTAGCAAGCTACATCCACCGTAGCTGCTTTGCTAACAACTGTGCTGCCTAAGAAAACAAGCTAACGTGCATCATGTTGGATTTATTGAAATGACCTGTTTTTGAGTAGTACGTTAAAATTTTGATGACAATATGAACTGTGGATGTTGTATTTCTTCATTAGCTCAAAACAAATAGCGGGAGTGTTAGCAATTAAAGTTTGTTCGGTACCTTGATGCTTTTCTGGTTGAACAATGAAAAGTGTGTTAATATGATTTAGTACTGTATTTTGCTGCCAAGAACAAAGCTTCACGTGGATTCATTTTGATGTAATGAGTGTTGCCATAGAACGAATCATTTCAGAGTTCAAGGGCGGAAGCAGGTCAGAGTGCAATCTGCGAGTTGAAATCTTGTAATTGCGATAATCCAGACATGCAAACCCAGCGTTCATCTGTCTGTCAGGCTAAACATGCCTCAGCAAAACCCGACCAAAGCACCATGATAAACTGTACCCTGCTCTGTTAGCACACGTATGTTGCAAATTCATCTGAAATATGTCTCAAAGTGTTTTTCATTGACAATATGTTCCAGATTTTAAGGATATATGTTTTTTCCATAGACGCCTCAGGGAACCTACATGTGTTTACTAATCAGACATGATTATTACACGAGTTAATTTTATGTCCAGACTGGAACACAAACTGCATTAATTGGTCTCTGCTGTATAACAACTTGTCAGTGACTGTTGGCCTATTGTAGTTGGTCAAGCACATTCAATTCTTATCCAATCATAACAAACACTGTCAGACTGCGCTAACCTTATTTGTGGTTATTGGCACGCTTCAATTTGATCTTCCACGTTAAGATTATGTCATTTGGCTTTTTAGACCTTTTTAGAAAGTCAAATGCCAAGATTAAAATATCAGGGTTTTTTGGGCGAGGTTCTTAAGGTTTTCGCCTTTTCATCATCATAAACCCCTTTGAATCTTCTGCATAATAGACTCATTGGTCTGACTAACTGACTATAAATATAGCACTGATGACTTACTGAAAGACTGAATACACTGATGACCGATTAACTGACTGACTAACCAAATATAATACTCACTGACTGACTCAATTTAGCAGTGACCCATCAACTGATTGATTGAAATATTGCTGGCTGGGGGATACATTTCTGACTAATTTAGGCCTGCTGAGTGACATACTAGCATAATTCAGGCCCCAAATTCCTCCTTTCAGGCCCCAAATTCCTCCTAGTGGGATGGATGGCTTAGGATAGGCTGTGCTCCTGCGTGGATTTCTACAGCCTCTTGACTAGGCTGGATGTCTGTGGCTGGAATTTCAGTGTTTTCTATGCCAAATCAAATATGGTTTTATATATTCTACCTCCAAAAGGGGCTCATTGAAATGTCATAAAATTACATTGATGTCCTCAGGGCTGCTGTGAAAGTAAACAAATATCCACCAAATCTCTTTATTGTTGGAAAATTGATGCATTCACTCAATAAATAATGAATGTTCAAGGATTTTATTGGCCGGGTGAAGGTCTAGGATGGAAAATATTTTCACTCCAGATATAAGGAAGAAAGTTGACAGTTTTCCTCTCTCTCTCTCTCTCTCTCTCTCTCTCTCTCTCTCTCTCTCTCTCTCTCTCTCTCTCTCTCTCTCTCTCTCTCTCTCTCTCTCTCTCTCTCTCTCTCTCTCTCTCTCTCTCTCTCTCTCTCTCTCTCTCTCTCTCTCTCTCTAATTATAGTCTGGTATGACTGAATTAATTTAAATATTGCAATACATAGTGATTTGTTCCATGTTGCTATAAAACAACCATGTACTTTTTAATAATTATAATCAAGGGCTTGATTTCATTGGAAAAATCACTGGAAAGTAGTATGTCTGAAATGTATAATTACTTTATTTTAAATGAAGACTTTTATTGGTCAGAAAAGACTTTTACATTGTTACAAATGATTTCTATTTAAAATAAATGCTGTTCTTTTCAACTTTCTATTCATCAAAGAATCCTGAAAAAAGTATGTTTTCAACAAAAAATATTAACACCCAGCTGTTTTCAACATTGATAATAATAAGAAATGTTTCTTGAGCAGCAAATCAGCATATTAAAATGATTTCTGAATGTTCATGTGACACTGAAATGACTTTGCCATCATGCCACATGAATAAATGAAATTTTTAAATACTAATAAAATAGAAAACAATTATTTTAAATTGTAATAATATTTCACAATATTGTTTTACTGTATTTTTTTAGCAATTAAATACAGCCTCTGTGAACACAAGAGACTTCTTTGAAAACATAAAAACAACTTGAGTGACCTCAAACTTTTTAATGTGGTAACTTTACAGAATATTATAATATCAGTACAATGATAATCTTTACCTCTAGCCTGTAATCTGTTCCTCAAACAAAATCTACTGTGAACCTCACACAACACTAATGTAAATGACATTAGAACACTGGAATATATGTCATTCATAAGGACCACATGATACTTTTAAGTTTTTTTTATGTTTTTGTGCTTTTTGAAGCTTGACAGCCCCTACAAGCTGTTCTTGTATGAGGATTTTTTTTTCTTTTTTTGCTGAACTATAATTTTAAAGTGTTGTACACTATGCATGCGTGCAGCGTGACCCAGGCTATGTATTGATAAAGGCTTGTTTGATCGTAGCAAAACCTCCAGCAGATCATAATGTCCTGTGAAGGCCTGATGCTGATGCCGCGTTAGGACTGGAGAAAAGGGCCTGGTGCTGCCATGGAGGTCAGGCTGAGGGACTTAGACTTGGCCTCATTGGGTTCTAGTTGCGCTGTGTGTGTGTGTGTGTGTCTGTCTGTTGGCTGCAGAGCTGCAGGAATGCTGGTGTTTGCTAAGTGGAGAGAACTACAGCGACTGTCCAAACACACGTCTGTTTGCCAACTGGGAGCATATTGCTGTCTGTGTGCTGGGAGCCTCAGTGGCGGGCCCCTGAATGGAGCCTCTTGTGCGGAGAGAGAGGAGAGCTGGCCACTGAGATTGGAAGACGACAACTCTTAGTGCCACAGACTGCCCACTCCAGTATTCTGGAAATGCTACAAGAAGACAGTTACCCCGTTTGAAACCTAGAAACTTGTTATCTGTGCTGCAGCCTTCCAAATGCTGCTCATATTAATGTAGATTTGTCAGAGTGCACGTTGGGTTATAGTTATCTGTTTTAGAATGAGTATACTCTGCTGTTCCCATCTCTAGCAGGCCTGATACATTGGATGGTATGATGTATTGGCTTACCTTTAAAGGCATTCCTTTCCAGATTAACCCACCTGACGTCTTTGAATTTCTAATTACAATTTAAATCACCTGCTTTCCATGTACCCACATCCCTGCCTTATGCAGTCTGTAAAATATTATCCCATCCTGATACATGTTTTTTTCTAAGCTCATATAAAGTTGTTTGAATTGAATCTTTAAAAAAAAAAACAGCATATTTGTTTCTGCACAGTATCCAGGTTATTATAAAATACTTGAAGACCTTTTGCTACATGCCCAGTGGCTAAATTTGCTGGTATGTGACACTATCGGTCAAAAGTTTGGAATAAGATTTTTTTTAACTGTTTTTGAAAATGGTCTCTTATGTCTACCAAGGCTGCATTTATTTGATCAAAAAATGGTCAAAATGTAATATTGTGAAATATTATTTAAATTTAAAATTATTTTAATATAAATTCCTATGATTTTCAGCAGCTATTACAGTCTTAGTCTGTCTTTTGTATGTCTTTGTTGATGTCTATATCAATTTTTTTTGTTTTGTTTTGTTCTTAGCTTACATTTATTTATAGCTTTTTGTAAGGGATCATATCAGACGAAACCAGGTGATTTTATAATTATTTTTACAGTTATTAGAACATTACAGTTGTTTATTGAGCAAAAAAAAAAAAAGAAGTAAAAAGAAAGAAACAATGTGTGTTGAGCAAATAAAAATTTAATGAGTCTGAATAAATCAATTTACTGTGAATGAATTTGATTTTCCAAATGCTTCACATTGTTACCATAATATTTTTTTGTTAGAAATTAGCAAGAAAAGCTAGACACATCATGTTGCTCGGCTGCATTGGTGTAAGGCCCGTATTAAAAGCCCTATATAGTTCCTTAGGCCAGTTTGATGGGTCCTTATATCCTTTTGAAGATCCCATATGAAAACCTAATGTGACATCCAACATTCATTCATCCATCCACTCAAGCAAGCAATACTTGACCAGCACTGGAGTCTACTTCTGACATGAAGCGTGCTTCAAAGGCACAGAATGTTTTAGCTTTGATAATATATATGGAGACTGGAGAGTATGGTTCAGATCTTTGGCATGCTTCTGGACACTCGTGTTAGAGAGGAGATGAGTTTTGTTGCATTGCTGTGGAGTGGCTGAAAGAAAGCTGCCAGTGTGGGCTCAGTGTAGACTCATGAGTGCTCTCTGTATGTACAGTACGCCATCAGGAAGAGCAGGGCTGAAAAGGCGTCCTCTGTGTGCTCGGCATGCACACCAACTCGCACTCCACCAGGCCTGACCATGGCTCCAGGCAGCTCCCAGCCTCAAACTGAACGCTTCATTAAAGCGTACTGACTCCCCTAGGCCCACATGTGTTCCCCGTGCTCCACTGTAGAAGAAGGAAGGGATGAATAATGTATTTCACATTAAAGTATAGAGCCTTTCTCTTCTTTTTTTGCGTAGTCATGTCATTGCACACTCATGGACTCTCCAGAGTATAGGTCCCTCATATTATACATACTTCCTGTTTCCAGTCTGTGCTTCTGACACACCAGTACAAAGACAAATTATTCCGGCTGTACTAGAGGACCATGTCATGTCAGGAGTATAAAATACAAAATGTATGATGATAATAATAATAATAATTCGTTACATTTATATAGCGCTTTTCTGGGTACTCAAAGCGCTTTACATGGAAGGGGGAATCTCCTCAACCACCACCAATGTGCAGCATTCACCTGGATAATGCGACGGCAGCCATAGTGCACCAGAAGGCCCACCACACACCAGCTTATTGGTGGAGAGGAGACAGTGATGAAGAAATGACCACAGAGTCAGGACCTCGGTTTAACGTCTCATCCGAAGGACGGTGCTCTTTGACAGTATAGTGTCCCCGTCACTATACCGGGGGGTTAGGACTAGGGGTGTGACTGTTATTATATAACCGTGAGACAGACGGTTAAACACTGTCATTAGAACTCTATAACCGCCAAAACCGTGTTGTTAAAATATTTTTTACAAACATTTTTTATCATACATTTTTTAAATACTAATATCAGCTTACGAGGGAAACGGAGGCGGAGTTAGTGGTGCTTCGGAGGCTGCTACTGCTGGAGATGATTCAGGAGAGGTCTGTGCCCCTTTATTGAGAAGAAGAGGAGGAGGAGGAGGAGGAGGAGGAGGAGCGCACACTGACACGGAGTAAAGCCTTGTTTTATACTCGACGCGTCCGCACGAGCGCGAAGGTGCGCGCGGCAAAAATGACGCGCTGGGTGCGCAAGACCGGCAAGACCCCATTTCTTTTTTTTGTAACAGCTCGTGCGGCGCCGCATCCGAGGATGAACGACTTCAAGCCGAATCTGCCCGAGCATGTACGTCTCACCGCACCGGCACCCAGTTTGCGCGTTTAAATTGCAAAGTTCATTGCAAAGTTTTTTTGTTAAGGTTTTGATTACTGTGCGTGATTTATTTAAAACAAAGTACTTTCATTGCAAAGTTTTTTTTTTTGTTTAAGGATTTGTTTACTGTGTGTTTAATGGAAAGCACATTCACTTCTAGTTGTCTTACTGTTAATTTTAAATAAACGTAGAGCAAGTAGGCCTAGCTAATCAGTGTCTGCTCGTTTATTCAAACCAAGTTGTCCTATAACAGACGAACGTTGCTCCACAGCTCATACAGTTCTCATGTCGATTGGCGACTGTATCTCATCTTTTGACAGTTTTGGCATTCCCACTTCTGGTCAGGTTTATAGCCAAGCCTGGAGAAATAAACCCTCCTCAGCACTATTTGATATTTTTTTCCACGACTACTTGTCTAATTTTCCTTTGCCATGGCTTACAAATAAAGAAAATAATATCATTTATTACAACTTTCACAGAGATCATTTATGTCTTGGTTCAAGATGTTCAAGATCCCCACACAGAGTTGGATTGAGCGCAAAATGTGTTTCCTTTACGTCAGCAGGAATAATCTGAAAAAGCCACAGCTCTCCCTGTCCTGTCTGCTGACTTCATTATTTCACTTATTATGATGATCCTTACATTTGTGTCAGCTGTGTTTGTGTAAATACTAATGTGGATGGGCGTACACAGGACAGACCTTGATTTCTTGTACTAGTTAAGTAAAGATGGTTAAACAAACAACTTCCATCTACTGTAAACCCACCCACTTGCACACTTTCATTTACTCACATACGCCCTGACTGGCAAACACCCACTCATTCGACTTTGCTCTGACTGACAAGCTGTTTGCGTTTATCATCATAGACTAATTTGTTCTACAAGGATTTGTTCTGCTAGCAAGGTCACTGTCTAGGGCCACTCACACAGGGTCCCTGTTGTGCAGAACTCTTACACGTACACACACACTTCCAGTAAGGACTCCTCCTCTGTTCTCACCAGTTAACCAAAAAGGGCCCTTTGATGTCAGCTGGAGTCTAGCTTTTACTGGAAAAACAGCTTCTGAAAAACCCTTTACCCCTCCTGTTGCCTTGTGAGTTTTTGTGTTAATTATGTTCTCCAGTTTTGCCTCACCAAGTCTTCAAATCATCTCACACTTTAAAACTGTAGCTTTCCAAACTACAAACTACTCCTGATTTTAAACTACAGTCATTCTCTAATCTCTACTCATTTAAAAATGTAGTTGGCTGCAAACGACTAGCGATAAGTGACTAGCAGTCTAGTAGCCAACTAGGTGAACCTGGAAATGTTGAGTACACCAAAATTTTATTGCAGAAATGTGAAGTATGGGTCCCCAGCATAATTTGCATAATTAGCATTATTAGCTTAATCGTCCATTTTGACCAGATATTTTGCACTGTATGGCCAATTTCTACAATATGTGAGTGGTTTTCAAGGTTTTAGAGGATTTAATTTCTGGCATTTTCAGATTTCAAAGAGCTAATTTTATTACATATTTTGATTTATTAAGGCAAATTTTGATTACTTTCAGGCATAATTTTAGAGTTAAAGAGTTAAAAGAGTTAAAAGTGAGTCTGGGCAACCCGGGTCAGCCCACCAGACGCAAGGCTAACCAAGAGGGCCTCACCTCCGCACCACACAAAGCACACACTGGCTACCACCTTCAGGCAAACTGCTATGCCTCACAATTAATTAACAAAAGGCAGCCTCATCTTCACTATCCTCGTCTGTTCTGTCATCATCTTCTTCAGACCCTTCATCCCTCTGTTTGTGTTCTTGGTGTTGTGTAAGTATGTTGCAGCATATACCATCATTGCCTTTGCAGGAACAATAACTGGTACAGGCCAGACCTGCAGCTACACAGCTGCACTTTGCTGATGTGAAAGGTTTCAACCCAGCTTTGCAACCACAGCTGACAACATCTAACAAAGCAGGAGGAGCAACTGGACTTGAATCCTGGGTGGGCATAATCAGTTCCTCTCCTTCCTTTAGGCCCATCTTCTTGTCCCATCCAAACAAGGTGATATCCACAGCCAGTGGATCAGGCTGGTCTGCTGCTTTCCATAGCAGCACCTGTAGGTGGGCACGTCTTCCATGAAGGCGCATATTGCACTCTGTAGGAGGTAGTGTCTTCAGTGCTGGGGGTCTTTTGCGCTTTCGGTAAATTTCATACAGGGCTGCATCCAAGGTTACAGAGTTCCTCTGATTGTACAGAGCCAGAAAGAAAGCCTTCGTTGCTTTTGTGATCTGTAAATCTGTGGCTTCTACCTCTCCAATACAGTGGAGAAGCTTACCAGGTACGATTCTCATGGCCTTGAGTGCAGACACCTTCCCCTTTCCGAAAGGATATGAGGAGGTATCACATCCCGAAAGAGCATGCATGGCCAGAATGGAACCACATTGGTCACCCAGATTCTCTGCAGTTGCGTTTATGCTGAGAACAGTACCATTCCATTTTTCCATCTGTAGGTTAGTAGTGATACCAGCCTTCCAACACCAATAAACCATGAGCACAAAGACATCGGTGTCATCACTGAGAATGTGAACAGTTGAAGCCCCATGTCTGACAGCATCTAACATGTAAGATATAAGTGATATATCGGCCTCATCATGAGTGTCAATGCTGTCAGCTTTACTGACCATCATGATCTTACTTCCTACATTGAAAGTACACAGGAGTTCCCTCAGCCTTTGTTTGTTGTGCTTGTTTTTCAAGACTTTGTCTCGACTAGGTAGAGGAGTAGTCAATGAGAGCTTGTACTCTGTGGAGCTCTCTCCTGCTCTTCTATGTCTCTCATGGTCCTTGGCAGACACCTGCAAATATCTGTCAAAGATGACAAATGTTTGGGTGTCGTAACAATTAAGCCGACGTCCCATGCTGGCTGCAAGATCTGCCTCTGTCCCAGACGATGGCCAAACCACGTGATAAATGAGCTGGGATGCATCCACAATGACAACATCTGGTGGCTGGGGATTGCAGACTGGAATTCCGAGCTGCTGGACAAGCACTGACTTATTGCCCTTTCGGAGCCATCCATTGTCATCAATGATAGACAAGGGGACTGGACTAAGCTCATATTTGAAGAGAGAAGAGAGATCCATTTTTCTCTAGCCTACCACCACCAACAGTCGAGCAAATAATGACTCAAGGTCACAAACAACCTTCCCACTGACCTTCATTCCCTTTTTCTGGAACTTCATAGTCACTACCTTGTTAGAGATGGGTCCATGAAATGCCTCCGGAATTGATGAAGAGAACTTTTCACACATAGCCTGGCCAATCTTCAGCGCATCTTGCACATTCACTTTTTCATCAGCCACCTGTCCATTTATTATGTGGTAGAGCACTGTGCTCTCTGTCATGAGTGGATTTGTGTTTTCCCACAGTATCCTCACAATTTTAGAGCGATCCTCAGCATCCAACTCCCGTCGTGCTTCACCCTCCTCTTTGTGTCTGTTGGATACAGTCTTCTCTGATGCTGCTGTATCACTGTACATACCATCCAATGACTGAGAGAGATGTGAACATATGCCAAATGATTAGATCCAAACTGCAACCTGCTCAGGGTTGGTTGAAATACCCTTCATGCCCCCTACCCCCTTCCCTTGCCTGATGCATGTCTGCTCTCCAAACATATCGGCACTCACTGCAGGTGCACCATCTGAATGGCGGCACACATGACTTCCGGCAAGAAGGTCATCTTTTGAAATGGAAGGAAGGTGCTGCATTTCACGTAAATGCCAAGTGATCCATCTAGCATAGTGGGGATGACCAGCAGCAAAAAAATAGGGTAGCATCTTTTCAAGGCAGTGTTGTTGCAGCAGCCAGTTACCCTCCCTCTCTGCTCGGCATAATCTATGTGCTATTAAGGTTGGAGTGATAAAGCAATCCACCCATAATCGGCCTGTTGGGTGCTGTCTTGCCTTTTCCAGGAATTCCAGTATCTGCTGATGACTCTTTTCTCCCTCCTTTAAGAATTCATGAAGAAGAGCATACATAACCATACGTAAGGCTCGCATGGCCTTAGGCCAGGCCTTTCCATTGAAGATAGATGCCAGGCCGCCAAATGATGCACCTACCAGCTCCTCAAGGCCTGTTGAATTCATCAGCTCCCCAATTGAGCCAATGAATGACATCAGGGTGTGCATCATTCCAGGGCTGAGCAACACAGATGCCCATCGCGTGGGTCACCCCATTTAATCTGGCAAGCAATCTTGTACAGCTGCATGTCAAATGTTATATGACTGTAGCTCATGCCAAGCTGCTTGAGTGATGTGTCCAGGTATGTAATGGTACGGAGCACTGTATCAGGATGAGCAGGAGGTGAGTCGAGCAATGGTCCAAAGACACTTATAGTCTTCATTCTAGACACACCTTCATCACTGTGACGATCTTGCACAGCATTGTAGGCCGACCAGTCCAGGGGAAGAGGATTAGAATGGAGCTGACAGAGCCAAGCAGCATCCCTCCTCTGTGTTCTAGAAACCCTCTCTTGGACAGTAGCTGTTCTTGGCACTTCTTTCAGAGTGGGTGGAGTCAGCTTCTTAGGGCCTGTATAATGTTCAATGACAAGACTCCTGTTAGCTACCGGACAGAATTTCTCAGCTTGGAGCTTTGTCAGACGGGGTACTTTTAGCGATGTAATCCCACCGCCTGAATTGTCGCCACTCCAGGGAACAGGATCCCTACAGGATTTTGCACAAACTGAGTGGCCATGGCATGTGTTGTGCGGCAACCATTGGGTGTGAAGACTACAAGATCAAAATGATCACCCCAACTGTGAATAGGCCCAATGCACCTCTCCAGTCCTAATACCCGCAGGTACTTATCTGCATCATCTGAGGCATATTTGACAGCCGACTTCCGGAACCGGAGGACCTCATCATATGTTACAACAAGACCATGCTCATTTAGGTTCCGAACCAGTTCTGAACTACCATGCTTATGATGATGTTTTACAGCTAGCCCCAAAGTTGTCTGATTCCAGCTTTTACTGACAACCTTGTTGACATCATCATCGTCGTCATTGGAGAGGCCAGTCCTACTAATTTGAGTGATTTACCAATGTACTGCCTAAAGCCAACAATCTTCTGGCATCCTTCAACTCTCAGTACAATAACAGCATCACCATAATAATCACACAGGTTGGCTAGCATTTGCTTCCGGCACAAACTCCCAGAATTAGCTACAAAAACATCATGTAATTCAGAGACAGTCCAAGTCACTGTCTTGTTTGCACTCATGTGGTCTATGACGGAAGCTAGGCAGCTGTCAATTGGTTTACTAGCAGTTGCACTTGAGTCAATAGGTACCTCCCTGAAAGCATTGTAACACTTGGAGTGATACTGAGCATCAGCTGCAGGTAGGTCCATGATGCCATTCACCCGTAACTTCACAACTTCTCCCCAATCATCCTGTCTTTCATCACATTTAGACAAAATCACATCATTTAAGGATGGAAGGCCTGGCCTATCTAAAGTCTGAAATTTCCACCTGTTAGGATTTTGAGTATTTTTCTTCACAAATAAGACCACAGAACAAGCACTGTTTTGAATACTCAAAGGCAGAGAGTTGAGAGCGAATGATTCGCTTTCCGGGCTGACTCTGACAAGAGTCTGACTTGCGTTTGCTATCATTTCTAGAGCGAGAAGTATATGAGCTGTAGCAAGATTTGTGACATAACACAGAAGCTGATGAAGCACCATCAGTAGCAATAATGTTTGACAAAGTTTCATGTAAGGCTGTGTCTCCTCTGAATTAGAATAGTAGCGATTACTTTGGACCCAGATATTTTAAAGTCGCCATCTTTGCCACTGCATGGTGCAAACCGACACTTCTTTCCCGAAATTTTGACCTGATCAAACCAATCTCTCTTTGTTTTGAAAGTACTTAACCATAGAGAATGTTCCTCCACAACAACTTGAGACAGCAGCAATAACACTGAATATCGACTGTTTTTAATCCTTTCCTAATCAAACCTGATGTCAAAGTCTGAATTTAAAAAAAAGAAGAATCCAAAATTTTAAAATAATGGTAACTAATTTTAGAACACCAGATTTACCCACAAAATGGATCTAACTAGAAATTCACAATGTATTGAACAATACTGTCATTATAACTCTTTCCACCTTTTATCTTAATGGGAAAACATAAGTAATGTCAACATTAAAATGTCAACATTAAATCCCTTGACTGACTTTTGTACGAATATTAAGGCGATATAAGAAAAAAATATTTGCTAGGTGAATTTCGACTTTATTTCTCTGTGTAGTCTCCGTAGTAACAAGACTTCTCACGTCACCAGCTCACTTCCGCCACATCCGACGAACCCATTCCCCTCCTTAAATAGTTCGTCACAAATAATTAGCTTCTTCTAATTGGTCAACAGAAAAAATAAATGAAAAAAATATATAATCAAGTGGCTACCGGATTCCGTTCTGCCACAAACTATGAAACCATGAAACCATGAAAATACCATGAAAAAAAACAAAATTTTTGTCCGAAATTAATTAAAAATGTGTCTAAATGTATCCAAATTTGTTATAGAATTACCATTTTGGAGTCTGATAGTGCCAGAAATGAAATAAGCATTCTCTAAAACCTCTAAAACCACTCGCATATTGTAGAAATTGGCCATACAGTGCAAAATATCTGGTCAAAATGGACGATTAAGCTAACAATGCTAATTATGAAAATTGTTCAACATATGCAAATTAGCATCCGGCAGTTTCTGTATGCTGGGGACCCATACTTCACATTTCTGCAATAAAACTTTGGTGTACTCAACATTTCCGGGTTCACAATGGGGCTCTATGGGCTGGCTACTAGACTATGCAGTCAGGCTACTGTTTTGAAAACCGTTTGCTGTAAAGTTATTAGCAGTAAATAGCTGGATACAGTCAGGGTACTTTTTATAAAATGTTAGCTACAAGCTATTTGCCTTTATTTACATATTTGCAAATGTTTAGTTTGCTCCCTAGAGCTTAGGGAAACTGACTTTGCATCATTTGCAGTGCTTCATGGATATGGGTGGGCGCTAAAGAATTATTTTAGTGCGATTTGCTTGTTTCGATTTCCCGATTGGTGGGAGATTTCTCTGCAGAATCCGTGTTAACGTTTATTTTTTTTTTTTTTTAAATGTTAAAACATTGTAGGCTGATGGCTTCAACAACAGCATATACAAGTGATTAACAACTTCATAGCTCACAGTATGTCTGTCTTTTATTTTAAAAGTTGTTAAATCAATTCAGTGATTATATATTATATATAATCCAATTATATTTAATATTATTCCTTTTTATTTGATCAATTTCTATAATTCCTCGAATGTGATTTTTACTTTCGAAACCCAACTGTTGCACTCTATATTGTAAGACTGGCTAGGTCTAGCACATCCAAAAGAACTGATCCACTGATTTCTCACTGCTTTACTAAATGAGTTCCAGCTAGAGATCTGAATGTGTTACACCCATTGTATTGGTTAGAGGGGAAATTTTCACACTTTACATGTGTAACATCTGAGAAAGATTCATCCCTCCTTTCTCTCCTATTCTACTGTAGTGCCTCTTATGAAAAAAGTTCCAGTTGAGCAGTTCTGGAATGTTCCTTCAGGATATGACATAGTAGTGACTAGCAATGTTGTTGTGAACAGGCTTTGGCAGCTAATGAAGAATGAACTGTAGAATTCATTGCAGAGCTGACTGCTGCTGGGGGGGGACTATGTCTTTACCAGATTTTGCCAGACCTCCGCTACTGTGAGCAGAGAGAGAGACCGCAGTGGAAAAGTCAACAACACAATTTGGATTTGAATATATTTGTTCCAGTGAATCTAAAAATGGCAAATGGGGATTTGCGTCTAGTTTAAAGTAAATAGTGGATGCTTTTATCCTAGAATTTTAAGTTCAAACTGCTGACTCTGTACAGTATATTTGGAAACTTTTTTTGGAATTTTTTTTATAATTCCATTATGCTGTTAAAATGATACATTTCCCCATCCATTTCTTCTCTATCAATCTTAACACCTTCAGGATGTAAATGCATTAATGTTTCTGAGCAAATGAAGTGAATGTTTATTTAGAGTAAAGTCTCACAGTTGGGCTTGAGTTTGTTGCAAGTATAAAGACAGGTGTGTGACTTGTCATGAACGGTGCCCATCAGCCATACAATCAAAGTGAGCAAGGGATCTGGAGAATGAGTGTGCAGTAAATCAGGCCTGATGAGAGGCACTCAGAGCAAACGGGACAGTCTCCATGCTGCTTGAGTCCTTTCCAGTCCTCCACAATGCTCTGTCTGGACTGCTCTAGTTCCATTACCCACAGCCCTCGGTGCCATGCCAAGTGGGGTGGCCTTTATTGGCCTGTTTGTATGTTCTATCCCTTGCTGGTTGGTATCTAGTTAGGCTGGTTGCCAATGAGGATGGAATGATATCTACATTTATAATCATTATCAGCATGCCCAGTCAGAATCTGCACATTTTTGGATGTAAATGGTGGAATGTGTTAAATGGAATTAAGAATGCTGCACTCTAAAAGCATAGATTAGCTCAGCCAAAATATTTAATAACTGAACACGCAATGGCCAGAAGATTCACAGAATCTAATGAATAACATGCATTTCAGTTCTGTGGAAATCTGTGGAGTTTTCTGAAGAAGTCTGGGCCTGCTGTCAGATGCCAAACTTATAAATATTTCTACTTTGTTTTAACCAAAAGCAATATAGCTGACTAAGACAACATTTTTTCACAAATTAATTTAGCTAACCATGTCAACTTATCAAGTTGTGCATTTCTTATTTAAACTCATTCTGGTCCTTTGTTTTGCCCTTTTTATTTCATCAAGTGTTTGTAAAATAGAAAGGTTTAGCATACTTTATAACAAACTGAGGTGAATTTGAATATTTGACCATTTGTTGTTTCTTCTATGTGCACAGGGCCTGCAGAGGTTCCGATGATGTCACCCAATGGATCCATCCCACCCATTCATGTGCCTCCTGGCTACATCTCCCAGGTGAGTGCAACATTTCAAGATAATATCATTAAAGTAGGGGGAGGGGAGGGGGCAGTTTCAGTAAATCTCATGTTAATCTTGAGTACCTATAGAGTAGTATTGCATCCTTCATATCTCCAAAAAGTCTTTAGTTTTATTATATTTATAAAAGAAAGATAGGCTGTACCGAGTCTTTCCGGGAAAAAAAACGAGCGGGTGTGGGCGGAGCTAAATAATCAAGAGCGCGCAAAGCTTTTGCGTTGAGAGCGTCTGGAAGCTGTGACATCCCAAAACAAACCATGACTAACAATCAGATTCAGCCATAGATTTTTGATCCCGAATCAGATCCCGAGGCTGAAACTGAAGACGAGAAGCAGCAGCAGCAACGACTACAGCAGGACGTCTATATGTGGTGTGTACTGGAACTGTATAACTTATATTTGCTTAGCGGTTTTTGTAAATTACTAATTTTCACTTTGTCGTCGTATTTTTTTTTCTTTAAATGTGTACATGTGGGAAGTGTAGTTTGATGCCGACTGAGGCGGGAGTTTTTTAAAAGTAGAAATGATTTGAACTTGAGCGCAGTGTTTTTAGAACACCATGTCATGCGCGAGTTATAACTTACAACATTTGTGTGTGTTTACTCGTGGTTTTTGAGGACATGATTTGGTTTTACAATAAACAAACAGACACCTACAGTGGCCAGCTAAACAAATGTATTTAAAGGGGTCATATAATGGTACATGCACTTTTTCAAGTTGATTGTACTGAAATGTGTGTTGGCAGTGCCTGTACACAACCATCATATAATGATAAAAAATCTATCCAGTGTTTTTGTTTTAATCTCATTATGTTTTCCCCTGTCTCAAATCGAGCCGTTCGACCGTGTGACGTCACACGCTCGGACGCCCCTCCCATGATTGTTGATTGACAACAGCGTTTCAATACAGCCCTGCCCTGAGCGAGCTGTCATCATAGTCCGCCATTGTTGATACACTGGAGCAGAATGGCGTCTAAGCGATTGTGGTGTTCTGTTCTTAGGTGTAATAACGAACACAGCAGACATTTTGATGTTCTTAAATCTGAGCCGCTGAAGACACAGTGGCTGAGTTTTGTTTTCGAAGGGAATATTCCCCACGAGCAACGTCAATGCTTTCATGTTTGCACGATTCGCGAATCATTTCTCACCAGACTGCTTTATAAACGAGGATCAGTATAAAGCTGGTTTTGCTAAGAAGCTGCTCCTGAAAAAAGAATCGGTACCAACTATTCATGTCCCTGCTGCACCTCCAGAAGAAGTGAGTGTAAAATTTGATTAACCTTTATATTAATCTTTGCAAATCGCTTGCACTCCACGATGAATGCGTCTAAGGTTTACACTCAGGGTACATTACGGCATGTTTTCTATGTATGACGTTCTCAATATAATTCATAATCCCAAGTTTATAATGAACAACGCGTATTGTTATTGTGTTATTACAAACTGAGTACATATACATCAGTAAACGCATAGCCTTCAGACATCTCACTAAGTTACTCTAACGTTACCCTGCCAGTACATACAAAGATAGATCAAAGTGACATTACGTTAACCAACCATTCAGGAACGTCCTGTTCGAGCCTTAATTGTCGAACTTCTTTGTGGCCATCATCTTGTTCCGGTTCCGGGTCCGACTTCGGTAAAAACTGATACGGTTGCACAGATGTGTCCTAAGAGACTCCCGCTGCCATTCTTTCTCCAAAATATACCCTTGACTGTGTGCGCGGGTGCGCTTTTCCGAGAGAAATGCTCATATAAGGAGTTCCACTCTCGTCTACGTCATTAGATCCACGATCGAAAAAAACCAGCCGAAACTTGTACCAACCCTGAAGTAAGATTTTCGGCACAGAAATTCTGTTATTCGTCCAAAATATATTTTTTAAAAACTTTGTCTATGTTTAGCTAGCATGAGAATCCATCTCTTTAACACTGTAAACAACTCTGAATACATGAAACACCATTGTACCCCCCCCTTTAATAAACATGTCTTTGGAAAGGGAAAAATTATTATTTTAGTTTATTTTTTCACCACAATTATTTTAACTCTTCCCTCAGTATCTAAACAGAAGGAATAAAGAAAACCATAATAGACTCACAATGGAAGCCAGGAACAACATTTCCATACGTTTTACACTTCATTTAAATGACACTACACATTTTAAATTAGTAGTTATTACTTGAGCATGTGCTTGCAAGTGTGCTTGTGGGAGCTTCCATATTTTGGGGAAATAAAAAAAATCCAATAATGCCCACTGCACCGACTACCTCCCATCCTCTTACCTCTGTAAATGAGACCTGTGGTCTTTCCAGGGCTCTTACTTCTCTATTATGATCCATTAGACATTATACAAGAATCTGTCATCGTTCCAAACGCTGGCAGATGAGTGGAGTAATCAATATGTAGCGAGTGCTGATCTGGAATGAGCTCTCCAAACCTTAATTCTTATCTCGCTCATGATCGGCCAGACATGAAAGCAGACCCCTGACCAGTAGCTGTTGGAGAGATACAATCAGCACGACAACGGCTCTGGGCCTGGAGCCTAGTGGTTACATTACGTCTTCATTTATAGTTCAACAGACCTCACCTCAACATCTATCCACAAGCTGAAAAACGCCATTTCTGACTCTATGCTGGTGTTAGAACGGACTATTAAGAATATTTGCTTTGAATAGATTGTGATTTAAGAAAAGTTGATCTCCTTATTCACAAGATTATTTATTTAGACCTGTTGTTCTTAACCTCTATGTTAAGAAGAATCAAAAATGGGTGGTTGTGGGTCTTGTTTTCCTGACTTTCACACAGTGTTTCTATTGATGCGCTTATTACAAAGAGATTATTCCTCAAGGGCACAATGGTAATTGCTCATGGCACTAATGTAAAAGATGCAAATGCCAGCTAGAATGTCATGGAGCGCCAAGCAGAGAGTAAATGCATGTTAAAATTATGGATAGTCTAGCAAAGTTGAGGAGATATTCCCCACCTGACCCTGTAACCAATGATGAGTGAAGGTTGTTATCTGGTGATGCTGTTTACAAGAAAGGCAGATTAGAACGCAAATAGATTAGGCTTCTGTTTACTTATAGTGGGTTTCCTAATTTTTCTGTACTCTGCACTCTGAGTAGGAAAACAAAGTAGTCATGCACCTATTTTCTTTTTGAGGGGGTGCCAGTGGCAATCCTGCCTCACTTAGTCGGCTAGGTGAGATAAGACAGGACCAAAGGGGAAAAAAAATACATTAAACACTTCATCAGAAAAGAGAAGAGATGTTGCTGCAAGAGGGAGGGGAAGTTATTTTGATTAACTATTATGAGGCCATATGAATTAAAAAAAGAAGAAGATGTGTACGGATAAATCATTTATATTAAATAGTGCAATATTCCATAAAATAATAAGAATTGTCAGTTTGGATTTATTAATTTTTTTACTTAAAATCCGCTTGACTTAAAAATCATGCCCTCTTAGTTTAAATGGGCCTGACTCTTCACCCCTCCTGTGGCAGTTGAAGGAATCTGCTAATTGTCCAAAGGCCATTGTATCTGTTTATTTTAGCCCAGTGCCAACTAGGAGCGGGAAGCGCGGTCGGAGCTGTGGGCATCTACCGAAAGGAGACAGACTTTTAATCACAGCTTTTCTTTTTCAGACTAATTCATTTTTATTGTACAGTACAGCTCTCCAAACTTGAGGGCCAGCTGAGAACACCTCCGTTGAGTAATATGAAATCATAACAATCTCTGATATTTAGCACTCATATTGTCACCCATGACCTTGTTGCATCTGGCAGTGTCATTGCATTCTCCTCCATATTGTCTCCATAATTTTGTTTCTAGTAGCCTACTGCAGTGGGGCTGGACAGTTGTTTTGTAAGGACTAACATGTTAATGAAGACATTTGTAAAATAACACTGACCCATTCTCAGCTCACATTCCTCGTCAACAGTCAGTTTGATGTCTCTCATAGCCATGCATAATGAAACAATGTCTCTCACCGTGTGCACAACATCTGAATGCACCGCAAGCCTGAACTTGATCTAAGCTTCGCTAATCACTCTTGACATTGCTGTCTGCTTATTGATAGGCCTGTCAAACAGGCTGTCATATACACACACACGTAAACACACTCTCAGGGTCAGCAGGTCAGACAGGAGTAGAGTTCAAGTATTGAAGGGGATTTCACAATATAATGCAGTATTTTCCTAACACTCAATATTATGAAATAATAATGCTTGTTATTAATGTTTCATGATATTGCATTGATATTTCAAATTTACCACAGTCCTGGAAAAGTTGTAAATGTCAGGGAATTAAAAAAATCTGATTTTCAGCTCTAGAAAATTCATTAAAATGAAAAAAAAAAAAAAATCTTGTTTGTTTCTCATTAAAGGTGCTGGAGGACAACACAGGGGTCCGGAGAGTGGTAGTCACCCCTCAGTCTCCAGAATGCTATCCTCCCAGCTATTCTCCAGCCATCTCTCCAACTCATCACTTACCTCCATACATGGCCCCACCACCCTTTATTCCCAACTCACACACGGCCTTCTACCCACCCGTCAGCCCTGGGGACATTTCCCCCCACCAGTACTACCATCACCATATCCCGCCTATGTACAATGAAGGTAGGAGTGCATATAAACACAGCTTACTCTCCTCTTATTCTGATATTGTCACAATATCAAGTGAAATCTCATGATATTTCAGTTCCACAGCCAAAACTGATAAGCTTTTTGACCACACTCAAAAAAAAAAAAATCTAAATCATGCTGTGTGTTACCTTATGAAGCCCCCCTAAAGAGACATGTGATTGTAAAAGAAAAAAGAAAAAAAAGAAAAAAAGAAATGGGATGGAAATTATTTCAATGCTTTGCGTTTTCTCAAAAAAGTTTTGCACACTCATCGCAAAACCTTTGCACTCCACTGACAAACTGTGTTCGCTTGCAAATCTTTTGTGATGGAAATGATATTTCACTGCTTTTTTTGTACGTTTTTTGGGGACCGCAAAACTTTTGCTAGGGAAGACAAATTCTTTGAAATATAATTTTTCCTCCCATCTCATATTTTTTTCCATCACCATATCCCCTTAGGGGCTCTGTAACTTTTCAGTGTATTTGTAAGTGTAATGCTGCATTCCATTTACCTCGGAAGAGGTATGTCGGAGCTGGGAATGACGTCACGCCTGAGTTGACCACAATCCAGTACAAAGATCAGAAATCTAAGATGGATGCATCCAGGCAAACCTTTGTTGTGCTTGCTTATTCCGATTAAAAAGTGGTATTTTGCACATATAAAGCCGAAGTATAATGTCTACAAAATAGAGGTTGCATAATACTGTGTGCACCACTGAGTTTGAGACACAGACAAACAGAAGTACTAATAAACAATATTACTACTGTTGATATGCTGAGAATCCATATTGTATTCTGAAGTCAGCGTTGTTGAGTTTCCCATTTACAACTCCGACTTGAAGGGCATTCCAGTTAAACGTTCTTACTGGGGACTAGGAATTTCCCACTTCCGAGGACAAATGGAACGCACCATAATTTTTCCCATTCCTAAATTATATGGCAGTTTCATGGTTGAATGATTGTTTTGTTGGCGCAGAGATAATTCCTGTGTACGGGATGAACTACCTTGGGCGGGATGAGGCATTCAAACCCCCACCAAAGAAGATGAAGGACAGACTGGAGCGTCAGAATCGTCTCAACAGCCCTCCCTCTATCTATAAGAGCAATGTGGGCTGCAACAACATGTACAATGGCTACGGCAAGGTCCACGGAAATCTTGGGGGTGGTGGAGGAGGGGGAAGCAGTCCCGGAGCTAAAAAAACAACCCGTGGAGCTCGGAGTAGCCCCAGATCCAGCGAGCCAGACTTACAAGGTAAGGACTTTTGCAGTAGTCTAGTCAACAGGTCTATTTGTAAGTTCATCTCTTCGCTTTTTTGGAAATACTATTTTTATTTATGTATAGCACCATTCGAAAGTTTGAAATCAGTAATATTTTTTTTATATATAATTGAAAAATGTATTGAAATTGACAGTAAAGACATTTATAAAGTTCTTTTGAACTTAATATTCATCAAAGAATGAAAATCATGGAAAAAAAAAATGCAACAGTTTCCATGAAAATATTAAGCAGCACAACTGTTTTCAACATTGAGAATAATAAGAAATGTATCCTGAGCAGCAGATCAGCATATTAGAATGATTTCTGAAGGATCATGTGACACTGAAGACTGAAGTAATGGCAGCTCAATATTCAGCTTTGCCATCACAAGAATAAATTGCATTTTAAAATATATTGAAATATAAAAGTTATTTTGAATTGTAATAATATTTCACAGTATTACTGTTTTTACTGTATTGTTGATAAAATATTTAGCTGACCCCAAACTTTTGTATAAAATATATATATATATATATAATAATTTTTTTTAAAGCAAATAAGTTACATGGAATTTTAAGAGTCGGAGCAGAGGGAGATGGTTACGTTCTGCTTTGTGCCAAAAATTCTCAGCAACGTTTACACAAGACATTATAGATGTTATTGTGGTTACATTAAATCATCTTGTACATGGTTAGAATATTTAGCCTCTGATGTTTCACGGCTTCCATTAGACATCTGTAATGCATGTTTCCCTCAGTGTGCCCACAAACTTTTCTCTCTCCTCTTAAAAAAAGAGATAAGTGCATCAGTAGAGGTAAAGGGGGTCATCATGCCACGGAAACTGCATAGCTGGGAATCGCCAAGGTGCTATCATTTTTCCAGCACCCACAATGTGGCCCTTGTATCTCAGGTTGGGCCTCTGCTGAAAGGCAGCCCACATACCTGTGGAATCACATTCTCCCAATGAAGGGGTCCTTTGAGCATGGCCACCGATCCTCACCAATTCCACATGTGCCTTATCAGGCCCCCTGCAGTGCTGATTGCAGAAGAGCTCCATTTAAGATGTGTTCACATGCTGTTTTTCTGCTCTCAAGAACATTTTCTTAATATAAACATTTTTCAGAGCATACATTCATAACTGTTTTAAATTATTTAAACACATGTCTGCACTCCAGAAGGTCGTTGCTTTTTTTTCTGCACTGTCTTTTGCCAATTCCTTTTTTTTTTTTTTCAGCCTTTAGTGTCCTTGAAGTTGTAGCTTTAAATTATGTATGTGCCACTGATCCCAGGTGTTTCGTCAATGCATGGACATTTGCAAGTGCTGACAAGTGGGGCAAAGGGAATGACCCTATTCATTTATTTGATCTGCCAAAAAAGGCAGTTTTAGCCCTCAAGAAAAAAAAACATTCCACATTCAATGATTTGTCTGTGTATTATGTTAAAGGCAGAACATTTAGCATTATATATGCAGGTGTTGTAAGACTGGACTCATTGCACACTGACATCATAGAAATGTAATTTGTCTGCTGCAAGCCGCCCATCCTTTGATCAGCTCACAATAGACCTTCGCCGTTAACAAGCTAAGGAAGTGCTCATACATCCATATGGTGTATCCGTTACTCACACTTAGAGTATCTTCAGAATCAAAGGCGAATGCTGACTGTGGCAGAATTCCCAGCAGATAAGACCTTGAAGCTGTAACCCCATAACTGTGGCTGCTGTCTCACTTCATACATGATAGTTAGATGATTATTTTGTGATGGTTATTTTGTCTCGCATGTTGAAAAACTGAAGAAAACATGAGATTTTACAATTATCTGTTTTTTATACAGTTTTGACGTCAATATTAAAATTAGGGGGTAAATTGGGAAAAAAAATTGGGACAATGAGCAAAAGATTTTGATCAGGAACTGTTCATGATCCACTAAAGTTCACCCAGAAATGATCATTAAGGGTGTGTTCACACTTGGCATGTTTGGTTTAATTAAAATGAACCCTGGTGTTAGTGCTCTGTTAGTGAGGTTCATTTGAATAAGTGTAAACTCTGCCATCCGAACCCTGGTGTGCACCAAACAAGCAGACCGAGACTGCCGAAAAGATGGGTCTTCGTTCGCTTCCAAACGAACTCTGGTGCTGTTCGAATGATTTTTGGGTGAACTATCCCTTTAAAGCATGCAAAAAGACCTTACATAACATTGTTGAGTTATCAAGCATAATCTGGTGTAAAATACTGCACGTAAATGCACTCAGTGTATAGGCCAAGCAGATGATTTTTTTGGAGATCACCAGAAGCAAGGCGCTGGGGTCAAGTCTCAAGATACCGCAGCCCTGTGGAGTCGAATGAATGGTTGATGAAGTATAGAAAACAAACTTGAGGCTTCTAGCTCACGTCACTTACTGAGGGCTACGGCCATCTGGGCCTCACTGCAGCCTTGCTCCTAGGCATAAATCATCATGACCACATATGCAGACTACTTGGCTCCCTAGATCACGCCGGAGATCAGGTTAAAAAATAAATCTTTTTGAGAGGAAGCTGCAATAGTATGATCAAACTCTCAAGACTAAAGAAGAACAAAAAAGAGAAATGGAGGGAATGTAAGAGAGACGGACAACAAAAGGGCAGACATTCCAGCTGTCGAAAATACGTTGTTGGCATAGCAGTTTGAAGATCCAGGCCTGGCTACCAGACATGACTGGAGCTGTGAAAACAATTCGACTTGTTCTCTCGCAGCACCTCGCCTGGATGGTCTTTGCTCAGATCACCCCATGGGCACAAACACACTCACCTCCACTCATGAAGCTCGATTACATAAGGCAGGAAACCACATCCCGAGGCCCATCAGCTCCTTAGTTCCTAAGCTGCAAGGATATGTGCGCTTTTTAGCGCTCCACCTTCATTAACTAGATTAGGCTGGGGCTAAGCCTGTGTGCAGAGGAATACTGGCCACTAGATTAACCTTCTCATAGTCTCAGGCTTGCAGCACTTCAACCTTAACTCCTCTCGATCTCCTGTTCTCTTTGTGTGTTTGCATGGACTCAAGCAGAAACAGATGTTCACTTCTGATCCTCTTTGGCACTGTGCATTTCCTCCAGCCACGTGCTTTCACTCCGTCATTATCGACCAGAAGCAACAGATGTTAGTTAATCTTGGCTTTGTGTCTTTGCCACAATGGTAACAGTTTCCCACATTCACTCTTCACAACATATGAGTCACTGAGAAAGGTTATGCCCCAAGGTCACTTCGATAACAGCATGTGATTGAGCAATGATGGGTGACGCAACTTGGGGAAACTGAATAAGATGAGAGGGCTGCTAAGACCAGATGCCAGCTCTTCAACTAATTAAACATGACCTTTCTATTATCTGCCGGTGCTTATTCTGTCATTTACAGTTGGCACGCCAGAACTCTCACCTATCAAGAGATTCTTACGAGTCTGTGTAGGTTGCTTTTCAAGAAGTTGCCATAGAAGGGACTGAGAACTGGGCCAAAATCAACGTTTGTGAGTTTTTCTGGGAAGTCCCTCTTACAGTAAAACAATGCACAAACTCCGTCTGTTTCAATGGAAGTGTTTGTCTGTGACAGGATTTTTAGTGGTGTATTTTGATAAACGTGCCTGTTAAGACAACTCCGAGATAGATAGCTGGAGTTCTACTGTACCAGTCAAATCAAATAAACTTATCATTAATCCATTATGTACACACACAGATTTTTTTTTTTTTTTTCAAATGGATATACAAGATCAACACATAAAATATTCAGTGGCTCAAATGGGCAAGTTTGACAACTAACCCAAAACTCACATGGTCCAAACCAAAGTCAGTGGGTCATCCTTATTGTTGAGTCCTGTTACACATGATGAACATTTAAAAAAATGAAAAATAAAATAAAAGAGCAAACGCATTGGAGACATTAAAATGTAATAAAACATTTGCAAATTACTGACCAAATAAAAAGTTGGAGTAATGTAAATTATGAGATTTAGTATTCTTTTTTTCGTTTCCCCCAGCTCCATATACTTCTTATTCACATTCAATAAGGAGGCACAAAGTAAACACAGAAATACCTGTGGAGATTGTGGCACTGGGCATCCAGAGCAGGTCACCCCGGTTCAGTCACTCTGCAGCTCTCAGCAGTCTCGTTCACTCCACCTCCCTCCTTTTCCCTCTATCCCTACTGTCTAGCCTCTGCCAACTTTCTCCATTCTTTCCAGTTCCCTTCCAGGAAGCGCTGGCGTATCCTTGTGTCCCTTGGCAGTAGGGAGGCCATGCATCTCTGCTGTGAGCGAATGCCACTGAGAGTCCCTCTGGAAATAGCTAGAGACATGGAGCTAGCACACTAAAGGCAAGAGACTGATGCCAGCTTGGCAGTTGTTAAAAAACAAGCATCCATTCTGCTGATGGGGCCAAAATGAAAGCAAACAATAGTTCATCAGATGTTTACACACATATACAGTACGCTTTTTGTAGAAAATCAAAGAGGAGGTATGAGCAATGCTAACGTCTTGTCCTCATTTCAACCTCTCCAAGGTAGGCTGACCAGTTTAGTCTGCTAAATGATGTATAGTAGAAGAGGCAGTGTACTGCTGATGTTTAAAATATGTAATCAATATTTTACTTCTACAGTATGGTTTTGACAGACTGAAATGCAAATACTGTAGATAAACTGACTGATAGACTATCAAGAACAGATAAGACAGACAGATGATGATTGACTGTCTAGATTCTAGACCATAGACTGTAAAACAAGATTGACAACACGCCTTCACTCTCTACCGTTGTAGAAAAGTGAAGCCACCAATGTCCAAATATTGCGCTGACATCTTGGAGCCTGAGTCTGCGCAGTAGTGAGCATGAAGTGGAGCTGTGGTATCAAGGCCCGCCCTCACTCCCGTAGAATCGGTTGGTACAGATTACTGCAGAACAACTCGTGTCGAGTGAAATAAACAGTTATGGAAATGTACAAATTAAATTTAAAGCTCCAATCTCCCGAAAATCCCCCAAAAAGTAAGTTGGTCCCTCAGTGACTACTTCACTCAGAGAAGCTGTCAATCTCAGCTGTCAGTCATGACGTCAACCCCCCGTTTTTATAGCATCAAATAACTAAATAAACCCAAACTTATTTAAAAAACTAACTCTTGAATTTACATCAGCGTGATAAAAAATACCTAAAATGACAGAAATTATTTGAAGTGTAATTTGATTTAGTTTGTCTCATGTCTCATTCGATTACATGAGAAGGTGGGGTTTACGAGCTATACTGCATCCAGCCACCTGGGGGCGATCTAAACGCTTTGGCTTCACTTTTCAGGACTTGTGCGGGCACTCTTTATCTCTAGGCAGTAGGGTTGGGTACCGAAACTCGGTGGGAACCGGTTCCGACGTAAACGGTAGTAACCAGACCGAATAAGAACGACAATTTCGGTGCCTGACTTAATTAGGCACACACACACGCACAGTCTGTTCTGTCTCGCATGCGCGCTCTTGCTCGCAAGGTTTGGCTGCATTTCACGTGTAAAATTACGCGTCAGAACCAAGGGGGTAATCCATTGAACCAAGGGGGTAATCCATTGACCGGAAGTTGAAGCCGGCCGGGTGCCGCCATCTTGTAGCAGAACTTCACTTGCGTTAGCATTTCCATTGACTCCCATTCATTTTGGCGTCACTTTGACAGCGAATAACTTTACATCTGAGGCGTTTAAAGACTCCATTTGTCCATTATTTATTTCTAAAGAAACACGACAGTGTATAAAGGGCTCCATTACCTTCTATGTTACATTATGGCCCCGTAGAAACAGATTTTGTTAAAATAGGCTAACGATTTTAACAAAGTCATAACCACTTGACTCTCTGTCGCGCTGTACAGAAATTACCGTACAGACAGGAGGAGAAGCTCGCAGGCGATCGGGGGGACGTCCCGTCAAGGGAGAAGCCCATAGATAATGAGTCCATAAAAGCAACGGAATACTTACTCCTGCTCACTCACGCCAAAGACCTCTTTGCTCAAGTTCCCCGTCTCTGCAAGATTAACGTTGGCAATTTTCACGCACAGCTACTAGAAGATTAACGTCTGTCAGACAGGTTGCTCACGCCATCAAGCTTAGTTTGAGTCGGTTTGAGTCTGCGCGTCAGGAACGGAAGTGCTCAAAAATCGCTAAAAATGGGCTTCAACTGTCTCAACTGAGTTCCAATGAGAGATGGCTCTGTCCACTTCTTATACTGTCTATGGTCAGAACGCCCTCTGGGTGTGCCGATAGTCTGAATTCATTTAGAATCAAGCCAATTCATTGGCTGATGGCGCGGGCGCCGTCTCGACGCACTTACGTCGTCATATTATGTTGTCGCGCGTGCGCCATCTGCTCCTCAGATTTCTTTGCTGAAAAAGGAAGCTGGTCGGCAGCGCCTCGTTCCGATAGAGAGAACATAGGTTACACCTTTACACCAGTAACCAGAGATGTTCTCTTTCATAGGTTCACTCAACGCTGTGTAGCTAAGAAGCAGTGGATTTGTATTTGTAGGCTGCTGTATCACGTGCCGTTTGAACTGACGCGCTACAGCGATCTGTCACATTTCAAAGAGCCAAAACGTTATTTATTGTGTGAATCTCATAAAAATATTTACAGAATCTGACAGCTGTGGATTTGTTCCATATCAAAAGGAACCTTGTCTGTCGGTGTCAGTGTCCTCTTTGTCCGCGATTTTTCTCTGCGTGAGAAAATGGATGTGTGGCGTGAGAGCGTGTGAAAAGGGTCAATTGCGTGAGTCTCACGGTCAATGCGTGAGAGTTGGCAGCTGCCTGCTAGTAATCTCTATTAATCTCCAGTATTATTACATTGTTTGATACAATATTGTTTTATTTGATATTATGTAAATGTAAATTTTTATTTTATATTGGTTTTATTATTATTTGTGTTTATATTGTTTAAAGATTTAAGTTAATATTGTGTCCAGTTTGGCCCTGTAAATAAAAGGGTATTATTTTTTGATAAAGTGT
This sequence comes from Rhinichthys klamathensis goyatoka, assembly GCF_029890125.1. Taxonomy (NCBI): domain Eukaryota; kingdom Metazoa; phylum Chordata; class Actinopteri; order Cypriniformes; family Leuciscidae; genus Rhinichthys; species Rhinichthys klamathensis. The sequence continues at coordinate 183,208 of NW_026606920.1, read as the reverse complement.
GTGTGGTTTTGTTTTCTTAAGTACTGTTTCAAGAACCGTTTAGGCACCGGAACCATTTAAAAAATACTGAGTAGGTACTGGTATCGGATAAAACCCAACCGATACCCAACCCTACTAGGCAGACAAGTAAGCAGATTGACTGACAGACTATTTAGACATGTGCACAGATAGACAGATAGGTACGCTGATGTCTATAGATTGATATCTATCTGGGCTGGATGGATAGAATCTCTGTTCATGTTCATGTCTGTCTTGAGCGCGAGTGGCTGGCCCTGTCCCAAATGGCACACTCCGGACTTGTGGACTTCCTCAGAGTCCACACTTCGGTGACGTCATGTAGTGCAGACCTATAGGGCCCTTAGCGCGAGTCCGCGAGGGCGCATTGAGAGGTATTTTTGGGACAGACTCGATCGTCACGCCGGAAACAGGAAGACGGTCTGATTGTTGTTATGGACAGGAGCTACAGGTTCGAGGAAATATGCTGCCTATTGTTGTTGTGTTTACATAATGACTCAGTAAAGCCCTGACATTCTGTTCTATTTATTTAATGAATCATAATGCGATCGTATTATTCAGCTCGCTATTATTACCCTATGTTTGAGACATCAACCACTGGTCGATGATCATAATGTTTGTATAAACTTGTCATAAAAACCGTAATGATAATTACACTTAAATATTTTCTTCTCAGTCATGTTAACAATTGTCCGTGAGCGAAATCTCCTCCCATCCGTTGTCTGATAATGATTGGCCTTTCGCAAGGATTCCTGTGTAGTTAAAGTGCGTGGAGCCTGCATCTATGCGGGCTTCGTGGAAGACCGCTTCAAGGGTACAAAGGGGGCGCTGCTGAGCACACTTCAGAGCGTTAAAATGCTAAATGGGACGGCCTACGGACTCGTAGACTCGGCGAGCACGCGCAATTTAAGTCCACGAGACCGAAAGTCCGCATGAAGTGCGCCATTTGGGACAGGGCCTGGCTGTCAGCTGTGCTGTGTTTGTGAGAGTGTAAGAGCGAGTGCACTGTGGCAGTGGTTCTCAGGGAGGCACAGGTTTGTGTGAGAGAGGGATTAGACAGCCAGCTGTTGAGCAGATGGAATGTGTGCTATGCGGAGATGAGAACGATTGGGAGCCTGCAACTCTTTCTCTCTTCCTCCCACACTCCCTCCTCCCTCACAACCCGTTATTAGGGACTTTTTTTTCTTCAGAGATGTGTATGAAGAAGATTTCGGTTTTATTTGATCACCTGGCAAAAGCAATATCTATCTTAATATAATGAAGTGTGTATTACAAAGTGCTTAAAAAGAACATGGCAAGTTTGATTTCCTAGCTGTAGTCATCTTGACTGTTGGTATAGCCACAACCCCAGTTTGTCTTTTCTGATGATTTTCTGGTTGACTAAGCATTGCTCTGTCATTTTGCACATTTTTGTATGGACTCACAGAACTTCTCTGGCCCTGTAAGGCTGCGTTTCAACAACCGTCACTAATCAAGAATGTGCTGTTTCGTCTCACCCCACCAGGGGGGAGTAATTTGCAGATTGTGCGTGCCTCTGCGCAAAGATCCACAAAAGAACTCTTTATTTTCTGGATTAAGTGCATGAAAAATTCCTGGAGGTTTTAATCTAAAAGCAAACAGACAAATCAACCCAACTAACAGAATTTAGGACTGTGAAACTTGTTTATGTCTGACTGATCAGGCCTCCTGATAGTTGCAGTGTAGTTTCTCTATCTATAGCCCTAATTCAGGATGCTAGCTAGAGGATGTGAGCCTGTTTTAAGTGCCTGTAGCGGCTCCACAGTGCTCCAGCACTTGCACACATTCACAAACGCACGCGCAGACATGTGGGTGTAGTTACTGGCCTGACCGTTTGGCGTCTGCAGCTCTGTGGGTGTTCTTGGAGACTTTTTTTCCTAATAGTCTGCAAATTCAGTTTTGGATGTTTACCTAGCACCTCTTTATATACACATGCACACTCATTCACATAGAGCTAAACACCCAAACACTCCACTTACACTGCAGCTCGTCTAGACCACTGTCAATTTTTTAAAAATGCTTCCTGAAGTCCAGATACAGATTTTCATATTGATTTAAAGAGTGTTGTAGGGTCAAGTGTGAGCTCTCTCATGACTCAGAGCGTAGCCTTTAAAACCTTTGACCTTCAGCTTATTAACGTATGCAGTTCCTAGGGGATGCTATACAGTTGGTAAGGTGTTCAGGGTGTTTTTAGCATGTTTCTATTTGGTTGCTAGGGTATTATGGCTGTTTGTTACTTAGTAAGAGTTCAAGATGTCTGGTTAGCTAGTCCGACAGTTAAAAAGCTGATTATAGCACGGCTGAATATAGCAACTCTTCATAACAAGCAGGCGCTACACGCCAATGTTTACAACTTAGTTACGGTTTGATCAAATGTTTCTCTTTTCCCTCTATCATATTCTCTTTCCTCTCATTCTGTCACTTTTGTGTTGCCGGTTATATTCATGCAACTCTACTTTTAAAATGAGGGGTGTTTGTTTTTTCCCTCCTCTTCTATCATCTTCACTTCCTCTATTTATTTTCATTTATATATAGTGAAGCAGCAGTTATTCAGAACGTGGCAGGAGGGCGAGACAGAGAGCCTCAACCGTCCGCTCCCTATGAAAACGGCATGCGTGAGAAACAGACGTGAAGCTTTGGAAAGTCAAGTGTTGTGCTTGGAAGCAGCAATAGAAAGAGGTTCCTCGGAGTGCGGGAGCGGAAGGAGAGGAGAGGATGGACACACTGGAAGTGGACTTATAGTTTGAGTCAGCAGAGATGATTTACAGACCCCATGAAACTGGCCAGTCTTGATGTATTCCCTTGTGAAATAGGAAGTTTCATTAGGACATATCAACATTCTCGTCTATTTTTAAATTGATTTATTCCTTTTTTCTTTTCTTTTTTTATAAATGGGCATTAGTTGTGTTACACCCATGCACCATGTGCTGCTACTTGCAGGTTGTATTAGGGGGAGCAACATTCTCATCTCATCAAAAAATCTGTAAATCTTCAGAAAACTTAATTTTGTCAACTTTTAGCATATTGATGATCTCAAAGTTGAAACATATGGACTAAGGGCCTGTTTATACCTGGTCACTGAATGTGTTTTTACTGATCGGAGTGTTATCTGATTTGTTAAACCTGTTCCATTTATATGTGGCCACAAACGTTTCCGCAAAACTAATATAAATTCGATCTTCAATTCTCACCCTATAATAACGGTCTTTAAGTCAACTAAAGAGATACTGAGCAGTTAGTCTGTGGTGGAGCATATCTGTAGCGATGTGTATTGCAGTAGCGCTTTCATATCTGGCCATATCATGTCATAAAGCCTACAACACTTACACGTTTATTTTTTCACACTTGTATATTTTGGGAGGAGTCAAATTTACATGTCGTTTCAACTACCAGATGCATTAACACTTGTCCAGTTTCATCCTAAAGTGGTTTGAGTGATCGCATTTAAATCTTTCTCGTAAGCATTTAGGAGGGCATTTGCACCTGGTCTGATCAGAGAAAACGCATGAAGTGACCAGGTGTAAACAGGCCCTAAACGTTACAAAACACCAATCTTGCTACAGTATAGACTGTGTCTCTACAATGATGACTCCATCTTTCGTGTCAGGGTGGGTTTAAATGAGCTCTCTAAATATGCCAAAAGCAAGGCCACCTTGTATTCTTCCATGTCTGCACAATTACTCATCACTGTTCATGAATAACTCAATTTGTCACCCACACGCACACACACACACACGCACACACACACACAGCATTAGTAAGGTTTTCGTCTCTCGGGGGAAGCCTGCGTTCCCTGTGCCTACCTCCTGGAGTCATGTTAAGGTGATTGTGTATGACATCACTGTTGCCATGACTCATGAAGGCCCAGAGGTGCCGTGAACTCCCACTGTGCTCTCTACTCTAGTAATAAATACACACATCAATCATACACATGTTGTGGATTAGGTTGGATGACAAATAATGTGTCTATGAACCTGTTTTTTCAGCATCAGGTTAATGTTTCTGACTGTAAATATAGGACATTTTATCTTATTAGTTCTATGACTGGACAAATTATAGCCATTATTCTGTGTACTATCATAATTAATATGAAGACAGTAAGTATCAATTTTCTGAAACTTACTATGCATGCGTTTTTTGTCTTCCTATTAATTATGATAGTCATAATGTTTTATCAGTGTGTGGGTATACAGTCAAACCAAAATTTATTCAGACCCCTTCAACATTTCTCAAATTATCACAGTTTATTCGCTATAGTTTAGAAAATGGTTATAAAATACGACAAGAACTCAGTTATCAAATCCGTTTATATTGGTTTGGCCATCCTTCTGTTAGACTTTCTCACAAATGAATTAGGTTGAATAGCTGTCAGCTGTTAAATTTAAGTACACAATTATATAATACCAATTTAGGTCAACCATTTACCAAGCAATGCTTAATTTTGTTCAGTCTGTGGTGTAAAAAGGTCGCATAGCAATTAAAGAAAAAACACTTAAACAAAACTTGGTCAGGTCAAAGTGTCTGAATAATATTTGGTCCCAAATTTGTATAATATGTATACAGGTATAATATGTCACAGTTAACTTTTTTTATTTTGTTATTCTCACTTACATAAGTGAACTATAGTGTCTGGCACCCATTAGTAAAAAAAATATCAAAAATGATATCTGGTGTCTGAATAATTTTTGGTTTGACTATATGTATATGTGTAAAGTAATTTTTATAAATAATAATAATAAATATATATATGCGTGTATATGTGTATATATATATATATATATATATATATATATATATATATAATTTTACTTGTATCATTTATAAAAAATTACTTTACGCATACATTACCAAGGGGAGGCCACACGCACAAAACTGATTTCCAACACTCCAGAGAGTGAAATAAAGCAAAAGGTTACTCCCCAGAAGAGAAGAATCTGCTCATGTGGATCCTGTCTGTTTGGGTCTTCAGTGGAAATGATAAATTAGGGGTTAGCGAGCAGTTGTGGGTATATGTGTGTGTATCCACAGGCCAATAAAGATTTAAAGGTATTCTGTCAGACTGTCTGTCGCTAATGATCTGGTAGATTAAGTGAGCTAATCTGGCCTTGGGAACATGAGGTAATTGAGCATTTTTTTTCCACGTGCAGATTTCAAATTGGCATGGGAGTTGCACACGAGTTATAGATGTGGTTCAGTAGAGAGAGGTAGAAATGCAAGCTTCCGAAAGATCATGTATCCGCTGTGCCAGCGCTCTTTCAGTGGGGTCTGCGGTTATGAAATATATAATTTTCAATGCCTTGTTGTGCAAAAAGTATTGACAGAAGGCGAAAAACAGTTCTCCTCAAATTTATTTTCTATTTTCAAACATAATTCTGTTTTCTCCTTGAATGTGTTTATTTCTTCGTTTCAGAGAAGTCCATTACCTGAAAAGATTATTAGTGGTTACAGGAATAGTTCACCTAAAAAAAAAAATAAAAAAAAAAATGTTTGGGTTTGGAACTACATGAGCATGAATAAATTGACACAATGTTCTTTATTTTTGGGTGAACTTAACCCTTTAACACTTGATGTTTTTCTCCTGCTCCGTTTCTGACTTAAGCCTGACCCCTGCTGATTCATATCGGAATAACCCCCTTTTATTTTTCTGTCTCTTCTTCTTTCTCCCGGCTGCAGATCATGATTCAGACGCAAAGAGAGTTCAGGATGTTCTTTCGGGAATGGAAAAACCACAGGTGGGTCTGGAATATGAGTTAAAAACCTCACAAGTGAAAAGTACTAATGGTTTTAATGTTATCAGATAAACATGATATCCTTTAATGGCCAACAGAAAGTACAGGCTGCAAATACAAGCGAGCGTAAAACATGACATTACATTATTAATAAAATGTATTTGTCATAAGGAGACATTCAGTAAAAGTCACCAAGATCTTTTCACATTTGTTTACAATTACAAACTGTTCCCATTGCAGCCACACAGGGGCAGCAATTATTTTTTATTTTTTTATTTTGTTCCACTGTCAAGCAATTGAGGACTAGGTAAACATTTCCATCAAAACAATGTTTTCTGACCAATGTTTGCTCTGTTCTTTCCCCATCTGTTCACTCAGCCTGCTGCTCTTGCTGTTGTTTAGTTCAGGACTATCTAAGGACACCCTGTCACTTTAAGTGATAATCCATAAGTGAAACTAACCCATAGTCATCAATCATCTGTTCTGTTTTGTGTTTTAGTTTGCATGCATTTGTTGGTGTGTGTGTGACATTAGAACAGCTGTCTCATTTACTCCCTCAGCGTAAGATTAATCCCTCATTATCATAAAATTAGTGGCATTAAGGCAGTAAATAAGTTAAAATCAGTTTGTTAACACTGCTGACTGAAAGGTCATATTTTATTATATTGTATACAAACGTGCATCTGTCTGTGTCTGAAAACTACAATATTGTCTGTCTACATATTACATTATAGCAAAACTGACATTTGATATTGAGTAGTCGTAGTACGTTCTGCAGTACTTTGCCTGTCCTACTATACACTGTTTATAGTACATAAAAATGCCACTATATACACTACCGTTCAAACATTTGGGATCAGTAGGTTCGTTTTTTTTTTTTTTTTTTTAAAGAAATGAATACTTTTATTCAGCAAAAAAAACCTCAAAAGCTACAGTTAAAATACTGTCACATTGCGATTGAAAAAAAATGCTGTTTTAAAACTTTTTATTGATTTAAAAAATCCTGAAGAAAACGCATCATGCTTTCCACAAAGCATATTAAATTGCACAACAGTCTTCAACATTGATAATAATAAGAAATGTTTATCGAGCATCAAATCAGCATTTTAGAATGATTTCTGAAGGATCATGTGACAATGAAAATAAAGCTTTGTCACCACAGGAATAATTTACATTTTAAAATATAGAAGTTACTTTCAATTTTAATAACATTCCAATAGTACTCTTTTTAATATTTTTGATCAAATGAATGCAGCCTTTGTGAGACTTTTGTTTGTGAAAACATTGAAAAATCGTACTGACTCCACAGTTTTGCAAAATATACCTGCAGCTCCATGAATGGGAGTACATTTGGCATAAAACATGGAGGAATACAGAGGGAATATAGCCTGGTGGGTGCATGCAGGTAGTGTGGAAAACATCTGTGGCGCAATGTGTCCCAAGATGAGGCAATCTGGAAAGATGTGCAAGTTTGGAAGTAATTGACTTAAATCTGCCCTCATCCTCATCTCTCCAACATCCTCTAATGGAGCTGCCTTTCTTGTTCAGTGTCTTCATCAATCTTAAATTGAGTGTGCCACAGAGTAGAAACACACTGGTTACTACAGACTGGGGCCAAATCCTTTGTATGGCTGAAGTTTAGTGGCAAGTGGTCATGCACTCCAACTTCTCATTATAGTTGATGCAGCCCAGGATTAAGTCATGGTCTAAAGAAATACAGCACTAAAATATTGATGACAGTTTTTATAAAAAAATAAGCAGATTTAATCATAATGTACAACTTTGACCAGTTGGTGGCACTGCACCCTAAACATACTTTACCCCATGGGCATGTTTTAGGGGCATACACTACATTTCACTTCAGTGTATGAAGGTTTTGCCAAGACAGAGCATCACTTCCTGTTTGATGTCCTTACCTAGTGTCACTTTTTTAATAAAAATACATACACATACTATCTTTCAAAAGTTTGGAGTCAGTAAGATTTTTTTGTTTATTCAACAAGGATTCTTTAAGTTGGTCAAAGGTGACAGTAAAGACAATTATAAATTATAATGTTACAAAAACACTTATTTTAAAAGAAGCTGTTCTTTTAAATGTTCTATTCACCAAAGAATCAAATGTCCACAAAAATATCAAGCATTAACTGTTTTCAGCATTGATAGTAAGACGACATGATTCTTGAGCAGCAAATCGGCATATTAGAATGATCTCTGAAGGATCATGTGACACTGAAGACTGGAGAATATTCAGCTTTGCCATCACAGGAATAAATTACATTTTAAAATAGAAAAGTTATTTTAATTTGTAATTTAGCTCTTATTTGTTTTGGTCAAATAAATGCAGCCTTGGTGAGCAAACATAAAAAAAAAAACAAGCTATTGCACGGTATAGGTCTCTGAGCTTTTCAGTATCTCTGTGAGAAAGCCTGGTCTGATGGCAGCCGGTTTGTTGAGAACATATTGCTGTAGCTTCAGAAGTGCCAGTGGCAATCCTAGCTGTGCACATCCGAGAGCAACAACCATAGCTTTTCCACAGACGTTCTTTCACCTGCAGTTACTCTTGCCACAGGACAGATTGCGTTTGAGAGATTTGCTTCTGCCTGACTGAAGGTAGACAGACATTTACAGCTCATTCATGTCAGCGTTATACCCTCATACACAGGGTTACACCGAATGACCTGTTATAGAGGAGGAGTTATAGCCGCTCTGCCTCTTTACGTGTATACCTTCATTTCTGTGTTTGACACACAAATGGTTGTTTTTGCAGAGCTATAGAGTGGTTCAGATTGCAGGCCTAAAAACGGAAGGTAATTAATATTACCCATTTGTTCCCAGGTTGGGTTTTTGGAAGAGCAATTTTTGTGTTACGGATTAAATAAAGTCTGTGGTTAAAGGTTGAGGAAATGTTTGTTTTGTTTTATGTTTGTACAACATTAATTACACTGTCAAGTCCTCGTGAGTCGTTTCTTACCTAGCCATGTTTTTTTTCTTTTGTTTATTGGTTGATAGTCCTTTTTTTATTTGCCAGTCTATAATTCTGGTAGGTTTAGCAAATGAATAGTTTCAAAGTTGGGTTATGCTAACCTCATAATGAAATGACAATCCCACAAACTCTTATCTAAATGACTTGCTCCTTCCAATTTTGTCTTAAATCGCATTTGGCTGCTTTATCTTTGCAGCACATTTGAAAGCTGATTTAGCCTTAGAATTTATAGTCTTGGATTGTAACGACGATTTGTTTTTCCTGCACGTTTGTACAGTGGTGGTTGACATGAAGTCGTTTTTGATAGTGGCATGTCCTGCTGAAGTGTTATGCTCATGTTAATCGAGAGACAAAATCGAATATTTGTACTTTATTAATAAAAATATTATATGAAAAGGAATAAATGATGACAGAATAATTGACAAACGTTTTCTTTAAAAAAATAAAAAAAATAATGACCAGTAATAATTAGAATATACACCTTGCTTTACATTTACACATTTTTATCTTTGTTCATTGTTTAAAAATAAATAAGAAATCTACTTGTGTGCTTCACCTACCCACAGATTCAAAGACACTTGACATGCTTAATAATATTGTTTCCAGGTCTACAGTTGATGGTCTTTGTTCTGTTTGCTTCACAGGTTCTTAATATCCAGGCCCGGACAGCTCGACTGACTTGGGCTCCACCAGCAGGCCTCCAGAACAGAGACAGGCACAGTAACGGACACCCCTTTACCTGCAGCTACGAGGTCACTCTCTCAGACAAAGGTCGTAACGGCCAGTACCGTGTCATTTATAGGTAAGATAGACTGGAGTATATAATCACAGAGGAGCTGTGTAGTCTGCTCAGAATCCTTGAAGTCTTTATGTTCTCATAAATTAACAGTGTTCACCACAAGGGAGCAAGTTAGATATGAATACATCATCCATCGAGCAGATAGAATTATTGGATGCAGCCTGTTCTCTTACCAGGACTTGTATGATTCAGTATCCAGAGAGCAGACAGGAAAGATAATCAGACCTCTCACATCCTGTCATCATCCGTTTGGAGCATGAGTCTCAAAGCATGACTCCAGAATAACATATGAGAGCAGTGGTGCTGGTGGAGAATATGGAATATTATATTATATTATCGTTCAACGCCACTTTTAAGTGTTTGCCTTTGTTTGTTTCCCACACACTAAAAGAAAATGACAGAGCATAATCTAAAAGAATGGGGCAATTTTGAAGTGTCACAAAATAGTCGCAACAGCAGGAAAAAAGGTTGCAGGAAACCCTAAAACCTATCAAGGCAAAACCACTCAAAGTTTTTCCCTTGAGCAGTTGTGCTCAATAATAACTGAACAGCATCCTTAATGAAAGTCGTTTTTGCACTTTGGACAGCACAACTCTGTTGCTGGATCCATTAAGGTCAGTAACCATCGTGTGTGTGTGTGTGTGTGTGTGTGTTTTCAGTGGAGAGGAGTTGGAATGCAATTTAAAAGATCTCAGACCAGCAACAGACTACCACGTAAGGTAAGTGCAGCTCTCAACTTTATTTCTTGCCATGTGCAAGAACATGTGCTTAGAGTAGTTTAAACTATTACTGTTATTAGAGCCCATTATCCCAGAAATTCATGCTATTTCTGATGATCAGTATTGTCATTACAGTGATCCAGTTATCTGCAGTTTTCTTTTTTTACGTAATCGAAGTTAACGTTAATGGAATATATAAGTCATAATTTTTAACTTCTACTTTTGTTTAATGACCTCAGCTCTACCTAAATGTCCCTCTAATGGTCTGCCTGTTACCTGTTATTAATTGAGCCGAAAGTGCTGTGCATCACAGCGTTTGGAAAGGTCAAGCTTAAATATGATGCATGTACTGGTCCTCAAAGAACCTTCAAGCCCACATCTGCTGTACTCTTTGCAGCCAGGGATAGGCAATGCTAGTCTGTTCTGTCACCGGGAGCTCTTGTTAATGGAGAATCCAGTGCTGGGGGTCGGTTTGTCTGGATCCTCATTAAAATGCATTGAAATTGTCAGTTGAGTTTTCGGTTGACCTTTGAACCCTGGTAGCAGTGGGACTATCTGAATATATGTTCTGATTAAGGGATAGGCAGTCAGATGTGACCCTGAATGTTCCATTTGCCCCTAAGAGTGATGTTTTGTTTCCTCTTTATAAATCTGAGTGACCTGTTGGGAAATGGCACGTGTGGCCAGATGAATTCTGTCCCACCTTTTCCAGCACAGGAATAAGCGTAAAGTGAAGTGCTTTATGGCTTTTTTTAGCTCATCTCTTTTCTTTTCTTTAAAAAAAAAAAAAAAAAAAAAAGCAATTTTCTAGAATTGTAAAAGCAATGTGCACTCAATCAGAAAATACATTGAAAACGGCACAGCTGGTGCTAGAAGGTCATGTGTTTTATTACAGATAAAATGTACACCTCGAATGCACTAAGTTTTTTCTTTGGATAACACAAAAAGGTTATTTTCCCCCTCACTGTTCCTGCTTTAAATGTAGTATAGATCACTTTGAATGAACTATGTCTTCTAAATGTGTGTGTTTGTCTTTCTCAGAGTGAATGCTTTGTGCAATTCTGTGAAGGGTTCGTGCTCTGAGGTGGGGGCCTTCACCACCCACAGCAGTACCCCAGACTGCCCGCTGCCCCCTAAACTATCCCACCGCACAAAGAGCACGCTCACCCTACAGTGGAAGGTGAGACTGCGGTTTATCTCATACTTGTATGGAAGTTATCAGTTCATCAGACATATAGGACTAATTCGGTTAATTCTTCAATGAAGGTACATTTAAGCTTAAAGGTGCTGTATGTAACTTGTTTTACTCTACTAAAGCATAAAAATACCATAGCATGTTTCCTAAATATCTGCAAACATATTAAGTTCACATACTCGATTCTCTTAAAAACACTTCTACATCCAGTTATTTTACTTATTATTTTACACGTTCCGTGTTGTCAGTCGGTTTTTGTTTTGGTCTGTGTATTCTCGCCAGTTCACCCAATAATATACTTGTAGGTTTAAAAATCCACATATGGCACATTTATTTTCTCCAACAAATATTTTAGCAATATGTATATTTTAGTCAGAATTATTGCGCTACTATTCTATTGTGCTCCGTCTGTTTGGCGCGCATGCGGCGGCGCTCATTCGCGGAAGCTTGAATTCTAGCGGAGATTCACTTGCAGAAGGCTCATCCTCTCCTGACAGTGAAATGGACATATTTGTTTGACTTTCTAACATTTACAGATGGAGAATATACCTGTGAAATGTAAGCTAAGCACTGAAACGCATTAAACAGTGCAAGTATTTATCTGACAGATAGGCTACTGTTGCTGACTGACAGAGCATCTGACAGGGCAAGCTGCTTTAAACTTGTTAACTAAGTTATATCTTACCAGTTATTTTGAAGCCCTTAATATAACATGGTTTGGACAAATTGTACTATGTACTTTCACTGCAGCAGCTCACACTGCGTCCTCCACTATTTTTCAGGTGTGCTCGTATCAAACTACTATATCGATATAAAGGGTATTGCCTCATTCCATATCGTTTCAAAAAAATATATCGATATATCGTACAAACTCAATATACCGCCCAGCCCTAATTCCACACAACCTAAAAAGCCTCGATATCCATCTAAAAATCTCTGAACGAGAGCATATTAAAACACGGATAAATCAACTCATTAACTTAAAGTCTGTAAGTCTCCTCGGTTTTCGTTGTCAATTGCACTGTTACGTGTCCTCAAACTGGCAACCCACGTGAGCGTTGAGTCTTAGGAGGAGGGGGCGGGGGAAACAACGACATCTGATATTTTGAATTTGGACTGCTGTGCCTATTTCGACCACTAGCTGTCATTCTTACATACTGCACCTTTAAAGTTTGTAAAGTTTTTTTACAGATGAAAACGATTTTAAGCCTAATGAGACTGGTAGATTTAAAGGGGTCATGAACTGCACTGTTTTATTGTGTTATTATTATGTTTCCTGTGGTGCATTAATAATGTTAGTATGATTTTTACATCAAAAATTGTCATAATTTAGAAATAAAAGGCATTTTTCCTACCCTGATTTTAGCCCTCTGATTTGAAACGCTCTTTTTTAAGGAATAAAACGCTCTTTCGATGTAAACGCCCACTGCTGTGATTGGCTTACATCTGTGTATGTGAAATGGAAGTATTACGTTTAAATCTCTCGAAAACCTTTAGCACGTTTTTACTATTACAGCTCTTAAGGTTAACTAATTGAGAATAGTGTTGATTATAGCATTATCTATAGCATTATATTTAGACCGTGGCATGAAAGGTTGCAGTGAGGAGCATTGTAGCCAATCACAGACATGTTGAGCACATGAATGTGATCTCGTAATTGCAGCTCGATTTCTGCACACTAACGAATGCTTTCATAATAACTAGCAGTGCAAACACAATGTAAATAAGAGATTCATTGATTATTATGGGAGTTTTTCCGTGAGTCCAGAACTGAGTCACTGATAAACTCGCGCTGTTTGATTGACCGCTCCAGCGATTGCAAAGGGAGCGTTTTTTGTTCGCTTTCTTTAAATAATGTGAAGTTGACCATTTAGTCACTGGTTTGATTTACTGAGACAGACAAAGACATCTGACTGTACATGAATCATTACATATCAGAAATCACTGTTCACAGATCAGGCATTAGAAATAACACGGTTACTTTCATGTTGTGGCATTACTGTCGAGTCCATATCTCAAAAGTCTGTTTGCAAAGCCTGCGCCGAAATTGCGACTGATTTACCAAAGAATCCTCAGTGAAATGTACCGCATACAAATAAATAATGCTCAACTGAGACATTCACATTGTTGAAAAAATAACCACATTCCTAGCATTAGGATCCTTTGGAAGGTAATGTTATTTGTAGTCCATCTTGTATTCCTCTTCTCTCTTCCTCATCTCAGTATGATGACCTCTTATGTCAAAAGCTTAGGGAAATTTAGATTTTTTAGTTCATGACCCCTTTAAAGGAGATTTTTATTATTAAATTATTAAAGAGATAGTTCAGCTAGAAATAAAAATTCTGCCATCATTTACTGACCCTCATGTTGTTCCAAACCTGTATGACTTTCTTTCTTCTCTGTAAAATAAGAGGAGGAGGAGAAGAAAGATGTCCACGCTGCCCTTTTCTATACAATGAAAGTGAATGGTGACCAGAGGCCACAAAAAATTTACAAAAAGCACTATAAAATATCCCATATGACTCATGCACTATTTCAAGTTTTCTGAAGGTGCACTGTTTTTTTTTAAAGTCTCTTGTGCTCAGCAAGGCTACATTTATATGATCAAAATACAGTAAAAATAGCATTATTATAAAATATTATTACAATTTGAAATAACTGATTTCTATTTTGATATATTTTAAAATGTAATTTATTCCTGTGATGGAAAAGCTTAATTTAGATCATCATTACTCCAGTCTTCAGTGTCACGTGATCCTTCGGAAATCATTATAATATGCTTATTTGCTGTGCATGAAGCATTTATTATTATCATTATTATTAATATTATTGCTATTATTATTATTTTCAATGTTTTAAACAGTTGAAAACTACAAAGAACAGCATTTATTTGAAACAGCATTCTTTTGTCACTTTGATCTTTTTACTGACCCCAAACTTTTGAAAGTAATAGTGTATTTATTAAGACCAAATTTTACATCATGATTGCATGTGAGTATATAACACAACACAAGTCATACGGACATGGTTTTAGTGTTGTTCGTATTTTTTTCTTCTCGTTTTTAGAGCTTGACAGTCCTTAATCACCAATCTTGTTCATTGTACGACAAATAGAAGCATCAACGTTTTGCCCTCTCTTACAGTATGTGTTTAAGAAACTTAAAAGAGTTTTGGAAAAACATGAGTGTGACTAAATGATTGGGTAAACTTCTTACTTTTTAGATTTTCATGGTCCAGTACACAGACAGTGTACACAATATTTATTATGAAATAAGGTTTTCTTCCAGTTTTCCTTCTTTGTATGTACTGTACTTCTAATTTGTTTCTTTTTATTTCTCTCCTCACTTAGGCACCAGTTGATAATGGATCGAAAATCACAAGTTACCTTTTAGAGTGGGATGAGGTATTAATATATTTTTTGTTACTTAACAATTTTGTTTTAAATAATCATTAGCATTCGGTTTCTTTTTACATTTTTGGTAAAAGGGCCTCCTTGTTGAATTGCAGTTCAACATTTTCAGCACTGATTACGCCTCTTTGATATCAGCACTGTTCATTCACTCTGTTTAAAGATTCATATCTGAATGATGTCCCCATTTTCATCAAAGACCACAGCAGTCTGTTGTCACTCATACATTTTTCACTCCAGCCATGATTACAGTGGTTTTGAGAAGCTGAATGGCTTCAGTGATTTTATGCAGTGACTAGTTATGTACTGAATGTATGTGTTATCCTACTTTATCTATTAGGGCAAAAAGAACAACAATTTCAGAGAATGTTACTTCGGAAGCCAAAGGCACTACAAACTCACTCATCTGTGTCCAGCTATGGCCTACACATTTCGGGTGGCGGCACGCAACGACATAGGAATGAGGTATCACTGCAGAAGCATATGCATGGACTTAGGTTGCTTTCACACTAGCACTTTTGGAGCGCACCCAGGTTCGATTGCCGTTAGAGTTCGATTTGTTTTTGCTAAATTCCAGTTTGCGTACTCCCACTACACACCAAAACACATTAACCTTTAGTCTTGTATAGTATTTAGTATGGATTATGTGCAAGTTGGGATACAGCCAAAGATTCAAACATTGTTTGACCAACTATGATTTGAGCTTTGAATTAGAAGGAAATATGAGTTGTCGTACAGGATGCATATTAAAGTCTTTGTGTGTGACAAAACAATCCCATTATCCCTCTGTAATCTAATCCTATCACCATCCCTCAAGTCGTAATGGAGGAGGAGAGCCATAAAGTCACCTTGATGCAGAAGAACAGACAGCCAATGGAGCGTTCTCTCTCTTTCCCCCTCTTTCTCTATTTCTTCATTTACCCCCTCTTTGTCTCTCTCTCTCTATATATATATATATATATAATATAATTTAATAATATTGTTTATTTTATGTATAGAATTTTTAAAGAGAAAAAAATCATGATTTTGGGGGCAGCCAATGCCCCCCACTCAAACTATTGAATATCTATAGAATATATCTATAAAACAAGTAATGTTTGGTCCAGTGGGCAGACATGTTAAGGGTCATCACTCTGAATACAGCACCATCCCTCGTCTCCTCCATCTCCTGACATTAATACCATAGACGCATTCATAAAGTGAAGCAACACTGCTGAAATATGAGACTCCACCTCCAGCAAACCACATTTCACCCAGTCTAAAGGGATATTTTTTATTACTTCCTTAACTGAAAGAAGCTCATTTAACATCTCCTGTTTCCCAGTGGCAGTTATAGAGACTCTCACACAGTAAATACAGAGGGCTCTAGTAAACTTGTCACAACCAGTTAATTGGAAGAAACTAGATTTAAGGCTGCTATCGAGAGGAGAGGAAAACTATTTAAATTACATAAGTCAGCCTGCAAGTTATACATATTGGAGCTGTGTTAAAAATAAACTCAAAGAGTCAGCCCTGTGAGGGATGCAAATGAACACAGCTTTTGCAATAAGATGTTGAGGCTTTTGCTAAGTTTATACAAATCACATTTACACGTCCTTCATGGAGGATAACAAAAAAAAAAAAACTCATTCCTGGCTGTTTTACAGCTTCCTTTATGTGAGTGTGTGTGTATATATCATTTTCTGTCACCTCTCTTGTTTGTCAGTGGCTTTAGTCCTGAGGTGGTCTTCTACACGACTGGAAGTCTGCCCCACTTGCCCCACGCTCCTCGGCTGGTGCGTGCCGGCATCACATGGATCACGCTGGAGTGGAGCCGGCCAGATGGCTGTACCGCAGAAGAGCCCGTCACATACAAGCTGGAGATCCAGGAAGAGAACATTGTACGTCATTTAGATGGCATGACTACCACACACTCAAGTCCATACTTAAACCCCATGGCATTTGGTTGTGTTGGCAATTTTCAAAAAAGATTTGAACCAAATAGTTTTTATAACGTTTGACTCCATTGTTTCCTGGACATTTGTATTGTTCCACTAAGTGGGGCCTCCAACTGTTTCTTTGAAACGGGCCTTGTTATCGTTATCAAATCATTATTTGGAAATCTGAATCTTTAGGATTCCCATCACTACTTGCGTAAAATGGTGATGTAAGTTCACTGTTTTTGTGCTCATTTCGGCAGGGAACAGAGTTTCACCCAAAGTACACTGGAGAAAACTTGACATGTACTGTAGAGGGCCTGAAGAGAAGCACGCAGTATAAATTCAGGGTGAGTGAATGCATATTTGTCGTCTTATAGCTTTTCACGATATCATAAATAACTATAGTGTGTGATTTACAGAGTTCATAAGTTTGCACACCCCTAGCTATAATCTGTTAGATGCGTGTCATAAAAAAAAAAATCAACAATCATAAAAATGTTGTATAATATTGTTGAGTCCCTTTTGTGACGAGGGACAAAGCTGGATCACATCTTCATTGTGGAACTGTGAAACATCAATGTGCAGAGCATACTGGGAATTGGGCTGCTTCACTGCTTAGCATAAGCCAAGGACTCCAAAATGTGTGCACATAAATTAAAAATCAAATAGTGTAGCATTTTCAGTTTTGGAGTGGAGTCAAATTTTGTCTCTCACCTTGTTAGGAAATAAAATATAGAGAATAATGACAAAATCTTTAAAAATGATTCTGCAACAAAGTCCCTTTCAAGGAGAGTCTGTTCACTCGGCAGCCTATTTCTGGCATCCAAGACTAATGGGGGAATCCTGAAATCTCAAGAACTGCTTGCCGAACTCACAATTTCATATCAGCAAAAAAAAACATTGACATGAACTGTCCCATAAATCATGTTTCTTATGCTTAAATAGCGGTAAACAAATATTTAGAAGGCGGGACTTATTCCGCCATATTGCAAGTTGCACTTTCTCCCATACGAGTAATACGAGTGCATCATCTTTGTAAATACAAAGCCATTGTTCTGTGAGGAGTATGTAAACTTATTATGTTTAAAGCTTGTTGCTTTGGTATGATGTGTGAAATGAAAGATTGTTTGCCAAAAGGAAACCTCAATAAATATTAAAGAGATTTCAAAGCTCACATTGCAATATTGACATGCTCAAAAATAACAAAGAGGTGCATTTGTCTGTTTTGAAGAGAATAATGCTTTCTCAGAAGTACTGGTCAGATATTAATTGCCAAGTCATAGTGACCTCATCATGTTTTGGTCAAGCGTTTTTGTACTAGTTGTTAGCTGTGTTTGACACATGCTCTTCACAGGCGCACAGTGTTTTGTTTGTTGTGCAGGAAGCTTGTTTGTGTTACAGGGACACCTGACAAATTAAGGCTAGAGTCATACATTGTTAATTACAGTGGCAGCAAAGTGATTTAACCTTTCTCTGTGCTCCACTGACTCATACCACAGTTGTTGTTTTTTTTATCATCCCAAATATTTTCTTCTGTCACGTTCATGTAGACTAGAGAACTCTATCCAATTATGAGTGAACCGCAGCCCACGTTAAATGCTGCTGTAATGCAGTGAGTGGGTCTGGCTTAAGTGCTTTCACAATTAATAGTAATTCCTCTGAATGGTGAGTTTTTGTCTTTTTTTAAGTGAAGGCATCCATTAAAGCGGCAGGTGAAAATAATGGGAGTGTGTAAATGTGTTATGTCATTACCTCTGCGGTTGTGATCAGTTGTTTGCGTACAGAAGCTCTTTAGTTGGCTGTTTGCAAAGGTTTCTATTTTTGGGATAATCGTACATATTATGTGCATGAACATGAGTCTAAATCAATAATTAAAGATTTCGGATCAGATTTCTCAGTAATTTTATATGATGATATGCATCATGCATGTCTCTTATTTGCCACTTTTCGAAACTTGTAAATCTTTTGTAAGGATTCACTGACAAAAAACATTCCTAGACCTTTCTTTTTTTTTTTCAATGTAAAAATTAGGGATTCATTCAAGTACCCAAGTACGATGATCATGAAAATGCAATAGTTGTGTGACTACTTTTATTTTATTTTTAAAGTAAAGTTTTTAATATCTTTAAAAAATTTAATACACATTTATAACGCTATATATTGTGCTATATTACCTTGTCAGTAAATGACAAGAAAGGAATTTCAAATACAACAGCTGAGGGAGTGACAGTAAATTTGACATCTTTCTCTCTTCTGACCTACGTCAACAATCGATCTCTCTATATTTTTTCCCTTTTTTGGTCGTGGAAACTCTATCACAGATTTTTTTTCTTTTGATGAGAATACAAAAGTGACATTTGCTGTCGTCTCCCATTCACTGCTATAGAAGGTTACTATACTATGTGAAATGTAAAAAGGGTCCATTGCTCGTAGTTAGACTTGAAGATTTGAATGAACCCATGAGTTAATGATATCTCAAATTATGAAATTCAACAAGAGTTCTTGAGCTAGTTGCTCTTTTGTTAGCGATCAGACCTGTTCACTAATGTCTCTGTGTTCAAAGATGTTCACTGGACAAAAGAAGGGGCCAAAAAGTCATTACTGTACAGAATTAAGCCTCTTCTGTCTTGTGTTTGTGTCTTGCAGCTCATAGCTTCTAACTTGGAGGGCAGAAGCAGTCCCAGTGAGGTGCTGGTGTGTAACACTAGTCCAGACAAACCTGGACCCCCCTCCAGACCCTGCATCAAGGGCTCTATCAGACCTTACAGCTTCAGTGTCAAATGGGGTATGGCTGTTTGTGCAACGAAAATATATTTGCTTAATTGGTTTCTGGCTTTTTTATCTGTTTTGCATTTGAGCTCAAACTTTGGGGCTCAAATGAGCTTGAGCTTTAATCTTGGAAATTGAGAAGAAATATCGGAATATTATCTATATAATATATATAATCTATCAATCAATCAACTTTTATTTATATAGCTCAATAAAAGCAACAGTAGTTGGACTTGGCCATTGTGCTGTACAACAGGATAAATATCTAAAAAAACAAAAAAGACCGCAAAACAAATAATAAAGGGAGTTTACATCAAAAACACCAATCAGAAAAATTCAATATTCTTCTCTATCTGATGTGTGAGTCACAATACACCTAATTTTGATGTCTTCCTTTGTGATGCGCTACTTGAGTTCTGCCACTTTCCAGTTTAGTTCTTTGTTTGCAAAGGAAAGTAGGACGAGGCCTGCGGTTGTATTGCGCTCTCAGTAAATCGCAATTTTATTTCCCCGCAGTAATGAACCAAACGATAGATTTCGGACAGCTGCAATAAACTTCAAAAGGGCAAATGCCTAAAATTTAGTTTAGACTCAGAAAGTTTAGACTTGGAGAGTTTTTGCTCAGTCATACAACAGCATCATAAAAATCTGAATACCTGAAGGGTCATATCATGAGAAATAAAATGTTCCTTTATATCTTTTTAAATATGAGTTATACTGTGTACAATACCATGCTGTAGGTTTAGTTTCTTACAGTAGTAAAAGCTGGCTCCAAAAAATCTGGTGAAACTGTAAATTACCAAATAGTTTTTGTTTTTTTGGTGCAAACAACATTACTAACATTTAAGTGGACCTCAGGAAAAAATAAATGTAAAATAATTTTATATTGCTTTATCTGTTATGTACGGTACCCTATTGTACTCTTAAATAATAGCTAGTATTCAGTCACTGTTGTTTGGGTACTTTTGTATGTATTTTATGGTAAGCACATCTCCATATATGTGTATATTTATAATATCCAAGTCTGTATGTCACACTACAGATCCTCCACAAGACAACGGAGGTTCAGAAATCTTAAAATACCTCTTGGAGATTTCAGAAGGAAATTCTGATGGTATGTATTAATGTATATGTAATTGTGTTCTTCACTGTCATTCACCATCTGCCTGCATGTTTAAGTATGTTTTTGTCCTTGGTTAATTACATCTCAATTTTATTTCAAAACTATTTAGAAATCCAGTCTTTTTAAAAGCTTTTTTTCCCTTTTTCACATAACATTTTTTTTAGAAAAACATAAGATTATTTCGCAATTAATCTTCTTGTGTCCTCACGCTGTCCCATCTGTACTTCTATTCTTACACAGATACTCCATTAGTGCTGTCAGAGCTTCTATTTCTCTAAAAAGGAATTTCATATAGCCAAAAATACTCAATGCTTGAATGTTCATTGATACCTATGTGTTTTTATCTCACCATGGATTAATTAAACTTTGGGAACAGTTGAGGGTTTGCATGGATAACTGACTGACTGAGTAATTTCCCTGCAAATGTTGAACTCTTTGACGCCTTGTATTCGGTAGCCAATCAGTGGGACATTGCATACAGTGGGCCTGCCACAGAGTGTGAGTGTGAGGATTTGAAACCCGGCACAATGTACAGACTGCGCACCTGCAGCATCAGCACGGGTGGCCACAGCCAGGTAACTCAAATATATTACAACAGCTGTACACCACATCTGGACTCATCAGAAAGAAATGCATTTAGAAAGAATGAGAGACTATAGCTTTACATTTGTAGGAAAAAAGTATGTGGATTTTAATTCACAATAATAGAGAAACAGACACAGACTATTCATTCATTTTTCTGTTTATTGAACATACAATTTAAATATTCATAGTACAGAGTGGGAAAAGTATGGATTTTAATCCGAATTAACTACTGAATTAACTTCCATTTAACTTTTCTAATGTAACTGTGGTGCACAAATTTCAGGAGAGACATTTTCAAACTGTGTTAGCAGAAAACGAAATCAAAACATATCATTTCTTGTTTGATGTTGTGACTTTTGAAAATAAAGATTTGATTACATTTTATGGCCAATTTGTGTAGAAATTCAGTCCAAAATGCACTATATACACTACTGTACAAAAGTCTGAGGTAGATAAGGTTAATATTCTTGAAAGAAGTCTCTTATGCCCATAAAGACTGTAGTTATTTAATCAAAAAATATTACAATCTAAAAATAACTGTTAATTTATTCCTGTGATGATGGCAAAGCTGAATTTTCAGCATCATTGCTCCTGTCTTCAGTGTCATATGATCCTTCAGAAATCATTCTAATATGCTGATTTGGTGCTTAAGAAACATTTCTTCTTAGTATCAATGTTAAAAACTCAATGTTGTGCTGCTTAATATTTTTGTGGAAACCATAATACATTTTCTCCAGGAGTCTTTGATGTGCAGCATTTATTTGAAATAGACAAAAGCCTTTACTGTTATTATTGGTCAATTTAATGTGTCCTCTCTGAATAAAAGTATTAATATTTTTTTTTTTAATCTTACTGACCTCAAACTTTAGAACGGAAGTATAAATTACATACTTTTTGCTGCAGTTATAGATACATAATTGTTATGCTTGTGTCCCTGCAGTGCTCTGAGAGTCTGCCTGTGCGCACACTATCTGTAGCTCCAGGACGTTGCCAGCCTCCCAGAATTGTGGGTAAAGCCAAGCACAAAGAAGTGCACTTACAGTGGGGTAAGATTCTGAATACGTAAACTCTCGGTCCTTCTGAGAGTTTTTCATTCCTTAGCCTCCATTTCATATTCACATTTGTGCTTTTATACAAAGCAACATACAATGTATTCAAGGTAAATTTTTAGGACAATTTCCTCGGGAATTAAACCCACACTAACACAATAATGTATCAGTTACGGGATCAAGAAACATTATTAAGTTGGTAATTTACATTTTCCCAAGATCTCTGCAGTTTCACATTTATTTGTGGTGATGTGAAATCACATTTCACCAAGCCCCTCTGTGGCATTCCACAAAATTAAACCCTTTTGTCATATCCAGAAACAGCATACGATCAACATTCCCGCCATGTTTGCTACATATCCTCAATGTACACATATTTTCCAGTAGTAGACTAGAATGATTCTCTAGAAGTGCACTTGACTCACTGACTTCCTGTGCCAGAACTATCGGTAGGTAGTTAATAGCTAAAGGCTGTAGCGGGAGTGAGTTAAGTTCTGGGTCTGTGGAGCTGCTGATTCCAGACTTTCTAAGTGAACACTTTGGATTCAGGCTTTTGGACAAGAAACTTTGAACTGAAATTGTGAAGATTGGTAAAGCTTGATGTTGTAAAGAAGTGGTCAAATCTGCTTTGTCTTAGAAAAACTTAAACCCCTTACTTTTGTTCTAAAAGATGAATTGAACCTGTAATTTCTGTGGTACTGAAGTGCTTTGTCTCTGTCCCTCGTCTCAGACTGTCCCTCCTCTGAGGGGGCATGTGAGGTGAATGAGTACAGTTTGGAAATGAGGGAGGGAGAGTCGGAGCCCACCGAGGTCTATCACGGCTCTGATCTGGAGTGCACCGTGGGCAGTCTGCTCCCCGGCGCCACCTACAGCTTTCGCCTGCGTGCCGCCAACGAGGCAGGGGTGAGTGCTCAACAATTCAAAAATCAAATTGTGATTCTTCATTTGTTTTCTAAAGCACTGCCACTAATAATAATAATGCAAAAAATAAATTAAAAAACATACATAAATTAATCAACTGCACTAATTGACTAGTCAGTTGTTAGACAACCATCCTGATCTATCCCTACCATAATGCACCTCAGGCTCAGTATTCAGTTAATCACAGCACCTCTTTCTTCTGTTTATCGCATGAATCGTCTACACCAGCCAATCATTATTTGAATCCATTTGGAATTAGAGGAACCAGTCTAATTATAATTATGACATAAAAAGTTGAAATTATGAGATACAAAGTTATGATTATTGAGATAAAAAGTCGAAATTGAGTTTTAAGTCATAAATTTAAGAGAAATTAAGCAATACTCACAGAAGTCAATAATGACCTATTTTTGGTCAATTCCACTTGTCAAATTGATTCTCAATTCCAACTGCTAATGTCATTATTTAAACTTTGTATTGTACTATATTTGTATTTCAGTTTCAAATTTTTCAGAATTTCAACATTTTTAATCTAATAATTATGTTTTTTTAGTCTCTTTTAGAGTTTTGATTTGATTTTAGAGATTCAAAGCATGATTTTTATTTTTATTTTATGTGGCTGAAGTTGACTTCTATACAACGTCAAGGATTTCTCCTTGATTCTTCTCTCAATATGCTCAATGTTCAATCCAGCAGTGTTCAGGGAGGCAGAGATCCGCTCTGGCTGTCTTTTTTTCCCTTTATCTTTTTCTTTGTTCGATTTAAGTAGTTTCCTGTTTCTTTTGCAGGAGTGTTAATACAGCATTCAGAGTCAGCTCTAGAGCCAGAAGACTGAATTTAATTATTTTCTCTGTTTACTTTTCATTGTTTGTGTGAGGCAAACTCCCAAAAGTGAGAAATCGATGCATCTCGTATCCGATTGCGGTACTGGAAACATGCTTTGATTTCACAAGGGTGTAATGCAAGATTGGCTCGGTCTTAAGTGTTTTATTTGTTTTTCACATTGTATCCTGATAGAAATACACCTATGAGACATTTCATGTCATGTATTGAATATTAATTTGCTCTCTCTCTTTCTCCTTTGCTCACAGTATGGGCAGTTCTCTGAACCAACAGAAATAACAACCGCAGCTGGTCCTCCCAGCCAATGTGCGGCCCCATCCCTCACCTTAATGTCCAATACCTGTGTGCTGGTCAGCTGGGAGGTAATTTATCATTTTTTAAATCAGGCCTATCAATAATAGGACATAGATCATACATTAACACATTCAACAAAGAAATACTGCCAGTATTGATGATCAGATGAGCTGAAGTACAAGCAATCAGCCAATAATTTGTTTATGCACTTCCTCTCTTTCAGAGTCCAGAGAGCTCAGGGGCCGACATCTCTGAGTACCGTCTGGAGTGGGGCCGAGAGGAAGAGCTCATGGAGCTGATCTACTGCGGCCCTGACACGCAGTGTGAGATCTCAGACCTGACACCTGCTACTCATTACTACTGCAGACTTCAGGTATTACTGTCACTGAAGGGTTCTTTTCATTTACACCATGGTTATTGTTCAACAATTCCTTTACAGTGTGGTACAATTTATTGCTGATGGGAAATGTTTTGTTGAGCCAGTTTTACAGACAGTGCCTCTAAAATGCACCTTTCTTACACTTTCATAATGCCTTTTTAATTGTATTAGAAATGTCCTGTGATTTTGACTTGATTTAAGAGTAAAAAGTAAAAAAACTGATTAGCTCACAATATGGTTTTATTATTACTTTTACATGGCTGCGGCGTGTCGCTCTGCTGAATAACATATTTGGCATTTGCTTTTGGCTATTTTAGCCCATTTAATTATGACTAGAGTAGTAAAAGTATGACAGGAAAAGTTGAAAAGAACAAGGAAAGGTGCCGCTTCATTAACTCTATCATCTTGCGCACTGAGGCTGTAAAAAGGTTCTTGTTATTATGCTTTAAATAAATGAGCTAGTGACAGTCATTTCGAGATGATATTATAATGGCGAAGATTAACAGCATTATGATCACTATAATAATTTTTATTTATTAGGAAATATTGTCATGCAGCTCAAAATGCTGTACAGAAACAGAATAAAATGAATAACTCTTATTTTTAGGTGACATTTATTCTCACTGCACCAGAAATCACATTAG
The DNA here is from genome assembly GCF_029890125.1 of Rhinichthys klamathensis goyatoka. Taxonomy (NCBI): domain Eukaryota; kingdom Metazoa; phylum Chordata; class Actinopteri; order Cypriniformes; family Leuciscidae; genus Rhinichthys; species Rhinichthys klamathensis. The sequence continues at coordinate 157,815 of NW_026606920.1, read as the reverse complement.
CGCTGTTGGATTTAATTATTTAATTGTGATTAATACAATATATTTTTTTTAGGGAAAGGAAACTAAATACCAGGCCCAAGTGTAATTATGTTTGGCAATGTGTCATAATTTGTCATTTGCTGTATTATTTTTAGAAATCACACAGAAGTGAATAAAACTTCATAATGTTGAATTAAATAAATGTCAAAACCTTTGACAGCTAAATTTTAACATTATTAAATATCAATTAAATTTGTTGACAGCCCTAAAACAAATATATTAGTAAAAGCACATTATACTGCAAGTTAAACCTTGTCCCTTTCTTTAAAGGCGGTGAATCAAGCAGGTGCAGGACCGTACAGCGAGCACACAAGCTGTCAGACCCCTGCCACCGTTCCCGACCCGGTCTCAGTGTTGTGTGTACTTGAGCACGATGCCACAGATTGCGGCGTCTACTCACCTTCCACATGTCTGGCTTTGAAATGGGACGAGCCCTGCAACAATGGAGTGGAGATCACGTCCTACACTCTTAAACTGGGAGAGCAGCTCATCAGCATGGGCACCAGCACCTGCCATGTGCTGCAAAACCTCCAGCCTGACAGTGAATACAGGTGTGTACATACACACTTAAACACACAACCATGAACCATTCAGACACCTCCAGGTTGTCCACTAGATCACATTTATCTGGTGATTTGCATAAGCACTTCTGTGATATGGGACAACAGTCTTAACTAATAACCGCTTAGCTTAGCGATTGCCTCTGAGCCAAATCTGTGTCCTGCTGGGAGTAGTTACGCTCCATCTCGGGTCTCATTTGCATTCAGCAAAGTTGTCCATTTCAGCGAAGCGTGACGCCACAACCACGTCACCCCCGCTGCATGTTTCCTCCCCCTACCCAGGAGGACAGTGGGTAAACAGCAGAGTGTTAATGATGCTAATCGGTAGCTAATGAAAGGAGAAGGCCTGAGGGCAGATTTTGTGTGTGTATCTAGGAAGTGGTGTCCATAACAGGACATCTATCCCTGCATGAGGCCACCACCGTGCACATTGAAGTGTCTCCATCAGACAGCTTATGCAACCCATGTTTTTGTCTGAGAGCTTTGATTATATACTTTAAATTACCGGTAGAGATCTGCGTGGGTATGATTATTATTATTATTTTTTTTAGTTTCATCCCACTGGGTCTTGCAGATTTTTACTGTATGTCCACCTGCTTCCCACTTAATGCTTTTCTTCTTGCCTACTCCCTCTCAGTTTATACTACTGTTCAGAAGTTTGGGGTCAGTAAGATATATATATATATTATTTTATTTATTATTTTATTTTTTTTAAGAAAGAAATTAATACTTGTAATCAGCAAGGTCACATTAAATTGATCATAATAAATTGAAGTGTGACCATAATAACTTTTGGAATGATTCAAAAGGTTTCTATTTCAAATAAATGTTCTTTTGAACTTTCAATTAATAAAAGAATCTTGTATTTCAACATTGAAAACAATAGAAATGTTTCTTGAGCAGCACATCAGCATATTAGAATGATTTCTGAAGGATCATGTGACACTGAAGACTGGAGTAATGATGCTTACATTTTAGAATATATGAAAATAGAAAACAGGTATTTTAAATTGTAATATTTTAGAATATTACTGTTTTGTTTTGAATTTGTTATCAAAAATGAGACTTCTTTCAAAAACATTTATCTTACCAACCCCAAACTTTTGAACGGTAGTGAACGTTACAGTGTTACCATTTTTCCCCAGGTGTCTTAAATTTGTTGTCATGAAGCTTATTCTCAATAATATTGTATTTGTCTGCTATTGGACTTCCTCTCGGTTAGCATTCTTTTTTTTTTTTTTTGTCATTGATTTGCTTTTTGGAGTATTTAAAAAAAAAAAAAAACTGACGGCACGCATCCACTCACAGATTTCATTATCTGATACCAGGCTATTTCGGCAATCTCCTGCCAGTGTTCTGACTGACCTAATGGCAGTGTAACCTCAGAGAAATGCAGCTTCTTTGGATGAGCAGGCGAAATAACAATGTTCAGTATATTTAATACCTCATTTTCACACAAATGGGTTAAGGTTATAATGCTTAGCTTTTAAACAGATTTGCTTAAGTGATCAGTGACCTCAAGTAATATAGAATCTCAAATATTAATTCTCATTGATTCAGAGGTCTTCGACCCTGCTCCTGGTCTTTAGGATCCCTTGAAAATCACAAGCTGATATAAACTTTGCACCGCAGTGGATCTCCAGGAGGGTTGAAGACGTTTATGTCATCATAATTTAGTTCCAGGTCAAAAATGAAGAGAAGTTTTTGAATCTCCAGTTAAGACTTTTGAACCACACTGTATGTGAATCAAGAACCATTTTTTGAGCCAGAACTGTGTGAAGCAGGCTGTACGGCCATTTGATCGCTCTTAGATCGATTATATCTTTTGTCATTTGGGGCGTACAGACTAATGAAATCTTGTGAAAGGTTAAAGAATGTTTGGTTTTCAGTTAAATGTCAACCAAACAGTCTGGTGTTGTGGGAGAGCTGCTGTTAATTCCAGTCCAGACTCCCCAACCCTCCAATTTGTTTTTAAACCCAGAAATTGATTTTGGTTCCATTTGATTTAATAACATGACAAGGCATTATCCTTGAATGAATGGCTCCTACCCAAAGCACTTTCAACCGACAAATATAAATTTGATTGAGCTTAGCAAGGGGAGAGTTAAGGAAGTTATTTGCATCCTCAAGTGAGTTTGACTTAGCATGATGTGGCAGTGTGTGAAGAGATCAACTGCATTTCATTTCATTTCAAGGTTGAGTCAGGTGAAGCTACAGATTACTGTGTAAAACGAGAAATAAAACATTATTTTGGTTTTACTACAGTCATGAAGTCTGCCAAGTTTTAATATTGTGTTTAGTATCATGACTCAAAGTATATTTTATCCCTTTCGTCCTTAGTGCAATCAGTCTTAGATAACCAAGAAATTGTATTTATATAATTTCTACCACTTCAAGCACTGATTAAAGTGTCTATAGCAGATTTTGTATGTTTGTTGTGCCATGGAAATGCCATGAAGTGTTACACGTGGTTAACAGCAAAACTAGGGTACATCTTTCGGCCTGTTGAAACCCCCTGCACTCCATCCATACATGCATATTCAGATGAAGCTGCTCATTTGAGAGTGTCATCTGCCTGCCTACTGCATGAATGTCCACTGTAAATGGAGGGGAATGTTGTGGTTTTAACACATGCACATGAATCAGTGTAGTGTAATGACTCACACATTAGCTCTGTTATAGTTATTTTTGGAGGAAATTCTGCAAAAATAACCATGTGATAATGCCTGGTGGTCCGTTTGATTTAAAATATTTACTTTTACATAACATGAGGAAGTCCTGCTCACTGATATCAGCAAAAATGTAAATGGTGTATCTAGCAGTATTTCTACCGTTGCACCGTTTATACAGGTAAAATTGCCCGGCCCTAAAGATCACCTGATGTACATGGTTTAAATGAGACTCTCTGTGCTGTCAGTCTGCAGATTCAAGCAGTGAATGAGATTGGTGCCGGCCCCCTCTGCCCTCCCCTGCTGGCCCGCACCAGGCCACTGCCACCTGTCCCTCCCCGACTGGAGTGCACTGCTGCAGGACCCCAGAGCCTCAAACTCAAGTGGGGAGACAGCAGCAATGCCAAGAGCCTGCTTGGAGAAGAGATGGTCTACAACTTGCAGATGGAGGACAAGAACAGGAGGTCAGTTCATTTCAATCACACCTCATAAATAGCAATAAAGGCACCGCTAAAAGGAAAATTGAATTCATTTTGAGAGCACACTGTGAGCAATGAAGTAATTTAGTCAAGGTGAAATGTCATTAGATGGCAGCAATATTTTTTTAACATTTAACTTTTTTTTTTTTTTTTGTGCTTTGAGGTCAGATAAATATGATAGGTTTTTAGGCCTTACTGTTATAGATGTACCTGTAGATTGGTCAGGTCACTAGATTTTGAACCTACCCAAGTTTCAGTTTGGCCTAATTTAATTGTAACTGTTGATTGTTTTCCTTGGCAGAGTGGCATGTTTGCAGTATTTGTGAGTGGGCAACAGGCCTGACAGATGGGCATTTAATAGAAAATATAATGAATTCCCCAACCAACACTGTCAAAAATCCTTTTAGTGTTAGACTGGTTAATTTACTAATTATTTTAATTATTCTCTTTAGCCAGTAACCGTTTTGCTTCAAATGGAGCAAGCATTTATCTTTACCAAAAATGCACCAAGGGTAGTTTACATAGACAGTACCATTTAAAGGAATAGTTCACCCTAAAATGAAAATTCTGTCATTAATTACTCACCCTCATGTCATTCCAAACCCATACGACTTTCGGTAATCTTCGGTAAATGAAGATCTTTTTAAAGAAATTAATGAATTCATTTAATTTAATGCAACTTTACTTACAAAATAATCATCTCCAACGCGCGTTCATGAGAGCACCACGATGCACGCGTAGAGCAGACGTTGTTGCGAATGTACATTGGAGATACATTTTTTTTAAAATAAAGTGGTAAATTATGTTTTTATGTGCAAACAAAGCACTCGTGTTGCTTCATAATATTGAGGTTAAACCACTGGATTTGTGTATTGTGTATTTGTTTATTTAAGAGGGGACAGTGCAATTTCATAACACATGAGCAAACATGGTTGAAAAAGCCAGAATTAGCAAAAGGCTATTTTTCATCTGTAGACCCCTGGCCAAGATGTAAAAGAAGCATTAAAATACAAACAAGAAAATAAATTTACAAGTCTTATGGCAAATCAATAACTACAATATAAATGACACTATAGAATAACTTAAGACACACAATACCTGTTACAATATTTAAAGCTGCAGTCTGCAGTTTTTCCTCTTTGTCGCCATCTCTGTTCGAAATCTGCAATTGCAGTTATTCGCGGAATTATCAACTTTAACCCTCTTGCCGTTTTTTTTTCACATAGCAGAAAAATAGACTTAAAATACTCTGTTGATTTTGATCGTACATATAAGTGTTATACATCAATCGATCCTGTTAATTGTCTATTATTTTTCTGTATACTCACAATAAAAACAAAGTTTTGTGCTTTTTGTCAAATAAAGAAAAATAAACATGATGCGAGTTTTGCCTTCTCTCTGTCAGTGCAGTCCATTCTGAAACACGTCCGAAAAATTAACTCTAACTCTGCAAATACTTGTCATACAGGCACGAGAGATTTTTCTTTATGAAGCTTGAATTCTCTTCTTTTCAATGAAGTAATTTATATAAAAAAACAAATATTCTCAGTTTATGTAATCTGTATGAAAAGAGAGTGCTGTCAGAATTTTTTCCCCCAGCTCATTACACTTCATTACGCGTTAATCTGACACGCCCACGGAGGACGCGCGCTATTCAAACGCAAATGTTGAGGCAAGCCATGACAATGCCCACATCAGCCGTTCCACCGCGGCGGTAAAATGTGGGGTGTATTTTCTGCCTTTTACCGCCAAGAGGCGCTACAATCATAGACTCTGAAAAGTGTTCGTTTATTCTTTCTAATGCGTTATCTGCCGCCGCACCGCGGCTCATTCAGAGCGATTGAAAGCTGGTAGCAGATGAATTCAACAAGTGAAACGTAGTTAAAATAATTCATAATCACAATACTGAAATTAGGCTACTGAAATGAAATTGAATAAATAATGCAAACATAAAACATTGCAATAAAAACATTTACAGACGTACAGACGATAGCTCAGTGGTCAACGCAACAACACGAGCTTCGAAGAGCTTCAATCGACCCGAGATCGAATCTCAATGTAGCATACATGTTGTTAACCGATGTTGGCCAACAGCGTTTATATTTAACCTTCTTGATGCTTAAATAGCTAACTGTTTATAACTGTTTACTTATTTAAAGTCAAGAGTTTACAACATAAATTTGCTACATTCCTGTAGAACCGCAGCCGCTGCACAAACGACAAAAACTGAAGGAAGATTGTCAGCCGATTGCATCAGAAAATGAAAATGAAGAAGCTCGTCTTTAGTCTGCTAAATTATTGTGTAATGTAAAAGAACACTAAAATTACTTAAGTCTGAAACCAAGTTCGAACATTTCAAGGTTTAAATAAAGTGTCGGGACAGTTTTTTTTTATTATTTAAAACAGGGTTGCATCGGGTTTGGAGTTTATTTCTTTTGCGATGCAAAATAAGAAACACTAGGCTAATCTTATTCTTGCGACATTTTAAATTTGTATTGCCAAAGAAATGACAGCTATATTAAACAATTAAAACAGTAGGCCTACAAAACGAAAATTGTCCAAAGCAACATAATTAAATTAAAACATGCGTTTTTCTTTGCCTCTCTCGCGCTGAATCTCTTTTTAACAAGTTTGTTTAGTCTCCCTCGCTCTCCATATGAAAGAGGAACATTAACACCTAGGCCTATTGTCCTGCGCGCACGATACAGCACTGAACTGTCCCTCCAACCCCCCACAGGCTATCGGAGTCTGAGGCTGACTTAACACAAAGAGAAGTCGCAATTCACACTTAAATCGCTATTCTAGACAGTGTTGATAATGAAGGAATTAAATGATTTAAGTTACATGTAGCCTAGTGATATTTCTGTCATAAGTTTATTACTAAATATTTCATTATTTCAATAATTGATGAAATAAAACTGGTTTGGGCCAGCTTTTTCCAAGCAAAACTAAATATAATCTGAAAAAACGCATGTTAATTTGTTGTCATGAACAAAATGTTCAACTCAATATTAAAGTCTACAGGGATCTTTGGATCCTTTCAACCAGGCATGCAATTTGTGAATTAAGTTTTTTTTATTTTTTTTATTATTCAAATAAATATCGAAACACGGTGCTTTGTGGTAATGCTGCTAAATTAAATAACATGTATTGAATAATTATGAACTTAAATGAAACAATATCGCAACATTTCGACAAATACATTATTTGATCTGTTTTTACATTTTAATTCAGGGCGATTTAGCCTGCTACATTTAATTAGAGCGAGATTTTCACCCTTGTCATTTTCTCATTGGGAAGCGCTTACAGGCTACATGTTTGAGTACATCCTCTGTACCTCTCGTTTTCATATGGATTACATAATCAGATAACATTTATTAGCCTGAATATTTAGACATTTAAAGGCTTTAGACAGAGCCGATTTCTTATAGTGACTGAGCTGAAGTGGCTTTCGGTTCATTTTTGTGACGCGCAGTTCCCGGAGACAGAGACGACAGATAAACTTTTGTCGTTAGCAAAAGTTCGAATAAAACCCGACTTTAGAAAAATGCATAGGGCCACTCGGCGTGGTCTGCCAAAACACTTAATAATAAACTTCAATATTTCATTCAAAATAATCTCAAAACGCTTTGTGAAATTTTGAAAAGCCGTGCATGCATTAAGGCCACTTGAACTAATGAACAACTGAAACGCTGGTTTTGATTTTATTGTTTGTCGTTGTTTAAACGTGCTTGTTGCATATCTCTATTTTATATTTGATATGGTCTATTGGTGAAGTAGCCTATAGCATTGATTACTGTGAAGGGAGGGGTGTGGGGATTCAAATAATTCAGCAGAAGCAGGGATGTTTAGACCAGAAGGAAATCCCCGTCCCTCCTGGCAAATCACACTTTACTTAAAACCATGTTTTTAAAAACTCTAGGTTGTAGGGAATCAAAATAATAATAATAATAGGCCTAATAAAAATATATATATATATATATATAGGCTATATATGTAAAATTACTTTTTTTACAGAACTGATTTTGAAATTACGATTGGTAGCCTCGTACGATTGGTACATATGCAACGTCGTTCTGTTGGATACTATTGTTCCTTAGTGTAAAATGGAAATGCATGGTAATTTTATTTTAAAAAATATAATCAAAAAACTGTAAGGTGTAACAGAGTTTTAGAGCTAGACAAATCTCTCTGCATTAATAAATATAAAATTTGCAGTAGACCATGTTTGATCGGGATTTGAACCCGTGTCATCTTGATGATCGAACCGTAAGTTCTACCGCTCAGCTATTAGACCTTTTACAGTTTTAAAAGATGATATCTTATCTGTATGACCAACAATTACGCAGTAAGTTCTTTTAGCGGTTATGAGAAAAATAAATCCAAATGAACGCGCCGCCGCGTTTGTCAAACTCTAATTCAACATGCCAGAATAAAGCCAGATTTTAGAATAATGCATAGCCACTCGGCGTGGTGTGCCAAAATACCCTAATTATAAACTTCAATATTTCATTCAAAACCCATCTCAAAACGCTTTGTGACATTTTAAAAAGCCGTGAATGTATTAAGGCCACTGGAACCAGGATCGTAACTGAAACGCGCTGCATGTCTCAATACAGGAAGCGCTGGTTCAGATTGTATTGTTTGTTGTTTAAACGTGCATGTTGCATATTTAAAAATATTTGTTTAAAAATAAATGTTTGTTGTAGGCTTATTTGTAAATTACCATAACTTGTAGAATTTCATCCTTACTGTTAATTGACATTAGCCCCACTTACGTTTTGATAAATGTCCCTTTGCGCCACCTGGTGGTCATTTCGCGAGCGACTTTGAAATGCGACTGGTTTATTTTTATTGTATTGGTCTACTTTAAAAAATAATACTTTATAAGACATTTATGGGAAAAGACTATTTTCTTTTCAAGATGTTTCCAACTGTAACTTTGAACCAATTCTGTAGACTGGCCCATATAGCATTTGACCAGGATTTGTTTCCAGGTATGACTAAAAATGTGCTTTTGGCTTTCATTTATATTTTGATTGTTTGTATATATATATATACGTGTGTGTGTGTGTGTGTGTGTGTGTATATATATATATATATACATATATACATGTAGGCTATATATATATATATATACAAGAAAGAATGCAATGACAATATACACTCACCGGCCACTTTATTAGGTACCCCATGCTAGTAACGGGTTGGACCCCCTTTTGCCTTCAGAACTTCCTCAATTCTTCGTGGCATAGATTCAACAAGGTGCTGGAAGCATTCCTCAGGGAGTTTGGTCCATATTGACATGATGGCATCACACAGTTGCCGCAGATTTGTCGGCTGCACATCCATGATGCGAATCTCCCGTTCCACCACATCCCAAAGATGCTCTATTGGGTTGAGATCTGGTGACTGTGGAGGCCATTTTAGTACAGTGAACTCATTGTCATGTTCAAGAAACCAATTTGAAATGATTAGAGCTTTGTGACATGGTGGAAGTAGCCATCAGAGGATGGGTACATGGTGGCCATAAAGGGATGGACATGGTCAGAAACAATGCTCAGGTAGGCCGTGGCATTTAAACGATGCCCAATTGGCACTAAGGGGCCTAAAGTGTGCCAGGAAAACATCCCCCACACCATTACACCACCACCACCAGCCTGCACAGTGGTAACAAGGCATGATGGTTCCATGTTCTCATTCTGTTTACGCCAAATTCTGACTCTAACATCTGAATGTCTCAACAGAAATCGAGACTCATCAGACCAGGCAACATTTTTCCAGTCTTCAACTGTTCAATTTTGGTGAGCTCTTGCAAATTGTAGCCTCTTTTTCCTAGTTGTAGTGGAGATGAGTGGTACCCGGTGGAGTCTTCTGCTGTTGTAGCCCATCCGCCTCAAGGTTGTGCGTGTTGTGGCTTCACAAATGCTTTGCTGCATACCTCGGTTGTAACGAGTGGTTATTTCAGTCACTGTTGCCCTTCTATCAGCTCGAACCAGTCTGGCCATTCTCCTCTGACCTCTGGCATCAACAAGGCATTTCCGCCCACAGAACTGCCGCTCACTGGATGTTTTTTCTTTTTCGGACCATTCTCTGTAAACCCTAGAGATGGTTGTGCGTGAAAATCCCAGTAGATTAGCAGTTTCTGAAATACTCAGACCAGCCCTTCTGGCACCAACAATCATGCCACGTTCAAAGTCACTCAAATCAACTTTCTTCCCCATACTGATGCTCGGTTTGAACTGCAGGAGATTGTCTTGACCATGTCTACATGCCTAAATGCACTGAGTTGCCGCCATGTGATTGGCTGCTTAGAAATTAAGTGTTAACGAGCAGTTGGACAGGTGTACCTAATAAAGTGGCCGGTGAGTGTATATATATATATATATATATATATATATTGTCCTTACATTCTTTCTTGTGTGACACCCCTGAATGAAAGGCTCATTATTATGCAGGGTCACTGTCTGAGAACCACTTAATTATTCATGATAGGGGTTGGGCCGTTCCGCCCATCCGCATATTGCCTTGGCAAACAAAAAAATGTTTTTCACAATTTAAAACAATCTATTGTTTTATGTGAATGATTAGGAAGGATGATTTTCAGATCATTTTGAAGCAAAAACTCTAGGCAACAACGTACATTAGTCAAAAGTCTTGTGGACTCATATTTAGTATGTTTTTTGTGTCCTTATTTCAAAAACTTTATTTTTTTGTTTTTTCAATAACCACGCATAAACAATATTCTCTCAAAAATACAAACATGTACATACATGTTGCTCACACATTATGGTAGTCCTGTTTGTGCTAAATAGAGTGTAATTTCACCTGTGCCATTAATATGTTTATAAGCAACTGAAAAAAGCACAAATGTCAGAGCATGTCAAAACATCTCAAGGACCCCAAAAACACCTTGGTCCCCAGAGGGTTAAGTGAGTTGTACTTCGACATGTCAGAGCGCGGATGAACACAATGTTTGAGGAGAGTGTGCAGCTGTCAGTCACCGCGCTGGTGTGGATACTGGCATTCAGAATCACAGATTATTCTTTTTGAAAGTATGACCAACATAATAATTTTCACTGGAAAATGTCATCTGAACAAGTAAGTAACATCCACTTTTGTTCTGGGTCTGACATTGCAGTAAATCGAGCTGATTGAATCTAACAATCGCTTATCATATCACGTAAAACCGTGGAAATTATACCTTGTTCTCAAATTGTTAATGTTAACAACATCAGCATTGCGTGACTACATGTAATGTCCTTCCGATATGCATCCTTGCTTTCGCATGGGTCCGGTTGCAGTCTCTTTTTTTCTGTAGCCACTCCGAAGTCCGAACGAAGTCTTTTGCATTTTACAAAGGGTGAATCTGTTGTCGCTGGTGATTGTCGTTTGAACCTTTCTGGATCCGCCATCAAATTGATAAGTTTAATTATATCAAGTGCTGTGAGAAAAGGCTATAAATCTCCACCTCCACATCCTCACACACAAATATAGCCTACTAGCCGAGACTCCTCCTTTATGTGTACAGATGTGACGTAATGATTCAATATAGCCTACTAGCCGAGACTCTTCTTTATGTGTACAGGTGTGACGTAATGACTCAATATAGCCTACTAGCCGAGACTCTTCTTTATGTGTACAGATGTGACGTAATGACGCAAAGACATGCTCGAATCTCCCGCGGAAATCCACCAGTACCACTGGAATTAAAAACATTATTACAAGCTTACCGTTTTGAATCGAGCTAAGGCAAGCAGATAGTTCTGAACACTGGCTGGTTATGTATTTTCTCAAATATGTATTTTGGATAATTTTTAACCCCAAAAAAGCTACGGACTGCAGCTTTAAACACACACAAAAAAACACATGTTCAAAAAGGCGACGGTATCCAAATATACAATAAAGCGCAACAGGCTCGGCAATAAAGTAAATAAAATATTTACTTTATTGATGAACAGCATTTATAAATCTTTTGTAATATTATAAAGGTCTTCACTGCTTTTACAAAAATCAATTGAATGCATCCTGTCAGAATAAAAGTATTAATTTCTTTAAAAAATTCTTATTGACCCCAAATGTTTGAGCAGTGGTGTAGTTTTTGTAAGGGATAATCCACAGCTAGCTATGCATTAAACTATATTATTACACGGCTCTGTGGAATACTTGATTCTGATTGGTCAATCGCGCCATCCAGTGGAATGTTATTCCCAGATAACAACTGCTGAAAACAGATAACGCAGGCTCATCCGGGTTACTGAAGTCAGCAGCGGTATACGCTTGCTAGGAACGGGTTTTCTTCATGGAAGTTTTGTATTTGGTGAGCTAATAAAATATTAAAACTCAGTCAAAACAATATTTTGTGTACAGTTATTTAATTATGCCATCCAGTATCGTGGACTCGCTCTCTCTTGTTTCATACAAACGCAGCTCCTGCCATTTTGTCACTATTGTTTTGTACACTGTTGGATTATATGATACAAACAAGTATCTTTTAAAACCGTTTATTCTGAAATCAATATCTCTTATCTTCATAATTATTTATGCGGCGAAATGCTGTGTAATAAGTGGTATGACTGTATACCCTATGTCTTAAATGTCCGTCTAGTTTGAACTTGCCGCACTAGCTACTGTTCTCTCTGCAGAAGATTTGCGTTTAAATACCTAATAAAATATTTCGACTCTGATCTATATTTTGTGTTTAATTATTTACTTATGTGGCAAGTAGCCGTGTAATAACTGGGATAATTACTCCGCTTCGCGTCGGGGGATTTATCACCCTTTCAGGGGTTTATTCTGAGATAACAACCAGCTGGATGTACATTATCCCTTACTTAAAGCAGGACGTGTAGGCAAAGAGCCACCTGATGCGAAGCTAGCCATGGATTATCCCGCTTATACCATGGTCATTTGTCAGCATTGACAGGTTAAAGCTGTTATTGATGTTTGCAATGCAGTTATTTGACAGGAAGGGTAAAAATTAAGATTTTTATCAGTTATGGCTCGTTGGATGTAGCTTTCTGCCCGCTTTAAATCAGACATAGACATAGAGATAAAGTATTGTGGTAAGATTGAATAATGAATAAATGAATTACAGCATTTATTTGAATTAATTACCATGAGAGAGAGAGAGAAAGAGAAATATGCGAGTGTGAATTACCTGCATCTGTGCAGCCTCTTTTTACTATAGTGAAACTGCGGGTTTCAAAAACATCAAAACCAGTGTGCAGCGTTGAGAAGTCTCCGATCTCTGTGTGCGAGTGGTGTGTGTGTGCGCGCTCTTCAGTAAAAAAGTAGCACATTAATATAGAATAGTGATTAAACTGACTGGAAATACCTGTACATGAAAACAGTTTTAATGCATGCCTTCAAGCCAATCAGAATAGAGTATTCAGACAGACCATGATGATATAAAGTAAAAATATTTTATTAAAAAATATACTGCAATTTATATTAAATATTTGAAGTGTTCAGATATTTTACAACAAATGTTAACTTTTGTGATGTTGACCAAAAAACCCTTGGCGGTTGACCGAGCGAGTGCCGGAAGTGACAGTGGAAACGCGACTGGCCCTGGCACACACTAGCACGCTTCCTTTTGGCCCGACAGTGGAAACGCGGCTATTGAGGCTTTTCCGGCATTCAGTTGTGCATCTTATTCTGTGCAGAGACTGGAAGTCACAAAATGAAACGTCATAGTCATAAACAGAGGACTATCAATTGGTAGCATAATGTCCCCTTGACTTTGTGTCTTAGTCCTGATCAAATTATAGTGATAAGCATATTTACTAAAGGCCTAAGATCCAATTGCCATCATCAGTGTGCATTAGAGTTTGGTAAATGTTTTTTTTCTTTTCATTTTTTGAGTATTTGCTATGGTAACAATGATTGGTTCAGCTGCTTAATCAAAATTAGATGCCAACTGCGCAATCGGGAGAGTCTCGATTCAGCACGGCTCTGAAATGGACTATTACACATTTTATTTCTGTTCAGATTACCATAGTAACCACAGATGTACTATCCAATCCATCAAACGAAAAATAGCAGATATTATCAGACCACTTCTTTATGAACATAAAAAAGAAATCTTCTTTTTGAAAAATCCTTTCTTTTGGATTTTATTTTATAATTCAGAAGGTGATCTGTCACCACATGTTGGAGCTGGATCTGCACAAGATTGATGTTTAGTGCTATTCCTTCATATGCACATAAAGAACCTAGGATCCTTGGCAGAATTCCAAAATAGACCAGCCTTGGATGAAAAGAGCTTGATGAGGAGAGTTTGAAAGGCTTCGATGAGAATATTAAGCATAAACTCCAGGTCACTGGTCTGTTACCTTGATCTAATTTGTCCGATGTCAAGCTGGCAGGAATCTTGACATTGGCAAAATACCCCTGGAAGCAGTCATTAAATAGCAGCTGATGCTTTGTTCTCTGTTTTGACCTGAGGTGTTTGTGCATTAGACGGATGGTGTTGCACTAGGACAGGACATGGCATGAGGATACCCAGAGCTCTCTGCTAGTACCAGAAATGTCCTCCTAATTTATTGTAATTGAAACCACAAAAGGTTCAATTAAATGTTAAATGTCTCTGGGGCTAGTTTACAATGTCATTGTGTCCTTTTCTGTCTTAGAAATACACAAATGGGCAGAAAAGGGCATTCTTTAACATTTTGGTTTATGGTTTTATTGACATTTTTGTTTTTTATTTTAGACAAATTTAGCTCATTGTTAAAACTGGTGGCAATTGTCAGCAAAATATTCGCAAAGCAGTTAATTAAATAAATTGTTTGGATGTTAACAAAAAAATATATATATATATATACAGTGTATATATATATATATATATATATTTAAAGCTGCAGTCCGTATCTTTTCCTCTTTGTCGCCATCTCTCTGTTCGAAATCTGTAACTGCAGTGATTCGAGAAAATTATTATCTTTACGTGGGTTGTAAATCGGCATGAAACAGCGCGGATGAACACAGTGCTTTGAGGCGAGTGCTGCTGTCAGTCACCGCGCTGTGTGGATACTGTCATACAGAATCACAGATTCACTTTTTGAAAGTTTGACCAACATAAGAATTTTCATAAGAAAATGTCTTCTGAACAAGTAAGTAAAATCCATTTTTGTTCTGACCAACTAAGGGGGAAAAAGCATTCGACATGATAAGCTTCGTTAGATTTAATCAACGCGATTTACAGCAACCGTGCAAATTATAGCCTACTTTGTTCTCAAATTGTTCATGTTAACAACATCAGCATTGCGTGACTAATGTTAAATTTAATGTGTTTTATGGTTAGCAGCTACCTGCGTAGTTCAGAATTCATATTCTCCATAATAGCAAAACGAGAAAGGCACAACAAAGGAAACTCCATAACTGTGTGAATTAAGAAAACGTACTGTTACACGATTGAACTATTGAAATGTCTTACTTGTTCAGCAGAAAAAAAGCCGTCTCTTCTTCCGTTTTGAACCCCTTCAAAACACGGAGTTCACGCACTTTTCAAAAGCCCCGCCGATGTTTAAATCCTTGTGTTCGCATGAGACGGTTTCTTTCTCTTTCTCTAGCCACCTTAAATCCGAAGTACGAAGTCTTTTGGGTTTTATAACTGGTGAATCTCCAGTTGACACTGATGATTGTTGTTTGGATCTTTCTGGATGCCATAAGTTTAATTATGTAAAGTGCTGCGAGAAAAGCCTATACATCTAAACATCTCGTCACGCGCAGTATAGCCGGCTAGCCGAAACTCCTTCTTTATGTGTACGGGTGTGACGTCATGACGCAAAGACATGCTCGAATTTCCCGCGGAAACCCACCAGTACCACTGGAATTAAAATCATTATTACAAGCTAACCGTTTTGAATCTAGCTATGGCAAGCAGATAGTTTTGACCACTGGCAGAATAAGTTTTTTTTAATATAATTATTTTGGATTATTTTTAACTTAAAGTTACGGACTGGAGCTTTAAAGAAAGTAATACTTTTTTTCAGCAAGGACTGATTTAATTGATCAAAACTGACAGTAAAGAATTTTAGATTGTTACAAAAAAAAAGAAAAAAAAGTTTCAAATTATTGCTGTTCTTTTTAAACAATCCATTTATTTATAGCCGTAACTGTTTTTAGGTTAAATTTTTTCCAAAATATTTTTTTGAGCAAGTACATAACCAGCCAGTGTTCAAAACTATCTGCTTGCCTTAGCTCGATTCAAAACGGTAAGCTTGTAATAATGTTTTTAATTCCAGTGGTACTGGTAGATTTCCGCGGGAGATTCGAGTCTCGGCTAGTAGGCTATATTGCGTGCGAGGATGTTGGAGGTGGAGATTTATAGCCTTTTTCTCACAGCACTTGATATAATTAAACTTATCAATTTGATGGCGGAACCAGAAAGGTTCAAACGACAATCAGCAGTGACAACAGATTTACCCGTTGTAAAATGCAAAAGACTTTGGATTGAGAGTTTGGAAGAAGAGACTGCAACCGGCCCATGCGAAAACAAGGATACATATCTGAAGGGCTTTAAATGTAGTCACGCAATGCTGACGTTGTTAGCATTAACAATTTGAGAACAAAGTATAATTTGCGCGGTTTGATGTGATATGATAAACGATCGTTAGATTTAATCAGCGCGATTTACTGCAATGCTTTTTTTCAGTTAGTTGGTCAGAAGAACAAAAGTGGATGTTACTTACTTGTTCAGATGACATTTTAGGGTGAAAACTATTATGTTGATCATACTTCCAAAAATTATAATCTGTGATTCTGAATGACAGTATTCACCATAGACTGTAAAAAAACACCACACCGGCGCGGTGACTGACAGCCGCACATTCTCCTCAAAACATTGTGTTCATCCGCGCTGTGCGGTGTCAAAGTACAACTCACGTAAAGACAAGTTGATAATTCCGCGAATGACTGAAATTGTAGATTTCGAACAGAGATGGCGACAAAGAGGAAAAACTGTGGACTGCAGCTTTAAGTATCCTGAAACTAAATGTATCACAATTTCCACAAAAATATTAACACCACAACTGTTTTCAGCAATGATGTTAGTAAGAAATGTTTCTTGAGCAGTAAATCAGCATATTAAAATGATTTGAAGACTGGAGTAATGATGCTGAAAATTCAGCTTTGCCATCACAGGAATAAATTACATTTTAAAATGTATTATATTAGAAAGCATTTATTTATAATTGTAATATTATTTCACAATATTATGGTTTTTACTGCATTTTTGATCAAATAAATGCAGCCTTGGTGAGCATAAGAGACTTTTAAAAAGCATTTTAAAAATATTTTAAAAATCTTACCAACCCCAAACGTTTGAATAGTACGAAGTAAATTGGTAAATTACGCGCCATTAACATAAATCAAATGTGTGTTTTAGGTTTGTCACAATTTACAGAGGCCCAAGCCACACGTATAAGGTACAGAGACTAAGTGAGTCGAGCAGCTACTGTCTCAGGATTCAAGCTGTGAGCGAGGCAGGAGAAGGGCTTTTCTCTGAAATACACACCTTCCATACCACCAAATCTGTTCCTCCAGCTCTCAAGGGTAACGTTTCCTTGTACAATAACATCAACATATATGCTCATGCCACATATATGCTCATGTACTGGATGGATACTTATTGGTTGTTTATATAGCTAAACTTGTATATTATCCTTTAGCTCCCAAAGTGGTACAGTTGGAAGGGAATGTGTGTGAGGTCAGCTGGGAGAGCATTCCACCAATGAGAGGAGACCCCATCATCTACATCCTACAGGTGCTGGTGGCCCGAGAATCCGAATACAAACAGGTGAGATTCCATTCTTCAAATCTGAATTGTCTATAGATTAGGACTATCGATTAGCCAGTGATTTATCTCACGACATCTAAAGTTTATCGCAACACTTTAACACATTCAGTTCATTTCTACAGAAACATCTTCACATTCTCTTTACTCATCTCATTTGCATAAAAAGTAGGTATCGTCAAATCAGAGGCTCTGTTCTTTTTTTTTTATATATATTGCATGAAATTTATCCCAAAAAAAAGAACAGCCTCTGATTTAAAAACAAAAACAAAACAAAAATTCTAGCTTCATGCTTTTTCTTTTTTATCAACACTTGAATGTGGGTAAGTTTTATTAAAAAAGCAACATTTTGAACAAAAAGCTGAGAAAAATCTTTTTGGTCAAAGACCACAATGTGCATAAGCAATGTTTTTATCGCTAGTTACTGCATTTTTTTTATTTATTTTTTTGCCCGTGTTTTGATTCAGAGATTCTGTTCTTTTTCAGAAGATGCGTAATAGTAGCCTGGTTCTACCAGACTCTCGTACATTTCATTTGTACAGAGAGTCTGGCCTCGCTCCATTGAGAAACGTTTACTTCCTTGTAGGCGGGTTCTCTGTTAAAGATCAAAACTATTGGATCTGCCCAGCGTCACTCAGGATCTGCCATAGCCAATCGCTAACGTGTGGTCGGTCGCTAACGTGTGGTCGTGACGTATGTCATGCGCCGAAACCGGCTGGAAACAACAAGTCCGAATTCCATATTCATAAATCTAAATATCTAAATGCTAAACCTCTCTTTCTTATATTTGTGAAAGAATTTTAAAAATACCTCTTTTCAATTAAGTTGTCTGAGAACAAAAAAAAGCCTTAAAAACATTATCTGTTTGTAATTATTTTCCTTTTTTCAGTGTCATGTAATTCTCTTAACTTGTTCATGTTTATTTTATATTATCCCCCTACTGTTTTATTTTTGTTTTGTTTTTATTATTATTTTTTGTTTGTTTTTGTATTATGTTTTCTGTTATTACTTGTGTATTGTTTTAAGCAATAAAAAAAACAAGTCCGAATGATCAGAGGATTATGTTTAGAATAAGATGTCTGTCAACGAGAGCTGCATGTTTTGTTCATCGAATTTAAGAGTTCAAGGAACAATTCTAAATGTATATTTGACACTAAGGACAGTGATGTATTCAGTCAACTGTCGAAGCTGGGTGTAATCATTAACAATACGCCGCTGCGGTCGTTTCGGATCTGCCGCAAATGCTGTACAGTGATCATCGTGCACGCCGAGCTGCCCAGCACCAACTCCTAACCTCTCTGCCTCCCTCACTTGGTCCTCCATTAGTGCAACAAGAGGAGACGACAACAACTATCGGCTTTGCATCCTATCGTTCGCCTTAGCTAACTCATCCACTAGCGGAGTGAGCTGGAAAATTAAACTTTTCCCGAACCCCGTGGGGAGGAGGGCCACAACATCATGGCCACCAACAACACTTAGCAAACATTGATCTTGCTCCGGCTTTAACTTCTGGATATTCGGCAGTTTTGCAACAACGGACCGAATAGATTTTCTCACGTCTTTCTCCGCTGCCGTTACTGAACTCCAACTCAAACTGACGCGCTACATCAACGTCATCGTTCTCAGCCACTCCCTCTGTTCGCTGATTGGACCGGTAAAAAAATTTATTTCTGGAAACCAAAGTCTACAGCATACGGAGCCCGGGAAGTCACCTGTTGAAAAAAAAAAAAACAATTCGTGGCGACGGTTTTGCAATCCGTCCGCTCAGTTTATAAACCGTACTCACGAATTCTCAATCTGTTCCCTCGGTTTAACAAATCGTGCTCACGGATTAATAAACCGTACCCACGAGTTCCTAATCCGCGCTCTTAGATTTGTAAACCGTGCCTTCAGTTTTTGCAATCTGTACCCACAAATTCATAAACCGTGCCCACGCTTTCGCAATCCGTTCCCACGGGTTTGTAAACTGTACTCACGGATTTGTGTCCTCTCCCCCAGTCTGTGCCAACCAGGCCTTCTGCGGGATGCATTTATTATGTTTAAACTTAATTCTTTTGATGGATAATTTCTTGAATATTCTAAAAAACGACATTTAGGCTACTTGTATCTTTAGAGTCCATTTGTTTAGGAGGAAAAAGCTCAGTATAATAGAATAAGCAAAAAAAGACTTCACATATAAAAAAGAAATATAACACAAGGTTAGGTTATATAAAAATAAAACATTCATAAATTATTTTATGATTAAAATATTACTGTCTTCAGTGAACTCATTCATAGTTATAAACGCAAATGATAATAATATTATTATTATTAGCATTTTCTTATCAACAGTGGAAACAACTTTTACTCTATCATTTCTGGTCAAACAGAAAAGAATAATACATAATTCGCAACTACTTTTATTTGTCCAAACTCACATTACAAGAAAATGTAATTCCCCTTTATTAAACATTTAAAATATTCACAAATTAATATGGGGAAAAAAAATCGATTTTACTGGTTTTCTAAGGCCAAATTAGAACCTGGAAATAATATTTTTCCCGCAGTGCTGAATGTGAAGAAGAGCCATGTCTCTGGAACCTTAGAGAGATGATTTATAGGCTAATGCTAATACATGTGTCTGAAAAAATAACGAGGCATTTTAATTGTTGACAAGAATAATAATACAGGGCTAAGATTATCACAAATAAACACAAGATTTTGACGCATATCCAGTGTTTGTGGGAGTGTGGAGCGCGCACTATGCACGGAGGCGCCAGCGCGAACACTTGCATTTTCCTATCAACAGTGGAAATCTATAATTTCTGGTCATACAGAAAAGAATAATACATTATTTGCCACTTTTATTTGTCCGAACTCACAAGAAAACGTTGTGCTTTTGTAAAATAAAACAATCAGGCGCGCTTTCATGATCTGCGTGAACTGGAGCGCGTCTCATAAGAATGAACTAAATGAACTGAAACAAAATATAGCATAGCCTACCTATATAAAGCTTGAAATGTTCACTTTTAAACGAACAATTAAAATGCCTCGTTATTTTTTCAGACACATGTATTAGCATTAGCCTATAAACCATCTCTCTAAGGTTCCAGAGACATGGCTCTTCACATTCAGCACTGCGGGAAAAATATTATTTCCAGGTTCTAATAGGCTTTATGCACAGCTGCACTACTTCCTGAACTTCAGCCAGCTCCTTGTTTCCTGTCTGACATTATTGGACAATCTGACATAACTGACAAACAAGGAGCTGGCTGAAGTTCAGGAAGTAGTGCAGCTGGGCATAAAGCCTATTTGGCCTTAGAAAACCAGTAAAATCGATTTTTTTCCCCCATATTAATTTGTGAATATTTTAAATGTTTAATAAAGGGGGATTACATTTTCTTGTAATGTGAGTTTGGACAAATAAAAGTAGTTGCGAATTATGTATTATTCTTTTCTGTTTGACCAGAAATGATAGAGTAAAAGTTGTTTCCACTGTTGATAAGAAAATGCAAGTGTTCACGCGCGCGCCCCCGCCCCGTGCCATGCAGTGCGCGCTCCACACTCCCACACACTTATATGCTCAAAATCTTGTGTTTATTTGTGATAATCTTAGCCCTGTATTATTATTGTCAAACCTGTATTATGACTGACATTTGATTAATTGCTGTGTTCCTTTTTGGATAAAAGCGCCTTCTAAATATGTAGGCCTATGCAGGCTAATAATAATAATATTATTATCATTTGCGTTTATAACTATGAATGAGTTCACTGAAGACAGTAATATTTTAATCATAAAATAATTTATAAATGTTTTATTTTTATATAACCTAACCTTGTGTTATATTTCTTTTTTATATGTGAAGTCTTTTTTTGCTTATTCTATTATACTGAGCTTTTTCCTCCTAAACAAATGGACTCTAAAGATACAAGTAGCCTAAATGTCGTTTTTTAGAAAATTCAAGAAATTATCCATCAAAAGAATTAAGTTTAAACATAATAAATGCATCCCGCAGAAGGCCTGGTTGGCACAGACTGGGGGAGAGGACACAAATCCGTGAGTACAGTTTACAAACCCGTGGGAACGGATTGCGAAAGCGTGGGCACGGTTTATGAATTTGTGGGTACAGATTGCAAAAACTGAAGGCACGGTTTACAAATCTAAGAGCGCGGATTAGGAACTCGTGGGTACGGTTTATTAATCCGTGAGCACGATTTGTTAAACCGAGGGAACAGATTGAGAATTCGTGAGTACGGTTTATAAACTGAGCGGACGGATTGCAAAACCGTCGCCACGAATTGTTTTTTTTTTTCCAACAGGTGACTTCCCGGGCTCCGTAACTGCACAATCCCAGACGTAGTACTGAAGGAAAATAAAATTGAGCGGAAGTGCGTAGGAGGGCGGAGCCAGGCTAGCGTAATAGCGCCCCTACGGTATAACTGTGAAAACCGGAAACTTCCATCAATGACAGGGAAGCGTTGTCTAATAAATGACGGAAAATTCCATCAATAGCGGGGAAAGAGTTATTTTTCAACTGCATGTCTCAAGTCTCATTAGAGTATTAGTAGACAGTAGAATAAGTTGACATGTACTTGCAAAGTTACTTATAGTCAGTCTGTTAGTGTTAACAGAAATTAAGCAGTCTCTAATGACAGCTAGTTGACATGTAGTTTGCAAAGTTACTTATAGTTAGTAGAATGCCTAAATTGGACTATTGAAATACTGTAACTGTTTGTCCTTTTGTGATAGTTGTGTTTGAGTCGCTGCTTTGTCACAGAGGGAGGATTATTATTATTCACAGCACATATTTTTGTCAATTCTGTTACAAATGTGCTGTCATTTTACATTTAATGGCCACATTAGTAGATCAGCCGGTGATTCTAAATCCACTGAGCATTGAGCGGCTCTGAAGGCCACGAGGTCTCTCCATGGAGTTCTGCATGGCCGCTTCTGTCATGACCAGAGCAAGCCAATCAGATCCCTTCCTTCTCTCATATATTTCTCTGCTGGGGCCGAGAGGACGGTCTAATGTAGCTGGCATGGTTCCTATTACTGTGCTAATGTGTGCCTTGTCCTGTCAGCTGTTAAAATGGATGCGATTCAGGAGCGGGTTGTTTGCATGGAAAGAGAAGTGAGAGTTTAATGGCTGCAGATGCTGTGTTCTGTTTGCTCTGGTTCTGATGTTTCTGTGTGAGCATCTCAATTTCACCAGCTTATTCCACTATCTAAAACATGTCAAAGCAGGGATCCAGCATAAATCCTGTCTACATCTCAGATCATTTTCACCCAGCTAACTGTACAGCTAATGCATGTTCACTATACATTACTGAATTAAAATCATGTAAGCACAGACATCTTGCCATTTAATGTTAAAGCTAGTAACAATTTTGGCCTATAATATGTTAATCTTATGGGTGATAACCTAGAAAAATGGGCGATAATAAAATTCTGCACTTGTTTTACTCAAAATAAATCCAATTTTAAAACGCACACAAAACACTTGTGTTTTAAATGCTACAAGTTAGTTTAGGAATCACCACATTAATGTACAGTATGGATATTCGTTTTGAGATTTGATGAAGATTACATTTAACAGTATTACTTTTTTTAGTGCTTTTTTAGATTAGTTTGAGCAACAGATAATGTAAAGAGTAATCTAAATGTAAAAATTGAGGAAATGAGCATGAAAAATAATCAATATTGACCCTATATCTATCTAGTATTGGATTGAAAACATAGACGCTTAGTGATACAAAGAGAGAAATCTTCCTGTGCTGTTACATGAAATGTCAGCACTCATCTGTATTTAATTAATTCATTTTCTTTTCTTTTTTATTTGTTCTATTAGATTCAGCTTGTTTTTAGTTTTATTTTGTCTGCTCATGAGTAATTGGCCTGTTTTTGTCAACTTTCGTACGCCATCAACGTCTCAGTTTTTCATGCTCTTCTGAACTCAAATGGCATCCGTTTCATTCCTCCCTGTAAATGGAAAAATGAAATAGTAGCTATCAAAAAGCGTTGCCAGAAACAACTTCTATTAAGTTTATCTTTCTCAATGCATTATACTGCTTAGAGGGACAGTTTCCAAATGTTTTTTTGCATCGCTTGTGTATATCTTTGAGACATTAGTGTTTTCAAAAGTCTGGTGTGCACTTCTACTTTTTCTCTTGGAAATCAAATGTTTAGCCCTCTCTGACCAGTTTTTGTACAGCCTCGTGCCGTGCCATACATCTGGAATAAACAATGAAGGTCTTAATATTTAGCTCCTGGCTTTCCTGTGCTATTAGAGCTGCATGGTGACATGAAACTCGGGACGTAGTGATTTTTCTCCATTTCCTTTGTGTCAACAAATGAAAATGTGTCCATAATCTTAGCAGTGAGTAAGGAAGGTTACAAATTGTGGGTGGCTTTCCAGTGAAATTGAACAGCTGTTGTTTGGCAACCAAAAGCAGCCACATGTGAAAAGCCTCATGCATAGTAAGTGCTCTGTGTTATGTCAGTTTCCCACACATGACCTATTCTGCGTTTTAATCAGACTTCCTTCAATGTTTGTTGTTTCATGTTAGTATCAGCATATCATGCATGTACTGTAGTCTAATTGGAAGATATGTTTTCCTGGTGAAAATCTTCTTTTCTGTTTAGGTTTCTTATCTAGACTCTCTTTCATATCTTATATATATTTTTTGTGGCACATAATGGCATTGTAAAAACTCAAGGATATGAAAACTCTGGCTCACATGAGGAATGCACCATATTGACCACTATCTGTCATATTGACATAGAAAGGCTTGCCTATGCTCTTTAATAAATGTATCCTAAAATTACTTTTTGTGAATTATACTTTATCCTGATAGATAGAATCACTAGTTATATCCAAACGTTCAGTGTTATTCATACGTTTATACTGTTTTTTTGTTTGGTTTATAACATTTACATTTATTTGAATTAATACGGATTATTTAATAAAAGTATGAAATACATTAAAAATAATATAATAGTTTACAAAGAATGATTATTTTAAAAAGTACATGCTTTAACAAAAATGAACTTCATATTTATTTTAATAATGCAAATTTTAGTTTATTATTTAAAAACAAATACATATATTTTATTGAATAATTATTAGTATTTTTAATAGTATTAATAAAGTATTATTGTTAATTACATATATTTAATAATAATTATAATAATTTTCTGCTTTTAAACCACAGAAATTATGAAATGTGTAACTAAGATTATTTTCTGTGATAATCAACATTATGCCACAAATGCAATAAACGTAACTTCTATTGAACCTGTAAACATGAACAATTGTGACCAGTTGGAAGTTGTAGTGAGTTTTATGCAGTTTGAGAATATAAATCTGTATTTTTCACAAACGTACTTTCTTTCTTTCAGTTATATAAGGGAGAGGACACAACCTTCCAGATCTCGGGCCTGCAAAACAACACAGACTATCGCTTCCGCGTGTACGTGTGTCGGCGGTGTCAGGACAACACGCAGGAGCTGTGTGGACCCCTCAGCCCATCCTCGCTCTTCACACTGCGGCGTACAGAGCTCGCGCTGCCTGGAGAGCCCAGCTCCACCGAGACCCTGAAGCCCAGCGGCATGTTCGCCACGGACGAACGCTTCGCGGCCGTCTTAGTCGGGGCTTTCGCGGCCCTGTCCTTCCTCATCGCTTTTGTGGTGGAATACTTCTTCATGAAGTGAAGATAATAAAAAGCAACGCCAAACCAGCAGCCAGCCAAGAAAGAAAACATTAACGTTTCGAGTAACACACAAACACTTAAATTATACATCTGATTCGACGTACTGTAGGCTGAGTATTTTATACAGGCTCTCTTCTTGTCTTTTATCCTCTCTCTCTCTCTAATGCCTTCCAGCCTGCCTGTGCATCACTGTGTCACTCGCTCTTTTACAGCGTGTGGATTTTGCTCTGAACTCATGGGGAAGCAAAACCACATCATCAAGCCTTACGAAGAGTTGCGCGACGGCCTGTTTTTGCATGCTTCGTTTTTTTTTGTATCCCTTTAAGTGTACGTATATGTTGGGAGGAAAATGTATCGGTATTTTCTCCACGTTCATGGCCTTACTTTTGTTTTATCCAAGTGTGCTTCACAGCATTTGTTTCACAGCCATATACGAGTTGTTGGAATCATAGCTTTATCATGGTGTAAAACCCACGATCACAGTCCACCCAGTGCCGTTTTAATATACATGATCACGTGATCTTCACATTTTGTTTGTGCGTCACAGTACGCATCCTTCTCAGAAACACGAAAAAACTGTTACCGTAGTAAGACTGTTGTAAAGCCCCCTGCATTAAGCTGCCAAAGCAAGTGTGGTTTAAGTGATGCTGCTATTGTGTTTATATTTCCTACGAACGGAATCAGTTATCTAATATATATATATAGATACAAATATAAATCTATAAAATTCTATAGAGCTGTTGTAATATAAGTAACGATGAGTTTGAAGTAGATCTCTCATTTGGAGCGTGTTAATTCCCAGTCTATGGTGCTTTATCTGTGGTCAGTAGTGTTGGCGGACGGACGAGGGTATAAGGGAAGTTTGACGTCCTCTGCAACCACACACACCCTCTTTCCGCCAGCGAGTCCTAAGGTGCAGTGACACAGAGCTACTTCTCGCCTTCCGGCCACCCCCCCCCCCCGAATGACTTGGCTAGGCTAACGTCGCCCTCTCAGACTGATTTTGGGCTCTGTGTGGTGGACCAGCTGATGGCTGGAGTCACAATAGTTTCCTCACTCTGTGAATGGCGTTCGTCCCCAGGACTTCGCCCCTAGTGTTTCGTCTGCGGCCTGTGTCAACGCATTGAATGTTTCATCTTCTTTGAACCTGTGAAGCCAGTTGGACAGTTCTAAGGTGCTTTTACCAAGGTTATTGTCAAAAGCAGCAGTGAATTCCTCCACCCGCTGCACCTGATGTTCATGCCAAACAGCCTGATGTGCTTGCAGTGCATCTTTAGCCAAGTAAAAGGTACAAACCAGCAGTTCCCATCGATCCAAAGAGTTTCTCCCACATTACACTCGCAGAACCGGTTAGGTTTCTAAAAAGGAGAAATAAACTGACAGCCTGTATTGTACCTCAGGGACCTGGACTTTTCAGAGGCGAAGAAGTAAATACTATGTTTCTGAGAGGGTGCTGCGAAACACTAAACGTTGCCGAATGATTGTGATATTGCTGTCATCAGTAGCGTCATTCCGTTGTATCTGCCTCTGCAGTTTGAAATGCATTTATTTGATTTGTTTTCTCACCTAAGCTGTGCCTTGCTCCAGTTGTTCGTAAGCAAATCGTTTACTAGCTCAGAATACCTTTGCCAAAGTTAATGGGAAAGTAAGGTATCATTCTTTAGGGTTATTTATACTATCTATTGCATACAGTACTTTAAATGGCAATTAAAGTGCAATCTTCATTTATTTATTTTTCAAGAAATTAAGAGATGTAGTTATGTACTATTTTTTCCCTCTCTTGTAGCATGAGTTTTATTTTTTATGTATTGTAGATTAACGATAAAGGCCAGCATTCCTTTCATTCATAATTCTGGTTATGTTTATGTCTCTCTTTAATTGGGAACATGTTGCATGTACCATGCTGAAACATTTATATATAACCAAATGTCTGTTCATCTCCTATTACAAAGTGCCGAACTCCAGTTAGTTGTCTTTTCATAGAGAACCGTAGCAAATGTTTAACCAGTTTTTTTTTTTTTATATATATATAATTTGTGAGTGTGTAATGGGACATACAGTAGATGCCTACATTTGGCATTGCTAAAGAGTGTTATGACGCTTATGTTATCTTACTGTTTGCCAAAGCGGAAGCTTGTCCACTTTTATGTTGCTTTTTTATTGTTATTTAAAGGGTTACTTGAGAAATCCTTTGTGACACTAGAACATCATTTCTTGAAAAGGAAAAACATACGTTTAAGTTAAACTTCATCTGTGACTACACTTTTTTTAGTAGTAAAAATTGTGCCATTTATTTGAGTAATCCTTCAGAGGTGAAATCTTACACGCCGAAAGGAAAGCAAAACAATCAAACTGTTTTCAGGCAAGTGACATTTCTCATTTCCTTTTATTTTCCAGACATGTCATAGCGCAATAGTGAATTTATTCCAGTATTTTTGCTAAGGAATTATATATATAGATATATAGTATGACAACTAACAGAAATGAAGCACTTTTTAAAGTGAAACATTAATCTTTATTAGATTTATCTTGATAAAACTGTATTTCCTAGTCAACGTTTTATTACTTTCACATGGAGAGTATCATGCAGTAAGAAATGTCTGTTAAACTGGCCCACACAGGCTTGAACATATTTAGTGAAAAGTCTGAAAGTACATTGGGGTCCTTTTATTGTTAGTGTTTTTCTTTTTTCTTTTTTTGGTTTATTGCCCATTATGTAGTGTTTGGTCCTAACCCGTGATCTAAATTTTGATGTTTTCTGTTTGTTTGTTTTCTTATTGGTAAAAGAACACACAACAGTTTTGTGGCCCAAGTATAGTTTTGTATTTTTATATCGTATTTGATTCCGTTTTATCTGTTTTGTTTGTGCTCTGTTTTAAATATGAAAATGAATTTGAAAATGATGGTTTGGAGATCGGTCAGCTCTGTCATCCCAGAGAAATGTATAGAACCGTAAGTGTATTCAACTTTTTTCCAAAAGAAAAGTGTATTTTTACCTCAGAGTTTAAAAATAAAAAAAAGACAGAAAAGGAAAGATATACAAAACATTCCAGGCTTGTCATGATCTACAATTTTTAAAGTCATACATTTTTCTCGTATTGTAAATGTTAGACAAATTCATATGCATATATATAAAAGAAACTGCCATATCAATGTTAATGTATAGATTTTTGCAAATACTACCCTGTATGTAAGACTTATCTGTATCTGTAGCGTGTATGTAATATATTTATACCCAATAAATGTTTTAATTTTTTCTGACAGATTGTATTTTGTACTGGAGATGTTAATAATTCATAGAGCTTATGGTTGAAGTCCCTCACTTCTTGTCTGTTGCAGCATGTCATGAATATTAAAGTCCAAATACTGATCATCTAGCACAATATCTTCACTGTTTTACATTTCTAACTTCAGATTATGTCCTTATTCTCAAAAACCCACCAAATTGGAATTATTGAAAGGCTGTTCTACAATTGTGCTGACGTGTCTAATGTAGAAAGATGTTGCTCATCGAAGCTGCTAGTCCAATTTCATCCACCACCAAACGTACCTCGTATGAACATGTTGAAGCACTTACTCATTCATAAAGAAGGGTTAAGCCGGTGTAAAGATTCCTGTTGTAGAATGAAATGATGAATTGCTTTATAAAGATGAATTAATCAATAACACCATCAGAATGCCTAAAAAGCAAAGCATTTCTTTTTCTCCATTTCCAATGATGATAGTTGTCTGCTTTGTATTTTTTGCTTCAAGTCTGTCTTTGTGTTCGTGTTACATTCTGTTGCTGTTTTTTTGTGGTAATTGCTTGACACTTCAAAGCTGCAAAATGTCAGAGTTTTCTTTCACTGTCTGGATTTTCCATTTTATCATCTTTATTGGCATGGCCAGTAACACTACATTTGTATTATCAGAGCATTTGCAGCTTACATCTAGACCGTTATTGCTCAGTTAAACTGATGTCAGTCCGTGACTGTCTTACCAAGTGAAGACCAGTGGGTCACACTTTAGATTAGGGTCCAATTCTCACTAATAACTAACTATTAACTGCGACTTTTCCCTCAGTAAACTCCTAATTGCTGCTTATTAATAGTTAGTTAGGTAGTTGTTAAGTTTAGGAATGGGTTAGGATTAAGGGATGCATAATAAAGTCATGCAGAATAAGGCATTAATATGTGCTTTATAAGTACTAATAAACAGACTAGTAATATGCATGCTAATAAGCAACTAGTTAATAGTTAGAGTTGGAGCCTAAACTAAAGTGTTACCTACCAGTGTTGGGGAAAGATACTTTTAAAAGTAATGCGTTACAATATGACATTACTCCCTAAAAAGGTAATTGTGTTAGTTATTTTTTATGGAAAGGTAATGCTTTACGCTATTTTTTTCTTTATTTTCTCACCTGTGCTGGGCCTGCTGGTTCGAAAAAAACTAAAGTTCTATTTTTGACAAATGTAAATGAATAAAGCCTCACGCTGCAAGAAATGTAATTTCACATCTGTACAGTAGAGGGCGCAGCTCAAACACCTTTCAGCTCTGCTGACATTCTGCATCGCAAAAGATTAGGACGACGCAGGAGAAGAAAGTTCTCTGTCTTCAATAAAATTAAAACAACAAAAAAAAAATAACAAACGTGATGTTTAACTAAAGTCATTTTTGCTTATTGGTATGGTTGAATTGGATCATCGCAGGTCAGCAGAAAATACATTGGTTAACAAAGCGAGATTAAATGCAGGCTATATTTGTGTTATTTAACATTTAATTATGTCAGGTTTGTGTAATCTGTTTGCATTTCTCCTTTTTATTCATTTTGAGGAATCTGTTTTTGTGCAAGTGAGATGAGTAGGTTAAGTGCCTGCTCACAACTAAACAACCCTCATGTGTCACATCTCATGATTTCTCTCAAAGTGGGGACAGGAGAGCTGTCAGTCAAATGGGAAAACAAAGTAACTGGCGTTACTTATTTGAAAAGTAACTCTGATATTTTGTTGTAAGGTGACTTGTGTTACTAATGCATTTCCCCAACACTGGTGAAGACATTCAGTTATGTTTGTGGACATTGATTGATTGCATAGACTTTTATAAAGCCTGCAAAAGCCTTTTAGTTGAAGTCAAACATTAAATTAAAAAAAAAAACATCAAACGTTTTGTCCAGGTATCTTTTTTTTTTAATTGACACTTTGAAGAGTGTCTACACTCCCCCTCTCCATCAGGGCTGTGGTATTTTATTTTTTAATACATTTTATGGTTATGGTAGGCAGAATTGGGATGTGTGAATGGTGGGCAATCTCATTTTGCAGCGTCACCTTCTGCCTCATAAGGAGATCTGACTGATTTATGAAACCATTCTCCTCTGTAATCCTCTTTCTCCGCAGTCTGGGCACTCTGACCTTGATTTGACATCAACAAAACACCAACAGTCAGACTTTACATATGGACATAAGAAAGCAGGATTCCTAACAAGATATCATTAAACCGATAAACCATTGATCCTGAGGAATAAGAGCGTCTCAAATTAACTGCTATCTATCTATCATTCTGTGTATCTGTCTGTCTTTCTATCATTCTGTCTATCTGTCTGTCGTTCTATCAATCCATTCGTCTGTCTATTATTCTATCTATTGTTCTATCTGTCTGTCGTTTTATCCATCCATATTTCTATTTACTGAAATAGGATATGAATAGATTTCAGTCTTACAGGACAACCATTAAAAAAAGAATATATATATATATTGTTACAGTATATTCATATATATCATAATTCGTTTGTCATACTGTCATTGTTCTTACAAAAGAAAACCTGGCTTCAACACAGTAGATATCCAATTAAACATGGGTATATTTACATATTTTACAAAGTACAAATATTCCATTGTTTGTACTGTACATCATTTTAGAACACAAGACACATGCAGTTTCCACAACAGATATTAATGGATGTAAGAAGATGACTTGTTAATTCCGTACCAATACATTTAGCACATGAAGCACTGAGAAAAACGCAAGCTTTTTTATGATGTTTAAGTACTTAAATGTCCCAATGCAATTTTGACTGTTTTGTATACCTTTGCTTTAATTAACTTTTCTCAAAAGCTTTTGAATTCTGTGTATGGCTTCAGGGCGGGTGCGGAGCCTGATAAAAGCACACACATGAAGAAAGTGAACACACTAGCTGAAAGAGCATGACATGCATTGAGGCACGAGGCCAATGAACGGCATCACCTCTGCAGTCCCTGGCATCAGGCGCATGAGGATGCTGCTGTATCTACAGTGCTCATTTTGTCTTCCAGATTTCATTTAGATTTAAGGCAACTGAATTGATATTTTTCTCTCCATTTTTCTCTCTATTTACAAGCTTTTTTTTTTTATATAAAACATCAAGGTATCTAATGAAATGTTTTGCTTGGATAGACTAATGGCTGTTAACATCTTTCTAAAATACTCCCTGATCTGTCTGGAAATGTATGAGACCTTCATATAAATCTTTTGTCTAATCAAGAGACCATCACCTTATAAAATGATGGCAGCATTAGATGAGGTCTGAAATGGCTGTTAATGGCAAAAAGAGTCACACGCTGGCAGTGGATTCCGTCCAGCACGGTGGACTCTCTCCTTTGGCCACTGATGTGCTTCTTCGTGGGTTATTACGCAGTCCGAAAAGTTTGCAAGCTGCCATCCTGTACTTCTTGGACATGATGTTGTACAGAATGGGGTTGATTGCTGCACTAAGGTAAAAGAGTACAAAGGAGATGAGATTACAGTACTGGCTGATGACAGACATGACGGGAGAGCCCATCTCTGTGGATTTGGAGATCAGGTAGCGTCCAACATGAAAGGGAAGCCAGCAGAGCACGAAGGCAAACACCACCACAGCTGTTAGGAAGAGAGGTAATGAAGGTAAATGAACACTGAAATAGCACCTTGTTCCTCACTTTGTTGCAGAAAGCAAATATTATTCGTAAGAAAAAAAAAAACCTAGCATGAATCACAAACTTAATCATGTGTTAAGAATAACAATAAGGTTCACATTTTTAATTAGGTTCACATAGAAATTAATAAAAGTGTTTAATTTTATTCTACAGATTTTTTTAAGTATCAAAAACACGTTTTTTTTCACATTTTAGTAGACATTGTTTTAAGTTGTGTCAATACATCTCCCCTTATTAAAATGATGAGCATTTTCATTAAACAAAAGACAACATCACCCTTTCACAATGCAAAATGTGCATTAACAAGTGTCTCCTCTTTTTATCACTTAATCTTATATTTTTCTTGAGTTTGTTCTTAAAGGACAATTTGGTAACACTTTATTTTACAGTGTCTTTGTTACACATTAGATGTAGTTACAATTTACTATAAATTGTGCATAATTACATGAAACTAACCATAACTCACGCCCTATTCTAACCCTAAAGCTATTGTGAGTACATGTAGTTAATTATTATTACTCAGTACTTAAATGTATAATTAAACCTGTATGAAATCTTAAAATAAAGTGTAACCGACAATTTTAGCCAACCCAGTTACCTTTATTTTGTTCAATAATTACCTTAGGTTTCATGACTAAATGAACGAAAAACTGTCACAACGTTACCTTTATAAAATATATTCCTTAACATGGCACGCCACATTTGAATTTAGGCCTATTATCACTCAAAGAGATCCAATAGAAATGTTTTAATTCTAAAAAAAAAAAAGAAAAAGATTGAAAATCACCTTTTCAACATGGATGACCCATTTTACTTGAATAAAATCGTTTAAATTAGGTGTTACCACATAAAGTACATTTTTAGGTTCCCTAACAAAATTATTTTAGTGTATGCAGGATTGTACTGCTGTTTTGTGCCAAGCACATCCCGTGCGTAATGGGTGCGCTTGTGCGTAAAGTGCGCAAATGTGTGTCACCTTAATCGCGGTTTCCTGATATACGGTGATGAAACCAGGCACTTACCCAGCATTTTCACTGTCTGTCTATTGCTTTTATCGCGACTCGACGCGTTTTCTCCAATCGTCTCCCTCTTTCTCTTCCAGAGCTTTCGCCCGATGAGGCTATACAAAACAGTTAAGCAGAACACAGGCAAGAAGAAAAAGACGCTGGAGACCCAAACCATGATGGTTAAGAGCCCAGACCTAATGGCATATTCCGTCGCTTTGCATTCGTTAGTTTCCCACGAGTTTGTCCCATTTTCATGCTCGACCCCGACGAGCACAAATACAGGTCCTGCACTAAAGAAAGATACTATCCAGAGGACCAAAATGACCCCTCGTACGCGACCCTTGGTCACGACTATCTTTGCCCTAAGAGGAAAACAAATAGCAAAGTATCTCTCCACACTGAGAGCGGTGATGTTCAGAATGGTCGCGTATGTGCAACACTCGCTCACAAACTGAAAGAGTTTACAAAGTATGTTGCCAAAATTCCAAGGTCGGTACTTCCAGAGTCTGTACAAGTCCAGAGGCATGCAGAGGAAAATGAGTAAATCCGAAAAGGCCATGCTGGACAGGTACAGGTTAGTGGTGGTTCGCATATCCTTGTATTTGGTCACCACCAAAATGGTCATCAGATTCCCCGTTACACCTACAAAGAAGAAGAGGGCGCAGGTGACGGTGACCCCGGTTAGCACTGGAATGGGGAAAATGGTGACCGGAGGCTCGAAGCCCCAGTACGTCGCGTTATCATCCCAACTGCAGTTGAAGGAACAGTTGGACCGGTTCGTCCAGGCAGGCATGCTGAGAGATCATGGAGCGTCTAGATCCGCCTCTGAGAGAGAGCTCGGGCAGGACCGACTCCCCATCGTGCTGCGCTCAGGGCTGCCCAACATTTATAATTGAACTTATACAACCCGAATTACGGGGGTTTCGGAGGGTACCTCCCTAATTACGGCTTCAAGCCCCATCAAAGAAGTCAAACTAAGTCTTCAAAACATGTTCCTTTACATGTTTCTGCAGCGTTTCCTAACAACGTTTCCGGAACTACAAAAGTCCCATTAGTGTGCTAAATAAAAGCTCGCGAACAGAAGTCGCGTCAGCCTGTGGAAGTAACCATAGCAACAGTAAGCTGCTCGAGCGATTCGTTCAGTATCGCGCGTGAAAACGACAAAAATGGCATTATTACTTTAATATAGATTTAACAAATATATTTGTTGTTTTGTTTAAACGTCTTTTTAATAGTTTAACTTACTTTTGAGTTGCGCGCGAGCATGCGCTCTGACAGAACTTCCTCTAAAAAGTCTACTTCCCTGAAGGTCATTCATTATTTCGCACACTTGTATTCTACCGATTTGTAGTTGTCCAGTAAATGTCCTCATGACGCATCCTTTTCACCCGTTCCACATCTAAAAATGGTTCCAACTGATAGGAAAACTCAGAGGATTTAAGGATGGCAATCCAGCTTTTTCTGCCAAGTTATCTGTCTACATTGGACAGGAAATCGTTAGTCTTGAAGCTATTTAAGGTGTAGGAAGAAAGATAAGTGTCGGGTCGGATTGATGAAATCACCTCGCGAGGATGAGAGACTGAGGCGCGCTGCGCGTCACCTCACCTGTGAAAGCTGAAGGACTCTTTCATTACTGATGTCATTGATTCATCGTTGATTAGGGGGAGGGTGAATATGGGTAGAAAGTTTCTGAAGTGGATAGGAAATATACATCCACGTTTTTATTTAAAAGGAAAAAAGTACCGAGCATGGTGAGAATGGATACTTGTTGAACAGTGCCATCGTGTGATGATAGGATAGAATGCATTGAAACACATTCTTGTAAAGTTAATTTCAGCTGGAACCTATAACAGGCTCAAATACTCTGACTAAAAGCTATAGGCCTATCTCAGTCTCGAATAAAGGATTATCATGAAAAGACGATTTGTCGATTTCTAAAATTATTTCCCTGAGATACGTTGTTGCGTCAGAGATGTGTAACTTTTCTCTCAGCTGATTTGTCCGATATCTGTCTGCAGTCTTAGAATCTAACGTAGCAGGCTATTTACTACATTAGTATGGCTAAACCATAAACCTAAATATAGCGAGTCAAAACGAAACAGGTTTTGTCTAATCAGTTAATGTTATTGACAACTTTATTACTGTTTGATGGTATTTTTTCCAAATAGGAAAAATATTTTACACAATTGCTGCTGACAAATAAATACATGTAAACATTAATATTACTATTTTAAAACATTACTATTTTGAATATTTTTGAAGTCTTGTTCTAATGTTTGAAAGAAGTCTCTTATGCTCATCAAGCCTGGATTTAGTTGGTCAAAAATGCAGAAAGAACAGTAATATTGTGAAATATTACAATTTAAAATAATGGGTTTCTGTTTTAATACACTTTAAAGAATGATTTATTTCTGTGATGCAAAACTTCTCATCAGCCATTACTGCAGTCTTCAGTGTCACATCATCCTTCAGAAATCATTCTAATATGCTGATTTGATACTCAGTTTTCATCAATGTTGGAACCAGTTGTGCTGCTTAATAATTGTTTTGGAACATGTGATATTTTTTCAGGATTCAATAATGAATAAAAAGTAAAAAAGAACTGCATTTATTCAAAATAGAAATCTTTTCTAACAATATAAATCTTTACTACCACTTTTTATCAATTTGACACATCCTTGCTGATTAAAAGTATTAATTTCTTTCAAAGAAAGAAAGGGACAAATCTACTGACCCCAAACTTTTGAACGGTAGTGTATATTGTTCCAAAAGATTTCTATTTTAAATAAATGCTGTTCTTTTTTAACTTTTTGTTCATCAAAGAATCTTGAAAAAAGCATCAGAGGTTATAAAAAAAAATGTTTAGCAGCACAACTGTTTAATACATTGATAATAAAATCACATATTATTGACAGAATGATTTCGAAGGATAATGTGTGTTGATTTTGAAGGATAACACTAATGACACTAAAGACTGGAGTAATGGCTGATGGAAATTCAGCTTTGCATCACAGAAATATATAGAAATTATATATTATATAATAATAAACTCAATATATATTATATTGAGTTTCTAATTTATTAAGATCTAATATATCTTATATATATATATATATATATATATATATATATATATATATATATATATATATATATATATATATATATATATATATTAGATCTTAATTAAATAGATCTTTAGAAGATAAAGATCTTCATTCTGATTTGTTTGGCTTCATAACCTCATAATCTATTTTTTCTTTTATTGTGCCTGGGGGATGGTAGGGCTGGCCCTATCCATTTTGTTTCAGGTCATAGGATATAGGTCTCTATTAGCAAGATGTTATTGCACGTGCAAAATCCTGATACAACAGGCCTATCCAATGTTTTAGTTAATGTGCAAAGTAGCATTGCATACAATTTTTATGCTGGCAAGTGAAGAAGTATACACTTTGACAAATTTAAAGCAAAAATCCATCTCATGCTAATTCGATTTTGATGTTGACTGAATATTGTGGAGATGTGAATTAAGATATAGATCATTAACCTGTTTTATGTCTGGAAAGGGCTGAGCTGCTGATATTGAGACCTTCTGAAAATTGCCATCATCTTTCTTTCTTTCTTTCTTTCTTTCTTTCTTTCTTTCTTTCTTTCTTTCTTTCTTTCTTTCTTTCTTTCTTTCTTTCTTTCTTTCTTTCTTTCTACTCTCTTTTGTTAAATTAAAGATGCAAGGTATTCATTGTTATTTGTAGTTTGTGCATTTTTGGAGGCCTATGTAATGTGTAATGTAGTGTTTCAACAATTGATGTAAACAGTGTTGTTGTTGTTACTTTAAGGTTTGGTGTGGTGTGGTCAAAGTCTTCATTATAACCGTTTTCTTCCCCAATCAAAAGCTGTCATTTGCAGTAATACTGCACCCTATGATCTAGTGATCACATTCAACATACAATCTTTATAGCACATGGGAACAACACTTCCTCCTTCAGCGTGAGAGGAAGTGTAGAGCTCAGGCCATTATAAACACAGATAGCAGGTTTTATTTTACCTATTACTCCAAAGGATTTGAGGAACACAAATGACTGAGAAGGCAAATCTCCTTTCTTCAGGATCCATGCTTGCTTGCCTGTATGCACACATATACTGTACATGGTTAGAATGAAGTTTCAAAGGGGCAGAGTTAAATACTGTCCACTAGAGGGCAAGAGTGCTGTATGTAATACTTTTGTAATTTGTAATACTATTCTGATCCTTTAAGATTCAGTAAAAAAAAAATGATTCGGCATTATGTATATGCGTGTAATATCAAATCACATATAAACTATAGTTTGCAGTCTTTAAAAAGAACTATAAAACTATCATTTTTTTGTATAGTGGGCACTAGTCCACTATTGTCCACAATGGTCTACTTGACAGTATGATGGCCCTGAGTTTGTTATCAAAGAGGTTTAGATTTAGTGTTCTCCCTGTGAGTAAGTGTTGTTAGTAATAGATGAGCTCATGTGACAGTAATGAAACTAGCTGCTATGCAAAGCCATCAAACTCTGTAACTTTTCTTTTAATCTTTGTTTACCTTACATTGCACTGTCTCTCTTTATATTACTTCCCCATCTCTCTTATGCACTTAAAGGTCTGCGGTTCAGCTGATATTGTTTTGTGTGTGAGAGAAAGACAGAGATGTTTGCTTGCGGCTGTGATAAATGGCATTGCCTGCCATTTGAACAAAGGTATGGCCGCTCTGGCACACCCTGCCGTGGTAATTATTACAGACTCCATAGACCAGAGGTCCTGCATCAGACAAGGCGGAAAATTGAAAATATAAATGATTTATGGTGCTCAGAAGTCTATCTTCTCCTCTGTCTTTGTTGTCGGCCACAGAGCGTCAGATTCGCTGTGATGTCCTTTAGTGTGGCGTCTTGCTCTTGTTCTTCAGTGATTAATCCATTTAGACACAGTGGAGTGGAACTCTCCTCACCATAGATGGATTGTTGGAGAGGAAGGGCTTCAGGAAAATGCTTGCAGTTTGTTTGAGGAGCAGAACAAACTGCTCCAAGGGTAAACTATGGCCCTGACTGCTGAGCAGCCTGGAGATAAGTTGGTTTGGCATTTCGACCTCCAAGTATCAGGGACGATGTTTGTCATTTTAACATATATGTAGCTGCAGCGACGTCAGAGCTCATGCATGAGACCTCATGAACAAGACTTTACACAGCTGTTACTGTAAATTACGATTGTTGTAAATTAAGTTAATGTAAATTAAGAAATTAATACTTTTATTTAGCAAGGAAGAACTCTTTAAATTCAAAAAGTATAATCAAGAAGTAATCTGATTACGTAATGCATGCTACTTGTAATGCACTACTTTACTCGTAACATCAAAAAGTAATCTGATTATGTAATGCATGTAACTTTAATGCATTTCTTTACTTGTAACATCAACAAAGTAATCTGATTACGTAATGCATGTTACTTGTAATGCGTTACTTTACTCCTTACATCAAAAAGTAATCTGATTACATAATGCATGTTACTTGTAATGCGTTACTTTACTCCTTACATCAAAAAGTAATCTGATTACATAATGCATGTTACTTGTAATGCATTACTTTACTCCTTACATCAAAAAGTAATCTGATTACATAATGCATGTTACTTGTAATGCGTTACTTTACTCCTTACATCAAAAAGTAATCTGATTACATAATGCATGTTACTTGTAATGCATTACTTTACTCCTTACATCAAAAAGTAATCTGATTATGTAATGCATGTTCCTTGTAATGCATTACTTTACTCCTTACATCAAAAAAGTAATCTGATTGCGTTATGCATGTTACTTGTAATGCATCACCTAACCACTGCTCATTTCAGATGAGATTAAAAACATGTGGTTGCTAGGTTTTCTCACAGGAGAGCTTTGGTAGAAATGTGTCCATCTTTAACCTAATCAGAATTATCAGCTAATAAGGGTAAATCGACATACTCTGGTACACTGAGCATCTCAGTTGAGTTTCCACAGTTGTACCTTGGCAGGTTGTAGAGATCTTTGATGGAATCACGTCCTCATGTTCTGATATCAAAGATACACAACGGTGTTTTTTTTAGGGTTTTTTTTTTTAATAGTTTTTACATACATTTATATTCAAGGTTTATTAAATACACACAGTATTGCTGTGTTAATAATACAGTATCTTTGGTTAAAACCATAAACGCATACTGTCCACTCAAGTGGACATCTGAAAATCTAAAATCAAAATTTGAACAAGTATGAATTAGATATTATTCCAGACATATTACTTTAGCTAAAGTATTTGTATAAATACAGTCATACATACTATGGGAATAGTGAAAAACACATGTTTCTTAAGGTAGGGCCTACCCTATCAGGCAGTTCTAAATTACAATCTCATATTCACGTTTGTTACATTAAAAACAGCTTTATTTTTTTTACATACATTGTAGTCAGTGGAGCCAGTGGCGGCTCCAGACAATTTTGATTGGGGGGGCAATGGGGGGTCCTGGTCATTTCAAGGGGGGTCTCATGAAAACCAACAAAAAATACAGTGGACACGGCTAATAACTGCATATTGCTCCTACTTAACAAATGGTAAATGGACTGCATTTATATAGCGCTTTCACAGACCCAATGGCCACCAAAGCGCTTTTACATATTGCCTCACATTCACCCATTCACACACCGACGGTTTTTTGTTTTTAATTAATTAATCAATTGCAGTTTGCAAACAATATGCTCGAACTTTAATTGCCATAGCCACACCCATGACAGAAAACATATTTACAAAATAGTATCCTCCTCATCCTCCAATTCCTCGGTGTCCTCTGTTTCCAGTCTTTACTAAGAAATCCTATGAAAAATTATTTACAAAATCTTCTGCAGGACAGTTCAATTCTTTACAATAATATAATATATTATAAAAGAAAGTTAAGCTGTTACACTGAGATGGTTTAGGAAAACCATAAAGTGTTTTTGTACAGTCAATTAATTGTACAGGCAGCATTAAACCATCAAAGTTAAATGATTGTTTATAGCTTATGAATTTCCTAGCCTATATTTTCTTTAGCAGGGGGTTTCAAACTTTTTAATGGCAATGAGCCCTAAACAATACCCTTGTGAGATTCTTTATTTAGGCTTATAATATAATAAAATATATGCCCAATATAATATAATATAAAAAAATGAATTGAAGTATTTGAAGTAATAGTTTAAATGCTTCAATTTGTTTTCATATTATATTATTATAATATGAAAACAAACTGAAGCATTTACTGTAAATAGCTAGATCTAATAGCTAAATATTTTCAAGAAAAGTCAATATGTGAACTCTTTTATAGTAGCCTAATCTAACCATGCCTGAAACTATTTAAATCTATGTAAACTAATGATGTATTTTGAGTTTGCACGCGGGTGGGTGTGTAATTGTTACCGTTCTGTGTCCATCATCCGTTATTTCCACCACTTTAATCAAACCACTCTTCTTTAAAACATGATATTGTGATTTTATTTCACATGTCTTTGCGTTTCTCGTCGCCTCTCGTATTGAGATAGGCTATTTGGTCCGCACACACGACTCACTGCCAATCACACGCGCTCACATCATTCTCTTTCTTTGAAACCTGTTAACTGCACTCACCAGTTTGAGCACTGCAATTATTTCTCACATACAATCAAATGGATTTCCCCACACATTTCGCGTCAGCCCTCTGCGTGGCATATTATTCTTTTCTGCGCGGCCGCGGCATCAGAAGTGCACGACCGCGCACGCGCGCAGCTTAGAGGGAACGTGATTCTTATATATTTTGTATGTCGAATAAATTATTAATTATTATTGTTCTGCGTAGTTTGAAGATAAACATTTTTAAATATTTATCCCGGATATATATTTTTTTTAATCAGGAAGGGGGTGGGGGGTCAAATGGGGGGTCAAAGCATTTTTTGGGAGGGTCTTGAGACCCCCCAAGACCCCCCCTGGCGCCGCCTCTGAGTGGAGCGCACGGCAACTTTGAACAGCAATGTCGATGCCTGGTTGCACATTCGTTTGATGGCGGGAGGTGAAACTTCCATGATGGCGCCGGCGCTTCGTTCGCTTTGAGATCCTAGCGTTTGACATTAGCTGCGACGTAGCTTACATTTAAACAAAAGTCGTTTTCCTATTTGTGGAGTAATGTTATGATAGAACTACAATGTAATACAAAATTTATTTCACTCAGATGTGAATCTTTCTGTAAAGCTGCTTGGACTTTCTCTAAAGCTGCTTTGAAATTTGAAAGGATGTGTATTGTGAAAAGCGCTATACAAATAAACGTGAATTGAATTGAAAATGACCGCATTGACAAATGTATGCAGTTTTAACCGGTTTGGCACAGACTAGCCAACATTAGGTTACGATTGACCCAGCTCTGGGTAGGAATGCGAGGGGGTTCATCAATTGTATTGACAGTAGGCTACAAATGAAACAGCAGCTGTGCAGGAAAAATATTAAAAACTGACCCAATAAAATGACCCAACAGGCTGAACCCAGCATTTGGGTTAGAAAAATAACTCTGCATTTTTCATATTTTGTTGAGAGCTCTTCTAAAACTCTAGATGATATATGTGAGATTACTACTATGTTTTAGATTTTTTAGAAAAATATAAGCAAGATATTTAAAGTCTCCATTTGCTTTTTTTTAAATCACTGATTTAATTGTCATTGATATCTGTGAAAAACAACAGTTGCTACAAATTAGCCATTAGCTACAAACATTTCTTCTTTTTCATGGGAAGATATCAGTTGGTATATGCATAAAACAGCTGCGGAGGGGAGGAGCATATTGTGACTTTCTGATCCTGATTGGCTGAGCGATTGCGACTGACACTTCAGAATCCAGGAAAGGCCCCGCCCCGTTCAAAGACATTGGCCTATGACTGATCTCTCCACTGGCCTCTTGTTTAGTCTGTGTAGAGTCACAGAAAAGGAGAGAGACTCTCTTAACGCTGTCTGCGAAATTATGAGTTAGTCTTAAGTTTCATTGTTGTAGGAGTCAAACACAGCTGATTTATCATGTGGGAATCACGTCTACCAGGGCAGGTCAGTGAAACTTTGTGCAGTTTGTTGTTGCTCCATGCTCTGCTCCAAACTTGTTTCTCAGCTTGAAGAGTTAGAAGGAATGACGACTTGGAAATTTCTAGCAACTGTTATGAATGAATGAATGTGTGTGTGTGTGTGTGTGTGTGTGTGTATGTGTGTATATAACTGTGACATGTGAAAATCTTTCTGGTACCGATATGCCTTGACTCCTGTCTCACCCCAGTGTGAGAGGCTTTTGTATCCATGGTGGAATGTGTGACCAGTGCACAAGAGAGAGGAAAGTCAATTTGGATTTGGGGTCTTGTGTTTTTTTTCAACTGTGCTAAAGGGCATGGATACAATACACTACAATTTAATATAGTACATTTTTAACTCAATTTACTATAAATGCAGTACACCCTTTAGTCTGACACTTTCTCAGTTTGGCTAATTTTGTTTTCATTGGCTTGTGTTTTAAATGGCCCTGTTTGTTGTTTACTTATCTCTTATATTTGAATCGTGTCATTCATTAATCAGAATGCGAGAGACTTTTGACCCTGAGCTGCTGGGAACTTTATGCTATCTCTAACATGTGTAAAAAGACACTTGACAGAACAACTGCAGTGCTGGTTGGTTTGGTGAACACCGTCCTGTCATAAATTGCCTTCAGGTGCAAAGTGCATTTGCTCTGAAAACAGATCTTAATAAAAATCAAGCTAAAAACAGTCCTGTCGAACTGCACATCATGTTGGCAAGGACGTTTGAAACTTACATGAAGACTGTCATTTGATGACACAGCCCATCCTAATATGAAAGATGAATGGATTACTTTTGTTTGTGGCTTCATGTCACATGTTCACAATTCTTTAGCCTCATGCGTGCCCCAACACACACAAGTGACTCCAGTGTCTGTAGCAGTTTTTCATAAAGCTCTAACCTATGTGGTTGCATAATATTTTTTTTGCTCTCCTCCCAAATGCCGTTAGC
The DNA here is from genome assembly GCF_029890125.1 of Rhinichthys klamathensis goyatoka. Taxonomy (NCBI): domain Eukaryota; kingdom Metazoa; phylum Chordata; class Actinopteri; order Cypriniformes; family Leuciscidae; genus Rhinichthys; species Rhinichthys klamathensis. The sequence goes on along the minus strand of NW_026606920.1, from coordinate 114,599 downwards.
CTTGTCTCCATGTCGAATTACAATGGGCAGGAACTTGTTGGCAGGAAGCAACAGCTGATATCCCATCTACAGAACGTTCTCACTGAAAAATACACTATATATAATATCTGAGTATAATATACTATATCTATGTCGAATATATAATATTGCTTCAAGAACATTTTTCTTGTTTTAAGAAATGTTTATTATTTTTCTTGGCAATATACTGAAAAGACAAAAAGATAAAAGACAAAATACTGAAAATGAAAGTGAGGTACACTTGTGCTTGGCTTGTCTAACAGATAGAGCACTCAAAGTTCTCAATGTACTCCAGTTATTTTCTACAGTTCACTGCATGGCCTATGTCCTCCTTTAGATAATTTACATCAAGATTTGTTTATTAAGAGCCGCAGAGAGCCAATGATCACATATGTTTATCTTTTTATCAGAGCTTTTGTTTTGTTTCCTCTTCAATATAACACGTCTCAAAGAGAGCTGCTGGACAAACATATTGTATATTGATGAGCAAACTGAAGGCAAACTATTCCCTGGGTAGAAGTAAATGATGTTTCCCAAATAATTCCCATAGTTTTAAATGATAGCTTAGTGTTATTGTACAGTATGTTTGGCAGCTTTTAAATAGAGTATGTTTTGGGTTTAGTTTGCCTCCTAAATCGTTCACTTCAGCCATATTAGCCAGAATTAGCCTAGTTTTTGTCTCTGCCGTACAGCACACGGAACAGATGTTTGTCTGTTAAATCACACGTGTGTATATAAATCTCGAAACAGTAAATATATGCCCCTTTACTCTTGAATGCTCCATTCTGAGATTGTAAGGGTTGGGCTAGAAGAATATATCTAAAGAATCATAAAAATGCAATTTTGTACCAACGGAGTGAGCTGATTCACTGCCCCTCTCTGATCTTTGCACATCTCTTTAAAGCTGGCTCTAAAGGGCAGTGCACAGGTGGGAGACACGCATGAGATACGACACAGTCATAAATGTTCACCTACACACAGAGAGAGTGAATGAGTCCTTTCTTCCTGTACCATTATTGTTTAGACAACCCACTAGACCGTCCTGTATATTTACAGTAAACACGGTCACCATATAGACAAAAAATTGAAGTAAATCTATTTTACTACTCTGTAAGGCTGTAATTTTTTTGATCGGGGAAAATTGGAGTTTCATATACCAGAATGGGGACGGAGTGAGTTTAATTGGAGCATTTTAAAATAATGCCTACTGTATAACCTGAAGAGCCAAAATTATGTCAGCTGAAAAAGTTATTATATAGATTTGATATTACAATGACAACTTTTTTTTCCCTTTGAAACCATTTGCAGTGACAAATCATTCACAGGAAGACCAGACATGTCAACATACACCGAGAAAGTACAGAATTCCAATTTCACATTGACTGAAAGAAAGTCCTGATTGATATTTTCGGAGAGCAGTGACATTGTAGCGAAGAATGATTTGAAACATACCAGTGTTGTCTCTTTGTTTGTGAATGGATTTCAGGACTGAGTTTGTTTCTCCGAGTTAAGCAGAAGCTTCTAAAGGTAGCTGGACTGGAAAAGATGATGTCATAATGAGTTCAGATTTAAAGAGTTGCCAAAAAGCCACACCTCACTGTTAAACTTGTCTCATGTAAAATGGGAAGTTCAGACGTTTCAGCTTCTTTCGAGTCTCTAGCACACATAATTTCTCTTCCACACATTTTAAATGGCCATTATGCGATCAGATTGAACAGACCAGCTAGAATCTGTACTATGCAGACCACTGCAACCAACCAATGAGAGGAGAAAATGTTCCATTATGTTTAATAGAAGGTTTTGTGGGGCAGTTAGAGAGAATGTGTGCTTGGCAGCAAAATCACTGCAGTCTAAAGGAAAGCAACTAAAGTCTTTCTTTAGAGACAAATCGAGAGAGCAGCCCTGTGTGTTTCCTCTTATTTTCTCTAATAATTATATTTTTGTTGTAAGAACACAAATGTTGACTTTTTGTGTGAAAGGCTTGAAAAGTAGTGTTAGTGGTTACATTTTGTTTTGGTGAACTTGTTGATGTGAGTTGTGTTAGTAACAAGCGGTGACTCAGCTGCTCAGTTTCAGTATTTTTCTATAATAATTTTGAGTCGTTATTTTCCCCTTTGTACTTTATACCATGTTGCTCATTGTTTCCTTCACATTTTTCCGTCACTGTTGGTGATGATTTTGTTTAATGGCTTCAGTGACATATGATCACTCTGTTGTGGCATCATCTCACCTCCCACTCTATAGTTTAACTGTATTTATAGTTTCAGATGGGTCACTATTCCTGTCACGTTCAGATCTGAATTCATATTCAACATCTCAATTATACTACTAACTGGCAGAATGATATTAAAGGAAATATGAAGGAATGAGTAGTGAACAGCTTCTTGGATTCTGTATTTCTGAAAGCAATTATCACTAAGATTCCTGAACTGTTTTGGCGGTTGGGGAATTTTCTTGGTTTTGCTCCCAGTGGTATTGCAGAAAACAGGATGTGGCCTCATTTTTAATAACTGTTTTTGCGAGAGAATGACACTGATCTGATCTTGTGTGTATTATTAGAATAATATTCACTAAAGGGACCACATGCTCCACAGGAGAAGACATTTGACCTCTGACCTTTGGCCTGATCGAAAGAGGAAATGTTTTAAATAGAAATGAGCAAACTATGAGGTCAAGATTTGGATGGTTAGCATGGATCATTAATTGTTTTACAATGTAATTTTAATTTACTGTGCTTGCAAAGCTGAATTGTCAGCAGCCATTACTCCAGTCTAGTCTTAAGTGTCAATATGCTGAATTGGTGCTCCAGAAACATTTCTTACTGTTATCAATGTTGAAACAATTGTACTGTTTAAAAAACATCATACATTTTTCAGGAATTGAAAGTTCAAAAGAACAGCACTTGTTTTAAATAGACATTTTTTTGTAACAATAGAATACTGTTACTGAATAATATAATATAATATATAATTACAAAGGTTTTTATGACTAAACAGGAACATTAAATTACATTATCATGTTACACAAATGTACCAAGCACAATGGAAACATGACACATTTCTGAATGAAAAAGAATATGAAAAAGACATAGGTTGCTTTACCAACTAATTAAATGTAATTAGATTAGAGCTGGTTTTGCTTCAGGTCCCAGAATTGAAATCGGACATCAACACAGTACTGGATTTGTTTATCATACGAAATTGAATTTCAGTATTTTATGCACTTGGCAGGCAATGATTCCCTACCTACACAAAACAAATTATTGTTGGCACAAACCAAATGTATCTTTATTGCTAGTGAATATTTAATATTCATGATTTTCAAGAATGAGAGCATGTCACACAGCCTGTCTGTGATGGAATTTAACTCATTTTACTTGCTACAAAGTCATAGATGAGTTTGATCCAAAACTAGAGTTTGGTTGGATTGACAACTTTGACATTGACAGCAAAATATTTTCTCCTTCCTTTTTAGAAGTTGCTAAACAGTTTGCAATACTAATTATGAATAGTTATTTGTTTAATTATTATATTTTGAGGATATTTAGTATTTTCTTTCCTTTCTACAATAGATGAGAACCATATCTTTAGGGTATTGACTGGACGTGTGTTTGTGTGTGTTCAAACAGGCAATGCTGGGCCTTCAGGCTGAAGAGTGCTGAATGTTTCAGTGAGCCCATAAGAAGGAACTCAATCGGATAAAAGCAGACATGAGTGACGCTGTGGAGAACCTGGACACCAGGGAACTGGGGTTCTCAGATACTGAGGATGAACCTGAAGAGGTGGACTCAGAGTTCAACCCCTCAGGTGAGTGATTAGTATTATTAATTCAGACCCATATAATCCATTTGGGGTAACGCTTCCTTTTACAGTACAGTACTTACGTGTACATACAGTGTACTTACCTAGAAAGTACTGGCTAATATAAGGTAAGTACATGGGTTAGGGGTAGGTTCAGGGTTAGTACCTAGTTATTACCCAGTAATTATAATTACTATAAGTACATAGTAAGTACATGGGTAACAGGACTGTAAAAGGAAGCGTTACCCCATTTGGATGTGGATCAGTTTTATAGGGGTAATTGGAGATAATACTAGAAGGCTAGTTGACTATGGTCTGTTTGTCTGTCATTGGAAGTATAGTGTGTAATGCACGTATTTTGGCTAATTGTATTTAATTGTTGATCTATTGAAGTAGGTTGTTAGCCTGGGTTTCCCCATACTGCCTTTGCGCAGCGCGATTTTATTCACGCTGCTAGGCAGTCTGGATACCATGGACTAAATTTTCGCCTCAGCGAGGGGACCAATCACAGAACGGGGAGGGAGCAGCAAGACGATGACGACGTCTATGCGAAACACAAAAGCAGTTTTTTTATACCTATGGATCAAACATGGCAGCGGATGCGAAGTTACCTTTCGATGCAGCCTTGGATATTGTTCTAAGTAGTTTAGAACGCAAATAAATCTCTGACCCATCATCTTCTTCCTCGTCTAATTTCTTTCGCTCTACATACGTCATCTGGTATAATTGAAACGATTGGCTATGAGCTACGTACAGGCGCATTTGATAGACATTCGTAGCACCCAATAAACGGCTCTGGGCATTCGTAAACCACGCCTCAAATATGAGAATATGAACATGTGGTTCCCAGACGTGAACATGACGTTAGCCAGGCTAGTGTCACTTTTTCTGGCCTGGTATGTTATTGGCTACTATTGATTGTAAGGATTGTTGGCTGCTTTGTATTTTATATTTTAAATAAAAAAAAAAAACTTCCTGTTTGAAAACGATGCCTGATAAATGTTGCATAAATTAAACTTTGTAATAAATTAAGGTTTGCAAGCTATATCAGTGTGTGGGATACATCTATTTAGTTAGTTAAGTAGTACAAGTGAGACTGGAGAAACATGATTTATTTTGCCAATAATTTTTCAGACAGGAAGTGAAAAAGGGTTACAATAGGTCTGTCTAATCAGGGATCTGGGCAATGTGTGACGTGTAAAAGAGAGGTATGTGAGGACAACTGTGTAACATGATGCAGCACGTCAAAAGAAGTATTTAGCACACACACACCGGAGCTCACATTCCCCACAGGCATGCCTCAGTCCGCACTGTTGTTTTCCTACAGGAGCTTCCTGTATCCCTTTCTCTGCCGTGTACAGGACGGTTGGCTTTAAAGAGACCGAAGCGCAGGTCTACCTGACCACTGCCCCCATCACTGCCAAGATCCTAGAAGTGGAACGCTTCACCAGGGCTCCGGACCGCTTCAAAATCTCGAAACACAGAGGCGTGTCCAAGGTCTGTGGTTATAAGGTTGAATAGTTATAACTAGTTATAAGGCTGAAAGATGTCGTCACAGATCTCACATCACTGTTGTGTCCACAGGCAATGCCAGCGGTGTTTAAGATAGAGCTCAAACATGGGAACTTCACCTGGATAGTCAAGAGAAAAGAAAAGCACTTCATGGAGCTGCACAGAGAGCTTCTGCGATACAAGACCCTCATGAGGATCCCACTGCCCACCAGAAGGTCAGACCCCTGCCCTATAGATATACTCATTAATAAGCATTTGTAGTGTAAATGCTACATACACACTGGACAACACAAAAGACGGCCTACCCCACCTACTCCACCTATATGTCCTCTGGAAAAAGAGTAGGGGTGTAACCCCGGCATCCTGGCCAAATTTGCCCATTGGCCTCTGTCCATCATGGCCTCCTTATCATCCCCATACATACTGATTGGCTTCATCACTGTCTCCTCTCCACCAATAAGCTGGTGTGCGGTGGTGGGCCTTCTGGTGCAATATGGCTGCCGTCGCATTATCCAGGTGAATGCTGCACATTGGTGGTGGTTGAGGAGATTCCCCCTTCCATGTAAAGCGCTTTGAGTACCCAGAAAAGAGCTATATAAATGTAACAAATTATTATTATTATTACTCATCTATCAATCATCAGTTGTGCAAAAACAAGTGTTTGAAACTTTTGATATTTTTTATGAATAAAATAATTAATGAATAAAATGCAATATCTTTTTATTTTTTTATTTTTTTTTTATCATACAGTTGTTACACGGATGGATGTAATGGTTGTGTCAAATTGATTAAAAGTGACAGTGAAGACTTTTATAATACAATACTGAAAAATATATATTACTTCCCATTAACATATTAAGCAGCACAACTGTTTTCAACATTGATAATAAGAAGAAATGTTTCTTGAGCAGCAAATCAACATATTTGAATGATTTCTGAATTATCATGTGACATTGAAGACTGGAGTAATGATGCTGAAAATTCAGCTTTACCTTCACAGGAATAAAATGCATTTTAAAACAAAATATTAAAATAGAAAACAGTTATTTAAAATTGTAATAACATTTGACAATATTACTATTTTACTTTTTCTCTTTAACAAATAAATGCCGCCTCGTTGAGCATGAGAGACTTCTTTCATAAACATTACAAAAAATCGTACAGACCCTAAACCTTTGAATGGTAGTATACATATGGCTGTTTTAATCACTCTACACTTTATTTTTGAAAAGGGGGGCTTCATATCAGCAAAAATGTTTAAAGTTAAGATTGTTGCTGCCGACTTTTGCATCAAATAGTCTCTTTGTGTCTTTAATTCGAAGTCTATTTCAGCTTATGTACTGATTGTTAATATGGCATTTAATAACATAAATGTGAAAATATGTCAATTTGTAAATAATATTTCCCTTCCAGTTTAATTTAGTTTAAATCCCAGGTATCTCAAATTAATTACCTCAGATTTTAAGTTAGGTCATGAGAATGCTCCACTCAGGATTACATGATTATAAATCAGCAAGCTACTTTCTTCTACCTTATTCTAACGGCCTTGTGAAAAAGCGGTAATGCGTCTCAGATGACCACTTGTGATTCAATGGCCCTAGACGACTCTTAATACCAGCAGATCAGTTAATACTCTTCTCATTCTCATAGAAGCTATTATTCTCACTTCCTTTACACTCATTTTTTGCCTGTTGATTTTCTTTAAGTATCTAATTTCTTTTCTTTTTCTTTCTGTTCTCCCCTGTTGTCTTTAGCTCCTTTCTCAGATTTCATGGCTACTCATTCTCACCGTTCACTCTTTGCTATTGTTATTCCTCGTTTTTCTCTCAGACTATGATATCTCTCTTTTAGCCACACAGAGAGAAGGAAGAGCATAAAGAGAAGCGAGGTGAGGCAGATGCCTGCACTGCCTCGGGGAGGCAGAGACGAGTTGGCACGAGAGGAGCAAGTGTCTAGTCGGAGGGTGAGTCACTACAACATGCTTCCTGCATCACCGACCATTGATCACATGACGTAATCTGCATCATCACAAGGCGTGTGAGTCTGTGGTCAGGTCTCTCCCACAAAACATCATTGACATGATTTAGTGGTATCTGAGGATATATAACAATACTCTGCTTGTCATATCATAAATGTGAGTCACATGAGAATATTCTCATAATCTACTGATGAAATTATTAAATGTCCAGTTGTTGAATAAAGCTCAATATAGAGTTTCTGAAGTATATTTTCTGTTCATTTTTCTTTGTAGATATTTAAGGACATTCTACTGATAAACTAATGAATAAATAATTCATCTGCTCATTAGTGTACAGCTCTTTCTTTCAGCCAGTACATTAGGCTAACTAGGCAAACGATTAAAGGATTATTAGGAACACCTGTTCAATTTCTCATTAATGCAATTATCTAATCAACCAATCACATGGCAGTTGCTTCAATGCATTTAGGGGTGTGGTTCTGGTCAAGACAATCTCCTGAACTCCAAACTGAATGTCAGAATGGGAAAGAAAGGTGATTTAAGCAATTTTGAGCGTGGTATGGTTGTTGGTGCCAGACGGGCCGGTCTGAGTATTTCACAATCTGCTCAGTTACTGGGATTTTCACGCACAACCATTTCTAGGGTTTACAAAGAATGGTGTGAAAACGGAAAAACATCCAGTATGCGGCAGTCCTGTAGGCGAAAATGCCTTGTTGATGCTAGAGGTCAGAGGTGAATGGGACGACTGATTCAAGCTGATAGAATAGCAACTTTGACTGAAATAACCACTCGTTACAACCGAGGTATCCAGCAAAGCATTTGTGAAGCCACAACACGCACAACCTTGAGGCGGATGGGCTACAACAGCAGAAGACCCCACCAGGTACCACTCATCTCCACTACAAATAGGAAAAAGAGGCTACAATTTGCAAGGGCTCACCAAAATTGGACAGTTGAAGACTGGAAAAATGTTGCCTGGTCTGATGAGTCTCGATTTCTGTTGAGACATTCAGATGGTAGAGTCAGAATTTGGCTTAAACAGAATGAGAACATGGATCCATCATGCCTTGTTACCGCTGTGCAGGCTGGTGGTGGTGGTGTAATGGTGTGGGGGATGTTTTCTTGGCACACTTTAGGCCCCTTAGTGCCAATTGGGCATCGTTTAAATGCCACGGCCTACCTGAGCATTGTTTCTGACCATGTCCATCCCTTTATGGCCACCATGTACCCATCCTCTGATGGCTACTTCCAGCAGGATAATGCACCATGTCACAAAGCTCGAATCATTTCAAATTGGTTTCTTGAACATGACAATCAGTTCACTGTACTAAAATGGCCCCCACAGTCACCAGATCTCAACCCAATAGAGCATCTTTGGGATGTGGTGGAACGGGAGCTTCGTGCCCTGGATGTGCATCCCACAAATCTCCATCAACTGCAAGATGCTATCCTATCAATATGGGCCAACATTTCTAAAGAATGCTTTCAGCACCTTGTTGAATCAATGCCACGTCGAATTAAGGCAGTTCTGAAGGCGAAAGGGGGTCAAACACAGTATTAGTTTGGTGTTCCTAATAATCCTTTAGGTGAGTGTAGATCCTAATATAAATATATTCTTATATATATTCTAAATATTTTATAACTACTTTCATTAATAACACTTAGAAACATTATGTAATGCTTATATATGCTATATGTTGGTAATATAGATTATATATTTAAAGTATGTTTACATTGGTAAAATAATTGAAAGCTAGATTTCATATTTCAGGTTTAAATGTCATCACCAGAAAATATATTTAGGAGACTTTGAATTCCATTTTTACTTTCTGAGATTTACCATTATCTATCATGGAACAAAACTGGTGCCACATAATTAAACTTTTAAAACCAACTAACAAATGTGTTTTTCTTTTTGCAGAAACAACTGGAAGACTACCTTAACAAGCTGCTGAGGATGGCAATGTACCGAAAATACTACGCCACCGTAAGCTCACACTTGATTATAGAGTTCAGGCCCTGATGTAACTCACGTTGAGTTATCTTTAATGAAGCAGCAGCGTGAGGATCGATATTACAGATGGAGACTGTGTGTCCTGTGCGTGTTAATGCGCAGCGCTTTCTCTCAGCTCAGTGCTATTCCAACAGCTTTAATCAAGGACATACGTAATTCTCTCTCTCTCTCTCTCTCTCTCTCTCTCTCTCTCTCTCTCTCTCTCTCTCTCTCTCTCTCTCTCTCTCTCTCTCTCTCTCTCTCTCTCTCTCTCTCTCTCTCTCTCTCTCTCTCTCTCTCTCTCTCTCTCTCTCTCTCTCTCTCTCTCTCTCTCTCTCTCTCTCCCTCTCCCTCTCCCTCTTCCTCTTCTCAAATTCCCTCTCTTCCTCTTTAATACCCCCCGAGGGTCAATATAGCTGAGGATTTAGTGTAACTTCTTTTAATTGAAGCTGTGTCTCTGTCTCACTAGTTTTAAGCAGAATTGTTTCTCTTTTCCAGATGGAGTTTATTGATATAAGCCAGTTGTCCTTCATTCAGGACTTGGGCCCTAAAGGCTTGTATGGACACACTCTTTTTGCTTTACTGTTTTATTATTGTCTCACACTGATCAGTTTATTCATTTTATGTTGAAATATATTGCATAAAGTAAATAAAACTTTATTTAATTAGGCTTTCTGAATTCATTTTTTTTTAATATTTATTGATTTATTTTTACATTCTGACAGTAGTTTCAATTAAGCACGTTAAGCATAAATACTTTAATGTGCAACACATTACCATAATGTGTCAGGATGTTTTTCTGGATGCGTGACTGACAAATCACAAATGTTTCCATGATGCATAAATGCCAAAAGTCATGAGAATTTGAGAGTGGAAATGCTTGTCATGAAAATGTCACCATGAAAAAATATGTGATGCTCCTAAAATATGTAAAAATTTTTGCAACATCTATTATCTCATTTAGTATCTGAAATAGGACACAAAGTTCTTAATGGATTTCATGATATTCACCCTTTAACTCACTCATACAAACCTGTATCTTTCAGAGAAGGCATTGTTTATAAAAGGTCAGGAGGTCACCGTATACCAGGTATGAACTGCTGTGGCCGCAATGAAGTCTGCTACCGCTGGTCCAAGAGGTAATTACTCATAAAACAAAAAAGTCTATTGCTGATTTCTTTAAGGAAATCACAAGAGCAGATGAAATGCATTCATGCTGTGAAGCTGTGCTCTTCACTTTGAGCTTTAACATTTGTGAGACACTCTTTAAAAGCAGTGTTATCTGTGAAAATACACAATTCAGATAGAGCGGGCACCCGCACACACACACACACACACACACCATAAAGTCTCTTTGAGCCTAGCAAGCTGTTTATCTCTGCTCCACTGATACCATGCTACGTTCGTTCTCTGATTAAACTGACACTGTATCACTGACTTTCACTGCTCTCGGTATAATAATGCTTTAGAGAAGCATACTTAAGGTTAGGTTTGACCTTATGGTTGTGATGGAGTCTAATGATGAAATCTTTTGTGTTCTCTGTTTAGGTGGCTTGTTGTGAAGGACTCTTTTCTGGTGTACATGAAGCTAGACACTGGTGCCATTTCATTTGTCCTGCTGGTGGACAATGAATTCAGCATCAAAATGGACTCCAAACAGACAGAGACCAAGCATGGAGTGAGCATTGAGAACCTGTCCAGGTGTGTTCACTTAATCTAAAATTTAATGTAACTTATATATGTCTCTCTCAGCTTGTAGACAATTTATTTTTGTTTGTGTCTTGTGCAGGAAACTAGTTCTGAAATTTCATAGCTACAGACATGCACGGTGGTGGGGTCAGGCCATTGAAAGCTTTGTCCGGAAACATGGCAAGGCCTTTTTAAGGTCCCACCGCTTCGGATCTTTTGCCAGGGAGGAGGAGAACATACCGTCTAAATGGTATATTTAATCTAAGAGTTCACCCAAAAATAAACACATCATTTACTCACCCTCATGTCGTTTCAAACCTGAATGACTTTCAGGTCACAATGGGTTTTTTATTGTCCATGCAATGAAAGACAATGTGGTCCAATGTTATACAGTTGAACAGTCATACAGCTTTTTAACGACATGAGGGTGAGTGAATAATGACAGAATTTTCATTTTTTAATGAACTTTCCATTTAAGACAAAAACAATGTCATGTTTAGCTTTCTATTTTACCCTCTACTCTGTGATATCTGACAACTAAAGAAAAAGAAATTCAACTGTCCAGGTATGTGAATGGCAAAACCTACATGGAGGATGTTGCAAATGCGCTGGAGGAGGCCAAAGAGGAGATCTTCATTACAGACTGGTGGTATGTACTCGCTGTTTATCCTTCTAGAAGAAAACATGTTCAGGCTGACAGATAGTCTTGGCCCAACTCACACTATTTGTTGAGCCAATGTTGCTATCTCATACTGGACAGATCGCTTCAACGAACAGAACAGTGTTTTGATAACTTCACAAAGTCACCGTGTTTGCATTTTTCTGGGAAATCAACCCCTATAAATAGTTTGTGTAGTTGTGTGTGATTGGAGAAAGCACATGGCGTACATGTATTTGTTTAGGGGGGACCATTGTCAGTCCATGCTCATTTAAGTGAGACAAATCATGGCCAGAGGATTTTTTTTAAAACTCCTTCCTTCATAGTTCTTTGTATAAGTTTAAATCGGGATAGTCAACTAGGATACTCTTGTTTAGTGTGCAATGGGGATGCAAGAAAAGAGCCACAGTTAACTGTCAAAGATTGACTGGATTGATTATTATCTTCCATGAATGAAAAATGCACTCTTTAATCTGATATGAAATCGTATTTTGTTTATTTCTCTTTGTTTGGTAATGCTCTGCAGTAGCGTTGCTATAGATATTACGTGCCCACATGCAGAATTTGTGGCAGTGGATCAGGGGCTCAGAGTGGGAGGTGTATGCTATACAGCAAGACTGGTATCTCTTACTTTACTGGTGTCGAGTTTCAGTCTTCCTTATTTAAAAAATATCACTCCTGGAATAGACTCAATGGTCTGATCTTCTGTGTGTGACGGAGCAGGTGGTTATATAAAAAATCGCTGCCTATTTAAATGTGTTTTTGATGTAGTTGTACTTGTAGAATATTAAATATTTAAACATTGATTTATGTCTGCATGAAAACTATTTTATTGGAATTCACTATAAAAATTGAGCCAGATCTAAATGTGAGTTTGCAATTAATTATGACTTTGACTATTACAACTATTCCCTTTGCAGTTAAATATGACATATGACTATTTCCTTCCTAAAACACTTGACGACTTGGCACTTGGTTGAGCAATTATATTTTATTTTACTTTTTAAATTAAATTACATATTTTTTATGAATGATGTGCACAATGATACCAGGAATGTGTATTAAAAAAGTAAGCTGTGTCCATTTTGATTTTCATGTAGATTTTAAAGTAGGTATGCTTGTGCTGCAGAATGTTGTATCTATGATTGTGTTTGTAATGTGCAGGCTGAGCCCTGAGATCTTTCTGAAGAGGCCTGTGGTGGAAGGAAATCGCTGGAGGCTCGACTGCATTTTGAAGCGCAAGGCTGTAAGTCCTCTTGACACTACTCTGGTGCATTTGTCCCTGGTGCCATGCTCACAAGAATTTAACATGTATGTGAAATGCAACACACAAATATGTTTCCAGTTTCAAAGTAAGGTTATATTTATTTATTTACTTATTCACTTATTTATTAACTTATTTCATTACTTTAAAGACCCCCTGTGGTGAAAATCAAGTTTTTTTTATTGTTGTTTATGTCTATTCAGTGTTTTTAATATGCTTTAAGACAGACCATGTGCAAATTCATAAGTCAGCACCATTGCTCAGTATTTAATCCTTAAAACTGCAGTGAAAAAAAGATGGTCTCAAAACCGTGGTTTGAAATTGCCGGTGTTTCAAGGTGCTCTAAGCAATGTTGGGTGTCGTCACTTCTTGTTGACGTTCGAAGTATTGTCAAACAAAACGGAGGCTAGCTTGACCCTGCCTCCTCCTCATCCCGTCCCCTCCCCCTCCCTTGTGTTGGTTAGGCGAACACGAACGTCCATTTATAAAAACAAAAAAATGGATTTACCCACCTGTCCAGCAAAAACAGAGCTACCTGAATGTCGGATTGGAAGCCCTTCTGCCGGCGGAGTTCTTGCCACCTTTCGAAGGCTTTTCCAATGTATATTCGGGACTTTGCACGTTCCTTATCCTTTTCCCTCTTCTTTGCAATTTGTTCATCATAACGTCGTCTCTTTGGTCGTGTGTCGGCCATATCAAACTTAAAGAGAATATAATTCTAATTTCTCTCTTCATGCTTCTCTCCTCCACACCCCCATTCATGTGTACGCACACTAACCCCCCAAACCCCACCCCCAAATCCTTCGTGTCGGTTATTGGCTGGAACACTGTTTGTTTTGTTTCGTGGTGCGGGTTGGCCCAGTTTGTTTTTGTTGCCGTTTGTGGAGCCTGGGGTGTCTACAGAGACTGCGTTTTTTTACAGTGTGTTCAGGGGACAGGCAGCTAGCGGATTGTGAGGAGATGTTTGCTGTATATGACAAAAAAAAATTCGGCCTAAAAAAACGTGTGACATCGCTTAGAGCCCCTTTAACTGCTATGAAGCAGGGGAGTCTCGAGAAGCCAGGTTATCCCGGGATATTTTTTGTATGAAAAATCGGGTACATTTGGCAATATAGCGTGTGAATTATATATATGATTGATGTGTATTACGATGTTATGATAAACCATGTGCCTTTCTCCACTGACGTTCTAAGTTGTTCAAAGCGTTTGTAAGGATGCTGATTTTTAGAAGGCAGCTGTCTGACCCTGAGATGGTTAACAGGAACATGATTCGTGTAACATTAGCAACACATTAGCTGTTTGATAACAGTCAAACAAAAGGCTAATCATATTAATTACCGTTATGTGTCTGACTTTGTAAAGAGTGATACATAAAACGTATCGCTATTCTGATACATCTAATTGTAGAGAGGCGGGGCTCATTTGCATATTCATGAATCTGCATATACTAAAGGAAGCAAGGGTGTAGAGTTACATTCAAGCTATTTTAAGGCATTCATAAAACTTTTTCACGTGAAAAACATTTAAATATGCCATTTTGGTGATCAAAGATGAGTTTTAAGGGATAAGATTGACTATAGGAGGACTTTGACTTTTTATTTATTTATTTACTTTTAGCAACAAGGAGTGAGGATCTTTGTTATGCTGTATAAGGAAGTGGAGCTGGCACTCGGCATCAATAGTGAATACAGCAAAAGAACACTAATGCACCTTCATCCAAACATAAAGGTAAGCTGTGTGTGACTTGTATCTGCTTTTGCATATCTCGTGACATCTTATTGATTATAACTCTTCCTCTCTCTTAAAGGTGATGAGACACCCTGATCACATGTCCTCCTCTGTCTACTTATGGGCACACCACGAGAAGATTGTAGTCATCGACCAATCAGTTGCTTTTGTTGGGGGAATTGACCTGGCGTATGGCCGCTGGGATGACTGTGAGCACCGACTGACAGACGTGGGAAGTGTAACACGTTCTGTTGCTCAGGCCATAGAGCAGGTTAGGGACAGCATCATCATGTCCATACAAACATGCTTAATTTGGCTGCATTATTTGTGCCACACCCATGAATGACACACCTAACTTACTTTTTTGGCTTTGAAGTTAGAAATGAAAGACTCTGATTAGAGGTTTCTGCTAGTTATAATGAAGTGGAATTATGTCTGTTTTGGGACTCAGGGACTGAATTCATCCACACCCAAGAAAAAAGTGTCCACCAGTGGAAACAGCAGACAGTCGATGGTTGGTGACTCAGTGGACCTGCCCAAACTAAAAGGCATCGGTCGCACTCGCAAGACACGTTTCAGCCTGTACCGTCACATCCAACGTGGCCTTCATCATGCTGACAGCATTAGTAGCATCGACAGCGCGAATAGTAAGATATTTTACTGCGACTAACCTGCTCAAACTGCAGCAACAATACAAACTGTGTTTGCTTCTTTTGTGTGATGTTCTCTGAGTCTGCTAATGACTAATTCCTTTGTGACCTTAACAACCAAGAAAATGAGAGATAGTTCACTGAAACATGAAAATCATCATTGTGTACTGGTTATATTTTTTTCCATTTACAGTAGTTATAATACATAGGATTGGACTGGACTGTCACCTTTGCTAATAGATTTTCAGTTCCACATCCCAATCCTTTTTAACCAATCACCAGGGGCCGTATTCACAAAGATTTTTATGTTACCACTAGGAGTACTCCTAAATCGCACTAAAATATTTTAGCTAGGAGTTTTCTCTTAAAAGTTATTCACAACGCCTTTCAGACCTACTCTTAGTAAGGAAAAATGACGACTCCTAAACTAAGAGTGAGTCTTCGTTGCTATGGATGACGTCAATTCTCATGCACGAGCTTCCTCGCAATGATCACGGTGATTGGTTGTTAGATGACAGGGCCATCATGCGGAACATAACACAGACGCAACAAATCATGGAATTACGACATCTAAATATGTCTGTGTCCTACACAAAATAATAATAGTAATGTCATCGAAATGCATATGTTTGTGCATACCCCAGTGAAGTGTAATTCTAAAAAGGCAGAGAGAGAGAAAAAAAGGCGTAAATTAAATTAAATCAAGGTAGCCTACCCTAATGAAAACAGCCACTTGCCTAATAATGAAAAACGACACTTGCATTAACACTTAATTTGCATTAACACATTAATTGACATCCTATTAGCCTAAATAGACTAAGGAAATGTTGCTCCTATTGAAGTAGCCTAATGTAATAGTTGGATGACGGTGGATTATGAACTCGCGAAAAGAAAGCCCAACTGGACGCAGGATCAGTGTGTTCACACCGAACGCGAATAGAGCGTCAAATACGAGTCTATCGCGTCTAGTTAGACGCTTGAACATTCGCTCGAGTTCAAATTTTTCAACTTGCGCGGAAGACATTCGCGGCAAACGCATCGCCCAATTCGCGTCAATCGCAACGCCCGGCGCGAATGATACGTCTATTCGCGTCTTTGCATTGACTTTGTATGTAATCTACTCGCGCAAATAATTAAATTCACGTTCGGTGTGAACACACCATTACTGCTGCTGGCTCAGTTGTGTTTTAAAAAAAAAAAGATAAATGGAAAATTCGCCACTGGGATATCAAGCAAAACACACAGGAGATTTGTTTGCAGATCAATGCAGCATTCCCGCTTGTGTTGCGGACCCCGGACGACTGCGAGAGGCGGTGGTATGCGCTACAATCCTTTGTGAATTGGTCTTAGTGAGTTAGGAGTCCTCTCCACTTCTTTTAAGCTGTCCCAGACTTAGGTGCTACTTTTAGGGCTAAAATGCTTCGTGAATTACTCTTAGTGAAACAAATTAGGAGTCCTAAAGTTAGGAGTGACACGCCCATTATTTTTAGGAGTTGCTCCTAAATTCGCCAGTTAGGAGCTACTTTTAGCCTTAAAATTCTTTGTGAATACGGCCCCTGAGCTGTAAATGCCATGTAACTAGTTAATTTATCTGGAACCAAATAAAAAGTACATCATACACTGAACAAAATTATAAACGCAACACTTTTGTTTTTGCCCCCATTTTTCATGAGCTGAACTCAAAGATCTAAGACTTTTTCTATGTACACAAAAGGCCTATTTCTCTCAAATATTGTTCACAAATCTGTCTAAATCTGTGTTAGTGAGCACTTCTCCTTTGCCGAGATAATCCATCCACCTCACAGGTGTGGCATATCATGATTAGACAGCATGATTATTGTGCCAATTCATGTGTGAAAGTGATTCTTCATGCTCCCTCCCTACCATTCTTTCACAATTTGAGCATTTGTCATTCTGGAATATGGCCATGATGTGTCTTCCTACAGTACATGGCTTTTTTAAGATATGAAAAGCTACACACTCCACTAATTAGGGTTAGAAGAACTGTTGCCAAACATATAGCATACTAGAAACATAATAATCAATGCAATGATTGCATATTTTTTATTTTTCTGGCCGGGGTGTCTGGGTGTGTGCAAATATTCCCAGTCCAAATTGTGTTATATCTCTAGACTGTCTGGATCAGTAAATCATGCAAAAAGGTCAAAATTGTGTTACTTGTCAGTGTCAGTCATTGTGGTTCTTGTCTCTATATTTTCCCTGTCTGTTGGTTGTGCTGTGATGCTTATCCTCTCTGGCTGATACTGTAGGTGTTGCTCTAGACACCCTGCCCCGGCTCGAGCGAGTGACCCATCATTTTCTTGGTTTTGCTCTCTCGGTTTGTTCTCCCTGCCATAGAAGACGCACGTATAGATCGGTTTGCAGTCTGTCTGAGAGAGGATTAAGTGCATTTGAGACTGGCTTAAGACTAGACATCAGAGATATGCTTTAATGGAATTACTTTGACCTTGGGGTAGATTTCATTTGTCGCTGATTCTAACACCAAAGTCACATTCATTTGCCATTAAGATAACCAATCCTTTGTTTCCCACCAATTATTAAGTTTTAGATTATGGAGTGATCCTTTTACTTCGGATAAATCTAAAATATTACTACACATGCAGTGGTTTTTAATGGCATGCATGTTTGACATGGAAAATAATGGCCCAAATGTGTCAGTAATCTGATGTTTGTTTGGTCTAATCAGATGTCAGTCATTTATTTATAAACAGATCTGTAACAGTAATCTGTTTTATTAACAATTTTATTTGCAACGTACATATTTCAGCTTATACAGTAGGGTTTAAAAGAGATCACTCTGAAAAATTATAAGCATCAAACTCTTTTATTTTAAACCTAAATATATATAAAAAATATTACAAGTAAATCACTGTCTATATTTAAACTCTTTATGAACTATTTTGTTTTAATTTAGACACTATTATTTATATTAACCTCTTTTGTATTTATATTTATTTTCTAGTTATTTTCTAGCCTTCATTCTCTCACATATTGTTTATTTGTGTACAGTATGCCTTTGGTTTCTCTCTTCATGAAAAAAAAAAACCCTTTTCTATTGTAGCTGAGTAAAATTAGTAGATTTGAAAGTAACTGTCATTTATTACAAAAGATCTTTCGTGTTTTGATGAGTTTTGTATGTCTTGTGTGTGCAGAGAGTGGCTCAGTGCACAGTCTTCAGACAGGAGTGGGAGAGCTGATGGGAAACACACGCTTCTGGCATGGAAAAGACTACTGCAACTTCGTCTACAAAGACTGGGTTCAGCTAGACAAGCCTTTTGATGGTGAGCCACACGTTTACTGCCTGGCGGCTTTTGTTTTCTTAACTTCAAAGATCATTAATCTGGGTTATCCAAGGTTAATTGTGTAATTAAACGCAGTCTTTTCCATGCATTTCAGATGTTTACGATCCTGCTTTTTAACACTGTGCTCGACTATAGATTTTATTGACAGGTACACAACCCCCAGAATGCCCTGGCATGACATCTCCTCAGTGGTGCATGGGAAAGCAGCTAGGGATGTGGCCAGGCACTTTATACAACGCTGGAACTTCACCAAGGTGAGGGATTTACCACCCCTGTGCTTGGGCCATGACCTGCACAATTTAAATTTTGTTTATGCTTGACAGCCTTCTGAATTCCCTTTGAACTTCTTCAATATAACTTTAAGGTCTGACATTTGATGAAGCATTATTCGGTTCTGTCACAATAAGGACTTTTTGCTTTTAGATAATGAAGCCAAAGTACAGATCACTCTCCTACCCATTTCTACTGCCCAAATCTCACACCACAGGCAATGATCTGAAGTACCAAGTGCCAGACTCTGTCCAGACCAAAGTCCAGGTGAGAAAGCATAATTTCCTGTACATGTAACTATTAGAGCATTGACGCCAGGAACATTATGGGTTTGATTTCCAGGGAACACATATATGCCTGCTGATAAAAAGAAAATGGATGCCTTGAATGAAAACTAAGTAACTTTGCCATAAATGGCAATAAAAATGCCCATAAATGTAAATGGTCTCTTAGGTTCTGCGGTCGGCAGCAGACTGGTCTGCGGGAATCAAGCACTACGAGGAGTCCATTCATAATGCCTATATTCAGGTCATTGCCAAGAGCAAGCACTTCATCTACATTGAGGTACACAATTTCCCTTTCACACTGTCTGTGAGCATTCACTGATATGCTTCAAATGTGTTGACAAGCATTGTAGTTATGTTATAAAACAATGTTGACATTTCAGTTGCTTCATATTATTGATGAATGGCACACCGCAACGGTTATCAGAGCATATCAAGGGAGGTGCCAAGAATGATTTAGTGGAAATTCTGGAAGAACCATGTCTTGGATATTCACAGAGTAAAACATAATAAATAAAATGTATACAATTGAAAATGCATTTTAAAAGAACTGAAGAGAATAATAATAATGATAAAAGAAAAGACAAATAATATTTTCTTTAGCTCTGCCTCTGAGGACATGATTTAATTAGGGAAGAACAAAATCCTGGATACTACAGTTATGTGGGAAAATTAGATTTCATTATTATTTTTTTGTAAAGGAAAAACACTAAAAGTTGTGTTTATGGCACATTCAGTAAAGCAAAAAATAAATAAATAAATCTAGAACTTGTTTATTTATTCATTTATTAAAAGAACATCACAGTTTATGCAATCAAAGCAAAGTAGTGACAAAATGATGACCAATTAGTGGAGTCTGTTTTTTTTTTCAAAGGGGAGGCCCACTGTCTAAAATTCATGCCACAAATAATGTAGGCTATGTGATTACAGAAATGTGCCATTATTTGCCCAAGTCGTGGCCTAGCAGAAGTAATTATGCAACTATTCGCCTGACTCAGGAACAATCAATTCAGTTTAACAGGCATGTTACAGTTTTCTTGTTTTGTTTCGTTTCAGAACCAGTTCTTCATCAGCTGTGCCGATAACAAACATGTTTACAACAAGATTGGTGATGCCATTATTGAGCGAATTATCAGAGCTTACAAGTAAGTGTGTGAATCCTAAAGCATTAACACTGATTGTAATTCATCACCATTCACTGGACCAGTGGAGTTTAGTAGTTTAGTGGAGTTTTTGTTTTTAAAAAAAGTAATAATCTTGCACATTGTAACTAAAAAGTGTTTTTATACATTTTAGCATAAAGGCCTACTTCAGTCATGACAACTCAGCATTTATTAGTATAGTGCATGGAATGCACTGATGCTGAGCAAATACAAGGATTTGTTCAGTTTAGGTGAAAAAAACCCCGACTTAAAGCAACACCAAGGAACTTTTCCTCAGCGGTCGCCCTACAGGTTGGAAGCGGAATTGTCCATTACCGCTGTCGTAAATAATTTAGCCTACCGCAGCCTACGGTCGCACGGGTTGACTAGCTTTCGTGAGGCACACTCGCAAGGTCTCTCGCTCTCTCCCTCTCTGCCGGGCTCGCGCTATGTATGTTATGCGCGCAGTATGTTCTGTCTCGCATGCGCGCTCTAGATTCCGGCAGATTTGAACTAATTTGCGGGCATCAGGGAGACGCTATAGACTTGGGATGTCTGCAATGGCCATAGACAATTTGAGGAAGTGGTGGGGGAAGTGACGTATGCCATAAAGCAGTCGAGTTTTGTAGTTCTTTTTGTGCTCGGGTTACTACCCGAAACCCGAAGTTACATAGTGCGAGTAAAAGCGATACAGACCACGTCAGGCTATGGCTGACGTGTCATTTAACCTATTGTAAGTCGATGTACCATCACAAGGGTCTTGGAAATATATTATGAAGGTTGAAAAGTTCCATAGTGTTGCTTTAAGGAATCAAGGCACTGCAAGAAAACTAGAGAGGACGCCTAGCAGATCTCTACAGGTGTATTGGCTACTAGCTTTAGGAGAATCATTCGGGACAGTTTGACTGAACAATGGATTTATGCTTTTAAGAAAATTACAGATCATTTTATGAAATTTTTTCAATACAACAAAAATAATGATGTGAAATCCAGAAGCAGTTAGGTTTTTTAAAGGTAATGAAATTTTAATTTATAAAATTATTTATTTAAAAATAAAAAAGATTTCGATTTTATGTTAACTTTTTTTAACCCTTGTGCATCAATTAAAAAAAAGTAATACACATAGGTCCACAGTGGACAAAGATGTCTGTGTCAAAAAACTGTCATAAAAAGTTGAAGCCTAGGAGCACAGACTTAAAGGGGTGGTTTAGGATTTTGGACATCGGGCCTCATTTCCAAGTGAGCCTGGGTGTTATTTATCAGTGGAGACAGTTTTAAAAAAATTTCATCCAGTCCTTCCAGTTACATAGTTCGGCGGTGCTAGGCTCTCTATCGGTATCTGCTAGCCTGCCATTAAAAACAGTTTTACCCACTCCACAGTACACCAAAAGCAAATAAATCATAACGCCAGATTATCGATGTAAATGTCTGTTGAGAGAATAATGTTAGAAATCAAAGTACTCTTGCATCTCAATGATCGCATTACATTTACAGGAACTAGTTTCTCAGCAGCGGCGGAATTTTACTTTACTCCGGTTAGTAGTACTGCACCGAAAAGTAAACACAGAACAGAAGCGCACTACAGTCGGGACTACCTGTACTACCTCTCTCTACCTCTCTCTCTCACTACCTCTCTCAGTTGCCTAGCTAACTTAATATCACTCCGCCACTGCTGTAGACTGTGCTAATAAATACAGTGAACAAAGTATAACTATTGCAATGCGATGAAAGGGTAGTTTGATTTCTAACATTATTCTCTCAACAGACATTTACATCGATAGTCTGGCGTTATAATTTATTTGCTTTTGGTGTACTGTGGAGTGGGTAAAAGGCTAGCAGATACCGATAGAGAGCCTAGCACCGGCGAACTATGCAACTGGAAGGACTGGATGACATTTTTTGAAAACTGTCTCCACTGATAAATAACACCCAGGCTCACTTGGAAAATGAGGTCTGATGTCCAAAATCCTAAACCACCCCTTTAAGTTTGGTCTCATTTTAAAGAAGACCCTTGGCAGATTATTGCTGTAAAAAGTAAAACCAAAAAAAAAAAAAGTTAGGTACCGGTATATATAGGTTTAAGTTTATGAAATGATTTATGAACATTATTTTATATAAAATTTATATTTTATGAAACATGTTGAACTCTAAAACGGCTAGAAAATCAAAGGCATAAATCTAAACAAGTTGTGTTCCAAATTTGAGGTTTCAGTAATATTTTGTTTGGGCGCAGTACCACATTTTCCCCATTGGTTGCCATTATGTTTCAGTAAAACTCCACTGGTGCACACAGTGGTTGGAATTGTTATTTGCAGTAGAGTTTTTCTCTCTCAAATATTACAATCACGCACAAATTTTTTTTATAACACACATTCAAATCACACTCTGACATCCATACCAACACACCCACACAATTATCGCTGCATAATTTATCCAATTGGCTCTATAATATCCCGAAGCAGAAAACAGTAATAAAGCGAGTATTTGCTTTAAGGCCAAACCTGAGAAAATGGCACCATCTGGTAAGAAATAGTAAAAAAATTATAATTTTGAAGCCTTTCCAACAGAATGAAAGCCTCTTAACAAAGATTGCATCATTTTGTAGTTTAATGGCCAGTTAAATGGCCCTGGGATTAAAAATGGCAGTTTTAATGGGTTTCAATGCAGACATTTTTGTCCAGAAAATGGTGCTGAGTGGAAGTATTTTGTGAAATTGTAAAATTCCAATAAAAATAGTAATACACACCTGTGCCAAATGTTATGCAGTTAGCATAAACACAGGCAAAGTGATAAAAAAAAGAAAAGAAAAACTGAAAAAGACAAAAATGCCCATAAGGATGCACAAGGGTTAATAGATCACCTATAATTGCAACTGAATTGTGTATGTAATTTTAGGTCCCATTTACAAGCTTAAAAATTGTATAACCAGATTATCATGTTAGGTGGTCTTGCCCCACTTAAAAATAGGTGCTGCTTGACGCCCCTACACATGCATATCAACACATGCAAGCAAACCCATCTTTCCTGTATATATCAATATTACTATTAGTATAGCATAGCTTAACTTCTTCAATGAAAGCATGTGAGATCAACAGTAAATTACCACCTTCTCCAATGCTAATGGAGTCCTGGCAACTGTCGCTCCCTGAGAAGTATCTGATTTACAGGAGGCACGAGTCTCTCGCCGCTGCTGTCACGCATGCAGGCTCAGCTGCAGTGACAGGCCTGTCTTTAATGCGCTCTGACGGCTAATGAGAAGCTAGCACCTGCCACTGCACCGATGTGAGCCAGACACGGGCAGTGGGCGAGCCACTCTTCATTTAGTCATTCCAGGCATTGCCCTCAATACTGAAATACTGCGCTGTTGTGTGTGCTGCAACAGTGTTGGCATGTGCTCTCTGGGAGAAGAGCCATTCGTAATGACTGTATAATTATGGAGGCAGCACACAGATTGAACTCAAAGATATGCTGCTAAAGAGAAATGGGTTGGAAAGGATGTTTTACCATTCATTTCAATGGAAGTGAGGGTATATGATTTAGGAATAAGCATATGTGCGTTTACACGGGTGTATTGGGATTGATGTTTGCTGTAATTTGTCACAGGGAGAATAAAAAGTTCCGTGTGTATGTGGTGACTCCCCTGCTGCCTGGATTTGAGGGAGACATTACCACAGGTGGAGGAAATGCACTCCAGGCTGTTATGCATTTCAACTACAGGTAGGAATCAAATCGTTACTGTGCACGTGTCTTTGAGCAAAGAAAGGGCAGCACAGGTCACACACACGTTACGTTACATTATGTTGGGCAGTATCCAAATTCAAAACATTTGGGAAGGATAGACGGGGAAAAAAAACTTGAATCTGATCTATGGCACAGAAACAATTTTTACCATCCATTAACTTTTGAACAGTACTTTGTAATTTTTGTTTTCAATTTATACTATAACAACATGTATTTGCAACACGTTTCATTTTTGTATTGTGTTGCATTTCATAGTTGAAGAAAGAAAAGTAATGTAGGATGGGACTTGATTGTTTTCATCAGAATTTGATTAGGTCATGTAGATGTGAAACATAATATACTATGATTCTACAATATTATTTTCCCTCCCTAGAATACTATTAAATTACATTTTGATGAAAGAAAATGTTGTTTTTTCTTTCTCTCTTTTGAATAACATTTCATTCCCAGACGTCGATGGACATTTATTAGTTACAGCAATACACGTGGTTGATGTTGTCTTGAAAACCAAATGTGTCATGCACACTGAGCCTGACTTGACTGTCTGTTTCAGTTTCTGCAGTGTCATTCATAAGTGCACAGCAGTAGTTGGTTTCCCATTGATGCATTTAACGCTTCTTCTTTAGTGAACTCAGACACATTCTCTCATCTCCTCCCCTGATTAAACTTTAATGAGTCTGACAACACGCTAAGCAGCTTCACAGCTTCTTTCAACTATATCAGAGAGGAAGCACTGATCTACGAGACAAACCTGCTTTCATCCTGCAGTCAGGCATATTCATCCTCATCTCAACGATAACCTTCCAATATCGCTCTCTGCATATCATTTGGATGAAAGGAGGCATTTGTCAAAGAAAATTGTAAATGGCGCTGATGTGAGGATAATGACCCGCGTTAGACAGTGCAACCTTTGTTTCCAGTGCCAGCTTACCAATTCATTCCATTACACATAAAAGACACAGCCAAGTGTAAAATACTTGTTTCACTCGTCTGGAAAATAAATGGAAATAAGCAGTGTTTTAAACATGGAAAACTGCTGCAAGGTTTATTTACAGTTTTGTTTTTGTTTTTTTAACAAGTGCTGGCAAGAAAGCTGGCTTACTGGTTTATAAGCTTTCTTTTTGGAAGATACCATGGTAACCGACAGAAAAATGTCAAGTCATTGAGAGAACACAATGAGCTGCTATAATATATTGATAACATTTGAAAAACCATTTGTTCTCTACCTAATCATGGACTAAATGTCTATTTTTTTTAGGACCATGAACAGAGGAGAGTTCTCCATAATCACTCAACTGAAGAAAGCAAGTAAGTCTGATTGTTTCTCAATCTCTCTTTCTGTGTGTCGGATGTTAGGGGAGGAGTGACATGATGATGTGATTGTGACATAGTTTAATGTGAACCTGACTCTGTGGTGGCAGGGAGTTCTCTTCTGTGGTTTACCACAACAGTGCAACATGTAAGACTAGTGAACAAATGTTTCGAAATGTGCCAAATGGTTCCATAAATACAGTAAGAGAATGACAGCAGTAGGACTTGTGCCAATATTGAGTTGGGGTGAAATTTATGAAGCTGTTGTGCTAAACTCATGGAACACCCAGTATTTGTAATGGCAAAATTGTCTTTTTCAACAAAAATACAACATTAGAAAACAAAAACAAGTGACGGAATACAGAGAAGAAAAAAACAAATTTGTTCTATAATGCATGGTTGTTTTTTTATTGGAGGAGAATGTTTTTTTTTTTAAGTGATGATAATAGTATCCGAGGCAATCCAAAGCAAATATTTCACAGTTGAGTTGGGGTGTGCAGTGTTGTACAGTCCGAATTTCACCCGATTCTCTCTTTACACCCCCACAGTGGATGACCAATGGATGAACTACATCTCGATTTGTGGTCTGAGGACTCATGCGGAGCTGGAGGGCAGACTGGTGACTGAACTCATCTATGTTCATAGCAAGCTGCTCATCGCTGATGACAACACTGTCATTATTGGTAAGCTAACATTATTACAGTTTGCTGAAAGAAATAATTAGCTTTTCTCTGTAAGTGTTGAGTAACTCACTGAGCAAGTGCATCATTTCTTTATGGCTAGAGCCTTATACTCCCCCTTGTGGAACACTGTGGTACATCATTTGATTTTGAAGTGTAGATGGTAAGGCTTGAGAGACCCATATAATCATTGATCTGGCAGCTAAATAGCTGGTTTTGACATTTGTCAACTCATTTGTCATTTCCCTAAAATAATGAATTTGGAATGAGGTCAACAGACTTTTGTGTCCAAAAGAAGTGAGTTTTAATGAGGAAAACATTGTGGTCTGTGTATTTTACACATGACTGCACTGCCAGATGTGGAGTTATTGACGTTTGCTCGGCAGATCTAAGCTAAGCCCTATCATCATGCTTCTGTTTTCTTACATGACTGAAAGACATATCACATTTGTCAAAAAAAAAGTTCAAATAATACTTTGTGTGAGGAGCGGAATAAATTCATAAAAGATAAGCGTGTTGTCATTTTAGATAAAGCTTTAGATTTCTGCAGAAGATACAAGAAATCCAATGAGGAAAGCCATAGATCAGGAGGAGGCAGACGGGAACATTTAGCCGCATACTGAAATTGAGTTATCTCTGATTCTGTAGGTGGAAGATTTGTGTGCTATTGAATTAAATGCCTCGAGATCCAATCACGTATAAAACAATGAATCAAATTGAATCGCAGAGTATTAAAAAAATCTTGTTTTCTTGCCTCTGATTATTATTTGTCCTGATATGTTCGATTAAGCGAGTCATGATCCGTGTGCGATTCCTTTAAGCAAACCCGCAGTCGAGCACATAGTGTCTTCATAGTTATTGCTATTTATGATACAGCTCAGAATTATTTTGCTTTGTCTTGCGTTTTAATGCTACTAGGCATATTTAATAGAATTTTTTAAAGTTTTACCAGGAATAATTGTAATAA
Organism: Rhinichthys klamathensis goyatoka; assembly: GCF_029890125.1. Taxonomy (NCBI): domain Eukaryota; kingdom Metazoa; phylum Chordata; class Actinopteri; order Cypriniformes; family Leuciscidae; genus Rhinichthys; species Rhinichthys klamathensis. The sequence goes on along the minus strand of NW_026606920.1, from coordinate 87,591 downwards.
TTTTGTCATATTAATCAATTTTTTAAATATATTTATTATTTAAATTTTATTTTAAACTGCTTTATTTTTAGTGTCATCAACATAAGCAAAGTCTAGTTATTGTTTATTCCTTTTCTTGTCTATTTTTCATTCAAATTTTTTTTTTTTTACAGGCTCTGCCAACATCAATGACCGCAGCATGTTGGGGAAGAGGGACAGCGAGGTAGCTGTGATTTTTGAGGACTCTGAAACAACGGCATCAGTGATGGACGGTCAAGAGTACCAGGCTGGCAAGTTTGCTCTGCAGCTCAGACTGGAGTGCTTCAAGTAAGATCTGATGGAACGTTAACCATCCTAGTGTTAGCAACACAACTGAATCACAGCTAAAAGTCTTTGTCTTTCCATAAACCAGAACCATTCTGGGTGCCTTTACTGATCCAACCATTGATGTCAGTGACCCCATCAGTAACGGATTCTACAAAGACGTCTGGATGAGCATCTCGGCTCGGAACGCCACCATCTACGAGAAGGTGTGTGTGATTCCTCGAGTCTTTCTCCACTCGCTCCTGGGCATGTAACGGAATTAAGGATGGCTACTTTCCATCTTCCTGTTACATAGAACATGTGAATTATGATTTAGAGGTGTTGCTTGGTCGTTTGTCAGATTATTGAGGTATTGCACTCAATCACCACTGAAACTCTCAGACTCAGACTTATGGCAGGCCAGTAATAATGAGGCTCAATGGAAGGAGAGATTCTTATTCCGAGCCATCTTATTACACTATTGTAGGCTGGCAATGTGAGTTAATACCTTACGCATATCAGCCACACAACCAAATGTTTCACACATACAATTAGGAAGCTTTAGTTTGCTCTTAAAGGTTTCCATTCCATAAAATTCATAACCAATCCATATTTTTTATTTTATTTAAAGGTTTAGTAAAAACTGATCTATTTATTATAATGACCTCCCATTATTATTCACAGAATAAATTAATTGTCAAATATTTCTGCGCATTTCTACAATGGCATCACCATCAGTAACCTAGATTTGCATAATAATAGACAATTTTTCATATAAATACTAAAAAAAGAAACTGCACAACAAAATTACTAATTTAGCTTTCATTTATTACTTTGTTTAAAATTGCAGCTTTATTTCAGGTAGCAAATGTTTTTAATCGTTTTAATTAACAATAACAACACTGGACCACTTTTGCCCATAAAAATGTCATGAACATTTAAAAAAAGAATTTGTCACCTGTGCTGCATCGCCAAATACAATGCGAGCAGCAAAAAACTGAGGACTTTTGATGTGGTGGCATTGCAGGTTTTCCGCTGTCTGCCCTCCAGTCTGGTGAGGAACAAACAGGAGCTCTTGAGTTTCCAGTCCAAACCAGGTCTTGATAAAGAGGAGCCTGTCAAAGCTCAGGAGCTACTGAAGAAGATTAGGGGCTTCCTGGTCCAGTTCCCTCTGGACTTCCTCTGTGAGGAGAATCTCATGCCCTCGGTGGGCACCAAAGAAGCCATGGTACCCACTGAGATCTGGACCTGATGGCACCAAATCAGAACCACAGAAAAGACGATCTGCTTCCAGCATGAAGGGGATACAAATCACTGTGGTAGACGAAACTTTGTTTGTGAAACGCCACACCAACCAATATGAAGGAGTAAAGGATATTAAGACAAACTGCCTTAATATGACTTTCGTCGTGGAAGAAATGGACAGCTTCATATTGTTTTGTACCTTTTATCAATGTTATAAATGTACATAATGATATTTTATAAGCACAGTGATTATTATATAGCGATTTTACTATAATGTATAAATGAAAGTCGCCTTTCTGAGATGCCAAACCAAAGGGCTTTTAAATAAATAATATAATTCTAATGTACATTTGATTTTTATTGATAGAGTTGGCTCATTTGTAGAGGCACCACTCAAAATGAAGGGCAAAATGGAGAGTGGAAGCCTTGTCAGAAATAATTTTGTCACTGCGGCCCATTCTTGAGCACGGTGTCCCCAGTGGAAGCGCATCCATGACAGGCTGAGAACAGTGATGTGTGTTTTCTGTCTGGTGAACCTGCTCTTAGGCCGAGTCTGCAGAGGCTTTTACTGTCCAGCTTCACTGCCTGTGTCTTAAGTGCCAGCGCTCTGGGGAGACCAGACAATCTGTCTGTGAATTAAAGTGCTGAGTAACTGAAGGAAATTGTTGCTTCTCAACACCAAACATTGACGTGTGGCGTCTAATCCTACATTTTCCCACTCACAAATGTGGTACAGGTCGATTTTCACGAGTCAGCACTTGCTGCCATTTTTCACATAGTCCCTTTACTTGGTGTTTGAATATAATCAGGTCAGCCATTTTCTGCAATCACCCATTCTTTTTGGCTGTATTTTCACGTTTAGTTTTATTTTCTTCTCTCAAATAAAGAGTACTGTATGGGAATACACTACCATTTAAAGTTTGGGGTCGGTAAGATTTTTAAAAAATCTTTTATGCTCATCTAGGCTTAATTTATTTAATCAAAAATAAATAATCACTACAAACAGTGATATTTTGTAATTATTGCAATTTAAAATGGTTTTCTATTTTAAAACAATTACTTTCTGTGATGGCAAAGCTGAATTTCCAGCATCAATACTCCAGTCTTCAGTGTCACATGATCCTTCAGAAATCATTCAATAATATTCTGATTTGCTGCTCAAGAAACATTTTATTATTTATTATTATTATAGAAACATTTATTATTATCAATGTTGAAAACAGTTGTGCTGCTTAAAATTTTTGTGGAAACCATGATAGTTTTTTTTCAGGCTTTAATGAATAGAAATATTTATTTGAAATAAAACATTTTGTAGCATTATAAGTGTCTTTACTGTCCCTCTTGATCAATCTAATGCATCCCTGCTGAATACAAGTATTAATTAAAAATAAAAAAAAATCTTACTGACCTTTTAAAAAGGTTGTGTGTGAATATTTGCAATATTTAAGGCCTGCCAATATTACTGCCATAATGTGACATATTTCTGAGTGAATCTGGAATCTCTTTTTTTTTTATTATTATTTTATTATTATATTATGACAACAAAAAACATAAAGGTCTCATACATAGACAATAACATGTAAACATGAAAATAACATACATAAGCGTGTGTGTGTGTGTGTGCATGTATTACTGGGTGTGCAAGTGGAAATAACTTAACAGAAGAAAATCTTACAGATACAACAGACATGATAAAAATGAACAAAATAGTAATAATAATAATAAAAATAATAAAAATTTAAATTAAAAAAAGAAAATAAACAAACAAATAAATAAATAAATGAAAAAGAATTAAGGCTAATATGGTAAAAAAAAAAAAAATTTTTTAAAAAGATGTCTCTGATCTCCCCTTGGCCAAGACACACTACAATGGGCTATAGGCGATAAGACGATGTGCACCGGAGCCTGGGGCCCAAGGACCCCCCATCACTCACCACCAAGAACACTCCCCTCCTCCGGCCGTCACACACATGCCATGCTTACCCTATTTGTTTGTTGTTGTTGGTTTTTTTGTTGGTTTTTTTTGTGTGTGTGTGTTTTTTTCCTTCCCTTTTCTTTTTTTTTTCTTCTCTTTTTTTTTTGCTCGTGATTGATGTATATGCATGTCAGCTAGTGTATTGCATTAAAAGAAAAAAACGAGACGTGTAGCGTGGAACCAGCTCCATGCAAACCCAGGTCACCACGATCATGCCTCGCTTATCCTGCTTAGACCTATGTGTTTTTTTGTTTTGTTTTTTTGTTTTTCCTTGTTTTAAGCAACCAATTAAATGTATCTCGAGATGTAATGGATTAAGAAAGGTAATACATGTAGTGCTTAACCTGACAGAAAACCAGAGATGCAGGGCAAAAGAGTACAGGCAGACGGAGTGAAGGTACTATCTCAAGGCCCCAGGCTCCACACTTGCCCAGAACTAATGACAACTGCAAAGGGATCAAGAAACAGCATACACATACATGGTGTATACTGTTTCCAGAAACAACATACACATACAAGCCCAACTTGGGTTCAGAAACAGTATACACATACATAAAAAAAAATAAAAAAAAATAATAATAATTAATTAATTTTAAAAAAAAGAAGGGGAAAAAAAGGAGAAAAAAAAACACAAATAATAATAAATAAAAGGGATTTAGCTAGTCAATAAGTGGTGTGACTGTATGATAATAGTTATGTAATGTGACTGTGTAGAGTAAAAGAGAGAAAAGAGAGAGAGAGAGAGAGAGAGAGAGAGAGAGAGAGAGAGAGAGAGAGAGAGAGAGAGAGAGAGAGAGAGAGAGAGAGAGAGAGAGAGAGAGAGAGAGAGAAGAGAACCAAGTGATTAGAGGGTATTTTGTGTCTTAAAATAATAAGAGAAAATCAAAGTTGATAGCAAAGGTTCTATTGGATATGTACGTGGCCCTAGTCTTAGGGTAAATTAGAGTTAAGTTAAATTTAAGAAGGTATCCCAGGTATCATTAAAAGCTGATATCTTGTTTGTTTTATAAGCGGTTATTTTTTCTAGTGAAATATATTCTGTAAGTAAATTAATCCAGTGGGTGATGTGACAGGAATTCTTGGATTTCTGTGAATCTGGAATCTCAATAAGACATTTAAACCTTAATGGTGGGTACACTAAAATAATTCCTATAAATAAAAAACAATTTCTGTGAAATATAAACTGCTAAGCTGAATTGTTCACAATAAGAGCTGGAATATGCACTAAGAAAGCAAACGGGGTCCATTTTTGTTTCATGTTGGCAATTAATAACTTCTGTTAAAATGAAAGAGTTTTGCTTGCTCTCTTTCATGTATCACTATATCTAAAGATTCAAGCTTGCTGCATCTTTTTTGAATTGTTGATTGTGCTGACAACAAACCCAAACCTGAATGAATAACATGGAGTTCTCAGGGCAAAACAACTCCCGTGCCACCTTTTCTAGCACATTTCATTACTGGCATGTCGTTTCTTGGTATATTAACTGTGAATTTGACAGCAAGCTGTATTTACCCCTGGCTTCATTTCGATAACGCGTTTGTACAGAAATTTGGACTAAAGTTTCAAATAAATCCAAAACCACTTTTAAGAAAAAAGTTTGGTGAATGGTTTCCTTGGGGTGTTTTACTGCAATAGCTGATCTTAAATCATATCGTAATGTTGTCTTTCTTTTCGTTTTAACACTGAAATCCAATCAAAACATGCCCTTTAGGCACCAGCGGCTGGGACAGAGGTTTAAATATATGAGTTGTATCCTTGTGAACATTAGTTTTAACGTTGTCATTTCGCAGGGGAACCTGCTCTGATCTGTGCCCAAACCTGGAAGTCTTGAAACACGGTCATTATGAAGTAATTTAAATGCAAATCTGGCCACTGGCTTGTCCCCAAACGTGCCTCATTGGAGGAGACACCTGATAGAGAGCGGCCAACGTTAATGACATTCTCTGAGTGGAATCATGTTCGGAGGTATTGAAATCAAGAGTGTAAAGAGTTGATAGATTATCTCAGTGACCTTAATGGTTTCTTATCGTTGATGGTCTAAAAGCCTCCAGCTGCTCAACACATCCAGACCTTGAGCGTTTGGTTTCTTCAAGGGTGATCTGCTCATGAGTTGTTATGCCTCACTAACCACATGTGTCATTTGAAAACAGGATCATTGTCTCAATTACTGTGTACTGTAGTTATCTGGTGTTGTGAAATGGCTCATTAAACAGATTGTCCTCTTCTAAAATGAGAAAAGCATTCTCTGGCAAATTTGCATATATGTTTACAAGTATGCAAAGTCCATATGTTAATAATTATGCATTTTTGCACTACTCATTATTCTCATAATACAAACAAATTTTATTGGGGTTGCTAATACAAGGCTAATTCATATATCAGATGTGTACAATAACATTACGATGTCCAGCAGTCGATTTAAATAGTACATTGGGTTTAATTTGTCGTTTGTTAGTGCAGATAATTTTTACGTGAATAAACAGCGTGTGCGTGAGCAACAAGAGAACACTGTATCCGCACAACTGGTTGCAGCGGCTGTAAGCACTTTGATCACTTGATTTAAAAAAACAACACATTTCAGCGCTAGATCGCCTCTATTTAACAAACGAATGCTCTGCTAGTTAACTGGAGATGTTTTATTTATTTGTATTTGTACATCCGACAATATCGACCCTGGCAAAAAGTGGTGGGGACAATATCGACCCTGGCAAAAAGTGTTGGGGACATGTCCCACCCGCAAATTACGCCTAGTACGTCTAGATTCCAGGAGATTTTAACTAATTTACGGTCATCACACTCTAAAAAATGCTGGGTTGTTTCAACCCAAATTTGGGTCAAATATGGACAAACCCAAATGTTGGGTTAAAAATGTATTTAAAAAATGTACAGTTGAAAGTGAAAGTTGAAGTTGGGTTAAAATTTTAAATTACATTTTCTAACCCAACATTTGGGTTTGTCCATATTTGACCCAAATTTGGGTTAAAACAAGTCAAGTCAAGTCAAGTCACCTTTATTTATATAGCGCTTTTTACAATACAGATTGTATCAAAGCGCTTCACAGTGATAACATGAAAACAATATAACAAAGTTTGTTTCTAAAAGAAATTGCGTCAACGTCCACCTTAAGTAAGGCAGATCAATAATATTATTGAATATTAAATGTTAAATGTCCCCAACTAAGCAAGCCAAAAGCCAAGGCAACAGTGGCAAGGAACCAAAACTCCATCAGGTGACAGAATGGAGAAAAAAACCTTGGGAGAAACCAGACTCAGTCGGGGGGCCAGTTCTCCTCTGGCCAACGAAGGAACAGTGCATGATTCGGGCAGCATTACAAGTCAGATTGGATCGGAACATTTAGAGTATTTTTTGGAAGTCCAAGTATGCACGCCGGTCTTAAGACGAGTTGTTGAGGATCAGTGCCGTCCACCATAGAGAGTCCATATCGCCCGTGTTGAGTCGTCACTTCATAGGTTTTGTGATTGGAGCATCTGAAATCTCCGTGAGAGGCTGGATACAAACTGGAGCTGACGAACGCCATTTTCTCGGGACTCGCGTCCCGAGATAACAGCAGAAAAGCAAAGGGAAAATAATTAGCGTAGCTGCTGTTCATAATGATGATTTCCATAACACAGGCGTAAATGACAAAACATGAAGACAGTGACTCTTGCGTCCCAAAATCACCCCCCTCCGTCCCCCACTCAACTCAGCCCAGCTTACTGACCTCTACGTCCCTCCTGCTGCTGAGACCTAACCACAATCTCACAATCTCTCCACAGCCCAACCATACGCGCCAACCCGTTGACTAAGGCTGTCGAGCCCCACTGGTGCGTGAATAGGCAGTTTCAGTGGACAACGGTTCCGTATGGCATACTACCTACCGCAACACAATATCTGCCCAACCACCCGTCATTCACGCAATATACACAGGAACGTAATGACTGCAAATACTATGCAACCTATACAGATAACCTACAGTCTCTTCAAGTTTTATAGTATTAAATGCATTTGATCTGATTCAGCAGTATTATAAAAGGTAAGCATTATGTAAATGCTTGGCTAAAAAGATGCGTCTTTAATCTAGTTTTAAACTGGGACAGCGAGTCAGAGCCTCGAACAATAACAGGAAGGCTATTCCAGAGTTTAGGAGCTAAATGTGAGAACGCCCTCCCTCCTTTAGTGGACTTAGATATCCTAGGAATGACTAGAAGCCTCGAATTTAGTGATCTTAAAGAACGCGATGGATTGTAGGGTGATAGAAGGTCCATTAAATACACAGGAGCTAAACCATTTAGGGCTTTATAGGTCAGTAGTAGTACTTTGTAATTGATACGGAACTTGATAGGTAACCAGTGTAGAGATGATAAAATTGGTGTTATATGATCATATTTTCTTGACCTAGTAAGAACTCTAGCGGCTGCATTTTGCACTAACTGTAGCTTGTTTATTGCGGATGCAGGACAACCGGCTAATAAAGCATTACAGTAATCTAGTCTCGAGGTCATGAATGCATGAACTAACTTTTCTGCATCGGAAACAGATAGCATGTTACGTAATTTAGCAATGTTTCTAAGATGGAAAAAGGCTGTTCTTGTAACATATGAAATATGATTTTCGAAAGACAAGTTGTGGTCTAGTATAACACCCAGGTCTTTTACCGTAGAGGATAAAGCAACAGGACATCCTTCTATATTAAAGTTGTATTGTAAGTGGTTTTGTGGATAGTTTTTTGGACCAACAAGTAATACCTCCGTTTTTTCTGGATTTAATAGCAGGAAATTATGCATCATCCAGCATTTTATATCTTTAAGACACTCTGTCAATTTTGATGAGTTAGTGTTTTCATCTGGCCGTGATGAAATATATAATTGAGTGTCATCAGCATAACAGTGGAAATTAATTCCATGTTTTCTTATAATATTACCAAGTGGCAGCATATATATTGAGAATAGCAGAGGGCCTAACACCGATCCTTGCGGCACTCCATAGTCTACTGACATTATCTTCGATTTTTCCCCATTTAAACAAACAAAATGGTAACGGTCTGATAAATACGATCTGAACCAGCTTAATGCCTGTCCCTGAACACCAGTGTAGATTTGTAGTCGATCCAAGAGTATTTTATGATCGATAGTGTCAAACGCAGCACTAAGATCGAGTAGAACTAATATTGAGATACAGCCTTGGTCAGAAGCTAAAAGTAAATCATTTGTAATTTTAACTAGCGCAGTTTCTGTGCTATGATGCGGTCTGAATCCTGACTGAAATTTTTCATATATCTCATTTTCTTGCATGAAAGAGCACAATTGAGCGGACACAGTCTTTTCTAGTATTTTAGACATAAATGGAAGATTTGAAATCGGTCTGTAATTTGCTAAGTTATTTGGATCTAATTGCGGTTTCTTAATGAGAGGTTTTATTACTGCCAGCTTGAATATTTTTGGAACATGACCTAAAGATAAAGACGAGTTAATAATATTAAGAAGAGGCTCTTCCACTACAGGTAACACTTCTTTCAGAAATTTAGTTGGTATTGGATCTAATAAACATGTTGTTGGTTTAGATGCAATGATAAGTTTATTTAGCTCTTCCTGTCCTATAGTTGTAAAGCGGTGTAGTTGTTCTTGAGGGGCGATAATTGAGGCTGAATCATAAGACACCATAGAGGATTGTACATTTACAATTGTGTTTCGGATGCTTTCTATTTTCTCATTGAAGTAGTTCATAAAATCATTACAGCTATACTGTAACGGAATAATTTGCTCGGGTGATGTCTGTTTATTTGTTAGTCTAGCCACGGTGTTAAATAAAAACCTTGGATTATTTTGGTTATTTTCTATTAGTTTGCGGAGATGCTCAGCCCTGGCTGCTTTTAGAGCTTTTTTATAACGTGACATACTGTCTTTCCACGTGATTCTAAAGACCTCTAAATTAGTTTGTTTCCATTTACGCTCTAGGTTACGAGTTTCTCTCTTGATAGCATGCGTAGCACTGTTGTACCATGGTGCTTTAGTTTTCTCTCTAACCTTTTTTGATCTAATTGGTGCAACAATATCTAATGTACTAGAGAAAATGGTGCTCAAACTGCTAGTCATTTCCTCTAGTTCATCTGTTTGTTTGGGTTCTCTGAGCAGCTGAGATAGATCAGGTAAGCTATTTGAGAATCTATCTATAGTGGTCGGAAGGATTGTTCTGCCTGGTCTATAACGTGGCGCAACATGACAAATTTCAGCAGTGCGTATTATACAAGTTACCATGTGATGATCGGTGAGATCGTCACTTTGCGGTATAATATCTATATCGGTTAGATTGGTTCCATATGATATAATTAAATCTAGTGTATGATTTAGACGATGAGTGGGGCCACTGACATTCTGCTTGACCCCAAAGGAGTTTAATAAATCTGTAAACGCAGTCCCTAACGCATCGTTTGTGTTATCTACGTGTATGTTAAAATCTCCAACAATTATTGCTTTATCGGCATTGACCAATAGATCTGAGAGAAAGTCTGCAAACTCTTTTAGGAAAACAACCCAGCAACAACCCAGCATTGTTTAGAGTGCAGGGAGCCGCTATCAATATGCGGGATTTTTATAGGTTAATTTCTTTAAACAATTCAGCGCAACTCCAAAAAGGAGGCTTGAGGCTGCGCCGGACGCCGGACAGGGGGCTTAAAATCCGGACTGTCCGGCCAAAATCCGGACGTATGGCCACCCTACTCTGGGGGGTTAGGCCTTCTGAAGTGAAGCGATGCGTTCGCGTAAGAAAAATATCCATATTTAAAACGTTATCAACTAAAATAGCTTCCGGCAAACAGCCGTACGCAAGTCGACTTACGTCAAAAGAGTAATGGCTTGTTCGACTTGAACCATGCTGCACAGAACGATCGGTTAATGACATCAAAGTACCGCGAGAGCATTTCAAAAGCATATGGAGCTGTATGCTCTCTAATCACTCTTGCGGTACTTTGATGTCATACACTGATCGGTCTGTGCAGCACCGGTTCAAGTCGAACAAGCCTTAACACTTGATGTATGACGTAGGAGTAGCGTAGCTTTGACACCTCTCGCGGTTCAACCAAACAGGGCTGGGCAACAAACTAAAGCTCCGACATTTTTCTTTAAAAAATTGTCGTTTTAGATTTCTAATTCATAACTGGTGTTTTGCTCTATCCTCTGCGCTTCCGCGTTCGTCATTATGTTGTGCGTCAGGTCAAGTCTGACCCACCTCAGCCCCTTGTATCAAAGGCGACTTGGATATTAGGCTTGCTTGAGACAAGCAAAATCTGCGCAGAACCGATCACCGGTGATCAGCGCGAGATGCATGCCGGTTAGAAATGTGTCCACATGCCTAGCTCTGAGCTCCGAGCTCCCCTGAGGAAACGCACGACTAAGTCGTTCTTCCCCAGTGGCTGGCCAGACGCCGGTTTTGCAAACGTTGCTATGGCCGCCATTGTTGTTTCGATGTTGTTTCTGGACAGTCTGTTTGGTCCTACATTCAGGTGACCAGGCACATACGCTGCTCTCAGCGAGGGGGGACTATCTGGGGACAGAAGCACCGTAGCGCTTTGTCGACTGCTATCATTTCCAAGCAGTTTATGTGAAGGAGCTTTTCCCGTTCTGACCACAGGCCAGCGAACGGTCTGCCCTTGAGCAGCGCTCCCCATCCCGAGGTGGAGGCGTCCGTAGACACCACCTGCACACTCGAGGCGGTCCCCAGACTCACACCTGACTGATACCAGTCGGTTACTTTCCAAGGTTTCAGAGCTGAAACGCACTTTAGATCGACCCTGAGGCAAAACAGACCAGCGGTCCGTGCCCGGGGCAGAACTCGCGCTTTCAGTCACATCTGCAGTGGGTGCATGCGAAGCAGGCCCAGCTGGAGTACAGAGGCTACTGAGGCCATCAGGCCCAGTATTTTCTGAAACCTTTTGAGCGGGACTATAGAGCCGTGGCGGAAGGAGTTCGCGACGCGCTGAATGTCTAGTCCGCGCTCCGGTGACAGGCGTGCTGTCATGGATAGTGAGTCCAGCACTGTTGCCAGAAAATACATTTTCTGACTGGGAGACAGCGAGCTTTTCGCCCAATTGACTGTGAGGCCCAGATTCTCGAGGTGTTCGAGTAATGTGGCCCTGTGTTCTATGAGCTCTGAGTGTGGTCGAGCTAGAATCAGCCAATCGTCCAAGTAGTTCAAAACTCGCATGCCCCGAAGTCTCAGGGGTGCGAGAGCCGCGTCCATGCACTTCATGAATGTACGGGGTGCTAGGAACAGGCCGAACAGCAGGACTGTGTATTGATATGCCTGGTCCTCGAAGGCGAATCTCAAGAATTGCCTGTGATGGGACGCTATTTGTATTCGGAAATAGGCGTCTTTCAGATCTATTGACATAAACCAGTCCTCTTGGCGAACTCGCGCGAGGATTTTCCTGGTTGTAAGCATTTTGAACTGGCGCTTTCACAAGTGCTCTGTTCAGCTGTCGCAGATCTAAAATGGGTCTGAGACCTCCATCTTTTTTCGGTACCAGAAAATATCTGCTGTATAGGCCCCCTTCGCTCTGAGCCTGAGATAAAGGTTCTATAGCACCTTTGCTCAGTAGTTTCGCTATCTCGGCTGGAAGTAGATGTGCTACTTCTGTTTTCACTGTGGATTTGACGCGCGCCGTGTAACGGCAGGGGCGTCGAGCGAACTGTAGCGAATAGCCTCTTTTTATAGTGTTCAGCACCTATTCTGTTACCCCAGGAAGCTGTGCCCACACTTTCGCGTGAATAGCTAGGGATAGAATGAGATCTGGGCTCTGGCCGTGACATAGTGACGGCAAGGAAGCTCCGGCGTGCTGTAACGCAGACACTGTGTTTACAGTGTTCAGCACCCATTCTGATACCCCAGGAAGCTGTGCCCACACTTTCGCGTGAATAGCTAGGGGTAGAATGAGATCTGGGCTCTGGCCGTGACATAGTGACGGCAAGGGAGCTCCGTCGTGCTGTAGCGCAGACACTGTGTTTACAGTTTGTGAGGCGGGGGGCGCGCCGATCGCGGCGGGCAGCCTGGCCGCGCTCAAATCCCTTATAGCAGTTTGCTGAGGGGGGCGGGGCGAGCCCCGTGGGGCTCAACATGTCTGTGAGTGAATGTGGGCGCGGGACAGCAGGCACATTTACTGCACTGAAAACACCGTCGGCCTGAGATGACTGAATGTGTATTGGTTTCGTTTTTACAGAACCCGTGGGACATGTGGTGTGTAGTGTCTGTGGGCACTGAGACGTGGGCACATTCACTACGTTTAGTGCACAATCAACATGAGGCGATTTTGTTTGTGCTAGCCCTGCATTTTTGCGGGCTGTGTTTGTTAGTAGAAATGAGCCCTGGGTTGTGGGCATTTTTATTACACTCATAACACCATCGGCTGTGGCCGGAACACCAGAAAATACACTGCTTATGTGATTTATCTGGGTCGCCGTGGAAACCGCATTCGTGTGCAGGCAAGCGGGCCGTGGCACTGGCTTGCTTACTGCAAAATACACTGTAACAGTCGCATTTTCCGGAACTGAACGAGCGAAAAAATTTCGGTGGAAGTCTGGCCGCGGCGAGACTGAAACACCATCGACTTCCTAGGAGGCTAGGAAGACTTGTGTTGGTTTCGTTTTACAGAAACCATGGTAGTGTTTGTGGGCACTGGGTTGTGGGCACATTCACTACATTTAATGCACAATTGACATGCGTCGATTTCATTTGTGCGAGCCCTGTACCGTGGCGGGCTGTGTTTGTGTGTAGAAATGAACCCTGGGCTGTGGGCATTTTATTACACTCATAACACCATCGGCTGTGGCCGGAAAACCAGAAAATACAATGCTTATATGATTTTTCTGGGTCGCCGTGGAAACGGCATTTATGTGCAGGCAAGCGGGCCGTGGAACCGGATTGTTTACTGCAAAATACACTGGAACAGTCGCATTTTCTGGAACTGAACGAGCGAAAAGTTTCGGGTGGAAGTCTGGCCGCGGCGAGACTAAATTTCTATCTGCTGCGAGAGCCGGGATCAAACACGGGTCTCTCACGCGAAGGCTTCAGGTTCCGCCACTGTGCCACAGGGGAGAACTACATTAGTGCAAGCAGATAAGGTGTGCGTGTTATACAACAGGCTCATTGCTGTAATAATGACATTTTCAGCCGCTCAAACTAGGAGCTGAGAAATGTTTGAGAAATGGAGATTAGTCCGGCCTCGGCGGGACTAAAACACACTCTTTTCTCATTTTGCCGGTGACGCACGCCCATAGGGGGCAGGGTAGATTTCTTATAACGTAAAGAAAGCTAGCCGAGGTTTTAGGGCTCGCGGTCTTGATGCTGGCCCGTTTCCCTGACGACTCGCGGACAGAAGGGGGAGGTCCACAGAGCTCACCCAGTCCTCACTGTCCGACGCCAGGATAGAGCAGCAGGTCTCCTCTACAGATGCAGCTATCTCGTCGTCATTAATGGCGGAAGCGGCGGCGCGCGGCGGCCGTTATCCGTCAGTGAGCGACTCGAGTGAAGCTGGTGAAGCTGGCGGGCGAACCGGCGAGCTTTCACGGGCTGGAGAAGGCTCGGGGACCCGCTGAGTACGGCGCGGCACTGCAGCGGGTTGAAGTGCAGTCTCGCTGAAGGATGCCAGGCGAGTCCTCAGAGTCACCGTAGGCAATCGCTCGCAGTGAGGGCAGCCGCCGTCGGCGAGCGCGAGAGCTGCATGATCCTCTCACAGGCAGGAAACGTATCACATGGCGGTCCCCGTCGCTGAGTGTGGCTCGGCACGAGCCACAGGAGGATGGCATCTTTAAAAAGACGCGGCTCTTTTAGATGATAGACGTGTGAGTCGCGGGGCGAGCACACACACACACATACACACAGAGCAGAGTAAAGGATATATAGTACGCCGGAAAGCGCAGCAGGTACGGCAGTTGAAGGCAGCGAGGCCAGCGACTCCAGAAGCTCATCCCGCTGAAAGGCTTGCGTTGACGGCGCGGCTTCTCACTCCGGATCCAGCGATGCGAGAGGCTTCGCTGAAGAGATGAAAATCAGTGTACCAGCCTTATCGAGCTATATTTATAGGGCGAGACCACGCCCTTTCTGGCGGGACGTGACGAAATGGGCGCGAAATGCCCCCATTGGATATGGTGTCACGCAGCGCCTCTCTCGATAGGCTGCTGCTGTTGCAGCAGGGCAGCCAATAGGCGCGCGAGCCGTCCTGCCTATGTCTGCATGCTGCTGCACAGCGTTTTACATTAATTCAAAATTAAGGATAATTTTTGGCTTCAATATCTCGTGGAAAAGAGGTTTTCCCCATAGCGTAAGATATTAAGCAGTACGAGAGGTACTCTCGTAAGAGAACAGATCACATCGCTTCCGATTCAGGTCTTTTGTATGTGCTTCATGACATTTTTTACGGTTTTACTCAAGATAATTTAAAAGGAGCAAGCAAAAATGAGCATAACCAATGTCCCTCGCATGTGCAGATTGATATTTAAAAGTTTTTTTATTTTTCTTCTTCACACTAATGTTTAGATATTTAAATAGCATAAAACACCGATAACAAAGTGAACTTAGTAGGTTAGCTGATTACCTTAAAAATCCATAGATATTGTAGTTAGTTCTTACGGCCGTTAACACTTTCTCTGACAAGCGGATGCAATGAGACCCGTTTTCCGGTTTGGTCACGTGACGCTCGGCATAAAGCCTATTGGTCAATCTACATTAGGGTGTGGCTTAGCCAAAGGCGAATTAAATAAGTATTTTGGGTGTCCATTATATTTATTTTCATATAAAAGCAACAAAACTTAAATTACATCCAGTTTAAGCAACACCGTGCACGGGCGTGAATCCCGCGATATCCGCCTTTGATCTCACAGGTGCACTTTTTTCACTCCTCCCCTCACTGCAGCCGCCTACTCTCGACTACATTTCAGGCGAGGCAAGGCGCATCTCAAGCAAGCCTAATGTTTTGGATCAGTGAAAATGAACGCGAACTTTTGCCGCCCTAAACTAAGTTGACAACAAAAGCACGCTGCCTGTCAACTCAAGCGGCGCGAGAGAAGCCGGAGACTAATAAAGCCTTGTTTATACTCGACGCATCCGCAAGAGCGCGAAGGTGCGCGCGGCAAAAATGACGTCATTGCGGTGTGGGCGGTCGTGCGCGTTGAGTGCGCAAGACCCCATTTCGCCTGGCGGTGTGCACGGCACTTTTTCTAAATATCTCAGGGTTCAGTCAATATTGTTTTAGCCAAATAAAAATAAAAAGTCAGCCAACAAAAACGAAGTAAAAGAGTCCTGTAGGCTACTCACATCGTGAAGCAAACCACCAAAATACCGGAGTCGATATTTGTCGTTATAATCTTCCTTTGAAGAGATCAACATGCTGCTACATTTCTCCATAACATTATAGTAGGCTAAATGCTTATTCGGCGTCACTGTGGTTGTGCATTGTTATATTATATTCCAAAAATTATTTTCTTGAGGACGATATTTCACCCACACTAACGGTCTGGTGATATCTGCCTGAAACGCTAACGTTAATTGTTTATGCTTTCGGAAATTTCGACCTCTTTTTTTCACCTCCATTTTGATGAACGTTAAAATGTATTTGTTAAAATTTTTGTATTCATTTATGGGCTTGTCCATTATACATAACGCGTTTTTGCTTTGAAGGGCAGTGGAATGGGGAAAAACGCACGGGTCTCGTGGCGCATCTTTTAAAAGTTGAAATTCTTTTAACTTGAGCGACAGTCATGCGCGAGACACTGCAAAAAGATGCAAGACAAGCGCAACGGTCAAACACGTGTTTGCATAGAAACACAATGGAAAAAGCGCGTGTAGCGCGTATTTACATAGAAACACAATGGAAAAACGTGTTCTGTGTGACCGGCCCCTCTGCTTAATGGTTTTAACAGACTGGTTCACTCTTAGTTCTTTTTCCTGCTTTAAAGGAGTTTTTCCTTTCGCTACACAGACCCAGGTTTTTTTTTTGTAGATTATAGTCAGATCTGATTTTTGTAAAGCATCATTATTAGAATAACTGTTTAAAAGGTTTAAAAACAAATCTAATTTAATTTAATTTAAATTGAACTAACATGCTAGCTAGGGCTTCTCTCAGGTTTTAGTTAATCTTACCTCTCAGCTAAACAAATTCATCTACAGGGTTCTCTCACATTTTCTGAAAGTAAAAGCGTATTATCTTGGCCTGACAGAGACAAATGACAAAATCTTTAAATCCTATCAATTAAATCCAACAACTCTGTGTACATAATTTGCATCTATATTTGTTGGTCTCAGAGACTCAATTTATAGCTTCACACAATTTGCAGCGTCTTCCCTTGGTTCTATCTTAGTTGCAATTCACTATAACATTGCAATGCTTTATCACAGTACACAGTTGCAGCCAGAGGGCAGAATGTTGTACCACAGCGTAGATAATGATCCCTTTCACAACCTACAATGCAGGTGGATTCCCACCTGACTTAATACTAAGCAGTTGATCAGGAAGTATTTGTAAATTTGAAGATATCACTAGGCTTTGGGGGTATCTCAATCAGCTCCCTATAGTTCAGTAGTCAGGACACTCATCAGGGAATCGGCCATTTTAAGGACTGTCTCAATTGCAGAATCACACTGAAAAGTTTGCTTCTAA
Source organism: Rhinichthys klamathensis goyatoka (assembly GCF_029890125.1). Taxonomy (NCBI): domain Eukaryota; kingdom Metazoa; phylum Chordata; class Actinopteri; order Cypriniformes; family Leuciscidae; genus Rhinichthys; species Rhinichthys klamathensis. The sequence goes on along the minus strand of NW_026606920.1, from coordinate 70,443 downwards.
AAAAGTCCCACAATGCACCGTGAAAACCAGGGGGCATCGATGCATTCATGCACTTGGGAGCTAGGGAGCTGATTGAGGCGCACCCTTAAACATGTCTTTCCTGATTATCTGCCTGATGCTGCTTGTGCTCCTCACATGAGAAACGTGGAATGTGCCACTCAGACCTAAATAACTTGGCACTCAAGGGTGCTCAACAGAAAAACAAAAACAACTTGTAACATATAATTACAGTGATTTAACAGATGTGACTGTTAAGAAGTCAACAAAAATATGATGTAATAACGACTAGTCAAACCACGAACGCCATTCATACAGTTCAGAAGTTCACTGACTGAACTTCATAGTTCAGCTCACTTAGCACGTCGTTCTGGTTTGATTAGTCGAGACTGTTTTCCAAAGATGGCTCCTGTCTGTACACACGAAGTGGACTGTCTTCATAAAATATCTTCTTTTTAAACGGTCTGTACACTTACAAAGTTCTCAATGCTTCGTTTTGCATGTAGGGACCCTCATTATGTTACTGTGTTTGTGTGGGGCTATTTTGAGTCTTGTTAGTGGTATAAACTAGCGATTTATTTTTACTTAATAGATGCCCCCATTACTAGCGTCATACGCTAAACAGTTTTTAGAGATAAAACTCTTTACATTCGATTATCATGAAAACAAATCTCAGAGAACGGTTGACTAGGTACCAATGTTTTATTAGACCAAATGTTCATTTTGTGCCGGAGTTCTCCTTTAATCTAGTAGCCTGGATGCCAGCCCGAACCCCGCCCACAACATTTTTTGGTCGGGAAGTTCGGTCTGGACTCGATCCATTGAGGAGTAATTATGATCGGTTCAGAATTAGTCGGGCCAATCAAATTGCCAGGGTGGGCTTTATACGATGATGGACAGATGATCTGCAGTTACGTAATCATCACGTTATCAAAGAGCGCTTGGGTTGAACTGGTTTCCCTCAAAGATGACTGCAGCTGGAGAACTGAGATGTAGAGATTCCGCTATTGCAGTTGAGTTCTGTTGAAACTATGCTATGCAACTATGTAGCTGACTTACTGCGTTGCTCTGATTGGTTGTAGGTCTATCCAAGTGCAGAGTTTTTTTTTTTTCCTGGTTCGGTTAAGACACGCCTCATAATCAAAGCCCTATGGAGCAGTATCAGACTCACATTCTGACTAGAATATGAGTATGACGAAGTTAGCTAGGCTACTAACGTTAAAGCCCAATTTATACTTCTGCGTCAAACTCACGCCGTAGCTACGTCGTAGGCTGTGTGTAGCGCGCGTACACTTCGGCGTACCCTGACGTGCACCTCTCCAAAAATGTAACAACGCGTCAATTCTACGCGTACCGCAAGCGCTGTGATTGGTCTGCTAGAACCGCTCCCCGGCTTTCACATGCTCCCTCTGCATGTGTAATTGCGCGTCAACGCGGACAACGACGCAGAAGTATAAATGAAAACCAACGCGTAGTCTATAGCGTAGAGGCTCTGGCGTAGGTCCGACGCAGAAGTTTAAATCAGCCTTTTACTCTCCTGACTGCTTTGTCGGACAAAAATGGTGGATGGCGGATTATGATTGGTCAGATCACCTGTCAATCAAACTCCCTGCGAAGGTAGTGATGGCAATTTCATGAAGCTTCGAAGCCTTAAAAATCGTTTGTTCCGAACGGTTCCGAATCAATGGTTGCAACGATTATGGTACGCAACGATTCCTACAATTGTAGGAAATAGGCATACCACCTGGTATTGATAGACCACACTTGTGAGTTATTGACCACCACAGCAAATAATATCTCTGTCCAAAACTATCTTTTAAAATGAAGTTTTCTAAAAAATGGTAGGCTCCCCATCATGCTCTCTCCCCTAATAATCTTGACAAGACGAATTTTCTTGAAAACACTGCATCTGTCTGTTGAGTGGTGGGCATCTCAAGATCATTGGCTGAATCCGAAATAGCCCCCTATACCCTCAAATAGGGCGTTATTTGAGTAGACAGCCATTTAGTGGTATCTGAAACCATAGTGGGCGGGGCGTTGCTAGACCCATTTTATAGAGTGGACGTGCCCCAGTATAAATCTGCTGTGCCCCAGTAAATCTGAATTTTGAGTTTAACAATTTATTGTATTTGTTTCGGTTAAACTGCGTTGCTTTTACAAGCATTGATTGGTTTATTACTGCATTGCAAATAGATCATTTCTATTACCCTATAATATAATTTATATTAAATACACTGACAAATAAAATAAAAATGCACATATGTAGGTCCGAGAAATCCAAATTTTCTCAGGGGAGCATGCCCCCGAACCCCCCTAAGTTACTCAACTACCCAGCATGGTGTTTTTGAAACAAACAAATTGGATTTATCTATCGGTAAGCCCTGCCCTCCTTAGTTACGCTTGCTATCTCAGACAAACAAAGCTTAATGTCTACCAACGCCCCTGGGCGTTATTGAGTTGCACTTATTCAATTCCACATTGCACTGCAGAGTGTACAACCGATGTATGCTCAACGGCTGTCCGAATTCGCTCACTCCTTTTCATTCACTCCTTCAAGTGAACAATATTAGTGGACTACCGTAGGGAATAGTAACTGAGGGTTTAGGGGACTATTTCGGATTCAGCCAATGTCATACTTTGCCTGGTGGCATTTTCCGTTTTGACCACCATTGAGTAGCTAATCACCCACAGCGCCACCTGGTGGACTACAGCAAAATCCAACATACAGTAGTAAGCACAGTGTAGGCCTACTGTAAATACTTGACATTGTTTTGAGTACAGCCATTATCCACAAGCAGAGATACACTCTCCCCACAGAACTGCTAATGTAAGTTTTTTTATAGCAACTACCTATCTCATCTGAACAGACTTCATGGACAGGAATCGATCCTTAGAGTCGAGTCTAAACCAGCTGCATTTTTCACTGTCATTAGTGTACAGTCTGAAAGGACAGATCAAGACTTTAGCAGATTCCAGGGCTGTACATGCTGCCTATGGTAGATATCACCTATAGATGTGTCCCTGGGGGCCCACTGCCAGGAGCTAAGTGCTGCATACTAACGCTGCTGAATACACAAGCTGACTGCAGTGTGCCATTGCAGCTAGAAATTTGTGTAACTCTTAATGGTTGTAATGGCTCCACATGAGCACCACACAATGTGTGAGACAAAAAGAAGGGAATGTGGCAAATCTGTCTCCGCTATTTTATTATTTCATCATCCAGCATCCAGCTCTGCCAAGGAAAGTGATTGAGATTGTGAGTAGTGCATTGTTTGAAGGTGTAAAGGGACACATTTTGTAAATAAATAATAAAAGCTCTTTGAATGCTAACTAGTTACAAATTAAAAAAATAAGTGAGAATCTATGCTAAGGTGCTCTAACAAGCAAACCGGTCTGAATTAAGCAGGGTTGCAAAATAAGACAAGCCTCTGGTTGCTTACTTAGGAAATTTTATGCTATTTTTAATAATATATATTATATATATGATGTATCTGACAGCAGAGAGAATGTTCCCTTTACTATATTTTATAATAATTTAAAAATATATATAAAATAATGATGTATCACGACATCTACATTATGTAGTTTGCTTGAACAAGTGACCATATTTGACAACTGCTGTTGGTCATACTTTGTTGTGCACGAATGCGTGACTGTACAATGTAAATGAGCCCAAAAAGTAGCAACCTGTGACTTCATGAACAAAGCAAGGCCAAAGTCACTTGTTGTATAATAAGTGGACATGGCAACACTGCACTGAATCAAGCTTTGAGCTGAGCTTATGCGTTGAGAAGACTCGTGCTTCAGACTCTTATATGGAATCTCTTTCTTCTCAGACCAGCACAAATCACTCTTCTGTCTCATCAGTGCACACATTGTATGTTTTTTTTTAAAATGTATTGCTGGCTAAAGGATTATGCACATTTGGTCGTACAAAGCTCTTTCACTCCGTCACGTAGAGCTGAAAGGCTTTTTTGTTGTCCGTTGACTGACCAAATGCTCTTTTTATTCACACTTGACTACTTTTTAGCAGACTTCTATTTATTTTTATTCTGTAACAGCCCTCTGAACATTACAGCAAAATAGCAAAAGACAAACCGGTATGCTGAGGTAAACATGGAAGAAGCACCCTAGAATAACCCCCTACAATATTCTTTTGTACTTTCTTCAGATACAAATTCAGATACAAGTTTTTAGACAAAACACATTGCCCAGGAAGGCAATTTACATGACTCATAGTCATTAGGGTTAACATAGCAAAGAGAGTTTGACTTGTCTAAAATCTGCCCTTTTATTTCACCATGCAGCCATTAGGGGGCGACGGGCCGGGGAATCAACCGTAGTTGCTCTCATTGGCTATTTGGCCCAAGCATGGTGGACCTGCAAATAAATGAATTGCTTTTGTTGTAGTATTGCTCTTTGTGAGTCAATTTGGATTAAAACATATACAAATGGCTAAATATGTCATTTGGTGCTCTGAATTCCGCCTGTTTAACTCTAAACTGAAGGCATTAAAAAGAGATAAATACAAAAAGGGGGGACTCCAAAAATATGAATGATTTGAAGACTCGGAAACAGATTTTGGCATTACAGAAATGATCAAAACACAGTGAGGGACTCTCATCTGGCTAGCACTACTGACATTTAAAGCAAACAGTGACCTTTAACCTTGAAACACCCACTTGAAGAGCCATGTATGCAAAGTAACGTGGTTACACTTGTGTCCAGTTGTTGCTGAGCAGCTGTTTTGAATAGGTAATAATAAAAGGAATCCATGGAATTTTAATACAGATTTATCAGAGAAACTCCAGAGGAGCTAAATTCAGGATCTGCCTCTTCAAACAAGCGTCAGTGAAGCAGTGTGCTCTGTATTTTATGTGATCTTCTCAAGTAATACAAGATGTTAACTCACAAATGTTGTGTTTAATCACCAAAGACCCTGAGAACACCAATAATAACCACTAATCATTGATAAAATCATTTGTTTTTATCAGTTTATTAGTGGTGTTAAGCTAAAGCAACATCTCTTAAAGCCAGTCATGCTGTAGCAACAAGTCTAAACACACTATTCGTCAGCATGAAACTGATTTATTTGAATGACAGACCCTCTAATTTCAGCCAAAAAACAAACGTGATTTGTCTCTTGATAGGCATTTTACCCTACTACAATAAAATAGGAAAGAAAACATGTGGACTGTTGAGGGAGGAATTTGAGTTCCTGAGAAGGGGATTAAACATGGGCTAGATCAAGTTTCCAAAGAAACACAAACGTTCGGCTGAATTACAGGGTGGTTGTGTCAGACTGCAGTATTTCAGATGAAAATGAGGGTAATGGGATGAGCTTATTAAGTATTCCTTTAAATAGAAACAAAAATTGATTAAAATTAGAGAAATCGACCTGTATTATTATGAGTGTAATGCTTTACTAGGCTATTATTTGCAGACCAATTTTTTTTTTTTTTTTTTACAATATATGAGAAAAGCATATACTGTATAATTTATAAAACTTAGGACCAGACACATATATGGGGAGGTTTTAATGGAATTGGTTTATTGTTACACTTCTTCAAAATAAAATGAAATCTTTTTTTACATGTTTATGCTGGAAAAGAAAGAGTTGTATAACACCAGCACAGTTTCAAACCTCCAAACCTCAAAAGCAGAGGTGACTTATTTTGTATGTTATCATTGTTAAGACTGCATATTATATCTCATTCATACCGCACATGGCTTGGAAACTGTCGCTGTGATAAACTGGATGTGCCTAGCAATGTCAGATTTGGTGCTCAGCCAAATCTGTCAGGTTAACATGCTTTTAAATTCTTTAAAGAGTTCCAAAGAAGAACCACAAAAGATTACTAAATGCCTAAAGGGCAGCGTAACAGAATAAAGAGCTATGTCGCTAGTGTGTTCCTGAGAAAGTATTCAGTTTGATTCATGTGTATAGTATGTAGGCACACAGGATTTAACCAGTTTATTCTTTTAAAGGTGCTTTAATGCTGCAAGCCAATAAATTGTTGCCAAAAAGTCACCTTTAAAGTAATGAAGCAAATACAACACGATCATAAAGGTTTATATTTTATTTACATAGTAAAATATTGTCTTTCAGTGCACTTTAAAACCTCACGAGCTCAAGATAACAGAAGCATTCACTGATTTTAATATTTTAATCATTTAAGTAGTGGGCTCTAAAGTGACTATTTTATAAGAATAACGGGTACATCAAATTAATTATAATGAAATGATGGGGTTCCATAGAAGTGACATTTGAAAGGAATGTTTGAGGGTTCTTTGCAGCAGTATGAACTTTATAGTGGAACCAATTATGGGCGGTGCTAGTGACGCTGACCCCGCCCCTTCTCTTAACCACTCCCACATATCTGATTGATGTTACTCAAGACAAGCAGCATTGAGATTTCGGCGACAGTGTCTGAAAGATGTGTAGCTCCTGAAAAACATGCTGTCCTCAGAGCACGCGATGTTTCTGTTTGCTGGGGTAAAATCTAACTGAAGTCTAGTTAAAGCGTCGGTGGAATCCACTGTTAAAAGACGGATTGTAGAAAAGCACGAGCGATCAACGAGACGAGATTTGCACGCGCTGCCGTAGGAGATCAGCGGACGGCTGTCTGAGATCTATTCAACAACATTTCTTTGTTTCTCCGTGTAATTCCGGTTTTCTTTCGTCTTTAATATGGCGAGCGATTCTCCGGCTCGGAGTCTGGATGAAATAGACCTCTCTGCGTTAAGGGTAAGTTGTGTCCTTCATTGAAGATGCTCATTGATGTGTTTTGGTGTTGCAGTTGCGCCGTAATGGCAGGTGCAACAATCACTACAATAGTAGTGTAATGAAATGAAAAATAACGGCTTAACGTACAGCCACAAGGCGTTTTTATTCCGACCAAAAGCGTTTTTCGTTTCTTGTTCAGTCGGTAAGGAGTCATTATGTGATCGACGGCTGGATTTATCAGATCAAATAACTGTTTTGTGAAACTTATTACAGATTATTGAAGAAAATGTCAACAAACTGATCCGGTTGATAAAATAACATCCCGTTGATCATGATATCGCAGTCTAATGAAGCCTATATGCAGGCATTTATTTGGCATTGTTTGTGTACATGTTGTAGCATGTAGTCAGTCCTATTAAAGTAGCCTCGCATGCCTGGTTCTCCGATTTGTTTTACCTGGACTTTTATGAATAAATGATTAATAAGAATATCCGAGATGAGGAAAAGTGATTTTTTTTCTTTCTAGAAGTCTAGTTCAAAACGCCAAGTTATATAAAAAAAAAAATGCAGTGTGTGGCTTTGTTGATTTATTACATTTTTGAAGCGAAAATGTATTGCAATCATCAGTACTAGTTATTTTCTCTGCACCTTGAATACAGCACAGTATGACTAAAGCTAGTGATCATTTTCCAAAAAGTTTTTAAACACAATTTTTTTAAACCAATATAAATTTGAGTCATGCACATCAAGTTTTGTAGATTTTTTTTTTTTAATAAGCCATGAATAAAACCTGAATAAAACATGCGTTCTCATAAAAAGGTCAAAATATTCTTGTCACATGACAACAAAATGGCTTCCTGCATGTCGGTTATGGCACACTGACTTTGAAACATTTTCAAATATGAGTCATATTTTTAAACAAAATTGATTCAATGCTGCAGTTTTTTTTGGACTGCTACACCACCAAGACACCTTTAATTTACCCCACAAAAAACATCACAAGTGATTTTCTGGTTCAGAAATTGAAAAGAAAACGCATTCATCACAGCAGAGCAATTGCATTGTAATTGTATTTAATAATAGTGCAATTTAGTAATAGATCTTGATCAGTAGCACATAATTTACTCATATCTGTTCTTTTATTCCACTGTTTGTTCAATGAAAACAAAATTGAACTTGCTGTGTGCTGTTGTAGGATCTATCTGTGTCCAGCCGGGAAACTGTGTGCCATATGCATGGCTTGATAAATGCTCAAATCCTTCATAATGCCACCAAATTACTCCCAGCATGTTTTCCTGTGACTTCTGAGTGGATAAACTGGGTTACTTCTTAACAAGGCTCCGGTTTTATGTGTCTCTCCTCGGATTATAAAAACTGTGTCAGTCTGTCTAATTAGTGTGTGCGTTGTCGTGTAGCTCAACTGGTTCAACATGCCACCAACACATCTTTAGATCATGGGTTTTGGTTAATGGTAAATGCACTGTCATTCTTATTAGTTAGTTATACACATCTGCTAAATTCATTCAATTAAGGGTGTACTAAAATCAGAAAAGTTCTTCCTATGCATTTTTTTTTGCATACAGACGACACCATTGATAAAACGATCCCCATTCACACGAATCTGCGAAAACGACAAGAAATGCTGTATTATGCATGCCAGGCCAGTAGTTGGCGGTGTGAAATGTTACGTGCCTATATACTGAACACAGAATATGCATGTGCATGACGTCACTTTTTTCCCCACAAATTTGCGTTTTTTATCATTTATACAAAGACAAAAAAAAAACAACAACTTGCATATGAATCCCATTTCCAAAAGTTTATATTTTCAGGCTCCCTAAACTTGTCTTGTAAATGAACTGCCATTAGTTGAAAACGGTGTAGTGTAAACGGCCCCTAAGTGTGAAAATATGTACTGTATATGTTTCATGACGAATGTATCTGATAAGTAAATTGGACAAGATATAAGTGGTTGGGCAGTTTAAGGATGCCCATATGGTGAGGCACAGTTTCACAGCAGTCATAAACCAATTACCCTGTGTGCTGTAGGATCTAATGAGCTAAAGGGATGCCCGTGAAGTGCTCTCCTTTCTCCGCTCGTGAGGCTAAGTAGCGCGTGGGATGGAAAGATTACTGCAGATAGCCCTTTGAGTGCTTTTGATTTGGACATCCATTGTCTGGTGCATTAGCTGCACCTTCACTGCCTTCTTCTCACACATGGATCTGTTTGCACATCCATGCATTCACACTACAAATCACATGGCGCTCCATATGTCGCTCACATTTTGAATGGGATTAAGTGTTAATCTCTGTTTTATACTAGCCCTGCACTCTGCCCTTCCCTGATGCAAGATGATATGTAGCTCCTCGCTTTTCACACCATCCTATGGAAGAATTGAGTTTTAAAGCCTGCTCACATCACTTCCTGACTGTCACTTTCTATCGGCAGAGCAAATGCAGATTGTTTTTATAAACACGCCTGATGCTTTGTTTTAGTTTAGATGAAACAGACATTCAGTTTCTGTTGCAACCTTATTTTTGCTGTCTGTCCAGAACCCTCATTAAATGTTTGTTTATAAAATATCAGACTTGCATCTGGAAATCAATCCTTTGCTTTTATCTTCCCGTTCATTTAAATAGTCAGTTGAGTGGGCTTTCGCATGTTGTGTTTGAGCTAGAAGGGAAATAGGTCACCCAGAAGCAGAGCGCTGACGTGCAGAGTGGGGAAACATTTCAGTGCAGCACATGCTCAGATGGGCCATTCATAAACACAGCACAGAAGAGGAGGTCTGTGTCCCACATACATGGGAGCGATGTTTGGCATCACCTGGTCAACCTCACCTAGTCCTGAGGGACGACATCTGAAAATGAGCTTCTGTGCTCTGACCACAAACCTTGAAATGAGATCCGTGCCCTTTTTGTTTGTTGTTTGGCCATTTTTAGCTCCAAACACAAGTAGCGAGGACCTTAGTTTGTCGAAGGGGTCATGTACCGCACGACGCCTGTGTTATTAGGCTTGGTTTTGATGCAGGTCACCAGAATAACCTTCGTTCACCCAAATTTATGAGGTAGTGTTTTTCTCGATGCAGACGAGGTTTATTTTATCATGGGTTTGACAGGCCTATGGGTTTAGAAAGAGGTTCTGTTCAGTCAGGCGTATCAAGACTCAAGGTTAAGTTCTTTTAAATAGGATATGGGTAAATGACATGATGCTAATCTGTTAAAAAGTTAGAGTAAAAAATGTGATGATGAAGTTTTCTTTTACATTTTCATAAATAAAGTCATGTGGTGTGACCAACATGCATTTTTGCTGAAAAAAAAGTGACACTGAAGTAATTCAGTTTTGCCATCACAGGAGTAAATTAAATTTTAAAATGTATTTAAATAGAATGAGTCATATACTATTAAAATGTATAATAACTGTAGATACTGTTTTTACTGGATTGTTGATCTAATTCTTTTATAAACATTAAATCATACCAACCCCAAATTTTTGAAGGGTAGTCGTGTTTAAAAAGGAAAATGATGATTAAGATGTGTACACTCAGGTGTTCACTTGAAATTCAATACCATATTAAACCAACATAACACACAAAGTACATTTCAATGAGCCTGCCATCTGTTAAATATTTTTTTTTAAAAATATAACCTAGCCTATTTAAATATTTTTTCCTGTTCTTCATAGTGGACACTCTTAAATGTCACAGACCCATTTATGATGAAACTGCTTGAATGGATCTGCGACGCTTAATGGGATTTAAAAAAAAAAGTATAATAAAGGGTTAGGCCTTAAGATCCTGCTTTCATTCACACATCCTCTCAGTTAGTCTCTATGTGCGTTCCCTTCATTCAGCAGCTCGGTGGGTTGAAGGAATAGTGCTGGGCCCAGCACTGTGAGGGCCAGGTGGTGCACCGTCTGCTTCGTCCTCAACTGACTTACGTACACTGCTCTCCATGTACAAAAATGTAGGAGAGATGTCAATAAAATCAAAGAGCAGCAGTGACAGAAGACAGCGTGGGCTCTGGTGTCCACCCTGGGTGTGTGCGGGTGTGCGCTTTTGAGTACCTCTGTTGTTTGTGTTGTTAGTCACTTGCTGTCACACCCTGGCACTCCAGCTGCATTCCATTACATGCCATTCAGCCTGAGGATGTCTTGTATAACATTATTTTTTATATACGTGGCACACCAAGAAAAGAAAGTGTGTAGTTTCTGATGATGGGCTGAACTGCCAGTTCTTACAAAGCCACATCGAGACACTTAAACTGAGGGGTGCGGAGAGCCGTCTCACCCCTTGCCCGGGATGCTAGTGCTGTAGTTGAAAGTGCTTGTGGGTTTTTGGGTGCAGTTAGCCTGTGCCCTGCAGCGTTAGCTGTTCTGAATCTCCCCTCCCATCCTCCATCTCTCCGCCACTCTGCCCTCCAGCAGACGTCCGCTGACCCATTTCCTGTCTTTACACTAGAGCAAATGTACACTTTCATTTAGTTTCAATTAGCTAGATGTATTTCCTTTTTTACGGTATGTTTAATAGACTGGCACATCTGTTTGCAATGCATCTGGCCTATTTACACCTTGACTTATGAGATTAATCTTATGGTTGCAAGAGACTCTTTGTTTACATCTGGTAGTCTGGTAGACTCATTCTCAATTGTGTCCACTGTGACTGATTGTGTTCCTGTGCGTGTCACGTACTACATCATTCAGTTGTTGCAAAAACTTTGTTGTATTTTAATTTGTGCAAATGTGCCGTTTTAGTCATCTCATGTTAGTCTTGCTCCTATTAACTGTATTGGATATGCTTCTTAAGATATGTGCCACTGCATGTTGATATCAGACATATTGAAGTACACATGACTTGTTGACTGTTAAGTGGTCTTGGTCTCATAGATGTCCTTCCTTACATGGTTTAAGAAAATGTGACTGTCTCTTGAGTGTATTAATGTGCTGTCATTAGCAAATGTTTGTAGATTAGTAATGTGTGGTTTATTAAGGAATTTCTATTAGTTTTTCAATCAGATTTAAAATATAAACAATGCATTTAATAGTAGTGGTGTAGAAGTACACAAATCAAGTACTTCAGTAAAAGTACAATGTACTCATTTTCAATTTTACTGGTAACCCTTTACAATAAGGTCTCATTTGTTAACATTTGTTAATGTATTAACCAACATGATCTAACAATGAGCAATACATTTGTTACAGTATTTATTAATCTTTGTTAATGTTAGTTAATAAAAATACAGCTGTTCATTGTTTATGACAACATTTAACCAATGTTAAAAAACACAACTTTTATTTTAATTTCATTCTTGGTTCATGTTAACTAAGCTAGCTATGTTGTAAAGTGTAAAGTGCAGATTGATTTATTGATGTGGGGTGTAATGTACTAGACACACAGATGGAGCTTAAATAGGTTACAGCTCAGTCTGACATTTTTATGCATTTTCAAGTAGCCACTAGCTAGCACTAGCCAATAAGGAAGATTATTCAGACAAGTTTTATTTTATTACCAAAACTTGTCATACACTGATAACAACCCTAATAAATGTGTGTTGACAAATAAACATACAGCATAAAAACACGTCAAACGGTAAAATGTGTTAACATTCTAAGAAGAACACTATGCAAAGTTGCAAACATGCTAGTTTGATATCATTTTAAACTACTATGGCATGGAAGATGCATGGGCATTAATTTCCGCTATTTTAATGTTATGTTTAGTTTTTACATAAAACCTACAGGTATCCATTCAGACGATAATACACAAATATGGACGTTACATTCAAGCATTTCATGCTTAAACAGCTCGCCCTTTTACAGCAGATTTAGTTCACAAACAACTGACAGTCATGACCTAAAGGTTTTCAATTACAATAAGAAAATCCTAAATTCGCTATTAGTAACTTATTGGTGCTTTTTGCGCCATCAGTCGCGTGCGAGGATCTCCCGTTCTTGGCTCATTTTGAGTCAGACTTGTGAATTGTTGACTGGAGACCCGATCTGGCCAGATCATTCGAATCAGCGAGTTGTTTATTGGAAAGCGGATGCAATAGGATTGGTCTAATTCACAAACGAATCGTTCAGTGTGATTTGCGAACCGATTTCACAGGTTAACTGAAAAGGATCAGCTCGTTCATGAATCAGACACAGCTATCGCGTCTCTGAGCAGATGACTATTTCTTCAGTTTAAAATAACAAGTAAAAGTTTAAAAACTGTTTTCTGAGATTTATCAGGACAGATGCTGCATTTAGGTGCGTCTGGTAAATTTGTACCTTGACGTCGGCCATTTGTTTTTATGATGTCAGTATTCAAGTCAGAACCATAACACTGAAGAATAAACAACACCAACATATTATATTGTGAACAATAAACCCAAGTAACTACATCTGAATTCAAAATGATAATTACACGCAGATTTATACACCGTATCAATCTTTATTCATTTAACCATGTCCATTTATGTCCATATCTTACAGTAAAGTCTCAAGAAATTACGACTGATTTACCAAAGAATAAATGTGCTGAACAAACAAATAAAAGACATTCACATAGATCTAGCATTACGATCCTTTGGAAGGTAATGTTATTTTTAGTCCAGTGATGCTGTATCACTCTTCTTTCCTTCTCATCTCAGTAACGCACCAGTGGACAGGGTCAAAGATGCAATGATGTAGAAATAGGCGTTGACCTGATTCTGCAGAGGCGGTCTCTCGTCGCACTATTACATCATAATGTGACAATCTGAAATGAGTTGTTTTCGGGGTTTCAAAGCTGTTTTTGGACTGAGGAAATTGAGTTCTGAAACTTACAGGATGTTTATATACTACAATGACCTCTTACATGTCAAAACATCAAGGAAAATTTGATCTCTCAATTCATGACCCCTTTAAGTCCTCCTCTACATTTATTTCCTACTGAATATTCTGTTCTTACCTAAATGCATTGCAGATACTGCTAAGTTTTAAGGACAGTTCAATAATTATGATCTGTTAATTGATCTTTTCTCTCTCATTACACACTTCCTTATGGCACTTAAGCGAATAGTAACTGAGACGTCACTGTGAAGTGTACCTCTTATGAGTCAGTTTTAAATAAGAGAGTGTCTGTCTCTTAATATGCTGTAATCAGTAAACTAGCAAATTTTTGTGTAGTGTTTTGCACCGATATAATTTTATTTAGATAATTTATAAATTTAGAAAATTTACTAATGTAAGTGTTGATTTGGCTTGAGGCAGCACTTCAGACTTGTGCTTGAGTTCATTGGGATTGACAGTATAGGATGTTAGCACAAATAGATGCCTGCCTACCTTGATTGGAGCAAGCTTTGGCGATCGAGATGGGACTTCAGAGCCAAAAGTTCATGCTATCACTGTGGTATTGATCAGCGGTTCAGCGGACTTCGCTCTCTCTGGGTGCCGTGTATTGATATCAGAACCATCTTCATTTGCCTTCTACATGACTCATTGGCCTGTGAACGCTGAAACATTGCTTGATCCTCCCTCCATAGACAGCATTATTTTATGATGCATCAGATGTTTGGTTGCAAGAAATGACAAATGAGTTGAATCCTGTGGGCAGATTGTGCAGGTGCTCTTTACAGGAATCATTAATGACTTGTATATTTGTGTGCAATGTGCATACACGCTCTCATAAGATTTAATTGCTTTGTTTTTGATATGTCTGTCAACTTTTTTCGGAATTTCAGAATTTGTGTAATGACAAACCGTCAACAGCAAGTTTTGAAGTTGTTAAAGGATTTATCACTCCAAAGTGAAAATTCTGACATCTACTCAACCCTATGAGAATCCAAGGTTTGCCATTCATGGTTTTAAATACAAAGTATGATTTTTTTTTTTTTTTTTTTTTTTTTTTTTTTTACTGAGACTGAGAGATTAAAAGTCCATTTCACAAATTCTGACTCTTCATATGAATCAAGTCTTTTGAAGAGACATAATTGCTTTTTCATGACAAACAGATTTAATTTAGGGTTTTATTCATATAAACATTGACCAACACATGGACCACATCACATTTACAATATTTTTTTTAACCGTCACATTTTTAGGGGTATAGACTTTCAGCGGAGGGACATCTCTCAGGTTTAAATCCAATGTATTATCCAAAAATAGACATTAAGAAAAAATTGATTGTCCGGAGTTGTTTGTTTGTACACATCCCCTCTCGGTATTTTTGCTTATTTTGTCACTCGTCAACTATATCTGCCGTGGTATAGCAAAATATGAACTATATGTAATCTGCATGAATAAAAGTGTGTTGTGCTCACATGTGCCTGGGCCTCAGCTCTTTCCCTCGGCATATCAAATATGGATGTAGACCGATAGATTTGTGTGTGGCAGAGGAATTCAGGCATTATGAAATGCTTGGAGCAAACAACGTCTATTGTAATCCAGAGCCAGAGTCAAGCAGACTGGTCATCCAGAAAATGAAGAGGAAAAGAGAGAGATTGTGGACACTCCAAACACCTGCTCTGAATGTTTAAAATCAGCTGCACCTCTTCCATATAAACTCTGATGCATGATGCTTTAAAGCGATAGTTCACACAACAATGAATACTGTCATCGTTTACTGTCACCCTCATGTTGTTCCTAACCTGTATGACTTGCTTGCTTTTGTGGAATAAAAAATTAGATTTTCTGAAGACCGTGCTGGTCAGTGGTTTCTGTGCAATGGGAACTGAAGCGTTCAAGCTTAAACAAATAAATATATAAAGTGGTCCACGACTCATGGACTCTATTCCAAATCTGACAGACTGAAATTATTTATTGAAAATCTTCCTTTCCAGTAAGCCGTTAAACCAATTCAGTGAGTCAACTCAGAAACCGAATAGTTTGATTCATCCAATTTATTTTCAGAATTTTGTGAACCGAGTGATTCTTTGAAAATGTCTAACAGTGAACTGAAAAGAATGATTCATTGAATAGAACTTTACTATTTGCTCATATAGGATTTGAATGAATAACAGGGTTTGGAACATATTATGACTGAGAGCTTATGAGTTTTAATTTTTGGCTAAACCATCCATTTAATACAGAGTTGTGGTAGGCAGCTGTTCACGTAGTAAATGTTGCAGAAGCGGCAGTTACAAGGGGAAAAAGTGTACATTTGCATAGGCTAATATTTAACTATAACGGTTGCTGCTGGTTTTCCTTGAGTTGCATCAACTGTGTACATTAGTTTCTGTTGTGCCTCCGCCTCTATAAATAAACGCCTTTCAGGCTGTCTTTCCCTTCCACTCAGCATAGTGCTGCCATGTTAGTTGTCTGTCAGGCAGGTCAGTTGGACGGTGGGAACCACAACACGGTATTCTGCTCATGTTTGCTTGAACAACAGAAACCTGAGGGATGTGCAAGGTTGTTAACTCCTCTCTGCCCATCACACTCTCACTGACAGTTTGCACGCTGACTTATTTTTTGTTTTTTTAATGAACCAAGATTGGAAGGTAGGGGGAATGTGCATCCTTCCTCTCTGAGAAGCAGGAAGGAGAAATAAAGAGCGAAACACATTTCCATAGACATTGTGACTGACATGTCTGCTGATGCAGCTGGAGAAAAGGGCTGTCTTGTCAGACAAAGCACAGGCCCAGCATGAGATGACTGAGGCGAAGGAGAGGGGGAAAGAGCCATGAGACCTCTGTAAAGAGAAGGGCTGAGTAAGGAAAATAGTCAAGACACCAGCTGTAGAATGAAACTATAAACCACAATAAATTAATCAGACAGAGGTGTGTTCTTTAGCATTCACCTATATGTATATACTGTACATTACAGTAACATTGTAAAATATTACAAGTTAAAATAATAATTTTCCATTCGGAAAATGTTTTTTTTTTTTTTATGTAATCTTTCATTTCATCTCAGTTCATTAATGTTTGATGACAAATGTTTACATTTAAACCATTAAAAAGATTAATTGTCATTTAAAACATTTGATTTTAGGTAGTTTACACTGAATTGCTCTTCTTTGACTTTAAACAGTAATTCTTGGTCGGTCAAGGCGAGTTGGCATCTAGGCTAGATCAAGAGAAAGTCATGTGTGGGTCTGAGAGCTTGCTCCCCCTGCTTGGTCTACTCATTCTCAGCGGTCATTGTCATGTGATCACAGCTGAGTTCCCCCATGCTTTTGATATGGTTCGATTTGGGATTGTGATCTGCTTAAAGAGCTTCTGCTACAAATGGCAGAAGCTCTTACAGACAGACATCTTTCAGCATTGACAATGAAGGTTGTTGAAGCAATTTAAACTAAGCTCTCTGTGTTTAGACCAACTTGGCGTGAAATTAAGTTTGGGAATGGCCATAAACACGATTTCTTTTCCCTCTGATGTAATGGGAACAACCAGCAGCCACTCAGAATTGACAGATCCAGTTTTTACCCTGAGGGATACTACCCTGAACGGCTAATATCACTCTGTATAAATAGTGCAATTTTAAAAATCCCATCTTATATTATATTATATCCCATATTATTTTGGGTAATATCAATAATCATCAATAGATGAGCTATTTTTGTCTGGTCTAAAAAAACAAATCAACAGAAAAAGAATAATTCTGTTGAATTAATGCCGGCAGCAGACCAGAGAGGAACAGGGTCAACACGTTGACTGAATTATCTAAGACAGCACGTCTGTTGATGTGGATTTAGGTGTTGCCAGAACAGAAAATGCAGAATGGTAACCTGCTGATAAAAGCATTGTTGGGCATTTGTGCAATATCCGATCCCTCTTTTTCTCACGTCTCATAGGTCGTGTTGTGGCACTGGTTTCCCAGTGGTCTCACATCCTCGGCTAACAGACAGGCCACATTTCCGATCAATTTAACATTTAGTTTCACAAGTGGTGTTGTGTGGACTATCTATGGTTGGCAGCTTGTGTGAACTACACTGCAGCTTTTTGCCAGTCAGCATAAGGACAAGATATTACTCATCTCCAGACTGCTAAACCATGTACTCTCCATCAGCTTTTTGTGTGAATTATAAGGTGCGTTTCGATTCACAAGAATTCTAGGTATTGTGCAATGTTTCCTACGCACTGAGCAGGGGTTATATAGAAATTTACTTAACAGAATTTTCTAATTTTCAGAACTATTGCTTTATCTACTCACCCTCAAGTTGTTTCAAATCTGTACGAATTTCTTTCTTCTGTTGAACACAAAGGAAGACATTTTGAAGAATGTCGGTAACCAAAGAGTTGATGTACCCCATTGACTTCTAAAGTATTTTTTTTTCCTACTATGGAAGTCAATGGGGTACATCAACTGTCTGGTTACGGACATACTTCAAAATATCTTCCTTTGTGTTCAGCAGAAGAAAGAAATTCATACAGGTTTAAAACAACTTGAGGGTGAGTAAATTATGACAGAATTTTAATTTTGAAGTGAACTATTCCTTTAACTTGACAAAATGTTCATTTAGAATGGCCTGCAACATCCTCAAACAGACAACGCTTGATGCAGATTTTGAGTGTATTGTATTATATGGTAATTTATACTAGTATAATATGATGTGTATATATTTTTATATATATATATATATATATAAAATACACTAGCATTCAAAAGTTATTCTTCAACAGCGATGCCATTGAACTTTCGTTTTGCAGTAGCTCTGTATAATTCTAAGACAAAATTTTAAAGATGGCTGCGCCCATGTTTCTCTGGCGCATAAGGTCTATTAAGACCAGGGTATGTGCGGTCTTTAAAATGAGTCACATTGTGTGGAGCACCACTCGTGTATACTAATGTGACGGTTGAGTTTTGTCTTAGTTTGAAGTCTCACCGTCTGTCAGTAGTTTTCACTGGAGCGGTAACAACAGAAAACATCCATACACACACACACAATGCTGATTTTATCCTTACAGCAATGTCATCTCTAAAAAAGATATCTCTCCCTTTTCACGTTGTATTGTAACCGCTTTCTGTCGGACAACGGTTGGTGATTGTGAGCAAGCTTTTGATGTTTAGGGTCACAAATGTGGTGTTGGGTGAAGAATGGCACAATTAAATGGCTTGTCCTTTCTGTCTGCATTGACTCTTTTATTTAGTGTTTTTTTATTTTTTTTATTTAGGTGTTAGATGGAGTGTTGGATTTGAATCTCACACTTGGTTGGGTGCTGCTCATGAGAGATTGTACACAGCAACAGTTGTGTGATGGAGGACACCAGGGGTTTTTGTGTTTGTGTGAGCTGAGAAGCAATTAACTTGCTGCTGGAAACAGTGTGTTGTTTATTAAAGTCAACATGGAATCACAGTTTATTTACTTTATGTGTTCCTGTTGTTATTGTGAATGATTCATCAGTGCACATTGTAATAAAACAACCTGTCTCCATTTATTTGCTATGCCTCTGCAACAACTCTCCTTTCTGGGTGATGTCAAGTCTTAATTTTGAACCCTTCCTCTACTAATATGAAGTCCATGCCCCCCATCTTCAGTTAGTTCCCGATAGATAAAAATCTTCTTTTTTTAGTAATACTTTTTCACTGTAGATACAGCGCATTACGTAAAATGAGTTGCGAGTAAAGAAATGTCACAAATACCTCAATTATGCATTATTACCTCAATTATGCAGTATTATTGACACCTGTGTGCTTGTACTTTTGCTGACCATAAACTCTGCTCTCTTTAGGACCCTGCAGGAATATTTGAGCTGGTGGAACTCGTGGGCAATGGCACATATGGGCAGGTGTACAAGGTAAGAAACTTTCATTGTATTTTTTGTAAATCACTTGTCCATAACAATTTTAGTTTGGACATAGCCAGTGAGGCTACACCAATTCCACTCTGCATGACACGGTCACCATTGACTTATTAGAATGGAAGAGAGCTGCATCAACATTCTGCTTAATATACATTTTTTTTGTTCCACGAAAGAAAGTCCTACAGGGTGAGCCTGTGAGGTTGATTTTTGGGTGAACTTTCCCTGTAGCCCAGAAATGAGCTGGGGATCTCCTGATAGAGTATTAAACAGTTCAGTCAGATCAGGTCCTTGCACAGCCCACCAGAACAGCATGCGGCCACAAAGCTGCTCCATGCTGCGGAACCAGGACATATGCTGGGGAGGAGGAGGCAAGAACGAATAGAGGGATGGCCATGAGATAGAGGGGGAAGCAGTGGAGGAAGAGAGATGAGAGTTGGCTCTGTGCCGGAGTTAGCAGATAGAGCCTAAAAGAAGTTCTTTAGTGGGTGGAATGTGATAAGAGAGTGTCTGATGTGCATGCGTCTCTCTTCGCCTTGAAGCTGCAGACAGACACGCACGTTAACAGATTTGTGGAGCGAGCCGATCTGTGCTCAGACGGGGAGGTGAATCTCTTCCGCTCTGCTTCTTTCTGGTCGCTTAGTGAGTCTCTCCTCTGTCGCTCCAGTTTGCCCTTCACGTCTCAGACATGCACAGCAGGTCTGAGTGCACAGGTGTGCGAGGATGAACCTGGGTTGGTGTATTATAAGCACATCTCATCCACTTCAGCTACACCTTTCTGCACTATCATTAATGTCCCTTGCTCTGGATCCATACGGCATGGGGAATTATTTTACCCTAGGTGTTAAAATGAGATAGGCCTAGACGAGGCCTACTGGAAGTGAAGGTCATTCAGTCCTTGTGTTTATGGAGGTAACTGCAAAATGCCATCAGCCCATCTAGTCAGTTTTTGAAAGTAAGAATGGCATGGTGATTCAGGGGCTGTGTGAGAGGGATTCGAACCTGTTCATGGAACTATCACTTACCCAATTGAGACCGGCATTTATACCATTGATTCAGTTTGCATTAGCGTAGAGTTTCTCTTGAAAAGGGATGTCCAATCCTTCTCCTGGAGGGCCAACATCCTTCAGTGTTTGGCTCCAGCACACCTGCTTGCATGTTTTAGTAATCCTAAAGACCTTGATTAGGTTCAGGTGTGTTTAATTTAGGCTGGTGGTGGTGACCCTCCAGGAGCTGGATTGGACAACCCCTGTTTATGAGCGAACTAAAGACTGATTAAACAAACAAGGGGTCATGCAAAGTCTGTTTAAACACCTTTTCAATTTTTTCATTTTGAGTACTAAGTCTCATTTCCAACCAATAACTTGGCAAAGCAGGGGTAGCTCCTGGATCCTTCAGAGTTCAGCTCCAACCCTTATCAAATACAGCTGTACTAGCTAGTGAAGGTTTTCAACATTTTCTTGAAAGTAACAGATAGGTGTTGGAACTGAAGTCTGCAGGAAGGTAGACCTCCGTGAGCAGTGTTGGCTACCCCTGTAGTAAAGAAATCTGTTTAGATTAGGGGTAGCTAACCTTGTTCCTGGAGGGTTGCTGCCCTGCAGAGTTTAGCTTCAACCCTAATCAAACATGCCTGAACCCGCTAATCAAGGTGTTCAGTATTACTTGAGATTAACAGGGAGGTGTATTACAGCAAGTTTGGAACTGAAGTCTGCAGGAAGGTAATCCTCCAGGAGCAGGGTTGGCTACCCCTAGTTCAGACACTTAATTTAAAAACTGTCGCTAAACCTAGCAGAATTTTTCAGTTTAGCCTCAGGGCAGGTGAAGTTGTCGCCAGGGCATTTATTAAAATGCTGTTGGCTCAAATTCTGGTGCTAACATGTATTGTCCTATTGTTTTGAGATTGTATGCTGTGTAAGAAAGCTTAGGACGCTCATTTCGGCTGTCCACAGGCAGTCGATGTAAGATCTGCCAGACACAACCTCCAGTGAGCACCTTTCATCGTCTCATTCATAATAGAGCAGCAGCTCCTCCAGTTCTTGGAAAGACAGGTCCGCAGACGTATCTACCTTTCCTACACTGAGACTGAATTTTGGTGTGGGTCACTAATTCCATTCTGTCACATCCAGTTTATAATGAAGCCATCTCTGTTTTTCCCGTTCCTCCATCTCTGTCTGTCTTTTTATCTGAGACTCAGAAATACGCTGGTTGGTCAGACAGGATCTGATTTTACTGTAGCTGAATTGGATGCTACTTAATAGGTTTGTAGTTGGTGTCTTTTTATAGACCCTGTCTGTTCATAGCTTATACTATGCTTCTTTTTTTCTCTTAGCACCAGGACAGCTGTAGTTAGTGGTCTCAAAGAAAACTAAAAATGGGACAGCAATTTATTATCCTGAGTTAGGCTGACGGAGTTCAAATATTGGGAGACAAAAAAAGTGTATTCATTTTACAGAAACTGATGATGATGATAATAATTTATTATTATTATTTCCTTTTTTTTAAAGTCTCCTTATTTTTTTCCTCACATCTCATAGGATGTTGTGGCAATTCTTTTTTTGTCCTAAACATCAGAATAAGAGATCTAGGGTTGTATACCCTTTTGCATAGCTCTCAACAGTGCTGTCTACTTAGGCCTGCTCTGCCCTACAAAAGCAAAAGACCTTAACTCGCTAGAGTGTGGAACTGAGAAAAATGACTTTAAAGATTTTTAGTTGTCCCGCCAAATTAATTATAGGTAGGACACTGAAAATCTGGCAATTAGATGTTTAAGTAATGAAAATTATCTACATAACAAAATTTTGAGCTCAAACTTGACTTTTGACCACTATTTTAAAGTTACTGTACTCTGCCTTTGTATTGTCAACAAAAAGTGAGAAGTCATGCCAAGGCAAAAGCCAGTAACTTCCACATTATCAATATTTGGTTGCTGATCACCATTAAAAAAATCATTATAGTAACACCTGAATAAAATCTAGTGATCATGGCATTTATTTTGTATAATTTACAATTACCTAGCCTTCTAGTTATTGTGCTTTGGTTGCATTCTGGTGGTCCTATTAATACATTAGACATGACACAATACCTCCATAGCGGTAAAGACTAAAGAGAGTATCTTCAAGTGGTACCGAGTGGCATAAGACTTGCTAAACACGCGTTATAATGTAATGTAATGATCACGATAAAACAGATCCTCGCGCACATTCGACCCGGAGACTGTTTATAGCGGTGCGTGGATCTGAAAGACGAATACTTTCACAGGCGTTTACCGAGATTCGTGTTCGAAGGTGTCACGATCCGTTCACGAAAAGTAGCCTATAATGCAGTGCTTTACCCCTTAAGGACTCAGTAGGGAGCGCGTTCTGGACTACTTAGACGACTAATGCATTTATAGCACAACCTTCTGTGTTCTGCGTCTTTTCAGTATGCGTTGGTTTCAGCTGTCTGCCCTAATATTGTGCGTGCACTTCGCTCGTCCCGCGGATTTATTCCGGACGCTGTGTTTTGTATGCATGCTTTTAACAGCTGTTCTGATGTTGTATGCACCAGCACTTCTTGCTTCATTCTGCTGTATGCGACAATATAACCTTGTTGCTTCATTATCACTCTGTGTCTGTGATATTAGTCCCGCGTCGGCTCGACCGTGTTCAAGGCGGAGCTGAAGGCGCCGGCGAAGTTTTGGCACTCTGCCAGCTAGATACATGATTGTTTCAACTAGGTCCGGTACCCGAACTGGGTGAGGCGGGGCTTTAGTTCTTTGTTGTATTGACCTGCTTCGGTATGTGTAAGATTTTTCTGTCAACTCTGCATATATCCTTCGCGATCGATATCGCACGTTTGTCGATGGAGCGGGTTAAGAGCATACTAAATGTTCTGACCGCATTAGTGCAGGACAAAGCTCTGATGATATCAGAAGTTACAGGGACGGATGGTAGCTGTACAAAGTACACAGGCTACATCGTAATTTTAATTTTAATGGAGAGTAGCCTAAAACAAAGGCAGAACACCGTATAATCTGATAGGTAGCATTATTTGATAGAACGCCAGCACCGTAACTTCATATTGACGCGCGGCTAAACAAAGACAGAGTGCCGTAACTCGATATGAGCGTTCCAAAACTAAGCCAAAGAGCCGTAACAACAGTTACGGTGTTCTGCCTTGGTTTCTCATGGGCTTTTGGAAGTTACGGTTAAGACAAACCATTATTTTCTCGAAAAAACAACGGAATTGACTCAAGATACTTATCCACATGATAAAGGAGGTCTTGAATGTGCCAAAAATATCAACTCATTTTCGACCAAAAACGAAGTTACGGTCTTTTGCCTTTGCACGGCAGTGCTGCCCTGTCCAAAGTGTTGACACAGAAGAGGCTTTAGGTCCCCACTTGGCTCAGGACAGCTTGAAGGAGAATTGAAGTTTAGTTGATGTTGAGGAGTTTGTTTGCCTTAAGATTTTCAGCTCTGCTTGGGACAGTACTACTTTTGTTGCAGGAGAAGAAGCTCTTTGGACAAAAAGAGATGTGGGCTCTTCTGAAAGTGGCTCAGTAACTGCAGTGGCTCACCTGAGAGCAGAATCCTGGTGCTCTCGAGTTATTTTGGATGACATTGACCTATTTTTGGCTTTGCTGCTGGATAAAAATATCTCTATCTAAATGTCTTGTGCAGTAGAGACACCTTGTCTGAGCAGAGGCACCAGCTCTAAAGATCTGTGTAGAAAAGCTCTCAACTCCTTTTCTTTTTTCCTTTTTTCTTTTCTATTCTTCTTTATTTCTGTCTTACTCTGTCACAATATGTCATGTGGTAATCAGATTAATGCCTGCATGTTAATATTTCTAAATCTTGTTCGAAGTGCAGTCACGAAAAATGCGGTCTATGTAAACTTACTTTTTTTTTGCAAGCAATGGACTTTCATTGAACTTATGATTTGAGATGATACGAATCTTGTTGACTGTCTCATGTCTTTCACAGATAATCAGGGAAATGTCAACAGTCATTTGTTAAACCAAGCATCACCATGTCAGGCTTATTGCATGAGAATCTCATTTACATCTGTTTGTGAGCAGTCTAGATAAAATTCCAGCATTACATTTTTATTTATTTATTAGACCATTATAAAGCAGTTTTACAATTCCCCTTTCCCCATGCACGTAAGAGCCTTTGAAACAGGTCAGAATAATGCCCGTTGAAGTTGAAATAAACCGTCACATTGACTCATGGGATAAAATCACTTCAGAGCTCATGCAGTGATGATCCTGGGTGGAGCCACATTACCAGAACTGAACGTTTTTGCCTTGTTGTTGTGTTGTCACTGATGGTGACTCAGATTCTTACCGAGCTTGTATATCTGTGTTGGTTTCGGGTCTGTAGGGTGATGTCTGCTAATCACATGACACAGAGACTTTGGTCCAGATTCCACAACACTGATGTCATGCTAATTTATGGTGTACCCTTTGTTGAATAATTAGATCTGTTTATCCAAAGACAGAAATCAACATATTATCTTTCTCTTTGTTCTGATTCAGCCAGTAATATTTTGTAATTTTCAACAACATTTTGGATACCACAATCTTTATATAAAGTTGCAATTGTTTACTTTTTCCCAAGTAAACAATTCTTCAGAGTTGTATGTAATCAATCAAGACAGGTAAAGCCAGCAAAAAAAAAAGAAAACAACATTTGTTAAAAACTGTCATTATGTCCTGACAGTAGAATATGAGACAGATAATCTGTGAAAAAATCAAGCTCCTCTGGCTCCTCCCTGTGGTCCTATTGCCATGAAAGGAAAAAGACCGATGACGATAAAGTTAAACAAGCGAAAAAGAAAGAATTAGACAGAGCCCATTGACTCGGTGTCAAAACTCTTGCCGCGTAACATGTAGATAAAATGTCACGCACTGTGCAAAGCAACAATTGAAACCTGCTAATTCACTGGCTTGTCATGTTGCTGAAATAATGTACTAGCACACCTTATCTAGCATTAGGCCTACATATCGCTAGAATAATTACTTTCATACTGTTACGTTAGTTACCGACCGTTATATTATCTTGCTAGTTATTTATAACTTCTAGAAAGGGTGCAACGTTATAAAGTTGCATTACATGCATTGCAAAATACGTAATGATTTGAGGACCAAGTTTGTACTCAAAGTATGGGCAGGCCATAGTCAATGTAAAGCATATTGTTGATGTTTCGTCCCTACTAGTGAATGTGCCGTAACTGTTTATCCGCCGTCATCGGTGGCCCCGCTTAGTAGCCTGCGCGTTCACGGCAGGCTTCGCTGTGGAGGACGAGCTGTGGAGGGAGGGCTGTAGCGCAGCAGAGAGCAAGGGGGTGGGACCTGTAAGTTGTGCTTGTTCAAATTTTCAGGCTAAGTCAACATTTTCTCAAAACTCCCTACTGCAGCTTTAAAACAATAGTGCAAATATTTTTAATATATCTGACAGCAGTATCAAGTGTTCAAGTAGACATTCAGAAATAAAAAAAAAAAAAACTATCAGATGCACACATTTGTTTTAGATTAAATCCTATTTATTTAAGAACTAAGATCATTAAACATGTTCAATTTCAGTCACGTTTTGTCATCCCAAGAAGGAAATTGTAAGCAAATATAGAAAAGGATTAACTGACATTTTTTTAAGCATGTCTTTGTATACATTTTATTCTTTTGTAAATATATTTTAGTTTTACAGCTAATCCTACTTAAAAAAAAAAAATTATTGTATGAATCCAATTTCGACGTAATTTTACATGGGTTCTTAAGGCATATTGTATGTGTATTAGGCTTAAGCCGTAAGTGGAAAATTAAGCCATTCACAATTTTTTTTTTTTTGACAATTAATTCAGGCAAAATTACAATTGTAAGTAATGTTGATTGGATGCTTACAGAGTTTAACTCTATGGTTCCCCTCTAGTCTAGGCCCAACTTTGTGCTTAACATCCTAGTTTAAAGCTGCTGACAGACTGTCAGTATTCAAGTAGCATTAGCAGTCAGCCACAGGTCACTTGATCTCACCATGCTCCGTTAACGTCTGTGAACAATGTGAATCTGCCATAGCTTGTTTCACAATGGTACATGTTTTAATCAGATTAGCAATATCTAATCTTACACTATAATGCTCAAGCAGTCATATGATTTTGTAAGTCTGGAGCAGTAATATTTTGACTTGACAGTGACACTGTTTCTGAAACCAGCTCTGCTTTGGTATGACTCTTGATGAATCATAGGTGAAGCAAACATTCACATGCTGCATTTTGAAATAGTTGTCTCAGTGTCCGTTTGTTTTTGTGTGTTTTCGAAATTTCCACACTTTGCTGGTTATAATTACATTCCAGAATTACATCAGTAATATAAAAACTGCTATGTGCTAGTCATAATGTCCTATGTTGCCCTCTTAATTTGAGTGTTAATATGCTGCTAAACATGCCTAAATGTTTAGATTAGTGACATTTTAGAGACTTAATATTAACCTTTTTTTTTATATTCACTGATCAATCATGACCAGATTAAACATTTGCCTAATTTTATTCATCTTATTTTAAATTTTTAACATGGTGGGGTGTGGTTTGTCATGCCTATACTTGTCCCTGACAAAAACCAACTCTTGAAACAAAGTGTCCTTGCTAAATCACCAACCGGATGGTTTGCAGTCACCTAAAGAATGACATTTGGGCTAAGGGAAACCAAGTAGTTGTTTTTCTGGCACGTTTTCTATCAGAACCGTGCCCATACAGGATAGGGTGTTCTGCCCGTGTCGTTAATAACAGTTGTGCATACTTGTGTGATTAAGCATGGCGTAATTATAGCAGTTTTAGAAACGTTTGCACAGGTACGAGAAATGACACAAAGTAGAGCACTGTGAAATTAACTCCCCTCCCATCATTTGATTTCCTTAAACACTGCCAGTCAAAAGTTTGGACTGCTTTGACTGAATTGGAGTAGCTGACATAAAATACTTTAGTGAGGTTCACATGTCCTGTGGTGTGGATTTGATATACTCAATGTAAAACAATTTAAACAGCATTTTATAATTATTAGGCATCCAGCTTTTATGAGATCAAAACATTATGCATCAACTACCCAATTCATATTTATCATGATGTAACCTTTTGTTCTGAAGGGTAGTGCTCTGTTTAGTACTTCTATTAGTTTTATTTCATAAAGTAGATCAGCTTTTGACTAGTAGTGTATGTAAAGTTTTTAAAAGACTACAATTTGAAGGATGTTACACCACACTCACGATCATCAAGCTGCCAGACACACAAGACAAAAGATCTCAAAAAATAAATAAACTGTCCGCAGACTTAAATCCTTTAAGCAAATTTAATCCAAGCTTTCGGTCAAAAGACCATCCTCAGGGCATACAGACAATAAATGTATCAATCAATTTAACTGTGTTCAAACACATCAGGACAGTCAACAGTGATTACCAACACCTGCGAAAGCCAGGTAGGAGAGTTGTAGTCCAATAGTGGGAGTTGAAGTTTTCTTTAACCTATATACTGAGTTATCTAGGTAATTTACATATTTACTCCCCATAGTGAAAATCCCCAATACAAGAAACAAACATAAATACACATATACAAAAATACAGGCGCATATATATATATATACATACATACATATGCTTGCTGCATAAGTGCATGGAGACTGCAAGAACATCAGTGAAAACTTCATAAACTGCAGTATTCAAGACTTATAAAAACAGTACAGCTGTGACTATAGCATGACACTCATGTCGAAGTCCACATTTAAACCTTTAGGATGTAAGGCATCCAAAGTGTGAATCCAGTAAAGTTCCCTTTGGCATAGCAGTTTATCAATATTGCCACCTATAGGTATTGTAATCTGCTCAATTCCCTGAAAGCGGAGAGAAGAAACTGAATGAGCACACTGTAAAGTGACAGGCCACAGGGTAGTTAGGGTCGGCACGTCTAAGGCCTTGTCCACACGGACACGGGTATTTTTATAACCGCACGCTCTGACATCGCAAGGCAAAAACCCTGGTTTCACGGTCTACACGACAACACTGTTACCGGCGTTTCTGAAAATCCTCACCCTGGCAGGGGTTTTCGAAAATGTTCGGTTTCAGTGCGTTTTCGTGTGGACGAACGGCCGAACCGCGTAAAAAAAGTCACGGTTATAAAAATACCCGTGTCCGTGTGGACAGGGCCTAATAGAGCTTTCATGCTCACTGATCCTCTGTTTTAAACTGCGTGTGGTCTTTCCCACATACACCATGTCACAAGGGCATCTTAAAATGTAAATAACATTCTTAGTTTTACATGTAATAATGCCCTTCACATTGTAGCTCTTACTGGATCTGGGATGTTTAAAGTTATATGTATTGCGTGTATTATTACATTGGGCACAATTCCCACAGGGATAGTTACCATCCCTAAGGGGTGTTTGGGTAGGAGTTGATCTTATACATGCTTTAACTAACCTATTGCGGAGGTTCTACAATTTAAAAGGCCTGACCTATGAGATGAAATGAATGTTCCTAAAATTGGTCTGAAAGCGCTTCTGGGTGGATTTCTTCTTTATGTCCCCCTCTCTCTTGGTGTGGTCTAATGCTGAAACATCCTTCTAGACAGTCTCATTGTATTTATATCATCATGGGGGATAAAATTTGCAGTTAGATTTATTAGCTCTGGCCTACAACCATCAATCTTGCACTTTCAAAAAAACATTTAATCTCGTTCTCATTCTGTCCTCCTCTTTATAAGTTAATTCCCTTTATTCCACAGTTCTCAGAAGCAGAACTTCTGTCCTTCTAATACATATTTCTCTTTTCCTTCATCTGACTTTCTTATGTGGTTAAACGCGCTACTACTTTTATATATAGTGATGTCGAATCGCTAAAAGTTCCGAAGATAGAAAAGATTGTTAAATCTGAATAATTTAAAGCTCTCCCTCCGAGCCCGCTGAATATTTCATGGGGCTTTTCAGTGCTGAGGTTCTGCTCTAACACACATATTTGCTTGTGTATGTTGCCTGTTGCTAAAATTCTGCTAGAGGGAATGATGAGCTCATGCGGGGAAGCCTTGTTAATTACAATTCTTACCCTGTAAATAATTCATGCCACGATAACATGGGAGAGGCGGTGGAGAACAACGAAGACATGGAGGAACTGAAGAGGAGGTGGAGGAAGAATGTTAGTTTTGCTGCCTTGGTTTAGTTTGTGTCTAACTATAATGTGTTGGAGGCAGCTCCCTGGGGGTGCGAAGGCAAATGAGGCATTCGTGGTGTTGGAGGCAGGCCTGTGATGAGGGGTGATTAAGCTGCCGATTGCCCCACTGCTACAGTAATTAAAGCAGCTCGCTATCTCTGTTGTGCTCTGCTATTTGCCCATTCATGGAAATGCATGACTGGAAGAGGAAGAAGTCGTTTTAAACAGCCCGAGCTCCTCTACCCCCTCACCAACAGGTCCCTGAATGACAGATGGTGTGCATCCTGGCGTTTGCCCGCAATGCTCTAAGCGCTCGGGCATGAGGCAGTGCTTCTTGTTGGCATGTGAGTTCCCTTCTCCGCCTATGGAAAAACATTTCCTAATCATGAATGAACAAATCTTATACTTCCTTATTGGTGCATAACTCATGAGTGGTATTTTAATTGACAGTAATGGTGAACTAATCTATTGTTGTCCAGGAATTAGGCAGAAGCCTTATGGAATAAAGAATGCATGTATTTATCTTCCTTATGGCAGTGTGTACCACCTGCTCCCCCAGCATGCTTTATTATTATTTAAATGGCTAGATCGCATATCGCGCTGAAGATTAGAGGCAGATTAAAAATGAATATGTAATCATTTTATCCATACCCTTCATGATCGACCGCTTTCATTTGCTGATTTGGAAGTGTGGATCAAGGAGATTGTATGTATTTTTTTTTTTCTTTGGTCTGATCTGATATCCTCACCTCCTTTGCCAGCACAAACTTTAAAGCTCTACATTTGATAGATGTCTAAGCTCTTTTGAAGTCAAATACTGTTTTGAAACAGCTACAATAAACTAAGGCTACACTGTAAAACATTTTTTTTGTAAAATAACGGTAAAAAGTCTGGCAGCAAAGTTGCCAACCACTTACCGTCAAATTACAGTAAAAAAACTTAAATTATTTTACAGAAAAATGTTGTTTTTTGAAAACGGATATTTACCGTAAATATTTTCTGTATTTTTACAGTCAAACTGCTGTAGAAAAAAAAACAAATCTCATAAAAAAAATGTCTGTTGAATGTTAAACGAATGTATAAATCTGTATAAAAACTTACAAATATTGCAGAAATACCTTAAAATTACATAATTAAAACAAAGACTTCTGTTTTAATACAGTATTATTTGGTATATTTTTAGGATAATCCAATCCATCTACAAAAACTCCTTGTCAAAGTAAAGACTTTTCTATGTAAAACACACAGAAAATGTTGTATAATTACCTTCAGATACCCTAATTTAAAGCCTAATACCAGTATATTGATCGATTTAAACTTTTATTTTATGTCATTATTCAATCTATTTACAGTAAATTCCTGTTAAATATTGGTTTTATCCTGTACAAAAAAACAAGATCTTGTGATATTAAGTTTCAGAAACATATTTTTAACAGTTATTGCTTTATTAAAACATTATTTGACAGTAATTACAGACACATCTCCAATAAATTTACAAGCTTTTACCATTAATGTATGCAGGTTTACTTTATATAAACATTATTTGACAGTAATAACAAGCAACTCTCCAATATTTCTACATGTTTACCATTCAAAATAAGGGGGTTTACTTTATATAAACATTATTTGACAATAATTACAGGCAACTCTCCAATATTTCTACATATTTGTACCTTTAATGTATGGGGCTTTACCTTCTATATACTTTTAACATCAATGTATGAGGTATACTTTATATAAACATTGCTTTATACTAATTAAAATCAACTTTCCAATATATCAACATGACATTTACTCAATGTATGGGTTAACTTTATATACACATTAATAGACAGTAATTACAAGCATTTCTCCAATATATGTAAAAATACACATGTTTATTTTATGTAAACAATATTTGATAGCAATTACAAGCAACTGGCCAATATATGTACATACTTTTTCCATTACGGCATGGGGTTTACTTTAAAATGCACATAGGCTAAAATGCACATAAAATACGGTCAAGTCCTTCAGTCAAAAAGTTCTTTGTTCTTAGTTCAGAAGCTAAGTTCTTTCCAGTAACAAACAAAGTTAATATATAATCAGTATTAATATACAGATGTGAATGTGCATGCTAAAAAAGTTCATTTGGCAGATTGATATTCACCCACGTCCTTTCAAAATTCCAACGATGGCTATGATCCTCTGTAGTGGCTCTCACCAGGCATTGTCCTGAAAAATAGATAAGATGTATCATGCTTGTAAAAATCGCCAGAGCAGAGCCATTAGGTTGCCCCCTAACAATAATTGCAGTTTGGAGCTTAAATGAAAATTGAACTGTATGCGTTGCGACGTTCGTCTATTATAGGACAACTTAGTTGGAATAAACGAGCAGACACTGATTAGCTACTTGCTCTACGTTTATTTAAAATTAACAGCAAGACGACTAGAAGTGAATGTGCTTTCCATTAAATGAATCACACACAGTTAACAAATCCTTAAGAAAAAAAAAAAAACTTTGTGTGATTTATTTAAAACAAAACACGTTCATTGCACAGTAAACAAACCCTTAAAGGAGAACTCCGGCGCAAAATGAACCTTTGGTCTAATAACACATTGGTACCTAGTCAACCGTTCTCTGAGATTTGTTTTCATGATAATCGAATGTAAAGAGTTTTATCTCTAAAAACTGTTTAGCGTATAACGCTAGTAATGGGGGCATTTAATAAGTAAAAAGAAATCGCTAGTTAACCCTCTGGGGACCAGAGTGTTTTTGGGGCCCTTGGGATGTTTTGACATGCACTGACATTTGTGCTTTTTTCAGTTATTTATAAACATGTTAATGGCAAAGGTGTAAATTCACTCTATATAGCACAAACTTGGCTACCATGATGAGTGAGCAACATGTATGTACATGTTTGTATTTTTAATAGAATAATGTTTATGCGTGGTTATTGAAAAAAATAAAAATGAAAGTTGCTGAAATAAGACCACAAAACACATATTGATTATTTCTTCACAAGACTTTTGAAAATTGTATCACATAGCCTAGAATATTTGCTCCAAAACTATGTGAGAATCATCCTGACTACTCATTCAGATAAGTCAATAAAGTCTTTTACATTTTTAATGACGTGTTTTGTTTGAGAAAGCTTTATGCGAGGAGGCGTGGTCTCTCATTAATATGTGTGGAATTTCACACCTGAGAAAGACAAAGACCCTCCCCATAATGGCCCTATTAGGTGCTATCAGGCCATATCATTACAGGAGCCTTGCACAAAGAATGAGGAGATTTAAAAAAGAATGGCTTTTAGATTGTTTGGATTTATATAAGGAAAATACAGGGTGCATAAGTCTGGACACTTCTATCACACACCCTTCACCGTATAGACATGGTTTTATTTCAGTTCAAAGTTCAAAGTTAGAGTTGGAAACATCTTGAAAAGAAAATTGTCTTTCTCCATAAATGTCTTAGTTTGATCATACATATTTCAAAGTTGAGGATTCATTATTTTGATAGCTTGAACAAACACTAAAACATCTTAGTTGATTAGTTTATTGACAAAACATACTATATATTTAACATATGAGCAGAAACTCCTAAAAAAAGCTTATTTGATGTCTATTTTAGAGTAAAAACTTTATCCAAAACGAGTCAACGAAATGTTATTTAGTCTGTAACAGTGCGTATCTGTGCGTTCATTCATTCATTCATTCACACACACACACACACACACACACACACACACACACACACACACACACACACACACACACACACACACAAACATGATTCACATTTAACAGTACGCTATTTTTCCGTTTACAGACACTACGTTATTCTATATCGCGATTAGAACAAAGCACTTGCAAAAAACACTTACTTCTCAGCTGAATCTGTTCATCCTCGCAGTGAAAATAAACCCAGTGGTAAATGTCCCAGGATTGTTCCTCATATAGCCGCGCAAGACGACAGTAGATTAATCTGACTAAAAAATAATGTGTGTTTTCAGAGTTTATGGGCGTTCACGCGTCTCAATGTGTTGCTTCACATATTTGCGTTTGAATAGCGCGTGCTCTCCGTGGGCGTGTCACATTACCAGGGATAATCAGCTGAGAGAACGATAATGAGACGGGCTGACACGTCTCTCTTTTTATATAGATAACATAAACGGAGAATATTAATTTTAGTTTTGAATCGGATCATTTAAAAGTACAAACTCAAACGATTTAAAAGATATATTGCTTATGGCTGGGTGAATAGTATAAGCTGAGTTGTGTTGAAGATTAGAGACGTGCTCTAGAAAAAAAGTTCACGGTGACTGAGAGGCAGAACGCACACCCTGTTTATTTTCTTTATTTTACAAAAGCACAATATTTTATTTCGATTGTATGTGGGCACATAAAAAAGTAGACATTTAACAGATTATTTTCTCATATTTCTTAACTCTATATGAACAGAAATGATGGTAGTACTTTAAGTCTATTTTTCTGCTATGTGAAAAAAAACGAGCAAAACGCGCCCGCGCGTTTCTGGTCCCCAGAGGGTTAATACCACTAACAAGGCTCAAAATAGCCCCACACTAACACAGTAGCATAATGAGGGTCCCTACATGCAAACCGAAGCATTGAGAACTTTGTAAGTGTACAGACCGTTTAATAAGAAGATAAAGATAAAGACAGTCCTTTTCGAGTATACAGACAGGAGCCATCTTTGGAAAACAGTCTCGACTAATCAAACCACGAACGCCATTCATACAGTTCAGAAGTTCACTGAACTTCATACAGTTCAGCTCACTTAGCACGTCGTTCGTGGTTTGACTAGTCGAGACTGTTTTCCAAAGATGGCTCCTGTCTGTATACACGAAGTGGACTGTCTTCATAAAATATCTTCTTATTAAATGGTCTGTACACTTACAAAGTTCTCAATGCTTCGGTTTGCATGTAGGGACCCTCATTATGTTACTGTGTTAGTGTGGGGCTATTTTGAGCCTTGTTAGTGGTATAAACTAGCGATTTCTTTTTACTTATTATATGCCCCCATTACTAGCGTTATACGCTAAACAGTTTTTAGAGATAAAACTCTTTACATTCGATTATCATGAAAACAAATCTCAGAGAACGGTTGACTAGGTACCAATGTTTTATTAGACCAAAGGTTCATTTTGCGCCGGAGTTCTCCTTTAACAAAAAAAAACTTTGCAATGAAGTCGTTCATCCTCGGATGCGGCGCCGTGCGCACTGTTACAAAAAACCCTGTGCACACAGCCAAGCGAAATGGGGTCTTGCGCACCCAACGCGTCATTTTTTTAAGGTGCGCGCGGACCATAGACAGTAAAAGAAACGGACGCGTCGAGTATAAACAAGGCTTTACTCCGTGTCAGCGCGCGCTCTGATCGGTAAAGGTGCACAGACCTCTCCCGAATCATCTCCAGCACTCAGCCTCCGAAGCACCACTAACTCTCCACCTCTGTTTCCCTCGTAAGCTGATAATAGTATTTAAACATTCTCTATGATAAAAAATGTTTGTAAAAAATATTTGAATAACGGTTTTGGCGGTTATAGAGTTCTAATGACGGTGTTCAACTATAACCGTCGGTCTCACGGTTATATAATAACCTTCACACCCCTACTGGTACGTGTTTGCAAGAGGCAACAGTAACTTGTAAGATGTAACGTTAAGTTAACAGCTAACGTTATTAAATTAATGTTAGTCAACCAAAGGTATTTAACGTTAATGTTATGATGGCTGATGCATGTTTCACATTCAGGGCTAACGTTAATAACGGTTTAACTTTATTAGGACCAGCATAATGTTACATTTGCTAGACAGACTTTTATAAGGTTAATACATAATGTAACAAACGGCAAGTTTTAACGTTAGCCCTGCTGACTCGACAATGTTAACTTGCATATTAAAATTTTAAAATGTATAAAAGCTGCCGCACTTAACAAGCACATTTGACATTGTGAGGAAACATAAATATATATATATATTATGTATATGAAATTTATTTCAATTGTAAAAATGTTATCTTTGAGTAATGTCATCTTTGAGACTGTTAGTTGTTACATGATTAAAAATGTAAACATACACATAAAGCATGGCAATCAGTCAGAAATGTGTATCATAGAAAGGGAAGCACACACACAAAAAATGCCAGTTGGTACACCAAAATCAAATAACCCTAACCCCATCAAATAATTTTACCTGCATCTGAGGGTCTTTCCCTTAATGTTTCCAGTGATTAAAGAAAGGACTGATGAAGGTGACACGAATCTCCCCTTTCAGTGTGCCACTTCAGCAGAAGAAAGACAAAAGGACAGAAAGTTACTCAGACTTTCCATCAGTAACAGTATGAAAATCACACTTAATACTATCCCAGTGTAGGTTTTCGAACAGTGGGTAAAATTGACTTACTGTAACGTTAGTTGGTGAATGGGTCTTTCTGTTGGGTGTTCTCCCCCGATAAACATCTTATTCCAATGCTTGATCTAAAAAATAAAGTAAACAAATATCTTTTCAATATGTTATCAGTGTTTGAAGAGGTTATGTAAACATACTTCTAACGAATAAATGACGGTTTTATCACTTTACTCATTCCCACGCTTTTTTACCTCTCATGTTAACTTACCAACAACAAAACACAGCAATGTTAGATGGTACTAACACATTGAAATACGTGCTAATATCGCTACGTTAATAGTGAAGCAGTACAAAAACACACACAGAGATAACTTATTCATCTTATGAGGTTACAGTTAGCCTATGACAGTTAAATTACCCGTGTCCCTAAACGTTAGAAAAATGTTTTCTTACCTGATATCGCCAACAGACCACGTACGTACGACCCCTTCCTCTGTTCATATTCCAGCTTTTGTTCTTCATTGACATAGCAACTAAAATTCGCTCAGAATTTAAGAATTCAACAGGCAGATATAAAATAATCCAGGTCTGACCGAGTAATCACCAACGCAAACAGCAGCTGCACACACCAACCGAGAGTAACGGACGTATTTTCAAACTTAAAATAGGCGCGCAGAGCCGCGCACATTCTCATTGGACAGTTTCCTGGAAGACAGACAGATTAACCAATCATGCTCAAAGTAAAACGGAGAAACAACCAATAACAATAGCAATAGTTTGCGCGAGTTGCAGTCTGTATTACTATTTAATTAATTGGTCAAATGACATGACAGTGTATGAATATGTAATAATGCAATGTAAACTGTTAGGCAAGCAGACAAAATTGGCAAGCATACAAAATTGTAAATTCACACAAAATCACATAAAGCAAAAGGTTTCTGCTGCACTGCTCTGTTGAGGGTGAAACTATTATTGTTAATGATAATACTTATATTTTAACATATACTTGAAGAACTGTTATGAAAATCAGAAAAATCATTAAATGCTAATGAATTATCATAATAATATGTTAAAAGGCAGATATTTATGTATGTTGTTGAAAACATTACGTTGTTTCAACGTACAGATCTTGTAAAAAATTAAACGTTGATTTAGAAGTGTTTTTGTTAACCTTTTTCAACCATTTAGCATTAAACGTTGTTTCAACGACTGGCATTATTTCAATCATATTTCAACGTTGAAGGTCGGTCATGTGCCGGCTGGGTATATTAATCTACCTTTAGTGAAAGCTGAATGCCGATATCGTGGAAATGTTCCATACTTTATCCAGGCTCTCTACTGCTTCGCGCGAAGTTATGACGTATCCCCCTCCCAAAGTCAAACAATATCATTGGTCGAGATTGCCTCTGGCGTATGATTCGTCCAATGATTGTACAACATTCAATTATTTGAATCTGCGCGCACTTTCTTGATATCTAAAGCACAGAGACTAGAAAAACAATTAGGATGTTTGTCTACACGTTGTGTAATGTTTCAACCATTTTAATGTCTTCAATTCCTTCACCCGCAGTTTACCAAAGCTCAAGTTTATGCTACAAGAGCCTTGGTTGAACTCGAGCCCCAGAATAAATTCCTTGTCTTTCACACATTGCTCACCTATTGTAAATTAAAAATATATAGCACCCCATTGTAAAGCTTTATTCATAGTATGGCGGTTTGTTCCCATCAACCGAGAAAATTGTGGAGTGGCCTAATGATTTCACTGCAGTGAGGGCCTTAAATTTTGTTGAATATAGATTGACTTTGTGTCTTAATGCTTCAACGTTTTTAAAGTTGATTTACAGCCTTTACTTTTAAATTGAATCACATATTTTCTTCTCAAATAAGCATATGAGATACGTGTCAATATAGTATATGGTCAGAAAATCACTGTCAGGGCAGCATTTCAAACAGACAATGTCACCCTTAAAAGCCAAGCCAAAAGAGGACATATCAGCACACAAGATTCAAGAGTCCTTTCACACCAACAGGCAGACAGGCATTAGGAGGTTAGTGTCCAGCATTCTTGAGCCTGGTTGTCTTGCGGAACAACTGTCCCAAAGCATGATGATCCGAGACTTGAGGGTGCAGCAGACAGCAGCAGGCAGCAGTGCACGGGGTGGGGTCTGAAAATGTTGCCACTCAATTTTTTCTCTGCCACTTATGAAATTGTTACAGAACACTTCAGAATTGTAAACACTGAGTCAGTGGTACCTGACAGTAGAAACACTGGATATAGGATGCATAAACAATCACTGACTATTCTTGATTTAATTTTATATTAAACTTAAGCTCAATTATTTCATGTACAATAACTGTATATTTAGTTACACTGTGCAACAATATCTCCTACTGTATTCATCCATCTTTCGAGGCAATATTTTTAGATCTGTTTCTGTAACACACAGTAATTATTATGTTCAATTTTTATTTACAGCATATGCATGAAAGGTAAAGCCTACATAGCTGTTTTTTTATTTTTATTTTATGTATATATTTTTTATCTATCACTCTTGTATCTGCACTTGTTGAATCTTAAGCTGATGTGGCCAGCAAAGTTTATCTTTGCTTCTGAAAAATATCTGCATTGGTGGCAGGGGACTTGGAAGTTTTACATTTACGCTGTATTTGATAGGTGAGGTGCTAACCTAACCCTAACCCTATACATTAATGGTAAAGTAATGTAGATATATTGGATAGTTGCTTTTATTTACTATAAAACAATGTTTATATAAAGTGAACTCCTTGAATTAAAAGTATGTAGATATATTGGATAGTTGCGTTTAATTACTATAAAAGTAAGTTTATTCAAAGTAAACCTATACATTAATGTGAAAAGTACGTGTTTTACATCTAAAAATCTGTACTTTGACGGGGAGTTCTTGTGGATGTAATTGATAATGTTATGAATTTACCAAAGAATACTGTGTAAAAACAGAAGACTTCTTTAATTGTATAATTGTAAGGTATTCCTGCAATAATTTCCAGTTTATATGCAGATTTATTAATTTGTTTAATGTTCTACAGACATTTTTTTAATGAGATTTTCTTTTCATTCTACAGCAGTGGAACTGTAAAAATACAGAAAATGTTTACAGTAAATATCTGTATTTAAAAAAACAGAATTATTCCGTAGAATAACTTAAGGTTTTTTACTGTAATTTGACGGTAAGTGTTTGGCAACTTTGCTGCCAGACTTTTTACCGTTTTTTTACGATTGTTTTTTTACATGTATTTACCTTAAATTTAAGGTTTCACAGTAAAAAAACACATAGTTGTCTTAATTTTAAATAAGCGATTTTTTTGTCTTTTTACATAGAATTTAATGTAATTTAACATTCAAGCCAATTAAACAAAAGAATAATCCTGTAAAAAAACTATAATTTCTCCTTATATGAATTTACAGATTATTACTTTTATTTTATGGTTAATGTTTTTAATAAAAGTTTTTTTCTGTATTTTAATGACATTTACACGTAATGTTAAAAAAACAGAAAATATCTGTAAAATAATACAGTATATTTCTGTGAAAAAACTTTTTTTTTTTACAGTGTATTGAAGGGTTCTACAATATGGAAGTATGCAATTATATAATTTTATTTAATCAGTCATTGTTTTTTGCACAGAATTATGAATGAACAATGGATCTCAATCTTAAACTTAAACCAATATTTTGACACTAAATCTACTGTATATTCTAGTTTATGTAGCTGACTCTTTTATGTAACATTTGTATATTGGAGTATAAAACATACTTTTGTAACAACGTCTCACTCATTTTGAATAATAATTTTTTTTTTTTTACATTCACATGAATCATTCGAATGATTCACAAGAGTGAATTAAACCCTTGCTTGCTCTAAAGCTTCGAGTGCAGTAGACCTACTGTGACTGTAAAATTAAGTTTGTGACATGTTACATCGCTACTGGAAAAGCCTTTTGCTGAAATGGCTATACAGTTAGTATTTTGAAAACATTGCTACTTTTATTTGGTACTGGTAGTGCAGTGAGACAGTATTCCTGCTGTTCATGACACAGCACTTTTACTTCTTAAGCCAAAGCCAAGGAGGCTAATAAAATATTTAGGAGATTGTTTGGTGGTGTTTGTGTGCATGTTATGAAGGAAAAGAGAACTGATAAGGGCAAAGCAAGACTTTCGCGATTCTCCAGTCAGAGGAAACGATTTCCCTTCTTGGTGACTATGTTCATCACGTGGGTTTATTTTGTTTTAATGTGTCACATGAGGTTTGTGGTTTCTCAAGTAGTTGGTATTGCACCAGTGCAGCACAGCACTTCCCCTACACCATGTTAGGTGCAGTGCGTGAAGAGAGATGATGTCTACCAGTAATTCATCTTTTTTTTTCTCAACCTTTTCCAGAAGATAATGAAGCATTGCTAACTTGCTTTGTTCTTAATCAGTATCTTTTTTTTCCCCCAAGTAAAAATGTCTAAACATTCTTAAAACAAGCTACAGTATTTCAGAAGCACAATTTTAGGGGTGGCTCGATACCACTTTTTCATGTCCGATACCGATACCGATACCACAAACTTGAGTATCTGCCGATACCGATACTGATACAATACCATACCATATTTTTCTCCCTCTTAATTAAGCTGTTAATAACACGTTTGTCAGGAGGATGCACTGTGATTAACCTAGCCATCTAAAAAGCATCATGCTCAAATAGTGCAATAAATGTTCTCCTCCCCTAAAGGAAGAAATACGTAGCCCACAACATCTACTGCTGCTTAATTTTTATTAAAATAATTTTTAAACAGAACTTGTAGCAGCATTTTTAATTATTCAGCACCATTCAATTAATTAAATTTAAAGTCCAACTGTGCAAATAAAAAAATATATAATTCCAGTGCCAAATACTGGATGTAACAAAACTCTATGTAGTCATAACTTAAATAAGTATAACCTACCATAAAAATAATGGTATCTCCATTATAAAATGTACAATAGAACAGAATAGTACAATACGCCACTCACAAATTAAACTACTAGGCCATTACACCTAATAAAGGGGAAAAACATTTTGGGTAGACAGTCCAAGCTCTAAAGTTTTTCACATGTAACATCTGGGGATCATAGGTGTAATTTGAGGGTGCGACATGTCCCAGCCACTTTTTCTCAGGATCGATATTGCCCCCCACCACTTTTGAAACATTATGAGGCACAGATGTAATACAAATAAATAAAACATCTCCATTTAACAGAGCATTAATTAACATAGTTAGACCTAGCGCTAAAATGTGTTTGTTTTTTTAAATCAAGCTGAGCGCTCGTTGTCGCTGCTATCAGTTGCACGGATACAGTGTTCTCTTGTGGCGCGCGCACAATCTTCACTCGGACGCGCTCCAATCTATCGCCGTTGCGGAGACTCACAAAACAAAATGCACACTTTTTTAAAATAACTCCACACAGCTGACATGATAATTGCTGACAGGTCTCACCTTACTCGTTCTAGCTACTGTTCACGTGACGCCAGTGTTGCCAAGTCAGCGCTCCCTCTCACACCCCGAAACGCGATTTGCTACTTTTTAAAAAGCAATTGGGCGGGTTTTGTTGTGAAAATCTGGCGACCCTGCGTGCAGCTGCAGCGTGACGCATGTTGCTCATCTCTCTTTACGGCATGTCTCTCAGGTGTTGTTAAGCATTTGTTTGACAGTTTAGAACTAGGTCCGTGGTCGTATCGGATCGGAATATACTCCCGCGATTCATACAATATCCGATCCAGTGATTTTGGCCAGTATCGGACTAATACCGATACCGAATATCGGATCGGCGCACCCCTAAATTGTATGAGATATCAAATTCGCAAATTGTTTTTCTTGTTTATTGCGTAAATGTAACTTTAGTGAGGGTTATTAAACAATTAAACAATTTGACAATATGTACATTGCTTTCAATTTACAATTTACAATTGTAAACAATTTACTCCCAAATCCTGTACATTTTTTAAGGGTGTTCATAAATTTGTAGTTTGTGTGTTTTGTTTCTCATTCCTTTACATACATGTATGCAATGCGTAATTATTATTAACTGCATGAGAACACAATAACTGAAGTTTATTTAGAAAGCAAAACCACAGGCCAGACTAGACCAGAAGCAGCTGACCTTGAGGAACAGTCTGGTGAAACTCTGAGTTTCTCAATGAGTGTCTCGGCTGTCAGCTCTATTTTGTTGTCCTTAGATGGATGCAGTGGATCACTTTTATGCTGACTTTGCTATTCCCTTTTAAAGTGTTTTTGTTTTTATTTTTATGAAAAGTACTTTTTATGAGAAGGACATTTGCTGACTTTGTGTTGTCAGCCAAAAGCAAAAATCAAAGGAAGAACCTTGATACTTCATGTGATTTACTAAACGGTATGCTTTACACCCATGACTGTGTAAACACCCTTTATACATCATAAAGACATGGGGATTTTCTGTCACTTCAGTGCAGTGCTGTATCACTGCTAAATATCTCTGTTCTTATTGATAGTTGCTGGATTGTGACTGGTGTCTGTGCTTCAGTGAAGAGTGAA
Organism: Rhinichthys klamathensis goyatoka; assembly: GCF_029890125.1. Taxonomy (NCBI): domain Eukaryota; kingdom Metazoa; phylum Chordata; class Actinopteri; order Cypriniformes; family Leuciscidae; genus Rhinichthys; species Rhinichthys klamathensis. The sequence goes on along the minus strand of NW_026606920.1, from coordinate 27,929 downwards.
GCTGGGTGTCCGGACTGTCCCACTCCCAGCCGCAGGCTCTCAACTTGAAAGACACCGACGTGTCTGTGGGACTTGGTTTTTCCAGTAGTGATGATTTCATTATTGTCAAATGCTCATGAACCAGACGCCCAGGCTCTCGTTTGCAGGAACTGCAAATCATATGCTGCTGACTGATCATTAAACTGAAAACCCACCAAATTTACATGTCAGCGGAAAAGTCACCCACGTCAATACCGCTCTCCCTTAATACAGAAGTGCTCAATGTCATTATATATAGCAATATTTTGAACAGTTATAGTGATTTATGCAACACTCAAACAATCAAGTTTTAATGCTTTAATTTACAATTTACAATCTATTTATGTTGCATCATACTGGGTAGCTGAGCAACCATGAATTTTAATTGGTCCAAAGTCCTGCTTCACAATATTGAATGTTAGATATCGATAATGTTCTGATTGACTCTGTGCAGTGGTTTCTTGTTCTGATTTGACATTCACTGCCTAAAGCCCAATTTATACTTCTGCGTCAAACTCACGCCGTAGCTACGTCGTAGGCTGTGTGTAGCGCGCGTACACTTCGGCGTACCCTGACGTGCACCTCTCCAAAAATGTAACAACGCGTCAATTCTACGCGTACCGCAAGCGCTGTGATTGGTCTGCTAGAACCGCTCCCCGGCTTTTACATGCTCCCTCTGCATGTGTAATTGCGCGTCAACGTGGACAACGACGCAGAAGTATAAATGAAAACCAACGCGTAGTGTATAGCGTAGAGGCTCTGGCATAGGTCCGACGCAGAAGTATAAATGAAAACCAACGCGTAGTGTATTGCGTAGAGGCTCCGGCGTAGGTCCGACGCTGAAGTATAAATTGGCCTTAATGCCTATTATTATTTATTTAAATGTGGAACAGTATGCAGCAAAACATTTCTAGCAGTAGTATCAGACAGTGTTTTCAGACGACCTTGCTTAATTTAGCCATTCTCATCCTGTTTTGCATTATTAATCCTGTCTCAATCCAGTGGTTCTCAACCTCTTTGACTTTATGCTTTATGCTTTGACTTAATGCTCACCGTTGTGCACAACAATATTTTAAGGCCGCTTTAGTTTGTGATTTACTGGATAATGATTTAAAAAAATGTTTTGTATTCACAATTTCTACCTGAAAAAATATTTTAGAGCTTGACATAACTAGAAAAATGTATATTCATTATAAATATTCCATTGGTTTTTTAAGATCGTATTAATTAACATGACTTTTCCAGGTCTGGAAATCACACCTTTTTATTTTTTTTAAAGAACATGGTTCTTCTTTAGAATTTTTAGTTTTGTCTTATTTTAATGCCACTTTTTAAATTACTTTTAATGCTATGTTTTGTCTTGTTTTAAATTCATCTTTAAATTCATCTGGACTGGAGTCCCCTTGAAAATTAGCTGATGCCCCCTAGTGGGCTCTGGCCTCTGGTTTGAGAACCATTGGTTTAATGAAAATTTAAATGTGTGTACTTTGCATAGTATACATAGTACATACTGCGAACAATAGTGATAGTAGGGTGGTTGTAGTAGTATGTTATTCTGAACTTACTGTCTGTTTTTTATGTAAAAGAAAAATCTTACCACTCTGTTGTAGTTCCAGTGGCAGGACTCAGCAGTTGTGTCTCAGAGACAGGGTTTTGATGTTTCTCTTAAGATTGTAAGTAAGAACAATCCTGACAAAAATGTGGAGTAGAAACACGTCATCGCAGCAATCGATATGCTTTCCCGGCTTAATCTCATTAAGCATAAGTGCGTTTGTTTGAGTGCATGTGTGTTTGCATGTACTGTTTAGCTCAAAACAAGCTAAGCATTATGACGTGAGGCGAGTCGTGGCCAGGGAAAAACACTTCACATTATCGGCCATTAGAGCTTCTGTATTCATTCTGCATAGAAGGATTCAAGAATTCAAAGCAAACTGCTTTCTTGAATAGCAAAGCAGAGGTACAACCACTGTCTCTGACTTCCTGCCATCGCTGTTTCTCACCGACACTATGGAGTAATTTTAATAAATTGCTATTTTAAGCTTCGGACCATGCACTCTTCATCATAACGCTAATCCAGGTCAAATGGATTTACATTAAAAATGCATCAGGACTGACTCTTGCTTTCATTACACACATTAAGGTTATAAATTAACAACTCTTCGTCCTTGTAGGTCAAAGAACCAGAATGCTGTTGTGAACATCATGCCTTTAACCAGAGTATAAAGGGTCGTTTTGTACTGATCTTGATTAGATTAGATTTTTCTCTCTAGATTCCACACTTCACCATAATAAAAACCACAAATCTGATCCCGTTTCTGTGCAAAAGAAAAGACACTAGACGCTTCTTCTCTGGCCAAGGTCGGGTCAGGCTGGCGACTGTAAGTCATTGCTTGCCTGTATTGGATAATGAGTTAAACACAGACGGGCTTCTGTGTTGTGTGCAGGGCTTTGTAACGTGTGATTAATGATGTCTCATGACTGAGATGTACAGTAAATTCAAGCTTTTTAAATGGACATCTTGTGAGAGATGACAGGCACCGTTGTGTATAGCTTTCTGCTCACACTGCCTTTGAATTGCAACATTCATGGCCAGGCATAAGGATCTGAGAGTGTGGGAATGGTGGGAGGAAACAGTTTGTGTTGTGAATTGTGTTAGCTGCTGTATTTTTTTTATAACTTTTTATTCTTTTTTTTTATGGATGGTGGTGAGTAAAAGAAAGCAATCTAGGTAGAGGGTAGAGATCAAGGGAATGGAATCAGGATATGTTGCAAGCTGGACATGAATCTGCTCTGTTTGCTTAAGCACCCGGCCAAAAAAAAAAAGAGATTTGAATTTCCTCATTTTAAATTCAGACAAGACAAAGTAACACAGTACTGAAATACTAGGACCTTTCTTGTTTTAGGTAATCCCAGGGTCATGAAAAACATGGAAATAAAAGGGTATAAATAACATGTATGCATTTCTTTTATTTGTTTGTTCATTAATTTTTGTTAAATCATTTGTTTGCTTGTTCATTTGTTAGGTTTATTTATTTGAATGCTCAGTTCAAAAATACTTAACTGGCTAGAAATTGGTTTTGTGAGTGCAATCTCTGTAAAAGGAGTTTAGAATTCTTATCCAAAAATCAAAAGCAGCTGGAAAGGTAATTTGAAAAGTCATGTAAATTATTAGGTCAAAGGTGTAGAATCTGTGAATTGTAGCATAGAATCTAGATGCTCACTATCAGTGTTGCATGCTTTTTATAGATGTGTGTAGATGATTGGAGATGGCAGGTGTGTGTGGTGCACTAACCCACCTGGCACTGAAGGCCACATTAGATTTGATGCCCATTAACCCAGTTATGCCCTGCCTCCCCTGAGGCCATTTTAACGGTCTTGCCATTCCAGCTCTCTTATCGCCAACCAAGGTTCAATTAGCAGAGCTTGATGTCAATAACCTCAATGCTCCTCTCCTCCTCCTCTTTCTCTTCTTCTCCCGTCGTTTCCCATCAATATTCACTGTCTTTAAAAAGCTATTTAGGTCTGGCCCTTTCAAGCCTTCAGATAACCACCATGTCTGCAGATTTGACCCCTGATCGACTGATGACACTTTCCCTTTACTTTCCTTTTACTTCAGTCTCTGTTAATCTTCATCTTTGTCTGGCTGTTAACATCAGCAGCACAATCTGTTCCACAGTTTTCAGTTGAATTGTGTTTTTTGCTAGGAATGTATTCTGAAAAATTCGCTAGAATGATTTGAACTGATAACTCATGGCAGCATTTTTGATTTGAGTGCCACTGCGTAGGTTTATCAGAGAGTTCCATCAAAAAGGAAAATTGCTGTAATTTACTCACCCTCATATCGTTCCAAACCTGTATTCTTGTGTGAAACAGAACACAAATATATATACACTCACCGGCCACTTTATTAGGTACCCCATGCTAGTAACGGGTTGGACCCCCTTTTGCCTTCAGAACTGCCTCAATTCTTCGTGGCATAGATTCAACAAGGTGCTGGAAGCATTCCTCAGGGAGTTTGGTCCATATTGACATGATGGCATCACACAGTTGCCGCAGATTTGTCGGCTGCACATCCATGATGCGAATCTCCCGTTCCACCACATCCCAAAGATGCTCTATTGGGTTGAGATCTGGTGACTGTGGAGGCCATTTTAGTACAGTGAACTCATTGTCATGTTCAAGAAACCAATTTGAAATGATTAGAGCTTTGTGACATGGTGGAAGTAGCCATCAGAGGATGGGTACATGGTGGCCATAAAGGGATGGACATGGTCAGAAACAATGCTCAGGTAGGCCGTGGCATTTAAACGATGCCCAATTGGCACTAAGGGGCCTAAAGTGTGCCAGGAAAACATCCCCCACACCATTACACCACCACCACCAGCCTGCACAGTGGTAACAAGGCATGATGGTTCCATGTTCTCATTCTGTTTACGCCAAATTCTGACTCTAACATCTGAATGTCTCAACAGAAATCGAGACTCATCAGACCAGGCAACATTTTTCCAGTCTTCAACTGTTCAATTTTGGTGAGCTCTTGCAAATTGTAGCCTCTTTTTCCTATTTGTAGTGGAGATGAGTGGTACCCGGTGGAGTCTTCTGCTGTTGTAGCCCATCCGCCTCAAGGTTGTGCGTGTTGTGGCTTCACAAATGCTTTGCTGCATACCTCGGTTGTAACGAGTGGTTATTTCAGTCACTGTTGCCCTTCTATCAGGTCGAACCAGTCTGGCCATTCTCCTCTGACCTCTGGCATCAACAAGGCATTTCCGCCCACAGAACTGCCGCTCACTGGATGTTTTTTCTTTTTCGGACCATTCTCTGTAAACCCTAGAGATGGTTGTGCGTGAAAATCCCAGTAGATTAGCAGTTTCTGAAATACTCAGACCAGCCCTTCTGGCACCAACAATCATGCCACGTTCAAAGTCACTCAAATCAACTTTCTTCCCCATACTGATGCTCGGTTTGAACTGCAGGAGATTGTCTTGACCATGTCTACATGCCTAAATGCACTGAGTTGCCGCCATGTGATTGGCTGCTTAGAAATTAAGTGTTAACGAGCAGTTGGACAGGTGTACCTAATAAAGTGGCCGGTGAGTGTATATCTCAATACAATGAAAGTCACTGGGGTCTAAAACACTGGATCCCACTGATTTATTCTAAGGACAAAGGTTTGGAATGCAAAAATTTTCATTTTTGTTTGGCCTGTCGTTTAAAATTTCAGTCGGTTTCTCAGTTATAGGATGGCTTCAGAGAACTTCATAGTGCACAAGTAATTTGAACGACTTTCTTATTGTCACCACCTTGAGCTTACCATCCTATAAAGGCCAGTTCACACTAGTGTTGTCACGATACCAAAATTATTGTTTCGATACCGATACCAAGTCAAGAATTGCGATTTCGATACTTTTTCGATACTTTTCCTGAAAAGGGAGAAACACTCTCAAATATCATTGCTGTGCTTTATTTTAAAACTGGGACAACATTCCAATCATAACACACTAATAAATGAACATTTGAACAGCAGATAGGCTATAATAACCATTTGAACAAAATATGAAATATGAAAAATATAAAAAATAAATTAGAGCAATGACATTCAAGGTAAATAAATAAATAAATTTAGCAGCATTATCTCAGTTATCATAAGAAACATAAGATTTTATCAATATCAATGCCACTGACGATTCTGCTTATCGATCCGATTCTTTAACGATTCTCTTATCGATTCATGATAGCATTGTGTGGAAAAAAGTAGTCATATGCTTTTTCGGGGGGAAAAAACAAGTGTTTTTATTTGTTTTATGTAATTTATGTAATAAATGAAACCTTATGACAAAGTGTTAACGATTAGTTATACACCGATTCAGACAGATCAGTTGTTTTAACCATTCATTAAAACGAATCGGTTCAAATGAGTCATTAGTTCGCGAATTGGACGTGTCATTATCGGACGTGTGCGCGTTGTGTGATTATCCCGGCGGTTAGGACATCCCACTGTCATCACAGAAAACATTTCATGACTGGATAACGTTAGTTTTTTTCGTTTATTTAAAGTGTGGTTTATGTCAGCTGAATGTGCGGAACGATTCAGAGAAGATAAGGCAACGTATTTTACCACAATTTACACCCAGCGGTAATTCAAAAAAAAAAAAAAAAAAACTCCGAATGCTCCACATGAAACTTTAGTCTCCCGACCTTACCATCGTGTCGAATTATTTTGATTAATATGTGCGAGGGAGAGAGAGAGAGCAAGACAGCGCTTAGTTTTGAGACGGTGAAGCCTTGTTTATACTTTCGCCTGGCTCCGCAGAGAGAGAGAGAGAGTGCGCGCGCGCGACCGGGGCTCGCTCACTCTCTCTCTCTCTCTCTCTCTCTGCTCGTTCAGTTCACGCGCCATGTCACACGCGCATGAGGAGAAAAACACAGACGTCCATAGGGAGGCACTGGAAGCGTGCGTTGCACACACCAACATGCAATACTCTCTTAAAAATCTGGAACGCGGTCATTCTTAGAAGTATCGATACTAATAAATTTAGGTATCGTGAAGTTTTTAATTTCCGAGTATCGCGATACTTTTGAAGTATCGGTGCACCGTGCAACACTAGTTCACACCAAGAAAGATAACTATATTAGCATCCATACCAACGCATGATAATGTTACGTTTATTATAAGTGTGTGTTGCAGTTTTGTCATCTGATGCTTGAATGCTTAGGGTCTTTAAATCAGGATGGATTGTGATTGGCTGTCAATGTTTTTAACTTTCATCAGCTGGAAAAAAAAAATCGTTCTGAAAGTGATTCCAACAATATCGTTCCTCTGTAGTTATAGTTGTTATAGTGGTGTGGACTTCCTTATTATTTTCAGTTATGATTATTAAAACTTTATAGTTATCGTTCTTGATGCGAACAAGTTTGAATCAGACTACAGTATAATGGCGCCGTGTGTTCGATTTCATGTGCAGCCAGCAAAGACAACTCAATAGAATTATGTGTTTGTGTGAACGTTGTTTTTGGCCCCTTTACTGTGGTGTTTTTTGTTTTCGTTTTTATCTTATTAAATTAATATTAAATTTAGATTTCAAGCTCACAAATTTAATTTCTTTTTCCATGTTGCTGTTGGTTCACTGGCGGGAAAGGAAACGCTACTCTTCTGCTTTTCTTCTGTACCTGTTCTCTCTCCACTCCTAGGGCAGAGTGCCTCTGCTATGTAAATGTATTCCATCATTCCGTTGACCTCCCAGGACTGCCGAAGCATGTCATTGCTTTTCTCAGCCTGCCTCTCGCTCTCTCCCTCATCTGTCCGAACAGGCCACCTCTCCCCACCTGCAGACATCATGTTAGTTATGTGACAGGCCTGCTGGCAGGGTATTGCACAGGAACCTCAGCCTGTCTTCCTCAGAGGCTTCTGACATGAGGTCCAGACACAAGAGCGCATAACTAAACAGTCATGCAGAGAAAGCTTTCCCTCTGCAAGCGCATTCATTACATGCCAAGAAAGGATCACCCTGCTGTGGCGTTTTTGGTAGTACGGTCATGTCTTGTGTCTATAAGGTTTGGGATAATGGAGAAATCTGTGATAACGTCAAATCGGTCTCATCAGGAAGTTCCTGTGTTTTAAAAGTGAGTTGTTGTGTGGAACCCACATGGAATCTGCCCTGTGATTTCCACAGAATTTAAATACCTGCTCTATAGGGGTATTTACACGACAACGATGTACTAAAAACAGATGACAACGTTGTCCAAACGATCTCCTTTCACACGGATCTGCAAAAATTACTATAAAGGGTGTTTTATGCATGCCAAGCCAGTAGTTGGCGATGTCACTGTCAAGAACCTCCCCACGAACATGTAATACGCATGCGCATGACGTCACCGTTTCACAAATTCACATTTTTTTTATTTACATGGAGACTGTAAAGGCATCGCTTTCAAAACCTTGCTCTTTGAAAACCGTTTTCAAAACACTGTTGTCATGTAAATGAACAGCCAAAACTAAAACTAAAGGTTTCACTGTTTTGTTTTGTTTTGTTGTCTGGTACTGACCCTGCTGGTATAGAGTACTGAAGGTGTTTCAGCTCCCAGCAGACCTTAAGTTCCTCCTGGATTAGCTGGGCTCTATGCTGCCCTCTGACCAGAAAAGAGGATTGAATTATGCTGTAAATTAGAATCTAGCCACAATATGTTAGTGTGTGTTTCAAGTTTGTCAGTTTGCTCTATGCCATAGAAAGTGTATCCTCAAAAAAGCCATTATCCTCAAAGCTGTTTAAGGAGGAGTAAATTAGGAGAAATTATAGAATGAATAGTTTAATAATTTAATAATTAAAATGTAATAAAGTATATTGCTGTTGTCACCATACCGGTTATCAGACGGTTATTCTTTGCAATATCAGTCGATAAAAATAATTATTTGTTGTATCTGGCATAATTGTAAATTAAAATTAGTTTGTCTCTGAAATTGAATGAACATTTTTGGTCTTAATAGTTTTTTTTGTAGTAGTTTCTGGGGTAAACGATATTACAGGCACTCACCCTTTAGCCATGTCTGTATTTACTATATACAAGAGTTTATTTTGCAAAAGTAACATTTACTAACATAATTTGTTCCCTCTATTTACAGTGCGAGTGTGCTTGTCTGGTTGTGCTTGCGTAGTATAAATACCCAAAACCTCATCTGAAGTACATTTGCTGGATAGGTACGAATGAGCCTTCAACAGCCACTTAGGGGCCTTTCTCGGCTCTCCAGCTGCAGAGGGGCTCCAGATGACGACTGAGGAGCGGAGCCTTATTAGATCACTTGATATAACCTCCAACACTGCTTAAGAGGAAAAGAGGCATTTATGGGATTGCTTATAGGATGACATCTCCTCCACACTACCATTTCAAGGTCCTGTGGGTCTCTTGTAAAGAAAGTGGGTTTGGTTGTTTGTCCTAGTAGTTGTTCCAAGTCCGATCCGGCTGCTGTAAATGCTGTCTTTGAGTGCACGTCTGTCCCTGTGGATGTCCAGCAGCGTGCTAAGTGAAAAATGCCCCTCGCTCAGCGTTCGTTTTCTGCTGCGACGGATGAAAAATGGAGCGTCTAAAGTCCTCCAAGAAGATGATCCTATTGTAAATGTCAAGAGAAGTCGGCGAGTACATCACTTGACAATTAGCGCATGCAAAATTGGATACTTCCGCCTTCAACACGGCTGTCATAAGGAGTTGACCTCGCGTTTCATAATGAAAGTCAAAATGCATGATAAGAATGTTTCATACCCTCACAGCCAGCCAGTCAATGGCAGACAATGGGCAGAGCAGTAAATCAATACAAACATGACTATTGCCTTGGCAACCAGCTCCAACAAGTGGCTGGCATTTGGCTTGTTTATTCCTGCCGAGAACCAATTGATTCCAGATTGCGTATTCAACTCATTGTCTTAGAGATTATTTATATATATATATCATGGTCAGTCTGCATACTTGATTCTGATCAGCTGGAAGGTGTGCAATAAAACCGTTTAGTGCACAGGTAGTTCCAAGTTTAATCACAGTTTGATATTAATGCGCTGTTTTCATTGAAGTGCACGCACACAGAGCGGAGTTCATTAAAATAAATCTTACGCACTACATTATCTCTGTGTCTGATTCAAAGCGGCAGAATGCTAGAGCTAACGAGCCGTAACTGACAAAAAAATAACCTTAGATTTTACCCTTACAGTCAGATGTTACGCTGTAAATATCAATATTAACAGCTTAAGTTGTCAATTCTGGCAAATGACCATGGTACTAGCTGTGCATTAAACAATTTTAATGCACTTTGCGTCAGGTGTTATATATTACTATATATATATATATATATATATATATATATATATATATATATATATATACATATACAGTAGAACTAGAACCTAATGTTTGTTATTAAATTGTCATCGCCTTAGGTGTCAGCAAAGGTAATTTGAATGTAAAAATAGCATCAAATTAGCACAAGGATGTATTGGTTTTCATTCATGTCAAATGATATATTGCTTCTACTCTGACAAAGGAATAACAGCATGCTGAGAATCTTCTCAGTAGCATAGAGCGGAGGGCAGAGAGGTGTGTGTGGGTGATGTGGCCATCCTCTTAACGCTGAGGCATCCATCACATAGGCATGATGTATAAATCCCATTTCTATTGATCCAGTCTCGGGAGAGAGAGGGAGAAAGGTGTGGAGAATGGAAAGCCTTAGCTGACTGAAAGCGGAGGAGAAGATCCAAACAGATGATGAGTCAACAACCCAGAGAAAAGGGGACAGACAGTGACCCCACTGAGCACCCATAAGCTGTTTGCGCAGCAGTTTTAATTGCCTTTTCTCTTTTTAATTAAAGCTGTTCTGCAGAGAAAGTAGAGCTGGGAAAAGTGATTTATACTTCATTTGTGTCCAGCAGTTTTACATAATTGATTTGTTTATCCACCGCATTGTCTTGTTTGGTTTGGTTATTGTAGTTTGGTTTCTTTTTTTTTTTTTAGGAATGTGAATTGTGGCCAGAGAAAAACAGCCTGTGTTTTTTTGTATCTTTTGGCAGCACAATGCAGAGCCCAGCTTTGGCCGGCTGCATGTTGGTATGGAAACAATCCACAAAATACCTGCCGCCTGACCTCAGGGCAGCTTTTAAGCCCTTTAGATGAATTTCCTTTGCTCTTGTTTTTGTTGTTGGAGAAAGCGCTGCTTTGAGGCCATTTTGCTTTTCTGACCGTTTTGAAAAAAAAATGTATTCTGTAAGAATGCATTAGATTGATCAAAAGGGACAGTAAAGACATTTAATGTTACAAAATATTTCTGTTTGAAATAAAAAAGTTCCTTCAAACGGTTTACTCAAAGAATCCTGAAAAAACTCACAGTATCCCACTTTCCATTTTAGATCAAATAAATGCAGCCTTGGTGAGCATTAGAGATTCTTTTCAAAAACATTCAAATAGACCCCACATTTTTTAACAGTAGTGTATATTTTTTTTAACTTATGTTTTATTTTAATGATTAAATTAATATTTGTTTTTATTTATAAATAGCTCATTTATTTATGCATTTACTATTTATTTAATAAGGTCACTCTGATTGTTGCCTATAAGCTTCATTCAGTTATGAACTTGTTTTTAAATCTTTGCAAATATGTGAATATGAATATGTGAATACACTAAACGTGTCCTCAGGAAGTGCAGTCCCTAACCTTAACCCTCAAAGATTTTGTGTGTCTGGCCTTTTGAATGACGTCAAATGCCATGACTATTTCCTCCATGCGATGTGATTGGCTGTTCCTGACTGACAGGCGGTTTGTCAGTGGCTTCCTGTAATGTGCAGTGTCACCAGGCGGATGCTCCTGCTCTGCCGGCCTCACTGTAATTACTTTGCATGCTTGACTGACTCTCTCCATTAACGCCAGAACACTCTCAGCACCCACTGAATTATTCCATCGATCCTCTTTTTGTTTTTGACTTCTCTTTTTTTTAATTTCCCTTCTGTTTCAAGCTGAACTGTCAGAATCGCAGCGGAATAAAGCCATTATTTTAAATGGGATTATTTGCAAACCCATTATTTACTGGGTGAGAGGGAATGATTTTCATGGTGACAGTGTTTACAGCTTTGTTTGACCTTCCTTTGAGACAAATGAGATTGTTATTTGTCAAAGATTTGTGCCATTTGTTTTTTACTATGAAGTCAGTTCTATATAGACTGCGGTACATGCATCATATTGTATAGGCCTGTACTATACACAGTGATGATCATGATATCATAATTAGATCCAAATTAAACCACTCCAGACATGTGACACTCAATGTGTCGTCTAGAGAGTGAATATGCGTTTGAATCTCTCGCCCAATTCACTTTTTTTTTCTTCTTAATTACTTCATAATTTGTTGGGAAGGAATGAGTAAATCTAGTATAACTAAATAGATGAGTCAATATAGTGAATTAAGTCAAGTAAAAGTGAAAGTCAATGAATATATATATATATATAGTGAAAGTCAATAAATTCATAAATATAGCAAAGTAAATAAAGTAAACGAATTAATGATACACAAACTAAAAAAAGTTGATACAATATCATGATCAAATATTTTTGCGATTTGTATTGATTGTGATTTGAGTGCAGTGGAGCCCTGTTCGTCAGGGACGGTCTTCTCAGTATCGCATTGATTGCATCCCACCTAACTTCCTCGGTCTGAGACCCCATTATGACATCATCAGCCCATTGACCAGCTCTCGCTATAGAAACACTTTGCATTTCTTAGACCGTAATAGCAGGGGTGAGGATGAAATAACCTACGCATTGTTTCATGACTCCTGTGTCGTCATCTCCACTCTCACTCCCCTGCATACTCAGTTTATTGCCTAGGATACTATGGAAAATACGAAAATTCGGACTCAGCCACTGGCTTGAATCCATGTCATGTAATCCTGCATATTGTCCTGGCCAGTCACGTCCCTGTGCTTCATCTGTCCATGCGCTGCCAGAACAGGGTCTAGCTGGATTGCTGTTTGCTGTACTGATTTCTGTTCGAGATGTGCAGAGACGGGGTGATTGTGACCTTGTAACACTGTCACTCCTCACCGAGATGTTAGTGTGGCCTGCAGGCCAGTCATATCCATCTACCCTGCTGCTCTTTTCTCTGGCGTTTCTTTTCATTTCTCCGTCTCTCCTCCGTCGCTCCCTCGCTGTGGCTCTGCTTTTTGCACTCTCCTGGGAAACGAAGTAACCCATATTAGCAGCCAATAGTGTATTCACACTATGCAGAGATGCGCATTACCCACATTTCTGCTCCATATAGGTCACCGGAGATGGATATTGTGCTGGAATGAATCACACTGAGGAAACGTTTCAGAGCCTCTAAGTATTGTGCATTATTAATTGTGAATTACTACCCCCACTCCGTTGTTCAGTCAGTGTGTTTGGGAATTCTGACGCGTTTTGTTTTTCACTATATTGTCCTTGCACAATTTCTCTTGTCAGTGCTTGCCTGTTACAATATTCCCACAAGACATGAATTTGAGCTTTGAATGAATTTTCAAGGCTGCCTTTATATTCAAAACCATTTTTTTCATTTGGGAGTTGAAGGGGATTAATAAGCTGTCCAGTACGGCAAAACTTAGGATGCTCTTTGAAGAGAAAATTTGATTTGCTGTCCTCTTTGTCTTTCTCTTCTGAGGCATCTCAGGAGTCAAACAGTGGTTGGCGCAGCACATAAAATTAATTTGATAAAGCATAAATGTGTCCTACTCGGATCTAAGCCGAGATATGGATTTGAACACAGCAGCTCAAACACACTCCCTTCAATTGCCCAGTAGATTTAACAGAAATCTGGTACTGCAAGATGCTCACTTCTCTAAGAGGAGATGTGCTGAGAAAACTTTATTTAATCTTGCATAGAAAAAGCTTGTAAAGTAACCATTTGGCTGAATGATAAACAAAACATTATCAGTGTTTTCAGTTTCCTCCAGCACTGACTTGGATGACAATATTTAATCTAACCATCGGTGAGTCTATCAAAGTGTCTGCAAACTGTCCGAACCTTAATTTAGCTCAGAGCAAACTGTGCCAACCGGCCAGCAGGGCAGCGTTCCATGAGCTGTGTTTATCAGCCTCGATGAGCGAAAGAGGAGCAATCAGCAGTTCTTATCCTCCGGTGGACTGCACTGCTTACTGTAATTGTTGCTAGGCTACTGTATGGGGAGCCGCTTGCATTTTAATGGTTCTCAATGGGCTTTGTAATTGAATTGCTATGCAGAAGAGAGACAGACCCACTGATTACAGGCTGATTGCATGCTGGGAGAAAAAAACATTGTGTTCAATTATTCGCCATGGCTTTATTTCTTGGCACTCTTGGATGATGCGCGGATCCCAGGAGGGGCTGTTTGAGGGTGACGGAAAAGTGATTGTATTCCCAGCGTTCATTACCTTGTCCAGTGAATGTCGATGGACTTTTTTTCAGCTTGTTTAGCTTTATTGATTCTAGAGCAATACTTGGAGACTAGATTTTTTTTTTTCTGCTAAAGTGTCTTTTTTTTTTATACTGACATATAGATTGAATTATGATCAGCAGCTGCTGCTGAAGTGTTTACTGCTTTTGTGTTTGTTGAAGTGTTTATTGTTTTGCTTTTCTGTGTCATTCTAATTTGTGTTTTTGCCTCTGACTCCTAGAGATTTCTTTTTTAAGTTTACTCACTCCACATGTAAATAAAGAAACGAACAATGTCACACTGTGGTATTTCATTAGTATTGTAATTTTACAGTTGTACTGCAAAATATATATATTTTTGCAGTGAAATGGTATTACAAAAGTAATATTTCTTATTTGGTTTAACATATTTAATAATAGTAAAAAATCACTTTAGATTAGGGTCTAATTCTCATTATTAACTAACTAAACTATGACTTTTGCCTTAATAAACTTCTCATTACTACTTATTAGTAAGGTAGTTAAGTTTAGGTATTGGGTCATGCAGGCATTAATATATCCTTTTAAAGTACCAATAAACAGCCAATATCCTAGGAATATGCACTCTAATAAGCAACTAGCTAATAGTGAGAATTTGAGTGTAATATATTTTTTTCCTTTTTCTTTTTGGCCCAAATTGTGCAGCCCAAAAAAAAAAAAAAAAAAAAGCAGCAAAAACTTCAAATTGCAATCACACTTATCAGAAAAATCAGCAATCTGCTTTGGGGGAGAAAAAAATCATGCAGTCCTGTAAACATGGTCAGTTTATTACATTTTTGTTTACCCAGCCATGGTCTAGCCACATTCAAAGCGTCCAAACTGAATTTGAAATCTGAATTTAAATGTATATGATAGCGTGCACTTTTTTTCACCTCATTTGCATAACATTGATCGCTTCTCAACGCTTACTGCTTACTCTACTCCGCCATCGATCCCACAAATCCCTTGCCACTCAACTCCCATAGAGAATGAATTAGAATATCCCACTCAGCTCTGCTCACTCCTCAGTGTATGGTAAACCAAAAGTCTTTGGATGTGGTGTAACTTTCCTCTCATCTGTGTGTAGCTAAGAATATTTTGGCTGGCTTTCCTCAGCCCTTATGTGGCCCTTTATACCTCGTGGAATGTTTTGCTGATCACCTGCTGTGAAATGACAGATTGGAGCGGGCTGGTGTGCACGCGTTTCCCCCGCGACAGCAGCACTGCTGCAAACACTGAATAAGCTTGACAGTGTTTCAATGCTCAATATTAGCTAAATATAGCCATGCAGCTCTATTTTCCAATTGTAGATCTGTTCTTAGTATCTTCCAAATTTATTGTAGTCTGTGCTTGCCTGAGAGGGCAAAAGTTTGCACTGGTGCGATTTGGCGGTGGCAGCAATCCAAGGCCAGTCGAAAGAGCGCTCAAAGAGTCAATTTAGTCTTATCTGAAACGCTCACCTTGCACTGCGCCTCTGCAGCCATGCGGAGAAGCCACTAGCGAATTGGTTTCAGTGGGAATGGAGTGAGGAGAGACTCGCGCTTCTCTCCTGCATCTCAAACAGTTGGGCTATCTCATTAAACCCAGTTGTTTCCCTGACACTGCGGGCGATTCCTGTCATCTCACCCCTGGAGCCCTTTGTCTGTAGTCCTCTCGCTAGCTCAAACATGTAATGCTGCAGAGTAAGGCTGTGAGTTGCTGTCGAACGGCAACATTCATCTGCAGATGGCTTCGTTTGCGCTGTAGGCAAATTGCAATTGGCTGTCACTGAAACTGCAGAAACGAACTGGAAATCTGTTATGGCAGCCTCATGATGACATATTTAATATCTGGTCTCTGTTGCTAATTTGGGCAATACTAGGAGATTGAATGTTCAATTAGTGCCTTTATTTATATTATCTCTATTTGTATGTATTTTTCATAATTTTAGCCACAGTGCTTTAAAGGTGCCCTAGAATGTTTTTTTTTATTTTTTTATAATGTTTCCTGGGTTACCCTTATAATGTTAGTATGTTTTTTAGATAAAAAATATTCATAATTTAGAAATAAATGGCATTTTTCCTAGCCTGCTTTTAGCTTCTGATTTGAACACTCTGTTTGAAGGGGCGTGTCTGCTGTGGGATTCAGTGTAACCGCGGCCACTGCTGTGATTGGCTGACATGCTTGCATATGAAATAGCTACGCATTACATGTGAAACTCTCTCCCGAATACTTTTACTACTGCTATTATACGCTTTTACTATAACAGCTATCAAGATTAACGAATCGTGAGATGTTTTTAAAGTATTTAGATCTATTCCCATCACATAAAATGTTGCCGTGATGAGCATTGAGCAGATGACAGTCTGTTGATCGTGAGAATGAAGATCTTATCATTGCAAAGCAGTTTCTGCACTCTCTCTGCTTTCCCCAATGCAAACACGATGATGTAAATACAGTAAGAGCTTCGTTGTGCAGTAACGTGCGTCATTGATTTCATAACGAGTTTGGCAAGTGTCCAGATAAACTCGCGCTGTGTGGAAAGATTGTTCTTTGATCGCTTTCTGTATATAATTTGTTCACAATTTAAATACGATTATTTTCATCCTACTAAAAGAAACGATGTGAAGCTGATATTTTAGTCACTGGCTTGACTTACTGATGCATAAACAGTATTGAACGATTTTGAGAGAAAGATTACCTGTCTGAACTTGAACAATTAACTGTTACACATCAGAAAGTGTTGCTTGGTAGCTCGATCCGAGGCCAGCTCTGTATTGGCCCAAGTTGAGGAAACACTCGGTGAAACGTTTGGAAATTTCCAGAGAAAATAAAATTAACCCATTGTTTCTTCAGAGGCTCAGATGAAGGAACTAAAAAATACTTTTGTGTTCATGTGTACATCCACACTGAGCAACTGCCATGCTTCGGCTGCGCAGTTCCGCCTGGCATTGAGGGCTGGCATTATGCAAATATTTGGAGCCGTACATATTAATGATCCCGACTATTGCGTCACAGTCGGTATTGTGTGGAGAACCGACCGTTTTTCAGGGGTGTTTTTCATAAACGTGAATTAAATGAGAACGCGAAAACAGTCCAGTTTGAGATTCACTCTATGTCATGTCCATGCACTGAACTCTTGTTATTTGACTATACCAAGGTAAATTCAATTTTGAATTATAGGTCACCTTTAATTGTGCTTTTGCTATTATAATTTTTATTTACATTTTCTTAATTTTAATGAATAATTTTAAGTTTAATAATATTATATTATTTATTTTATTTTTAATAGATCATTTATATAAATTTTTAATAATCCTAATTTCAAGCATATTTCTACTTACCCTGCCAATGTTTTCACTTGCCCAATGTTTTTGTTGTTGAATTGATTCACGTTTTTTATTGACTTACTATTTATTTTTCACTTATTTTTATTGTATGTCTGTTAAATGTACTATTTATACTTGTATAGTATTTTTTATATAAGTATTTATTTTATAATCATAAATGATTTTTTTTACTGTAAATATTTTAAATACAATTTATTTTCATTAAATGTTATCTTTACAAGAATATTAGCACAAAAAAAAACAATATTATAATTGTATAGGACAGTCATAAATTCATAAACATTCACTAAAAAATAATGGCAAATAAGTCAAAACATGACATTTGTATTTTTTTTGAAAATTGTAATTTTCAACCCATGTTTACCAAACCTATCACAATCATTCTTGCAATTTCTACACAACCTCATTTTATGCAGATAATTTTACCTAGCTGACAAGGAGAATTGAAACCAAAAAGGACAAAGAGCAATGTAAGTCACGCATCAAGCAGAGCCTGTAAACTCCCACTAACATGTTTGTTATGGGAGCTATTCATGTACTCAGTAAGTCTATGAAGGAAATGCTATAGCTCTGCCTTTCTCTGGTAACTTTCACACGGATGCAATTGATGTAACATGCAACATACTTAATTTTTTGCTGTCAGGAATGCCATCTGAATTTGCCTTAAAGTACTGTGGTGGTGCCATGATTCAGTGATGGTAATGCCATGGTACATTGATACCCTGTTTCAGAGATCTGAATAATTATTACATTCATATATTCCATGTTATTTCCTTTGGCTTTTGAAGTTTGTGGCCTTTAATTTCATGAGTAGGATCGGAGGAAGCAGACCCATGTGTTACGGAGCGTCACGGAACGAGTGCTATTCATCTTCATCCTTCCTCTTTCATTCCTGCTCTGTTTACTCTGGCAGAGAGCGAGCGATTCTATTATTATTCCTGTTTGTAACCTAGTGTTGAGCGATGCCGTTAGGAGTCAGAGCGCTAGAAATATACTCAAGTATACAGCATTTATAAGATACATTTTTAAATCCAATAATCCTCCATTCATGAGGGCTGTTACTGCAGATCTAGGTCACAAAGACCAATGGCTGAATGGAATTGCGATTATGAAAGCACTGACTTCATGAAGCTCACATATAATGCAATGCAGTGCAATTCAGTGTCTATAAGGTGAGAATATTATGTATTAATGAATATTATGTCTATTATTAGATCTATGATCTATTATTAGAAACCAGTTCTGTCAAGGTCAAGAGTAGTATCTTTGTTTAGTTGTAGACGGTGTGTTCTTGAGGTTTTGGATTGAAATCAATGGCTGAACACCTGCGGATGGTAAAATAACTCCATGTTCAATTTG
Source organism: Rhinichthys klamathensis goyatoka (assembly GCF_029890125.1). Lineage (NCBI taxonomy): Eukaryota > Metazoa > Chordata > Actinopteri > Cypriniformes > Leuciscidae > Rhinichthys > Rhinichthys klamathensis. The sequence continues at coordinate 9,288 of NW_026606920.1, read as the reverse complement.
GAAGAAAAGAGGATTGGATTTTTCTTTTGAATGACAGCTGAATTTATTCACTGAGGCCTTGAAAAGCAGCACTGTCTGGCCCATCTGCTCTCTGTGTGTGTATGTGAAGCTACAGTTATTGTGCTGTGGTAAGGGACTGTGCATGAGTTGAATTTCTGACCATTAATGGGCCCTCTAAGGTGGTCTTGTCATTTGCCTGGCAATCTCTCTTTTGGGCTTACAACAAATAGTCAAGGACATTCATCTTGTTACATTGAATCCTGCATCTCAGGCTAAGCATTTCTACAGAGGCTATTCTGATTTCCTTTCCTTCTGACATTTAACTGTCAATATATCTTCATCTTTGGTACCTCGGTTTACTTCCCCTTATTTATTCATAATAAGCAAAGGGGGGATGTGGACATGATGAGGATGAAGACATACCACATGTTCCTGCATTAGGAAATCCACTGCTTGCTTTTTTCTCTGTAAAAAAATACTGGTTACACTTTATTTTAAAGTGTCATTGTTTGTGTAATTATATATTTAAGTAGCTACTGAGTAATATTAAGTAAGTACATGTACCACTTACTATAGGGTTAGGGTAGGATTAGGATTTGGTTGAGGGTTAGTTGCATGTAAATATGCATAGTTTACTGTTATTACTATGGTAAGCACATGCAACTTATGTAACAAGGACACTAAAATAAAGTGTTACCAAAATACTTAGAACAGTTAAACCCAGTAATGATGCTGAACATTCAGATTTGCCATCACAGGAATACATTTCTTAATTTCTTCTTACTTTAAAATTAATTAATTTAGAAAACAGTTCTTCTAAATGGTAATAATATTTCATATTACTTATTTTACTCTATTTTTGATCAAATAAATGCAGCCTTTGTGAGCCTAATTTCAAAAATATACAAAAATTACCAACTCAACTTTTGAACTGTATTGTACCTTGTGCTAATGTTTATAGTTAAGCTGAAAAACAGCATGGATATCAAGTCAGTACTTTCATTATTACAGACTTAACATGCCTTAAAGTCCTTGCGTTTAAAATGGAAGTACTGTATTTATCAGTGCCTTTAAATAGACAGAAATCACATAGTGGTGGTATGAGGTGTGCATGACAGTCCAGCTATTTAAAAAACAACAACTATTTTCAGATTAGGTGCTTAAAAAACAAGATTAATAGATGATAAAAGATTTTTAAGAAAACAAAATTGAATTGGTTAAACATGATCGTTAAAGATGATGTTCATGACAACAACAGCCTTATTTTAGTATTTCATGACTTTTTGCCTGTATTCCAGCATACCACTCTTCTCTAAGGACATAATTTGTGTTCTTGAGTTGAAATTATTGCTTGTTTGTTATGTCCAGAGTTAGAATATTTGATGCTATAGCCTAAATATATTAAATTAATATTTAGGTTTTTTCTTTTTTTTTTTTTACAGGCAAAATGAAGTCACAACAATATTCCAAGTTTTGAACCTTTTCCACCAAATGTCTTGAACCTAAGCACAACCTATGTTTGTTTCTCTTTAGGGCCGACATGTCAAAACAGGTCAACTGGCTGCTATCAAGTGCATGGATGTCACAGGGGTGAGTTTATTTTCATTGTTCTTTCCATCTTGACCTCTTATGATACTCTGAAGCTGTTGAGGTCTTTCACAGACAAGATGTCAAAACCTCTTGAGTGAGTCCTCGGCTAAGATCCGCAGGTTTATTTTAGGCTTAGTCTTATTTTTGACGTTTTATTAAATCCAGATATCCTCTAGGCTTGGTTTTCCCCTCATTAGTTCTCTGGATGCTAAGGTAGACGTCGTCTTAATTACCTTTTAGCATCCCTCTTTATAATAAGGCATCTTTACACAGCCGAATTAAGGCTGCTCTAAAGCGGCTCTGTGTCTGATCAGAATTCTGTGTAAAGACGCAATGCCACATAAAAGCAGACTTAAAATATAACAGGTCTGACCCACCTCAGCCCCTAGTATCAAAGGCGACTCTGATACTGTTTGGATGAACGCGAACTTGTGCCGCTCTAAACTACGTCATTGTCATGACAACCAAAAGCACGCCTGTCAGCTCAAGCGACGCGAGAATCAAAAAGCGGGAGACAAAACGTATAGGGATCTCCCAGTCACGTGACCCCTAGCCGCGTGTCAGCCATTTTGACGGAATACATCCGTCGGCTACTCATAGATCCATTGCCGTGGGTAATATATATATAGAAGTATTGTCAAACAAAACGGAGGCTAGCTTGACCCTCCCTCCTCCTCATCTCGTCCCCTCCCTTCTGTTGCACGCGTACTAACCCCCCACCCCCCAAATCATTTTTGTCGTTATTGGCTGGAACACTGTTTCGTGGTCCAGGTTGGACCAGTTTTTTTTTTGTTGCCGTCTGTGGAGCCTAGGCTGTCTACAGAGACTGCGTTTTTTTTCCAGCTAGCAGTTAGTGAGATGTTTGCTGTATGTGGCTAATACTACAGGCGAGTGGAACAGAAATTATTAGCGCGAGCGCCTCGGATCGCGTTTTGTCCTAAACCATTCCTATAACTGTTCACATTTTGTAAATAATTCATCGTTTTATAGCAGGTGTTTCTCAGTACTCTGTGTTTACCTGAACTATTACCGACCTGATCTTGTAGGAAGCGTTGGAAGACAACACACCTACAATAAAGGCATATTTCTCCAACGGGGAGGGGAGATACTGACCTTCATTCATAAAAATATGCCATTAAACAAGTATTTGAAATATACTGTCTTTATGTTGGTTCTACATTAATTTGGAGATTAACTGTGAAATTAATACATTATAAAATATATAAACTAAATGTATACAAAAATGTAAGTGTTTTTAATTGTGATTAATCACAGAAAAAAATGTGGTTAATCAAGTAAAAAAAAAAAATTATCGATTGATAGCACATATTAGTGCCATATATACATTTTGTATATGTGGTTCGTCATGGGTCATGTATGGCATTAAAAAAAAAGGCGTTAAATTTAAATTTGAAGATACCTGCAGAAACCCTGCCTGTATTAAATTAAAGATAAAATATGATAGATCATAATATGAACAGTGAAAGGAACTGTAGCTCCTACAATACATTTTAACAGGCATAATTAGGCTAGGCATGAAAATAACTTAAGGAAATATCTATTTTCTAAGCCAAATAATTTGATTCATATTCTTTTGGTTTCTCTTCCCCAATATTAAAAAAAATGTAAAATGCTATGAAAATACAGGTATCGGCAAGTACTAAAAATAAGTGTCGGTATCTGACTCGTTCTGGAAAGTGGTATCTGTGCATTCCTAGATTTAAATGATACAAGTGAGTTCAGGCATCACAACATGCACTGTGTAAGAAATGGATATTCATTTTGAGTTTTGCTAAAGATTACATTTAACAGTGTTATTAAATTAATGTTTTAACTTAACTTAAGAGAGCATTACATGATGGTAAAGGTAAATTTAAAACAGGAAATAAACATGAACCAATTAAATTTCTAACATCTACAATAACAATAAATTAAATCTCCAATGTCAGGCAATAAATATGGTACAGATACAGTATCATGCATCTATAATAATTAATTGGTTTGAAATAGTTTTTTGTTGTGCAATCTCCTATAAAACAATTCTTAAAACTTTAGAAAACTCATGGAAATTCATTAGCCGAGTGGGAACCCCATCATCATTAGGATGGGTTGTTCCTGGAAATTACTGTTTGACCTATAGTGAACGAGAGAGCAGATGAAGAGTTGTCATTAGCTCAAATATGGAGCATACAGACTGTTCTTAAGAGATCGTTGAGTTGGGGGTCCTGAGGGGATCCTAGAGGGACACTCCAGTCGAGATGTAATTCTTTGAGTCAAGAGCTAATCCTGTGCTCTCTCCCCTCCTTCCCCCACTACTTCATGTAAAAGCACCTGCATCTGTAAGTGGGCCATCAGACCTTATTATAGGTCACTAGAGTGATCCCACAGGCCTCAAGCTTTACTAGAGAGTGGAATGTGAGCTATCCCATGATCCCCTGCTGCATGTGTTTCGACAGGAGGAAGAGGAGGAGATCAAAGCTGAGATCAACATGCTGAAGAAATACTCTCACCACAGGAACATCGCCACCTACTATGGCGCCTTCATTAAAAAGAACCCTCCCGGTGTGGACGACCAGCTGTGGGTGAGTACCGTGCCCCACTGTGCCAGTGGAAATGGAGAGTGTGTGTCCATCTGTGCTTCACACACACTGCCCTGTGTATACGTGGTCTTTTTTGGACCCATGGGGAAGTGTATGATAAATGGGCCTTGAATGAACATTGATGAACAGGAATCAAAGCACCGTTGTCTCGCCTACAGACTTGTTGTCATGGAGAGTTAATGGTGCTCTGTGCTGGGAAAAGTTAAGGACTTTGTGAAGGCTGTAAAAGCTTTTTATTATTAGTATTTCAATAACAGAATGTCTCTTGATTTTTATGTAGTTATCACAGCGTTTCATCACAGTTCTGTGTTGAGCGCACCTAATGGTAATGGTTGACCATTGCCGGTTTCTATTTAGTTTTAATTAAATAATTTATGCATACATATGTTATTTAGTAAAATGATTTAACTTGCATTTTTAACAAATGTAATTGAAAAAAGGTTTTTATTTTTAATTCACCCCCACCCCACCCTTAACAATGTTTAATGAAAGTTTTTAAAACTTCTGAAATCATAAAATTAATTGTGATTTAATTATTTAAATATACTTTTTTAACACCAGTTTGTGTTAATAAGCATCTTAGTCATAATTACGACACAAAAACATGACACATAATTTACCCTATAGCCTAGGCCTATTAGCCTATAGCCCAATTTTTCAAATACAGTTTTCCATTGTAATGGGTCAAGAATCACTGCTATAAATAATTCAATTAAATGTTGCCAATGAGACAAAAAAAAAGAAACGCTTATTTTACGCCATATTCACTTAATTCATCCAGATTTATCTCAGTAGTAAGGTCAGAGAGGCTGTTCTCTGTGTCTGCTGTCTAGACTTGTTCTTTCAGTCTATCTCCTACTTTATTTGTCCTGTCCATATTTTCCTCTCCTACCAACTTTTTTCCCCCTCTCCGACCACTTCCCTTCTCTTCCTCAGCTGAAAGACAGGACAGGTCTGATTGTGGCAGGGTAATTTGTGTTGTTTATCAGCGGCTGCAGGGACACACAGGGGCACGCAGTTGGAACTCTCCACCAATAAAGATAGACATCGCAGGAAATGAAGAGCATTTGTGACGCATCTCAGCGTCGAGTGGCAGCTCTTGAATGGGCAGACCTTTCAGATGAAGGGTGACATTCCCACTGCTGTAAGACTCGAGGGCCACAAACCCCTTCAATATTCCCTTTGACCTGCCAATCAAAATCAGAAAGACAGAGATTGGGAAAGAATCAAGTGACTGAAACCCACATTCAATTTTGGTCCTGCTCGTCAGGTAGTTGGCATGCATGTTTCCAAGGGAGTCCATTCACTCTGGCACTCTGAGCTTCAGTGCTGCTCTTGCATAAATACTTTCTATTTTGCAGCACATTCTATTCAGACTGATGAAGAGGACATAGGCAATGAAAGCCTGCCCTTTTGAAAAAGACCAGCTTTCTTACACTAGCATGTATCTATCCACATTGCTCTAGGCTGAGTTTTGCTAATTATTGCTGGACTAGCTGTTAGAGCTCCAGTTCAAAAAGCAAGGTTGACTAAAAATTCTGGTTGGTTAATGTAGACGTGAGGGTGACCATTTCATGGTGTGACAAAATGAAGGTGTAGCTCATGAATATTAATTAGGTTATGTACAAATGTTTTTTAATATCTCTTGATAACTTCTGATTACTAATAATTTCCTGATACTTTTTCTACATCTGCTCTCCCAAGGATTTTGTAGTTTTGTAGTACTTTTTATTTTAATAAATCAGAATTGCAGCTGATCATCAGTGGGATTATATTAAGCATAGGGACCCGTTTGCTTTTTTTTCACGGCTGCTTCCTAACCAAAATTGAAAATAATCATTTTATATTTGAAAAAAAATATATTGTAAAAACATTTGTTATTTTTTTCATTTAAAGGGGACCAATTATGCCCCTTTTCACGAGATGTAAAATAAGTCTCTGATGGCCCCAGAGTGTGTATGTGAAATTTTTGCTCAAAATACCCCACAGATAATTTTTTACAGCATGTTTAAATCGTCACTTTTTGGGGCTGAGAAAAACGCACCGTTTTAGTGTGTCTCCTTTAAATGCTAGTGAGCTGCTGGTTCACGGCATAGGGGGGCGGAGCCTAACCAGCTCGCGCTCAGTGAACAATCTCAACTCACGGAAAGATGATATCAAAACAGAAACTCACAGTAACGGTGTTCATTTCGACTCAATAGACAATAATGCCTACATAGTCAGAGAATATATGCTGTATGGAGTTGAAACAGGTATAGTTTAGTTTAATTACAGTACAACCTATGTGTCATTGATTGTAGCCACTATTACTACAAGCCTGCTGTAGGACCATGTCTGAATGATGACACAAAATATACTGATGAGTTTAATAAAGTTTATTGTATGTCACAAAAGAATAAGTGTCAGTTTTACTCCAGAAAATCACTGTAAGAGCTGAGTAAACACAGTATAAGAAGTGCGTAGGTACATACACAAATTTCGGTAGAGTTGAGGGAGCATTTTTCAAAGACAAAATGAACCCACCTCGTCTTCAGCGGCTGGCTCAGATTTCAGGAGTAAATAGAGAGAGCGAATGAATACATCCAGAATGTGAATGAATACATCCAGCCACAACACCTTCAACGCTTGGGAGACATTCTCATTAGTGCAGCAATGGCGGATGTGTACAACTTGCTGTGAACTTGATCAGGGCGGGTCTAGTTAAAACGGCAATGTCTGTCAACACTCGTGGGCGGGGCCTGTGGCTTTAGTGACGTCACCAAAGCCGCATTCTGAAAACAGGTCGTTGGGAGACACTGCTTATGATTTATGGGGATTTAAAAAAAAAAGGAGTGAGTGGATTTTTATCACTGTAGGGTGGTTGTATACACACACTGCCAACACACATTTATGTCCAAACACCTTACAAAAGTGAATTTTGCATAATAGGTCCCCTTTAACACACACACACTATATTTAGTATATGTATAGTTATAGAAATCATTTATTTAATTCATTTTTGAACAATTTTCATTTCTGTTCATATCTTATATGCACATGCTTTGATGCTGATGTTCTCAACTATCTTAACCAACAAACACTGTGCATGCTGGTGATCTGCAGTCCTCATCTTTTCAAAGGAATTAAACGAGATAATTAAGTTTTTATAATCTGGAGAACCATGTCGCTGTGAATATGCCTACACATCACACAGTCCTACTATATGCACACTTCTCTGTCTAGTAGGACACGCATTGGTGCTGTATCACTGGTGGCTACGATTGAGTGTGATAGTCTGTGTCTTAAAATAGAGAAGCACCATCACCCAAAACACGGCCTCATCAGCAGTGCTTAATGATCTCATTCTTCCTCATTTATGGCATCCCAGACAGAAAAACAGCAAGTTTCTTATGACTCAGTATTAAAGAGGTCAAGCAGCACATGATGTTTCTTTATTTGTGTTGATGTGGTTTTGTATGTCATAAGTGGATTATGATTTGCTTAGAACTCAAGATTACTGAGCTTAAATTCAACTGTCCATACACAGTGGATTTATCCTTGATTGAACTTTACAATTCTTAATGCATACTGGTCTCAGAAGCAAATGTTTAGTTTCAGAGAAATTAATAATGTAAAGTGTTTCCTTATTTAACTGGAGGCCATTTCCAGAGGCAGCCAGCTTGAGTGGCTGTTGTGTGGTTGAGCACACACCTCTAGCATGGAGTATTTGAACCTGAGGGCTGTGCTCAAAGGCTCGTGACTAGACAGGACACTCTTCGCTGAAGTGCGATTAGAGGAGCTAGAAGCACAAGTCACTTCCAATTACAACAGAATAAGGCTAAATCGGAGGGTCTGAGGATCAGCTAAGCTGTCTAGCTACATCTTGCAGCAATTTCCATATCCACAATTGGTGTATTATGTACATTTGGTGTTGGGTAACAAACAAAGCTGCAAACTGGCATTATAGAATTATTTGCTTTTGAAATATTGTTGCTGTTGCAGCAACTAGCTATTTTGTAGCAAGTGGCCTTGTAGCATCGTTTGATAGTTAACAGTTCTACCGACTGTAGCTTAACTGTATTTTAACGATTTTATATGATGAGTTGCTTGTATCTTCTTAGCTACAGTTTCATAATAGATTGAATAGTTTAATTTTTTTGAAACATATTTTTTATGTTATCAACACCCAGGTACACAATGGTCCAACCTATTTAATGTGCTGTATTTTCATTTGCATCAAACTAAATATAGCTTGTACGCTGAGTAAATTCCATTAGTTAGGTGTTTAAATGTGTGTGGGTCACAATGTTTCTCAAAACAGTGGATTGTGGTTATTTGACAGTTGCCCTTTTCATGAGAACAAATCCTCTGTAAGAGTTCATTGCCTCCACCAGGGAAAACAAACGGACAAAGATTAATGTGCAGTGATTAACTAACATGCCCCTGTAATATGGGCTTATTTGTATTACAGCATTATCAACTTTTGCATCTGTGGATTTACAAATCTTTATGACTGCTGAAAAAAGAGATGAACTTCTGTTTCAATTAAATTTCCAAGGACGTTTCAGGAACTCAAATTGGATGTGGCAGTCACTTGGGTTAAAGTTTGAAGTATTATCGTGTTGTTCGGTTCTTTCTATTCATCTCATCATTATTCTGTGGTGTAAATTTCCCCTTTCAGTTTTAAAACCGAGACACCAGGCTTTCTAGGGAGCCTCAAGCTATACTCAGCATGTAAACTCAATTTCTTTAATATGTCCCCATTTCAACAGTCATTTTCATGTTTCCCACAATTTTCAAGCAGAAGCGTTACAAATCTTGCTTTATAACTCAGGGCAATTCTTACTTCCAAATATAAATAAAATCATTTCAATTTTAGTTCTCCTCTTTTTATGTGTACATCTACTTTTTTAGATAGTTTTGTTGTTGTTTTGTGTGGTCAGACAAGACATGCGCTTCTAGATTTAAGTGTGATTTCACATCAGATATTAAAGTGAAAGTCCCGGCTGATCTCCTGTGCTTTCCAGCAAGTTTCGTTCTTGCAGCCAAATTAGGTCCAATTAAACCTGAATGATGCCGCCTTTTAAACACTGCACATCCTGGGTCTGAGAGACACGGG